>NC_066299.1:2510000-3760000 GCF_905404315.1 Leptidea sinapis
GATTGGAACGCTACTTGACAATATGACATTGCCAATATGCGTATCACTCCGGCTAGGTATAAAACTGAATGAACCACATCAATGTAGATGTGGTGTTAAGGTAGATGCTCTTGGACGCCACGGGTTATCCTGCCTAAAATCGGCAGGCCGTATCAGTCGTCACACCAGTCTTAATGAAGTCATCCGCAGGGCATTTGCCGCTCTTAATATACCAGCTGTTTTAGAGCCAAATGGTATTACCCGCCGCGATGGCAAGCGTCCTGATGGAATGACGCTGGTGGCTTGGGCACGGGGAAGGGCGCTGGTGTGGGACGCTACTTGCGTCGACACTCTGGCTCCTTCTCATGTCCATGTTACGTCAGTTGGTGCTGGGGCTGCTGCTTCGACTGCCGAAGACAGCAAGCGTCGCAAATATGTTGGTCTCAGTGAGTCATACATCTTTGTGCCATTTGGTGTCGAGACACTTGGCCCGTGGGGCCTAGAGGCACGGAGAATGTTCAAAATACTATCTTCGCGCCTCAATAAGGCTACTGGAAACCCAAGCGCTGGCAGCTTTTTCGGTCAACGGATCAGCCTTGCTATCCAACGCGGTAATGCTGCCAGTATTCTTGGTACGCTTCCACGTAATGATAGTTTTAATTTTATGTAGTCGTAGTATTGTAAATATAGTTATAAGATTTTTTTTTAGTTGAATTTTATATAAAGCGTGTTTTTTAGTTTTTTTTCTTTAAATTATTATTTATTTTTATATAGGCAGGGGAAACGGGTAAAATGCTCACGTAATCACGGAAGTGGCGACGATGCGCTCGTGGAATTCCGCAAAACCAGGGGTCAAAAGATGAGTCTAGATAGCCTTGAAATTGGTAGTATTCTCTATGCTTGAAGGTCCCTGAGTCGTATCGGTTCGGAAAAACTGCAGCCAATAATTGATTCCACAAAGGGGCTTGTATTAGCGCGCGTAGGAAAACATATGATATTAAAAATGTTATGGTGAAACAATATACAAATGTACCTGAGGTTCGAGGAAGAGATGGCAACGGTCTGCAGCTGGAGGCCCTCGCTAATCCTCTAGGAACTCCTGGTGCTAAAATAGGTGTTACTGTCCTCTTGGCGTTTGTAGAAATGATTTATGAGTTGCGTTACACAGAGAGCTTGATGCGATTAGGTCGTTGACCACTGATAAACTATTAATTATATTGCATATTATATGCATATTGCGTGCAAATAGCGATCTGTGCAGGTGCCCGGTGACAATTTGATACTAAACTGGTGCAAGAGACAACTGGCCTTAGATTAGCCACTCAGATACTAATGCGTCTGTTGTCTATGGGGACTCTCTATGTTTTTTTTTACAGGAATTGTCTGAACTATAGTTTGCCATAACAACAAATTAGATAAGAGAATAGACAATTGCGGCGCATCCAGAGGGCCTACCATCAACTTTTAATAAGCGATGCGATTCTGATGCAGTTTGATTTAGGTACCTAAACTGAATCGCTAAAATTCGTACCATGAAGTGCCATTTACTGAATCGCGTTTGGATCCCTTATGAAGAATGAACGAAATAAATTTGTCTGTGGTGAGAAATGGATGACGCTCTACAGTAGATGCATAACTTTGTCTCTCTTACTCGAACCATATGCGTTGCATTTCGAAACCTAAAGTACTTAAATTTTAGCGGTTTTTTTGCGTAGATAATACTAAAAAAATATTTTAAAATTGCGCTTTATAGCGTCAAAAATATAAACCATTAAGGCTTTTTTTGTACTTATTAAATAAAAGTAATATAAAGAAATATAGTTCTTTGAATTACAAATTAAATGTTTGCTTAGGTAGTTTAGAAAAAATAACGAGTTATGAACGCACCTCCATTGAAGTTTGGTTTGACAGGACCACAGAGTACATTTTTTTTAATTCATTCTTGCGAACAGGAAAAAAAAGTCCGATAAAGTATTCTCACCTCATCTTTCATCAATAAAATTTTCCTTTTCTGTATGTTTTCACTATTTTTAAAAGTTATTAACAACATGATTCACTTTCCTCTAAGGTAGTACGAACTTTTTTCGAATCGCTCACTTTAACATAAGCTATCCAGTTTAGGTTGAAAAATTTCCTCATAATAATAATAATAATATTGACACACTTTTAACAACAAATTATCTTGCCCCAAGTTAAGCATATATAGCCTGTGCTATGGGTTACAAGACAATGATATATTTGAATGGTACGAATGAATGAACGAACTAAATTAGTTTGCTATTCAGTTGATATCATTTTTGACATTCAATTGACATCACTGCGATTTAATCAGTTGATTTGACGTCAACCTAAATTAGATAACTCTAATAACGTCGTGGTACGATATTTCGTACTGCTTTCGAACTGCTTGGCTATTGCAAAGCAGTTCATTTTAGGTTGTCAATTGAATCGCAGTAAGGGTTCATGGTAGGCCCGCAGGGCTGATAGAGGAAAAAGTTCCTCGCAAATGACGCGGTTGTAAAATGCCAGATGCGACATAATAGGCAAATTTGTATCCTCTATGACGTAAATGTTATATGATACCAGATTGGGAAAGGATCGAGTGTCTTCGAGCTATTTCACTAGAAAATTTTATTATAACCAAATTAAGAAAAAAAGAACAAACCCGCCCGTTTTTCTCAAGTATGAGACATACGTTTTCGAATCCGTGGTATTTTTTTACGATCAATAAGTGATTTAAAATCCAATTTTTAATATACATATTTGAATTTTAATGCGAGATGTCATAGCTGACAACAACTGGCCATTTTGTTAAGGATTGAGAAAAAAAAAAACAAGCTGATCCTATATCAGTGTTATATTTTTACTTATAGTGGTGTATTGTTTATTTGTTTTTCATAAGACAATTTTAAATTACATAATATATTTGTTGTTTTATAGCATACGATAAATTATTGGTCATTTAACATTCAGCGTTATTTAATCTTTTTCTTCCATTCACTGACCTTCTCGATGTTCTGACGATTTTTTCTATCACCATTCATCTCTCCTGTAATGTTAAAGTTTCATTTCATTTTGCTATATTTTGAACATCCGCTGCGCTGCAATTAGGTACCTACCGCAGGCGTAGTCGCAATGTGTGACAACTAATACTACGCCCAAAAGGGCGTATTCGAGCCAGTCTCGAACATTGTGTGACGTTGACGTGCCACATGTTCTTTTTTTGCTCATAATTAAAACTAAAATGCCGTGTTGCGTCGTAAAACTTTGCAAAAATAATACTACAAGAAATAAGAAATACACAAGGGATCACATAATATCATCAGTAAGTATTTAAAATTTTGGAAATTAATATTTCAATGTAAAATAACACGAAGCGTATGTTACAAAATTGGAAAGATGCCACACACGCATTAGATGCTTTCTAATAGTTTTGTAATAAAAAACTTGTTTGGTAGTGCGGTATCCAGTTGGAGCGCAGCGGAGACCTTTCCTTAATCAAAGAGAATTTTTGAAGAGAAGGTTTGTTAATAACAATGTGTCAATGATACGTTTCTATTACAATACAATAGCTGTCAAATCTAACTTCGGTGACTCGGTAAGCATTGTAGATGTGTTATTGCATGCCACTAGAGCCAAAATATATATATATATATATATATATATATATATCAAAATATCAACGTATGAAGCATAAAATTGAATATAACTAACAATTTTATTGTGCAAAAAAATGATATAAAAAGCACATTGTCGGAAAGAAAATTGACTCAATCTATTTTTTAATCTCTTCTTTAATTATGTGGGAAGCCATGGAATATAAACGGCAGTATATTTGGTTTTGTTTAGCTACAATTCATTTCATTTCGGCTGGGACATGCCGAAATTTCCGGTCTTTGAGCAGCCATAAGTTACATCAGCCTAGCGAAAATCTCTAAGAAAAAAGCGATTATATGAAACGCGCAGTCATTAATTCATTGACAGATGACGGGTATAATCTTGTCAAGAACGGAGATCGACTACCGAAATAGACTACGTTTTAAGCAACTGTTCGGTTTCAAACTTAACCGGAATATATGTAGATGTATACTAGCTGACTCGACAGACGTTGTTCTGTACATAATAAATAAAATACTGTTCTTTTTTTATGAATTGTCAATAATATTTAATAACATCAAGAATTATTTTGTAAAATATGGTCCCTGTTGTTATAATGAAATTGTTTCACAGCAGAACTGTCAAACCATGCGTCAATAAATTCTCTCACAGAAAATATGTCCATGCAAAACAAATATTGGAAATATAAATAATTATGGGTCCTAAATCTAAATAAAAACTATCCTATCTCTCAAGTTGGACTAAACTGCACGCCATGAAGTAATCCTCAACTAAATCCGTTCATTAGTTTAGGAGTCCATCGCGGACAAACAACGTGTCACGTAATTTATATATATTAAGATCTAATTACTATTTCAAACTTATGTCAAATCTCACTGCATGTTTTTTACTAAATTAAATTTCAATTTTTACTTAAGCAGTCCTGCCCCTTATTACGTAGTATTTACATCCTCTTTGGTATTATTTGGGAAACTGAAAACTGCTTGAATGATAGTAATTAATCCCGGCTAGTTCGGTCAACTTTTTTTTAAAGAGTCAGACAACTTTCTTTCTTTTTCTTATGGTTACTTTTATTGTTTTTGTAATAAAAAGAGAAGTAAAACAGTTACCTTTAAACAGAAGCCCTTGTAAGCTTGAAAACGGTCCGTCTATGACAACTGTCAGTATAAATCCCAGTATTATGGATATTGTGATATAGGCGACGCTCTTGTACAACTGAAATAAATGAATACAAAGAAAAAATATAATAATTAGCCGCGCACTACTCTGGGTGGAAGTGCGGTGGGATATGCACTGCTCTGGGTGGAAGTGTAGCGGGATATTGTTGGACGAGATACATCTGGCAGATGAAATCCAACACAAAATATTGTCATTTTGATAACTTTCCAAGTAAGTTATAAAGAATTTAAAATTCTTATTTAATTATGATTACAATTAATAATTATAACTTTATGAATATAAAATTGAAAATTAAAACGTATCGAGCGGAGCTAGGTTACTCTCTCTCGCACAATATCGCAATAGTTTTAATTCAGAATTAGAAGCATTTTTATTTATTATAAACATTCACGGACGAGTAAAAACAGAAGGACTCCGTGTCACCTTACATAACAGTGAAGCACCAAAACAAGCCGGTAAACGTGTAAATACATAGCCCACACACGCACACACTTACAGTAATACAAGCCGATCGGCCGACATTATGAGATTTGCCATCGTCTGTGAGAGATCAGTGCGTCGCAATAGAATATTTTAAAAATGCCGTGGTGCTTGAAAAAGTGTAAAAACAATAGTATAAAAGTATTAATGGTTATTGAGAATGAGATATATATATGATTATTGAGAAAAAATTGTATAACTGGTATACCCCGTAACCGCACACACACTAGCATAAAGGTGCTTCACTTGCTAATATCACGGCGCGAAGTCCTTCTTTTTTTACTCGTCCGTGCAAACATTATACAATTTTCTTTACAAAACTAACAAAAATATGGCGTGTTAAATAGCATTGGTGTACAATTAATAGATTTTCGTACAACTTTTATAGATTGAATTATTAGTATGACTCCAACTGTAAAAGTTGGGGTATTTTTGTGATATTTTTTTCGCACTGTATAAAATAGAAATGCAATGAGAAAATGAATTTTCTTCTAATATTCTGCAGATATATAATTATTTTTATGGTTTCAATTATTATTGCAATTTCTTTGGATAGCAGCCTTAAGTAAGATTGTTTATTTAAAATTAGGCTACGATAGTAATAATGTATTAAAATGTGTCAACATACCATCGCAATGTTACTAAAATATACAGACTTTGTAGCAGAACTCATGTCAGTCATTAACACAGGAAAATGGATCAGGAATACCGAGTAGGATATCCTTGAAGGAACCTTCCACAACGGCAGGGAGAGGAACTTATTGATGAGACCTGAAAGAGCAAGAAAAAAAATCACATTCCACCGTTGTATCATAATTTTCAAATAATTCATTGTTTACCAAGTAGGGAAAGATAGCTACTCCTAACATATGCATGAATGAGTCGTAGTCGAAGGCTTAAATAGTGGTAGCACTATTCCGTGATGGTTTCATAGTGATTCGTAATGAAAATATCCATTTATCAATTAAAAACGCTGTAAGCTCTTAGAATTCCCTTCGAAACCCTTTTAAAATAAATAGTACCTACCCAATTAAAATAAATTAAAAAACAAGTATTTTTTAAGAAAAACGAACTAAAAACTAGAAAATATTTCCTACTTTTTACTTTGGCTTATTAATAAAAGCGTGATTTTTAGCTTTTTTAAAACTATGCAAATAGCATTATTAAATTATAAATTCTCTTTGGTATTCGAAAATTTGGTTATATTAGATAATCGGTTAAAGATAATGGTTGAAATTAAGAATTAACTTCAATTCCTGCCGTATAGACGATAGATGAAAATTATATAAATTGGCAAAAATCTTATTTTGCATATTAACAAATGAAATAATTTTATCAAATTAATGTATTGTCGTCGGTCTTCGAAATTTACGCAGTTTGAACGAAATCTGGCGGTGTAAAGTGGGTCAAAATCGGTTACAAACAAACATACATACAGGTGAAGCTAATAAAAAGCGTGTAAAAAGACTAAGGCTAACTCAAAGTATGTGTATTGCAAGAATCGTAAGTACCTACTTCGTCAAAATTTATATATATAAAAATGAATTGCTGTTCGTTAGTCTCGCTAAAACTCGAGAACGGCTGGACCGATTTGGCTAATGTTGTTCTTGAATTATTTGTGGAAGTCCATAGAAGGTTTAAAAGATTAATAAAGACGAAAATGCTCGGAATTAAATAAAAACAAAGATTTTGATTATTCTTTGATGTGACCCCCGACGTTCAGAAATCAAATTAAAATAATAGTTTAAAATGAATGAATGAACATTCTCAGCTGAACCGTTGTTAAGTATATATCAGATTATTTTTATATACATTGGTAAATCTTAAGTTTTGTCCAAAAATAAAATTTCTGAACCTAACCGCACCAACAAAACAAAACAAAATAAAAAGTTTATCAGAAAGCTTTGAATTGATTAACAGACTGTATCATAACTGTGTGTCTCATCGATATCAAATTGAAACCTTATAAATAGTACCTATTTCAAGAAAACTCTGTTTTGTAAGGAATATCGAGAATCGAAAATAATAATAAAATTTCATTCGTACCGAGCATTTTTTTTATTTGTTTTTTATAAAAAAGATTCCTTTTATTTGTTTTACGGTTATTTTATACAAAAGTTAAGGTATTTAATTTATCGATTGACGCAGTACGAATTCTGCCGGGTCAGTTAGTATTCAATAATTATGTAAATAATTTAACAAATGTAGAATATGTTAGTAATGGAATAATCATACGACTTTTCTCAACTATGTGAAACCCATCTGATAGCAATTCAACTCTAGATGAAGCATTGAATTGGTATTGGTAGGCTCAAGAATTGTTGACTCGCCGAACTAAATTTCTTCAGTGAAGGGCGCTCTTAAATCAATGTTCATTAAAATGGCTCACCTCCATATCCTTGAGAGCAGGCGAAGATAATGAACCCGACGGCGGTTGCCCATGCGGGTCTTACAAAAGCGTTTATAAAATTGTCTAAACTTTGGTCGTTTCGTGTTGAACTCATTGCCAAATGCAACATCACGGTGCTGAGCGACAGACAAGTGAGTGACAATATCCATAGTAAAAATAAGATGGGCTGAAACATATTCATAAAATTAGCCACAAGTTCTTGAAGACTATATATAAGTATCGGTATACAACAGTACATCGGTTACAATTATTATTGTTATAAGTATTGGTAAGCAACAGTACATCGGTTACAATTATTATTGTTATAACTATCGGTATACAACAATATATCAGTTACAATTATTATTGTTATAAGTATCGGTATACAACAGTACATCAGTTAAAATCATTATTGTTATAAGTATCGGTACACAACAGAAGATCGGTTACAATTATTATTGTTATAAGTATTGGTAAGCAACAGTACATCGGTTACAATTATTATTGTTATAACTATCGGTATACAACAATATATCAGTTACAATTATTATTGTTATAAGTATCGGTATACAACAGTACATCAGTTAAAATCATTATTGTTATAAGTATCGGTACACAACAGAAGATCGGTTACAATTATTATTGTTATAAGTATTGGTAAGCAACAGTACATCGGTTACAATTATTATTGTTATAACTATCGGTATACAACAATATATCAGTTACAATTATTATTGTTATAAGTATCGGTATACAACAGTACATCAGTTAAAATCATTATTGTTATAAGTATCGGTACACAACAGAAGATCGGTTACAATTATTATTGTTATAAGTATCGGTATACAACAGTACATCGGTTACAATTATTATTGTAATAAGAATCGGTATTCATCGGTATGTGGGTATTAAAGTACTTTTACAGCGGACATTATTAAAATTTCTTGTTATAGATGTTTTTGTTAGATCTGTATTATGACATTTTGTATAAGCTTAAAATACATTTTTTTATATAATATATCTTCTATATATATATAAAAGAAAGTTGTGTTAGTTACACTATTTATAACTCAAGAACGGCTTTATCGATATGGCTGAAAATTGGTGAGGAGGAGCTTAGAGCCAGGAGACGGACATAGGATAATAAGTCATAAAATATCAAAAAAATTACGAAAAAATATTATTATAAAAAAAATTATTTTCTGATACATTTTGTATGGATTGACATTTTGATGACATCTCGAGAATAGAAAGAATTCAATAAAGTTTTTTGTTAGTTTCACGCTACATGAGTTATAAAATACAACTGACAGTGCCCGTCATGTTATTCAAGTTGACCGGTTGGTGTGTTTGTTTCGAGTTTCTATTAGCTTATTGTGCCGATATTATCATTAGCAATGTCACGACCAAGACGATCAAATTATTCCCGACAAAGACGTAATGCAACTAGGATTCAAAATATTGCGAATGAAAGGACTGAAGAAGAACAAGAAATTGCAGGTGAAAAGAATCGTGTTAGTATGGATCGTCTTCGTGTTATGAATCACAAGAGCAAAGCGTAGCAGCCCGTAAAACGGATCGGCTGGCAATACGAAATCGTCCAGGTTTTCCTCAGAGATAGCAACTTATAGATAATTTTCAACGCACAAGAAGAAGTTTATGAAGTACTGATTTGAATCGAGCAGCGTTTCGATACGATTGCAGTATATAGATATATATAAGAGATTTCCACGTATATAGTCACTCATCACGATATCTCTGGAACCATTAGAGCTAAAGACTTGAA
This sequence comes from Leptidea sinapis, assembly GCF_905404315.1. NCBI lineage: Eukaryota > Metazoa > Arthropoda > Insecta > Lepidoptera > Pieridae > Leptidea > Leptidea sinapis. The sequence continues at coordinate 2,519,432 of NC_066299.1, forward strand.
ATTTGGTAGGAATATTCTTTTCAACGAGTAGAGGTCAGCTTTTTACGCAAGAGTTTTTTTTTATTATGGACAGAACAACGTCTGTCGGTTCAGCTAGTACAAATATATATTTGTATTCATTCAGATTCTTCCCACGCACTGGCATCACCTAGCAAGTAGATTTTTAAAATGTTGCTGATTACATAATTGTTGTCTAAATGCGGTCGCTTTGATAAAAAGCAACGTCTCCGAGTGATAATAAAAAGCCTCGAAGCCTCAATACACTCGAATAGTGTAACCGCACTTACGAGTATACATAGTGCAAAATAAAAATGAAAACCATTAAAATTTTTGCAAATTAACTGCTAGTGACAATTCGACTAATCGAACATGAATGGAACGCAGATCTACAATTATTTGAAGTCATTAACCGACTTCCAAGAAGGAGGAGGTTCTCAATTCGTTGGTATGTTTTTTTAAGTTTGTTACCTTAAAACTTTCGACTGGGTGGACCGATTTTGAAAATTATTTTTTTATTTGAAAGCTGGTGCTTCCCCTGTGGTTCCAGTGTAATTTGGTTCAGATCTGATAGTGGCATTCATAAGAAAACCATAACTCTTACATTTGCTATACGTATGTGAACGACATATTTACGAATAACTCAGTATCGCGCTAACGGATTTCGATAATTCTTTTATATTGGAAAGGATATACTTCACTGGTAGTTTGGTGAAAGTTTGTTTGGGTTCTGATTATGGAATCCATGACAAAGTAACGGAACTCTTCAATTCTTAGGAGCAAATTGAAGATACTCGACCGAATCTATTTTATGCTATTAGGATATTTACATCACTTACCGTAACGTGGTTACGGTGAAGTAATTTTCGTAGTCGAATATGATGATCAATGGAACTCCTTAACGACTTACTGAATTAGATTGTATAAAAATACGCAATTATTTTTATACTATTTAGTGCATACGAGGGTGGCACTGAAAATTTCGGGAATCAAGGAAGTGACACAACATTACTATTTAAAAATGTATTTATTGCTTTTCGAAGTATTCTCCGCGAAATTTGACACATTTTTCCATACGATGGAACCAATCATTGAAGCAACCATTCCATTCGGAAGTTGGGGTCTCCAAAATGGCCGTTTTGTAGTCGTCCACAGCTTCTTCAGGTGAAGAAAATCTCGGACCACGCAATTTATTCTTTATTTTAGGGAAAGTATAGAAATCATTAGGGCTTAGGTCGGGGCTGTACGGCGGATGGTCTAATAATTCTATGTTTTCTTGCTCTAAAAACTCTTTTGTTCTGTGCGCGGTGTGAGAACTCGCATTGTCAAATTCAAATTCAAATTCAAATATTTTTATTCAAAATAGGATTTATAATCACTTATTGAACGTCAAAATCTACCACCCGTGTCGTGATGGAGGATGATGCGGCGGTTGCAGTTCTCTTTACGGAGTTCAGAAACGACCTTTCGCAAACAAATACTACGAGGGGCGGTCAAAAAGTTCGCGGAATGGCGGGGTTGGCGGGGGTGAGGTCGCTCCTCCAGGTAGCCGCTACTTGAGTAACTCATAATTACTATATATGCCAATTTCTAGCCTAATTGGGTCATTAGCTTTCGAGTTACAAACGAGTGAACAAGTAAATCGGGAACAAACTAGCCACTATGGAGAAAATTGAACATCGCGCCGTCGTAAAGTTCCTCACCAAACAAGGAAAAACGCCTCAAACTATTTTGCAAGAGATGTTAGCTGTTTACGGAGACTCTGCTCCTGGTAAAACCATGATTTACAAATGGCACGGCCTTTTCAAGCAAGGAAGGGAGTCAATTGAAGATGATCCTCGACCTGGACGGCCCATTGAGGCCACTACGCCGGAAATCATTGAAAAAGTTGAAAAACTTGTATTGGAAGACGGAAGGTTGAAGAAGAAACAACTTGCAGCATCAGTTGGAGTATCAGAAACCACAATTTTAAATATTCTTCATCAACATCTTGGCATGAGTAAAGTGTGTTCAAGGTGGGTCCCGAGAATGCTCACGCCGCTGCAAAAACGTGAGCGCGTCAACTGTTCCCGCGAGTATTTGGACCGCTGTGGAGAAGTTAGGGAAGAAATTATGGCCCGAATTGTAACCGGTGATGAAACTTGGGTTCACCACTATGAGCCTGAGTCAAAGCAGGAGTCGATGCAGTGGCACAAAAAAGGCACACCACCCCCAAAAAAATTTAAAGTGTCGCAATCGGCCGGAAAGATCATGGCGACTATTTTTTGGGATACTGAAGGTATTCTTTTGATCGATTATAAAGAACGTGGTGTTTCTATAACGGGAGAGTACTACGCTTCCCTATTGGACCGATTAAAAGAAGCTATTAAAGAAAAAAGAAGAGGAAAACTGACAAAAGGTGTACTCCTTTTGCACGACAACGCGCCCGTTCACACGAGTCATGTTGCGACGGCTGCCATTCATCGATGCGGTTTTGAACAACTACGCCATCCACCCTACAGTCCAGACCTGGCCCCTAGCGATTTTTATTTATTCCCAAAGATGAAGAAAGAGCTGCGTGGAAAAAAATTTAGAGACGATGATGAAGTCAAGTCGGCGATTTCGGCGTATTTTGACGCCCAAGACAAAACCTATTTTTTCGACGGTATTAATAAGTTATATGCCAGATCCCAAAAATGTATTCGTGTTAAGGGGGAATATATTGAAAAGGAAAAATAACATAATGTATCATTTCATCTTTTTTCCCAGTCATTCCGCGAACTTTTTGACCTCCCCTCGTAGCATACCATTCTGCATGCACTAGTTAATAGATTATCTCGTTCATATAATGACTTAGCAAATATCAAAAACTGTATAGATATTTTTCTAATAGTCTGTGTAGTTTTCGACGCCTAGTTTTAGACACTCTGCGCCTGTTAGAGCCTTAGCTTGTCTTTACGTGCTTCATATTTATGTTTTTTGAAATTTTTATCAGTTTCGCTTTATTGTATGTTATACTAATTATAATATGTAGGATATAATTTTAGTTTGTGTGTTTTAATTTTTATGTTTATTTTATTTTAGTTAACAAGTTCCATGCATTTGCCTAAGTCGTGATAGTAACATAAAGTTATTTATTGTTTTATATAACTCTACGTTTATTTAAGTTAAATATCACGTGTTACCATCATAAGTGTTTCCATTTAATTGACGTATATGTTAATAATGATTTACTTATACTTATGGCCGGTTTTGGAGACAAACGTGGCCACCATTTTTTTTGCAACACTCCGTGAACGAACAATTTTTGTTGGCTTTAACTCATTTTCGAACACCCAAACTCGTGACTGGTTTTTTATTTCGGGCTCGTACGCGTATATCCAGGATTCATCATCAGAAACGATGTTGTATACAGCATTTGAGGATCCTGCGTGGAATCTTTCGAGAGTTCTGACCGACTGAGTTTGCTCTTCACCGAACAAATGCGGTATCCATCGGGAAAACAACTTTTTTACACCAAATTGTTCATGCAAGATTGACTGCAGTTTTTGGACGACCTTGACGGGGATCATCACTGAGTTGAAATTCAACAAACCAGCGATAAATTGTGGTTTTGGATGGGGCTTCATCACCAAATGCAGAAATCATCCGGTCAACACACTGTTTTTGTGTTCACCACTTCTAAAGTCATAATAAATCATCGCTCTAGAATTTTCTCGAGTCAATTCCATTTTCTCAACGACTAAACAAGTTTGAAAAGACCTTGTGACAAAACCGAGAGTCTTTTTTTAAATAAATAAATGGTATTCGATTTCTAAAACCAAGGAGTTTTCAATTTAAAAGATTTTAATATGACAGGAATAGTGGAAATATTCCATTCCCGATACTTTTAGTGCAGCCCTCGTACTATATCTATTGTTTTGGAATAGTGTTTTTGAAGTCGTTTGTTTTTTTGTTAAGAGCATATTAAATAAAAAACCGTTAAGAATGACACTAACCCATCATGTACTGTGAATATAATGATATAATAATTTTATTCTATCTTCTTTAAATTTTTAGACTTTATCAATAATTACTAATAATTTTCAGTTTTTGTCAGAGGGAAACCATTAATTTGAGACAACGTATGTGTATGTTTAAAATATTACTCATTAAAAACATAAGCTGCCGGCCCGCCATCTATGTATCAAAGCCAATATTTTCAAAATTCTTGCGTGGAAAACAGTTTATATTCTTACAATCCTCGTTATTCACTACTAATCTGAGTAAATGAACCTACACAAAAAAGTACAAGCTATAAGAATAACTTTTCTGAGAGAAGTACCAAAAAATTGCGTCATGCCATGCCAAAAAACTTGTTTAACTTCAAAGAAATGTGGTAGTTCATAAAGGCTCGGCAGTGTTAACTATAACCAACAGCAAGCATGAGCAACCTACAAATAAGACTTAAGGATATTTGTAACAGGATTAAGTAGTGTTCATAGCTCGAAATGCTATACTTTCACCACAAAACTTGTCTAAAAACACCATGTTTGCGTGTTTTCTGCTTACTCTTCGCCTTATGGAGATATAAATGCAAAGCATTTAATTGCGGACGCAATTATTTACTATTTCAGTGGATATTAAAAAGAAATTAATTCTAAGTTTTATGATTATATACTATAATTTATCAACCAGATAAAATCATCAATTTTCAATGCTAAAAAATTTTTACCTTAAATTTTTAAAACACAGCATGTTTTCAATACGATCTACTAAATTAAAAAAAAAAAAAAGCACGTACATCCCCCAAAATTACTTGCGTGATTGAACTATTGTAACAAGAGAGGTAGAGCGGCCGCTATATCAGGAGATCCCTCCCATTAATAAGATCATTCAAATATATTAAAATATAGTTCAACTGAGTTGCATCAACTTACTTTAGCAATAACAAACATGTTAAAGTACAGATTAAACAAAATTAAGTGTGTGTGTACTTATATATGCACGCAAGAAGTTATACTTGTTATCGTGCTATTATCGTAGAAAGAACAATATTGTAAAAATCTTGCAAAGATGGCTTTGACAATTAATTATTAAATAAAGAATACAGCTGTATGGGCTTGAACCCTTGGCGGTCCTAATAATGGACTTAGAAACCAAAAAAAAAAAATGAATGTTGCAAACGCCAGAAAGTTTTAGGGACCAAATTCACCTTTGTGATACAGTGATGCGCGCGCGTCTTAAAATTTCACACTCATCATTTTTTCATAACGCGCCTAAAGAAGTATTACTTCAAATGTGTTGCACATTTGACAATTTTTAGATGACGTCAATACTTTAACTGTGTAACCGTAACCGTCCAATGTTAACGTTATATATAGCTATTGTTAATGTTAAATAGCTAAATAGCGACCTTCTGTCAAAAGTTTCATTATTTGAAACTTATGACAGGAGGTAGAGTAGAGAAATACCAAGTTTATATTCGATATAAACACTTTAACTATGCCAAGGAATACGATGGTGCACCCCACATTGCACAACACATTCCACAGGTTATGTTGAAGTCAGCGTTATTGTTAACGTTAATTTTGACTTAAACCTTATCTGTAACAGCTAATATGATGCAAATGAGCCAAAGTACAGCAGTCGGTAGACATACCTTCGACACGGTATATGTGTGGTCGGCAGGGCGCATGCGCAGAGTCCGTATCATGTACCCACACGTCATGCCCACTACGAACGGAGTCGCTCGCGTCACCGTGTTGATGTAGTAGTCCTCAAAATACTTTTTGTATTCAGACATCCGCCTTTAAATATATTAAACCAATCAACTAAAATATAGAATCACTTATTCAAAATGCACAACAACTATAAGTTAACAGTAGGTTATGGCATCAATTAAATCTGCCTGACCCCGAAGTTTGTGAAAACTTTATCTTCGGGGTCAGCGATTCCTCAACAAGTTACTGTTACTTAATTTAATTAATAACTATCCCACCCGCTTCGCTGGGTGAATTTTAAAAAGAAATAAATTAAATTTTATTCATCTTTTTAAAAATACAAATAAGTAGTCATAAACCATCTAGGATAAATTTCGCATTGAATGGTGGCAGTTCCATGTCGATACGATTAGTGGTTTAGGCGTGATTGAGCCTCAAACAAAGACCATTTTCAATATATTTAGATATATAGATAATTAAATAATATAAGATTACTAAAATAATTATATGATACTATCCAAGTTAAGGTGCAACTTTTGTAGCAATAAACAATGAACAATGATATTATATCTGTGTTTATGTGTGAGGATGAGATAAGTCTCTCTCTCTCACTCTTACTCACAGAGTGTGTGTTTCCGTATTGTATCATGTAGTTGTTATTTTTTATGGAGGAGGATAACAAACCAATATGGGTCACTGAAGCGGTCATTAAAAAAACTTAAATCTTAAATAACGATGTTTGAAAATCCAGGTAACAATCTCCGAGGCTGAAATCATTCTGGAAGACATCATCATTATGCACGGTTCTGTTCACTTTGCTTTTTTGTCTATGAAATAGCAAGATCAATAAAAAAAAATTGAATAAGGTATAATTCTTTGGAAATTTCATCCCATTGGTCTCGTGTAGAGGCGAAACATTTGTGTCGCATTGGCTAAAGAAAAAACTGAACAGATTGAACACTCAATAAATCTCATATAGCATTTGGATAACAAGAACTAACTATCTAACTCTACATGTCATCGAATGTTTACTTCTATCACACGTACCTCAGGCTAATGTACCTGAAAATCAAGTAAAAATTACGAATGTGAAGGTGCTAACTGCTCTGAAATATTAATTGCTACCGTTATTGTAATACCCAGTCTGCGAATGGTACAACTAATTGGATGTAAATACTTTATACTACGTAAAAGAGACGGGACTGCCTAAGTTTGAAATAGTAGTAATTACATCCGGCTAAGTTTGAAAGCGAACAGTTTCTTAAAACGTAGTGGATTTCGCCTATCTCCTTTTTTAAAAGATTATAGCCGTTATCTGTCAATCTGCCAATGACTGCATGTTTCAAACAATCGAATGAATCGCTTTTTTCTTAGAGAGTTTCACTAGGCTCAATCTAGATGAGTATATTATACGGCCCGTACTAGATATAGAGAAATAGAAATATATTTTTCACTTCTCATGCTCTGAAATTGCTTATTTGTGCACGATATAGGCTGCACAAAATCGATTTTTGTGCACAAGTGCATAAACGTTTATACTCATAAATGTATCTATATTAAGGCAAAGAAAATGAGCCACACAGCCAAACACAATAAAAAGTTCAGAGATAGAATTTGTTATTTTATAATATTTACTTTAATTTATTTGCCTCATGTCTTACTTAAAACATAAAATATATTAAAATTTAATTTAATATACGGTAGGTTATTTAATCAATTAAAATATATATATATATATATTACAAAATTAATTTAGTAGTAGGCTGTATAGTTCTGGAGCCCAAGCCAAACCAATGTCGTAAGATTTAAAAAAAAAAGCGCCGGGAAACAGGTCAAGTTTTTTCGTTCGTCTTTGAATTTCTTCAAATTTGCTAAAATTGTTAAAAATGTCCAGTGAAGGAGAGGATTTAGCACTCTCTCCTAATACGCTTATGGAAATTAATGCACAGAGAGTAGTGCAACAGATATTACCGCCAAAGTCTCGGGAAAAATATCTGAAAGTTTACGATAGTTTTGTAAATGTCGTCAGTGCCATCTTCTCACAATATCTCATCTTCACAAATTCTGAAAAATACCGTTAATATGCCGGGAAAAATAATTTCCTTCAGTATTCAAAACTGTACTAATTTTACTTTGGATATTAAATAAAGAAATGTTATGTTATACTACTGTTTTATTTCCTCGCAATCGAAATGAAAAGCAGAGTTTATAACTCGTCCACAAAACCATTTTATCCTCGACATTAATATTAGCACTCGCCTTCGGCTCGGGCTGCTTTAGGTCTCGGACGAAAATGGTTCGTGTTGTGCACTCGTTAAATCTACTATATTATTTTAGCATAGTGAGTCACCATAACATAACATATTGTAACAACACTTGGTAAACGTCATGAAGCTAAATCAGTTCGTAAAGGGCCTACGACATGGGGAAAAAAACTAATAAGAAACTTTCAGCCAATCATTTAAATTAACTTTAAAAATAAAAATTTAAAATAACAACTTAGCCTATTTAAGAAAGCTGCTGAGAATATGTAACACAAGTAAAAGCGAATTAATGATATTTAAGTCGGGTAATAAAATTTACGAACATAAAGAACCTCTATCGTTGTGTAACGCACCACTAAATATGGTAACGAAGTTTAAATATCTTCGCCACTGGGTCTCCGACAACCTAAGTGATATCCTAGACTTAGAGAGGGAACGTAGGGTGTTGGCTGTCCGCTGTAATATGCTGGCCCGAAGGTTTGCGCGTTGCAGTGAACAAGTAAAAATAACTCTGTTTAAGGCTTATTGCCAATCATTTTACACGTGCAGCCTTTGGACCGGCTATACGCAGAGGGCATACAACGCGCTGCGAGTGCAATATAATGACGCGTTTAGGGTAGTGATGGGGCTGCCTAGGTTTTGTAGTGCATCCGGCATGTTTGCGGAGGCGCGCGTTGATGATTTTTACGCGATCATTAGAAAAAGATGCGCATCATTAATGAACAGGCTCCAGGCTAGCCCCAACACTATCCTAAGCGCGTTGGCATGCAGGTGGGACTCCCCACTGCTGAGGCATTGGATAGGTTTGCATGCGCCTCTAGCTAGGTGCAACTTATTGTGAAAATAACTAACCTTACTAACATAATTTTTAAGAAAAATTGTAACTAACATACAATTACTAACACTACCACTAACATTACTAACTTAGTCTAAGAATAATTGTTACTAACTTAATAACTAATACTTATGGATGTATAGTGTCCGAAATAAATGATTATTATTATTATTATTATTTAATATTATGTCATAATAGTTGTAATTGTGTGTCAATATTATAATATTAATTATTATTATGCAATTTTAAGTGGCCTGCGATGAAACAGACAAGAACCTATGCATCATTATCATCTATTGAAGGTTTACTATACTATAGTAAACCTTCTCTGCCATAGATGCTTATGTATATTTGTTGAATTTGTGGTCAGTAAGTCCTAGTATTAGTACTAGTAAAATCATTGATATATTTTGGTGTACATACAAAAAAAAATTATAAACTTACATAGGGTTAAGAATATTTGCTGGATAGTTATTTGTATAACTCGAAATAATGACACTTGACAAAGTTAAGGACAATGCCAAAATGAGTGCACATATTGCTTTCAGCTTCGTCCCGAGCAACCAGTAACTTATAACGGGGCTGATGAAAACCAGCTGCGTGTCCATCGATAAATACCACGACTGGGGTAAGCACTGAAAGATTTAAAATTCTGTATTAATATTTTATTGAAAGCGCGGTATATAATAACATCAATCACTGATCAACAAACACAATTACTTGAAGGAACTTGGTTAATTTTATAGTAACTATAATTGCAAATGGTCAAGTCCAAATCTACTAGTTCCAAAGAAAAATCAAGAAAGAAATGGTGGAAATTAGAATCTTTTGATTATAGAAAATTAAACTTAAATGTATGTGATGATAAATTTATTAAAATTTAAATATTAAATTCTTTCTTATGCTACATATTTTAGTTATGCTACATATTTTATTCATAATAGTTAGTTATGCTACATAATTTATTCATAATATTGACCTTTACCATGGTTATTATTTACAATTTAGCAATATGATTAAAAACACCTGAAACACGACCAGCCTTTTTAAGTTTGGATATGCCGTTATTTAGATTTTTTTTTTACTGAAACTTTGTAATTGAATTTTATTATTGAAATTTTAAAGAAAGAATAAATAACCGCGTAAGAGATTTTATTCAGAAAAATTTTGGGCGTGATTGTGACTCTAGTTGTTTATTGTACGTCAATGTAAGTGACGGTGACACGATCGACTTTACGAATTTACCCTTCTAAATTTAACCGTCTTTGATATTTCTCTGTAATGAAAAGCCCCCAGCGCATGAAAGTATTTAAATAATAAAATTATTACTTACAATCTCTACAGGTTTCACATAGTTTTGTATCTGCAGCAAAGTGGACCACCATCTAACTCTGCATGTTTCCACTGCATTACCCATGACAGTCCAGTGAGGTCCATCGGATATCCAATGGAACACAGTCGATTGCAAAAGTACAACACTGGCCAGAAGTGGCATTATTCTTATCAAACGGTGAAGATAGAAAAGATGTAGTGAGGCTACGTATCTCTCTGTAAATTGCAGGAAATTATTTATTGAATATTTTTTATTAAAGGTTCATTTAACAGAACGTTTACCTTAAAGGCCGGCAACGTTTCTGCGATTTCTACGATGTTTGAGAGTGTGGACGTTGATGATCACTTTACATATATTGATCAGTATACTCGTCTGTCCTGCTCATTAAAAAATGTATAATCAATACCAGTGAGAGGCTCCTTTGCACAGGAAGCCTGCTGGATTATGAGTACCACAACGGCGCCTATTTCTGCCGTGAAGCAGTAATGTGTAAACATTACTGTGTTTCTGTCTGAAGGGCGCCGTAGCTAGTGAAATCACTGGGCAAATGAAAGTTAACATCTAATGTCTCAAGGAGACGACCGCAATTGTAGTGCCGCTCAGAATTTTTTGGCTTTTCAAGAATCGTCTGCTCGTCTCGTCCCTTATTTTCATAGAAAAATATCCATGAGGCTTCTTCGCCCCAAAGAAATACCATCCGCAGCAAATCGAGATTCGCTGTTACGTTAAATATTGCTGCTTCTTACCTGACGTAACATTGTTAGGAATGGAGTAAATGCAGAAGAGACCAGAGAGAAGTAGGAATGTATCCACACTCAGGCTGGCTGCGTTTATCAGACAACTCATAGAACATTGAACCCACTGAAATTTTATGTAGTACACAGTTATTATTTTAATGAGATTGTTGTTAAAGTGTGTGATACAATACTGTGTGAGTGACTGATCCAAATCCTATTATTTTTTAAATTTTTGCCTCTGTCTGTATGTTCTATAATTCAAATTCAAAATAAGATTCAAAATCACTTATTGAACGTCAAAAACTACCAACCATTCAAAAAATGACTTAGACCTGAGAAGAACAGGCGCAAGAAACTCAGCGGGCTCTTTTTTATACAAATATGGATTACAATGTAATATCGTACAATAAACATTTCTAATTAAAGAGCCTGAGGGTATTCGCTTCATTCCCAGTCTGTGGTATCATTAAGAATATCGTGTATGCTATAAACCTTTCCCACACAAACGTTTTTTAGAAATTCTTTTAAATTCCGTAACACAATTGTTTTAAACATTTTGGGATCATGTTGAAAAAGCATATACTATCCCTGGTAAGCTATACATTTTGTTTTCCTTTCGTTTAAAAGTAAGTTATTAGCATTAAACCAATTTACTACTTCAGTAATGTCGTTATTAATATCATGTTTATTTTGAATTAGATTATCATTGACATAGACCAGTAACCAAAAAGGACCCAACATTGAGCCCTGAGATATACCTATTGATATGATAGAGCTAGTTGATCTTTTTCCATTAATTTCTACTCTTTGAAACTTACAACATAAATACGTTTTAATAACAATTTAAGTAAAATTTTCAGAATCGATACCATAAATAATTAAAGTTTTGAAAGAGAAAACTTTAGCACGGTCTACGTGGGGAGATCAAAGATTAGAGAAGTCAGAGTCATACCACGATACGCGACGAAAGGCATATACCTATTTCTCAATAATTCTATTGCAGAACGACTCGCTCTTAAGGCCGCCTTATATAACAATTACACGTACTCGTACCTCCAATATTCCGACGACATTATGTAGTGGCAACAGAAATATACCGACATAAGTATGCCCCAATATCACCCACAACATGGACAGCGCACGGATTCCGTCGATGCATTCTATATAGTTGTTGCTTTTCTTAAATGCGAATATTCGTTGCACATTTTTGGTCAACGAAAAACTGGTTATGAGCGTATTTCCTGAAGTAGCTGAAACAATAATTTTAAATATAATATATATACTATATCTACCCAGCTCTATATATTAAAATTCAATTATTAAAATTTTTGGGGTAAAAAAAAATATATGACGACCGATTCTCAGACCTACCAAATAATAATTATTATATTCTATTGCCATTTTGAAACTCTATTGTGTATCTGTGGATGGAATAGCGAATATTAAATTCGCGATACATAAATAGGTGTTGATCGTAGACGGATGAAAATCTAAAATTGTATGTATTTTTAATGCTGAATCATAATAAAATAAAAATTAAAAAAATTGTCAAAAAAAATGAAAAAAAAAAATTTGGGGTGACCCTTATTTTGACATTTAGGGGTATGAAAAATAGATGTTGGCGGATTTTTAGACCTACCCGATATACACAGAAAATTTCAAACAAATTGGGTTAGCCTTTTCGGAGGAATTTGGTAACAAACACCGAGAATTTTATATATTTATTATTATTACGGTGTGTTATTAACTAGGTAACTTAGTTAGTGCTATATCAGCCAACAAAAATAAGTGTACATTACAGGAGTGGACTCCTTTCCATGTGATGATAATGATGATTAATATGAATGTTTTTCATTTTTCCATTTATCACCACATTGGAAACCTCACTTTTAATGAGAAGAAGTGGCAAGAATTTAATTGCCACTCTTTTTAACCAACAACAGCTTCAGTAATTTATAAAATATTTTACTATGGGAAAGAGTGATAGTACGAGCAAGGAGTTCACCTAGTGTTCAAATTCAAAAACACTTTATTCATTTAGGTCACAGAACATTCACTTATGAGTGTCAAAAAAAATATATAAAAATATTGTTTCTTATTGAATTTACCGCTACTTCGTAAAGGGTGGAGCTAATGAGAAGAAGTAGCAAGAAACTCATTGCCACTCTTTTAAGTCAAGATTTATATTTTAGTTGTTTTACAAATCATTTTAATTACAATATATGCAAAGTGACGCAACAAAAATACTCAAATGTCAAAAACTGAAAGGCTTACATAAGTAAGTCAGAAAAAGAAAAAAAAGGTAAATTAATACTTATAAACACAAGAGTTATTGAGTATAGTAGATGCATCAATCCACACATACCGTAAATAAATAGAGGCATTATGTGAGCATTTCATAAAATAAAATATATAATAACTTTAACTTTAAAGGAAATAATAATAATAAAAAAACACATCAAGCAGACCATCAAGGTAACAAGATCATCCAGCCCCCACGAGTAGCACCTGTTCACGAGCATGACGCATGGACCAGCCATCGCTTCCCTCGACCATATTTTAGGGAAGGGAACGACCCGCCCCACGTCGTCGCCACAAGCAGAAGCATTTAAGCGAGCATGACGATACCTGTCACGAGCAATCTACCGAATAACAAAACAATTCAAGTTCATCTACATATTATGCAATACTTACTAAATGCCTCTACTTACAATTTTGTGTCAAATTACATAACTCATGATAATGATTATTAAAATTGATTAAAAAACAGAAACAATATTAATATTTAGATTATATAACTATAGTGACATTTATCAAACTAAGACAGACATGTAACAGCCCAGCAGCTCAGTCCCAAGGGTTCTTTAGATCCAGATATTCAGATATTTTATACCCTTTTGTATACAACTTTTTCTTTAGCACTGATTTATATTCTGATTTATATACTGAGTGATAATAATAATTATAAAGCCTTTTTATTTTCCTCAACTTACATTTTCAAAATATCAATTTACAGTTAAAATTAATTTTAATTTTAAACAGTAAATATAAAATTAACTAACTAACCTAACTTTCAAAGTTAAGGCCCTCTCAATGGCCCTCCTCCAACAGTTCCCAGGTTTTTCTAGTCTCTGCTTTCATGGTCCAGTCCTTTCCGAAATGAAATTACGGAATAATGGAAAATTATACTACCATAAAGTTGTACTCCCCAAGTCAAAAAATCATCGTACGCGTAACGCTCTCATCACTCATTCACCAGCTTACTCCCCAAGTCAAAAAATCACCGTACGCGTAACGCTCTCATCACTCATTCACCAGCTTACTCCCCAAGTCAAAAAATCACCGTACGCGTAACGCTCTCCTCACGCATTCACCAGCATACTCCCCAAGTCAAAAAATCACCGTACGCGTAAAGCTCTCATCACTCATTCACCAGCTTACTCCCCAAGTCAAAAAATCACCGTACGCGTAAAGCTCTCTACACTCATTCACCAGCTTACTCCCCAAGTCAAAAAATCACCGTACGCGTAAAGCTCTCATCACTCATTCACCAGCTTACTCCCCAAGTCAATAAATCACCGTACGCGTAACGCTCTCATCACTCATTCACCAGCTTACTCCCCAAGTCAAAAAATCACCGTACGCGTAAAGCTCTCATCACTCATTCACCAGCTTACTCCCCAAGTCAAAAAATCACCGTACGCGTAAAGCTCTCATCACTCATTCACCAGCTTACTCCCCAAGTCAAAAAATCACCGTACGCGTAAAGCTCTCATCACTCATTCACCAGCTTACTCCCCAAGTCAAAAAATCACCGTACGCGTAAAGCTCTCATCACTCATTCACCAGCTTACTCCCCAAGTCAAAAAATCACCGTTCGCGTAACGCTCTCATCACTCATTCACCAGCTTACTCCCCAAGTCAAAAAATCACCGTACGCGTAACGCTCTCCTCACGCATTCACCAGCATACTCCCCAAGTCAAAAAATCACCGTACGCGTAAAGCTCTCATCACTCATTCACCAGCTTACTCCCCAAGTCAAAAAATCACCGTACGCGTAAAGCTCTCATCACTCATTCACCAGCTTACTCCCCAAGTCAAAAAATCACCGTACGCGTAAAGCTCTCATCACTCATTCACCAGCTTACTCCCCAAGTCAAAAAATCACCGTACGCGTAACGCTCTCATCACTCATTCACCAGCTTACTCCCCAAGTCAAAAAATCACCGTACGCGTAAAGCTCTCATCACTCATTCACCAGCTTACTCCCCAAGTCAAAAAATCACCGTACGCGTAAAGCTCTCATCACTCATTCACCAGCTTACTCCCCAAGTCAAAAAATCACCGTACGCGTAACGCTCTCATCACTCATTCACCAGCTTACTCCCCAAGTCAAAAAATCACCGTACGCGTAAAGCTCTCATCACTCATTCACCAGCTTACTCCCCAAGTCAAAAAATCACCGTACGCGTAACGCTCTCATCACTCATTCACCAGCTTACTCCCCAAGTCAAAAAATCACCGTTCGCGTAACGCTCTCATCACTCATTCACCAGCTTACTCCCCAAGTCAAAAAATCACCGTTCGCGTAACGCTCTCCTCACGCATTCACCAGCTTAAGTGCGTAAAGAAGTTTTTCATCAAAAAAAACTCCAGCGTTCCCACTTGTTTACTAACGTCAGTTAATAAATGTGTTTAAATAATGTTACATGTCACTGGTGAAGACAGCGCGGATGACAGACGCACGATTCAATATAACAATAAAAGTAAATTAAGGATTTTGATAATTATTATCCAGCTCCAGCAGGCCTACCATGAACTCTTATTGCGATTCAATTGACAACCTAAAACGAACTGCTTTGATATTTCGTACCACGACGTCATTAGAGCTATCTAATTTAGGTTGACGTCAAATCAACTGATTAAATCGCAATGATGTCAATTGAATGTAAAAATGATATCAACTGAATCGCAAACTGATTTAGTTCGTTCATTCTTTCCTACCATGAGGTGTTATTTCAACCTAAACTGGATAGCTTATTTGTCAAAGTGACCGATTCGAAAAAAGTTGCTACTTCCTTAGAGAAAAGTGAATCGTGTTGTTAATAACTTTTAAAAAATAGTGAAAACATAGAAAACAAAAATTTTATTGATTAAAGATGAGATGAGAATGCTTTATTGGAATTTTTATGTAAAATAAAATACTGAAAATAAATACCAAAAATGAAAATACTAAAGAAGAGGCAGTAAGGGCCCGGGCTATAGCCTGTTCGCAAGAACGAATTAAAAAAAAATGCACTCTGTGGTCCTGTCAAATCAAACGTCAATGGAGGTGCGTTCATAACTCGTTATTTTTACGAAAACACAAGCAAACATTTAATTTGTAATTCGAAGAACTATATTTATTAATTAATATTACTATTATTTAATAATTATAAAAAATGGCTTAATGGTTTATAATTTGAAGATATAAAGCACATTTTTAAAATGTATTTTAAGTATTTTCTATGCGAAAAAACCGCTAAAATGATATCATTTTAGGTTTCGAAACGCAACGGTTCGAATAAGAGAGACAAACTTATGCAATGACTGTAGAGCGTCATCTCTTTCTCACACTCTCTTTCTCAGACCACAGACCAATTTCTTTCGTTCATTCTTCATAAGCTATCCAAACGCCATTCGGTAAAAGGCACTTCATGGTACGAATTTTAGTGATTCAGTTTAGGTACCTAAACTGAACTGCATCGGAATCGCATCGCTTATTAAAAGTTGATGGTAGGCCCTCAGGCCATTTTCGACTCCCTGTTACTACATTGTGGATTTAATGAGAAGCCTGAACTTTCAGTAAGCAAGCACATAAGCATAGCTTAATAATAACAATGTTATCTCCAACTTGTACTTACATTTATATTGAGTAAACAGATCGTAGCAAGTGGCAAGCAGTGTTAATAGCAATATAATGCTCAGCCAACACCTGAAACACAGGAAGTAGCTGCTACAGCTTTAGCGTAACAAAATAAGAATCCTTAAGAATTTTTATTCCTCGTGCTATTTTACGTTTGTAGATAGAACAATATTGTACTTAAGAAGATATTAAATACATCCAATTTAAATATTATGATTATCACATAATTTGGCTGACTAGCGTTTATTTAAATATCTTTAAATTATTTTTATACAATTAGAAAGAAATGATATTTGTAATTTAACAACTTATACATATTGAACTTTATTTAATTCTCGTCCATTGGTTGTAGTTCAGTAGATATATGAGTAACAAGAGGCTTATAATATATGGTAGCTGTAGTATGATGCAAATGGTCTCTAGTTGACCAACCAAGTATGCGCGCATCGTAAAAGTTAAGTCTGATAAATTTTCCTTAACGCGCCAAAAGAAGTATTACTTCATTTATACACATTTAACCATCATACAACTTATTATCAATTTTAATTAAAATATTTTAATTCCAAATAGGATTCTAAATCACTTATTGAACGTCAAAAACTACGTACTAACTGAAGAATTCTGTTGAAGCTTCACGCAACTTAAATTGACGCAATATTCAAATTAATGGTTCACGCAACTTACATTGATGCAATATTCAAATTGAACCTTCACGCAACATACACTGATGCAATATTCAAATTGAAGCTTCACCCAACTTACATTGATGCAATATTCAAATTGAAGGTTTACGCAACTTACATTGATGCAATATTCAAATTGAAGGTTTACGCAACTTACATTGATGCAATATTCAAATTGAAGGTTTATGCAACTTACATTGATGCAATATTCAAATTGGAGGTTTACGCAACTTACATTGATGCAATATTCAAATTGGAGGTTTACGCAACTTAAATTGATGCAATATTCAAATTGAAGGTTTACGCAACTTACATTGATGCAATATTCAAATTGAAGGCTTACGCAACTTACATTGATGCAATATTCAAATTGAAGGTTTACGCAACTTACATTGATGCAATATTCAAATTGGAGGTTTACGCAACTTACATTGATGCAATATTCAAATTGGAGGTTTACGCAACTTACATTGATGCAATATTCAAATTGAAGGTTTACGCAACTTACATTGATGCAATATTCAAATTGGAGGTTTACGCAACTTACATTGATGCAATATTCAAATTGGAGGTTTACGCAACTTACATTGATGCAATATTCAAATTGAAGGTTTACGCAACTTACATTGATGCAATATTCAAATTGAAGGCTTACGCAACTTACATTGATGCAATATTCAAAGTGGAGGTTTACGCAACTTACATTGATGCAATATTCAAATTGAAGCCTCACGCAACATACACTGATGCAATATTCAAATTGAAGGCTTACGCAAGTTACATTGATGCAATATTCAAATTGAAGATTCACGCAACTTACACTGATGCAATATTCAAATTGAAGCTTCATGCAACTTACATAGAAATATAGTCATAGACGCTGGATGGCTTGTCTTGAGGAAGGCGACAGAAACTTGACACTCGAACCTGTGAGTCGTTGACGGAAACACCCAGTCCCTTAGTGATGTACTCGGCTACTTGACTCACAGAACAAACTTTTGGTATACAAATACCAACAGTTAATGCGGGCTCTCCAAGAAACGTAGTATTGAGTAGGGTTCTGAAAATTATGTAAGATGTGATGAATTTTTATACAATATCACATAAAATATGTAATAAGTAAAATTTTTAACATCTAAATAGAGCTATAATAGCTTAATATTCTTACATCACCTTTTGTGGACTAACATGAAGCTAATTTGAATTAATAATTTATAGTTTCTGTGGAATTCAGACAATACGAGATTAGTGAAAAATTTATAAATCACTTCTCGTAATAGTACAAAATCTTATTCAAACAGAGCCGACTTAGGCCGAATATTCCATATTCCACGTCTCATTCGAAAAATCAATTTCAGCGAGCTACACTACAGCGGAAAATGGATAACTCAGAGGCTATTTATAGAGGGGGGGGGGGGGGGAGAAAATTATTGTTTTTTTTAGGTTTTAATCGGTTTTAATTTTTTCTCGTCCCATTAGAAAATACCATACAAAAAAATATTTTAATCATTTGAGAATATTACGTAGATGGCAGGTAAGTGCTCTTAAGCTCGATTACTACAACTCCAAAGTTTTACAAATTATTTTAATTACAGTCTATGTGAAGCGATGCAACAAAAATACTCCAACGTCATGCCTACACTAGTTTGCTTAAAAATGAATATAAAGTGATAAAAAAAAAACAAATAGATTTACTGTTTAAACAGTAATCACCAATAAATATATAAAGGTAATATGGGACCATAAACGAAAAATAATTATAAAGGTATATTAAAGTAAGTAAGTCGGGGAGAATGTACAAAGTACTACATATTTTACCCCAAGCGCGGGCAGCTATTTCGGTCAACGGAACTTAGCTATCCAACGTGGAAATGCTGCCAGTATTCTTGGTACACGTCCCCGTAATGATAGTTTTAATTAAATGTAATCATAGTATTTATTAAATATAGTCATAAGATTTGTTTTGTTACAAACTATAAAGATAACTATACGATAACTTTAAACTTTTGACTACATAAACATTTCTGTGACAAGAGTATTCAGCGACATTAATTTAGTTGTAATAAATTCTATCGAAATTTGATTAAATTATTGACACAACATCATCATCAAAATCATCATTATCAGTGTCGTCATTTCAACCTAAAGACTTTCATTGCTGGAGAAAGGCCTGTCCCAAAGATCTAGGACGATCGGTCATGGCCATGTCTTGACCAGATCATCGGTCCATCAACGCGGATACACCATCGGTTCCAGCGCCGTTATTAACCTACATAATATATAACTACTAATAATATATCTATTCAAATATAAATAATAAAACCGAATTCAATTTTACTAAAATAATATAATCGCCGATACAACACTTAATAAATTAACAAGTAATCAACTACCGTGTAATGTATGAATTTATTCAGCTGTGTTTGGAAATTTGATATGAGTGAATGAATAGGTATCGTATTTGTTTCAATAGCATGTAAACTACTTTCTTGTACATATTATTATGTACAAGAAAGTAGTTTGTTCGCTAACTCATTCGTTAGCGAATAGATTTTATTTCATTTGAAAGGATAATTCCAATTTTTTTTTAATGAAAATAAGGGACGAGACGAGCAGGACGTTCAGCTGATGGTAATTGATACGCCTTGCCCATTACAATGCAGTTCCGCTCAGGAACCCAAAAATTCTGAGCGGCACTACAACTGCGCTCGTCACCTTGAGACATAAGATGTCTCATTTGCCCAGTAATTTAACAAGCTACGGCGCCTTTCAGACCGAAACACAGTAATGCTTACACATTACTATTTCACGGCTGAAATAGGCGCCGTTGTGGTACCCATAATCTAGCCGGCATCCTGTGCAAAGGAGCCTCCCACTGGTGAAATTGATCTCATTACACTATACAAATAAAGCAGATGATGATGAAATCTATGAGCACTTGAGTGAACCCTTCAAGTTATAAAGATAACCCATAAAGGATTAAATATTTTTTCCACAACAGTTCATGCATTAGTATCGAAAGAATATCGGCCGATGAAGTGAAAATGATTAGAAATTTCACAAATAGCTTTCCGAATTTATCAGAATCTTATTATTTTCAGAGGAAGCCAGATAATTAAGCGGTAAAAAACGGTTTGTTTTCTGAACGGTGAACCACACGACAAAAGTAAACTCTTCTTCAAGGCGATATTAAAAATACGATATACAACTTCATCCTTCCAGCTTAAGACTTAAAATGTCGAAAGTGCTGTGATCTGTCACAAATCGATACCCAGGGCTTGTCAAGGAAATATTCTGGCACCTGAAATCACATCGGCTACTCGAACAGTACAGGCATTGGAGTCATTGAAGGTAAAACAAACCCTGCCCTAAGGAAAGAATGCTAACCATATAAAAAATGGAACCCATTCTATCCCAGACTTCTAAAATTATGCACAGATTGCCCTGCGTACTCCATGTTGTGAAACCCAATCTATTCGATATGATGTGAAACAAACAACGATTTCTTTTTCATTATTATATATTGATGTAAAAGTAGTGTTGTGATTCTGATTATTATCATTATTATAATGATCAATGAAAGAATCTGGGTGAAGTATAAAAAGTATTCTTTCTATTGATATAGTGTTTGCTCTCAAATATCGTCACCTTTTTGCTCTCAATAGTGTTTTTCATTATTATAACACTAGAAATAGGGGATTGCTTGTAACTAATTCTAGTAGGCTTCATAAGATACATAATAGCTTTAAGGGTAAATGTATGCACTTCTATAATAAAGTCCCAGCCACTGTTCAGGCATTATCTAGAAATAAATTTAAATGTTTTATAAAAAAAAATGGCTCTGTCGTAAATCCTATTACTCCACTGCTGTATATCTAAATGATCGGACAGCCTGGGACTAGATTGTGATCCTATTAAAGCGACACAGGACAACAGAAATTACTGAACTAATAACAACAAACTCAAACTGTTACAATGAATACATTTAAAACAAAGCAGTGATAGCATGAAAAATGCAAACTAAACTGACGTAAGGGCGCTTCACGTTCCAGCGAGGTCCAGAAATAATGTAGCTGTGTAGAAAAATATAAAATAAATGAAGAATAATCATTATGTATATTTATTATTCAAACAAAATAAATCTTATAACTATATTAACAATACTACGACTACATAAAATTAAAACTATCATTACGTGGAAGTGTACCAAGAATACTGGCAGCATTACCGCGTTAGATAGCAAGGCTGATCCGTTGACCGAAATAGCTGCCAGCGCTTGGGTTTACAGTAGCCTTATTGAGGCGCGAAGATAGTATTTTGAACATTCTCCGTGCCTCTGGGCCCCACGAGCCAAGTGTCTCGACACCAAACGGAACAAAGATGTATGACTCACTGAGGCCAACATATTTGCTACGCTTGCTGTCTTCGGCAGTCGAAGCAGCAGCCCCAGCACCAACTGACGTAACTTGGACATGAGAAGGAGCCAGAGTGTCGACGCAAGTAGCGTCCCACACCAGCGCCCTTCCCCGTGCCCAAGCCACCAGCGTCATTCCATCGTAATGTCATTGGAATATAAATGAATATAATATAATAAACTCTTACGAGAACCGTTATAACTATGGTATAATATAGTTATTAAGTCTCCGAATTGTAATATTATAATATTGTTGCAATTAGACTTACTTATATTCTTGCAAAAGATTAACTCCAGACACAAGGCTTCTGATAAAAGAGGTAATGGATGAGTCATTGCTCGATATGTTAAACAAACTAAGATCGTTCTGAAGAAACGGAATTTTTAAAGTACAATGCTTTCCTGCAATCATCATTCCATTGATTGAGTTATTTATTCCAAGACATTGATGGTAGTCTCCGTAATCTATTAGATTTCCGGACATAATTCCATTTGGAATTTTACCACTCGCATCTACAACTAAAAAAAAAACAAAAATCAAGAATAATCAATTTTATCACTAACTCAATAACTATTATAAATAACTATGTGATTTATGTTAAAGCTTTTTTTATTGAATCATTATGAAACATGGTATTAAAAACAGGCCAGAAAAATTCCACGCTTCATAGTATTTTCATTTAAAAATCCCTCAAACCATACCATTGTGTTATTTGTAATATTCGATCGCTTATCACTTTTTGCACCTTTTGTTTCAAGTACGCATTATATTAAAAACGTGAAATTTCGAATTAGCATTTCAACTCGTTTATTTTATATAAGGCAAACGGGCTATCGGCTTAGCTGGCGACCGCCATTTAAATACTGTGACCGGCAGCTTCCACGATGCGGTTTTGTGAAATAAGATAGCCCTTGTAGAGTTGTATTGAGTGCTAAAATTCCTCGTGTTTCCAAAAAGATTCAGGTGCAGGCTTGGGCTCACATCAATAAAGTGTACTTAAACTGCTCATTCTTTATTTAAGTAAATCTTAGCTGAGTGTGATAAAACACGAACTTGACCATTGCATTGGGCTGTCACAGCTTAAGCGGCACATAATTTCAGCCGTCAATTGACTCTAAAAAAGAAATCAAAGATTATGCTAAGCTTACACTCAGCTGAGTTTAACGTAAGTAAAGTCTAAGCAAAGTCTAAGTACACTCCATAGTTCTCAGCCTTAGTGGTTAGAGAAGTGTTCTTAAATCGAGATTCAACAACCTTTTAGCAAAATGTGTGCGAATCTATGTCGGATTGAGGTAAACAGGATTTTTATTTTGTAATATTTTATGAATTAGCTATGGCATAGTCTCATTTAAAGCAAAGGTTAATTCCGCTTCTTGTGTATATATCCCGATACATGAGCACAGCTGGTGTAAGAAGCATCCACATCCTGCCATATGTCGGCTTCTCCAGTCCAGACAGCTAAGAAAGCCAGCATCTACGGGTTTTAAGTCAGAGCACCCACTGTTCCAGACAATGTCTTGATAATTCTACCTACTCATAACTTCGCGGGAGACGAACATTGATTATTTGAGAATCCTACTGTGGTATATATGAACGCAGTTAACATGTATATCTCTGTCACAATGTATTCCTGTCTATATCTTGTGCTGTGTCTTGATGTATCGATGTCATGTTCTCCTTTGCACAGGATGCTGGGTTGATTTTAGGTAATGTGTAAACATTACTGTGTTTCGGTCTGAAGGGCGCCGCAGATAGTGAAATTACTTGGCGAATGAGTCTTAACATCTTATGTCTAAAGGCGACGAGCACAATTGTAGTGCCGCTAAGTATTTAAGAGGTTTTCAAGAATCCTGAGCGGCACTGCATTGTAATGGGCAGGGCGTATAAATAACCATCAGCTGAACATCGTGCTCGTCTCGTCCCGTATTGTCTACTGTCAGAAAAAAGTTTACCTCATCGTTACTAATACGATCTAAACATTGCAATACAGTCCCACTGTAATATGGTAATATCGTAATAAATGCCTTATTAATAATATTATGATTCTGGCTATATGAGCCATACTTTTGTTCCATTGGTCATCCAGTCTCGCATTGGCGTGAAAAAAACGGGCAGAAATTCTACCACGGTATCGGCAGCTTACAACAGAAATGTGGATTTACATTATGGTCTGAGTGGTTACGCAATACAAGATGGTCTGAGGCGAAGCGTATCACCGTCCCCATAACCTACACATTTATAAATCAAATGTCGCACTCGCCTGTTACCTCATACTTCCAATCAGAACAAAAGAATTGCTATTTTGCGTCAGTAATTGTGAAATGGCAACACTGATGGAAACATACTGAATTTCCATAGCCCATAGGTAGATATAAACAATACATGACATGGAATCTAAATTATAATATATTAAATAATTAAATGTACACTTACACAATGTTGCCAAAGCGTTGCTAGATAAAAATGTCAACTGTTTCTCGCACTGCTGGCTATCTAGGACTTGTCTATACAAAATGTTATCGAAAGCATTCGCCGGGTTCACGGTTATGAGATCCATTTTTAAATTAATTAGCACGACACGCGCTCTCTGCTACTGTTTGTCGATTGGCCTTATTACAATTTCCAACGTCTTTTTATTCACTTACACTTACTAGAATTACTGCATAATATGCAAGTTCTTTATTAACTTAATTACAATTTTTTATCAATATACATATATTATTCGATTAAAAAATTACTTCAAGTTTCAATTGCATATTGAAAATAATATTCAAATAAAGAGTTGAGAATCTCCAGCCACTATTATGTTCTTATTTAAATTAATGTATTTGATAATTTTTGATGCAATGGAAGACGGGAGAACAAATAAGTTAAAAAGTAAGATGGTGTTAAGTTATCTCCGCCGACCAAATTATCTTGTAACATCAGAGGAGTAACACCCTTTAATGAGTGGTAGTGCCATGTTGCGTCCTTAGGTCCACAACAAAATTAAGCCGGCACGCCCGGAGAAGGTGTTACGGCAGTAATGGGGCTATCCGGAGCCCCCTCCTCCTAGAGACAAATAGAAAATAGAGTGAGACAATAAAGAGAGAGCATAGAATAAAAATAGACTACACCAGGATTGTATCAGACTATGTAGTCTACAAGAATCCGTCCATGTGGTCCCTAATTTGGACCTGGACCATCTCTGGATTTCTTTAAACGGTGTTGTCTCATATTAGCAGCACGTTTAATAGGTCTACAAATAGTCAAACAAATTATTTAGTGTACTTCAGATTCACTAAAAATAAAAATAATAAATAATTTCCAAAATAACATTAATGTAACTACAATTTAGTGTCGTATTAATAGAACTTTGAAATAAGTGGATTTTTAAGTTATAGAAGAACACGCAATGATTTTTTACAGTTTAGTGCTATATATATATAATATTGTTTCTGTATTGTTTTTTTTTTCCAAAATTATCGAGTCGATTATAAATCTTGCTGAACAAAAATATGATTGTGGAAATTTGCTTCATATACATTCAGTGTCTATACACGGTATTAAAATCTCTATCAAAAAGGCTATCCTCCGAACTTTCAGGTGCACGTATAAAATCTTTCACACTTGGCTCATATAACCTAAAGCTGTTACATTTTTATAGAAGAGAATATGACAAATTTGACCTGCACTTCAATTACCATTATTATTTTTTAGATAATGATGTATAAATGACCAGTTCAGAAGCATTCTGCAGTATGGTCCACGTAGTATAAAGGTATTTTTAGCACTATCTGGATGTATAGAATCGGTAATCACAAATTGTAAAAATTATTACTTTTAAATTGTGAAATGAGTAAAAAAAAAACATTTTTGGTTTGAAATTTTAATTTAACAAAATTAATATTATTGTTACAATCTTGTTTTATTATCTTTTTCCTGAACATTAGCTCCGTTCACCTTTTTGCTGGTTTGCGATGGCACTGAAATAATTAACAATATTGTAATAATAATGTTAATAATATATGTATTATAAGATTTCATCTGTAAGCTAGCACAATAAAACACATAAACATAGAATAATTCACTTCAGTAATAAAACGTAGAATGTCCCACTGACAAAGGAATAAGTCCATGAAATGTCCATGTAATGGAGACAGAGACAGTCCTTTGCACAGGATGCCGGCTAGATTATGGGTACCACAACGGCGCCTACTTCTACCGTGAAGCAGTAATTTGTCACTATTATTGTGTTTCAGTTAGAAAGGCGCCAAAGCTAGTGAGTTACTGGACAAATGAGAGTTAACAACTTATGTCTTAGGGTGACGAACGCAATTGTAGTGCCGTTCAGAGTTTTTGGGGTTTTCAAGAATCCTGATCGGCACTGTATTGTAATGGGTAGCGCGTATTTTATATTTTATGTACCATCAGCTAAAGGTCATGGACATCTAGTCCCTCATTGTCATAAAAAAGGCAGCAAGAGAAATATTGGTGGACGACCTGGGTAGGTACTACATCTGAAATGATTTGTTAACAATGTCGGGACTATCAAGAGTCTCTAGAGTCTCGTGCCAGATTTTGGCGAGACAACACGTCCTGAGGATGCCTCGTGTAGAGGCGAAACACGTGTCGAATTGTTAAAAGACAAATATTGGCGGAATTAACACTAAAGAAAACTCAAATCATTTGTATAATTATCGATTTCCACAAAGTAACGCCTACTTCATTAAATTTTCATCAACAGCCAGATATACTGCATCATCAGCGTTATATGTTACAGCTATGATGGTAGGTCCGATATTAATGAGTTTGAGTTAGGAAATCAAATAAAAACTGCTAATTTTTCAAATAATTATTTTCATTATTTAAAGAACTGTGTTTGACGTTACGCCAACTAACAGAATTCGTAAGCTACAAGGTCATTTTCTTCAATGATATCGTGCGCAACAGGTATTTTACGAGCCAGTGTCAATATATTTAATCAATTATTATATAAATCGTCCAACAATTTTAGTCCAGCGTCGCTCATTATACAACTTTACTCAACCGTATTTGTTCTTTTTATGGAAAAGGAGGACAAACAAGCGTACGGATCACCTGTTGTTAAGTGATCACCGCCGCCCACATTCTCTTGCAACACCAGAGGAATAACAGGAGCTTTGCTGGCCTTGTACACGATTTTTTTGAAGGTACCCATGTCGTATCGTCCCGGAAACAGATGAAAACCGCAACCAACGTTGAAAACCACACTGTGTTGGACCGCCACACATCCAGATGGTGGGGATGATATCCTAACTTGTGGCGTGTTCTGCGAAGGTGGAATTCGGCGGCAGGAATCAGGTGAAACAGCTCTTCGGAACACTCCCCGTGATAAATGCGGTAGAAGACACACAATAAAGCGATGTCTATACGCAACGCAACCGTGTAAATCTCTCACACTAATAATAATATTGACATCTTCTTCTTAGTCCCATTCTTCATTTCAAGGGTCGTGTCCGTACTTCAAAGTTTATGTAATGTTGGTCACTAAAGCCTTCCACTCCTTTCGGTCCTCGGCCTTCCTTATTACGGTCGTAAGTGGTAGGCCTGTGAGTGTCTTGAACTGGTCCGACCAGCGGCTGGGTGATCGGACCGGATCAAGACATTAATAAATATTGGCATACTTTTCCTTAAATTATATTGCCCCAAACTAGGCACAGCTATGGCCATATGGCTATACTATGTACTGCACAAGACAACGATATATACATTACTTAAACATACATTAATACTAATATTAAACATCCACCTTGTGTGACCTTGGAAAAAGTTTTACATAGCGCGCGCTCCCCACGCGTAATTCAAAATCACTGTGGATGAAATTATAGTGGAGAAAAAGGAAGTACAGCACTTGAACGCGTTAAGAGGTACATTGACGGAGCGTTGGATGAGTGTGTGTTCTCTTGATTGCTGAATACCTGAATACTATAATATCCATTCAGTTTGTCTTCGTGTATTTATATCTATATACTTTTATTGTATTACTTCTTGATCTTTTTTTTGTATTTTTGTTCGTTATTTGTCACACGCTTATAGTCTCTTATATGCGAAAACTGTAAATGGTTAATAGATGTATATTTTTTTAAACCTATTATGTCGTCTGTTTGTTTTCCTAATAAAATAAAATAAATAAAATAAAATAAATTCGCCACATCCAGACAGCCAAGCGCAAAGTCTGTAGAGAGAATGTATTATGAGAGACCCTCGAACACCCCCTTTCCATCGCCACTGGTACAAGTCATCTATCCAGCAAGTGACACACTCAAACGAACTGTGGCCATAATTTCGGGCCTCTTTCTGCTGTGAGGCAGTAATGTGTAAGCATTACTGTGCTCGGTCTAAAGGGTGCCGCAGCTAGTGAAATTACTGGGCAAATCTCATATCATCTTATGTCTCTAGATAACGAGCGCAGTTGTAGTGCTGCTCAGAATATTTGGGTTTTTCAATAATCTTGAGAAGGGCGTATCAATTACCATCAGCTGAACGTCCTGTTCATCTCGTCCCTAATTTTCATCAAAAAAAAATTGAACTTGCAAAAAGTATTGACCAGCTCCAAGTCAAGAACTGTCCTGAAGCCAACACTGAATATCAGGTGAAGAAGCCACGGCCGCTGTCAAAATTTATATTATTACTAGCTGACCCAGCAAACGTTGTATTGCCGATATTAAAATCGCGATACAAAAGTAACTGTTGATCGTAGAAGGGTGAAAATTTGAAGTTGTATGTACTTTTTAATGATGACTCATAATTAAACAAATTTAAAAAAAAAATGTCAAAAATATTAAAAAAAAATTGTTGGGACCCTTAATATTTAGGGGGATGAAAAATAGATGTAGTCCGATTCTCAGACCTACCCAATATGCACTCAAAATTTCATGAGAATCGGTCAAGCCGTTTCGGAGGAGTTCAATGTTTAACATCATGACACGAGAATTTTATATATTAGATAAGATTGTTGTAAATCAAACAACCGCTCGCTGAGAACTGACTTTATTTACCGATACCTACATACATAGTGTTAATTAAAAAAACATCACAACATTTATACATATGTAGATGATACTTAATTAAAATCAACGGTTTTATGGAATGAAGCATGATTAAAATATAATAAATAGAATTTTTATAATGAAATACTAACAGTACCTAATAATAGAATTGTATAATAATACTAGCTGACCCAGCAAACGTTGTATTGCCGATATTAAAATCGCGATACAAAAGTAACTGTTGATCGTAGATGGGTGAAAATTTCAAGTTTTATGTATTTTTTAATGCTGACTCATAAACAAACAAATTTAAAAAAAAAGTAAAAAAAATTAAAAAAAAAAATTGGTGTGGCCACCCTTAACATTTACGGGGAATAAAAATAGATGTTGTCCGATTCTCAGACCTATCCAATATGCACTCAAAATTTTATGAGAATCGGTCAAGCCGTTTCGAAGGAAAAAATAAAAAAAAAAATGAACTACGAACACCGCGACATGAGAATTTTATATATTAGATGATCTAGAACTTTGTCAAGTTAAGTCAATGAAATGTTAACATTGGATTAAGTAAATATACTTAATTACGTTTTGCTTTAGGTCATTTTGTAGTACGTTACAACTACCAGTGGGAGGCTCCTATGCACCGGATGCCGACTAGATTAAGGGTACCGCGTGTGGGTGGCGCCTATTTCTGCCGTGAAGCAGTAATGTGTAAGCATTACTGTGTTTTGGTCTGAAGGGCGCCGTCGCTAGTGAAATTACTTGTCAAATGAGACTTGACATCTCATGTCAACCTAACCTAACCAATGTACTATGTTATGTGTATGTATGTTATAATAATAACGAATACCTGATTCCAGTTAGTTTGATAAATTAGGATACTCTACATGAAATGTTTTTTTAACTTAAAAAAATAAGGGAAAAGATGTTGTGATGTTTTGTTTATAATATGTAGGCATCGGTTAATTAAAGTCAGTTCTCAGCGAGCGGTTGTTTGATTCACAACTTTTATTATTTAACTAAACAGTCGTTATAGGCAGGCAATATTTACCAAAAGCTGCCTTCTGTAGAGTGGAGCAGGGCGCGTCGATCACGACACACAGGGCGAAGGCCACCAGCATTGAGATAAACGCATACGATGAAGCTGCATAGATCTGTAGCCAAGTGTTCATTAATAATATTATATTACCAATTATTAGCAATCGACAACTTGTCACACGAGTTGAACATACTATTTAGTATTAATAATGCGGCGATTTATGTATTATATCCAATATAATTTAATAATATTGACACACTTTTTACACAAATTTTCTTGCCCCAAGTTAAGCATATATAGCCTGTGTTATGGGTTACAAAACAATGATATATTTAATACAATATACTTACTTAACCATACATAAATTCATATAAACATACATATATACATTTAAACATCCATGACTCGGAAACAAACATTCATATTCATCATATAAATGCTTGCACCTACCGGGATTCGAACCCGGGACCTCTAGCTTAGTAGGTAGGATCGCTAAGATCGCACTCGGCTATACAGGTCGTCATATATACTCTTATATCCGACTCAATATTCGTTTTTAAACTTTTGTAACTTAAATCATAATTTTATCTATTAAATTAAACTGTCAGACGCATCAACCTCAGTTCAGTTTTGATATTTCCACAGAATAGAAAATATTTCGATGGTGTTTCTTTTGTTATTATTTTAGCAATTTTATCTAAATTTGCGTGAGTGCGATAAGTAAACTTTTCGCATTCAAACTACAGTTTCATTTACGAAAAAACTCACGCGTAATTTTAAAATGGGCAAACGACTTACTTTTCCCCCAACAGTAATACAAACATAACAACTATATTCTTAACAATTTGTTATGTTTTTAAACTAATAACTCTCACTTCTGGGATTAATTACACAAATAAAACAGAAAACAGAACTTTATGAACGATGCGGGACTCGAACCCACGACCTCTCGCGAGGAGAGCTAGCTCAGATAACAAATTGTTTAGATTTGAAAGAGCGAAATCTCAAGTAAATTTCCTAATATGCAAATATGTAATTTCCTAATGAGCAGGTTATCCACTGTAAAGTAGATCCTGTAGATGAAGCAATGAGTTGAACAAAGCATACAAGATTTTATAAAGGATAAGTCACTCGAACGGTTGGCTCAGTTGGAAAGAGCGCTCGCACGGAACGCGACAGGTCGGGGGTCCGAGTCAAAAAAGGGTTAATCAGACCCAGTGAACACCAACAATTAGTACTGTATTAAATGTATTTCTAATTGCCACAATCCAACAATTTATATCAAACACATATAGATAAAGACACAAATTTACAGCTGCTAGAATTATTTTTTTATCAAAAAGCCCAATATCTATTTCTTTTTTAAGTTTTTCCACTCTAAACACTTTAAATTGAAACTTGTATTAAATCTCCTCAATTTTTTTCGTCCATCTAACGCATGGCGCATTACAGCCAGCCTCATCATAGAGTAGGTAGGGATGAGATTGAATAATTAATTTCAATTATGGCTTACACGGCGCCAGATATAAGTGTTGGTTGCCGAAAGGTGCATAGTTTTGAACCCCACAGCTGACAAATGTATTTATTTAAGTATTTATATTTTATTTCATGGACAACGTCACTGACATAGCCCGAATGAATGTGAAACTGAAGTGGCAGTGGGCAGGGCTTATAGCTCGAAGGACAGATGGCCTTTGGGGCAGTAAAGACTTCGAATGGCTACCACGTACAGTAAAACGTGTTGGTAGGCCCCCCAACCAACCCAAGATGGACCGATGATCTGGTCAAGATTGCCAGAATAAGCGAAGCCAGGGAATCGAATGAACTTCCTTGTGCGGTGTTTCCGGGACGATACGACATGGGTACCTTCAAAAAAAGCGCGTACACCTTACTTAAAGACCGACAACGCTCGTGTAGTTCCTCTAGTGTTGCAAGAGAATGTGGGTGGCGGTGATCACTTAACACCAGGTTTTCCATAAAACAAAAAAAGCCTTTGTCCAGCAGTGAACGACTTTCGGCTCGGATGATTATGACATGAACTACATTTAAGGCACAATTTTTATTAATTCATACTCGTTATGAGAATATTATATCATTTTTTCAACTTACAGTTTCTAAGTCTGTAAAGTATTCAGATTTTAACATTCCGTTAGTTCTTATCATTATCACGGGAAGATGAACCAGATAGACTGCATATGACATTCTTGAAGGCAACTTCCAGATTGTCAGCGATAGAAACCATTCAATAGGCCCTGAAAAGTTTTAAAATATTCAACAAAGAGTCAGTATTTCATAGTATGCTTTTAATTGTTTCTTTTTTAATAAGTACAAGAAATTAGATGGTCCGTTCTATGTTAAGCGCTATTATCTACCTATAAGAAACAGAACAATCTGAGTTTTTTTATGAAAGTAACGGATGAGATGAGCAGGAAGTTCAGCTGATGGTACGCCTTGCTCATGTCAATAGCTACGGCGCCCTTCAGACCAAAACACAGTAATGCTTACATATTACTGATTCACGGCATTCATCTAGCCGGCATCCGGTGGTAATTGGTAATTGTAACGCACTACAAAATGACCTAAAGCAAAACGCATCTTGAAACAACTCGAGCGCAGTGACACTTGATCCCTCACGATATTTTTTTTAAATTTCAGCACCCAATCAATTTTATAGTTACTCGAACAGAACTTTCTGCTGGAAAAAAGCGGTGGCCCTGTACTGCATTACATACTTATCTTCTTTTGTCATCGTCTGTCGTGTTGTGTTGCAGGAGATTAGGAAGATCAGTGATTACTTACCACAATTTTCCATTGCTTGGTGAAAAAAGATTCAAAATGGAGGAATTCTTAAAGATTTCATGATATCTCATTCCTCCGATAAATTTATAATAGATACGCATATCTCTAGTACTAACCTCCGAAGCCGTGAGTGCAAGCCAAGATAACCCAACCAACTGAAGCAGCCCACATAGATCGCAAGTATGAGGAAAGGAATTGGTCGAAGAAATGCGGGACGTAATAGTTTTCGGACAGGGTTTCATTTGGAGCAAAAACGCAAAATGCCATTGCAACAAGGGCACATATCCATATAGGTAATATAAATTTCTGAAAAAATAAAGAATGCAATTTGTATATTAGCAGTTCCCAAAAAGATTTTACCCCAGGAGGCTCTACCAGAGTCGGTGAATCGATCTCCAAGCGTTCTCTTGTACCGATTCTATCCAATGAAACTGGCTGCCTTGGGTGACTTCAACGCACATAATGCCGAAAGGCCTGGGTTTTTTCTACCCCACAGACTATGCGTAGTCTGCGGGCTGATCAGTCCATAACACTTCTTTTTTTCCCCTCTCTACCACGGCTTAAAAGTTGCGCTGTAGTTAAATATTAACTTAAAATTGTATTTGCGCTGAAAATACGTCGTTTACGCGTGTTTAACTGAAACCAGACCTACACATTGTGTGCCAACATCGTTGAGGTACAAAAAGTAAGTTGGTCAGAGAGGGTTAAGAACTTTTGATGATAGAATACCCAAACCACCCGAGGGACCTTCGAGGGATCCTCAAAGCTAAAATCAAGAATAGTGAATTCCACCTTACATTAGATTTTTGCGTTAAAAGTAAAAGTGTATTATTATTATTTTAGTTAAGCCGTTAACGTTTCAAGACCTTTCCAGATATCGTTTTCAGGGGGACTGCAGATGAAATGAGTCAAAGATAGCTTTTTTCATATTACCGCGGAGGTGGTATTTGCTATAGACAGATTGTTTTTGGTAAAATTTACTAACAGTAGTAGTTGTGGGTTATAATTTAGAGATTATTGGATATGGTGTGACTCTAAACAGAAGACTCTCTATTGAAAATTAGGTGTTTTTTAATTTCAATGTCTTCACGTATCAGTCTTTGGAGAAATCTATTCTTTTACCAAAATTTTGATTGGTCGCACCGGATATAGTGGTTAGGACGGTCTGTTATGTGTTCACATACAGCTGAATTAGAGTGACGTCTGTATTTGATATCCGCAATGTGTTCTTTAAGTCGGCTTCAGATATTGCGTTTGGTTAAAATATCATTCATATTAAAGGTTAAATATGGTTAATGCAATATATTGCAGTATACCTTTTGTAATTGAATAGTTTTTCCTCGATATGTCTTCAATATATACCCGTACATTATGCCGATAACATATGGTGCAGCTCTCGCCGGAGTATGGGCGTAAAATTTTCTCATATAAATTTTTGGTATTTTCAAGTACCTAAAATATTATATTGATATAATAAATCATACAAAATAAATACAAGGAAGTATATCTGAGCTATAAACTTAGTATATTTGTTAAACAATTGTTACGCTCGTATGAAGGTTTTTTTTTTTATGGAATAGGAGGACAAACGAGCGTCAGGTCACCTGGTGTTAAGTGATCACCACCGTCCACATTCTCTTGCAACACCAGAGGAATCACAAGAGCGTTGCCGGCCTTTAAAGGAAGGTGTACGCGCTTTTTTTTAAGGTACCCATGTCGTATCGTCCCGGAAACACCGCACAAGCAAGCTCACTCCACAGCTTTGTAGTACGTGGAAGAAAGCTCCTTGATTTGGATTGTTCTTACGTAAAACCTTTCTTTCGTAGAGATTCATCAAAAATTAAATCGGCATCTTCCATCTCGTTGATTCATATTTTATAAAGAATAGTTACACATTGGGAATAACTAATTTAATGTCAGAAAAGCTACTTATAGATTTTTGTGTTTCGCAGGTTATACAGTAAGACTGGTCAGGCACGATATTAAAGAAAAGTTACGCCAAAAATTAGGATATCATCCCCACCATATGGATGTATGGCGTTTCTCCACAATGCGGTTTTCAGGGAACTTTCTTAAACGTAGAACCAAGCTGTGGAATGAGTTTCCTTGTTCGATGCTTCCAGGATGATACAACATGGGTACATAAAAAAGAACGTACACCTTTCTTAAAGGCCGACAGCGGCTCTGTGATTCTTTTGATATTGAAAGTGAATGTGGGCGGTGGTGATCACTTAACATCAGGTGACACATACACACATTTCCTCAATAAAAAAGTACTCCTTAGCACGTTATCATTCTAATTATGCAATAAAGTTTGCTACTTAATTAATAAACAATTTTTCCTGTAAATAAATGAGGCGTTGAAAAATCAACGCTGAGTAGGTAGCTCTTTCGTTAGGTAAGCGTTCCAACAGGTCCGTTTTTTTAATGAAAATAAGGGACGAGACGAGCAGGACGTTCAGCTGACGGTAATTGATACGACCTGCCCATTACAATGCAGGCCGCTCAGGATTCTTGAAAAAACCCCAAAAATTCTGAGCGTCACTACAACTGCACTCGTTACCTTGAGACAGACAGATGTTAAGTCTCAATTGCCCAGTAATTTCACTAGCTACGGCGCCCTTCAGACCGAAACACAGTAATGCTTACATATTACTGCTTCATGGCAGAAATAGGCACCGTTGTGGTACTCATAATCTAGCCGGCATCCTGTGCAAAGGAGCCTCCCACTGGTCAGTCCGTGTGTCCGCCCTCCCATTTCCTACTCCACGCCCCGCGATTAGAATGCAATCCGTGCGTCCGCGTGGCCAGGCGTTTCGTAATCTATTACTTAACTTACGAGTAGCATGGCTAAGTAGTCAATAAATATTTAATGTTACTTTTTTCCTTCACATAATAATTATTGTCGCCAAATATGACGTCCTCGAGTATCTTTCTTTAGTGGCTTGCCAGTAATGCTGCATATGAGATTATGAAATATGAGCCACCCATATTGCTGTTATAGATATTGTTCATATAAACGCATCTGATCTTGATGACTTAAATATAACTCTTATAAAAAGTTGAGTTACTAATATTAATAATGTTTTTACATTAATTTGTATTAAATTCACATGAATTATTATGAAAATTCAGTAATCTGCAACTATAATAAACAATTTAACAGTACTGAACTTTTTAATAACAGTAAACACTGCTTTATAAGGACTGTTAATAAAAATCTATAGAAAGGTATAAATAATATTAAAAATATATAATTAATAATACACACACACACACACACACACACACAAACACACACACACACACGCAAACATACACACAGACACAACCACACACGCACAAATACCATGTCTTATTATAAATATTGTAAATCCATTATTAGAAGTCTTCAATAGTATTATTATAACCTCACTTAGGTTCTGTAGATTTTGTGATGTATTAAATTAAATAATTTATCTAGAAACTACTGCAACAAAATAAAAATACTCACCAGACATTTACAATAACTACTGGAATGTCGTAATTAAAAGCATAATAGGTGACTGTTATTAATGAAGCTATCAAGGTGAGAGTCATAACAGACCAAGCTATCTTCCGAGAGCCGAACAGGAAAATGAGTACAAGTGGACTTAACATATAAAGCTGTGTGTCCACTGTTAAGTACCAGGTTTGGTAGAGACACTAAAACATAATATTAGGGCAAAATAAATGTAAAAAGTTGCAAATTAAATTCAAACAATAATGAAATGATTATACTAAATGCTGTGATTTTTATCAAGTGTTAATTCCGCCAAATTCTGGCACGAGACTGAGGTCCACAGTTGGCGAGTCACAATCTTCTGAGGATGCCTCGGGTAGAGGCGAAACACGTGTCGAATTGGTTAAAAATAAAACATAGAGGAATTTATACTCAATAAAAAATTCATAACATTTGGATAATTATGGTTTCATATTTATAATATTATAAAGTTGAACATGTGATATCTTTTATATTTCATGTTTCTGTATTTTTCCTCTTTAATTTCTAAATTCTTATTAATTTAAAATTCTGTGTGTAACATACACCTGGCCTCGTGACTATGAACATGTATATTATTTATTTATTAAAAAAATATTGTTTATTTTTTTATGGAATAGGAGGACAAACAGGGTCACCTGTTGTTAAGTGATCACCGCCGCCCACAATCTCATGCAACACCAGAGGAATCACAGGAGTGATGCCGGCCTTTAAGGAAGGTGTACGCGCTTTTCTTGAAGGTACCCATGTCGTATCGTCCCGGAAACACCGCACAAGGAAGCTCATTCCACAGCTTTGTAGTACGTGGAAGAAAGCTCCTTGAGATAATTTATTGAAAAATTATATAAATCATATCATCAAATAAAAATATTCAGTATTTGTACATAATAAATACACTAAGTAACATGAAAATAATTGTGTAGCAGTGTTGCTAGATTTAAACTCTTAAGTAAGTAAGTACGTAAGTTACTGAATTCAAATTTGAGGGAAGTCACTGCTAATATAGTTAACATGCAGCCTGTGATGGTAGCTTTGTCTTTACTGTGTATTTCTTTACGTATTTAAGAGAGTGAAGAAAAATATGTTCCGAAGAGGGAGAATTCGTAACGATTCAAATATTCATGGAAAAAGTAAAAATCTTATAACTATATTTACAATAAAATTATATTAATATATACAATTATATTAAATTATCATTACGGGGAAGCGTACCAAGAATACTGGCAGCATTTCCACGATAGATAGCTAGGCTTTCTTGATCGAAATAGCTGCCAGCGCTTGGGTTTCCATTAGCGTTATTGAGGCGCGAAGATAGTACTTTGTACATTCTCCGCGTCTTTGGGCCCCACGGGTTAAGTGTCTCGACACCAAACGGCACAAATATGTATTGCTGTCTTCGGCAGCCGAAGCACAGCCCTAGCACCAACTGACGTAACTTGGATATGAGAAGAAGCCAGAGTGTCGACGCAAGTCGCGTGCGACACCAGCAGCCTTTCCCGTGCCCAATTCACCAGGATCATTCCATCAGGACGCTTGCCATTGCGGCGGGTACCATTTGGCTCTAAAACAGCTGGTATATTAAGAGCGGTAAATAGTCTTCATATAACAGACACCTGTACAATTTGAAATAGAACTTACAACAGCGTTTGGTTTCAAATAATTTTGAACATGCAGTAAGGCGGCCCACCACCGCTGCTTACAGACCCCCGTAGCATACGCCAATTTTGGCCAGTCCGGACCATCGGATAACCAATTGACGATAGACATCTGGAACAGCACGACCGTCGCGAGCAGCGGTAATAGTCTCAACAGACGGTACAAGTAAAATACATGAAGATTTTTTAGGAAAAGAGCTGAAAATAATAATTAATTATAAGAATTTATTTTGCAAATATAATTATTTTACCATTCCATAAAATGACGACCTGTATAGCCGAGTGGTTAGCGATCCTAGCTACTAAGCTAGAGTTCCCGGGTTCGAATCCCGGCAGGTGCAAGCATTTATATGATGAATATGGATGTTTGTTTCCGAGTCATCGATGTTTGTATGTATTTATGTATGTTTAAGTAAGTATATTGTATTAAATATATCGTTCTCTTGCAACCCATAACACAGGCTATATATGCTTAATTTGGGGCAAGATAATTTGTTTAAAAAGTGGGTCAATATTATTATTATTATTATAAAAACCTTAATTCAATATTTGTCAAAATTACTTATAAGTGTAGTTTTGCTATTATGTATATAAGATCATTATATTTGTATAAAGTGCCAACGAAAACAAATCTTTTATATATTTATAACTATATTTACAATACTGTGATTACTTTAAAGAAAACTATTATTACGGGGAAGTGTACCAAGAATACTGGCAGCGATACCGCGTTGGATAGCTAATAATACCAATAATACTAATAAGTATAAGTGAATTTATTTTGATTTATCAAACTATATATATGGTATGCGTGTACAGTCAGCTAGAACTTTTGACAATTTTTTCGAAAATTTCCAGCAGTGTCATATCACTAGTTGAAATATGCTTCACCTGCTTACAAATACGCTGATTCACCCAAAAAAGGATTGCATGCGTCTTACAAAACTTTGGTTCTATCACATTTTTATGAAACATTGCGAGATTTCTATCGTTGTGATTTCATCGGCTCTGTAACTGCCACTTAATAATCTCTGACTCTAATAGAGTCGGTATTTTCATCCAAAAATTTGTAGGATTGTATAGTAGACAAATTAAATTTGTAACCAAAATTAAATTATACAATTGTTGGACGTTGGCTCAGTTGGTGAGAGCGCTCGGACGGAACCCGAGAGGCGTAGGTTCGAGTCCCGCATCTTCCATAAAATTTGGTCACAAATTTAATTTGTACAACTAATCCCAGAAGTGATAGATATCACTTTAAAATAAGAAATTGCTTAGATTGTATATTACATACCTTATCAACCATAGTGAGTGACTACCAACGGTTTCTGTTTCAGTGTATTAGAAATCTATATGGGTGGTATTTATGTTATGATTATGTCCTATCTTTATTGTTTTATAGAATATCCAAATAATGAATCTCAGCTTATAATAAAAAAAATATGTAAGATCTTACTTACTTGCACCGACTTTGTTAGGTATAGAATAAATACAAAATATTCCACTTAAAAGAAAAAATGTATCAACCACTAAGGGAGCTGAATTTATCCAGGAGCTTGTGACCATTGGGATCCACTGAAAAAAGATTTGATGATCAAAATAATTTTAGAAATTTTCAGTTAGAAAGATTAGAGAGTACACGAATGTTGCGAGCGCTAGATTAGTGTACTTCAGTTATTTTCACAGCATCGTCACGTACGGTATTTTACTATGGGGTCATGCTGTTGACACTGATATAGTG
The DNA here is from genome assembly GCF_905404315.1 of Leptidea sinapis. Lineage (NCBI taxonomy): Eukaryota > Metazoa > Arthropoda > Insecta > Lepidoptera > Pieridae > Leptidea > Leptidea sinapis. Next base: position 2,559,047 of record NC_066299.1, read on the forward strand.
TTTGCTCTGCAAAAGAGAGCTGTTCGTGCTGTATATCAGCTTGGTTATAGACAGTCTCTCAAAGAAAAATTTAAAGAAATAAATATTATGACTGTTCATTCTCAGTACATTTATGAAAATTTAATATACGTTCACAAAAATCGTCACCTTTTTGCTCTTAATAGTGATTTTCATTATTATAACACTAGAAATAAGGGATTGCTTGTAACTAATTCTAGTAGGCTTCATAAGATACATAATAGCTTTAAGGGTATACACTTAATGTATTATTAATGTATACACTTCTATAATAAAGTCCCAGCCACTGTTCAGGCATTATCTATAAATAAATTTAAATGTTTTATAAAAAAATGGCTCTGTCGTAAATCCTTACTCCACTGGTGAATATCTAAATGATCGGACAGCCTGGGACTAGATTGTAATTATTTTATAGCGATAGAAATGACTGTACAATATTGTATATTTTTATTGAAAAGAGCGCAAAAAAAGAACGCTGGGAGAGTTTCTTGCGCCGCTTCTTCTCTCTCAGAGCGCCATTTGTTTCCGAAGCGGTAGTAGTATCTAGAAGGTATTGGAAATGACATCAATCATCATCATCAATAATTCTAAAGGAATCAATTTTGAGAAAATAAATGCCCTTTATGCCTTTTTAATGACTACAAACTGATTTTAACAAACAAGCCTGGTCCTCACTCAGTGAATGCTCAAATAGAAAATAGCGAAGAAATTACACCAAAAGTGGGGCTTGCACGTAGATTGTGTCTCTAGAAACATACCTCTAACATTCCGGTGATATTATGAGTAGGTGTATAGAACCTCATTATATAAGAGTGTCCAATTATCACCCAGAACATCGACAAGGCTCGGATCCCATCCACACACTCCAGCGCGCTCTTCGACTTCCTGAATGTGAGGAATCTTCTTGTATTTGTGTACACAGAGAAACTTGATAGTAAACTCTTGCTGGGTGCCACTGCAATTTTCATGCAATGTTCATAAAAACGTTTTATTAACTTGGCTATACTTAATGATCACAGCGTATGTCTCCACATGACATCACAGGAATCACGATAACATCATTCGCTCTTGAAGGAGGATGCTTAGCTGAGTGTGGCTAAGTTGAAAGTTGCAATAATGATATTTTATAAATGAAAGGCGTAAAAATTCGAGGGCATGGTAAAGATAACTTTCAGTTACTGAGTAGGTTTACGAAAATTTGATCATCACAGATATTGTTTAAAGCAGCAAAATATAGAAATACTAAAACAAAACAAAAATGAGTGTGCGTGCAAGTCACACACGGTAAAAGTTCCTGATTAAAAATACTTATTGCAAAGTATTAAAAAGTAAAAAATAAACTTGTCTTGTAATGTCTTGTGAGAATCTCATTTTCTTGTGGCTGTATCCTATACATTTACCTGTTTGTGTCTCTATCGTCTCGTTTTTTCGTTTCATCCATTTTCAAATCACAACGATTCTAAAAATCGTCACTTAAAAAATATAAGAAGCTCGAAACTTACAAACTCACCTTTTTTGACGAATTTTTGGTACAAATCATAGCCTGTGCTTAATGCAGTTACAAGAAAAATGACAGTCAGAAACCCTCTGAAACAGGTAAAGTTTAGTTACTATGATAGTTCAAATCAAATCTTATCAAAATCCCTGTATTAATTTAGATCAAAGAAGTATAAAATTTATGAATTTCTAAATATACTTTTAAGCACCACTTCGGAAAAAGTTGATCTTTAATGAGAAGAACTAGCAAAAACTCATTGCCACTATTTTAAATCAATATTCATCGGTTTAAATGAGTTTAATTACAATGTAGATGCAAAGTGATGCAACAAAAAATACTACAAACTATCTTAACTTCAAACTTTAAACATCTTCCGCCTGAATCACCAGTTTGTAGTCGAGAGACACTTTACATATGGAACGAACTTCCCATCGCAACGGTTACAGATCGATGTAACAGAAACAGTTGCCTCAAAACTAATATATACAATGTTATTACAGACAAAATTTTGTCGTAACTACTGATAAGTGTCGTGTAATTCTTGTGAAATTGTTTGTACCATCCTATGACCCGATTAAACTTTTGATCTCTGATAGCATAAATATAAATTCGATATCTTATATCTTTAACCGAGCAACACTTTCTTGTACATATATATAACCTTTTTTTTATGCAATAGGAGGACAAACGGGCGTACGGGTCACCTGTTCTTAAGTGATCACCACCGCCCACAATCTCTTGCAACACCAGAGGAATCACAAGAGCGTTGCCGACCTTTAAGGAAGGTGTACGCGCTTTTTTGAAGGTACCCAAGTCGTATCGTCCCGGAAACACCGCACAAGGAAGATCATTCCACAGCTTTGTGGTACGTGGAAGAAAGCTCCTTGAAAACTGCACTGTGGAGGACCGCCACACATCCAGATGGTGGGGATGATATCCTAACTTGTGACGCGTCGTGCGAAGGTGGATTTCGGCGGCAGGAATCAGGTTAAACAGCTCTTCGGAACACTCCCCGTGATAAATGCGGTAGAAGACACACAATGAAGCGACATCTCTACGCAATGCCAAGTGATCCAGCCGTTCATAGAGCACTGGGTCCCCGACAATTCGAGCTGTTCTACATTGCACGCAGTCCTGCGCATTACAATGAGCGCTAGAATGTGGGCCGGCTTGAAGTATTGCCGTGCTCTATTAATGACGCCCAGTTTCTTCGAAGCCAATTTGGCTTTGCCCTCCAGATGGCCACGAAATTGGCAATCACTCGACATTTCGAGACCCAGTATTCCGATACTAGGCGAGGCTTTAAGGGAAGTGTTGGCGAAGACCGGTGATACGACAAATGGGGTATTTTTCTGATCTCGGAAGCGGCTCCAACGATTTTCATAAAATTTACTATACAGGGGATTACGGGGGTGATAAATCGATCTAGCTTTCAGATACAATAACATTAGAATACAAAGGTAAATTTCGTCACTATATACAAGACCGTAATAGCTCAGATGGGACATTGGGTGATCCGGAAAGCAGAAGACCCCGGTTCGAATCCAGATGTCCAAGTTTTGTACATTTCTAAAAATCCGAGCAAGGCTCGGTCGTCCGGATATTAATTAATTATGTTGGTAATACTTGGTTAGCAGTATTCGTATCGGCAGTGAAAACAGTACTAATTAGATAATTGAAATCCATACATAGCGATATAATCAGCAGTAAAATATGGCTTGTCATGAGGCAGACGGCAGACACCTTCGATATAGGTCAGTTCTGGAAATTGTTTCGGTATGAAGTAATTTATAAATTGGCGAGGGCGGCAAGGTCTTGGTAGACAGACGCCCAACCTCAAGTTTGGTCCTCCTATGATCGGGTTCGTCACCATGGACCTGCAATGACCAAAACATTTATTTATCAGTATTTTCCCTGTATTCGCTAGCAATTACAATTTTCAACCTAGCATTAAATTTGCATTACATATATTACACAAATAAAATTTGAAAACAAAATGTTATAACTATATTTAATAACGATGCTGGACTCGAACTTGCGTTCTGTGCGAACTGTTCCAACCGATTGAGTGGCATATCGTTGATAAAATCTTGTTGTTGTATGAGAGTTGAACAAATCAACTCTCAGGCTGTGGCTCCATCTACAGGATCTACTTTACAGTTGATAACTTTATACAAATTATTTAAGTTTTCTTTAGTGTTAATTCCGCCAATATTTGTCTTTAAAACAATTCGACACGTGTTTCGCCTCTACACGAGGCATCCTCAGGACGTGTTGTCTCGCCAAAATCTGGCACGAGACTGAATCAAATGAGCCGGAAGCCGCTCTTTTATACCCTCGCCCCATGAAATGACGCGCTGTGATTGGTCGGCTGTTGTGACGTATTACCCCCGGAAGAGACACGTAACAAAGGTGATGGGACTAAATTTGTTTGTTCATTCAACAATGTAAACATATTGTTATTTTTGTGTTTTATTATTTCTAATTGCTCTAACACATTTAAGCGAAATCCTTTTTCACATGTATGCAAAATATTAAAATTATTATTGTTTCCGAGTGAGTGACCTGTATCAATTAAATGTTTCGCGAAGTTTGATTTTTCGGGATGATTATTCAATGATGAAAAATCAAACTTCGCGAAACATTTAATTGATACAGGTCACTCACTCGGAAACAATAATAATTTTAATATTTTGCATACATGTGAAAAAGGATTTCGCTTAAATGTGTTAGAGCAATTAGAAATAATAAAACACAAAAATAACAATATGTTTACATTGTTGAATGAACAAACAAATTTAGTCCCATCACCTTTGTTACGTGTCTCTTCCGGGGGTAATACGCCACAACAGCCGACCAATCACAGCGCGTCATTTCATGGGGCGAGGGTATAAAAGAGCGGCTTCCGGCTCATTTGATTCAGTCTCGTGCCAGATTTTGGCGAGACAACACGTCCTGAGGATGCCTCGTGTAGAGGCGAAACACGTGTCGAATTGTTTTAAAGACAAATATTGGCGGAATTAACACTAAAGAAAACTTAAATAATTTGTATAATTATGGATTTCCGCAAAGTAACGCCTTATTCAATAAATTTTTTTTTTTTTTTTTTTTAGTTGATAACTTGCTCAACCCCCAATATTTGCAAATTAGGAAATTGAGTTGAGATGTCGCTCTTGCAAATATAACAATTTGTTATGTTTTCAATGTGATAACCCTCACTTCTGGAATTAATTACACAAATAAAATTAGAAAACAAAATTTTATGAACGATGCGGGACTCGAACATTTTTTATTGTCAAATTTTATTTGTGTATTAGTCCTAGAAGTGATGGTTATCACTTTAAAAACATAACAAATTGTATTTATAATGTTTCTTCTGTCGCTACATTTAAGATTTTTGAGGATCAGATGGCAATGAAAGTAAAATAAATTAAACTTTTTGACAACCAACATTTTATCATCCATAAATAGAAAATAAAACTTACTGATATGTCTCTGAATGGATAGCTTCGTTGTAGATGTTCTTCATTTTATTTATAACATTTGACAACGCCATTCTTGAAATCATGTTTAGCGATGGCATTTCAGTAAAACTTATGTTTTGCACGAATGGTACAATGAGCTCGCAGTATTTTCCGAGGAAATTTATTCCATCAATAGTATTGTCTATCCTTAAGCATTGGTGGTAATCGCCAAACTCATGAGTATTGAGGGACAGTAAACCACTTGGCAGCTTGGCCGTCGAATCTATATCTATAATATAAAAAAAATGTTATACTCCCAAAGAAACTATATATGCTAGCAATGAAGTTTGCTCATTTCCTATCACTTGACTTTGTGTACTGTTCAAATCTTTTTAAAGTTATTTTAAATCGTTCTGTTAGAGATGAGAATTATTCAATGAATAGGTATTAGGAATTTCTTTTCTGAATTTCGGGGTTCCTGAAACTTAATTTTCTTAAGAGGTACTTGATAGACACCGTATCGTAGGTAAGATGATCTGAGAAACGATGATTGGCGCTCATAACACTTTGGAATAAATTTGCATATGGATACTTGTACTTACGATGGTACTTAAATAATGTTGGTGATGGTGTGTTTATACTAAGACAAATATCTCACATGGTATGATCATTGAACTGTTTGAGAGGTAGTCCAGCTGTCGTTCACACTCATCGTTGTCCAGCACTCGCGCATGGAGATCCATGTCGATTGCATCTTCAGGGTTAACGAACAAGAAGTCCATGTTTACCGGGAAATGTGACGACGCTGTTTCTGTAACATTATACATCTCTTCTACTTCGTCTACGCCTTGTCCTTAATCTAAAGGTATATATGAAGGGGCAAACGTGAAATAGTCTCATCATCTCTATGCGAAGCTGAAGCATTAAGCCGATTGGATATGATTTGATCTGAGATGGAATGGATGGAATGGATCCACTTTCGTCGAACGCGATGAAATAGAAGTACCTGATACTAAAAAGATAGCCCAGGGATGAGAACCATAAAAGCTTGGTAATACACTAGATAGAAGGCTTTCTCAATATCTATACTGTGCTAACGGTCTCTCCCTTCGCTTTCGCCCATTAGTTGGTAAGATGTACCAAGAAGGTCACAAGCTGAACGAAACTGATGAAAACCATACTGATTTATATGATTTACTGATACTACAAGATATATTACAAGACCTGGCAGCTAATAGACTCTATTATTAGGAGAAAAGGTAGGTTTTCACTATAGTTGAAGATAACCGGGCATAGGTACAACATGCATGCAGGACCATCTTTCTTAGGAATCGTATGAATTGAAAAGCGAATTCTATTCTTTTGAGACTACGTCTGATATGTAGAAAAGCCGGGTGGGGACCAGCGCCTACTCAGGAGCATATGTTCGAACGAGTATCATCACCGAGAGTCAAGAACGCCATCGGTCATATTTTAGTTGTGTCTTTAAAGACACAATGTGGCAATGCCATTCTTGCATCTAAAATAAAGTATTAATAATATGTTAAATGTTTGCTTTGTCTTTCTTTTTATGACTGAAACTATTGCACATCATCACAATCCATGAACAGTATTCGAGACCTGGATACGTAGGTTCTGTTCCTTTCGCTGCGCATGAAGATGGACCTATAACTGCCCCATAATTGCATAAGAGAAAGACAATCTTCTGGGCACATTATTTACCTCGAACTCCGCTCTAAAATACTATAAAATGTACGGCATGAAATTTGTTCTTACACACCATGGCATTGCCACATTGTGTCTTTAAAGACACAATGTGGCAATGCCATTCTTGCATCTAAAATAAAGTATTAATAATATGTTAAATGTTTGCTTTGTCTTTCTTTTTATGACTGAAACTATTGCACATCATCACAATCCATGAACAGTATTCGAGACCTGGATACGTAGGTTCTGTTCCTTTCGCTGCGCATGAAGATGGACCTATAACTGCCCCATAATTGCATAAGAGAAAGACAATCTTCTGGGCACATTATTTACCACGAACTCCGCTCTAAAATACCATAAAATGTACGGCATGAAATTTGTTCTTACACACCATGGCATTGCCACATTGTGTCTTTAAAGACACAATGTGGCAATGCCATTCTTGCATCTAAAATAAAGTATTAATAATATGTTAAATGTTTGCTTTGTCTTTCCTTTTATGACTGAAACTATTGCACATCATCACAATCCATGAACAGTATTCGAGACCTGGATACGTAGGTTCTGTTCCTTTCGCTGCGCATGAAGATGGACCTATAACTGCCCCATAATTGCATAAGAGAAAGACAATCTTCTGGGCACATTATTTACCTCGAACTCCACTCTAAAATACCATAAAATGTACGGCATGAACTTTGTTCTTATACACCCATAAGAAACGATAAAGCCCAACCCACCCTTAATTAATTGACGATAAGGAAACTCATTTCCGTTTCATCCCTAAAGGATGTGATTGATATAACCTGTGATAGTAAGTAATGTGCTTATACCCACATTTTGCCATCCACTAGTGAGTTTTTAGGTTCGTAAGAAATAGCTACTATCATTAAAAGAAATAATGACAGCAAACACGATTAACGGTAAAATCTATTTTCGTCTATCTTTAAACAGTGCGATGTCAGCATTATTTCATTTCTCCATTCAACATGGATATGTTTCTAATTGTCGAAGTTTCTAATCGAAATATTTACTAAATAATTTTTTTTATGTACGTATCTTATAAAACAAACCTTATACTTACCAGAAAATTTATTAGTTCCTAATTTAATTTCTTGCAGTGCCACATTATTTCAACCTGAAAAAGTAATGTAATTACTCATTAATTAAATTTCTAATTTATAATTGCTAGGTGCTTATTTTACTTATACAGTTTCGTAATCAAATGTAGATTTTAATCAAATTTTGGAATTTTACACGCAATAAATTAAATAAAACCATACCTAATTATTTCATCAGCGAATTTACAAAAAAATAATGTGCAGTCAAAACTTGTAAGTAATATTTAGTAATTTTTATTGAATGAGACAACAAATAGTAGCAAATGCTTTTCAAGCTCTGTTCTCAAACAAAAGATATAATAAATTTGAGATGCCATAACTATTAACAGCATGCTTATCTGGAGTAGCAGAATGGCAAATACCCGCGGAATAAAAATAATAGAGGTGTCCTAGACCCAAAGGTGGTGTAAGACGCGACTAAGGGCTTTTTTTTGTAGGAGAGATTGGACGGACTGGACTCAGCCGGATTAATAGTGATTCCGCTGGTGTTACAGGAGAATTGGGGGGCGGTGATGACTTAAAATTAGGTTACTCAGGTGCTCGTTTTTCTTCCTCTTCCATAAAAAAGAGTTAAGTACTGATAAAATACCAATGGTTCAACACTCCGTCAACAACTTGTAAAATTAGGAGTACCAGTATTATTGCATAATGTGTCCACAATCGGGGGAATTGTGCTAAAATTGCAGCAAATATAAGAATGAGATGTGAAAACACCTGTGCGTGCTCTCCCAGTTAATTCTGTGGAATAAATTCTCTGATTTTTTTTTATGTAATTAGAAATCGTGCGTTATCGTTGGCACTTTATATTCGAAGGAGATGCCACCAGTATTCAAAACAGCGGGTATTTTGATTAAAATAATAAACGCTAAAAACTTTGTTGTTTGTTAAAACCATCAAAAAGGTACGTAGTTAAATATTTAAAATAAACAGTTTATATTCACCTGTCCCTGAAGGAATTTCAATTAAAAATAACATGATTTACGTTAGTAATTGCAGTCATAAAAGATAATGATATTAGTAATAGGTTTAATATGACACGACTCACGGTAAGCGTGACGCGTCTGTTATCCTTGAATCGCTTGCTTCATGTATATTGGTTATACTGACATACACTGGGAGGTTACTTTTTTATGGAATTAAGTGATCACCGCCGCCCACATTCTCTTGCAACACCAGAGAAACCACAGAACCGTTGCCGGCCTTTAAGGAAGTTGTACGCGCTTTTTTTGAAGGTGCCTATGTCGTATCGTCCCGGAAATACCGCCCAAGGAAGCTCATTCTACAGCTTTGTAGTACGTGGAAGAATGCTCCTTGAAAACCGCACTGTGGAAGACCGCCACACATCCAGATGGTGGGAATGATGATCCTAATTTACGTGCTGCGGTTTTAAACGGTTTCTATTCTCCCTCCTTCTCGAACAGTAGTGCTGCATGAAAATGTTGCAGCATGGGATAAACTATTATATATAGTATTAACCTTGTTCAATTCGCCCCCATTTGTTTGCTCTTTAGCGCCTATTTATCGCTATTTGACTCCACTCCCCTTATTGCTACGCCTAATTATTAGATTGCCAGGACCACCGTCATTTGGAAGAAAAAGCCAATTTGGTTTTTCCTTCTTCCGCAATCTTCACGTTCCGAATTCACACATTTTTCATTGAAAGCTATTATTTTCACAAAAAAATACAATGCATTTGCAACAAAGACAAATTGCTAACATTGGCTCCATGAAGCGAACACGGCCCTCGTTAACCGTCCAGAGGACGAGATAATTCTTCCTTGCTTTTTGATATAATGCTTAAGTTTTAGAAGTAAAATTTGAAGATGTGTGCCATGAAATCTTCTTCTTCTTCGTTACACTCTTGGCAGAGCGGTCGTGGTCATCACGAAGTGACATCTTTTGGGGCAGATCTGATTCGCCCCACGAGCATTCGCCACTTTTTCCTGCTGGCCGACTGTCTGGTATACTTGACACTCGTTCAATGGACCGCCCAAAGCAGACTTAATTTGGTCGGTCCATCGTATGTGCGACCTTCCTCTCTCTCTGGTTAGCCTTAGCCCTGCACGACAAGGCGCTCAATGGACTCACTCTCGCGCCGGGAGACGTGACCGAACAACTGAATAATGCGACTCTATACTAATAATGAAAGGCGTTGTTTTATATCAAGTTCTTGGAGAATGGAGACGTTGGTGCGAATCTCGGTCCATGAAACTCCCAGCATTTTCCTCCTGCACCTCATCTACAGAGCATCAATTCTGTTCTTCATCAATCTTTTTCTCGACTTGTCGCAAAGTCCACGTCTCTGCAGCATAGAAAAATATGGGAAAAGCAAGTGTTTTGACGAGCCGGATTTCGTAGCTTTTGTTATGTTTCTGTTCTTCCATATTTTTTTCGATTAGTCCATAGCAGTTCTTGTTATCGCCATACGGCGTTTCAGTGCATATATGCATCCTCAATTGTTTGAGATTAAAGCACCAAGATATATACATAAGACTGCACGACCTCGCAGTTCCCAATCTGCGTGAGGTCGGGCGAGTTATTGCTGGTTCGATCTACCAAACTCTAGACCCGCGCGCTCCATATTAAGAAGTAGCTCTTCCATATGGCTAATACTGGTCGCAAAAGAAGTAGTATCATCGGCGTAGCGCAAATTTCATAATTTATATCCGCCAACAGTAATTTCATCCGTCCAGTCTTCGAGAGTAATCCGTATCATGAGTTCCGTGTAAGCATTGAACAGAAGCGGTGATATTATGCATCCTTGTCTTATCAATACAAAAGTACTTAGCATTTATGTGGTTAAATACAATATTTATTAAAATGGCAATTTATATAACATAAAAAATTTAAAGCTTCAGAATTATTTTACATTGATAAGTTTATCTCTCAGAAAAATCAACTTTCATCCATTATTTCTACGACTGTCTTACGAAATTTACATCAGGTCACATATCCTGACGCGAGTTTAACATTTTATACCCATCCCAAGTGCTCAACGCCGCTAAAGAAGTTTTCACTTCAAAGATTTTCTACACAATGGGCGTTTTGTTCAGACTTGTATCAGCGACAAGTTACGAAACGGATTATTAGGAAACTGTCGGATTATGTTAAAAATAGTGAATGAGATGAGGAGTTTAGAGAAGAAGAAACAAGAATTCCTGAAGAGAATAGGAACATTATTTTCTTTGAGATGAGTCGCACTCAAAAGTATGGGAAAGATTTAGCAAGATAATATAGAAGAAAACTAATTTCTGCATGGCCAAGTCCTTCTAAATATAACAAAAAGCCTATGAAAATGCAAAAAGATTTTTGACGTGTTTGGATTTGGCCTCTAAACTCCATGTGGATTGCATCTTACGAGTAACAGAGACCATATCGTGCGTTGAACTCTATAACTTTTGGATTTCAAATAAATAAATTGCGTGAAAAGTTAACCCTAAAACGTAAAAACAAACCATATTTCAATAATGGCATATTTCGAAACAACGGGTCAAAAATGTCAAGTTGATCAAGCAGCCTCATTTTAATTAATTTTGTTTTTACCTAATTGTTACTACTTTTTTACTTACGTTATGTAAGGTATAAGTTCTAGTAAGTTTGTTATATTGAGTTCTTCACTAATATTATATTATGCTGATTCTACAGTCTACAGCTCATACAAGCGTAAATAATCGCAGCGGATTGTAGGAGCGTAGACATTTGCCCATTTTTTAAAGCCAGGTTTGCTATTTACTTTAATCATATTCTTCAAAAGGAATGCTTGACAGTTATAGTGAGTATTCATATATATATTTTCACGTTCACTACAGTAATTAAGTACTAAATAATATCAACCTTACAAGACTGCTAGCAGTAAACTCTCTTTCATTTTATAAATTGTATAATTGTCACCTTTTTTGTTATGATTTTGTCCAACTAGCATACCCTGAATGAAGGTAATTTTCCGAGTACTGAATAGAATGCCTAGTTATCGGAAATTACCTTTCCCTCAACTTAAAAATCAAGTGAAGCGTTTGTATTTATATAACAGATATAATACATTGACTTGTCTATTTCATCGGCGGGGGTGGACGTCTATCTGGCATTCTGTGGTTAGACGCCATGCGGGTAAGACGTATCGTAGCTCTGTGTGTAGCAGTAGTAAGCCAGTGAACGGACAAATGGAACGAAAATGGATGGCTTAAGAAAATAAATATAACACGAGACCGTGATTTTTAGAAAGATTTTCCAAAATAACTGAATGGAACATGTAGCATTCACTGAGAACACCCACACAAACAGAAAAGAGAATGACACTCTCTTGGAAGCATTCATAATCATACACAAACGTATACACAGACAAACTGAGAAGATAATGATATTCTCTTGGAAGCATTCACAATCATACACAAACGTATACACACACAAACTGAACAGAGAATGACACTCTCTTGGAAGCATTCATAATCATACACAAACGTATACACACACAAACTGAGAAGAGAATGATATTCTCTTGGAAGCATTCATAATCATACACAAACGTATACACACACAAACTGAGAAGAGAATGATATTCTCTTGGAAGCATTCATAATCATACACTAACGTAAACACAGACCAACTGAGAAGAGAATGATATTCTTTTGGAATCATTCATAATCATACACTAACTTATACACAGACAAACTGAACAAAGAATGACACTCTCTTTGAAGCATTCATAATCATACACTAACTTATACACAGACAAACTGAACAGAGAATGACACTCTCTTTGAAGCATTCATAATCATACACAAAAGTATACACAGTGAAACTGAACAGAGAATTACACTCTCTTTGAAGCATTCATAATCATACACAAATGTATACACAGACAAACTGAGAAGAGAATGATATTCTCTTGGAAGCATTTATAATCATACAATAACGTATACACAGACAAACTGAGAAGATAATGATATTCTCTTAGAAGCATTCATAATAATACACTAACGTATACACATACAAACTGAGAAGAGAATGATATTCTCTTAGAAGCATTCATAATAATACACTAACGTATACACATACAAACTGAGAAGAGAATGACACTCTCTTGGAAGCATTCATAATCATACACTAACTTATACACAGACAAACTGAACAAAGAATGACACTCTCTTTGAAGCATTCATAATCATACACTAACTTATACACAGACAAACTGAACAGAGAATGACACTCTCTTTGAAGCATTCATAATCATACACAAATGTATACACAGTGAAACTGAACAGAGAATTACACTCTCTTTGAAGCATTCATAATCATACACAAATGTATACACAGTGAAACTGAACAGAGAATTACACTCTCTTAGAAGCATTCATAATCATACACAAACCTATACACACACAAACTGAATAGAGAATGACACTCTCTTGGAAGCATTCATAATCATTCACAAACCAATACACACACAAACTGAGAAGAGAATGGCACTCCTCTTGGAAGCATTCATAATCATACACAAACGTATACACACAATGCATATTTTATATTTAGTCTCAATAATATAGACTATAAAATGCACTTATATAATTACTTAAAATGGGGAGGAGACTCATAGCACAGGTTCTACCTATTTTGAGCTCCTGTCTCACAACTGTAGTTTAACATTTTTTGAACAATTATTATTGCTGTATTGTAACTATAGGTACTACATATTGGGATAAAAAGACGTATTTTAATTGATTTGCTTTGACTTGTGATGAGAACAAAAAGAATCGTAGAAATATATATCGTAAAAATACGGATATCGGATAAGGATTGTGGGTAGTGGAAAATAAGAAACAAAAAACATAATAGAATGTGCCATTTTAGAAAGTTTATGAAAATTTTATTTTACATTAAATTAGTAATGTACAAGTTATAATCTTATTTAATGATTTTCTTGAATTTTCGCTCCGTTGGCGTTACTGGTATCCCGCGAAGGCTCTGAAATTAATATTAACAGGTTAATAAATAATCTTTGTTTGTAACGGACTCATTTGAGCGCGATTTAGAAACAGCCAGATTTCGTTCAAACTTCGTAGATTTATCGAGAACCGACAACAATAGAATAGAATAAAAATTTATTGATAAAAAACCAGAATGAGTAATAAATTCTTAGAACTAACAAATAAAATCATTTAAATTATACAATTTATAGCTAAAAATGAAAAAGGTACTGTGCGGCAGTGAATGTCACCAAAGGGAGCTAACTCAGTAATAAGCTGCAATGGCGTGGCGCCAATGTACCACTGGTTTTCAGTAGCCCCAAGATTACTGAGTCCTGGAGTTTAGACTATTATTATATAGCTTAGACTACTGCTGACCCGGCATACGTTGTTTTTAACCGACTTCTAAAAGGAGGAGGTTATCAATTCGATTGGAATTTTTATGTATGTACACCGATTACTCTGAGACTTATGATCCGATTTACGTAATTTTTTTAGTTCGATGCAGAATAGGTGCCTTTTGGTCCCATAAATTTTACATAGTTTGGCCAAGTAGTATTAATTTTATGACTATTTTTTATGATAATTTTTGTTTACCTCGATGATATAATTGTTTTTTGTGTACGGCTTTCAACCTTCTTGACGGTTTATATAAAGCTTATATTATTACAAAAAATAATTATGTATCTACAGAATATGACACGAAAATTAATTTTTTCTTTACATTTCTATTTTTTATAGACAGTGCGAAAAATATCACCAATCTACCCCTAACTTTTACAGTTGGAGCTATACTAATCATTCAATCTTGATAAATATTGTACGAATTTTTTTTAATTGTACACCATTACTATTTAATGAGACATAGTTTTGTATTATGTTTGTAATAAATTAAAAATGCTTCTAAATCTGAATTAAAACTATGGGGATCTTGTGCGAGACAGGTAACCTAAATCCGCTCGATTTCTCAAGGCCATTCGCTCGGTCCCCAGCCTTAAGGTGCTCCGCTCGGTTCACAGTAGTTTTCACAGATAACCAAACGGAAGAAAACGGTTCCCATTTTTATTAGTATAAGATTTGATACAAAAATTTTTACCAAGTACTGCCTTTTGTAGTGTAGAGCAGGGTGCATCAATCACGACACATAAAGCAAAAGCCACCAGCATTGAGATAAAAATATATGATGCGGCATTATAGATCTGCAAGTTAATGTTTATAAATCAAATCAAATAAAAATCAAAATCACTTTATTCATATAGGTCACGGAAATGACACTTATGAATGTCAAAAAAAAATTTTTTTCTTATCTACCGCTACTTCGTAAAGGGTTGAGCTAATGAGAAGAAGTAGCAAGAAACTCACTGCCACTCTTTTAAATCAATATATTTTCATCGTTTTACAAATGATTTCAATTACAACATAATAAGTAAAGTGATGCAACAAAGCATAATTTTTTTTAAGTTTAGTTAGAATAGTAATAATTTAATTCAAACGAGGTGTCGCCCTTGAGGTTCATATGTCACGCGTGGGTCACAGAAGATCAGCGTTGCAACACACTTGTGTTGAAACACATGTTGAGTGGCTCCTTTTTTAAATACCACACGTTTTTATATTTGTATATTTTTAAATTGCTTCATTTTATTATTTGTGTGTGTGTTGAAATAAATGTTATTTCTTTCTTTCTTCTATAGAGGATTTGGACCTTTTTACCTGAGTGTGTGATATCGTCTTAATACTCACAGTTTCTATGTCTGAAAAGAACGCTGATTTAACTACTCCGTTGTTTCTGACCATCATTATAGGGAGATGAACAAGATATGCTGCATATGACATTCTGGATGGCAATTTCCATAATGGCTGTGAAAGAAACCAATCTATTGGTCCTGAAATATGTTGAAATAAGCTTCATTAATAGTTACAAACAAATAGTAGATTGTTTGAATCAGCGGATAAAATAGATCAAAACATAGACCTAAAAGATACTAGCGACAAAAATATAATTGACTAGTAATATTTCGTTGTTTCAGTCGCGTAGATACTGATCTTGTGGTAGTGAAAAGTCTACTAAGTCGGACTTTAGATTCATTTTTGTTAACATAAAAGTTTTATTTCACTTACGGCCGTTCCCAACACTGTCAGTAATTAGCTGTCAATAAACTGAAGCTGTCCCAATATACCCGATAAGTCATTCTTATCGCCTTATATTGGGACGCGTGAATTGCAATTTCCATACAAACTTTATATCGCTGGTAAGCTATACGTCCTCTCATTGATAGATAGCGTGTACGAATAAGGTGAGTTACCGTCGATAAGTTTATTGGGACACAAAAGTCAACGATTGTTACGATTTTTATCTCACGTAAAAGATAGACTGAATACTGGCAACGACCGTAAGTTATTATTTTATTATTGCATTATTTTCTTTAGATTAACATTTTTAAATTCGTTACTCTTTTGAATGGAATGTCCAATTTTAATAATTTAAAGAGTTCTTGGTCTGGCCTTTTCCCATTTTATTTGGGGTCGGCCCTCCGTATCATGTGTCTCCAGGTGGCTCGGTCCTGGGTCGTCTCTTTGTTTATGTGGGCTTCTTTCAGGTTCTTATTTACTATAGACATCCATGTGATTCGGGGTCTTCCTCGCCCTCGAGGTTTAGTTACAATATCTAACACTTTTCTGCTCATGTGGTTGTTTGGTCGCCTCATAACATGTCCGTACCACCGCAGACGGCTCTCTTGCAGTTTATCTGGGATAGGTCTTACTTTAATAATTTAAAGAGTATTTTACAGGAATTAAAACGGTCTTAAGTCATTTAATGACATAAGGATTAATACAATAGTATGAATAATGTGACATTATTATCGTCGGAACTTTTATAAACTTTTAAAATGTAAAAAAGTTGTTATAGCGGCATTACTACAGTATTTGGACATAATATGGTATCGCAGACTTTTTGTAGATATTGATACGTTCTTTAATGTTGTAGAAATATTTGGAGTTTACTCCTTAAGAATCGATTTTCATATAAGGCGCCCGGTATGAGAAAAATATTTATAGTAAAATCTGCTCATCAAAATGTCATAGTAACGTTTTTGCGCACCTTTCACTTTCTTGTATTTTGAAGCTTTATTATATTATTGAAATTGATTTATTATTATACTTTCATAAAGTTAAGTGATTATTCTATAAATTATGGAAGAAAGTGGTGTAAAAGTGCCAGAAAATCTGATAAGCACGTGGGTACTAAGTATGTTCATACATTAATATGATATGTATTGTATATATAAACATGTGTGCTTTTATTTAATATTGAATTATCAATATAGTTGATACAAATTTATATGAGCTATGCACATAATTAAATGTTTAATTTAATATGGAGAGTATATATAGCGCATTTCACGCCAAATAGACAATTTTTAACCTAACCTATTATTTTATTTTTTTAATATCTACTTATATTTTTTTTTTAATTAATACTCTTTTATTAGCTTTTCCTGTATGCATGTTTGTAACCGACTCCATTGGACTTGATTTTGTTTAGTACCTGTTCAAAGACAATCGTTCTTGAACAGTAAACTCCAGTCGTGCGTCGACTCATCAACAGTTTCGGCAGCGCACGCGATGACAGATTTTTTATGACAATTTTTTCACACCTTGAGTTATATTATTGCATTTTTACTAGGAATCGTTATTTTTTATTAAATGGTATAAAGCCTATATAAAGTAAAGATCTTTTACATCTGGTTAATATTAATATTTCTCTTACACTCACCTCCATAGCCGTGTGTGCAAGCTAAAATGACCCATCCAACTGAGGCAGCCCACGTGGATCTCATATACGAGGAGAGGAAGTGGTCGAAGAAGTGTGGGACGTAATAGTTTAGGTGGAGTGTTTCGTTTGGAGCGAAAACGCAAAATGCCATTGTACCTAATGCACCCAACCAGAGGAGTACAACATATTTCTGAAAATAATAAACTGGAAGAGCTGGTTGCAGATAGAGATAAATAATGTGTAGTTGATATTGGCAGGAAACCAATAATAAATCTAAAGAATCATTGAAAGCAAAATGTAATGATATTAACATTATGACTGTTGCTGCTCAATATATTCTTGATAATGTATGTAGATACATACTCCATAGGCACAAAAGTGAATTTGCTAGAAACTGTCATAACCATAACGATAACACCAGGAAAAGACATAAACTTACAATGGCTACTACTCGTTAAAGCGAGTTAGTAAGTCTTTTGTGGAGCGATGTATATGAGTTTACAACAGGATTCCAGAAAATGTTCAAAACAAATGTGTTCCATATTCAAAAGAATTATTAAAAAACATTTGTGTGGTAAAGGTTTACTATAACATAAATGCCTTTCTTAATGATACCACAGATTGGAATTAAATGAACTGGAATGGAGGGACTGCCTTCAGGCTATTAAATAATAAGTATTATTGTACGATATTACTTTGTAACCATATTTTTTATGAAAAAAAAGAAGGCCGCTGCGTTTCTTGTGTTCTTCTAAGGCATACATTTTGCAATGGGTGGTTTTTGACTTTCAATAAGTGAAATAATATTTGAATTTGAAGTGATAGTGTATATTATTGCAACTAGTTGTAGGTTTAATGTCCTTATCATAGAGTCTGTAAGAAAGCCGTAAAACCAAAGTAAAGCGGTTACCTTAGATCATTTATATATCTAGAAAGACTGTGACAGTTGTGTGTGACGTTGAAAAAAATTGAGGTTGACAGTTAACCTCTACTTTGAGCAATGCACGCACACTAACACAAAGTGACATACAAATCGTGAGTGTAAGACGTAGCTTGTCACGCACACTAGAGTAATAAACCTGGCCTGTTTTCATTGCTTGTCTAGCAGCAAGAGGCTCTATCTATACATATAAATTATCTAAGGCCGTAACATCGTACGTCTCAATTTTTGGGTTTTTCAAGAATCCTGAGCGGCACTGCCTTGTAATGGGCAGGGCGTATCAATTACCATCAGCTGAACGTGCTGCTCGTCTCGTCCCTTATTTTCATAAAAAAAAACATTGTAGTTGAAAACTGCATTTGTCATTTTATGGAAATTTGTATACCTTTGATATTTTAATAGGTTTTTCTTGATGCACCTTCAAAGTGTACCCAAACATGATGCCGATGACGTAGGGCGTTGCCCTCGCTGGTGTGTGAGCGAAAAATTTTCTTAAATATGTTACTGGTATTTTCAAGTACCTAAAATATAATTCCTGAACTTTAAATCAAATATGGCGACCATATTTCCAATATGTCCGCATTTATAGAAATAATGACTTGTCAAGAAATAAAACTCTTAAAATTAGTAAAAATTAAATTAAAACTACAAATTAGTAAAAATTAGTAATGTTAACAATTTGTTGTTTTAAAGTGATAACTCTCAATATAAAAAATAAAAATATCAAATAAACTCAAATAAACAATTTAACATACTGTTACACAAATTAAATTTGAAATTTTATGAATGATGCGATGAACAAAGCATACAAGATTTATTTATCAACGATACGTCACTCGAATGGTTGGCTCAGTTGGAAGAGCGCTCGCACGGAACGCGAGAGGTCGCAGGTTCGAGTCCCACCAATTATTATACTCATTGAGTCCCACTAAAATCAAACTTTCTCAAGTTATTTTGCGCAACTCTCAGATATCTGTCAACTTGCGGATTTTTTTTTATGAAAGAGGGGGACAAAGATAAGAGCGTTCGGATCATCTGATATTAAGTGATCACCTCCGCCCATATTCTGTTGCAACAACAGAGATATCACAGGAGAGTTGCCCACCTTTTAAAAAGGTGTACGCGCTTTTTGTAGTAACTCATGTCGTATTCAAATTCGTCCTGCAAACACCGAAGAAAGTTCCTTGCAAATCGCACATCGAAAATGAATTTAACTATGACTAAACTTGAATGATGTAAATAAAGTTTTGTAATTTATAAAATATACAAAACATAAAAATTAACTTAGCCTCCATTTTTATCGGTTCAAAGACAACTGACTGAGCTGGATGCAAATTTATAACAATGTAGCATCTCATATTTAATTTTCAAACCGAAAGAAATCTGAAAAAGTATATTATTGAATTTATATTTCTTTAAGCGCGTTATGACTAAATTATGAGAGTGAAATTTTAAGATGCGCGCGCATCACTGTAACACAAAAGTAACAGGTTGAAGTTGGTTCCTAAAATTTTCTGACTTTTTCGACATTCGGTATTTTTTTTGGGTTCTTTGTCCATTATTAAAATAGGCAAAGGGTTCAAGCCTGTACAGCCGTATTCATTATTTAATAATTAATTGTCAAAGCCATCGTTGCAAGATTATTCTTTCTACAACATAGAATAGCACGAGGAATACCTTAATAATATTAAGGATTTAAGCTTCGTTAGGCCAACGAAGTATATCTTCTTGCGTTCCTACATAAGTACACGTACACTTTTTAATTTCCTGGACTTAAAATAATCTGATTAATACTCACCAAACATTTACAAATACCACTGGTATTTCGTAAGTAAAAGCATAATACGTGACTGTTATTAATGATGCTATCAAGGTGAGAGTCATAACAGACCAAGCTATCTTCCGAGAGCCGAACAGGAAAATGAGAACAAGTGGACTTAACATATAAAGCTGCGTGTCCACTGTTAGGTACCAGGAGTGCACAAGACACTGAAAGATAATTGAAAATGTTAGCAATGTATAAAAATTAAATATTTATCAATATATGAGTGTAATGTATGAGTACAGTTCTTAACTAAGTAACTTCAGTAAACTAAATTGCGAGAGATTAAATTTCAATAAGATAGAAACGAAATTAAATAGTGAATATAAAGGACAAAAATAACTCTTAAATAATAAAAGTAATTTCACTAGCTACGGCGCCCTTCAGACCGAAACACAATAATGCCGAAACACTATACTGCTTCACGTCGGCAAAAAAAGGCATCGTTGGAACCATATTTTTTTTAACAAGATTTTAAGCCTTTGATTTATTAGCCTTGCGAAATAGCTAAACGAACTGTAAAAAAAAAAGGGTGAAATCTCTTGACTTACTTTTGGAGATTTGGCTGACCTGTAAAAATTCACCACACTCACACATAGGAATATTGTTCACAAAGTAGTTTTAAATCAGTTATAGCTTCGGCTGGATATTCTAAATTGTTTTTTTTTATGTTTTAATGGGAAGGTGGACGTGCTCGACCGATATGAAGTTTCGAGTTGTAAAAGCACCTTTACCCAGGTGTTGCATCCAATAGGAAAATAACAAAAAAGGGTGGGAAATGATAACTAGGATGCAAACGCAAACGCAAGTCCTTACAATATTTTTTGTAGATATGAATAAATTGGCAAAGAGATGGAGGGATTAAAAACAAATATTTGGTTAAATGATGCTCGAATGATGATAGATGTACATTTAGGTTTAAGAACATTTATTCTTATTAAAGACATATAAGTTCTCACTTACATGAGAACAGCATTTATAAATTATGATCTATGAATCGTCCGTATGATAAAACTAAATATAAGTGTGTGCGCTAGACAAAGGAAGTGTCATCTGTAATACATTTGGCTAAACGGAGCTTGAATAAAATAAAACTGCCTGCATCTTTGATATCCGAAGATAGTACATTGTGGAGTTTAACATCTTAATAGGTAATTGTTTTCAGTCCATAATTGGTCCTTGGCTTTGGTGGTATGAAGTGATCATTATTGCGTCTATTTAGTATTTGTTTCTTTTTTGGAAATGTTAATTTGGAATGTATCTGTTTGTCTATCATTTTCCTTATTAGTATGCAGGTTGTGTATTTGTATAACTGTAATATATTCATAAAACTAAGTTACAATTAAATAAAACAAGCGATCATTATTTGATCCAGATCTACACTTACTAATCCAGAAGGTTTCAGATAATTCTGAATATGCAACAGAACTGCCCACCAGCGCTGCTTACAGACTTCTGATGTAAAAGCCAGTTTTGGCCAGTCCGGGCCATCGGATAACCAGTTGACTATTGAAGTCTGAAACAGGACAACCGTCGCGAGGAGAGGCAGCAGTCTCAACAGACGATGCAGATAAAATACATGGAGATTCTTTAAAAAAAGAGCTGGAAATATTCATTAATGATTATTATTTGTAATCGATGTATTATAACTTTAAATTATTAAGACTTTCGTGAGACATTGTTAACTTATTTATTAATACGGCTTTACTAGTGAGTAAAACCATTCGGCGGTCCTTCACCAGGGTGATTGTAGTGGGTTCGCGACAACGCCCCGTCTATTACTGCGGACTTTTGGTCGTAGTGCGTGGCTGGACAGGGCAAGGGCGCGGGGTGTGCCTGCTGTGATGGCGAGCACGGTATCACTATTGGTGTACAAGTTTTTATTTTTTACTTTGTAGTGTCAGTTAATAATTATAATATTTAATGAACCTGAATGAAAACTCCTAAAAAAGCCATACACAGAAAACAATTATATCATCAAGGTAAACTTAAATTTTCATAATATGAAAACTACTTGGCCAAACTATGTAAAATTTTTATGGGATCAAATGGCATCCATGCTGCATCGAACAAAAGAAGAACTACGTAAATCGGATCATAAATCTCAGAGTAATCGGTGTACATACATAAAAATAATACCGATCGAATTGATAGCCTCCTCCTTTTTGAAGTCGGTTAAAAATGGTCCGAAACTAGTCGGTACTTACACCGATAAATCGTGAGTAAAGCCGTATTAACAAATCAATATTATAACTTTTACAGTATGTAAGTTAAACATGAAAATTTTATTCAAATTTACATGTTTAACTTCTTCAAAATAGATTATAATCTTGAACAGCTCTGATGACGTAACAATACTTTGTGAGGTAAAAACCATCATATCATAGAAAGGCATATAGTTTTTAGCCCGTAAAAAGATAACAATTTCTTAGTGACTTAAGGCGCTATAGTCCTAAAAACTAACATTTTTGAAAATCTACCTACATAAAATACTTCTACAAATACTACGGTTCCAAATTTTAAATTATGGCAGTTTTG
This sequence comes from Leptidea sinapis, assembly GCF_905404315.1. Classification (NCBI taxonomy): domain Eukaryota; kingdom Metazoa; phylum Arthropoda; class Insecta; order Lepidoptera; family Pieridae; genus Leptidea; species Leptidea sinapis. The sequence continues at coordinate 2,581,890 of NC_066299.1, forward strand.
AAAACACGATTACGAAAAAAAATCTCGAAAGATTTATTTTTTGAAAAATAGGCTTTTGTATTTGAATTGTTTTTCACTTCAAAAATGCATAAAAATATCACAGTATTTCGTACTCTTGCGCAACTGTAAGTTTTAAAGTTGACCCGCATCGCTCGTATCGTGTCTCAGCCATGCCCGCGTCTATGCGTACCTATCGAATCTCATAGATATACGTTCTAGCGATTTTTGCCTAAAGTGTTGGGAATACCTCGCCTTAATAAATATGATGTAACTTACTTACGCTGACTTCATTGGGTAAAGAGTAAATACAGAATATTCCACTCAACAGGAAAAATGTATCCACCACCAAAGTAGATGAAAGAATCCAAGAACTTGTGACCATCGGTATCCACTGGAAATTGTTTTCATGATTAGCACAATTTATTGTATTTAGACAAGTTCAAAATAACTTAGACTGCCACGGTATAATATGTTCATTAAGTCTAACTTTGTGTTTAATGTTAGAGTGCTGTGTATCTGTTGTCTCGTTGATCAGTACAATATTTACATCATTATTTATATAATATTAACTCTATAGAAAGATAAATATTCTCCAAAAATGTAATCAACATACTGTAAGGCATCCAAAGATAATTTTATAACTTTAAATTTAACAAACAACTAAAGTTGTCGAAAACATGACAGTCCAGCCACCACAAGTAACGCCCGATCACGAGCATGATGCACCAGCCATCGCTTACAACGAATATATTTTTACATTAAGGGTAACACAGAAAGTTTTTACAACTGGCTAATTAGAAACGAATCCAATTGAAACGTTATATAGATTTTGAAAATAGAACTCTAACCCGAAGATGTAACTAGTATAAATATTGTTACAACCTTTTCAAATTCAAATTCAAATTCAAATATTTTAATTCAAAATAGGATTTAAAATCATTTATTGAACGTCAAAATCTACCACCCATTCAAAAGAGACTGCCTCAGACCTGAGAAGAATGGGCGCAAGAAACTCAGCGGGCTTTTTTTTTTAATATAAAATATGGATTACAATGTAATATCGTACAATAAACATTTATAATTAAAGAGCCTGAGGGTGTTCGCTTTATTACCAATCCGTGGTGTCATTAAGAAAATCGTTTATGCTATAATAACCGTTCCCACACAAACGTTTTTTAACAATTCTTTTAAATTTCGTAACACATTTGTTTTGTACATTTTCTGGGATCATATTGTAGAAGCATATACATCGCCCAACAAAAGACTTACTAACTCGACCCAACCGAGTAGTAGGCATAACAGGTTTATGTTTGTTCCTCGTGTTAACATTATGAATGTCACAGTTTCTAGAAAATTCCTCAATGTGCTTATGAACATTATCGAAAATGTATTGAGAAGCAACAGTCAAAATGTTTATTTCTTTAAATTTTTCTCTTAATGAAACTAGTATGGCCATAAATATTGTTAAAACATAAAAACTTAAATTTTATTATAATTCAATTTTGGAACGCTCTGAATATATTAGAAACATCGATTATTTCTCGCCATTTCTCAATTATTTTTTCGGAGTTCATAAAGCTCTAAATGACACGACGTTTAAAGAAATATTTATAATTATAATAAGTTGTGACCAAATTTCCAATAGAAACAGTGCATAAATCCATGGTTTTGTGTACAAAATGTTTGCTAGCATTGAATATAGAATATAGAATTGAGAACATACCTAGAAGTACTAGTAGAAATTAAGTCTGTTGGATCTTTAAAGGAGTGGTCTTATTGTTCAGAGATTCTCTTGCGTTTTCAGGGGACCGGCGAGTCTACTCTATCGTGCTGTCGTACGAGTCACGTGCTGTGTATCAAACGATGCATGCTCGTGTTCTGCGATGTACAAACATACCTCTAGAGCTCCGGTTGTGTTGTGAATCGGACTGTAGAAACTCATTATGTACGTGTGTCCAATTATAACCCAGAACATCGACAAGGCTCGAATCCCGTCCACGCACTCCAGGGTGCTCTTTGACTTCCTGAATGTCAGGAATCTTCTTGTATTGGTGTACACAGAGAAACTTGATAGTAAACTTTTGGTGGGTGTCACTGTAATTTGTTCATAGATATGTTTTTATTCATTCTATGATGTGTAATAACATGTAAAGTTGTGAGTACATCTCCCCACCACACGATTGGTATGACGTAAGCGTAGCCATTCAGTGTGGTAAGGGTTAAAATCGCGTTCGCATTCTTATGGTGCCTCTTCACAATCGGCGATTACACGCGAGCACTTCTAGTCGCCGATCGTCGTCTGTAACCGTCAAAGTGATCGCGGCGATCGGTGACTTGTCGGTTTTTTGGAACGAATCAAAGGGAATGCGCGTGTAGTTGCGTGCGCGTGCCCATGATCGCCGGTCATCCATTCACTGGAGGACACTGGACTGTGTTAGTGTTTTCCTTTTATTTACATAGCGCGAGTAAGATACAATGACTACTGGCTGGTCAAATGACGAAACATTCAAATTCATAGAACTTTATCAGAACTACGCAGAAATATGGAATCCCAAACATAAATATCACAAAGATAAAAATAAAGTAGATATTTAACGTTACTATGAGGTTTATAAATAGGTCACCAATATTATCAATAATATTATTCAATCATAAAATCTATTATTTCCATCTTGAAAGACTGCCGCTCAATAAATGATAACGGACGATCGTGCGGACACGATGATCAATGATTAACTTGCCGATGACAGACGATCAAACAAGTAACGATCATCGCCGATAGTGGAGATGAGGCATAAAATTATGTATTTCATTGTCATACATTTCGTACAGTTTTAGCTGACATGGACTAGTACTGTAGACTCACGAATTATGTATCTTTTCAAACACTTGGACTTCAATCAAATAATTAAAAAACTGGGAGACTTAAAATAATGTGTTTCAGACTCACCATTTTTGACGAATGTTTGGTACAAATCATAGCCAGTGCTTAATGCCGTAACAAGGAAAAGAGCTGTCAGAAATCCTCTGAAATTTAAAAGATTAGTGGTGTAAGAATAAGAGTTAAGATTGAACTAACCGTCGGCTTACCCGAACTAAATGATGATTCGAAAAAACTTTTTAAAAAACAATTGTAATTACTAAGAAATTGTTTGCCTGTTGCCAACGAAATACTTTTATAAATAAATAACTATCAATCGATCAAGAATCTGCTCACTCCCAATATGAAACTGCACATCCATCTTAACATTTACATGATATAATTTAAAAAAAAAAATAGATCAATTAAGAAATAAATTGGATGTAAAATCAACCCAATTTAACTATCTCAAACGTGAGAGTTGACTTTGAGTAATCTGTAAACATACATAGAACATGCAAAGCATTCTTTTTTTTTATGGAAAAGAAGGACAAACGAGCTTACGGGTCACCTGGTACTAAGTGATCACCGCCGCCCACATTCTCACATACAACACCAGAGGAATCACAAGAGCGTTGCCGGCCTTTAAGGAAGGTGTACGTGCTTTTTTTGAAGGTACCGTGTCGTGTGGTCCCGGAAAAACCGTACAAGGAAGATCATCCCACACATCTAGATGGAGGGGATGATATCCTAATTTCTGGCGTGTCGTGGGAAGGTTGAAATCGGCGGCAGGAATCAGGTGAAATGAAGTGCTCTTCGAAATTCTCCCCGCGATAAATGCGGTAGGAGACACACAATGTAGCGACGTCTCTGCGCAACGCCAAGTGATCCAGCCGTTCACAGAGTACTGGGTCCCCAATAATTCGAGCTGCTCTGTGTTGCAAGTGGTCAAATGGATCGAGTTGATACTCGGGCATGCCAAACCAGACATAACAGCAACACTCCATATGTGGCCGGAACTACGCTTTGAGCGCTGGAATGTAGCCCGGCTTGAAGTTTACGTGCTCTATTGATGTCGCCCAGCTTCTTCGAAGCCAATTGGGCTTTGCCCTCCAGTTGCCCGTGTTATTGTCAATTGCTCGAGATTTCGAGACCCAGTACTCCAATACTAGGAGAGGCTTTAAGGAAAGTGTTATCAAAGAGCTGTGATACGACAAATGGGGATTTTTTTTATTGTAAGCGCGTAAACTTGAGCTTTCCGGGGGTTAAATTGGACAAAGTTTAATTTAACTCAGTCCGCGACCTTCTCAAAAGAGGAATCGATAGAAGACACAAGTTGCTCCTGGCACTTTTTTATTTCCCGAGAGAGACCTGCATTTTCGAAGTATGTTTTAAAACTTATTCTTAGATACGTACATAGCGATAATGTCAGCAGTGAAATATGGCTTATCGTGCGGCAAGCGGCAGAAACCTTCACCGTAGCTTAGATCTGGAAATTGTTTTGGTGTGAAGTACTTTAGATATTGGCGAACGCGGCATTGCCTCGGCACACATACACCAAGCCTCAAATGTGGTGCTAATGTTAATGGGTTTGACAGCAGCGTTCTGAAACGTATTAACAATTCAAGCCGAGGTTTCAAGTGACACCAGCGTGAATGAATGACATTTAGTTTAGTAGTAGTGCAGACTCTACTACTAAACTAAATGTCATTCATTCCCTTTGCTTATATGTAGGGCAGAGACAAGGAGAATCATCTCGTATGGCAGAATAGTTCGAAAAGCTTCCACAATGGCGCTGGTGTAGGCACAGGGTATGGCATGAAGTATGGTCAATGTAGCAATTGAAAACGAATTGAAGTATGCCGAGTTAAAAAAAATATATTATTGTCGACTAATTATTAAAAATTTTAACAACTTACGTTGTACAAAATAATGTTGTAAATATAACTTAAATAATAATCATAGGGAAACGTGCACCTAGAGTGATTAGTATTAATTTATATTTGGCGCTTCTTTTAAGATTTACCCTGATGCGACTGTAGCACCACACTAATTTAATGCATTTTGACGGACACTTTTTCATATAGACAGATGATTCTCCTTACCACTACCATAGTAGACATATGTCTACTATACGTCTACCCTCCATACTTATTTGCTCTTATAATATTTTTCGTGTCAGTGCATTCAAGCCATTCAATATTATTATGAAATAAATAACTAAACTCACCATTATTTAAACCGACTTCGAATTTGAAAAATGTATTCGTCTTTTTGCAAAGTGGAAACAATCTGTGTTAAATGTTATTATTGTGATATTAAAATTAAATGGGGGTGTTAGAGAAAACAGAATTGTTATGATGGCATAACACAACATATCCCATATTATCATAAAAAAAACCGTGGGAATAGAGTCATTTCAGTGAACGCATATAATATTGCGTTCACTGAGTCATGTGTATTTTTATAAACTCATCATCTATTTACTGGGCTATTAGTAGTTAGAATAAAAGAGAAATCTTTTTAGCTTTAAGCCTTGTATAGAGGCTAGTGGAGGGTACTTTGAAAAGATTTGATAAAATTATTTAATCCATATAAGGTGATACTTTAGTTCCTCAAAATTTATCCGTATAGTTATTTATAAACAAACGACACTAAAGATATAAATGCTCTATACCGTTGGATAATTACATTTCTTGTAACATAAATGTCTAGACTTAATATAACACATAATACACACACAAAAATTTAACATTCAAAATTCGAATAGTTCCGATTAGCTAGAAGTGCGGAACTTTTAGTGTGTTCCATGTAATTCTCTAGTAAAGTAATACACTCACTGAAACGTCTCCGTCTGCATCGCTTCCTCTATAGTGTCCTTTATTCTGTTTATAAACTTTGAAAGTACAATCCTTGTTACGATGTTCATTTCAACTTTACTTATGTCTTGCATGAAAGGTACCATGATTTGGCAGTGTTTCCCCAGGAAAGTTATTCCATCGACAGTGTTGTTTATGCTTAAGCATTGGTGGTAATCTCCAAACTCGTTTATATTCAGTGACAGTAAGCCGCTGGGCAGCCTGGCCGACGAATCTATATCTGTAAACATAATGTTATCTATAAAAATGATTGTTAGACGAGACTATACGTCGTTTGAACCTAACCCATTAATAATGTCATATTGAACTGCGCCCATGAATTCGCTCGCGTGGATTCCGTTTACGTGGCAATCTGGATATGGACCTCTAATTTATCTTACAGTAAATGGCGTAGTGTGTGTTAGGCCCCCACAAGATCACTCGAACCTAGAATATATAGACCAACGATCTCGTCAATATCGCCGCGCCGGAACACGTTGGATGAGGGCAATACAGGACCGATCGTCATGGCGATCTTTGGGGGAGGCCTTCGTCCAGCAGTTAACGTCCGGCTGAAATGATGAAATTTAATCAAGTTAAGTTACCGAATTCAAGTTTGGTGTGATATAAATAAAATGATTATAAATGTTTCCAAGTGCCATCAGATATCATTTACCAGAAAACGGTCCTCACTTCAAACTACTTATTGTTTAAATAATGTGAATTTAAGAAAAGTAGAAGAGGTAAGAGATTTGGGTGTAATTTTAGATTGTGAACTGAACTTCATTCCACATTACAATAAAATCATTTCTAAAGCTGCTCAGATATACGGCTTTATATGGAGAGTGACAAAAGATTTTAAGAGCACCAAACCTAAAATTCTTTTTTTTTATGTAATGCACTAGTGCGGAGAGTTCTAGAATTTGGCAGTACAATATGGAATCCATACTATTCAGTACATAGTGTCCGAATTGAGAGGATAAATCGTACGTTTACTCGACATCTGTGTAAAAACAATAAAAACATAAGCAATAGAAGTAATTATAATAGCAGGTTACAATTCTTCAATTTACAAAAATTTGCAGCTCGTCGGCGTATGCTTGACATTACATATCTGTACAAAATTGTTAAAAAATAAAATATATTCTGTAGACATATTAAATTGTTATAACATTTCAAGTACCTCAACGTAATACTCGAAATAAAACAATTTTTTTCTATTTACAGGTTACGAGAACTAATATTGGACGGAATGCACCTTTCTATAGGATTTGTTCCACATACAACTCCATAATTTTAAATAATGCTGATTTAGATCTCTTCAACGACAATTTAGCGGATCTCAAACGAAAATTACTTACAATTGCTTAATATTGTCATATTTTGCAAAAAGTTTAATTTAATTTATTAGTATTATGGTTTTAAATTAAATCTTGTTTTTGCCTATTGGTAAATATCTATTACGAAATGCTGTGAATGCCTTTAAGTAATAGATATACTCGACTATATAGAATCTTGTAGTAATGTGTAAGCAAATGTCATGTATACTTATTGTTGGGGTTCCAAAAATAAATAAATAAATAAAGAAGTTATTTCTTGTACCGTGAACTAGGGTTTACCTATTGTAGATACTACCCTGAACTGTTAGTTCAGGCAAAAGATTGGCAAATATTGTATCTAGTAAAAACCTATAATAAATGGCAATAATTTCTGTTTATATTATGAAAATAAGTATATTGAGATATTTCTTATTTTAATTGACCATTGAGTTAAATTCTTTCATCAAATACTAGCTGACCCGACAGACATTGTTCTGTTCATAATAGAACAAACTTTTGAGGGTGAAATTTCGTAAAATAGCCGTAGCTGACCTCTACTCGGCGAAAGAAATATTTCAACCAAATTTCAAGTCTCTATGCCTTATGGTTCCAGAGATATCGTGATGCGTCAATATATAGGTGGAAGTCTCTATTATATCCTATATAGTTGAAAAATAACTTTCATATATATAAAATGAAAGAGTCATTCCCGGTCGTGAGAGGAGACTTAAAGCATTCAATGTGGTGGATTCATGTTGCCGGCGCACAATTACAGAGTCAATTGGAATCGTACCACACTCGCACAGAAAACTGGCGTTATGAAGCAGCAAAGCACCTTAGGTAAGCGGTTAACCGGCGCCCATCTTCACGTTTGGGAGTCGCTCTTGCGACCATAGCGTTCTTATAATTTGGTGATGACTAGGTTTCCTCCAGGGCATATAGGTCGATGGACAGATGTTCGTTGAGGCAGTAAAGACCTCGAATGGCGACCACGTACCGGAAGGCGCAGTGTAGGAAGGCCCCCCACAGGATGGATCGCCGATCTGATCAAGACCGCCGGAATACGTTGGATGAGGGCAGCGCAGGACCGATCGTCGTAGAAATCTTTGGGGAAGGCCTTACTCCAGCAGTAGACGTCTTCCAGCTGGTGATGAAGATCTGAGTGTACTCGAATGACCTCTAACAGAAAGAGATGGCGAGAAATTGTGAGGCGCATTACATTTGCCCTTATTAAAACTTCTTGAGAATCAAGACCGCTTTGTCAAGAGCGTATCGTATATTGACCGAGAAGAAAAAGAAGATGAAGGTCTCCTACGACACCCATGGGACTAGAGCGTCCAGGGTAATCTAAGTGCTTTATGATGGAAGATAGTCACGCTGCCGCACTTATTACGCACCCACTGCTCCTGTCCATGAATTGGAGAACCACACACGCACGAAAAACCGGCATGAAAAGAAACTACTGCTATTGATATCTCACATGGTATTATCATTGAACTGTTTGAGAGGTAGTCCAGCTGTCGTTCACACTCTTCGTTGTCCAGGGCTCGCGCATGGAGATCCATGTCGATTGCATCCTCAGGGTTCACGACCAAGAGGTCCATGATTACCACCGTGACGACGCTGTTTCTGAAACATGAATTATTTGTACTACTTGATCTACGCCTTCAACTTTCTTCTTAATTATCTTGTTTAATATAATGATGCATTTTTAATTAAATAGTTATGAATAAAACGTTAGCCCAACTGTTACCCACGAGGTGGATAAAGGAGAAAAGAGCAAATAATAGACGGGCTGATGATTTTTGAAAATGGCAAAGAAAGGCCACTACAAATATAATTATAAAACATGCAAAAATGTTACCAATGTCGAAGAGCAAAATTAAAAAATAAAACTTGGCCTTGTTGTCACAATAGAATATATTGTAAATATTCTGCAAAACGGTTATTTATTTCTTATTTATATTGCACTTCTTGAGAATGTCAAGCGAAAGATATTTCATTTCATTATCTTAAATCGTACGTAACTTACCAAAATAGTAATAAATACTTTGTATTCTTCCAACGCCACATAATTTTGACCTGGAAAAAGAATGTATTGTTCTGACAACAATATTTAATTGCCAGTAAACACATCAATCGGTACAGCTCTCTAACAATAATAAGGACAGATTTTTTTTTTTTGAGAGGAGGAAATACTGTTACGTATTTACGCCCCGGAACGGGGCGTAATATGTCGGACTCGAGTGTCCGCGTAAGCGGACGCCCCATACCGACTAAAACCTCCTCTGTGCTGTTAGCAGCCCTGGCTTTCACAGCGAAGTAGGACGTGGGCCGTGGAGGCCGCAAAGACTACGCAACAACAGTCGCGGGGCGTCTCCTAAGGAGACTCGAACCTCAGACCGGCTGTGTGCTTGTGGGAAGGAGAGATAAGGACAGAGCAATTTTAATTAATTTAATAACTTGAACCGTTGCACGAACACTGTAAATACAGTACCTATAAGCTTTGTAGAGAAATTGCAGACAACCAAGCATTACACTAGCCACTTAATCTGATTTAACTGTCATTTTGTAGGATTCAGTAATAGAACAGCTTATTTAATTAGTTTCTGTTGTAATTGTATATAGCATCCACGGACGAGTAAAAAATAAGGACTTCGTGTCACCTTACATAACAGTGAGGCACCAAAACAAGTCGGTAAACGTGTAAATACATAGCCCCACGCATACACTTACACTAATACAAGCCGCTCGGCCACCATTATGAGATTTGTCATCGTGTGTGACAGATCAGTTTGCGTCGCAATAAAATATTTTAAAAATGCCGTCGTGCGTTGTGAAAAAGGGTAAAAACAATACTATAAAAGTATTTGTGGATATATGATTATTTAAGAGAGAAAAATTGTGTAACTGGTATACCCCGTAACCTCACACACACTAGCATAATGGTGCTTCACATGCTAATATCACGGCGCGGAGTCCTTCTTTTTTTACTAGTCCGTGATAGCATCATTTAGCTTTCTAGTAATATTTAAACTAGTTATATTATAATATTATGTGAAAACTGGTAATTTCATTTTTGTTGTAGAAGTAGATGTTATTTTGTTTTATAAATATCTGTATGTTTTCTTAATAAAAAAAAGTAATATAAAATTTGCTAGGGAGTTTTTGCACAATACGCCAACTTGATTCTTTAACATTTTGGAGCAGTTGGTTTTAAATCGTATTTTATTCGTATATAAATTAATCTGTCTGTCTGATATACGCTCACATTAAATGAGTACAATTATTTAATACCAGTGGAGGCTCCTTTGCACAGGAAGCCGGCTAGATTATGGTTACCACAACGGCGCCTATTTCTGCCGTGAAGCAGTAATGTGTAAGCATTACTGTGTTTCGGTCTGAATGAGGCTCAACATCTTATGTCTCAAGGTGACGAGCGCAATTGTAGTGCCGTTCAGAAATTTTGGGTTTTTTGAGAATCATGAGCGGCACTGCATTGTAATGGGCATGGCGTAACAATTACCATCAGCTGAACGTCCTGCTCGTCTCGTCCCTTATTATCATTAAAAAGAAAAGGATTTCAGAATATGTTAAGTAGATTATTTACTTACGTGTCCCTTGAAGAATTCCAACTAAAAACAACAACTAAGTACAAGTGTAATTGAGAATATAAAAGTTTACGATTCTACCATACAATTAATATGACACGACATGCAGGCGTGACGCATGAGTTGACCTTGGACCACTGTCGTCGGTAGTTCTGGGTGACCTAAAGCAGGCCTGTCTCACTGCGAAGTGTACACAGGTATCGATATCATACGTACGTGCGGCGGCCTCTACAGAGTAGGCCAGCTAGTAGGGACTCGCGAGCGAGCAGTTACACACGCGCGAGATTTGCTGTCACCGATCCAACCGATATTTTAATAATAGAAGAAGTATGTGTGTGTAACCTTTACGCGCGATTGAAGTAAAACTTAATAATAATTAACTTTAGGAATAATTAACAGATACATAAATATATTAAATTACTAGCTGACCCAGCAAACGTATTGTATTGCCGATATTAAAATCGCGATACAAAAGTAACTGTTGATCGTAGATGGGTGAAAATTTGAAGTTGTATGTATTTTGTTATTGTAATGCTGACTCATAATCAAACAAATTAAAAAAAAATTGGCGTGGACCACCCTTAACATTTAGTGGGGTAAAAAATAGATGTTGTCCGATTCTCAGACCTACCCAATATCCACTCAAAATTTCATGAGAATCGGTCAAGCCGTTTCGAAGGAGTTTAACTACAAACACCGCGACATGAGAATTTTATATATTAGCCCCCTTATTCATAATAGTTTGCTAACGTAAAGCATTGCTAATTCTCACTCTGTCTTCTTCTATTGACCTAAGTCAGAATAAGAAAAAACACTACTAAGCGGCTGTTTAAAGTTAGCGGACCATTATGAATAAGGGGGCTAATATATATACATTAAATGCACTCATGTATGCATGAATTTTAAAAATACTTAATTTTGATTTTTTACATCCCAAAAATTATCAAACATATCAAATTATAGATAAAAACATTCTTATTCAATTAAAAAATAAATATTTTTCTAGCAATATATTTCGGCTATTCAAACGCGCCATTTTGCGCGTGGATTCTGTGACGTCGGAGTCTAGCCCAAGAATCTATATTGTACTAATAAATGTATGGCCGGTTTTTTCCCTCGGTTATACTGCGAAAACTACTGAACCTATCAAAAAATATGAATTGAGAAAACTTAAAAATTAAATTAACTATCACATAATTAACTAGTTTACTTTCACTCTTTTAAATACAGAAGAAGTAAAATCTGGGATCGAAACACAAAAACACATCATCAAACAGTATCATAAACGCATCGGCTATTTTTGGAAGATTATCTGATGGCGTTTTAACAAATCCACTTTCAGTCATTGTAAATAATAATTATACAGATAATTGAATAATAAAAAACCATTATATAATTTAATATATCGCTAACCACCGAAAATAATATCTAGCAACATTGCTTATGTATATCTACCCCCTTATTCATAATGGTCCGCTAACTTTAAACAGCCGCTTAGGAGTGTTTTTTCTCATTCTGACTTAGGTCAATAGAAGAAGACAGAGTGAGAATTAGCAATGCTTTAAGTTAGCAGACTATTATGAATAAGGGGGCTAGAGTTTGGCGTCACACTGCGCTTCAACTAATAAATAGCATTGCGTTTCGATGTTTCATATTTCGCGCGTATTTAATATTTATTATTCGGCACAAATTTAATAAAATAAAGATTAGAAAAAATAATATTTCAACTAAATATAAGTTACATGCATATACCCGGGTTATTACTGAAGAGCTAGGAGCATTGTTAGATTTTATTTCTCGGAAACGCTGAAGATATAACTACATCTTTGAGCAAAGTTGACATTTTCTGCCTAAAATAAAAAAAATGCTTTTATTAATATACATTAATATTATTTTTATAAAGTGAGATTTTTATAAAGCATACAAAGAATGCTATGTTTTGATATTATTATTCATCAGAAAATAAACATTTACTTAACAGGTCAAGTCATTCTCAGGTTCTTGATTTTCTCTTTAATTCTTATTGATGAAAGAATAAAACGTTCCTGGCATTCCGCCATTTTATTTGACAGATTATTATTTTCATTTTGTATTCTATTTATAATTTAATTCTACATTTCTACTAATTCGCATCACTCATTAAATAAAATTATTGATAATAAGAAATTGAAGGTTTAATTATTATTAGCACATATCAATATGATGTTGTTATTGAATATTAACACATATGGCTGTATGGGCTCGAACCTGGCCTGTCCTAATAATGGGCGATGGAACCAAAAACAAATTGGTGAATGTCGCAAATGTCAGAAAATTTCTCTAAACTTATATATTATTTATTGCAATGGTAGTAATAAATAAACAAATTATACACCTGTAGATTTTTAAAAAATATTACTGAACAATTTGAAATATTTTTTAAAACCATTAAATTATAATGGCTTAAAAAAATTCTTTCAATTGTCTTTTGTACTGAGTGTTATTTCCGTCAGAAAAAAAATCTGAGGTACCCCCAAGTCGCGACTAAAGAAGTTTTACTTCATAAACATAAATACTTTATAATAATAAAAACATAAATAAGACTTTAAAGTGATTATTATTATAATGAAATTACAATCCATGATAGCTACCTTTTTTTTTATGATAGATACAATCACTGGATAGAAATAAAGGAGCTGGGCCAGATGGAATTCCTTCAATTTTTGTGGTTGAATGTGCTGAGCAGTTGGCAGTACCCCTCTCATTTATATACAATAAATCTCTCAGTACGGGATGCTTTCCGTTATATTGGAAAACAGCCAAGGTGGTCCCCATACATAAGTCAGGCCCTCAGGAATTAATTAAAAACTATAGACCAATCTCCATTTTGTCCACATTTGCCAAAATTTTAGAATCCTTAATTTGTCCTTTTCTACAAAATCACTTCAAATTGTTCTTACATGAAGTTCAACATGGCTTTGTACCTTTAAGATCAACAACAACCAATCTCGTAGATTTTTGTGAAACTATAACCGAATTACTGGATGCACAGAAACAGGTCGACGTTGTATATACTGACTTCAGTAAGGCTTTTGATCGAGTGTGTCATAGTATCTTGATCGCCAAATTATCAGCTTATGGTATATCCAACATATTTTTGGAATGGTTTAGATCATATTTGTCTAGTCGCTACTTTTTTGTGGTGGTGAATGGCTTCAATTCCTCACCTCAATTTATTACATCTGGTGTACCGCAGGGCTCTCATTTAGGGCCCCTACTTTTCAATTTTTTTATTAACGATATCGTCAATTCCATAAAATCATCAAAACCTTATCTCTATGCCGATGACTTGAAAATATTAAAAGAAATTAATTCAATCGAAGACTGTACCAGACTTCAGTCAGATCTCGAGAGCATTACTTTATGGTGCCATTATAATGGTATGGTATTAAACTCAGATAAGTGCCACTTTATTACTTTTTCACGGAAAAGAAGTAACGTAGCGTACAATTATAGCATTAATGGGACTTCTATTCATAAGTTAAATCAAGTTAAAGATCTTGGCATTGTTTTTGATGCTAAGTTAACTTTCGTTCCCCATATAGAGTATGTTACCTCTCGGGCATCTAAAATGTTAGGATTTTTAATTAGAAACATAAAAGTATTTCGTGACAACTTTTTAAAAATTTCACTTTACAACTCATTGGTACGGAGCATATTGGAATATGGATCGGTAGTTTGGAGACCTCACTATGCGACACACATGTTAAGAATAGAGCGAATTCAAAAAAGATTTATTTGGCATTTAATTTATTCGAACGGACTTTCAAGAAAAAGTCTGTCTACCTATGCTAATAGACTCGTATTTTTCAAAATGACTTCCTTAGAAGACAGGCGAACTCTAATCGATCTTATCTTTGCATTAAAACTTTTAAATGACAAGATTGACTGTCCTCAGCTTCTGAATAAAATTAATTTTCGTGTCCCTAGTAGATATCCCCGGAAGCAAATTGCTCCGCTAGTTCCACCGGTTCGAAGATGTATGTTTGGAGCGAACTCTCCTATTCCTAGGCTGTGCAAGATGGTAAACATATATAGCGATTACATCGATATTAATTTCACGACTTCTGTCTATACAGTTCGTAAATTATTTGTAAGTAAGTTTAGTGAATAAAATGTAGTCAGAATAATTATGTTTCTTAGTTTATAATATATATATAATAATCTTAAATAATAATAATTTCAAACAAAATCATTTAACCATTATTACTTGTTAGCGTATATTTTTTTTCCCTTAAACTAATATTTACTTTGTGAAAATTATTAAAGCATGTATGTAGATACCTGTAATTGTTTGTTACATTAAGCACATTATATTTAGTCTATGTTATAAATATGTAACGCATCAATGTAAACAAATGTTGGTATTTCTAAATAAAATAAATAAATAAATAAATAAGGGACGAGACGAGCAGGACGTTCAGCTGATGGTAATTGATACGCCATGCCCATTGCAATGCAGTGCCGCTCAGGATTCTCAAAAAACCCAAAAATTCTGAGGGGCACTACAATTGCGCTCGTCACCTTGAGACATAAGATGTTAAGCCTCATTTGCCCAGTTATTTCACTAGATACGGCGCCCATCAGACCGAAACACAGTAATGCTTACACATTACTGCTTCACGGCAGAAATAGGCGAATAGAATAGCTACCTATTTATTACCAATATACTAAGTAGGTTTGACTATGTTATGGTGTTCCAACGTATACATTACTATCTGCAACTAATGTGGGTTTGACAATGAAAGAATAATGATTTAAAATTAAGATTTTATACCTTTTTATATTAAAGAAATAACTGAGCTATTTTTATAACATGACCCTATACTAGGTAGGTATAGTTTTAGGTAAAGAAAACAACCCTAATGTCGTCAGAAGAGGTAAGAGACACGCGATAGAACGAGAGGCAACTATTCGGTGAATAAAAATATAGGTTAGTAGCGCTGTGCGATCTGAATTACACCTTATTGTATGACCGCGAGAGTCTCTATTTTTTTATTGATTTTTCGGAGTGAGACTTCCGTACTTCTACTATTATATTATGTTCTTTGCCTAAAGGTAGCTTTTAGTAGCTTTTAGCTGACAAAAGATTAAAATTTTATACCCATCCCAAGAAAAGTGCTCAACGTCGTTTAAGAAGTTTTCACTTCAATAAACTAAAAAAGGGAAGTGTCATCTGTTATACGACTCAGTCTGTTTTGAACGAATTGAAAGTAGGTTGGTGTCCTGCTTTTCTTTCTACTAATTACTGTTGCCCATAATATTAACAAAACTCATCCTCCTCACCTGACTCGTCCGGTGGTCACTCGATTAATCCCTCGACACCATACCACCACTCAAAATAAAACACTAAGTGAGCCTTTATCACTAATTAAGCATTCAAAATGTTTCAAAATCCTATGATTGGTACAGTCGTAAATAAAAAATGAAATTCTTTAATAATTTTATTAATTACTAATATTACAGATATGCAAATGCGATACACTCACTTCATTTTTACTTATTCTTCAAGATAATGAAAATTATCTTAACAATTATTATTAAATTAAAGTATATTTACAAAATAGTTCAATAAATAATTATTCATTCGATATAAATAAATAATAATCGATTCGACTTAAAATAAACATAATACACATCACAGATATTAAATATTTAAACACTTAGCTAACAATTCGTACAGTTCATTGGTTGTTTTTTTTTTCAACCATGACTTACAAGTTACAAGTAACAAGAATAATTAATACTGGCAGATAGCAAATAATTATTTTTCATGTCGTAATTATAATAAATCACTTCTCCATGTCTATGTTTTTTATCACTGGTACCTGCTTATATAGTCATCATATAAATATAACTAACTTCTATCATGGTATTGAACTATACACTTAGAATATATTAGCGTATTGACCACTAGACAGCTCGATAATACTTGACAAATTTTTGAAGTGAAACTTCATTTGAATCGTTGTGATTTAAAACTCGATGAAACGAAAAAGCAAAACAATAGGGACACAAATAGGTAAATGTATAGGATTCAGCCGGCGAAAGAATGAGATAGGAAGCATAATACAGTGTTTTGGTATCAGGCGATCATAGTTGAAGAGAGATTGTCTTATATATGACACGAGTATATCTTAATATATTCTGATTTCATGTCACGACGTATTACTACAAAGACACTAGGAGAACATTAATATGGTAGCGGTGATAGTAATGCTTTTAGCGGTTCAAATCATGTGTCATTCTAGCAACATGTACCAGGACTTCATATGCAGTTAAAGGCTTAATGTAAATTTTGCATCGGATATAGCGATTTCGTTGATTGAGTACTCACAAGATATATGGACCATATTAAGACCAAAGTATTTATCTCATATTTTAGTTACCATAAACCTCTTGTGTCATTTATCGAAAATGTAAGCTCAGAGTCTAAATAAATTTATGTAATATATTCGAATAAAATGTAAAATAATAAAACTTTGTATCATTACTAAAACCGACAGTTATCCTCTTTCCGAAATTTTACATTCGTCTCATTATCTTGAAGCCTTGATTGAAGATTGAATATCGGAAATACTAAAAAGCCAATTCCCAGCGTGGCAGATTGCTTACGACTTCTCAATCATAATCTGTTACAGTAAGAATAGATTCGCTTTCCTTTTCTTTCTTGCTATATCTCCGTTAGAGATGTTCTTCCCTGTCGAACGCTGTTTGTGTATACGCTAGTATATTGTAAGTTTATGTATTGAATACTATAAATAGTGACGTGAAATGAAACGTTTTGGACTACCCCAATATATTGACGAGGCAGCAGTATTTTAAATAAACCGTTTGTTAACAGTTGATATGACTAGTTCGTAAGAGGCGCTATGTCAACTCTTTTTCATTTCTGATCTGCGATCTCTTTCTCGTTGCGTTTTTCTTCTTTTTCTTTCACTCCCTCTTCTGAAAAATGTCGCTTAGCGTTAGAATATATATAAAATCGTATTTACTTATGGTTCACTTTCATTAAATATAGTTGACGGTGGCAAAAAACACACAAAATAAATTTTATTCCAGAAAGGTCAGCATTTCAATTTCTATCCAATTATTTTTATTAACCTTCCCAAATCGGCACCCAGTCCCTCACCAAGTTCTGATCCTTATTTTGTTTATAAGCTGGTTCATTTTGCATGATCATACAGCTTGTTTCAATAGCTTTCTGATACATTCTCTTAAATCACTTTAAGTATAATCAATCTATTCGAACACGTAAAATAATACGCATTGACTGAACGCTACGCGAACGCCGAAATAACGTTGATCAGAGGCATACCGCGCGATCGTCCCTAAAATTATACAAAACCAAAAAGCACATAATATCATCTATTTCGCGTTATACAAGTGGCATTGAGCCTTATAACGTAGGTACTGTACCATTGGAACAATTGATTCGTGTCCTACTTTGCTGATAATTCTTTTAAAATCATAACAGGTTTATATTTGCACGAAAAATATTGTATGACAATTGGTGGACTGTCAAAACAAAAACAAAATGATAACAGTTACTTAGGAAATGTACTTGTTTATTATGACTGTAGGAAAATGATCTTAAGGTGGGTCACGATTTATTTTTGTAATTGTACATTGCATTACAATGTTGACAATAAAAATTATAAAAATAGACTTTTTCTGCAACTATAAAAATCTATCGCCAAAATGCCAATACCTATTCAGTTATAGAGAGCTCTACGGAACCCTTATGTATTCTTAGTCTGTTTACACCCTGTATTTTTTTGTATATGTATATATATATAACAAGTAGATACACTTCTTCTTGTGAAGCTTGATCACAATAAAGTACCTATATATATATATATCGATATAAGACACCTAAGATATTATGTACTTACCGAGAGTTATTTTCGTTCGTGGTTCGTTCCATTTCTGTACTTCCCCGGAGAAGAATAGAATGAAGAACAGATTACTCAAGAAGTAGAACGCGACTGACAAAAAGAATACTTTTCTCCATTCTGCACCACTCGTCTGAAATATTATGAATACAAAATTAACGATCTAACTATCTGTCATGGCTGAGTACCGCAACTGACGCAGAAAGTTGTACCTATCAATATATTAGTAGTTCAGTTTAATGTTATTGTTTATGAAAGAACACCAACGAATGTAAGGGGTCTCTTTTGCAAATCATGACACCAGAGAAATACATTCTACCTACACTCCTCATTATATTTTTGTAATCTCTCTGCTATGATACGGGAAGTTTGTCAGTCGATAATTAGAAAGTTAAGCTTATCCGATTGGAAACTATTAGCAGACCTGGCATATCATAAGTTCGACACTGCGCCTTTAATATTGGGGCTATTGAAACATTTAAACACCACATTTTTGATCTTTTGTCATGATTCAATTCAGTGATATGTCTAAAGCTGGTTCACGGATTTACCCTTTATCTCCACGAAGAATAGATAGACGTAATATTTAGACTACATTCACCGGCATGCCGTACACTCCGTCTCCGCGTCCCTTTGTTTATTGGAATTATTATACTTCGTTGCAGTTTATATTTAGATCGGCGAAAAAGCATATGAAATAGTTTGAAATGAATTCACGACTTCCTTCTTCCGTCTTTGACGTCTCGAGGCAGACTAAACATAAAATGGCGGGATTGATGCCGAGCTTAGCGTACGCATTCACGACGATGCCATTTGACTTGAACCGTGTAGTGGCGTTTGGTTTTGCTTTGCAATCGCTCCTTTCGGAAGACGCGTTGGCGTGTCGCGTAGGGTTTTCATCTAATTATTCATTGTCTACAGTATTGTGATTCAAGGGGCTATTTTGGCGCAGCACTACTCCATTTAGCTATTTGGAGCAGTCGGAGATGCTTCGCAATCGTTCCCTCAGGACATCATGATGGTGCATCGTACTAGCTTCCATTTGTTTGGATATTCACCAATCCGCGCCTGACGCTACAGTTATGTCATTCACGGCGTCCGTGAATGGCTAATTTAGCATCTGATTTTATCTGCAAGTTATGCAGACGTAAGTCATCTGCTTTTCGATATTTACTTACTTCATCTTTGACCACAAGGCTGACACTCAGCGGAGCCATTATGGAAAACACGTTTCCGAAAGCGTTTGTGAAGCCCATCAGCGTACTGGCGAAGTTCGGAGAGAGATCAATATGCGATATCTGAAAGTAAAATATAATTATTTATAGCTTAAATATTTCTGAACCAGTAATACCTTTAAATAGATATTTGGTATTTATATTCAATCATTATGCAAATTTGGACTAGGTTATTTTATTTTATAAATATTTCTCCGTCTCTCATTTTTTAAGTGTTTGAATCTTCAGTATGAACCGATTCAATTCGGGATCGATAAGATTGCTGTTTGGAGCCAGCAACTTGTTTCAGTGACTTATTGAACTAGATTTGCAATCTGCCCCTAGTTAGCAAAATATTTAGGGACTTTTACTGGGAGGTTTTTTAAATAACTATTGTTATTTAAAAAACCTGAATAGCTATTGCCTGAAAGCTAAGCTGAGTGAAATACACCAATTTGTCAATCACTTTAATTAAATTAATATTTGCGAATGTTAATGCTACATGCTACAGCTGTAGACACTAAAAATATGAACATACCAAAAAGCCGGAGTAGTGCGCGCCGTTGAGGCCCACGGTGACGGTGAGCATGGCGACGGCAAGCGATATGTGACCGGCCGGGATGTACGATAACGCCACCAGGGCAGCGGCTGGGCCCCAGAACCCTGCAGTATCAAACACACATTAGTCAGCACTCTAACAACAGTAACCCACTACAATAATGGACCTTACTGGATGCAAAATATCGTCGATCGGCAGTGATCGTCGACAACACGTTGTTTCATTGCTGGATACCGAAGCCCTTATATGTTGGAAATTCAGTTTTTTTATTATCTTCGACAATACTTCTTTTAGATGATTTCGAACGATTATTTAGAGATGGGGTAATCAATCGATCAGTTTTCGATGGTTCACCATAGTGCAACGAGAAAAAATACTTGAAAAATCAACGGCAAACTTTAGTTGGGCTAGAAAAAGACCTTTCGAAGTCTCTGTCTATGTGTCCTAGATGCTGTAACAAGGCAAAAATTGTTTTGTCCCAAATGACAAAGAAACTTTGAATGATACTAGCGTACCAGTGTGCAACAGTTTCAAAAGCTTGGCAATTAAACTCATTAAAACCCAATACGCAAGTTTTTACTTGGCTACTTTTAATACGACAATAATAACCATTAAATTAATTGAATTGTTTGGCGCATCAGAAAATAAGAGAGATAATTAAAATATAACAAAATTGGTAATAAGTAGATAAAGAACAAATCTTACCAATAGTGTTAAAAACTTTCCTTGCGGTGCCTCTTGTTAACATATTTCTGTTGACGAGAAAGTCTGACGCCCAGCTGAAGATGAAACTCAAAATAAACATTGCTGCATATGGTAACGCTGACAGAATGCCGTTCTGTAAGGGGATATAACATTTTATTAATAATCAATATCAAATGAAACTATTCCAATTATATAAAATCTTCAGATAATTTAAGCATTTTTGTTAAATTGAATTATAATCGTCTTATTTTGGATCTTTTTATATTATGTTTTAAAACAATAGACGCATGCAGTGATTCAATTTAATACTTTTCTCTCTTTCCCCTAATAGTTACTACTTTCCTAATTTCCAGTGAATGCAATGTTAAAATATGGAGAACTTCGTATTTATTGCTTATTTAATATCATACGTAACTTACATCTTTTATAGAGACACCTAAAACTTTATCCATGTACGACGGCATCTCAGTTAAGAGTGTCCAAAATCCTAAGCTCTGTCCACAGTGCGCCAGCAGTATTGCCCAGAATGGTAGATTTGTCCAGATCCCTTTCCATGGTGTACTCATTGCCTGTAAATTGGATACTTCATATTATTAATGGCCGCTCGGAAAGTTTTTATATATGTTGCCCTGGCAAATTGCAATTGATAAAAATATTTGATAATTTACGAGCAAAATACCAAAGTACAAATTTCAAAAATTCCTCCATATTTTTTTATTCGGGAACATTTTCTTGCGATGATTTTCTATGACTTCAAATGGTGTTTATAGATGAAGGCCTTTCTAAAGCAACTATCTACCTTTGGAATAACGAATTTAAGTACGTTCGTTTATCGTTAGGGGATGAAGACAGAAATGGTCGTCTTTTGACCAATAAAGCGACCGCGCGCTCAGCGCTCTAAACAAGGGACTTCTTGGACACCAGACCAGTCAAAGTCACCCTCCTCAAGACTACAGTCTTTATCTAACACCGTGTGACTTCTTTTTATTCCCTAAAATAAAAAATCAACTGAAAAGGATCCAGTTTTAGTCGCCCGAAGATGCGCTAACAGCGTTTGAGATGACCGTAGAAGAAATGTCTACGGCAGACTGGAATAATAATCTGATCGAAAACTGGTTTGTACGCTTTAGACTTTATATATAGGTATAAGACTTAATAAGATTATTTTATTGAAATGAAATGAAATGAAATGAAATGAAATGAAATGAAATGAAATGAAATGAAATGAAATGAAATGAAATGAAATGAAATGAAATGAAATGAAATGAAATGAAATGAAATGAAATGAAATGAAATGAAATGAAATGAAATGAAATGAAATGAAATGAAATGAAATGAAATGAAATGAAATGAAATGAAATGAAATGAAATGAAATGAAATGAAATGAAATGAAATGAAATGAAATGAAATGAAATGAAATGAAATGAAATGAAATGAAATGAAATGAAATGAAATGAAATGAAATGAAATGAAATGAAATGAAATGAAATGAAATTTATTTGCAGGAAACATTGTACTTAAGGTGTTAACAATATAATGGATAATCCAATATGTTTCGTCAATTGACATGCAAAATATGTTACAAAATTGTCTAAACACTAATCGTACTGTTATATTGAAACATGTCGGATTTCACAATGATATCAATAATATTTATAAAATGAAATTTTAATACTTATATAATATTATAATATGAGACGTAAATAACTTAATAATTCATTTAGTATCTATGTATAATATTAACAAATTCAATGTCATAAAAGTATATTAATTTACATATATTATTATCAAATACACTAATTCATTTTGTATTAAAAATTCATTTAAACTATAGAAGCACTTATTTGTTAACCACTGATGCAGTCTTCTTTTAAAAACTTTGAACGGTAAATCTTTCAATTCATTGGGCAATTTATTATATATTTTCACAGACATGCTGAAACATTTTCTACTAAAAGATGCAGTTCTACAGAAGGGCATTATGAGTTTATTTGGATACCTTGTATTTAAAACCTTCTGGCTTTTTTTTGTATAGAAATCACACATATGTTTTTGAACAAATAGGCTTATTTCATAAATGTATAGGCATGGCAGCGATAGAATTTTCAATTTTTTAAATAGCGGTCGACAAGAATCTAGGGGGCCGGCTCCACAAACCGCCCTGATACACTTCTTCTGTCCAATAAATAAATGCCCTATGCTCACCGAGTTGCCCCATATGACCAATCCATATCTTAAAGCTGAAACCACGAATGCATGATATGCCATTAGCGCTGTTTTTTCACCTATTGTTTTTGATACGCGTTTGAGGACAAATACATGTTGGTTAATTTTTTTGCTAATTTTGTCAACATGTGACTTGAAGGACAAGTTGCTGTCTAAAGAAATACCAAGAAAATTGACAAGTTGTGCTTCTTTATTATTCTCATTATGATAATTAACATTAATATCTTTTCCTTTCCCATTCTTATAATAATACTGCATATACATTGTTTTTTTTTATATTTACAGTCAGGTTATTTTCAGTAAGCCATTCAATTGTGTCCTTTATTGTTTTATTAATTTCTATATCATATGTCAATTCATTGTTACATTTAATTACAATAGAGATGTCATCAGCAAAAAGAGTACAGTTATTAGTAGTAATGTTAGGTAAGTCGTTTATTAATATTACGTATTCAAATTATTAATATTACGTATTCGTAAATATAACATTACGAAACTTTACAATGTTTTTTAAGACTAATTAAACTGACTGTAATCTTTGAATGTGCTTTCATAATATATTTACTTATATCATCATCATGTCAGCCGGAAGATGTCCACTGTTGGACAAAGGCCTCTCCCAAAGATCATATATTCACTACTTCATAGAATATTAATTGGTACTTGTTTAAATAATGATTGTTACCTTCTTATCACTGGCGTCCATTGTACCATTATTTAATTCAATAAACTTTCTTTCTTCCTTTGAAATCCATCGGCTTGTACTCGGTGTGGAGTCACCAAATATGATCCATAGCACAGCCCAGCCCAAGCAAGTGACACCGGCCACGTAGAACACAGCTGGCCATCCGAATTTGCTGTCGGAGAGCCAGCCTGCAACCACCATCTCTATGATGGTGCCTAGCTGAGAACCTGGAGTCAAAGTAAATTTACTGTTTTAGTTTACGATCATTTATATATTTAGTTTACTACTAGCCGTTCCCGCCGAATTTTTAAAGGAAGGAGCGTTGGAATTCGAAAAATAAGTAGCCATAAACCATCTAGGATAGATTTCGCATCGAATGGATGGTAGTTTTTGACGTTCCATAAGTGATTTTAAGGCCTATTTTGCATAAAAATATTTGAATTTGAATTTGATACATATTATGTGAAAATTTATGAAGTTACCAAGATTTACGAACGATGTGTCAATCGAACGGTTGGCTCAGTTGGTAAAGAGCGCTCGGAGGGAACCCGACAGGTCGCGTGTTTTTAATTTGTTGAAATTCCCAGAAATTAGGGATCTCACTTTAAAAAAATAAATTGATTGAATTTTTTAATCAAAATTATATTTAATGTTCTTTTGGAAATACTTTTTTTCTTATATTTTTCTTTGAAATATTTGATTTTATGCTTTGTCCGTTAGAGTTCCACTTCTACTATGTCTCCCAACACATATTTTGACCTTATTCTATATACAGCCATAGATATTAATCATCAGTAAAGCCAGTTGTATTTGATGCTTGTCCCCCAGAGAGTATACAAGATGATATATATTTTATTCCTGTTGTAATATTTACCGGAGTAGACGATGGTCCCCATCCTGCTCCTCTCGGTCAGGGGAGCCCACGCTCCTATCAGACCGTGCACACTCGGGTACAGCATCCCCTGGGCAAGACCCATCAGGATCCTGCAAGCACATACCGCGATCCAGTCGCCCTGCAAGTGCAAATTCAAATATTTTGATTGAAAATAAAACAAATCTTACATTTACAATACTATGACTACATAACATTTTAATTATAATTGCGTGGAAGCGTACCAAAAATACTGGCAGTATTTGTGCGTTGGATAGCAAGGCTGATCCGTTGACCAAAATAGCTGCCAGCGCTTGGGTTTCCAGTAGCCTTATTGAAGCGAGAAGATAGTACTTTGTACATTCTCCGCGCCTTTGGGCCCCACGGGCCAAGTGTCTCAACACCAAATATATCATATATATTTTGATTCAAAATAGGATATCATTATCACTTATTGAAAGTCAAAAACTACCACAATTCGAAAAGTATGCCTCAGCCCTGAGAAGAACGGGCGCAAGAAACTCAGCGGGCTTCTTTTTTTCACAAAAAATATGGTTACTATGTAATATCGTAGAATAAAATTATTAAACTTATTATTCAATAGCCTGAGGGCGGTCACTCCATTCCCAATCTGTGGTATCATTTAAATAGTAACCTTTACCACACAAACGTTCTCAACAATTATTTTGTATTTCGTAATACATTTGTTTTGAAAATTTCCTGAGATCTTGTTGTAAAATCTTCACCCGACAAAACAATTACTAACTCGACTTATCCGAGTAGTAGGCATTATAAGTTTCTCTATTCCTGGTGTTAGTTAACATTATTTATTTAAATTTGAAAACAAAATTTTTATTCGAAGGATGTCGTCCCACGATCTCTGGCATTCCATGCCAGTGCTCTCCCGACTGAGCTAACAGAGTGACGTATCGTCATAAAATCTTGTATGCTTTGTTCAAATCTCAGGTTGTGGCTTCTTATATTAGCGGTTCTATGTGGGTTCGAGCCCCGCATCGTTCATAAAATTTTGTTTTAAAATTTTATTTGTTTATTAATCCTAGAAGTGAGGGTTATCACTTTAAAAACATAACAAATTGTTAACATTATGGTTATAACAGTTTCTAGCAAATTAACATATGTGCCTGTATAAAATTGACTATTGTAACTATTGGTAATGTTATGTACATGGGTGTGGGTGGTTATCTCAGAGTATCAGGTGACAGTGTAAATAAAGTTCGCTTCTTATCATATACCAACCTTCGTCGCCAACATAGGAGTGAACAGGTTCACGATCCCAGTGACTATCATGGAGGCGAACACCAGGTACTTCCCGCCGAAGCGGCCCGCTAGCACCCCGGACGGGATCTGCAGCACGATGTAGCCCCAGAAGAACGACGACAGGATCGTATCACGGATCGTCTGCTCCCACGAGAACACCTGCCAATCCCAACACCAGAGACATATTAGAAAACAGTACGTGAGCCTTTTGAATTACTATTTCAATAAGTACATGTTGAATCAAATAAAGGAATCACAAGGCTTTCAAAATATAATTATATTAAACTATTTCACACATATTTTCGCATGCGGTATTCACATTAAATGGTAATGCATTTAGTAATGAGACCTTTGTAACATTGCATAATTATACAAGTTATATTGTAATTACCACTGGTGAATCTAATATAATACCTTCATATATTTACTGTGTGTGTGGATTGATGCGTCTACTGTACTCAATAACTATTGTGTTTTTATTTATTTATTTATTTTTACTTCTTTTTGACTTACTCGTGCGAGGCTTTACCTTTAAATACTTATTATATTTGACGTTTGAGTATTTTTGTTGCAACACTATGCATATTTCGTAGTTTTTAGGAAGGTGTGCAACTGAATTAGCCTTTACCTTAAACGTCATTCTACACTTTGGTTGTTCAGAATGTTCCCGAGTCCAAAAACATACATTACCTGTATATATGATTGTGTTATTCCTTGTTGTTGTGATTACTGTCATAGCTAGAAATCGCATACGAGAAACACCATGATTTATAAATATAACAAGTCAACCACAGTACTCGCTCACAAGTTGACGCACGCATGACGCAAGCCAACGAAGGAAATGACCCGGTGCATGACGCCGCCGCAAGCGATGCCGTTGCAGTGAGCATGACGAAACCATCAGATTAAGCAGCTAAGCTCTTAGGAACTCTGCCTGTGAAATAGAGCGACGTCACTAGCGGTAGAATGTGGGCCGGTGTTGAAGTATTGTGTATTATATAGTAGTTTTGAATCGAAAAATTTCCGACTGAATAGATCTTGATTAGAAAATAGGGACAGACTGACAAACGTAAAACTTATAGCAACCTTCTTTTTCGTCTGGATTTAAAAATACCTAACGGCTACTCCACTGATGTCACTGTCCAAATCGGGTTCTAAATTCAAAATACGCAGCTTAAACTGAAAAAGTGTTTATTGACCAATCATATTTTAAAGAACTGGAGGAAACGCAGAAATGTATAGATATAGCAGTCGAAGGTTAGTATGGTGTAATTTGTGGCATGTTCCATTTTTTGGCTTTGTTTTATATGACGTGGTTTGTCTAAAGTAAATCAAACCAATAGGTACCTAACTTAAACGCATTTATAATTTCATTTATTAGTAGATAGTAAATACTTCGTGGCATAGTAATTAGAGCTAGTGCTGATTAAAAAGTTAATGCGCTGTTATTTATGGCTGCGACTGCGACGATTGATAAGAAAGAATTAAATTAGATTCAACTGGTTGTTTCATTTTTGTAGCACGCTGTATATTATTTGCTTGCGATAGATATAGGTAAAAAAATATAACTAGCGCATGGGCGGTTTTTTCTTAGATCATTTTAATACGTCTAGATAGACTCTATCAGCTGTGAAAACAATGCATGCACACTAACACAAAGTAAGACAAATCGCGAGTGTAAGACGTAGCTTGTCACGCACACTAAAGTGATAAGCCTGGTCTGTTTTCATCGGTTGTCTAGCAGCAAGAGGCTCTATCTAAACGTATAAATTATCTAAAGATCTATGGTACCTTTAAAAGTAACAAATCGTTAAGTAGGACGTAGACATGCCTTTTATGCCAATGAACAAAAACCATAAAGGAAAAATAATTAATAGCAATTATTTTGCCAGCAATCTTTGCAAATTTAACGCCTCTCAAATCTTTAATAGCAATATTTGAAAAGTCATCATAATCAGCTGGAAGACGTGGTACACTTTCTGTTTGTGATTGGTGTTTTAGGAAGCAGTATGATGATAATGATAGATAATGATATACAGATGAAAGACTACTGGACTTCTGGAATGATCTGGGCTGGTTGGAGTAATAAGACATATAAAAACGCTAAATGGCCCAATCAAGAGGCTATGTGTGTAAACAGCCCAGCTAAACTAACTATGATGATAATGATAATATTACCGGGAATCCGTAGTCGTTGGGTTTGGTCATGGCCACGATGGCGAGACTCATGCTGACCCTGGTGGCATACGAGGTCACCGTTGACAGAAACAGCAGGAAGATGATAACATGCCGCATGCCCATCCCGCTCTCTGGAATAAAATCTCTTGTTTAGAACACATAAGGGGACCCAGTGCTCTGTGGATGGCTCGATTTGGCCTTGCGAAGAGATGTCGCTTCATTGTGTGTCTTCTGCCGCATTTATGTCGGGGAGTGTCCCAAAGAGCTGATTTACCTGATTCCTGCCACCAAATTCCATCTTCGCACGACACGCCACAAATTAGGATATCATCCCCACCATCTAGATGTGTGGCGTACCTAGAAAGTGCGGTTTTCAAGGAACTTTCTTCCACAAACCACAAAGTTGTGGAATGAGCTTCCTTGTGCGGTGTTTTCGGGACGAAACGACAAGGGTAGCTTAAAAAAAGTTCGTACACTTTCCTTCAAGGCCGGCAACGCTCCTTTGATTCGTCTGAAGTTGCAATAGAATGTTTGCGGTGGTGATCACTTAACACCAAGTAAAAAGTAACACCCAGTTAAAATAAGTAACGACGGATTATACAGTACAGTTTTCTGCCTCTAATGCGATGTAGTAATATAAGACTAGTGACTGAAATAGCTATTTATAAATTTTAATTTTTAATTGTGTTTAACGTACCAATAATAGACTCGTATCTCTCATGATAAAGTATCGTATTTTTTAAACTGAGAAAGTTTTTTGTTAATCAACAGTTTTTGTAAGTGCTATAATATTCAAAAAGGTTGAGTTTTTTTATAAAAATAAGGGACGAGACGAGCAGTACGTTCATCTGATGGTAATTGAAGCGCCATGCCCATTACAATGCAGTGCCGCTCAGGATTCTTGAAAATCCCCATAAATTCTGAGCGGCACTACAACTGCGCTCGTCACCTTGAGACATAAGATGTTAAGTCTCATTTGCACAGTTATTACACTAGCTACTAATGCTGACACATTACTGGTTCATGGCAGAAATAGGCCCCGTTGTGGTACCCATAATCTAGCTGGTATCCTGTTTAAAGGAGCCTCCCACTGGTGAGTGAAGAAAAGGTTAAAACAGTATCCCGTAGCACAAATTATGAGGTTAAAAATATTGTAATTGATAAGGTTTAGTCCGCGATTACTCGCGATTATAAAGCTCTATCAACTACAACATTTTGTACCTCCTTTTTCGTGCTACGGGATACTAAGTCCATCCCGAAAACAACTTCATCATAAGGTTCATATATCGCAACCAAATATTAACAAAATAAATAAATTAATAAAATTGCCTCACCGTTATAGTATATACTACGCTTTCGTATGTTAATTGTTAATGATATTATTATAACTTACAA
This sequence comes from Leptidea sinapis, assembly GCF_905404315.1. Taxonomy (NCBI): domain Eukaryota; kingdom Metazoa; phylum Arthropoda; class Insecta; order Lepidoptera; family Pieridae; genus Leptidea; species Leptidea sinapis. The sequence continues at coordinate 2,611,584 of NC_066299.1, forward strand.
TCCACCACTGCTCATAAGAGCAGTGGTGGATTGTAAGCAGTGAACGGTATGGTATATATTATAAACACTATTGTCGTTTCATTGGCACATTCTTATTGAGAACGATGCAATCAGATTTGAGGGAAGCAGTCTTCTGCTAAACCGAAATACAAAGCCCTAAAGTAATATTCATGTATTTTTCTAATTCGTTCCGTCGTGAACAATGAATTAATAACGTTAACTTCCATGATCGGCAAGTGCCCCCGTGCCGCGGTATGCCATAGATCGGCGCCATTTTGGCGCGCTCGCAGCGTTTATTTTACGTGTTTGAATAGATTGCTTGTAACTTCGATGATATGAGAGAATATATAAGAAAACTATTGAAACAAGCTATAAGACCATGCAAATAGAACTATTTTAAAAACAATATGAGAGTCAGAACTTGCTCAGGACGTAGTGTGCCAAACGGCACTTCCGATTTTTGTGTATAATATGAAAGATCTAGTACCCAATGGCACCTCCCCGATTTTAAAAGGTTAATACATATTATATAGTAATCAAGAAGATGATTTAATTGACGTTTTTGTTGTGAAATGAAAGTAAAAACCATAATATTAATAAAAAGCTATCATACTGCGGTGAAAACAAACACATTGGACAATCTTCGAGCAGCGCTGCGTAGAGAGAGCTCGGAGCGCCGCTCTTACCGTCTGTTTCCAAACAATCTGGAATAGTTTACATTCTATTAGGTATAGATAGTATCTGATACTTTTGAACAAGCCATAATATAGTTGTCTGTAATATTGAACCGTTTTTCACTACATGTTTATGAATATATATACGGTACTTACACCAAAATAACATTTTTTACAATTTTTGTCTGTCCTTCTGTCTGTTTGTTCAGGGTTAATCTTTGAAATGGCTGGACTATTTTTGACGGAATTTTATTGGCAGGTAGCTGATGTAAAAAAGGAGTAACTTAGGCTACGTTAATTTTAGAAAAAATCTTTTTTTTTTTAGAAAAATAAAGTTCCTAATGTTGCAATGTCAAAAAAACGGTCTAACTCTAAAAATAATTTACATAGCAAAACAACGTTTGCCGGGTCAACTTGTTTTAAATAAAATATCAAGCATTGTAAATAAAGTATGCGATGAAGGATCGAACTACTATGGGACTAACTGCTGAAGAATACATCAAAAAGACCAATCACAAGATCGAAAAGACAAAAGACTCGATTGAAAAGACAGATTGCATTACGACGACGAAGCCGACGACATCAGAACACCTTATGAATACAATGTAGTCAATCTGTGTCATACATTCCCACTTCATAATTGCGCCACTTAAGGCGAAGGGTAGACAGAAAACACGCAATCAAGGTGTTTTTAGAAAATATAGCATTTGTGGTGAAAATATAGCATTCGGAGCTATGCACACTACTTTATCCTGTTACAAATACCCTTAAGTCTTACTTGTAGGTTGCTAATGCTTGCTGTTGGTTAAAGTTAACACTCCAGAACTATTATGAACTACCAGTTTTCTTTTCAGTTAAAACAGTTTTTTCTCGGCATAATGCATTTGTTTAGTATACTACTCTCATAAAAGTTGTTTTTATACCTTTATCTTTTTTGTGTAGGTACATTTATTCAGATTAGTAGTCAATAATGAGGATTGTAAGCAAATAAACTGTTTTTAAAATATTGGCTTTGTTACATAGGAGCCGTGAACTCATATCGCTCAAGGTCGCCGGCATTTAGTGTCGCCTTAAGAAATACACAATAATGGATATTATATCTATACTATATATATATAGGCTATTCCTAGGCGTAGGTCTCTAAGCGTATTTAGACTTTACTTACGTAAAACTTATTTGAGTGTAATCTTAGCATTATCTTTGATTTCTTTTCATTTAAAAGCTGTAATTATACTGAGCTGGAGCTAAGATCTTAGATAATTTATACGTCTAGATCATAGGTTCTCAACGTGGGCGATTGAGACTTTCGGGGGGGCAGTAGAAGACCTAGAGAAAATTAGGGGGCATTGAGATATTAATGATAGGTATATTAAAAAATATAGTCTAAAAAGGCAAAAAAATACTTTAGAAAAAAACATATTCTCAAAGTGGGCGGTGAGCAAAATAAGGTTGAGAAACTACTAGATAGACTATGAAACAGCTTACAGCTGTGAAAATGTCGAAAAAAATAGACTTTCGAACTAACCTGTATTATGAGCAATTCACGCACACTAACACAAAGTGTCATACAAATCGCGAGTGTTAGACGTAGCTTGTCACGCACTCTAAAGTTATATTCCTGGCCTGTTTTTATCGGTTGTCCAGCAAGAGACTCTCCCCCTTATTCATAAAAGTCTGCTATTGCTAATTCTCACTCTGTCTTCTTCTATTGACCTAAGGCAGAATGAGAAAAAACACTCCTTAGAGGCTGTTTAAAGTTAGCGGACCATTATGAATAAGGGGGTATATCTAGACGGATAAATTATCTATGGCACCCCAATGCATAAGTCATGTTCACGTTTTATCACACTCAGCTAAGTTTTAAGTAAGTAAAGTCTATGTAGGCTCTATAGACCTCAGCCCTAGTAACTCAGCTGGCTTTACAAACCACAGTTTACCATACGAGGTCTAACCACATTTGAATATAGCGTTTTTATAAAGTAAATCATTAAAAAATATCAATATTTACCAATATACGTCTTCGCCTTAGCATTGTAAAAGTACTGAATGTGATAATTTATATTTACATTTGTTTTTATACGCGAATGACATTAATTGTTGGAAATAAAATTATTTTAGAAATCGCGTTCTGTGGATGTACTTGGTCTGGCAATGAAATGAATAACTTTATTGCACCCAAAGATGTTGTATATATTTTTTTAAATAAGGGACGAGACGAGCAGGACGTCCAGCTGATGGTAATTGATACGCCCTGCCCGTAACAGTGCAGTGCCGCTCAGGATTCTTCAAAAACCCCAAAAATTCTGAGCGGCACCACAACTACGCTCGTCACCTTGAGATATAAGATGTTAAGTCTCATTTACCCAGTAATTTCACTAGCTACGGCGCCCTTCAGACCGAAACACAGTAATGCTTACACATGACTTCTTCACGGCCGAAATAGGCGCCGTTGTGATACTCATAATCTAGCCGGCATCCTGTGCAAAGCAGCCTCCCACAGTTGTATATAAGCCAATAATTAATTTTAATATATTATGTTAATTTTCAAAGAAATAAGAATCTCTTTTACTATAATTCTATTTTAAACCAATATTCGATTGTGGGGCATTTACATTTTACACCAACAATACAATATGGTGTAAATGTGTGAGTTATCTCATTATTTTTTAACAGTAGCGTAATGTTGAACTTAATATTTATTCCTTGTTTATAACTGAAAGCTGCTGAAGTTTATAAAAATTACTTAAATACTGCAATACTCAAATAATGACCTTAAAACAATTTATCGAGCCAGAATAACGCGTTGTATGAACTATGGGCGCCAGAAATCCATAATAGTTTTAATACAATAAAAGTGCGTATATACATACATAATAAAAGCATACATGACTTGGATATAAACATTCGAATTAATCCTACAAACGAACATAAGCTTAGTGTTCAGCTTACGATTTTAAATAAATAAATAAATTCTTTATTGCAATACAAAAAATACAAAAATAAAATGAAACAATAGGCAAAAGGAAAAGAGTGCTGTTTTTCAGCTGTGCCCTCCTCCCTAAATTGTTGAGTGGGAGTGGATGTATTATGGCTCCCCGATTACCTACTTAAGCTATCTTTTTTATATTCGGCCGAGTATCGTTAATTTGCTCCTAAGAATTGAAGAGTTCCGTTACTTTGTCATGGATTCCGTAATCAGAACCTAACCGAACTCTCACCAAACTATCTTTGAAGTATATCATTTCCAATAAAAAAAGAATCATCGAAATCCGTTGGCGCGATATTGAGTTATTCGTAAATTTATCATCCACTTTGCTATACGTATGTATAGCAAATTTAAGACTTTTATGGTTTTGGGTGGATGCCTCATGGATGCCATTGTCAGATCTGGACCAAACCACACGGGAAGTACCAGCTTTCAAATAAAAAAATAATTATCAAAATCGGTTCACCCAGTCGAAAGTTTTGAGATAACAAACATAGAAAAAAAAACCAGTGGAAGTGGTTCAGTTTCTCCGCAGCAAGTTGCTTTTTTAGTAGATCAAAACGGTATTTTTTTTGAAACACCCGATACGATTTAACACTGTACGAAGAGCTGATCAAAATATTTTATAATAATATGCATAAAAACTTCTCTATCGACGCGTGAATAGTGCAATATTTCCCACGCTCTAGTCGCACCATGCACCACAATTAATGTCATGTAAGTTTTTCTCAGAACATTCACACTGCAGATCCGTTGAGAATGCATTAAAAAAAAACAGGTAACGTTAAGTAAGCTGACATAGTGAAGCGTCAAAATACTTTATTACGACTTTATTTGGAGGTCCTTTTTTATGAAAATAAGGGACGGGACGAGCAGGACGTTCAACTGATGGTAATAGGGTTCTTGAATAATCCCAAAAATTCTGAGCAACACTACATCTGCGTTCGTCACCTTGAGACATAAGATGTCAAGTCTCGTTTGCCCAGTAATAGTCGGGCTTGCAAATTAAGTCAGAGAAAAAATAATCGAACGAAAACCTTTCTTACGGTCGCTGGCTTGGTGAGAGATATATGATAGTTTTGTATGTATGTATGGTTGTTAAATAGCAAGAAAACGAAATATATAAAATATACCGTACCGAATGTTAAAAATATTGATGCAAGTGTTTTGTTAAATGGAGAGGTGATAAAACCGGTAGAATCTGCTAAATTTCTTGGATTCTTCTTCTTTCTTCTCTGGATTCCAAATTACAATGGGGCCCCCATATTGAAGGATTGGCGAACAGACTTAGTTCTGCAGCATACGCGGTTAAAAAGATTAGACAATTAACTGACATAGATACGGCGCGACTTGCATTCTTTAGTTACTTCCATAGTACTATGTCCTATGGTATATTGCTATGGGGCAGCACTGCTGATATTATTACAATATTTGTGCTGCAGAAGAGGGCTATTCGTGCTATTCATAACCTAGGTCCTAAGGAATTATTGAGAGCAAAATTCAAAGAAATTAACATCGTGACTGTTGCTTCTCAATCTATTCTTGATGATGTAATGTATGTTCATAGGCACATAAGAGAATTTGCGAGAAAATGTCATAACCATAGTGTTAACACCAGGAACAAATATAAGCTTATAATGCCTACTACTCGGCTAAGTCGAGTTAGCAAGTCTTTTGTGGGGCGATGTATATGCTTTTACAACAGGATCCCAGAAAATGTTCAAAACAATAGTATTACGTTATTCAAAAGAATTGTTGAAAAACGTTTGTGTGGTAAAGGCTACTATAACATAAATGACTTTCTTAATGTTACCACAGATTGGGACTGGAGCGACCACTCTCAGGCTATTAAATAATAAGTTTAGTTGTACAATGTTACTTTGTAAATGTTACTATGATTGTAAAACATATTTTTGATGAAATGAAAAGCCCACTGAGTTTGTTGCGCCCATTCTTCTCAGGCCTGAAGCATTCATTTTGGAATGGGTGGTAGTTTTTTGACTTTCAATAAGTGATGTCACATCCTATTTTGAATAAAAATATTTGAATTTGAATTTGACAGATTTGAGGTACCAAATAATATGGTTACACTGATTGATGCCTTTGGGATGTGGTGCTGGAGGAAGATGCTTCAAATCCCTTGGACAGCATACCGCACCAACCAATCCATCCTTCACACTATAGGTGTAAAAACCAGACTCTCATCCATCTGCCTGTGCCTTCATGTAGAATCTTAGAGTTCTTTGGACATATTAGTTATTAGAAATTAGTATTTTTTATATTTTATATTTAAAATTAGTATCTAGTAGTTGTTAGAAATGACATCAAAAAGAATTCCAAAGGAATTCAATTTTGAGAAAATAAATGCCTTTTATGCCATATCGCTAGAAAAGATGGCCACAACCTCTAACAACTGATAGTTACTGGGAAGGTTGACGGTCGACGCCCCAAAGGTCGCAGCTCTATAAGATCGTCAGACCAAATCCGAACATCTCTGGATACCGGACTTCATGACGCACTGCACGTAGCTAAAGCCAGACACAGATGGCGAAGTATTGTCAAAAAGTTGAATCCTCAAAGAAATCACGACCCTCAGCAATGAGGAATGCGATGCCTGGAGGAGGATGGTTACTCTCGTAATATGGACGAATTATTTCGCGCTTAGCAGCTAGTAGATGATAAAGATAATATAGCAGTGTGTATGTGTGTATGTAGTGGCGTGTACGTATAGGCCATAGTTCCCCCCGCGGGCTGTCGTACGTCAACGCGACTTAATCAGAACTAATGGCCATTAGCTACGTGATACGCTTCTGTATGGCTTTGATTTATGATTGTATTATGTTGAGTGTTGACGAGTTGTACTCCGAGCTACACAATGGATTACGAGCGGCTCTGATTGATGTTTCGCTGTCTGCCATCCACCTCATAGTACCAACACACTCACCAGCTCGAACAACTGAACAACGCTGCCGAGTGCGAGGACTCGCATTGTTTCATTTTCGACTATCGGTGCGACTTTTATGTTATTGTAGTTAACCAGTATATAATATTGAATAATAATAATAATAATTCTGTATATCAGACCCTTAAACATACACAATAAAAATTAAATTAAGTAGACGATGAGAATTACAAATTGCAGATAGAAACTAGCCGGCCAATTCCACCCAGCATCGGCACATTGCTGATAGCATCAGCAGTTCAGCCAGGCTTCTGATAATGCTATTATTACACGTCTCAACCCTGGAATTCAATGATGCAATTCCTTTACGTTAAATGGCATTAAACGAATTGGCCCTAGCCTCCGCGCAGCCTTTAAGCGCTACAGCATAGTTTCAGGCCCATGACGAATCTAAAATTATTATTGCAGGCGACTTGTATGCCATAATACGACTTCATACTATAGTTAGTCCAAAGCTGACACGTGTAAAACGAATGGTAGAAAGATTTCGACAAGGCATATAATTTTTAGAAATTCGCCCGCACTGATCCGTCCAGCATTAGTGCTTGCTAATTGGAAAGTTGGATTTTTTTGTTTATGGAAGAAGAGAACAAACATACATAAGAGTCAACTTATGGTATGTGATGATGACTGGAATGTAGCCCATATTATTTTGTAATACGAACATTGTTAACCTGAATTGAATTTGAAAACCTAAAGCATATTGGGTACGTGACGGGTGAGGATCGAATGGAGGATACCGCGGTAAGAGTCAACGGTTCTACCCATTGGTAGAATAGCTTTTGATTGAATAGGAGATGTTAATTAAAGACACTAGTGCAATGTAGTTTGATCGTTAGAACCTTCAAAAGTTTAATATCTTGTTGATGTGAAAACTTCTAAAACATCGTTGTGATTTGAAAGTAGATGAAACGAAAGAGCGAGACAGGAAAAAGAGACAGACACATAAATTAATAAGATTTAACGTGGCAGAAAATGAGATTAAGTAGAGAGAGAGAGGAAGCATTATACAGTATCAGTACAGATCGCCTGATACCAAATATTAGATGATCATAGTTGACGATGAGAATGTCTTATGTATGACGCGAGTATTAATTTTATATTCTGACGTCATGCCCACGAAGTAATACTACATAGACACCCGGAGAACATAAATATGGTAGCGGTGGAAGTTATGTCTTGTAAAATCCGAGATAATGTGTTTTAATGTCTGTTTTATATTATACCTATGGCATTTGTTAGTCCCAATGGAAGATGTATGGATAATCCCAATGGATAATCAGTATTATGCTGAATTTGTCCCAAACACTACATATATTTTGTTTTGTTTATTTTTGTTCTGTGTCATTATGTAAATAATGGGGATGCCGATATAGAGGATATATTGCCGTTTTAATTTAATAGTTTATTCGAATTGACATAGAAACTTCATGGTTTGAGATTTTTGAGTGAAACTTTTATCACATGATACCTATGTAGTTCTTCTTTTAAAAAATGTGCAACACTCGATTATCGACTTTCAGGTTTTTTTTTATTCAACTTAGACAAGAAAGATTGATACTTCGAAAAATCGAGTGATTTTAGAGCGAGCTCCGACTCGCTTAAAGCTCGCAATATCAATATTGCGTTTGGAGCGGGGCCTGCTAATGAACGCACCGTGCGATTTTGGTTTAAACGCTTTCCTGATGGAAACTTTGATTTAAAGAACGAACCACGTGGAAGACTGCTCACACAGGTGAATAACAATGAATTGAAAGTGAATTACCTACCCAGGAATTAGCTGTATGGTTTAACATTACCTTACCAACAATATTGACTCATTTGCGTCAAATCAATAAAATAAAAGAACTATGAAAAATCGGTTTCTAATTATTTGAGTGATCTCCAGAAAGAAACGCTAAATTATTTTCGATAAGTGTAAGCGAAAAATGCAATGGCCGACCCCAGGTCAAAGGTGCAACAGTGACCTAAAGCAAAGCTTACCAATAGAAAGGTAAAGGTAACTTTTTGGTGGTATCAGCATGAGCATTCGCTATAGCTTTCTCTGATGTGGTAAAGCAATAACGGCAGATGTCTAATGTGCCGAACTCCGAAGTCCGAACAATGATAGCAAAACTAGCAGTGAAACAGCCCCGACTCATGAATCGATCTTCACCATTATTCCTCCATGAAAATGCAAAACCTCATACAGCACGAGAAACCGTTTTAACACTACAGAAACTGCAATTAGGAACCATCCGTCACCTTCCGTATTCGCCAGACCTTACTCAACGGACTACCATTTTTTTTTTGTTATTTGTACAATCGTATACGTGATAAAAAGTTTCTTATTAGGAGGCAGTAGAAAATTCTTTCACATAGTTTGTCGAATCTAGATCACTACAGTTCTATCGCAAATGCATAAATGACCTTCCAGATGACAGCAATATAAAGATAATAATGGTAATTATTTCGATTAAATAAATACGTTAAATTAAAAAAAAAAACAATTTTTCAGTACAAATCGGCAATTTCATACTTTAACCCTAATATTGTATTTGTCGCAATTAAATATATATCAAATTTCTGCTTGTAATAAAATAATTTTCAAATGCCTTTACCTCATGCTCCTCTATTCGATCTTGTATAAACAAATGCAAAACAATCAATAATGAAAACCGGTAAAGTGTGGGTAGACATAACAAATCAGGTATCCGAACGACTTTTTGTTTTTATACGATGAACATTTGGATTTTAGTTACAAAATTTGGCACAACTTATATCTTCATCTTAGTAAATTTGTTATAATATTATGTATTCGTTCATGGTCGTATAACTTACAAGTGTTGGTGGCGATTAAATACTCGTAAGTAAATTATTATTTGGTAAAAATAAAATTTAAGTGCAATATTTTGAAGTTTGTGGTAATTACCTATGTACTGCCTGTTCAATACTTAAAATTTTTATATATTGTAAAATACATGTAAATTATGAGTATTTAAGTTACTTTGTTTTTAAGTATAAACGCATGTTTGAAGTCGATATTTATTGCCAAAAATATATTTTATTTAACTTGTCCAAAGATTGCATTTAGCTGAGTTATGTGAGGAACATACTATATGTGGTGAGGCCCACTGAGTGCAAGGGGATGGAGACAAATACCGTCATGCTCATAGGATCAGTGGAAGATCTTCCTGTTGGGTTATAGTCACCGCGTAAAAAATTAATAGTTATTTATGCAACTGTTGTGTATTAAGGGGTATTAAAACACGAATGTGTAAACACATTATCAACAGTTGCATACAAGACTTTATCTACACCCAGAATATGAATCATTTAAAAGATTCTGAAACAGTTAGCTTACTGCTAACATTAAAACAGCTAGTCCTAGTAGTAACTTAATATCACCCATTACTGATTTTATACAAATAAACTAAGTGTTTATGAAATACTTAATTATTTATTTTAGTAGTAATTTACATTTTACCAACTTTTTTTTACGGCGCGCTAGGTTCTGGTGTGGAACGCGCGTACACGAAAATGTTCTTTTTTTGAAATTCGTACAGATACGACGCATCGAGCAATAAGAATGTGGCTGTTTGTTGATACTCTTTGTGCATGAAGTGATCGAAAAAAAAACCAAGGAGTGTTGTTATGAAATTCAGTACAACATTACAACACTCGTTTGGATGATATTTTTTGGGTTATTACGACATTGGGTGTTTTAATGTTGGTAATAAGCTAACTGTTTCAGAATATTTAATAGAGGATTTAAAGCATGGGTGTAGATAAATACTTTTACTAAAAAGCTGTTGCAACGCGGTCACTGAGGATGTAGAAGCTAAATTGGCTTCAAATACTCGTAATGTGGGTGTTATAAATGATGCCAGACAAAAAAATACTTACAGCTATAGTGTTTTCTTTGACTAACGTGAGTGTTCCACATTTAAATAATATACTTTTTCACCGATTTCAAAAAAGGAAGAGGTTCTCAATTCGTCACGTATGTTTTTTTTTGTGTTTGTTACTTTGGAACTTTTGACTGGGTGAACCGATTTCGATAATTCTTTTTTTTATTTGAAAGCTGGTGCTTCCATCTGACAATGGCAAACATGAGAAAACCATAAAAATCTTGCTATAATGTGCGTTATGAATAACTCAATATCGCGTCAACCAATTTCGATAATCCTTTTTTATTGGAGTCGGTGTCAGGAAAGGTAGGTTTGTAACATACATAGTTATAGGTGAGATGTGATGATGATGAGATGACACGCGACGTGAGGAGACGAGAGGCGAGAGCAGTTCTATCGTGACTAGAATTAGATTAATTAATTAGATTGTATAAAAATACGCAATTCTTTTAATACTTTTAGTGGATATTATATCTATTGTTTTGAAATTGTGTTTTTGGAGTCAGTTGTTTTTATGTTAATTTTTTATTATTAAATGATATGGTAGGTACAGTTTTAGGTAAACAAGTCAACCCTAATGTCGACAGAAGAGGTAAGAGTCACGCGATAGAAAGAGAGGCAACTTCTAGTTGAATAAAAATGTGGGTTAGTAGCGCTGTGCGATCTGAATTACACCTTATTGTATGACCGCAAGAGTCACTATTTCTTTAACATAATAAGCGGAGTGAGACATCCGTACTTGTACTATTATATATTCTTTGCTCGTATGCTCATTTGTCCTTCTCTTCCATAAAAAAAGTATTTGTATTTGTTGGAGTATACGCAGCGTTGATTTGTTACCATGACGACCCATATAGCTGAATGGTTAGTGACCCTGACTACTAAGCTAGAGGTCCCGGATTCGAATCCCGGTAGGTGCAATCATTTATATAATTAATATGGATGTTTGTTTCCGAGTCATAGATGTTTATATGTATTTATGTATGTTTAAGTAAGTATATTGTATTAAATATATCGTTGTCTTGTACCCGGCTATGCCTAGTTTGGGGCAAGATAATTTGTGTAAAAGTTGTCAATATTATATTAAATACTAGCTGACCCGACAGACGTTGTTCTGTATATAATAAATAAAATAATGTTTTTATATGAATTTGTCAATAATATATCATAACATCAATAATTACTTCGTAAAATATTCACCGTGCTGTCGTAATGAAATTGTTTCACAGCAGAACTGTCAAACCGTGCGTCAATAAATTCACTCATAGAAATTATGTACGGACATCAAAGGAAAAACAAATTTGTTGTTTTTATTTAATTTTGCAGCATTTCCCTATTTATTCACCTTTTAAACCTTCTCTGGACTTCCACAAATAATACAAGACCTAAATTTGCCAAATCGGTCCAGACGTTCTTGAGTTTTAGCGAGACTAACGAACAGCAATTCATTTATATATATATATATATATATATTATATTACCATCAGACGTACGCTCTTTACACTCCACATCGATAAAAAAATAATATATGAAATAAAAAGTACAATGAATAACCTTCACCTGTTTTGTTCATTACCTAGACTGGCGATGCGCACGCGGCGTATTGACAATACGCTGTCAACACTGAAATTCATTTAATACCGACCGTTATCCAAACATATCCAGCCTAAGTTGAACTCTATATAAATTGGTCTACACGAGGTAAACATTAATACCATATCAATTAACTTGTTACATTTACCGATAGCACACATAGTGGTATTAGTTCAATCACTTAGATATTAAATATTTATTCAATGTTGTTTCTGAAGTGTTTTTCAATTGTGGTAATTGAGAATTAAAGCTGTTGTTAGTAAATAAAGTGGCCACGGGTACTCTAGCTTGGCTTGTGGATTTATATACGGTGTCTACATGTGATTGAACATCAACCCTTTTGTCACCTTATCACCAGTGGGAGGCTCCTTGCACAGGATGTCGGCTAGATTATAACACACCGGCGCGACAACAGCGCCTATTTCTGCCGTGAAGCAGAAATGTGTACATACTACTGTGTTTCGGTCTGAAGTGCGCCGTTGCTAGTAAAATTACTGCCCAAATGAGACCTAATATCTTACGTATCAAGGTAACGAGCGCCATCGTAATGCCGCTCAGAATTTCTGGGTTTTTCAAGAATCCTGAGCGGCACTACATTATAATGGGCAGGGCGAATCAATTACCATCAGCTGAACGTTGATAAAAAAAAACTGTGTGTGAGCGGGCTAGAGTTTGATAGCCGGCCACTGGTAGGTTCTGGTACCTTACCAATTACACGAGTAGGTTCGTATGTTCCCCGTGACCCCGCGCCCCGCCCCGTCCCCTCTAGTACATTACATGATGATACAAGTCGTAGGTATACAACAATATTTAAAAAAATACTCACCTGTATCAACATGTGTATCATCGTAGCCTGCGTATCGATTGTGTTTAACGAATTGTTATCAGCAACTAACACAAAGAATTTAGAGCGGAACTAGGTACGTCGTATATCGACAGCGGACCAGTCAATGTGACGCATGTCACGGCATCTGTTTTATTTAGCAGCGACGCAGTGCGAAGGTGACACTAACAAGAGGTATCTTTTCACGGTAGTGACGAGTTTTCAGCGTCAGTGCGTTAACTGTTCAGCGGTCACAGAGAAAATGCAGAGTGATTCTTGATACATTATGATTTCATAGTGGGCCAGTCAATGTGACGCACGCCGCGGCATCTGCTATGATTAGTAGCGGTGCAACGCGCAGTTGACACTAGAGAGATACAGTGCCGAGTTTTCAGCATCGGTGCGTTACCAGTTGTCACACAGATAATGCAGAGAGATATTGATACATGGCGATTCTATAGAGGGCCAGTCAATGTGACGCATGCCGCGGCACCTGCTCTTATTAGTAGCGGGGCGGTGCGGAGGTGACACCAGCAATATACCGTGCCGAGTTTTCAGTATTGATGCCAAAGAGGTTGTAAATACTACGTAATAAGAGTGCAGTCATTGGACATAAGTTTGGAATAGTAGTAATTACAGTATTCCAATTGGCGACGAAGTATAATCCGGCTATATATAAGCGGACAGTTCCTTAAAACGTTATTATCTACGTGTTTTACAAGATTATAGCCGTCATCTGTCAAACTATCAATGACTGCACCTTTCATACAATCGAGCGAATCGCTTTTTTCTTAGAGAGTTTTGCTAGGCTGATCGATGCATTACCTATACAGCTCTCACACAGATAATGCACAGTTGATAACATCGGGCAAGCCAATGTGACGCTTGCTGCGGCATCTGTTCTTATTATAAAGCCGGCTCTCCAACGCGCGTTTCTCCCTACGCAATCAACAAAAACATGTCAACATTCAACAAAATCGTCTATCTAAAAACATTTGTTGCACTACACATTTTTGTTTAAATAAACATAGTTTTTGCCATGCCCGGTGCAAAACACGTACAGCAGGGTACTGTCCTATCATTTGCCTGTACTGTTATATCATTTGTCTGTTCTGTCATATCATTTGCCTGTTCCTTCATATAGTTTGCCTGTTCTGTCCTATCATTTGCCTGTACTGTCATATCATTTATCTTTTTTCGACATCCGCTCACATCGTTGAGAGTAATTCATCGAAATCTGATACGGAGCATCGTAAAAGTTCCTTTAATTAAACCGATTTTCTATTTTTAATTTTTGATAAATGTTTTCGCCACTATTAGGGTCTGACTTGAAAACACAATTTTTTTTCATGTTATCAAAATCACTTAAATTGAAATACTATCCCTCCTACTACTAGAAACTAAGTTTTGTTTTTTTGTAAGTACACAAGTCACGCGACGAATAGACAGCGTGTTAAAGAAACATATTTCAGAGACAAATTTTCGCTGGAAAACCGGATTAAGGGGCACATCATAGAGGTGCAACTAGGTATATACCCTGTCACCTGTACAGGTGACACATAATGTAGAGCTAGAGTAAACTTAGTATACTAGCGTAATAGACACGAGAACAATGAGGAGATAATTGCAGCGAGACTAAATTAAAAATGTTCATGTGTGCTAGTTTTACAGATGTGTTAGTGAGTAAGTGAAGTGTGTAGTATTTTACTTATGGTGTGTAATATAATTTTAAGCGGCTTTATGGTGTGTAATAAATTTAAATGTTTTATAAAAAAATGGCTCTGTCGTAAATCCTATTACTCCACTGCTGAATATCTAAATGATCGGACAGACTGGGAATAGATTGTGATTATTTTATAGCGATAGAAATGACTGTACAATGTTGTATATTTTTATTGAAAAGAGCGCAAAAATAAGAATGCTGTGAGAGTTTCTTGCGCCGCTTCTTCTCGGTCAGAGCGCCATTTGTTTCCGAAGCGGTAGTAGTATCTAGAAATGACATCAAAAAGAATTCTAAAGGAATCAATTTTGAGAAAATAAATGCCTTTTATGCCTTTTACGCTACATATTGTATTTAAAATAAATATTTAAAAAAAAGCTTAGTAAGTCGCAATATAAATGAATATTTCGTCCTCTTTTGTATTATATATTAAGTATAACATACATTAGTATAAGTATCCATCCCTACTCTGTGATATTAGAAACCAGCAAAAAGTATAATATAATTGTTGTTACAATTTGTTTGATAACCGTACTTGGTTATCATACCAAGATAACCAAGAATGAAAGAAAAGATTAGAATACCGTTTTCGTAACATATGACTACTGTTACGAAATCGTTCCCAATATTTTATTTATATTTGGTTAACTATCTGTTAAGTCTTGCGTATATGAATATATAAAACGAAATACTTGTGGTAATTCGGTCTCACATATAGAAAGACGAGTGAAGAAAATAAATTTGCTGAATAATAAAAATATTCAGATAATCACACCAGGCTCCTTTGCACAGGATGCTAGCTAGATTATAGGTACCACAACGTCGCCTATTTCTGCCGTGAAGCTTGCGAGACGAACAGGACATTCATCTGATGGTAATTGATACACCCTGCCCATTACAATGCAGCGCCGCTCGGGTTTATTGAAAAAGCCAAAAATTCTGGGCGGCACTACAATGTCCAAAGAAGCCTCCGACAAGTAAAAAAAACTGTATATAGTTCTTCTTTTAAAAAATGTGCAACATCCGATTATCGACTTTCAGTAGTTTTTTTTTTTCAACTTAGATTTGTGAATACGCGGAACTAACGCGGCAGAAACAGCTCGCAATACCAATGTTGCGTTCGGAGAGGGGACTGCTAATGAACGCAATGTGTGATTTCAGTTTATACGCTTTCGTGATGGAAACTTTGATGTGAAGAACGAACCACGTGGATGACTGTCCACACACGTGAATAACAATGAATAGAAAGAATGGTGGAAGCCGATCCGAGCCAAACAATCCAGGAATTAGCGGAATGGTTTTACGTAAACTCAAGTTTACGTAAATTTAATACTTGCGTAAGTTTTCATGCTGATACTGTACGCTATAATTATAATAAAACCTATTTATTTGCAATCTACTATTAAATTTAATTCTTACATTTAAATGACAGTTACCATCTATGATTACATCCATTATAATAAATTATTACTTTTGTTTAAGTTATTATTTATATATATATATTTTTTGCCACTTGTTTTCAGTTAAATTCAATCATTTTATGTAATGCTTGTAAATTTATTTTTTAACATTATGACCTGAATGAATACATGAGTTTTGATATTATTAATTTTTTTTATTAATATAAGAAACGAGACGAGCAGGACTTTCAGCTGATGGTATTTGATACGCCCTGCCCATTACAATACAATGCCGCTCAGGATTGCGTTAGTCACCTTGAGACATAAGATGTTATGTCTCATTTGCCCAGTAATTTCACTAGCTACGGCGCCCTTCAGACGGAAACACAAAAATGTTTACACATACTTACTTACTTATTTAAATTATTTGCATAGTATTAATTATTATTACCGCCTATTGCTTGTTATGTATTCTCGACTTTTGTAATATTTAATTATATTGTGGTGTGCAATAAAGATATATTTCATTTTCAATAATTTGATATATATACTGTCGTTACTCATTATTTCCCCGAATTTAATCCCATACTAATTAATGACATTATCACTATGTTAAATCAGCGGATTAAAATCCTGGTATATTATTTTCAAATTAGACTCATTTCTCATGTTCATTAAAAGTCTAGAGACTCATATAATAGTGATTCGCTATATTTGTGATTAATTCGTACATTCACATAATATTTTAAAGTAAAGAGATTTAATATTATTTAAGGTAGTCGGTAGAGGTCATTCACTCCACCCGCTCGCCATGAGATTATCCGCGGAACATAAACGGACACTTGAATCGACATCTGAACGTGATTTTCCTTAAGATGATTGTGGAGTTTTAATTTTAAACGCGTCACAGGAAATCGAAACAATTCAGACGTGACAAGGTAAAGCGATGTCAAGTCAAATCAACTCGTTAACAACTAACATTATCTGAGGATTATCTGAGTCTTAGAGCGCTTTCACACTACGTCCGATCCGAATCCGATCCGTAATCGTGTAAACACGGTCCGAAGTAGTCGTAGAACTATTTCTACTTTTACATGAGATAAACATGTTTTACAAGAGTCTCGTGCCATAGTTTAGCGAGTCAATATGTCACGAGGATGCCTCGTGTAGAGGCGAAACACGTGTCAAATTGTATAAATACAAATATTGGTGGAATTAACACTTAAAAAAACTTGAAACATTTGGATTTTACGGACTAGATGCAATTTCTTGCCGTCAACCGTTAGAAATAGTTCTACGACTGCACCGGACCGTATTTTCACGGGTACAGATCGGCTTCGAATCGGACGTAGTGAGCTCTTAGGCTGGGTTGCATCATATTAGCTGTTATAGTTAAGGTTCAAGTCAAATTTAACGTTGACAGTATCGCTAGCTTTTATATAGACTGTGCACTGAGTTGCACTATCGAATTCCTTGGCATAGTTAAAAAGTGAAATTTGATATTTAAATCAATGTCAATATCGAATATTTATTTGAAACTTTTCACAGGTTGCTATTTATCATTAATAATAGCTTTACGGTCGTTTTCAATCACCTATCTATGCTTAGTTTAACTTACTAGAGGTACACAAATCTATCCTTTTACGCTTACTTACAGTTCAATAGCTTTTCGACATAAAGCATTGGACTATAACTATATTGCACATAACATAATTGAAAACAGCCGTTAAGCGGCAAAGTATGGACGGTTAGGGTTAACAGTTAAAGTTGTGACGTCATCTAAAAATTTTCAAAAGGTGCAACACATATTTTGCTTAACTGGTACTTTAACACGTTTGTTATTGCCAAAGTTAGTCGACGCAGCATTAATAATTCTCAAACAATAGTTACGTAGGTTAGCAGTTCCGACTTAAATCCTGAGTAAAAAAACTCAAAAACCAGGGATTTGTTCTTGACAAATTCCTCTTTCAAGAATTATCCAATCGTGACAAGATTTTGGAACATGAATGAGAAGAAAGTTCTGTTTCGGCCTCAAAGTCAAAGTCAAATAAACCCTAATTCAATTAGGCTTAAATAAAGCGCTTTCGAATGGTCACTATGAATATTTCTTTTAAATTACTGAATCTACCATATTTTCGGAAAAAGTAGAGCTCGTGAGACGAACATACAAGAAACTCAACGGCCACTCTTTTCAATCAATAGAGTATTTTACAATGTCTGATTACAGCCATACATTAGTACAAAACAAATTAGTAACAAGGCCAATATATGAATCGTGTTCAATTTTTAATAAAGATAGTAATAAAGAATAAACTGTATTAAATATAAATGATATTAGATGGATTAGTTTGACCCTATCGTGGTGAGCGACCCTGCCCACTGAGCTAGCGCTCCCTGGCTTCCCGGTAGGTGCAATCAAATGATTGCACTATTGATTGATATAAATATATGATGAATATGAATGTTTGTTTCCGAGTCATGGATGTTTATTTGTATTTATGTATGTTTAAGTAAGTATGTTGTATTAAATACATCATTGTCTTGCATCCATAGTACAGGCAATGGCTAGCTTGGGGCAAGATAATTTGTGTAAGAGTGTGTCAATATTGTTTATCTTATAAAATTCTCGTGTCACAATGTTAGTTACCTTACTCCTCCGAAACGGCTTTACTGATTTTTACCAAATTTTATATGCATATTCAGTAGATCTGTGATTAACCCATAACATTATTTTTTTCAATTTTTGGACAATTTTTTTTTTTCGATTTTATTTTTTTATGTTAGAACATAAAAAATATAATATTGGACAATTTTTTTTTTTCGGTTTTATTTTTTTATGTTAGAACATAAAAAATACACACAACCCTAAATTTTCAACCCTTTAAGATCAACACCTATTTTTGTATCGCGATTTTTATAATATTCTATTCCATCCACAGATCCGCAATCCGCAAGTTGGCAACCGAATACAATAATTGTAGTACGATATATTTAGTAGGTCTGAGAATCGGTTGCATTCCTAATTATTTTTTAATTACATTATATGGCAATACAACGTTTGCTGGGTCCGCTAGTTAATATTATAATATTATTAGTCGATGCAGCGAGGTAAACACTTCTCCGCCACAGTACAGTACTCAAAAACAGTTTGTTAATAACCAATTTACACTTATTCACTTCCGTTTCAACTCGCCGTCAATACGATTTATATAATGAGGCCATCCGGGGCGGGGCAAGGTCGGCATTCACTCTGTTTACATCACGCCGACCATTTGTCGATGAGTGTCGCCAACAATGGAGAGTTGTGTCTCTCTGTCCGGCGCGGCATCTATCACTGAGGTATCAAATTACGAAGAATTTCGCCCTTCAGTCGCCTACTGTTATCGTTCCCTTTTAAAGTTATACGTCTTTAGGTGCGTTATTAAAAATGATGAGAGTGGGATTTTAAGATGCGCGCGCATCACTGTAACACAAAAGTAGGTGAACTGACTTTTGTGTCATTTGTTATTTTTTTTTATTTCTTCGACCATTATTAAGACAGGCAAAGGGTTCAAGCCCATACAGCCGTATTCATTATTTAATAATTAATTATCAAAGCCATCTTACCAAGATTTTTACAAAATTGTTCTTTCTAAAAATGTAAAATAGCACGAGGAATACAATAATCATTTTAATGATTTTTGCTTCGAAAGGCCAAAGAAGTATAACTTCTTGCGTGCATACATAAGTACACACACACACTCTTTTTTATTCCTCGCAGGTAAGCTAGGGAACTAAACACTATATGTATAAATCAAAGTGTATATAAGATCAGAACAGTATATTTAATCTACATATAACGAAATTTAAGACATTAATTTCTCTCATAAGAATTAACATACATGACATGAGGATGTTACATATAAATACAATATAATATCATTAACTTAGGTTTTTAAGACTAAGCATTGAAAAAACAAAGTATTTCAACAGAATAGGTATCTACCTAAAAAAATGTTCTGATGACATAGACATTTTTACTGATTAAGAGAGACATCTAGTCTCTAAAACATAAAAACTTAACAAATTGTTTAGATTTACAAGAGCGACATCTCATGTCAATTTCCTACTATGGAAATATTGGGGTTGAGCAGGTTATCAAATGTAAAGTAGATCCTGTAGATGAAGCCACACCTGAGAGTTGGAGTCCCGCATCGTTCATAAAAAAATTTGTATTAATCCTTGAAGTGAGGGTTTCACTTTAAGAACTTTACAAAATATTTTATAGTAGTCGATCGATTTTATTTTCGAGAGAGAGAGATTCGTGAGATATTCTTTGTATGTTCTAAGTAATAAGTTATTACTTTTTTGATATTCTCAGCGATTACAAAATCATTGAACATTCAACAGAGTTCTAGATTTTGCTGTCACAATCAGGGGAGAGGTCACGAATGTCTTAACAAACTCTCTAAAGTTTCTACGTTGTAATTTCATTATTATAATGAAGTGAGGTACTTATGAATTAATTATTATATTAGATTGAAATGGCGAATGTCATTACTTATAATATTGTATTGTGATTGAAGCAATTTACAATACCAAACAGAGCAGGTTATTGGCTTGAAATAAATAATTCAATTGATTATAATGAAATAATGAAACAGTATGATCTTGCGATAACAGAAAATAGAATAATAGAAAAGATAATTTGAAGTGTGACGTACGTAAATAAATAAATCTCAAAATTTATTCCTTTAGAATTATTTTTGATGTCAGTTCAAACACTGCAAACGCTTCGGAAACAAACCAACTCTGCGAGAGAAGAAATGGCGCAGGAAACTCTCCCAGCATTCTTTTTTTGCGCTCTTTTTAATAAATTATACAATATTGCACTCTTATTGCTATCGTTCTTTGATCATGGCGTGAACTACGATAGAACAGCCAAAACTGGCACCGCTTTCTGAAATTTAGAACCGGAAGTCAAAGTATGTTTAAACTTTCTCTGACCTGCGACAAGTGCAAGATGCGGCGGAGAATGCAACAGACTCAGAATACAGAGCAATCCAGAAGGAACAGTCGTCAATCCCTCGTCCTGTAATCGTTTAAAACCACTCACACTCACATCACAAATCACACACCTACAATAACACAACATACAAATAGTCACACACTTACATACATTCACACATATTTACAAACACACATACATATATCACGGCACTCGCCGGCGAGTGCGAAGTCTCTTCAAACCTAGGGTCCATTGGACTAACAGATATATTGGATCGTTAGTGATCTTCTCTCCATCCAGCCTAGTGAGCAGGCGGTCCGAGGTTCGAGCCTCCTTCCGAGACGCCCCACGCCTGTGAGCTACATTTTCGGCCTCCAAGGCCCCCGCCCGGCTTAAAAGCGGCGTAAAAGCCTTTAGGGCTATCAGCACAGAGAAGGTTTTAACCGAGCTGCTTACAACCGAGCCCGACATTCACACTCTCGAGAAAAAAAAGGTCATCAATCCAATTTGCACGCATTGTAAAAATATCTCCCTGCCCCCGCCTCACCCCCCGCTCAGTTCTACCAACACTCCATACATTACCGCTTTTAGGGCTTATGTAACAAATTCAATATTTAAATAAAATGAATTGAAAAAGTGTCCCTATAGATGAAAAGTAATCCCGTTCAATTTCATCGCATGCTTGGTAGCGTTTCTGCAAATGAGAACGACGCACAACGGCGTAATTTAGGTAAGTTTGTTCTCTTTTAAAAATTACTGAAATCTTTTCTATTGGAAAATAAAAGGGTTCAGAGGCCTAAAAAAGAAAATATTAATAATAATCAGATCGTATAAATTGTTATGTGTTGTGTGATGAATAAATGTGCACTTTACTTAAATTACTTTACTTTCATGATCAGCCGGAAGACGTCCACTGCTGGACTAAGCTTTACTTTAATAATTATAAAACTGACAACAACAACTTGTTGACAATTTAACGAACTACACCGTTTCGGCGTTGTTTACACTGCTCCATTACTGCGCGCTATGACGGTTTCTGGTTTATTCTGAGGTTACATACAGGCTATAGTTGCTGGAAGATTGGGGCGCCGCGCCGCGGGATATATGCACTGATAGTCTGATATCAGAACCTTCGATATGATATCATTGATGGTAAGCAGTCCGCTGAGGACCAGATTTATTGATGATTTGACACACATTTACAAGTGGCCAGATATGGATGATCAAGTGGTGTTGATAATATTATATACATAATTATTATTATTGTTCGCGATGAAGGCACAGGTTGTTCACGAGTCCGGAGCGTCGTACTGTGGCTCGCAAACCTTTTCACATACTTAATAATATGATTCAGTCACTACTTGACAGGTAACATCACACGAAACCATTATTGAAGTCGTATAGGTACTATCCACGTTGCACTCTGGTAAATGAGAAACCATTGATATTTGAGCATAAACTTGCTTAAAATTTGAAAAACAGCTTCTTGAACGTCGCGTTAAAATTTATGTGACCTCTCTTTACAAATCACGGAACTTGTTATATTTTACCGCAAAGTAAAACATAAAAAATATATGACATGGTTTTAGGCGCTATTTTATGTAATTGTGGTAACTTTTTTGAAGTGACACGTCTTTAAAGCGTTGTGATTTGGAACTCGATGAAACGAAAAAGCGAGACGATAGAGACACAAACAGGTAATTGTATAGGATTCAGCCGGCGAGAGAATGAGATAGATTTCATTACAAGTTCTCGGTCTCTAAAAATGATTTAAAGCGACAGTGAAAAGAGACAGACACATAAATTGATAAGAGAAAATGAGATAGGAAGCATTATACTGTGTTTTGGTACCAAGCGATCATCGTTGAATAAGAGATTGTCTTATGTATGACGCGAGTTTACCTTTACATATTCTGACCTTACATAATATGGTAGCGGTGATATTAAAGTCTTTCATAGCAGTTGAAATCATGTGTCATCCTAGCAACATCTACCAGGACTCCATATGCAGTTTAGAGGCTTAATGTATGTTTTTTAGCATTTTTTTTTTTGCTATAGGCCAAAATTTCTTCGAATTCTTTCCTTTACTGCTTATTTTATGGAAAAGAGGACGAGGTCTCTCTCCGCTCTCAGAGCTCTTCTCGAAGCCAACCCAAATTTTAATATATTTGCGGATAGATGGTAGGCTTTTAACAGAGTGTATGCGGTTTTAGTAAGAGGGATGGATGAACGGGATTACAACATCTCTAGATTCACTTCTCCATTCTATCATACAGAGAATGGTTATTATAATGAACGATTTCAAGTCTATACTAATGGAGAGCCGTTTATTTCCTTCGGTTATACTGCGGAAACCACTAAACCGATCGGAATAATACTTATACCATAAGATTCAGCGTGTTTCAGGGAAGTTTTTAGTATATGTTTGTTGGTGATAATATACCTTTACGTACCTTTTTACTTTTATTTTACCTTTATATACCTTTACGATAACATACCTTTCAGACATTTCATTATATATGAAATTCATACAATTAGTGGGTACATCATTTATTTACAAAAGAATTTGCCGGGTCAGCACTTATCTATTTTTAAAACAAGCTAACCAAAATGTGAAATATACTCTTAGACTGTTCATAAATACTTTTTTATTAATAATTCAGTGATGATTTAAATTAATTTTCCATATATATTTGGAACCTGTTATTCTTATACAAATGACCATTATTTTCCTTGTTTTAGTGCAAATATGTGTTAAATATTGCTGTGATAAGATTACACAGAGTGGGTTTTGAGATTTCTTTTTTCTGTACCTCTTCATTCGGTGGTATTAGTCTTAGGTTCGTGTACTGAGTTATTGATGGTTACAATGAAACTTTCTCTTTACGGTGGTAAAATATCTGGTCATAAACGTATAGATAACATTGTACCAATTAGGCGATAAAAATTCGTAGAGACGTCGTTTCATTATGTGTCTTTTACCGCATTTATCACGTAGAGTGTTCCAAAGAGCTGTTTCACCTGATTCCTGCCATCGAATTCCACCTTCGCACGACACGCTCCAAATTAGGGTATAATCCCCACGATCTGGATGTGTGGCGTTCCACAGTGCGATTTTCAAGGAACTCTCTTCCACATATTACAAAAAAAACTGTGGGATTAGTTGTTTTCAAGGATCATGACTTATGTCATTTTGAGAGAGTTATGCACTAAAGGTCATGATAATATGATCATAAGATAGACTTCAAATGGAGTCCATAAAACAATCCACAAGATTGGCAGTGAAGAATTTCTTAACGGAGAAAGTGCATGTTTCAATAAACTGTCCTCAAAAGGATTGTATTAAGGCCAATGAATATATTTATGTATGAGCCAACGGCTACCACAGATATAAATATTAAATGCAATAGAAAAAAATCAATTTTCTGATAACAATATTAATGGCTAGACACTGTATACTGATGAATGTCAAATTAACATAAAATTACCAACAGACTATGAAATGCCAACGAGCAATATATTTTAGGACTGACATGGTAATTTTTATGTTTTATAAAACACTAACTTCGAAAAAATATATATTTTTTTACCAGTGGGAGGCTCCTAGATGCCGGCTATATTATGGGTACAACATCGGTGCCTATTTCTGCCGTGAAGCAGTAAAATGTAAGCATTACTGTGTTTTGGTATGATGGGCGCGCGCCGTAGCTAGTGAATTTACTGGGCAAATAAGACTTAACATCTTATGTCTCAACGAGCGTAGTTGTAGTTCCTTTGTGTTTGTTCTTAGAAAATCTTTTCGATACCCGTGAATACCCTCATCACTTAGATACAGAAGCCATTTCTGGCCTCTGTAACTTCTCTGCACCAAACCGAGCAACCTAACAATGATCAATTCCAATATTTAAGAACTGTAAAAACCTGTAAATTCTAAGGTGTACTAACTCGTTCTTGTAAAAGACTTAACAGATCTGTTATTATCATTCATTTTGAACTGTTACCACCATTCACCAGGCAAATCTTAAGATTTAGGTTCTTCGAACACAGCAAATTTTGAAATGGATTGTCATTAAATTTCGAAAAGTATGTTTGAATGATGGAAACGTTTCAACTATCGACAGAATAACCAACGTGATTGTTATGTTATATCTATCGTTAGGGTCTCATAAAATATGATTGTATGTGTTGCTTACAGTTAGAGATCCTTAGATTGTAGTCAATAAAATAAAGCCAGTTTGTATATTTCATTCAATTATGTATAAATTTAATTCAATTATGTATAAATTTAATTCAATAAAAAATTAAATGAAATATTGATAATTATTTTTATTTACTTTCTAACACAAGGGATTTTACTCTCGTCTATACTATTATTGAAATAATGTTAAAGTACATATAAATGATTGCAAAACTGAAGTGGCAGTGGGCAGGGCTCGAATGGCGACCACGTACCGGAAGACGCAGTGTTGGTAGGCCCCCCATAAGATGGACCGATGATCTGGTCAAAATCGCCGGAATACGTTGGATGAGGGCAGCGTAAGACGGATCATCGTGCAGATCTTTGACCTTTGACCAGCAGTAGATATCTTCCGGCTGATGTGATGATGATACCATAGCTTGAGATGACAATGAGTTGGTTTTTCAGAAATAAAACGCTTATATGAGAATTATATTTCGATTCAGAGATCCGTTTTTGCAACATATACATATATTAATGAAATGAAAAATATTTATTTCAGTAACAAAAATGGTACAAACATAATAGTGGATGTGACCTTCTAGTAAGTGAGAAACACCTGTGCCAGAAGGCAAAATACTTATCAGGCACGTGTGTTACAAAGTAATAAATTAAAAAATATAATTTATTCATTGTTTTTTGCTATTTAAACAATATCAAGAAATATTTAGAATGTCTAATAAATATTTAATGATAGAATTTAATACTAGGCAATTAAAAAGCTTTCTACTATAGATGAATAAAAAAACCTATGTAACGTTTATCTAAAAATGGTATAATTTATAGTCGTACGACCTTTTGCCCATCTTACTAATACTTAACTAAGTCAATCTTAAAGTGGTCATTTCTGTTAGGTATCCCTCCCCGCTTGCTAAATGTTTGGGTTGAAGATGTGAAACATTTCAAAA
The DNA here is from genome assembly GCF_905404315.1 of Leptidea sinapis. Taxonomy (NCBI): domain Eukaryota; kingdom Metazoa; phylum Arthropoda; class Insecta; order Lepidoptera; family Pieridae; genus Leptidea; species Leptidea sinapis. The sequence continues at coordinate 2,637,764 of NC_066299.1, forward strand.
TATATGTGTTTACACATATTATGAGTACGTTTATAGTATATTTAAAGAAAACTCTTTTACACATGACTTGATTTGCTTACAGTACAAAAAATCTCTATATATAAAAATGAATTGCTGTTCGTTAGTCTCGCTAAAACTCGAGAACGGCTGGACCGATTTGCCTCATTTTGGTCTTGAATTATTTGTGGAGGTCCAGAGAAGGTTTAAAAGGTGAAAATAAATATGAAAATGCTCGAAATTAAATAAAAACAACAACTTTGTTTTTCCTTTGATGTGTCCCCTGTCGTTCAGAAATCAAATTGAAGGAATAGTTTAAAATGAATAACTAATTAGAATCTTTAAATCTTTCTAACTTTCTTAGGAGGTAAAAAGCAAACTTTAATTTAATTATTGATTTTTTCTTATTACTTTATATGGCAATACAACGTTTGCTGGGTCAGCTAGTAAATAAATAAATATAATATATAAAATAATAATCACAATTAAGTAGGCTTTATAAAAGAAGCAGTTATTTGAAACGTGAAATATAATTTCGTTCACATTGAGTTGTAAACGATGATTTTAGGTATTTGTATCAATAAAACTATCAGCTAGCCCTCCGCACATCGGTCTATTATTTGCAGTTTTCGACATGCACTTGGGAGGTTTTATGATTAAATTCCATAAAATATTTTTAGTGCCATTCTTTAGGACTAATTATTGTAAGAATATATTTCTTATCAGAGCTTGCAGAACACACAATGACTGTTATAACCACAAAGACATATTTCGATGTAATAAGTACGATTTTGTATCTTTTGTTAAAAAAATTGGTACTTAAAGGTTATATTTGTATCAGTGAATTTATTGGCTCTTTAAACTTTTGTATTTTTTTTTATAATATTTAATAAGTCTTAAAACTTCACTATGTAATAAGCATCGTTAGGAACTATTTTGGCTAGTGTAATATTTATCGATTATCATACCTTTATGTAATATAAATAGCTGTAAGTTTCTTTATACAAATAAATAAATAAACTCCACATAAAAAAAAAGAGACATCGACAGCGGACTCAATTACTGCAACACAACATACCAGGCTTGACCGGGTCGGTGTTGTCGACGACCATGTTGACCGGCACCTCACGGACCTCGGAGCTGAAGCCGGGACTCTCTAGCGACCGCGTCGTGGGGCGGGTAGGCACTCAACAGTCGACACTCGGCAGGCGATTGGCACTATTGCGGAGTTACGCGCGGACAGCGGACCGACGGAAGCGGATATCGGATCTGATCTGCGCGCGCGCACTGCACGCAGCCTTTATATAAGTTTCCTCGAAGCCTTCAATACACTATTATCAGGTGATAGCGAGCGACAAATCGGGATAACTATCCTTCGACTAATCGGGCGAGGTCAGCCAGCGATCCTCTCTCTGTACTGATGTCGTCTGCACAGGACATCCTCGCACTGGTCGCCCTGCAGAGCCCACAGCTGGTGGTGCTGACTGGCGAGGCACTTGCCAATTACACATTATAATTATAATAATAAGTTTGTACAATAGTTTTTTTTAATTAAAATATATAAGCAATTATGGGTGAACAAGAAGCCCTGTATGAGTAAAGGCCTCCTCCAAAGATGCCCATTCATTGACCAGTCTATGACAGCTAATCTTTTCAGATCATCTTCCCAGCGGGCTAAGGGCTATTTCCCCCTTCTCCTCTGGACTGAAGGTCCTTTCCGCTGGGTAACTTCTGTCAGCCATTCTCTCTACATGTCCAGCCCATTGCCATTTCCGCTTTTGGGCGAAGGTCAAAGCGTTTGTAGCTTTGGTGATGCCTCTTATCTTTGTGTGTCGTATTTTATCCATTTTCTTTACGTTTAACATGCTTCGCTCTAAGGCTCTTTCACATGCATTGATTTACATTACATTACACATTATATCTAGTTTATAATGTAATATACCTTAATTTTATACTGAAACAAGACTTTATTTTAATTCATAATTTAAAAAAACAATTTATTGAAAAATGGAATAATTTTATCAAATTAATGTAGTGTCATCGGTTCTCGATAAATCTATAAAGTTTGAACGCAATCTGGCCGTTTTAAAGCTGGTCAAAATCGCGCCCAAATGAGTCGGTTAGAAACAAAAATACAAACAGGTGAAGCTAATAAAAAGCCTGTAAAAATAAGCCTTATTATGAAGCCTTTCGACCGGTATGATAAAGCTACAGGGTATTTTTTTCTCGTGTAGCTTCTTTATTATTTGTTAGTTAAATTCCTATGAATTCGGTTTAATTTGTTTTTTAAATTAAAATAAAGTCTACTTCCAGTAAAATGTTACATCTACAATATTTAAGGTGTTTCCTCTCCATATGGTGTACATGGTGTATATGTATAACTGTAGTGGGTCTATTGTAGTTATTGTAGGCTGTTAAATAATGACATGAGAGTGTGTCAGGTATTGGCCATGAATACTCCGCTTATAGGAAGAAGTCTATACTTGCGTTATCTTTTCTAAACATGCACTTCTTCGGTCTGCCGCTGTTGCTCTTGTGGACGGCGGTACCTTCAATGCATCACAGCGCACCAAACATTAAGTCTCTTCTACCTTCTTCTTCTTCTTCACCAGGATCACTTTCTACTTTTCACTACTTCTTCTTTTCTTCTTCTTCCTCCTTTACACTTACAAGTCAGAACTAGAACTGCCGTAGGCCACGTTTAGTACGGCTTATATACCCCCGGATCTGTTCTGTTTTCAAAATGATTCTCCCATTCCATCTTTAAATTTTAATTGTACTAGAAAATTCTTTTAACTATATTTATCCTGCTTACATATTTTCCATCTCTTTTTTTTCTGTTCGACTTGATCCTGAACTTACTAGAAATTTCCATTAACTTTAGAAAACCCAAAAAACCTCCATACACTGATAGGTGTATCGAACCCGGGTCTATAGCGCTTAATGTAAACACTTTTCCGCTGAGCTACGAGTATTGCTGACGGAGTTGTTGAAATTATCTGTCTTGTAGTTTGACAACTTTCGTCAGGTACGTTGCTGCACGACATAAAGTTTGACAACTCTTGTCATGTACGCCGAAGCGTTGCTACGCGACAGTAATTTTGTTATTTATTTCCATACATAAGTGATCACCGCCGCCCACATTCCCTTGCAGCACCAGATGCATCATAGGAGCGTTGAAGGTCTTTAAGGAAGGTATAAGCCAGGCCTGTTTTCATCGGTGACAGAATTTACTAACTTAGTATGGATAATCACCCCACGCATATCATGTAATAAATGAAGTATAAATATTAAATGTGCGGCCTAAACAAAATAATATGAAATTCAAAAACGATTTCTATATTTTCACCATGATGCCGGAAGTGACGTAAAGCGGGTGATACACGAGAGAGATATAGACAAACGAAATAATTATAAATAATATAAGGAAAACAATAAAAAATATTTACTAGTTTATGCATTCATTTCAAATAATTTCTACTGTTCTTGAAGAGTCAATTTTTGCAGCGTAAATAATAAATATGAAATAAATAAGAGCTTCAATCAATATCACAATGGATCGTAAACGCCGTTTGTATCCTTTACTAAGAAACATAATATAACATCACAGTACATATATTTCATTTAATTATTCATTAACTTTATACAATATTATGTTTTTGAAGTGAAACTTCTTTAGAATCGTTGTGATTTGAAACTCGATGAAACGAAAAAGCGAGACGATAGAGTCATCACAGTACATATATTTCATTTAATTATTCATTAACTTTATACAATATTATGTTTTTGAAGTGAAACTTCTTTAGAATCGTTGTGATTTGAAACTCGATGAAACGAAAAAGCGAGACGATAGAGTCATCACAGTACATATATTTCATTTAATTATTCATTAACTTTATACAATATTATGTTTTTGAAGTGAAACTTCCTTAGAATTGTTGTGATTTGAAACTCGATGAAATTAAAAAGCGAGACGATAGAGACAAACAGGTAAATGTGCTAATTTTTTAATAAGAAATAAATGTAAATTTTATTTTTATCTTACAATTCGTACATATTGTATTTTTTTTTTAAATTATTCTCGTCCATTAGTTATGATTCATTAGACATGTGAGTTACAGAAGCTTAAGGTAGCTAAAGTATGATATAAATGGTCTGATTGACCAGTAACGTAAGGGTGTAAAATTTGGGTGTTGGTGTGCGCGCGCTTTGAAATTATCTACTGTGATAATATTTGCATAACGCGCTTATTTAGATTTACAACTTGAATGAAATCTTTATTTTAATTTAATAAACATAAACATCAACAACTGTACCTGAAAGCATTAATGAATAGGGAATGAAGTCACATTCGGCTCTGCTGCTCATATCATCTTTCATAAGGCGACACTAAGTTCCAGAGACCTTGAGCGATTTCAGTTCACTGCTGGCCGCCATATATGTAACAAAACTAATCTTTTCAAATTCTTGTATGGAAAACGTAACATTTTAACAGGCGCAAACAGTTTATATGCTAACAATTCTCATTATTAATTACTTATCTGAATAAATGTACAAGCTATAAGAATAACTTTTATAAGAGTAGTACTAAACAAATGCATCATGCCGAGAAAAAACTTGTCTGCATAAAAAATGTGGTAGTTCAAAATAGGTCTGGAATGTTAAGTATAATCAACAGCGATCATAAGCAACCTACAAATAAGACTTAAGGGTATGTGTAACTGGATAAAATAGTGTTCATAACTCTTAATTCTATATATTCACCACAAAACTTGTCTTAAAACACCTTGTTTGCGTGTGTTCTTCTTATCCTCCGCCATTCGTTGGCGCTTTGTGAGTCTTATGGTTATGGTTGTGGTTTGTAAAGCGGCTTTAGTACAGTTCATTGCAGCCCTGTTTCACAGCATTGTGATCTATTGTGATAGCCACTGTTAACTATAGCTTACTTGATTACTTCTTTTCATGAATATGGTTGTGTAATATAACTATTTAGCATAGAGCTGACGTATCTCAAGTGGTGGAAGAATTTGCCTTCCCAAAGAGATGCTTGATTTACGCATTAAAGGACCACATTCAGAGAGGTGTGTAAGGGTTTTTCATCTGCACTATTACATAATCTACACGCCCTGCAATCTCTGAGGCCTAAAATTAGCCTAAAATCTGCGCTGCCCCGTAAGATGTCTTTTATGAAAATAAGGGACGAGGCGAGCACAACGTTCAGCTGATGTTGATTAATACGCCCTGCCTATTATAATGCAGTGCCACTCAGGAGTATTGAAAAACCCAAAAATTCTGAGCGGCACTACAACTGCGCTCATCTCCTTGAGACATAAGTTGTCAAGTCTAAGTTGCCAGTTTATTTCACTAGCTACGGCGCCCTTCACGGTAGAAACAGGCGACGTTGTGGTACCCATAACCTGGCCGGGATCCAGTGCAAAAGAAGTCTCCCACAGGTGATGTTCCCAAGATTCCTGGCTAGAATGCTTAAGTTTTCCCTACTTAACCCTAGTGCCTCATGTGCAGCCTTTTGTTGAAAGCTTGGATTAGGGTTTTGGGATTGTTGCTCCAGAGTTGTGAACATGATGTATAAAGTGTTGATTTATCAAGACTCCTTGGGACACCACAGAAGGATTCAAGGCCAAATGAAGTGCTTTTTTCAACGATTCAATCTATTTATCTCGATTTCCGGCAAAACTACAAGTCCTATGGAAACAAGTCAAATGGCAAAGTTGCAGTTATTAAAAAAATCTACAAGTTTTGAATTCACACTTTTTCCGATGGCCTCAAAATAGTGCCTCAGGCGCAGCCTTTTATTGAAGGCTTGGATTAGAGTTTTGGGATTGTTGATCCAGAGTTGTCAAGCGTTAATTCGACTCCTTAGGACACCACAGAAGGATTCAGGGGCAAGTTAAGTGTTTTAGCACCAATTCGTGAGTCTTACACGATATCATATTGTGTGGTGTTATCAACAATCATCTACGGGTGTGCACTCGAGATGTCACTGCCGCGTGACTGCCAAGCTGACAGCCGCACGCGATGTGCGCTATACGTCATTACAACGTCAACCCGTACATCAACTCAAATGTAATCTCCGCTCCAAATCACATCTTGCCTCAAGTGCGCTCACAATCTTCTGATTATCAAAATATTACGTAAACAGATATGATAACTAGACGGACAGTGTCAAAAATGTAGATGCGAATATTTTATTTAACGGAGAGGAAGTAAGACCGGTGGAATCTGCTATAATACTTGGCATTACTCTGGATTTCGAATTACAATGGGGCCCCGATATTGAAGGATTGCCGAATAGGCTTCGTTCTGTAGCATATGCGGTTAAAAAAAATTAAACAGTTAACTGACATAGATACGGTGCGATTGGTTTACTTTAGTTATTTTCATAGTATTTTGTCCTATGGTATATAGTTATGGGGCAGTGCAGCCGATATTAATACAATCTTTGTGCTGCAGAAGAGGGCTATTCGCGCTATTTCTAACCTAGGTCCAAAAGAATCATTAAGAGGATTTTTTAAAGAAATAAACATCACATTAAGGAATTTGCTAGAAACTGTGACAATCATAATATTAACACGAGGAATCAAACATAAACTTGTTATGCCTACTATGCGTTATGAAATTTAAAACAATTGTTAAGAAAACGTTTGTGTGAGAAAGGTTATTATAACATAAATGCTTTTATTAATGGTACCACAGACTGGCATTGAAGCGGACACCCTCAGGCTTTTTAATTATAAATGTTTAATTGTACAATATTACATTGTGATTTATATTTTTACAAAACAAGCCCGCTGAGTTTCTTGCGCCCGTTCTTTTCAGGTCTGAGGCAGTCTAATTTTGTGTGGTAGTTTTTTTCAATAAGCGATTTTGAATCCTATTTTGAATAAATGTATTTGAATTTGAGTCTCACGCTGGGACAAAATAATAAAAAAGAACGCACACGGAAATATAAGCAAATTAATTATAGCGCGTCGCATTCTAATCATATTTGAGGAAAATTACAGGGAAAATAGATCAGGTTCCGGATTAGAGTCGGCACGGTGCGCGGAGCAACCGGCCAATGTTGACTAGATGCTAGCTTATATCTTCCGTGTTGTCCTGTGGCCTCCAGTGTCTATCAGCTTCTACAGGGTGTAATCTTTAAGTTCGATCAGGTAATTATTCGGTAACTATTGCAGGTATCAAAAGACCTTTAACTGATATTGAAAGTACGTTATCTAATCAAAATTACATCAATAATTTTTAAAAATTCAAACGAGAAGTTTATTAAATTTTGATATTAAACACCAACACTTACCAGAGGCTCCTTTGCACAGGATACCGGCTAGATTATGTGATTAAGCAGTGATGTGTAAACATTACTGTGTTTCCGTCTGGGGCAAATGAGACTTAACATCGTATGTCTCAGGGTGCGCAGTTGTATTGCCGCTCAGAATTTTTGGGACTTTCAGGAATCCTGAGCGGCACTGCATTGTAATGGTCGGTGCGTGTCAATTACCATCGGCTGAGCGCCCGGCTCATCTCGTCCCTTATTATCATAAAAAAAACACTCCCTTACATTTAGTGTGGGATTGTGGGACACAGCTAGGACGTCACTTCGAATACAAAGTTTTGTACTTACTGAGATATAAATATTATTCAATTAATGTATAGTTTTACTTTGTTTGTTTCCTTTAATAACAGTACTAAGTTAAAATAAGGAAACTCAAACTAATCTCGGCGCCTATTTCTGCTGGGAAGCTGTTATGTGTAAGCATTATTGTGTTTCGGTCTGAAAGGCGCAGTAGATAGTCAAATTACTGGGCAAATGAGACATAACATCCTATGTCTCAAGGTGACGAGTGCAATTAGTGCCGCTCAGGATTTTTGGGTTTCTCAAGAATCCTGAGAGGCACTGCATTGTAATGAACAAGGCGTATCAATTACCATCAGCTGAATGTCCTGCTTCTCTCGTCCCTTACTGTCATAGAAATAATTTCATATAAGTATACAATTTATAAAACTTTTGATACGAGAAGTTAGAATTTTAAATAGTTATTGATGTTGTTTTACTGATTAGGAAACGTAATTTCGATATCAGTTTGAAGTTTTTTGATATCTGTAATAGTTACGGTATTTTTTTTATGGAATAGGAGGACAAACGTACGTACGGGTCACCTGGTGTTAAGTGATCACCGCCGCCCACAATCTCTTGCAACACCATAGGAATCACAGAAGCGTTGCCGGCCTTTAAGGAAGGAGTCGTATCGTCGTGGAAACACCGCATAACGAAGCTCATTACACAGCTTTGTAGTACGTAGAAGAAATATCCTTGAAAACCGCACTGTGGAGGACCACGCCACACATCCAGATGTTGGGGATGATATACTTGTGGCGTGTCATGCGAAGGTGGAATTCGGCGGCAGGAATCAGGTAAAACAGCTCTTCGGATATAATCGCCTGGTTACACATAACAATTACACTCTGTATGTGGGTGTGTTCGTATTGATATAACAACTACGCCCACCTGCTTCATTAATTTTATTCAAATTGGGCAGAAAAATTTGTATGAAAATACTTTTCTGACGTGTCATTTATTTAACATATTTTTTTATGCAAATACATATTTTTTTACATATATTTTCATATTCCTTATACGTACCTATATATATCCGAAGAAAGTACAAGTTTATGTATCCCAATATGCAAAGATTACCTTGTCAACAAGGCTTAACAAGCTAAAAATTAAGTTAACACGTTAAGTGCGAGGCTATTTTCAGAAAACTTACAGCCAGTGCGTTTGTGTCCTTTTAGAACTCGTAGCCGTGCTTAACTGCAGTGCGTATGAGACCTAAACAATCTCCTAAAAAACTTTTTTTTTAAGAATGCATAATTACTCCAAAAAATTAGATATGACCAAATTTCTGTAAAATATAGAACATCGATTAATTTATCTATAGGCTGCTTAGCACGTAGATATGACAAATAGATTAAGAGAAAATACGAAAAAAAATTAGGTATCTCTTATATCGCTCACTGCAAACTAAAGATAGTCTTGTTTGAGTAGTGACTAGTGAGGGGAAAATTAAAATGTTTTTTATCCACAATCAAACTTTTATTCAAGTAGGATGCAATGCTATTCATTTAGGAAAAGTATTTACTTATTTAAGAAAAGTGTTTTTCATTAAAGCAAGATGCATGCAATATGTCATTATTCGTTTAGTTTTCCTACTTAGTGTAAGGCGTAATTAGTTGTAGCGGCCTACGCAACGCCTTTTTTGTTACCATGTTGTATGGTCATAGCATGGTCTGAACATCTTCTTTCGTGAAAACCTGCAATAACTTATAGTAATGAGATCTAGGTGTATATTTCAAAATTTATTGAACTAAAATTTTACCAACTTCGTTTTGATGTTTCATATATGTGTATGTGTATATGGAAGTGATTGTATAGGGTAATATCATAGTAGGACATAATTATTGCAGATCTCGGAACATAGACTCCAAATTTGAACCAGAGGAAACAAAATAAAAATACAGGTCTATTAAATAAATGAAGATCTAGGAACAAAGCATCAGATCATTGGACAAAAGAGATGCTATTAAAATAAAAAAAAACAGTCACATAGTTTGAGAATGTAATGTCGCTATCCATCTTTTCTCTTCGTTGTATTTCATGATTTTTCTCTTCTTTCTGTTTTTCTTGCTGTGTTTTTCTTCAAGCTGCACTTCATCACTTCTCTGTCGATCTTCTTCCCATTTTTCAGTCGAATCATCGTTGTGGTTGTCGATATTTCTTTTGACTCTTTCAATTATCTTATTATTTTCTTTTCCCAGTATTTCCTGATTTTTCTGATGTGTTTTATAATCACCTTCTCGCCACGTTACTTGGTTTTCATGTTCTCCTCCTACCTGGTGGTTTTCTTGTTTTTGGTGTACTTGTTCGCCTCCTACTGTTTTCCCCTCTGGGTTGTCAACATCATTCACCTTTTCATCTTCAAATGCATATTCAATTTTATAAGAATTTTTTCCTGTGTCAGTTTTGCAAGTTTCAGTTAGATTTATAGCTGTTTTTCTAACTTTTGCATGCTGCTTTCATTTAGTTCTAATGGTAGTAAGTGTGAATAAGAAATATTGTTCAAAGATGAGCGAGCACCTGCTTGAAGTGCATAAGGCGCTTAGCAAACCAGGGAAAGATATTCCACTGTAATTATTATTGTTATAAACCTTTTAGTTGTTGGTGAAGCAATTGGATTGGTATGGTATGGTATAATCGGGCTAATTTCCGCAACTCGACGATTGTGCGCCTATTTTGCGTGTGTGGGAATTTATTTGTTATTCCTGCCACCCCAATTCCTCCAGAAACTTTAGCAACCTCGTCTCCTTCCTACAGACTTCTGGGAGTGTGTTTGGGGTACCAAGATGTTGAGCCCGCTAAGTTGCTACACCTGGACAATGCAGGAGTACATGTGCAGCACCGCATGCAGGCCCTGCACAGGGGGCTGTCAGTTATGTCCATATTAAAAAGATATTTATTATAGGGACCTTCCCGGTTAGGGCCGCCGTTATCCGTTTAAGTTGGATTCTAGAGAGCTTAATAAGGCGATTTGCCATACTGGCATCAATGTCTTCCGTGTTTGTCTGCAGTCCTCTAATGATAACCATAGATATTTGTGTTGGTTTTTGTGCGTTTCCGTATGTAGCTTTTGTGTCAGCCAGAAGGTAGAGGTAAGATGGGTTCTGGCCCTATGGCAGTAATATTTGAGCCTCTTCTAGCTAACTCAACTGCCATATCATTTTCGCATGAGTTGCTACCTTACCATTACCTACCTACCTTTACCTTTGATCCATTGTATAGTAACTTCGGTATGGTAACACACATGATTTAAGGTGTTATGATATTCATAGATCATACCCGAAGTGGTGAAGTTGCTGTTCAGTGCCTGTAAAACGGACAAACTGTCGGATAGTATGCGGATGGGGAAGTCTTTAACATTCCGTGACGCGATTTTTCGAACTGCCTCAAGTATTCCTAAGCATTCAGCTTGAAAAACTGTGGTACCTATACCTAAGGGTAATACGATTTTTATGTTTAGATCATCGGAGAAAATGCCGCAACCTGTTCCCGACTTGGTTTTAGAGTCGTCAGTGAATATTCTTAGGTCCCTGATGTTGAGACCTTCATTTGTACCGAATTCTTCAAGCTGTATTTTATATTTTTTGTCGAAAATTTATTTCAATTCCATTATTAGGTGCTTTCATAAGAGGAATATCATTGGCTATATCTATTAAGATTGTGGTATGTTATGTGTCTGTTTTCCGCAACAATTGTCTTATCGAACCGCTGCTGATGCAGCTTCTTATTGGATAAACAAGTGAAGTGGCAGGAGATTTAGTATGACTTCGACGGCTGCAGGAAGAGTGGTCTACATATACCCTGTTTTTGCCATACATACCAGTATTTGCCAGCTTTGTAACTTAGCTTGTGCCGTCATGTGAAGTGTTCTGCACCACCAGACTAAGGCATCATAGCGGATCATAGGTCTAATGTCTGAGATGTAAAGCCATAGGGTTATTTTATTATTTAGTCCCCATTTCTTTCCTAGCATTCTTCGGCATTGCCAGAAGCAATTAGTTTAAGCTTTAATGAGTCAGGAGAAGAAACACCACTACTGCAGTGACGGTTCTTATTATTTTAAAGCCTTTGAGTTGATGTTGTAGCTATCGGATGATAATGGAACGCGTTAGGAGAAGCTAAATTACTGCGATTGCGATTTTTATAAGTATGGAGCTCCTGAGTTGGTGTTAATGCAGTATTTTGAAGCACAGTAAAGATTTTTCCTGTACAAGGGCTGACATAAATATTATTATTTCGTGATTGCACAATATCAGAAAGGTTCTTTTTTGTCTTTTGGTAAATATTTCCAAATCAGAGTTGCTGTCGCTATTTTAAGATGGGGAGCGTATTCGGATATTTTCAGAATTTGTATTAAACTTGTCGATGGAGCTGAATACCAAATACCAATGAATGATGTTCATTCGTATTTGGCGAGAAATAAAGAGATTTGTGGCTCTTTTTTTTCTATTAACAATCGTTGGGTTTTGAAAATACGGTTTGATGTCCCTTTTAATTCCCATTCACATCCAGAAGAAATTAATTTTTGCACTTTTCTCTTCCAGAAAAACTCAAAATTGAATTATTTATCGACACTTAAACGGCACTCATTGCGTCTGCGAGGTCTCAGATTTAGGAGATTTTAAAGATCTCTCTGCGCACCGAATGTTTAATTTCACTACTTAGTGCGTTAGGGACCTCTTCAATCTCCAATTTTTTTTTCGTTACTTATGAATCAAATTTGAAGTGAGAAGCATGTATGTAATTTAATTCTGTCACACACACAGAAATAAAGAAAGTACAGCCGAAAGCACAGGGGGAGTGAACATGATTTTTAGAGCCGCACTGGCTGAAAGTCCCGTAAGAGTTCTTTTAGATCCCCTAACGCATTGAACGTGTTCATGGCATGCATGGCTCAGACACGTGTTTATTTAAGCAGTGACCTAACTACGACAACGTCAGTGACGTAACAATAACGACGTCAAAAATGGAGTTTATTTTTTTGCTATTACAAAACAATTTTTAGCTTGTGTTTAGCTAAAACGTTGCACAACATAAACTGAAGCGTACAAGAACAATTAAACACACCTTACACAAGTTTCGACTCGTGTTTGTGTGACTGAGATTTTTAATAGAACTTTTTCAAAACAAGTGTTTAACACATGTTTTTTTTTAATAACACAGCTTAGATTAAGTTGTGCTTCATAAGAGACTTTCATAATTAGCAATTAATTAGTATAAAAAGTCAATCTTTTTTCCTATTTTTTAATTAATTAAGTACTGTTTCGTTACCCTGACCAAATAAACATATTTTAAAGGTATTTCGTTGTTGTATTCAATGACAAATTGCCTGCAGAAAATAATAATTTTAGGACTAAAGACTAGGTAGGTAGGTAGGTATATTTATTAAGTCCTGTTGTTAAAATACATACCTGCGCGTACAAGACTTGAAGTTTACTAGGTAGGTAGATAGGGTAAAGCACCCAGCAGTCAGCCCGGCACCAGTAGTCAGCCTTTTGAGACATTATTTCCATATAAATAGTGTTGAAATTTATTACACATTTAAAATAATTTTTAATCGAATCCTCGTCTCCTTATTGCCTAACACGCACACTTTGAAACCAATAGCACCTCAAGTTGACAAGCTACACTCCTTGATTTGCACTGTTGCCAAAGACATAACTAGACGCGTCGCTGTTACAATTTTTTTCTTAAGGAATGGTTTTCGAGTTTTCAGTTAATTTTTGTATGTATTAGCTGTAATTTGTGGTGCATCGTTATACTGAGTTACGATAAAATGTTTATTTTGTATTTTATTAACTTTAAAACGCATTTTATTTGTTTAATACGTTGTAATTTAGGTGGCTGACTACTGGTTTTCTCGTGAATTTCTTATATGTATTTGAAATCAACGGAGCGAATAGTCCCAAGTATGCTCATTACTTTAGACTTATCTCTTATAAGACGAAAATTGTATTTTACCAGTAGTCAGTAGCACGTCAGGGGCTGACCAATGTGTCTACAAAACCAGTACTCAACTGGTAGTCCTGTTGCACAAAATAGCACCTTAAAGCCTTTTTTAATTAGGATTAAATTTACGCACAAATATTTTAGCATGAAAAGCCAATCCAAACACCAATCCACCCATACAAAGAAGAGCAATTAACACAAGCTATGGTGGCGATTCTAGATGGGATGAAGATTAGAGAAGCCAGTGGACATTTTAGTCTTCCGTGAGGGACGCTACAAAATACGACGACGACTACAACTAAGGGTTCCAGAAATACCCCCTAAAATGGGACAAGAATTGGTACTGTCTATAAAGAAGAAACTGCCTTGAACGACTGGCGCAAAAGGTTAGCAAAATGTGGCTTCGCTTTTAAATGTGATGATCTCCTTAATACCGTCCATAATATTATTTCTGAAGGACATAGGCTGAACTTATTTGTAAATAATAGGCCGGGGAAATAATGGTACTAATCATTTTTAAGACGAAATCCCGAATTAAGGGAGACGGCACCCGAAAATATATCTAAGAATCGAGCCGCTGTAACCAACAAAAGTTTTCGGAAGTGGTTTGCTGGACTAATAAGCCACTTAGAAGAAATGAATGCAAGTGATATTTTAACTAACCCAGACCAAATATTTTATGGTGAAAAAACCAAATTTACGTTTATTCAAAGACTGGAAATTGGTACCCCGAGGATATAAAAACGTCTCCAAAATTGTAAAGGATAAAGAAGCTGTTACTGTCCTTGTATTTATATCGGCTTCTGGAAAAAATTTGCCTCCTTGTAAACTACACAAATATAACATGTAAGACTACCAAAAGATGTATGTATGCCTGCCAGTATACCAACTGGATGGTTGTCAAGAAAGTCAGCAACTGATTGGATGAAATCCGATATATTTAAATATAAATTATAAGTTAAGAAGAACAAAACATAAAAAAACTAGTTCTCGTTTTTGGTAATATTAATATGGTATTATCCAATATGAACTTTCACAGAATGTGACACATTTGATTCAGCCTGCTGATGTAAGTGTATACCTCTAACCCTTTGAAGGCAAAATGGAAAAATACATTTTACGAATGGACAACTCAACCTGAAAATGTCAATAGTGTCCTTTTGAAAATAACATTTTTTCCATTACTTATAAAAGTCTTAGAAAAACTGACAGAAAAAGAGAGGCTGACTACAGGGTAAGACATGGCTGACTTGTGGAGAAATGAGGCTAATTTTATATATAACTCTATTATAGAGATAATGAATTGTAACTTTCTTTCGTATATTGAATAAACAATCTTTCGGAGAATAGTGGATGTTTTTATTCATAGTGCTTTATATTCAAAATACAGTTAAATCAAATTATTAATATATTGTGAAATAATACTTATTTCCTAGTATTGATTTATAATAATTTACTTAAAGTTACATTAATAATACACTTTTATAATATCTAAATTCCCAGACACTGTTCAGGCAATATCTATGAATAAATTTAAATGTTTTAAAAAATGGGTCCGTCGTAAATCCTATTACTCCACAGCAGAATATCTAAGTGGCCGACAGCCTGGGACTAGATTATGGTTATTTTATAGCAATAACAACAACAGTATAATATTGTATATTTTGTTAAAAATAGCACAAAAAAAGAATGCTGGGAGAGTTTCTTGCGCCGCTTTTTCTCTCACAGAGCCCCATTTGTTTCCGAAGCGGTAGTAGTATTAGAACTGACATCCTGACATGGGGCATACTAAAACTTTTGCACACCTAGGTAATGAGAACTATTTGAATTTCGTTTTTAATTTATTTTTTGAAACGTTGCAACCTTCTTAGTAATAAAAAAACAATTGGCGGGAAATACTTTGTCAATTATTTTTTATCACACAACAAAGTTCTACTTGCGCAACGAAAATGGAATTAAGTCGAAAAGATTTCAGAGCGATGATTTTTTATAATTTTAAAAGTTCTCTATCTCTCCGCTAGACTATGCCAGTCGTCTTAAAAATGCTTTTGGGAGAGAAGCGCCTTGCATGAGCACCGTGAGGCGATGGTTTGCTGAATATGAGAGTGGTCGGGTTTCTTTACATTACGAATTTCGTGAAGTGCAGCCTTCAACTACCGTGAACGAAAATAATATGTGTGTTAGCGGCCAATTGAAGAAAACCCTATAAATTAAAATTAAAAATGACCTATGAGACAATTCGAGGACCATTGGGGATTGGTATGAGCCTAATTCAGAAAATTTTACACGAAGAATTGAAAGTTCGGAAATTTGTTGTCGTTGGATCCCTCATGAACTGATAGCGGAGCAGAAGCGGGCTCGCGTATAATGGTGCTCACAGATGCTAATGAAGTACGACCACGGACATTCTAATGCTGTTTATGACATTGTCACAGGAGATGAAACGTGGGTTTATCATTCTTTATTATTATATTATTTTGAACCCGAAAAAAACAACAGCAATCTTGTGAATGGGTGTTTGAAAATAAAAACAGGCCAACAAAAGTGGAAGAAAGGTTGGTAAAAAAATAATCTCATTTTTTTCTCAGCTACGGGTCCTGCACAATTCCACTTGAAGATCAAAAGAGTGGTATTATACCATTTGCTTACCCAGGATGTTAAAGAAAGTTCGCGAAAGACGACCAAAAAGCCGCGTTCTCCTATATCATGACAACGCTTCTTCACACATGGCCAAGTCATTTTTAGCTTCCGAATAAGTACAACTCGTCACCCTCGTACATCCTGACCAAAATCAAAGATTTGATGAGAGGTTTCACTTTTACCAATTCCGAAGAGGCAGTGATAGCGTTCAATCAGCACGTAGAAAACATGCCTTCAGATCTGTGATCCTCCTGTTTTATAAAATGGTTCGATCGCATGAAAAAATGCTTAAAATGTAAAGGAGAGTATTTTGAAAAGCAATAAACATAATATTTTGGTTATAACATGCCTTTTTTTAAGCTACGTAAAACTTTAAGTGTACCTACGTATGTAAAATAAAACACCGGGACACTCTCGTGTCGCCGTATTACCAAAGTCCTCCGAAACGGCTTAACCAATTTGTTTGAAAAGTGTGTATATCGGGTAGGTCTGAGAATCGGTCAACATCTATTTTAAGTACCTACCCCTAAATGATAAGGGTCCTAAATATTTTTTTTTTTTTTGACAATTTTTCTTATTATGATTCAGCATTAAAAAATACACACAACTTCAAATTTTCATCCATTTACGATCGACACCTATTTTTGTACCGCGTTTTAATATTATTCAATTCCATCCACAGATACGCAATAGAGTTGAAAGATGGCAATCGAATATAATGATAATGGAAGTACGATAAATTTTATATACGATATATTTGGTAGGTCTGAGAATCGGTCGTCATCTATTATACCTATAACCCCAAAAAAAATGTTTTTTTTATCACTTTAAATGGGAATATAACGTTTGCTGGGACAGCTAGTAATATTATATTTCTGTATATTATAGTTTTTTATAATGGTTCTATTGAAGTAATAAATAGTTTGTATAGCAATACTGACCCATGGTTTCAAACCATCATACTTAATACTGTGAAAATGACTCAACTAGGTGAGTCGATTGTTATATCAGTTAATTTTATTTCTTATCTTTTAAACGTGTATCCAATGTTTGTAACATTTGGAACGGTAAATTAATAATTAATATAGGTATTTAACTGGCGCTTACCCAGTACTCGATATCAAATATAATATTGTTTTCTTCGTCACACGTAACTTGGTATTTTTACACTTTGAACATCACCGAAGTTTACCAGTAGGAGGCTCCTTTGCACAGGCTGCCGGCTAGATTATGGGTACCATAATGGCACCTATTTATGCCGTGAAACAGTAATGTGTAAGCATCATTGTGTTTCGGTCTGAAGGGTGCCGTAGCTAGGGAAATTACTAGGCAAATGAGGCTTAACATCTTATGTCTCAAGGTGACGAGCGCAATTGTAGTGCCGCTCAGAATTTTTGGTTGGTTTTTCAATCATCCTGAGTGGCATTGCATTGTAGTGGGCAGTGCGTATCAATTACCATTAGCTGAACATTGAACGAAAAGAAGTCTCATCCAAAAACAATACAACTTATGGTTTATTCGTAATTATTAGGTAGATAAGGAGTGTGGGTCTGGTGTACACTGATTTGTAGATAATGTAAAACGCCAGGGCAATCCTAAGAACTATGCCGCAAAAGGCAATAAAATATCAACCGATTTAGTATGTATTATCTTCCATTACCAGAGCATTGCCAGCTTTCGGAGTATGACACTAGACTATGTAGACGTATTTAACGTAAAACGACTTATTAGTGAGCCTACTGAGCTAGAGGTCCCGGGTTCGAATCCCGGTAGGTGCAAACATTTATATGATGAATATGGATATTTGTTTCCGAGTCATGGATGTATATATGCATTTATGTATGTTTAAGTACGTATATTGTATTAAATATATCGTTGTATTGCACCCATAGTAGAGGCAATGCCTAGTTTGGGGTCAATATATCATTATTATGTGAAATATAGCGGTAGGTACTAGGCTGGTACTTTATGCTGGTTTTCTCTCCGTATGCGGTACAAATGCGGTTGAGTCCAGCCCTTTCGTGCTATGATCCTAGGACGCTAGCGTGATTCACCCACAAGGAAAAGTCATCAGCGACCTCTTACGATATCCTTGAGCCTGGAACTTCCCATTCTTTTTACATCCCGTGAAGCAAAGGGTATGCCAACACGTCCACTTAGCTTCCGATACTCCAGAAAATCAATATCTAACTTTGGTTAGATAGTGACACCACCGATGATACGGTAGTAAAGAACGAGTAACCATCCTGGTGTAACATCACGTCTTAAATTTGAAAAATCGGTCCAACCGTTAGGAGGAGTTCACTAACATACACATGAGCAGGAGAATTATATTATATGGACGAATTGAGAGTCTAAACCAATCTCAATTTCACTGAAACCAACAAAAAAATCATCAAAATCGGTCCAGCCGTTTAGGAGGTAGTTTAATTGTGAACCTAAACCATTCTCGAATCCACCTGAAGACACACACCAATCTCAAATTCACAGGAACACACAAAAATAACATCAAAATCGGTCCAGCCGTTTGGGAGGTAGTTCAATTGTGAATCTAAACCATTGTCGAATCCACCCGAAGACTAACAGAAAGTTTCATTGAAATCGGTCTAGCCGTCTAGGAGGAGTTCAGTGACATACACACGCACACAAGAAATATATATATATAAAGATATAGATAGTCGCCGTCTTTAATTAACGATTGGTCTCCGCTGCGCTCCAACTAGATACCGTAGGCTTAGTCGCAAAGTGCGGCAACGAATTATACTATGCCCAAGTAGTCGTACTCGAGCGAATCTCGAACAATGTGTGACACACGTTGTGTTAAACTTTGACATGCCATATGTTCTGCTGAAGATGTCATTGAGTGTCAAGTTGCCATGCACACAAGCATCTAATAGTTGCCGTTATATGAAAGCTATTATTCTTAGGTAGTGCGGTATCTAGTTGAGTGCAGCGGAAATCAATCCTCAATCTAAGATTGCCGTATTAAATGATTTGTATTTATAAAACTCGATAATTATTAGTTAAAATGACTGGAAGCTTTCGTATTAAAATTCATTGATGTGCATCAAGATCAGATAAGACAACAAAACGATAACAAAACAAAACAACTTGAAGAGGCAGTCTTATCACTTATTAAGCTATCGAGTAACTTGAGAATTATCCGATAAGATAAATATACAAAAACATGATAAAGTACGATAGATCAAGTGACATCTCAGATTTTTTACGATATAGTAATCTGTATCAAAAGAAATATGAGCGGATTGTATGCAATTTTATGAAACGTGCAGTTATTGATGTTTTTTTTTTGCAAATGCTAATACTGCAGTAAATATCACTTTAGAACTATTTTTAAAACAGGAGGACCACAAATCTGAAGGCATGTTTTCTACGTGCTGATTGAACGCTATCACTGCCTCTTCGGAATTGGTAAAAGTGAAATCCCTAATCAAATCTTTGATTTTGGGGAAATCACAGGGTGCTAGGGCGGGGCTATGTGCAGGATGGGTGACGAGTTGAACTTTTTCGGAAGCTAAAAATGACAGTTTTGTTGGCCGTGTCTGAAGAAGCGTTGTCATGATGTAGGAATACGCGGCATTTTGGTCGTCTTTCGTCCATCCATCGAAAATTCCATCACTTCTTTTGGAAAATGTTAAGGAATGTAAACAAAATTTCAAATTCAGTGTTGTTAGCCCAGCAGAAATAATTAAAACTTTCAGATCCTTAGAAATGGAAAAAACTGTTGATATATGAGGCATATCTGTAAAAATAATAAGTTCTGTTATTGACGTCATAGCACCATATCTAGCACTAGTTTTTAATAGCTGTATTGAACATGGCGTGTTTCCTGACCTTATGAAGTATAGTAAAATTACACCAATATTTAAATCGGGACTCACTTCTGACCCGAATAACTATCGCCCTGTTTCGGTGTTGCCGACCCTTAGTAAAATATTTGAAAAAATTATTTTAAGCCAAATGCTTACTCACTTTAACACTTATAAGTTACTTCATATAAAACAATTTGGCTTTACTAGGGGACGCTCGACTACGGATGCAGGTGTTGAACTCATCAGGAATATTTTTGAGGCCTGGGAGGAATCACAGAATGCACTTGGTATCTTCTGTGATTTATCTAAGGCTTTTGATTGTGTTCAACATTCAACGCTGGTCAGGATTTAGAGGGTCGAGGTGAATGGCAGGAGATCTCCTGGGACTCCTCTCGGTGTGGGGGTACCACAAGACTATATTCTTGGACCCTTCCTCTTCCTAATTTATATAAATGATCTACCTAACCTTGTAGAAAAAAAACACAAGGTGGTATTGTTTGCGGATGACACTTCACTTATATTCAAAGTGAAACGAAGCCAAGTTTTATATGACGAAGTAAACAATGCTCTATCTGACATCGTGTACTGGTTTAGCGCCAACAACTTATTGTTAAATAATCATAAAACCAAATATATTAAATTCACCGCGCCAAATGTCAAAAATGGAGATGCGAATACTTTATTAAATGGAGAGGTGGTAAAACCAGTGGAATCTGCTACATTTCTTGGCATTACTCTTGATTCCAAATTGCAGTGGGGCCCCCATATTGAAGGATTGGCAAATAGGCTTAGTTCTGCAGCATATGCGGTTAAGAAAATCAGACGGTTAACTGACATAGATACGGCGAGATTAGTATACTTTAGTTATTTTCATAGTATTATGTCCTATGGTATATTGTTATGGGGCAGTGCGGCCGATATTAATACTATCTTTGTGCTGCAGAAGAGGGCTATTCGCGCGATTTATAACCTAGGTCCTAAAGAATCATTAAGAGAGAAACTTAAAGAAATAAACATTTTGACTGTTGCTTCTCAATACATTTTTGATAATGTTTTGTATTTTCATAAGCACATTGAGGAATTTTCTAGAAACTGTGACATTCATAATGTTAACACGAGGAACAAACATAAACTTGTTATGCCTACTACTCGGTTGGGTCGAGTTAGTAAGTCTTTTGTTGGGCGATGTATATGCTTCTACAATATGATCCCAGAAAATGTACAAAACAAATGTGTTACGAAATTTAAAAGAATTGTTAAAAAACGTTTGTGTGGGAAAGGTTATTATAGCATACGCGATTTTCTTAATGACACCACGGACTGGGATTAAAGTGAACACCCTCAGGCTCTTTAATTATTAATGTTTATTGTACGATATTACATTGTAATCCATATTTTATATAAAAAAAAAAGCCCGCTGAGTTTCTTGCGCCCATTCTTCTCAGGTCTGAGGCAGTCTCTTTTGAATGGGTGGTAGATTTTGACGTTCAAAAAGTGATTATAAATCCTATTTTGAATAAAAATATTTGAATTTGAATTTGAATTTGAAAGTTTGTATGAATGTATGGAAGTCTGGATGTATGGACCTATAAAAATCTCAGCCCTACCTTCTGGCTTTCCAACGAAGTATCTACTAATATTATAAATACGAAAGTTTGTATGAATGTCTGGATGTATGGACCTGTGAAAATCTCAGCCCTATTTTTTGGCTTTCGAAAAAAGTATCTACTAATATTATGAAAGTTTTTAATAATGTATGGATGTCTGGATGTATGTTTGTTGCTTTTTCACACGAAATATAGATAGATTTTATTGAAATTTTTAATAATATAGCTTACATATCAGAATCATACTCACATAACAGATATGTAAAGTAGATAATCTCTTTCTATACTATTTTATTTGAACAAATATTTGAATAGTTATGACGACGACGATAAACAACCGAGTGCGCGATATTGTGGTGCGGGCCGGTGGCAGGTGGTGGGACGGGCTTGCGTGACTGGACGGCTGCGGGTGGAGGGGTTATTAATTTTAAACGCCTGCAGTTCCTATTAATTTACATTTTCAATGACTAACAAGAAATCGCAGGATCAAACCCTAAAAGAAGCAGGTATACATTTGGCCATGTTTTTCCTAAGGTCAACTCTACGTGACTTGCTCAGGCGTTTTTAAATCGCAAAATCTGCACGTTTATGCTGACTGAAATAAATCGTTTAACATAATTTAGGAGTTGAATATATTGCAGTATGTACCTATAACTTTTTAATCACTATCAAATATCATATACATACATCCGACCTATTTATCCTTACGAACTATAGCGTTTATAACACCTATTGGTGAAATAATCATAAAAATTCTTAGTACAAATGAACATTCATTACACAATATAGTTGTTCGAATACTTATATCTGCAGAACAGCTGGACTGAATTTCATGATTTTTAATTTGTTCGATTTGCCTCCGTTCCGAATCGCAGAATAATATAAAATCATTGAAAAATTTACGAAAAAAGAAAATACTTTCTTTTATTTAAAATCATTATCACAATTTTTTAGAGGATAATCTTTTTTATGGAAAAAGAGGACTAAAGGGCGTACGGGCCATGGTGTTAAGTGATCACCGCCGCCCACAATCTCTTGCAACACCAGAGGAATTACAAGAGCATTGCCGGCCTATATCTCTGGATCTACTAAGCCAATTTTGAAAATTCTGTTATCAAAGAAATTAATTTTTTTGGGAGTGTCCTATATCTACTTTATATTAACCCAAAAAATTAAAATTTAACATTTTCATAGTATTTATATTTGTAAAATACGTCGGAGAAAAAACCGTTGAACACTTTTATATGGCAAACAACGTTTGCCGGGTCAGCTAGTCGGTCAAATAAAATGGCGGAATCCCAGGAACAATTTAATCTTTCATCAATAAGAATAAAAGAGAAAATCAAGAACCTGATAAAGACTTGACCTGTAAAGTAAGTGTTTATTTTTTCTGATGAATAATAATATCAAAACATAACATTATAACATTCTTTGTAAAAATAAATAAAATCTCACTTGATAAAATAATATGAATATATATTAATAAAGGTATTTTTTATTTTAGGTAGAGAAAATGCCAACTTTGCTCAAAGATGTAGGTTAAATCGTCAGCGTTTCTGAGAAAAAAAATCTAACAATGCTCCTAGCTCTTCAGTAATACGTGAGTTCTTATCTATCCTTAGTTTAAATTACTAGTGGTAGACAAATATATTATCCTTTTACTCTTACTTACATTTCAATAATCTATCGACATGAAGCATTGGACTATAACTATATTGGACATAATTATAGGATAGATAAGATCTTGTCATTAAACAGTGACAGCAATGTATCCGTAACTAGAGATACGTTATTGAAAACGGCCGTTAATGTATATAAAATTTAATGTATTTATGTATCTGTTAATTATTCCTAAAGTTAGTTATTATTAAGTTTTACTTCAATCGCGCGTAAAGGTTACACACACATACTTATTTTTTTTTAATAATGTCTGATCCGAGTCCATTGGGTTCCGCTCCAAAAATCGAGTTTTTATTCATCGCCAAGCACGAGAAATGGTGAAAAATGTTTTAGACGTGTGTGTTGAAAAAAAATTAATTTAATTATTACATTAAAATGTTGAAAAAAATAATAAAATATATTTTTTCACTTTTAATCTACTGTTAAATTAAAGTTAAACTTAAAGCATTGTTTAAATTTATCAACACACTCATGATTATCGTCATCAATTAATATTGACACATTGACACACTTTTTACACAAATTATCTTGCCCCAAGTTAAGCATATATAGCCTGTGTTATGGGTTACAAGACAATGATATATTTAATACAATATACTTACTTAAACATACATAAATACATTAAAACATCCATGACTCGGAAACAAACATCTATATTCATCATATAAATGCTTGCACCTACCGGGATTCGAACCCGGGACCTCTAGCTTAGTAGGTAGGATCGCTAACCACTCGGCTATACAGGTTGTCAATCAAATTATACTTAGTTCACAACACTATCGCATTCCTGAACTCTGCATTCGACTCGCGTGTATTCTGTAGTTATGTAGGCATTTATGTGGCGTTCTCGTTTTCATTAAAATGCTTTGCACTTATATACAATTTAATATAATATAGCACTTCACTATATATACACAAACAAAATGTCTTATACATGTTGATATGTCGCGGAGTTTATCCACGCCCGAGCTGTCACGTCGCGACGGTGGTCTTATACGAAGACGTCATCTCCATTCCTTTCTTTTCTGCAATAATATTATATAATGAATATTTACAAGTACACAAACATAAGAATAAACCATGACCCATCTTGAGCTGAACAAACTTAATGGATCTGGATAGGCCACACACTATGAAGGGATTCCAACCATATACCGAGGCAAGCCCTAGACTGGAATCCTAAAGGAACACGCAAACGCGGCCGTCCAAAGCAAACCTGGCGGTGGACTGTCATTCACGAAGGGAAACACATCGGAAAGACCTGCAGTGAAATCAAGAGAGTTGCTTAGGACCGATCGCTTGGATATGCACTGTGGATGCCCTCTGAGTCAGCTAGGGGTTACAGGAGCTTAAATGAATAAATGATGATGACACATCTGTTATATTTGGGGTCTCTTCGAGTATTGCGAGTTCATCACCACCAGCCATAACTTATTCGCGACGTGATGCGCTCGTAAAATCGATGCGGGGCTGGCGAGGCCATTATTCGTGAGGAAATTCTCCTGGCAAAGGATTTTGATTGTAACTGCTACTTAAAGAAACCTGAAAGTCTACTCTAGTACTTCAAACAAATGGATTATCAGCTTCCTCAATTAGTATATCTATCTGCCCAGAACTGAGAGATGCTGTAATGCCGCACAGGATAACAAATCTCTCTTGAAATCTGAACGTGTTTGAACGTCAATCAATATGAACATAAGCTAGTAATAATTAGCCTATGGTAACCACCGTTGTCTATATAAGCCAGAAACGCTCCTGTGATTGCAACACCGGTGTTGCAATCACAGGAGCGTTTCTGGCCTTTATGATATATGCGCTTTTTTTGAAGTTAGTCATTTTGTATCGTCCTGGAAACACCGCGCGATGAAATTCATTACATATTTCTTTCGTGCATGGACGAGAGGTTCTTGAAAACCAAAAGTAATCATTTAAATGCTATAAAATCATTAAAATTCCTTGCAAATAAAACATATTTTCTCATAAGTGGCATCTAATAGAAAAATGTAAGATTTCAAACTGAATCTTAACACTTAATTCAAAATAGATATTGCAGTTAATCTGTGGGTCCGTGAGTTCCTCGGATTAAGAATCATAATACACTGACGGGTTCATAAACTGCATCAATATTCTAGACGCCTTTGAAATTAATATTTTAACCTTATTTTTATGCCTCGTCCCTTATTTTCATTGAAAAAAAAACAAGTATTCAACCGTTTAATACAAATTTAAATTGAAACCTTATAGTTTGGTGCGCAAAATTCATAACAGCATACTATGATCTCTTTAAGACGTGTAAAAGGCAGTTGTTTTCTCAAAATTGATTGCTCTAAAATTCTTTTTGATGTCATTTCTAACACTACTACCACTGTGGAAAGAAACAAAACGGTTGCTTCCCTTGTGGTCCCATTGCTCCAATTTGGTCCAGATCTGACAGTGGCATCCATGAGAAAACCATAAAAGTCTTGCTATGTGTAGATGCACGACAAATGGAAGAATAACTCAACACCACGCCAACCGTCTAGAAGTGGGAGAGTCACGCTGCCATCTTATGACGTCAGCACAATCGGGCCAGACTCGTCCGGGTTAATTACCACACTCGCACAGAATACCAGCGTGAAGTAGCGGCCTAGTGCCGCTATGTTTCGCATAGGTTAGTGTCGAGGACCGGAGGCCATCCCTTCCCCCCTACCCCCACACACAAATTATGAGAGCGGTCCGTAAAAAGATATTACCCCAGGAGGGTACCAGCTCTACCAGAGCCGGAGAATCCCTCCCCGAGCACTCTCGCTCGGGCCGCTCTTCGTATTCTGGGGTGGGCACAGAACCGCGCATGACCGAGGACAAACGAGGCAGTAACACCACGGCACCCCGCTCCACGCTCAACGTGGACTTTTGCAATATCAGGGGAATTCACTCCAATTTAATCACCGTCCACCACCACCTTGAGACGGCGCAGCCGGCCTTGTGTTTCCTTACGGAGACGCAGATATCTCGACCTAGCGATACGTCATATTTAACGTACCCCGGGTACAAAATTGAGCACAACTTTTTGCCTCATGCCGGGGTATGTGTGTACGTTAGGGAGGATATCTGCTGTCGCCGTCTCGGCAATTTTGAGGGTAGGGACCTGTCTACTCTCTGGCTCCGCGTAGATTTAGACGACCGCGTCCGTATCTATGCGTGTGTCTACAGGTCCCATAGTGGTAACGCAGAAACCGATCATCTCATGGGCTGCGTTCAAGCAGCAATTGACGTCGTGCTTGCACAGATCCCCTCCGCTGAAATCGTGGTCTTGGGTGATTTCAACGGGCACAATGCCGAATGGCTTGGATCACGTACCACAGACTACGCAGGGCGATTTGTGCATAATTTTGCATTGGCGTATGGTCTGTCCCAATTGGTTGAGTCGCCAACGCGGCTCCCGGATGTGGATAGCCACATGCCGTCCTTATTAGATCTTCTGCTGACTACACATCCCGATGGTTACCACGTCTTTGTCGACGCCCCTCTCGGAACGTCCGACCATTGCCTGGTCAGGAGTGTAGTGCCTATCCGACGCCAACGTCGCAGACCACCAGCGACCCGCCGCGTTTGGCACTACAAGTCAGCAGATTGGGATAGGATGCGTTCCTTTTT
Organism: Leptidea sinapis; assembly: GCF_905404315.1. Taxonomy (NCBI): domain Eukaryota; kingdom Metazoa; phylum Arthropoda; class Insecta; order Lepidoptera; family Pieridae; genus Leptidea; species Leptidea sinapis. Next base: position 2,664,739 of record NC_066299.1, read on the forward strand.
TGCATCCTACCCTTGGGGCAAGGTTCGTTTCCCTTCGGATGATCCTAGTGCCTGCGCCATTGCAGTAGGCGATGTGATACTGCAGGGCATGGATATTTTTATACCAAGCTCTGTAGTACCGATCGGTGGCAGATCACAGCCCTGGTTCGATGCGTCAGTTAAAGCAGCATCTGACTGCAAAAAACAAGCGTATCGAACTTGGGTTGCGGCGCTGGGCACAAAGGATCCGAACTGCAAAGTTCTTAAGAGGAAATATAACCGTGCCTCCAGATTTTTTAAGCGGCAAATCGCCCGTGCGAAGTCTAAGCACGTCGTCAAAATCGGCGAGCAGCTTTCAGTTACCCGACCGGAACACGCAAGTTCTGGTCGTTGTCGAAAGCTGCTCTTGGTAACTTCAACCAGCCGTCCTTGCCGCCGTTGCACATGAGGAATGACACCCTGGCCCATACGGCAAAAGAGAAAGCCGAGCTCCTGTGCGCTCTTTTCGCCTCCAACTCGACTCTTGACGACAACGGAAAAACACCGCCGACCATCCCGCGGTGTCAGAGCTCTATGCCTGAAGTACAGTTCAGACAGAAAACTGTTAGGCGAGCTCTGTTTTCGTTGGACGTCGGGAAGTCGAGCGGGCCGGATGGCATTTCTCCAATCGTGCTTAGAACGTGTGCCCCTGAGTTGACGCCGGTGCTAACGCGTTTATTCCGGCACTCTTATTCCAAAGGCGTAGTCCCTGACTCATGGAAGTCAGCCCTTGTCCATCCGATCCAAAAAAAAGGAGACAGTTCGGATCCGGCGAACTACAGGCCTATTGCTATCACCTCCCTGCTCTCCAAAATCATGGAGAGCATAATTAGCCACCAGCTTTTAGTATACCTAGAGGGTCACCAGTTGATCAACGACCGACAGTACGGCTTTCGCCATGGACGGTCGGCAGGTGATCTTCTGGTGAACCCGAAGCCCGTGAATGCTGGAGTGCCCCAAGGCTGTGTGCTATCTCCTACGCTGTTTCTTCTGCATATCAATGATATGTTGGACACCTCCAACATGCATTGCTATGCAGATGACAGCACTGGTGATGCCGTATACACGGGCCATGCAGGTCTCTCTCGGGAAATCGTCGACCAGTGCCGGGAGAAACTTGTGTCTTCTATCGAGTCCTCTCTCGAGAAGGTCGCGGAATGGGGTAAATTTAACCTTGTCCAATTTAACCCCCAGAAGACTCAAGTTTGCGCGTTTACCACTAAAAAAACCCCATTTGTCGTATCACCGCTCTTCGAGAACACTTCTCTTAAAGCCGCGCCTAGTATCGGAATACTGGGTCTCGAAATCTCGAGCGATTGCCAATTCCGTGGCCATCTGGAGGGCAAAGCCAAATTGGCTTCGAAGAAGCTGGGCGTCATCAATAGAGCACGGCAATACTTCAAGCCGGCCCACATTCTAGCGCTCTACAAAGCGCAGGTCCGGCCACACATGGAGTATTGCTGTCATCTCTGGTCTGGTGCACCCCAGTATCTGCTCGATCCATTTGACCGCGTGCAACGTAGAGCAGCTCGAATTGTCGGGGACTCAGTGCTCTGTCAACGACTGGATCACTTGGCGTTGCGTAGAGACGTCGCTTCATTGTGTGTCTTCTACCGCATTTATCACGGGGAGTGTTCCGAAGAGCTGTTTAACCTGATTCCTGCCGCCGAATTTCACCATCGCACGACACGCCACAAGTTAGGATATCATCCCCACCATCTGGATGTGTGGCGGTCCTCCACAGTGCGGTTTTCAAGAAGCTTTCTCCCTCGTACTACAAAGCTGTGGAATGAGCTTCCTTGTGCGGTGTTTCGGGGACGATACGACATGGGTACCTTCAAAAAAAGCGCGTACACCTTCCTTAAAGGCCGGCAACGCTCTTGTGATTCCTCTGGTGTTGCAAGAGAATGTGGGCGGCGGTGATCACTTAACACCAGGTGACCCGTACGCTCGTTTGTCCACCTATTCCATAAAAAAAAAAAAAAAAAAAACCGGTTTGTATTATTTTTTATTGGAAAGGATATACTTAAAAGGTAGTGGTGAGAGTTTGGTTAGGTTCTGATTATGGAATCAATGACAAAGTAACGGAACTCTTCAATTCTTAGGAGCAAATTGACGATACTCGACCGAATCTTTTTTATGCTATCCGGATATTTGGGTCTTCTACTGTACCGTCATTTTGTTCAACTAATCTTAAATGTCGTAGTTGAATATGATTGTCAATAGAACTCCTTAACGACTTACAGTAAGAGTGCGATCTGTGGCACTATTTCTGTCTGTAATCAAAATGCAACGTGCTTACGTACATTCCTACAGTGCAGTAAAATATAAGTTAGTGTACTTAAGATTCACTAAAAATAAAAAATAAAACAATTTTAACAAAAAAATCGCCTCCGAAAGGGACACGCTTCTCAATGCAACTTTTAGAATATCTCACGTCGACGATAGACTCCTCTGCGACCGTCTGCACCAAAACATAATCTACACTCATCATGCAAGCTTAGCAATGTGATTGTTACCGATGTCGCTGGAGCTCCGCTCGGTTGGCTCGTTCCAAGATCGTCGCTCGGACGTAGTGAACAGCACGAAGAACAGGTTTGAGAAGAAGTAGATGGCAGACGCCAGGAAGAACACCTTGCGCCACTCCAGCGGGTCGCTCTGTAATATATAAATATATTTGTCACAGAAGGTAAAATAATTTGCAAAGCCAACGACAAAGAGGAGTGTTGAAATCTGATAACAATTAAAGCATTTGCAGAGAAGAGCACTACAAGTGCATTACATTTAATTCAAGATACCATTTTTTTTTAAATAACTGTTTTTATAAAGCTATTAAGAAAATTCACATTTTTTTAATATATTATACGATACAAATTATTTAAGTTTTCTTTAGTGTTAATTCCGCCAATATTTGTCTTTAAAACAATTCGACACGTGTTTCGCCTCTACACGAGGCATCCTCAAAGATCGATTAAATAATTCCGAAAAATCCGGCGTTTATAAACTAAGTTGTGACACTTGTAACGGGGTATATATAGGTCAAACAGGTCGAAATTTCGAAATTAGATTAAAGGAACATATTGCCGCATTTACGAATAATCATCCCGAAAAATCAAACTTCGCGAAACATTTAATTGATACAGGTCACTCACTCGGAAACAATAATAATTTTAATATTTTGCATACATGTGAAAAAGGATTTCGCTTAAATGTGTTAGAGCAATTAGAAATAATAAAACACAAAAATAACAATATGTTTACATTGTTGAATGAACAAACAAATTTAGTCCCATCACCTTTGTTACGTGTCTCTTCCGGGGGTAATACGTCACAACAGCCGACCAATCACAGCGCGTCATTTCATGGGGCGAGGGTATAAAAGAGCGGCTTCCGGCTCATTTGATTCAGTCTCGTGCCAGATTTTGGCGAGACAACACGTCCTGAGGATGCCTCGTGTAGAGGCGAAACACGTGTCGAATTGTTTTAAAGACAAATATTGGCGGAATTAACACTAAAGAAAACTTAAATAATTTGTATAATTATGGATTTCCGCAAAGTAACGCCTTATTCAATAAATTTTATTATACGATACGAAATCAAAACTAAATTAAGACATTTATATCGGGTATTGCCCCTCTTGCTCAAATTACAGCTTGCAGATGATCAGGCATGCTCTGATATTTTTCATGTCTATTTGGAACCACACAGCCAGTACCACAATTTTTAGGTCTTTAAGAAACTCTGATCAGTTTTGGCGGACTTTTACTCTCCTTTTAATCATGTCCAAGACGGGCTCAAACATGCTGTAAATAAATTAGCTAAAAATGTAGTAGGTAAGTAGATATTAATAAGATACAAATGCAGCTGAGAACTCATATTCCTCTTCTAATTAATCTTATAAAATAATATAACAATAAATTCAAAACAATAGGAGACTTGGAGGGAGTGCAGTGAAAATATGATACCATAGAGAAATTATTAAAAGAAACCGTGACCGTAATGAATTTCATTACTTCTAATCCTCCAACAGATAGATTAGAAACAAAAACAAAAGAAGTAATAAAAGAAAGGGCAGTTTTATTGAAAAACATAAAAACAGTTTTTAACAAGATGAAACAACGAAACTAATTAAAGAAATAAAATTACATACAAGAAAACAGAGACATAACATGAGAATCAAGAGAAATTTGGTGGATTAAACTGATCAATCGGGTAAAATAACTCCAAGACAAAAGATATTGGATCCTAAGTGTAGATACATTATTAGACAAAACAGCACAACGTCTCCTTTGTCAACTAACATATGCTGCTATCGTTCACTCGCTATATCATAATACATAGCAGCCGCTAAAGAACTGTGTGGTGGTACTGTGTGTTAAAGTAGTCAATCGGCTCTATGACAATAATGCTATACCTTATAAACGAATTAAGAGAGTGTCTTCTTTAAGGTCTATTTCTTTAATTCTGTTTGTCATCATCATATTATTAAAGAAATTTAGTTTCGTTTACAACTTAAAGGATTAGTATTTGATGATGATTTCAACTTCTTTCATTCACTCGTTTTTCAGTTAAAGGGTCTTTATAGACGGACAGTCGGAGACTAATTGATCCTATATTTATTCCTTTTAATAGTAAAGATAGTTATTGTTTCCAAAAGCAACATATGATAAAAGGTTAAAACAAACTAGAGTCTCATAATTATTGTGAAAGCTTACTTCATCCTGTATGATGAGGCCGCACACGATTGGAGCTATAATGGAGATGAGACCGGCGATGGTGTTTGACGTTCCCATCAGAACGGAGCTAAAGTTTGGCGCAAGGTCGATGAAGACAAGCTGAAACCAAGTAACGATGATAGTAAGAATGTGATACAAGGAGTATAAACTTGTGCACATACACGCAGTGTAATTGACGAAGATATTGAAAACTAGCTGTGTATACTTTATGATCCGTTATCACCCCAGCGCAAATATGCCTTAACATAGAAAAGAGACACAAACAGAAAATAATCTTAAAATGTTCTGATTTAAACTTCTTTTGGGGTCAAACCAAGTCGGGTTTTGTTGTTATAATCATTCCCGACTCGTGGTCTTACCAATTTGTAGCACCAGTGTGATTTCGAGTTTTTCTTCCTCGTCTTCACACCACGGGTTTTACAACACCTTGTAATTAATATTAGTGATGTATCAATTTCTATCCTCAGCATCACGGCAATTTTGATAGTTTACATAACGGATGGATTGTGGAGTTCCTGCCACAATCCAACTTTCCGCTTTCGACCATTCCGTCCATATGTCCCTTGTGAGCACTCAATCTTAAATCAACTTTCGTAAAAACGTTGCTTGAACATAAAATGGGAACTATAGTCGAGTATTTTTGCGATGCTACTCGGTGCTACCTCTCGTGCCTCCAGAATTTATCTATGATGGGATTCTAATATAATAAGATCCTAATAATTAAAATTAGTAGGACATCCTTATCACCACCATCCAAAGCAAAGCGAAAGTTTTATTTATTATATATAATATTTATTTATTATAGCTGTGCCTATCTATATGTAGCTCTAGTACACATGTGTATACTTACAGGATAGCCTGTATACTGTCCCGCATTCATACCGACTGTCACTGTCAGCATGACGACTGCGAGTGCCATGCTGCCTTTGGGAATGTACGATAGTCCAATCAGGGCTAAGGCCGGACCCCACAGACCTAAAACCAATAGCTAATTTAAAGTATAACATGATTAATATCGCTGTGTTCAATGGTTTTTGGTCCCATCTTTTCGAGCAACATAGATTATTCTTGCATCGAACACATCAGTTTTTTTATGGAAGAGATAAACCAGCGTACGGATCACCTAAAGATGTGAAAGTGAACACCGACGATCAGATTTTCCTGCAACATCAGAAGAATCACAGCGGTGCCAACCATTTAGAAAAGTGTATGTGCTATTTTTTAAGTATGGGTACTTTAAACTAGCGCGAAAACTTTGTATCTTCAGGAAACGTCGCGCAAGGAAGATCATTTTTTGGTTGAACGTGAAAGAAAGTACCTCAAAAACCGCACCTTAGAGAAACACACCCAGATGGTGAGAATGATATTCAGAGTTAATGAGAGGTGGGTCATGCTAAAGTGGAGTTTGATAGTAGAATGAACTCCACTTAGGTCAAACAGCTCTTCGGAACACTACCCGTGGTTCACAGGTAGCGGAACACGAGCCGTGATAGATGCGCGAAGACACACAATGAAGTGACCTATACAACACGAAGTGATCTAGCCGTTCACAGGGCTTTGGACCACTGACAAATCAAGTAGCTCTGCGTTGCACGCGGTAAAATGGTTTGAACTGATAATGGGGTGCACCAGATGAAAGTGAAAATGAAAGTGGGCTGGCATTAAGTACTTATTACCTTCCTCTGTATAAGAACCTCACTTCTTTTACGTCATTTTAGCTTTGCGTTCCAGATTGGGTACTGCGGAATAGGAAATCACTTGGGATTGCGAGACCCAGTATTCTGATAATAAGCAAGTGTTGGGGATTCGACAAATAAGCTTCTTTTTATAATAAACGCGCAAACCTGAATCTTCTAGTTAATTATACTCATTCCAAGACCGTCTTCAGAGAGGACTCAATGCATGATACTAGTTTCTTCCGGCACTGGTCAACGGTTTCCCGATAACCCGTATATATAGCATATCCAGTACTGTCATCTGCATAGCAATTCATTTTAATCCAAGATTTGGCAAGCTTTGGGATCTCTATCAATCTTTATGCTGCACCCATTAAAGAAGTAAAGTAAAAAGTAGCAGAGCTAGGAGAGCCATCAGACCTATGGAGTTGGACAGTTTCCTCGTGTTGGAGATACTCAGCCAGCCGCGCCTGATGATAAGGTCCGTCATCATGCCCATAGGGAAGCTGAGCAGGTACATTACGAGGTATGGCAGCGACGACAGCAAGCCGTTCTGAAAAACAATACATTTCACTACAGCAAAAATAAATATGCAACCAGTTACAATGAATTTGTAAATAGTATTGAAAATACTCCAGGAAAAGGACTAAGTTTAACTATATGCCTCATGCCGAAAAATATACGTTCGTTAGGAAGAGTGTTTGCTATCGCCTACTCGGAAATTGTAGGTTAGGAATCTGTTGCTGAGAATGAAGTCATAGTCAGAGTTCACCAGAACTCTGAAATCGTGGTTCATGTGGCGTCACACACTCTATTTTTCATATTATCCGCATGGAACGTGCAAGTTTTCTAATTGCTGATACCTGGAGTATGGAACTAGAGAATTTTGGACTTATAGCGAAAACAACTAAAAAATGTGTATTTTATAATTCTTGTACATAAATTTTAATTGTACATAGATTAAAATTTTTGTTTACGGTTTTCTGCCCGGCAACAGTCAACAGGCATTGAAACTCCCATTTTCAATGCAGTTTATATGAAAATATAGTTTACCTAGAAGATTGCCTTAATACTTGGAAACTTCTATAGTCGGTCTGATTTCCGAAAGTTTTGTATTTTTTGTGTTATTTCGGCTTTCCTATAGTCATCTTTATTGATTCTTAGATTGCTGAAACGGGGTTGCAAGGAGCTGTTTTCTATGCTCTACAAATTTATAAAATTATGAAGTGATTTCTAAAAAAAAATTAAAGGTTGAACTTTACGCCAGTTTACATCAGCCAGGTAGGCATATAGGCTGAAAAACGGGAGCCAAATAGTTTTGTAGACAGCGCTCTTTAATGGCTGTCGTCAGAAACTTAGGACTAAAACATAGTAAGTAATTGGTAATTTTATATAACTCGGTCTTAAAATTGGTGCTACGAGTATTCGATCATGATAAAGTTTCTTAGTAAAGTTAAAATATGCAGAAAACTTTACATTGGCTTTTGTCCAGCAGTGGACGTCTTCCGGCCGATGATGATGATGCAGAAAACTTACTTGAGTCAACTTAAAGTTGAGAACTTTAGCCATGTAGGTGGGCATCTCCGTCATTAGCGTGAAGAAGCCCCAGTTCTGTCCGCCATGTGCTACCACGGCGGCCCAGAATGGCAGACACGTAGCCAAGCGCCGCCACGGCACTGGGTGACGCTGCAACAACACCGACAAATTAACGTCATCCACAACGAACGACAAAAGCATAAGGTATATACTGCAAATATAGGAAACTAATTTAAAAAAATGGATCATCTAAGGAACTCGTTTAAAGTACTTACTTTAATCCCAAAAATGTTTCAATTATTATTATTAAACATAAAGTGCAGCGAAATTTTAAAAAATTATTAAAAAACGGTCGTGTGGAAAAAATCAGTCACAGAATAAATAAGGCAAGAGCTGTTAAACGGATTTTTAAAAGTATTGCACTTTGACTCCATGAAAAACTCAATCAATGTACCTACTAATAGATGGACAGTCTGAAAATGATTATTTTGCCAGACTAGGACTGTTTGCCACTGTCTTCTAAGCTGATGGCTGATTGTAATTCTAGTTTGTGCACTCCTCGATAAATGTCTATGAGCAGTTTATGCAGAGACTGGGTAAAAGTATTAAGATGGACATTTTGTTGCTACTGAAGAATAATCAAAGCACTCATTAAGTTATATGTTATATATATATATAAAGAAATACTGGTACGGACTTTTAAATTGTCACACACAAAAACATAATATTGATTTGATAATTTGCGAAACACGAGAATTACTGCCGATAAACTGCTGCGCAGTTTAGCAGAATACTATGTATACATCGCCTTGTAATGGTGTATCAGAAATCAATGATTTAAAAAAAAATCGCCGATGAAAAGTCTTAAAAACCCTGGTAATATTGCAAATGTCAATGAATGGGTTTCACTCAACGGTAACTAGCCGCTTCCATGCATTGCTGTGGTACCTTCGGCTTGCCCCCTGTGCCTAGCGACACTTGGATGTAGGACAGCTCCTCAGCTGATATGTGGCGCGATTGCTCTGGACTGGAGGAGCCGTACAGTGCGTAGACCAGGAGCCAGGCGATGCCCAGCGCGCCGTTCACGTAGAAAATGGCAGGCCAGCCCCACGCTGCCGCTATGAACCCGGCTGCCACCAGCTGCACGCCAATTCCGAGCTGTCCGCCTGTACAGCGCACCCCACAGTGGTTGCAAATTCAGAGCTGAAGTTATACAGGCACGCGCTTAGGTGCATTATAAGAATTTTTTTATGTAATAGGAGGACGAACGAGCGTACGGGTCACCTGGTGTTAAGTGATCACCGCCGCCCAGATTCTCTTGCAACACCAGAGGAATCACAAGAGCATCGCCGGCCTTTAAGGAAGGTGTACGCGCAAATTTTTTAAGGTAAAGGTATGTCGTATCGTCCCGGAAACACCGCACAAGGAAGCTCATTCCACGGCTTTGTAGAGCGAGGAAGAAAACTTCTTCAAAACCGCACTGTGGAGGACCGCCACACATCCAGATGGTGGAGATGATATCCTAACTTGTGGCGTGTCGTGCGAAGGTGGAATTCGGCGGCAGGAATCAGGTTAAACAGCTCTTCGGAACACTCCCCGTGATAAATGCGGTAGAAGACACACAATGAAGCGACGTCTCTACGTAAGTATCACTCAAAACTATCATAAGTACAAAGCAATATTTGTTTGTTTACGCCGTAAAATTAATTTTTATGGTTATTAAATTAGAATCTTAGGTGAAAAACCGTGACAATCCGGCCTTTTTTAGTGCTTGAATTTATCATACCAATGGAAATAGCTCCATATTTAAATGCCACATTGTAATTGTTGTAATGTCAAATCACAGTCAAGTTTTTTTCGCTCGGATCCATGTTATGAAGTCGTTTCTCAACCGCCAAGTCTTGGGATATTGAGAGGAGCACCAGCAGATCAGCGACTGCCAGTAATGTTTCCGTCAGGGTCCCAAAGGTGATCTTCTTGCACATCTCACAACACGTAAGCGATTGAGTCGAAGGACATGATAAACAAAGGCCTCCGATCGGTTGTGGCACAAAGCGCTTATAGCGAAATTGCCATCTTATGAGCTTCCGGAGAGGCAAATCCTTAAATTTGGTAATGTGTTATCCCGCAAGGTAATGTGTTATCCCCTAGACTTTTTCTTCTGCATATCAACGATATGCTGCAAATTAGCGGTATTCATTGCTATGCTCATAATACCACAGGGTTGAGAGTTGTTCAGGTAAGTTTTAGTAAGTAAGTTTTTGTAAGTTTTTGTAAGTTTTTCAGTTTTACAAGCAACTTAATTCCTCCACCGGACATAACGTCAAAATGCAAAATTCCACCCGCATCATGTTGACGTCAGGCGTTCCACAACCACGCGTTCTAAGATGAACTTCTTGCCTCGCACAGCCGCTTTGTGGAGACAATTACAGGCTGCAGTTTTCTTGAACCGATACGATGCTATTTGCGGATGCCCATGGGTGGACTTAACCACCTCCTATCATGTGAGCCTCATGCCGATTTGCTCTCTCTTATATAAAAAAAAAACTAACCTATTTAAGCTATTCGTCAGGAAGATCAACTCCGCAACCTAAGTTACAATCGAACTATACTGGCGAATTGGAAACACAAACGAATCTTATCTGAGTCCTCACGTTATTATACTAAATACCTGCATAGAAAACGTAACTACTCAATACCTGCATAGATAATGGTGGTGAGGATGCCCTTCTCCTCGAGCGGGATCCATTGGCTGGCCAGGTAGTGCGTGGACGGGAACACGAAACCTTGGCTGAGTCCTTGCAGCACACGACACGCGCACACCACCTGCCATCCACCCTGAAAACACAAGTGACTACTGATACATAGGTACTGTTCTTCTTCTTCATCGGATTACTCGTGACAGAGCAGTCGTGGTCACGTCGAACGACGAGTGATTCTACGCCAGTTATCCCTGGCTGTTGCTTCTCTGGCACATGTGTTGAGGGGAGTGTTGGTTGGGATTTGATCTGGCCTGTCCAGCGCATAGGGGAGCGTCCTCTTGACCTACTGCCGTTGACCCTTCCCTGAACAACAAGTCTCTCTATGGCATGCTCTCCACCAAAGCCTTTCTTTCACCTTGAGTTCTTCAAGTATCGAGACGTTTGTGCGGCGTTGGGTGCAAGATACTCGTAGCATTCGTCTCCAACACCTCATTTCTAGTGCGTCAATCCTTTGTCTCTCTCGTTCTTTGACTGTCCATGTTTCGGCACCATATAGTAGTATGGGAAACACTAGAGATATCACTAATAGGTACTGTTACACATATATGTTCTGCCTTATTAATTAACGCAGTGTAAAGTTACTCCAAGTCTAAAATTACTTCTCCCTGTCATGTGATTCTGTAGTGACACAGGTAAGATAAAGACAAAACGTTTTAGGCTTGGAATAACTTTACATCGCGTTTATTAAGAACACAGGTTAAGTTTGTGTCTTTATCTACTCCCATGCTTTAAATCCTCTATTAAAGATTCTAAAACAGTTAGCTTATTGCCAACATTAAAACGCCCAATGTCATTAGCAGTAAGATAACTGTTTCAGAATCTTTTATAGAGGATTCCTATTATGGTGTAGACAAAGTATTGGATGCAACTGTTTATAATTAGGTATTGAAACACTCATGTGCTACTATTATCATATTATTAGATAAATCCATTCCAATTCGTGTTTTAATACCCCATAATACACAACAGTTGCATAAATAACTAATATCGTATGTAGCTGATAATACTTTTGAGTTTTACGGCTTAGCTGCCTTGTAACATACTATAATGCATCGGTCGATGTTTGCAGATAATTTCTTAGTAGGTACCTAGAGCTAAAAACTACTATGGTGATAGAACTTTGGAATAAACACTACTCTATTAATAATATACTTAACACAGCAATTAAATATTTAAATTGAAGTTAAAAAAATCACCCGTTTAAAAATATTTTTAATTATTAGTAACTGTATATCTCTAATATATAAAATTCTCATGTCGCGGTGTTTGTAGTTAAACTCCTTCGAAACGACTTGACCCATTCTCATGAAATTTTGAGTGCATATTGAGTAGGTCTGAGAATCGGACAACATCTATTTTTCATCTCCCTAAATGTTAAGGGTGGTCCACACCAAATTTTTTTAAATTTATTTTATTATGAGTCAGCATTAAAAAATACATACAACTTCAAATTTTCACCCATCTACGATCAACAGTTACTTTTGTATCGCGATTTTACTATCGGCAATACAATATTTGCTGGGTCAGCTAGTATATTATAAGAAAACTTGATCCTGCAAACAAACTGTTGACAGTTTCACGGAGCTATGTCAGCTTATAATTTTCTGTATCTAATTAATTAATATTTATGTTTTCACATGTTCATTTGTGTTTTCTAATGACATTAAGAGACGAGACGACCAGGACGTTCAGCTGATGGTAATTGATACGCCCTACTCGTTACTATGCAGTGCAGCTCGGGATTCTTAAAAAACCAAAAATTCTGAGCGGCACTACAATTGCTTTCGTCACATTGATACATAAGATGTTAAGTCTCATTTGCCAAGTAATTAATAAGCTACGGCGCCCTTCAGACTGAAACACAATAATGCTTACACATTACTGCTTCACGGCAGAGTAAGGCGCCGTTGTGGTACCCATAATCTAGCCGTCATCCTGTGCAAAGGAGCCTCACACTGGTAAATGCCCTTCGGCCTGAGACTTCCCTATACTTATAATACCCCAGGGAAGCACAGGGCACTATTTGTATCAATATGAGTGCAGTGGGGACTCACGATGTTTGCCAAAGTCGGCATGAGAAGCGACACGGCGGTGTTGACAGTGAGTGCGCCCAACATGAGCGGCTTTCCGCCGATCCTCCGAGCCAGTGCGCCGGCCGGGATCTGCAGCACTACGTAACCCCAGAAGAACGACGACAGGATGAGCGATTGCACGCTGAGGCTCCACTTGAAATACTGCAAACAAAATATGATAATTTACATTCAAGTTTCCGTGTTTTTGTCCCAAGCGCTTGTCTATTTCTGTACTAAATTTCATGAAAATCGGTTGAGTGGTTTAGGCGTGAAAGCGTAACAAACAAACTTATATTCACATTTATAATATTATTTAATTAGTAAGGATGATTATAATATTTGCGTGACATACAATATTTGACGTATCAAAAATGTCATTATATCGAAAAACAAGGAATCATTATCAGCAAAACATGTTTCGAATAAAAAAAATTGTACTTACTAAGAAATAAATCTTATTGTATTAAAATATTTTTTTTTTAGATTAATAAACAGTTTAATTTTATACCAGTACTAAACTAAAATAACCTTCTAGATAATGGAAACTAAAATCTTTCTACTAATGTCACAAAGATACATGAGATTGTTTAATATCAAACTTTTGAATACATCATGCTTGATATTTAAAAAGTTATTGATATCATTTTACTGATTAGCTAACGTACTTTATCTACACACATGCTTTAAATCCTTTATTAAAGATTCTAAAACAGTTAATTTATTGCCAACATTATAACACCCATTGTCCTAATAACCATTACATCATCCAAATGAGTGATGTATGGAAATTCAGTACAACATTTTGTAATGTACTGTTGCACTTAATTTCATTACAACACTACAACACTCGTTTGGATGATGTAATGGTTACTAGGACTGCCTTTTTTAATGTTAGCAGTAAGATAACTGTTTCAGAATCTTTTATAGAGGATTCATATTATGGGTGTAGATAAAGTTTGCAACTGTTGATAATTAGGTATTAAAACACTCATGTCATACTATTATATATCTGTATAAGCCCATATTCGTGTTTTAATACCCCTAATTACAACAACAGTTGCAAAAATAACCATTCGATGCCAGTTCAATGTTTTTCATATCTGTAATAACGATTACAGCCTGTATATGCATACAGATCAATAGATTAATTTGACGCTTGACGATTTATATTTTGTTTTGAAATGGAGAATTAATGATACGCGAACACAGGGGTTATCTCGTTTATGGTACAATTATCTTAAGAAGAAAACAAGTCATAGATCATGGAACAATTTTTTATTTTGGTTGTTTTATTACCGAATTATCATTTATGTTTCAATGACGAGTAAATCTATTGAATTATTAGTGAATAAATTATTTCAATATTTGATTTGTTTGTCTGCGAATGCAAGTATTCTGGGAGTGAAGCTAATGGATCGCATTAGAAGTACGGAACTGAGCTCCAGAAGTGGCAATGCTGATGTAGGAGAAAAAACCGCCAGGCTGCGCAAGTATGTCGGATTCACACAGACAGATTGGCACAGTTAATCACGTATTGGGTGCCTCAGGCAAAGACGTCGAAGCAGACCACGAAAACGATGGCGTGACGATCTGGATGCCTATAATAAGACCTGGTCAAAGCTGGCATAGGACCGCGATGAATGAAGTAAACCAGGAACACACCAAGAAACTGCTTCCAGTTTCTTTCTTTTTCCAGCTTTTTTCCCAGCAGTGGGATCCGATAGGCTAATAAATAAATGCCTTCTTAATAAAATGTACTTTTGGCTTAGTGGGTGTGCGTAGATCGGAGGATCACTAAATTATTTCTACGTGTGTCTACACTCCGCGCAGTAGAAATGCAGAGACAATTCTTATCGTGGACGAAGTAAAGTTGTCAGGCTCTGTTCCCTTCTCATGATACCTTATACTCAGACTAGGTATGGGGGTTCGAAACCCACGTTCTCGGTAACCAGAGGTTAAATCTGGCGCCTTAGACAATGGCCATCCTGATCTATCTTCACATCTACGCCGCGGTCAACTGTAATGCGACATGCGATAGACTCACACATAAGCTAAATAAGAAATTATCAAAAACAAGAGCGGAAAATTATTAATTATGAACCTAGATGCAGAGTTTAGCAAGGCGACCGTGAAGCCAGTAGCAATTATCTCACTTGCTTGAATATATTGTCGCGTAGGAACGCTTCGACGTATATGACGAGAGTTATCAAACGTCATATCGTGCAGCAACGTACATGACGAGTGTTGTCAAACTTCAAGACATTGATAATTTCAACAGCTCCGTCAGCAATACTCGTAGCTTTAGCGTGAAAGTGTTTACTTTAGAGGCTGTAGACCCGGGTTCGATACACCTACCAGTGTATGGAATTTTTTGGGTTTTGTAATGTTAATGGAAATTTCTAGTAAGTTCAGGATCAAATCGACAAAAAAAAGGGATGGAAAATGTGTAAGCAAGATAAAAATAGTTAAAAGAATTTTCTAGTACAATTTAAATTTAAGGATGGAATGGGAGAATTATTTTGAAAATAGAACAGATCCGGGGGTATATAAGCCGTACTAAGCGTGGCCTACGGCAGTTCTAGTTCTGACTCGAAAGTGTAAAGAAGAAGAAGAAGAATAAAAGAAGAAATAGTGAAAAGTGAAAGTGGAAGTGTTCCAAGAAGAAGAAGATAGAAGAGACTTAGTGTTTGGTGCGGTGTGACGCGTTGAATGTACCGCCGCTCACAAGAGGAACAGCGGCAGACAGGCGCGCGTAGTGCAAGTTCAAAAAAAAAGTGAACTCAAGTAAAGACTCGTTCCTATAAGCGGAGTATTATTTCCAATCCCTGACCCACTCTCGTGTCAATTGGTGTCAGAAGTGGGATTGGAAAGATGCCATTAGTGCCCAGGATCGAGAAGGGAGAGACCACGCGAGCGGGAGCAGCTGCCGCGGCCGAGGACGAGTCACAAGAAGCATCCGGCTCTGGACTCTGTGTGACCGTGTCAGCACCGCAGGCTCCTGCCGTAGACATCAGCGCGCTCATGCAGCAGATGGCCGCCATGATGCAAGAGCAAGCTTGCCGACAGGAGGAGCAGCTGCGGGGCTCGCAAGAGGAACAAGCGTGCCGACAGGAGGAACAAGCGCGCCGGCAGGAAGAGCAAGCGCGCCGACAGGAAGAACAGCTACAGGGCTTGAAAGAGGAGCAAGCGCGCCAACAGGAGGAACAAGCACGCCGACAGGAGGAGCAGCTGCGAGGCCTGCATGAAGGCCTCTCCAAAGACATTTTATCCGTTGTGCAGAAAAACTCCACCCATATTGACGCTGTAGAAAAAGAGATCGCCCGGATTGAAAGTGTGGAAAAGAAGATGGACAAAGTTGAAGAAAACTTTTAACGTACCTTTTAACGTTTCATCAGCTCAGTGGGAGGGTCGTGTGTCCTTCAACCAACACAGGAGTCACCTGCGGAACCACATCGACCAGAAATGTAAAAGTACCTCCCTACGACGGCAAGTGTTCCTGGGCTGCCTTCAAGCTACAATTGGAGACGGTCTGAAGAGCCTGTGGTTGGAGTGACCGGATACTCCGAAAAGTATAACAGAATATGTGGATGAGTTACGGAATAAGATGATTGACATCTACGAGGAAATTAGAAGAACTGGGCTTAAGGCAAGTGAACGGATGAAGACGCGCTACGATCGAAGAGCTAATGTTCCTAGTTTTGAAGAAGGAACCCTGATTTGGTTACACAATCCCATAAGGCGAAAGGGGAAGTCTCCGAAGCTTCAACCAAGTTGGGAGGGACCATACAAAGTAATGGCAAGGATAAATGATGTGACTCTCAGAATTCAGCGTACCCCTCGCAGTCCCCCGAAAATCGTACATGTCGATCGGGTGGCTAAGTACTACGGAAGCAACGATGATCGGGACGATCATGTCTTGGGATGGGGCAGTGTCGCGTAGCAACGCTTTGACGTATATAACGAGAGTTGTCAAACGTCATATCGTGCAGCAACGTACATGACGAGTGTTGTCAAAACTTCAAGACATTGATAATTTCAACAGCTCCGTCAGCAATACTCGTAGCGTAAAAGTGTTTACTTTAGACGCTATAGACCCGGATTCGATACACCTACCAGTGTATGGAATTTTTTGGGTTTTGTAATGTTAATGGAAATTTCTAGTAAGTTCAGGATCAAATCGAACAGAAAAAAAGGGATGGAAAATGTGTAAGCAGTATAAAAATAGTTAAAAGAATTTTCTAGTACAATTTAATTTTAAAGATGGAATGGGAGAATCATTTTGAAAATAGAACAGATCCGGGGGTATATAAGCCGTACTAAGCGTGGCCTACGGCAGTTCTAGTTCTGGCTCGAAAGTGTAAAGAAGAAGAAGAAGAAGAAGAAAAGAAGAAATAGTGAAAAGTGGAAGTGTTCCAAGAAGAAGAAGATAGAAGAGACTTAGTGTTTGGTGCGGTGTGACGCGTTGAAGGTACCGCCGCCCACAAGAGGAACAGCGGCAGACCGGCGCGCGTAGTGCAAGTTCGAAAAAAAGTGAACGCAAATAAAGACTCGTTCCTATAAGCGGAGTATTATTTCCAATCCCTGACCCACCCCCGTCTCAATATTATTATTATTGGCTAGAACAGGTGTGCAGAAAACATTTCCAAGCAAAGGTCTTCTCCATTATCGTGTCTGATACAAAAACGAAAAAAATACACAAGCCACTTTAAAATTATCAAAAATTATGTCTTTTAGGTCGTTCATCCGTACATTTATTTTGTATTTTATGGTTTAATATTATTAGGGAATATTTTAATGGGGAAATATATTTCATCAATTAGATAATTATTGGTGTCGAGACACTTGTCCCGTGGGACCCAGAGGTCAGGAGAATGAATAAAGTACTATCTTCGCACCTCAATAAGGCTACTGGAAACCCAAGCGCTGGCAGCTATTTCGGATCAGCCTAGCTATCCAACGCGGAATCCTGCCAGTAACATTCGTAGACTTCCCCGTAGTGATAGTTTTAATTTTATGTAATCATAGTATTGTAAATATAGTTACAAGATTTGCTTTGTTTTAATAAATGACAATGACGTTCTATACATTTATATGATATTAATATCACTAGTGAAATTGTAATATCACGGCTTGGATAATATACTTTCATCAAATTATTTACTTTCCTTACCTATACATTTGAACTGCTTCTCACGGGAAGATCTAGAAAGAGTTCTACCGAAAAGGCTTACATATGAATTCCTTTTTGATAGAACTCTGAACACTGACTCTGATTGATCGTACACTGAAGGTATTTTGTATTCCTTTTTAAATGTTTTGATCACAAAACATTTTTATTATGTAAAATATTGCCAAAATCGTGGAAAAATCGGTAGTCGGTCGGGGACAGGTTTTTCTCTCTCTGGGATCTGTCTGAGGATCCTGATCAGGATTTGGATTGCATCTGGAGCGGATGATTCGCCTCCACGGTTTCTCTTTTCATGCTGACTCACTCGGGAAAATAGAAGCAGTGGAATTCCGTCGTCTTCTGCTCCAGACATTTTATTAGAGTTACTTAGACTCCAAAGTCGCTGTTGCCTCTTCGATCGGTTGTCCGAGTGGTGATATGGTTAAACCAGGTTAAAACATAGGGCCAGGTGATTTAGAAGTAGAAGTAGAAGTTGCCAGGGTACGAAATACATCGTCGGGTTTCTTTAATTCTTGAAGCGTTAAAACGATTTCTCAAGTCGTGTGAATCTTGCGTTATCATGGAGTAATTATGGTGATTATTAGTTAACGATTCAGGAGTCCTCACTGCGACCTGCGCTATCATTGTTTGAAGCTGGGGTAGAATAGATATCTGCTATTATTGTTTGCCCTGATCTAAGAAAGCTCTTTCCTGAATTATATAAAATGAGCATAATTTTTATCCAACTAAACATAAACAAAACAACCAACATAAATCTAACTTATTACTACATTAATTCAATACAAGAAGACATCAGAGAACTTAAGGTATAAAAAGCTAACATCGTTGAATTGAAATTACTAAAGTTGGATGTGTCGGATTTAAGATCCATCAATCTGTTGATATGATTTCATCAATAATTATCTATTTTAACCCCGAGGTTTAGCAGTTAAGAAATAGAAAATATGACGTCAGTAATCAACAACATTTTTAAGTAAATTCTGCTGCGCCAATTTTTTAACAGTTAGCTAATCAGTATGTCCGCTGCATCTGTTTTTGTGTATGTTTTTGTTTCATTACAAAAATGAGTTCCGACGAAGTGCATCTAGTTTTTTGTATTTATTTTTATGATCTACTAATGTAACATCCCAAAGAACCGGTCTTTATGTTATCAGTTGTATAAAAACAAAGTATTTTCCTTATTCCACTTCATCACAAACAAACCAAATAGAATTATCGCTAGCTACGAATGATAGGTATGTGTTCATTCAGTAAACGTTAACATACTATGCGTTAATTTCCCTCCCCGCAGGCGAATGCGGGTGATTATATCCATTTCTCGCGGGAAACATGTTAAGATGTTTTATTTAACAAAACTGTTAAGCCACGCGCCTAATCTGTTTATAAAACATGTTTTTGTGTTAACAAACACGAAAACACGGCGCACTTAATAGGTCGTTCGCGTTGTGAGCATGTACAAAACTAGGCTCAATAATTTGGAAATTGAGAGTTCCTTAAACAAACAAATGAATAAATCCTGTTCTCCAAATTTTCTGAGTTTTATTTAGTGTTTAATCCGCCAATAATTGTCTTTAAACAATTTAACACGTGTATCGCCTCTACACGAGGCATCCTCAGGAGATGCAATTTGCAGTCGTGCCAGAGTTTGGTGAGTCATCATCTCCTGAGGATGACATTTGGATAATTATGTATTTCCGCATTTGAAATAAATATATCGCAAGAGTTCCAATGGATAATAAACGGAATTCATTTCAGTGGGAGAACGCACCATCACATGTGCTGATTGGAATTTGCGAGGAGACAGCCGAATATATATTATTGGATCACCTTACGCTAGAAAAGAAAAAGACTTAACAAAACTAAAGCACTTTCCAAAAAAAGACAGGTAAGCTGCAAGTTGTTTTCCGGACCAATGTAACCTCGCCAGTGATAAATGCTTTAAAATTCTAACGAATCAAGCTATCCAATGAATCGATAATCTTCGATATTATAATTATAACATTATCCACGATTACGTACGCATATAAAACCGGCCGCGTGCAAATGGTTGCAGAGGATTTTTGGTATAACTCATCACTCTGATATTGATAACCATCCATTTGCTAATAACACTAATGGACCGGTTGTATAACACAACCAGTGCTCTTAAATTAAAATGATGATACTGATAATATTGTTGAAAATATATCTTATGATCTCGATGCATCCTTACACAAACAATGAATTCAAGCTCTAAAGGTTGATGCATCCATCATACGATAATTTATACTTATACACTTAATCCTTTGTACTTTTATAAAATATTTAATATTCAAAACGATTTTAACTTAATTCATATAAGCAGCACCTTTCAAATTTTTTATATTACAGCCATTTTAAAATTTTCTATTGATTGAAAAGGGTGACCATTAAGTTTCCTGTATGTTCATCAACACTAGCTCTACTTTTTCCGAACATATGATAGATTCAGTAATTTAAAAGAAATATTTACAGTGACAATTCAAAAGCGCTTAGTTTAAGCCTAATTGAATAAAGTTTATTTGAATTCGACTTTGATGCAGCTATATAAGCAACAATGATATTATTTGCCTTAGGATGCGTCCACACATAACATAATATAAGGTCGCCTGATATTGTATGTGAGCAAGGCTTTACATACAGATCACTTGTAATAAGACAACAGTAAATTATTTGACGATATAATAATATACATTTTTACATACAAACATACATTGTTTGGCGTCGTGACCGAGATTATGAAGCGCGCGTTATTATCGGGTGGAGCGGTTTTAATCGCCGTTACAGCTAAAGCACATGATTGGATTTGATACGGCCGAACCATTAGACGCGATCTGTTATAATAATAATAATAATAATAATAATAAACTTTATTGGCAACATAATTACACTGCTAAAATAGGTCATAGTTTATAATATAATAACTTTAACAAACAAGTAATTTTAACGTAAAATATTAGATTAAAATTATAAGTTAACAAAATTATGAACTTAAACTATACAAACCACTAAAAATAATTAAAACAGACCTAGTAAAATTAAAATAAATAAAACAATTAGATTGAGGAGCAGTGCAATCACTTTAGTATGATATGTATACAGAGACTCGACACTGATTTTCAGTAGGCACCGTGTTACGCAGCACGGACAGCGACTGCGGTATACAAATACTTCCTACATCTTAAATTACAATTTAAATACATATTTCTACACTAAAAGCAAAATTTTATAACTATATTAGCAAAATAAATAATAATTTTTTTTAACACAACTACAGTCATAGTTTATTGTTGAAAAATGTAAACTTCGCGGACACAGGGTATAAAGAGAATAAGAAGAAAGAAAAAATAAATTGGCAATAGACACGTTATTTGGCCATAACAAAAAGGTAATATTAATTTATTTTCAAATATTTTCAGAATAATTTTAAATAATAATAGTCGGTTTGTACAATATGTTTGCATGGGAAAAAATATTATAATTTCAATCTGTAAAGATCCAGGGTGTTTCAAGTAATGCTACTTTATGTATTATAAATTGAAGTTACTGTTTTTCTAATACTTATGGGTTATTGATTGCTTAATTGTTTCTGAAATAAAAGAGTCTTATATTTTAATTTGAAACTCGAAGTTGTTTTCAGGTCACAGAGAGGAGGTGGCAAGTCATTCCAACATTTAGTGGCTGTAAACTTTAAACTACCCCGGAAAGCTGCACTCCTGTGTAACGGCATTTGTAATCTATACTTAGATGCTCTTGTGACGTATTCACTAGTATTATCTTTCAACCAATGTAATTTACTATAAAGATATAGCGGCACTTTATACTTTATTATATTGAAAAGAAGCGAAACAAAGTGTAAATGCATACGATAATCCATTTTTAAAATTTTATTTTTATTTAAATAGCAGACCATATTTGATGGTTAGACGCATTGTCCATAAAGTTAGTATTATTACCGTCCCGACCGTATCTAGTACGACGCCGGACCTACTGGTACGAGGCACCCACCGGAACGTCCGATGGTTCCGCCGCACCAAATCCGACCATCTGTTTAGGCTATTAGGACAGCGCACACCAAGAGCAGAGCAGAGCAGAGCATCTACTGAGATTATTGAAAAAAATATCTTATGATTGTTATCATACTTCGCAAAATTGAATACACGCCCAAATTTGATGCTCGACCATGCTCGAGCAAGGCGACTGCGTGTTCGAGTATGCATTCTACATGCGCGAGCGTCAGTCAGTCAGTGTTGCCGCAGCGAGGACACCGTTCGACGCCGGGCAACCCAGACCATATTTAACAGAGATGGCTCGCGCATTGTCGAGCATGCCGCCTGCATGCTCGAGCAGTAAAAATTTTGGTCGACCATGCACGAGCATTTTGCAGTTCGGTCTGCGCTGACGCTTAGACGTAAACTTGCTTAGGTCCATCATAGAAGATGTTTTGGTCACGATGTCATTACGTAAAAATCGTCCTAGGGTTACCTAACTACATAGGTAAGTCTATATTTTGTAACCAAAGTTTTGGTAAATCAATGTAAGTGAAGTAAATGGAAGAAATCTTTCATGAAACCTATCTGGACAAGTTCATTAACTCGTCATATGTTTCGGCAACAAACGGACAAACAGACTTGTGCCTTACAATATCAAAAGTGAGTATTAATACGACTTTTTTGATAGACTCCTAGATACTAGATTTAATGGTTATTTAAGGATTTATGATATAGTTTTTACAAATGTAAACGTCACCATGAGTAGACACCATCACCCTCTGGTGTAAATAAATAAATCTGTGAATATTTTATTAGATTTTTTTCAGACAAACATTACAAACGAAGGTCTTATTTGAAACTCTTTTATCATCTTGGTGTTTATCACAGCGCAAGCTCATTAATTGGCAATTTAAATTGAAGCTATGAATATACTTTACAAAAAACACATATCATACATAACAATCACTCCACATCGTAAATACCCGCCATGGTATTATATCTCCTCCAATTAAACTTAAAAAAACATAAGTGGCAAAACAAAATATATTACAGTTATGTTAACTGGTACGATATGCACACTTTTAATGTGATAAGTGCTCATATCGGACTCATGGAAGAAGAAATGTACCTTTAATATTTTTCGCTTGTTGAGCGTAACATATATTTTTTATGATAATAAGGGACAAGACGAGCAGCTTTCAGCTGTTGGTAATTGATATGCCCTGCCGATTACAATGCAGTGCCGCTCAGGATTCTTGAAAACCGAAAAATTCTGAGCGGCACTACAAATGCTCGTCACCTTGAGACATAAGATGTCTCATTTTCCTAGTAATTTCATTAGCTACGGCGCCCTTCAATACGAAACACAGTTATGCAACAAACAATGCTTAAACATTACTGACACTAAAAAGTAAAAAGTACTAAAAAAAACTACGCTTAAAAAAAAGGACTTCAAAAACTGAAAAGTACCTATCAAATAAGCTTCGACTGCAGTATCTATACCACGCAACAGAATTTTCTGTTCTGTGATCTATACCATACATACATGCATAAACTCACGCCTTGTTCCCGTCGGGGTAGGCAGAGACAGTAGAATGCCATTTGCTTCTGTCCTTACAAACCTCACGCGCTTCCTCTACATTCATTACTCTTTTCATACATGCTCGCCGGTTGCGGGTGCTTCGGACCTTTCCTTTTCTCAAAACGTCCCCAATTTGGGCGATCGACGAATGTTCTACTCCCGCGACCGACTTGCCCACACACACTTGCCTTATATTTTAGATGCGTCATTCTTTCTTCACTCATTCGCTCCACGTGTCCAAACCATTTCAGCATTCCTTTTTCAGTCCTTGTAACAACATCCTCTTTCAAACCACAGCGCGCTCGTATTACCGCATTCGGAATTCTATCAGTCAGTCTTGCCCCACACATACTACGCAATGATCGCATCTCAACTGCGTTAATTCTGCTTTTATGCTTCTTCTGCCAAACCCAACTCTCACTTCCATTCTATACCATAAACTTAATATACTATCGTAATAGACAAATACTCTCTTTATTATCTCAAGATTAAATTTAAAATATTCATGAGTGCTAGTTTAACGTGTGTGCCAGTGAGTTAGTGAGTGAAGTGTGTACATAGGGTGTGTTCCGATATGTACTGCGACCACTTTACAGTGTGACGTCAATTTAGTATACTGTGAAGCCGTTCCTATAAAGCCGCATTTTTTGACGCAGCAGTCAAATGACTGTGTTAAAGTTTTCTAGTTCATTAAAAAAACTGTTGTTGGAGTACGGTAGTAAACTGTAGGTATTGTTTATAAAACGTTAGGCACTCGAGTGGTTTTGACTGATCACGTGCTCAAACTACTGCGAGTACCTTACCTACCCTAAAACGCCTGTGCTCCCAGTAGAATATGGCGGCGATTTATGACGTCATATATTTCCCTAGGGTACTGCGGCAGTATACTGGCAGTCCATAACGGAACGAATTTTTCTACAGTGATAGCACTGTACAGTGCTCGCAGTGCATATCGGAACATACACTTAGTAGTTACTCTGCTTTTAGACAATCCCTATGACAAATATTGTTAAATGGCGCCATATTCACAGATAAAATATCTTATTATCTAACTCATATTTTCTTAAATTATTGTAATCTTAAGAAGATAGAATGTTTACTGCGCATATAAAATGTAACAATTAAGATTTTAGTGCATATTATGTTCAAAGTAAATAAACATCACAAAAGAAGCAGTATTTACTTGTGAAATATTTATTTTCTTGGATTGTTGCTATAATATGTAACAACACAATCTATTACAGAATACGATACCAGTATATTTTTTAACTAATATCGGTTAAAATACAGAACAATAACGATAAAAACACTAAGTTTTAATTTTAGATCCGAGTTTCACTATTTTTTGTGCTTTGTGCTTATAGAGAATTAATAGTTTGTACACCTTCCTGTGACAGGACTGTACGTTAGTAGGGCTCTCTGGGTTTCCACGGAAGACCAGCGTTGTGGATTCTTTCGAAACCGCAACTATGCTGAGTTGGGGGCCCATTGGAGTCATTAGGTCATAATTAGATTAGTATAACTTTAAGAACTATTATCAGAATATATAATGACGTCAATAAACATTTTTTCTTTCTAAAATTAAAACGCGGTCCAATTTGACAGGAGACTAATGGATACTAAATTGTTACATGGTCTTCATCTATTCCGTCTCTTTCTCACACCTAGGTTTTTATGTAACGATAGTTGTCTCCCCTTCACACAGGGTTCGTCTATTACGGCATTATAATAAGTTTTACGATCTATACATTGCCACATTTACTACAATTGATTAAATTATTGTTCTCAGTCAATAAGCAGCAATGAACCTAAAGCATTTATTCTACCAGTGGGAGGCTCTTTTCCGGATGCCGGCTATATTATGGGTAGGTACTACAACGGCGACTATTTCTGCCGTGAAGCAGTATCTGTAAGCATTCTGTGTTTCGGTCTGAAGGGCGCCGTAGCTAGTGCAGCTAAATTACTGGGCAAATGAGACTTGAGAACTTATGTCTCAAGGTGATGAGCGCAGTTGTAGTGCCGCTCAAATTTTAGGGCTTTTCAATAATCTTGAGCGGCACTGCATTGAAATGGGCAGAGCGTATCAATTATCATAAGCTGAACGTCCTTCTTGTCTCGTCCCTTATTATCATAAAAAAGTATGTTGAATGTAGAACCCGATTCGAACAGTGAAAGTTGACACACGATTAAGGCGAAAAGTGTGCTTACATTGTCTTTAAGAGTATTCTACCGTTCCGCTATCAGACTGCGATTGATATGTCCATAGAAAGTCATTGTGTACAATATAAAAGTGTCAACAAGCTGTACTGACGTGTTCGTTGGTGGAGTCCGTCATATCCACGATGGCGATGCTCAGGTTGACCCTCATGCTGTACGCCAGAAGCATGCCCAGGAATAACAGGAACGTCTGCAGGTGCCGCACCCCCACGCCCTCTGCCGAACACACGGCAAAATGTGAGTATCATCAGTTGAAACAAAATATAATATATATCTGAAAATATATTGAACAAGAAATTCCAAAAAAATCGGGACTTGTTCCATTTCTCTTCTTACATCCCCCTGACTCTGTTTTGATCATTTTTTTTCTTTGTACAGAAATTTGATCTCTACAGATTTATTATAAATAGAGGTTTTTAACTGTCTCACGGGAACTCTTTCATTTTCCGGGATGAAAAGTATCTATGATGTTGACCGGGGATATAAGGTATCATCATGCAAACTTTCAATTAAATCGGTCCAATAGTTTCAGAGATTAGCCTGTACAAACAGACACACAGACAAACAGACAGAGAAACAAAAAATTCCAAAAAAATCGGGACTTGTGCTATTTCTCTTCTTACATCCCCCTGACTCGGTTTTGATCATTTTTTTTTTCTTTGTACAGAAATTTGATCTCTATAGATTTATTATAAGTATAGATAATAGATTAGGCTTTATTTTGTAGAAATCCATAATTATCCAAGTGTTGTGAGCCTTCTATGTACTCTTTACAATTTCATAATTATATTATTTTATATAACAAATCAAATCTTATAACTATATTTACAAGACTACATAAAATTAAAACTATCATTACGTGGAAGCGTACCAAGAAAACAGGCAGCATTTCCGCGTTGGATAGCAAGGCTGATCCGTTGACCGAAATAGCTGCCAGCGCTTGGGTTTCCAGTAGCCTTATTGAGGCGCGAAGATAGTATTTTGAACATTCTCCGCGCCTCTGGGCCCCACGGGCCAAGTGTCTCGACACCAAACGGCACAAAGATAGATGATTCACTGAGACTAACATATTTACGACGCTTGCTGTCTTCGGCAGTCGAAGCAGCAGCCCCAGCACCAACTGACGTAACTTGGACATGAGAAGGAGCCAGAGTGTCGATGTAAGTCGCGTCCCACACCAGCGCCCTCCCCCATGCCCAAGCCACCAGCGTCATTGAGTGATTGTAAATTCCTCCACAAGAGGCATCCTCATACACTCAAGAAGGCGCACAACAATTGGATAATTATATTTCTTGTAACTAGAATGAGTTTTCTTGAGGCAGAAGACTCAGGCTGAGATTTATAGAGCGTAATTAAACTTTGCGCGGACTTTGATGAAACGCTAAAATGACTTAATATCAGTTTCATATCAGCTGTCTAATGGCTATAAAAAGCGAAATCAAAGATTATGCTAAGCTATTTATGAGCCTATGAGGTGCGGGTTCGATTCCCGAATCGTCCAAAAAGTTTGGTACAAATGGAATTTATTTAATCCCCGAAATGAGGGATATGACTTAAAAAATAGCTGTTATAATAATAACTCAAAATGTAATTAAGGATTATAATAAGCAGAAAAAATTATTAATTATATAAATTAGAGAAGGTAACAACTCGCCCCATGCAACAGATGAGTGATATATTTGCCCACTAAATACCGCCACACAATATAAAATTAATATTTCTTAAATTAATATTTTATATATATTAATAATATCTTTTTAGTTTAATTTTATTTTTTAACCGACTTCAATAAAAAGGGAGGTTCTCAATTCATCGTTATGTTTTTTTTATCTTTGTTACCTCAAAACTTTCGACTGGGTGAACCGATTTTTTTATATTTATTATTTATGGCACATAGTTCGACGGACAGATTGCCGTTGGGGCAGAAGAGTCCTCGAATGGTGACCACGTACCGGAAGACGCAGCGTTGGTGGGTCCCCCACACGGTGGACTGACGATCTCGTCAAGATCGCCAAAAAACGTTGGATAAGGGCATCGCAGGACCGATCGTCGTGGAAATCTTTGGGGGAGGCCTTTGTCCAACAGTGGACGTCTTCCGGCTGACGATGATGATGAATATATTTTTAATGAAAATAAAAAATGTGGATAATAAATAATAAAAGAGACGCAATATACATGATTATAAGCAATTTATTTCACTGCCAAGCAGTCTTACTTATTATTGATAAACCTACATTTATTTTAAATATGTTTTTATCATTTTATCCACCATTTTAAACCTCAATAACTATACCAAAACTTAAGACGCCAAGAAAATAAGATCAATCAACAATAATCGCCTAAAAGTTATTTAGAATTCATAATAAAACTCCCAGGAATTAGCGCCACAAATCTTAACCATAAATAACAAAGTAAATAACCATAAACATCGGATAACTTTCAAAACCAGCTTTAGTCTTCAATTTGATACGGTACTTTAATAACCTACCAGTGACATTTTCAAACGAATATAAACTTTTTCCTGTTATTGTTTTCACACAGAAAAAAATCTGATTTTTTGGAAATTGTTTTTTTTGGAAGCTGTAATAATTGACTGATTGGGAATTTTTATATTTTGATAAACCTTATCGAAATATGATGAATACGGAAGTTTGTTTCCGAGTCATGGATGTTTATATGTATTTATGTATGTTTAAGTAAGTATATTGTATTAAATATATCGTTGTCTTGTACCCATAGTACAGGCTATGCCTAGTTTGGGGCAAGATAATTTGTGTGAAAGTGTTTCTATATTATTATTATCATATCATAACTGGTTTCGGTCAACGAAGAGAAACACTTGAAAATAGTGCACAGGGTTGTCGGTTGCAGCCGGAAGGCAGTGGTGTGTTGTTGCGGAAATAAGGAGGACTGCATTGTTAGTCGGCCGTCCTCACTAAGGGTAGTAGGGTAGAGGTGAATATAACGTAAAGGACCTAAGGTTGTCTCAGAACAATACTTTCGTTACTCCGTCACAAGCGTAGCGAAACACATAGGTAAGCAGACATAAACTTTTAATGCCTACTACTCGGCTAAGTCGAGTTAGTACGCCTTTTGTGGGGCGATGTATATATCATGTCCCAAAATTATGGGACATGAAGTGAAAGTACCTTAAATATCGAAGATAGGCTATTTTACTGAAAGAAGACTTTATGTTATTTTTAAAAGTTATTAATTCTGCATTCAAAGATTTTCTAAAAATTATTTGCCTCGTCTGGGAATCGAACCGACTTAAATGTAAAAAAAAACACCCCTACTCTTATTATGTCAATCGAAAGAATGGCCAAAAACTAATAACTCTTCTTAAGTAACATAGTATTTTAAAAGAAAGTAGTCAATTAAGTGGGTATTTTTTTCTAAATTAATTAATTAAATGCTCAAAATGTGATCTCTCTTGTCTTACTCAAATCGCCAATCTTTTAATGAGTCCGCTGTCTGTTGACTTTCTTATTATTTTATGTTGAATACTCGATATGATATGGCACAATTTTGTTTGTAACTCGCCCACGTTCGCGTATCACTTTTGGTATAGCATATCTTTCACATACCCCCAAAAGAAGAAATCTAATGGTGTAAGGTCCGGAAATCTGGCCGGCCATTCGTACCAATCCAAGTAGGAAAACATTCATTTTACGTTGTTCCGTTCTTTTAAAATACTATGTTACTTAAGAAGAGTTATTAGTTTTTGGCCATTCTTTAGATTGGCATCATAAAAGTAGGGGTGTTTTTTTTACATTTAAGTCGGTTCGATTCCCAGACGAGGCAAGTAATTTTTAGAAAATCTTTGAATGCAGAATTACTAACTTTTAAAAATAACATAAAGTCTTCTTTCAGTAAAATAGCCTATCTTCGATATTTAAGGTACTTTCCCTTCATGTCCCATAACTTTGGGACATCCTGTATATGCTTTTACATCAAGATCCCAGAAAATGTTCAAAACAAAAGTATTACGATATTCAAAAGAATTGATAAGAAGCGTATGTGTAGTAAAGGTTACAATAACATAAAGTACAATATTAATTTGTAAACATATTTTGATGAAACAAAAAAGCCCGCTAAATTTGTTGCGCCCATTCTTCTCAAGTCTGAGGCATTATTTTTGGAATGGGTGGTAGTTTTTGACTTTCAATAAGTGATGTCAGTTGTCACATCCTATTTTGAATAAAAATATTTGAATTTGAAAAATTGTAGAGTTTACTGATACAATAATATATTTGCAACCTCGCAGTCAAGGAAAGACAAGTTATTTCTCGACCAGATCCGGTCCTGCCCGTCAACCATCAACACAAGGTCAGCTTACTTGGTTTGGCGTTATGGGGTGGCTCGGCCATGGCTGAACAGCTACCTGCGTCCAGGAACACTAGTGTTGCGACATGTCATCCGAGTACGTGTCTGTCTGTCTGTCTGTGCGCGCCAGTGTCCGACGTGCGCGAACATCGAACGCTCACTAACGCCCCAACACCACGCGCGGTGACGGGCATCTCGGCGCTGGCGTCCATGAACTGTACTTTTTGATAAATCATAATTTAATGTAACGTCTCCTGACATTTGCGAACTTAACTGTTTCTTATCTCTGCTTATATTGTAATCATTTGTTTGCTTATCTTAAGTATTACAACTTGTATCATTGAAGGATGTTTATTTAGTAAATCCACGCGGCCACTTCACCAGTGCTAGCTCCAGCTAGATTATGGGTACCACAGCGGCGTCTATTTCTGCCTTGAAGCAGTAATGTGTAAGCATTACGGTGTTTCGGTCTGAAAGGCGCCGTGGCTAGTGAAATTACTGGGCAAATGAGACTTAACATCTTATGTCGCAAGGTGACGAGCGCAGTTGTGATGCCGCTCAGAATTTTTGGGGTTTTTCAATAATCCTGAGCGGCACTGAATTGTAATGGGCAGGGCGTATCAATTACCATCAGCTGAACGTCCTGCTCGTCTTGTCCCTTATTTTCATAAAAAATAAACTTTTTTAGTGTATGTTTTCTATCTAGGTGACAATATAAGGAAACCGGAAAGCTAGAACACAGTCCAAAATATACCACGCATCTCCCACCTACCGACATTTTTTCGATAGGAAAACTTTTAAGTATTGCAACAGGGCCCATATGATGAGCTCGGGTACCGCACGCCTATCGACTAAAAACCTCCCGTTTGCTGGTCGCTCGAAAGCTTTTCGATATATAGGATGTGGGCCATGGAGGCCGCAACTACTACACCAAAACAGTCGCGGGGCGTCTCTTAACGAAACTCGAACCTCGGACATGCTGTGTGCTTGGGGGTATGAGAGCTTTGAGATCGCTTACGATCTAATATGGTCTCATAGTCCAATAGACTTTTGAGAAAAAGTGTGTGTTTGCACACCTACCGACGCGAACCGGTAAGCAACCTTTTACCGGTAAGAGGCTCCGTATATCGTCAGTCATCACATATTTCCCATTTTCACCGTTGCCTCGCAAAGTTAGCATCGCTAATTTTGTCCTCTATGGACTTATTGTAGAAGTGTAGGAGCACCGTAATTAAAAATTGCGGAAACGAGAGAAACTCTTATTTTATAATAATAAATAATAATACACACTCACGCCTTATTCCCGTCGGGGTAGGCAGAGACAATAGAATGCCATTTGCTTCTATCCTTACAAACCTCGCGCGCTTCCTTTACATTCATTACTCTTTTCATACATGCTCGCCGGTTGCGGGTGCTTCGGACCTCTCCTTTTCTCAAAACGTCCTCAATTTGATCGACGATTATTCTACGAGGTCTCCCGCGACCAACTTGCCCACACACTTGCCTTATATATTTGATGCGTCATTCTTTCTTCACTCATTCGCTCAACGTGTCCAAACCATTCCAGCATTCCTTTTTCAGTCCTTGTCACAACATCCTGTTTCAAACCACAGCGCGCTCGTATTACCGCATTCGGAATTCTATCAGTCAGTCTTACCCCACACATACTACGCAGTGATCGCATCTCAACTGCGTTAATTCTGCTTTTATGGTTCTTCTGCCATACCCAACTCTCACTTCCATACATTAACTCTTTTTTTACTGATTCAAAAAGTTTTTCCTCGATGATGTGGGTCCCTGTCTTGTAATATTATTTCTTATTCAACTAATACGTCGTCAATTTCACAGATATGTGTAAATTAAACAAAAGTTAGGTATTTTCTTAATTTAATTCTAATAGTATAGACTTGGCAGTATTTTTGCCGTTATAAGTATAAACTCTGCTTTATCAAACAGATCTTTATTGTTTTATTACGTACAACGCAAAGGAAATCTAGTAAGTTTATCGTCAAGGGTTAGATTACGATTGACGAGTTTAACTAAAAGTACTCTGTGGACTGAGCGCCAATTAAGGTGAGGTGACCGGTGTTTGTGAGACGTTGATAACGGTTTCAATTCTATTCAGATCTATTCTAGGTAGAAAATAAAATAATCGGTAGGTGTGTGGCCGCGCTTAGGATTGCACGCGTCGAATCACCATCGCATCGTGAAATAAATAAATCATATCATTTTATTTCGACCGTCAGACCGCTTACAGTCGACGGCGCACCCAACTGTAACGTTTCTTGTTCGAGGCTCAAGCGCGGAGGCCGACCTCCCGAAGTAGACCCAGTATGCCATTATCACAAAATTTGTATGCATATTATATTTTTAATACAATGGAGATTTTATTTTCAATTTTGGTGGTGTATACAAAACCATATACAACATATTCATTGGGGTTAAATGTTTAAGCTTTTATATGATGAAATATACCTATATATTTATTTAATTAAGTAATAGTAATTTAAAACTTTATGGTAGAATTCTGGAGGCTTGGACTCAATAGACACTTATGAGGAATTGTGCAAGACGAATTTGAGTATGTACTTTTTTTTTAGATTTAGGCCATGTCTTCAACACGTGTCAGTTGAATCATGGGGCACCCATTTTGCAAATATTTTTTCCGATTTGATACAAGTGGATACATCCAATTAACCTTGTTATTAAACCAAATCCAGGGTGCGTTCATTAGCCTTATTCTCTCTAAACACAGCATTGATATTGTAACTAGTTTCTGCTGCATTAGTTTCACGCAATTGATTCTCGTGTTCAAATATTACTCAAATTTTCTATGTATCCTTTTTTACTTTCAAAGCCGAATGAAAAAACAAATATAAGTCAAGAATCCAATATTTTTTTTTTCGAAAATATATCTATCACGTGAAAAAGTTTATCCTCAAATATCTCACCAAGGAGGTTTTATAACTTCTATGACAATTTCAAGTTCGGAACATACATCTCGTGTATAAGTTACCACCAGCAGTCGTTGAAGAAGACTTTCAGGTGACCACACTAAGTTCAATAATAAGACCGTATTATTATACGGGCTTTTAAAACGAGCCCAAGTTCGGTAAATATATGTAGTCATCCTTTAGTTCAACTACCAGTTATTGAAGAAGAACTTTCAGGTCATAGGCACATAGGTGAATTTGCTAGAAACTCTCATAACCATAATGTTAACACCAGGAACAGACATAAACTTATAATGCCCACTACTCGGCGAAGTCGACATAGAATTCGCAAGTATCACACATTTAAATAAAGGGGAATTTAATAAAAAAATGACATTTGGAAAGGTCTTGAAACGTCGGGTTAACTAAAATAATATCTAATAACAATGTAACTATTACGCAAAATCCAATGTAAAAACAGTTACAATTAGGTACACGCATTTTAATACTTTAAAAAGTGTTTTATTTAAATTATTTATACCTTAAGTTTGTTGAGTGCAGCGGGCGCGAGGCAGCGAGGATAGCTTCGGGATAAGTCCTTTCGCTTAAGCCCGAAAGACTTTTAAGACAGAGCTTATACCGAGACGAGTCGTACGAAAAGAACGTCCGCATAAGGTCGTGTTAAAATTTCGGTCAGGCATCACAGATGGTGATGTGCTACTGGCTTATAACAATAATAATAATAATAACAAAACCCTTTAATCAGACCAACTTAGTATCTATTTACAATGTATTAAGATCTAAAAACTATGAATAAAAAAATATATGTTTGTTGCTAAACTAGTCTTAATATATTCTATTGTAATACTTAATTAATTTTGTAGGTCTGTTTGCCAATCGGCAATGACTCCTGCAACCATTTTCATTCCTGCCTATCTTGGCTATCTAACCGATCTATCCCATCTAACCTATTCCATGTTACTCCTGCTACTTGAATAATGTCATTATCCCACCTCTTCTGTGGTCTGCCCCTATTATTTTTCCCTTCTCTAGGGTACTACCGTGTCACAATAATTTTACTCCATTTTTCGGACCTCATATTATCATGTGCCCTGCCCATTTCCATTTGAGTCTTTTGATTTTGGATGTTATGTCTATGACCTTCGTCTTTTTTCTGATGACATGGTTTTTTATTCTGTCCGACCTTTTTACATTTAGCATGCCGTGCCACTGGCAAGTTGAGGGTATGTTTTTGGTGAGACCGGAAGAGCATAGTTCATTTTTTATAGAAGAAGAGGACACACGAGCATAAGGGTCACCTGCTACTAAGTGATCACCACCGCTCACATTTTCTTGCAACACCAAGACAGCAGAATCACAGGACGGTTGCAGCACGTTCACTTTTTAAAGAGGTGTAAGTGCTTTTTGTTAAAGGTACCCATGTCGTATCGTCCCGGAAATATTTTAATTTAAAGTCAAAGTCTAATAAACTTGATTCATTGAGGCTTAAACTGAGTCATTTGAAGACTCACTATAATTATATATTTGTTTTTAATTACTGAATTCACCAATTGTAGTCAGTGTCAAACATGTTGCGTTTATCTTATTTTAACATACTGAGATAACGGACTCAAATAGTAATATATAAACTTAAACTCCATATACCCACTAACTCAGCTCATCACCACAATCATTTTCACTAACTTTACTTTCAATTACGCCATATTTAACACTATTTAAAATTTCCTTCACATCACCAAGTTCCGAGCACCAAGAAGATCTAGTTATTTTTCTGTTTCTTCATTAATTCGTGAAACTAGTGGAAGAGGAAGTTTAAAGTTATTTATGCAACTGTTGTGTAATAAGGGGTATTAAAACACGAATGTGGGTTCGCCTCGTGTGATAATAGTATCACATGAGTGTTTTAATACCTAATTATCAACAGTTGCATACAAGACTTTACCTACACTCAGAATATGAATCCTCTAAGATTCTGAAACAGTTAGCTTACTGCTAACATTAAAAACAGCCAGCCCTAGTAGTACCTAATATCTTACTGATTATATACAAATAACCTAAGAATTAATGAAAGTATTATTAATTTTAGTAGTAATTTACATTTTGTATAGTGCAATTATTAAAATTCACTTGAATATTATGTTATTTTGCAGCGTTTAAAATATTCGGCGGTGTGCTGTCAAAACTTGAATCGCTCATTTTTTCAAGAAAAATGGCGGGGTTTCGATTAACCTATTTTTTTTTTACGGCGCGCCATGTTCTGGTAGTGTGCGTAACGTGCGTAAACGAAAATGTTCCTTTTTTTTAATTCATACAAATACCACGCATCGAGCAATAAGAATGTGGCTGTTTGTTGAAACTCTTTGTGCATGAAGGGATCGAAAAAAAACCAAGGAGTGTTGTTAGTTAGTTAGTTATTGAATAAAAACACTTTATTAACAGTAAAACACATTTATTATTATTATTAGTATTACGATATTGGGTGTTTTAATGTTGGTAATAAGCAAACTGTTTCAGAATCTTTAATAGAAAATTTAAAGCATGGGTGTAGATAAACACTTTAACTACCTTACAATTATAAAGTTGGTATAAAGTTATAACTGACAATAAACCAAGAATATGCAAAACATAATATGCTACTAGCTGACCCTTGCGTTGACAAAAAGTTATTTTGCCATATAATTTATTTTTAGTGTTGGGCGGTTTTTTCACCGACGTAATTTATAAAAACTGCCCCATAACAATATACCATAGGATATAATACTATGAAAATAACTAAAGTATACTAATCTCGCCGTATCTATGTCAGTTAACAAGTATTATATACGCTATAGTTTGTAAGTATAGATAGGTGTGGATGTATGTATATGATCGTTGATAGTAATGCAATATATTCCTATATTCTCTTAAATTAAGTTAAGCAATTTATTTCAGTCAGCATATACATGCAGGTTTGCGATTTAAAAACGAGTGAGCAAGTCACGCAGAGTTGGCTGTAGCAAAAACATGGCATTCCCAAGAAGTTTGACCCTACGGTTTGTTGATAGTCATTGAAAATGCAAATTTATAAGCAGGCATTTAAAATTAATAACCCCTCCACCCGCAGCCGTCGGGTCGCCCGCAAGCCTGTCCCACCGCCTGCCACCGGACCGCACCACAATATCGCGTGTCAAAACTTGAATCGCTCATTTTTTCAAGAAAAATGGCGGGGTTTCGATTAACCTATTTTTTTTTTACGGCGCGCCATGTTCTGGTAGTGTGCGTAACGTGCGTAAACGAAAATGTTCCTTTTTTTTAATTCATACAAATACCACGCATCGAGCAATAAGAATGTGGCTGTTTGTTGAAACTCTTTGTGCATGAAGGGATCGAAAAAAAACCAAGGAGTGTTGTTAGTTAGTTAGTTATTGAATAAAAACACTTTATTAACAGTAAAACACATTTATTATTATTATTAGTATTACGATATTGGGTGTTTTAATGTTGGTAATAAGCAAACTGTTTCAGAATCTTTAATAGAAAATTTAAAGCATGGGTGTAGATAAACACTTTAACTACCTTACAATTATAAAGTTGGTATAAAGTTATAACTGACAATAAACCAAGAATATGCAAAACATAATATGCTACTAGCTGACCCTTGCGTTGACAAAAAGTTATTTTGCCATATAATTTATTTTTAGTGTTGGGCGGTTTTTTCACCGACGTAATTTATAAAAACTGCCCCATAACAATATACCATAGGATATAATACTATGAAAATAACTAAAGTATACTAATCTCGCCGTATCTATGTCAGTTAACAAGTATTATATACGCTATAGTTTGTAAGTATAGATAGGTGTGGATGTATGTATATGATCGTTGATAGTAATGCAATATATTCCTATATTCTCTTAAATTAAGTTAAGCAATTTATTTCAGTCAGCATATACATGCAGGTTTGCGATTTAAAAACGCGTGAGCAAGTCACGCAGAGTTGGCTGTAGCAAAAACATGGCATTCCCAAGAAGTTTGACCCTACGGTTTGTTGATAGTCATTGAAAATGCAAATTTATAAGCAGGCATTTAAAATTAATAACCCCTCCACCCGCAGCCGTCGGGTCGCCCGCAAGCCTGTCCCACCGCCTGCCACCGGACCGCACCACAATATCGCGCACTCGGCTGTTTATCGTCATCATCATAACTATTCAAATATTTGTTCAAATTGTAGCTGTACCTACAACCAATAATATCAATTAATACAAATGTCTACTATCTAACTCGTAACGTAATACCTTCGTAGCATTATAGATCGTAGAAATAGTAATCGTTCATAATAACTGTAATAAGCGTATGCCGAAAGATTCGTTCTGAAAAGAACATTTTATTTTATATAACGTAATATTAGCTCTGATAAGAACCATTTCATAATGCTGTACATCAACTCATAGAATCATAAAGATCACCAGTAGTCAT
Organism: Leptidea sinapis; assembly: GCF_905404315.1. Lineage (NCBI taxonomy): Eukaryota > Metazoa > Arthropoda > Insecta > Lepidoptera > Pieridae > Leptidea > Leptidea sinapis. The sequence continues at coordinate 2,702,271 of NC_066299.1, forward strand.
CTTATCGAAGTACAAGCATCGTACGTTCTCTCGACGACCGCAGATATACTCACGTGATCAGTCATATGCTCCGCGTTACACAACCGCACAGCAAGGCCGAGCGTACTCGACTGACGCGTCGGGACTCGGGGTTCGAAAAAAAAATTTCAATTTCCAAATTTCTATATTTGATTTTAAAATATATATACAAAATTACTTAAATCTACTTATTAAAGCAATTTACAATTAAGCTTTATATATGTAGGTATCAGAAAACTTATTTCTACAACCCTATCTACGTATTGAGGGATAAAAATTTATTATGCTTAAAAACTAATATATGAGGTTTGTGGGGGGGGGGGGATCCAGGAAACTGGGAAAACCTGGCTATTTGCTATGATATAACGTAATATTAATCGTAACCTATCACTTAACCTAACTAAGACTAATGACTAGAACTTAAAACTATTTAGCCTGTGACTGCCATTCGACCGGGTGGTTATTAATATGTGCCATTAAAGAGAGATTGAGTTTACGGGAAGTTTTGTATGAGCAAAGTACCGCCTCGGTCTTTGTGTCATTGATTTTAAGCTTCCACTTAGAGAAGTAGTTGCTTACACAATGTAGGGCTGTATTAACGTGGAAGACAATAGATTTGATGTTCTTACTGCTGCACAGATAAGCTGTGTCATCAGCGTACAGGGCGAGGACCGTGTTCGGAGATTTTGGGATGTCTCTCATATAGAGTAAAAATGCCCTCGGTGAGATGATGGAACCCTGTGGAACACCTGCTACTACTGGATGTGGGGGGGATAAACTATTTTTGGCGCTAACTCTAAGAAATCTATTCGTAAGGAATGATTTTATTATTCTAGAATATTCAAAGGGGACTTGTGCTTCGAATAATTTATGAACTAAGGCATCATGCCAGACGGTATCGAAGGCTTTCTCAAGGTCGAGTAGTACCATACCAGTCTGGTGTCTCAAGTTGAATTGATGTGTTATGTGTTCGACCACGCGCGCCAGTTGGTGAGTAGTCACGTGTAACCTTCGGAAACCGAATTGTTCCTCAGGTAGGTTTGACTCTATAATTGAGTTTATTCTATTATTAATTAAAATTTCTAATATTTTACTTTGTGTACAAAGTAAACTGATTGGTCTGTAGTTCGCGAGGGAGGTGGGGTCTTTTCCCGGTTTGTGTATCGCAGTGATTACTGCTATTTTCCAGGACGAGGAAAAATAGGTGAGACGGAGGCACGCATTAAATATATTAACCAAGGTGTCTATTGCCTTTGAAGGGAGGTGTTTTAGGAGTATGTTCTGTATGTCGTCGTGCCCGGGGGCTTTTCGCGGTTTACAGGTTTTTAAAATTAATTTGACTTCGCGAGGTACAGCTGGCGTAGGTGCGGTCGGTCCGTTTATTTTGTAAAGGTGGTCTAGAGACCGCGACACCTACTCGGGGGTCGATCGCTATTCATGCAATTTTAATCAATGAGCGACAGGGTAGGTGCTGAATGCTCATTGACATCGTATGATCGAGGTTCGACGCGAGTTTACACAAACCGCGCTCGCTGGCCGGCTTACTGCGATAGCATTAGTTTTAGAGCGAGATAGAACACATAATATTATTCTCAATTCTTATTGAATGAAACGTTCTACTATTGGTTAAAATGTAAGCTTTAGTATTGGTGTGTATTTTCTGAACTTGTAAATATTTTTTAAGTAACAATTGTAATTGGGTAACTAGTTTTAAGGATTTTGTATATATATCATGTAACTTTCTAATAAATCATATCTTCCACATATTCCTCACAGTCAAGCAGTTGTTTTATTTAATCGCCAGACGCGCAGTCTCTAAAAAATAATGTAGTATATACAGAGATTATCACTTTAAATATCTGTTATGTAAGTATGATTCTGATATGTAAGGTACATTAAGGTAAAGTATAAATAAAATCCATTTAGCAGATTTCGAGTGAAAGAGCAACAAATATACATCCATACATCCAGACGTCCATACATTCTTACAAACTTTCGTATTTATAATATTAGTGGATACAGACTTCTTTGGAAAGCCAGAATGTAAGGCTGAGATTTTTACAGGTGCATACATCCAGACATCCTCACATTCTTACAAACTTTCGTATTTATAATATTGGTAGATACTTTTTTGTAGGCCAAAAGCCAGGTAGGACTGAGATTTTCACAGGGTTGTAAGATTAAGTTTAGATTTTCACAGGGTTGTAAGATTAAGTTTAGTAGGTATTGATGTACCTATTTACTATGTCTGACCTAAATGACTTGTCGTCCTGGCTCTTTGCCCTAGGTGGAAATGACGTCCGTCACACACAATTGAATTAAAAGTTCATAAGTTGTTGTGTACCAAGCTTTATAAGAAACTACAGTTTTCTAATTTTCCTACGGAAACTCGTTAGTTTTCCAGGATCAGAGGTATCCAACATAACAAATTTTGATTAAATTAGTGGCATAAGTTGTTGTATACTAAGCAATAAAGTTACTTTAGTTTTTTAACTATCCCACAGGAACTCTTTAATTTTCCAGGATGAAAAGTATCTAAGATGTTGGCCGGCAATACAAAGTATCAACATGCCAAATTTTATTAAGTAAATAATGTGCATAAGTTGTTGTGTACTACGCAATATAAATAAGTAGAGGTTTTTAACTGTCCCACGGGAACTCTTTAATTTTCCGGGATTAAAAGTATCTTAGACGTTGACTGGGGATGTAAAATATCATCATGCAAAATTTCAATTAAATCGGTCTTGTAGTATCTGAGATTAGCCCGTACAAACAGACAAAGAAACAGTTTTGGTCATTTTTTCTTTGTACAGAAATTTGATCTATACGGATTTATTATAAGTATAGATAGTACATCAGTTTGCTAAGGGGTACTAATGTAGCTTCATGACGTTTATTTACCTCTTGCAATATGTTAAGTAATTGTCACTCCCTATGGTAAATAAATGTATTCCACTATACGAGTGCAGTGAATTGCGTTAAATATCCGGAAGCAAATAAGCTCTACACGTTTTCAAAAAATAAATTTTTTGTATTGTTTCACATCCATAGTTTGATTAAATCTTTGATCGAGTCCTTACTCCTTAGTCGATGGCAATTGGCATTGATTTATGTGCGTTCACCTGTGCTCTATGCCTGTGCCATTGTCCATAGAGTATATAGTACTTTTAATAGTAAATATTGTATTATTATTTAGTGTTCCTAAACTGTAAACATTTTTTAATAACTTAGTGGTTCATTATTGTATTTGTAGGAAAAAACAATTATATTTTTAGCATTCTAAGAAAATTATTAATACTAGCTGCTTTGATTTGTTTGTGGTGAAATACCGTGAGAGGAAAATGAATATTGAAAGAAATAGGATAAATACATTTGCAAACTGGCCATCATCTGCTCCTGTAGACTCGGACAGGTTAGCAAGAGCAGGTTTCTTCTACACAGGAAATGGCACTGAGGCTGAATGTTTTTGCTGTGGTGGTAAAATATCTGACTGGAATTTTGGAGACCAGGTTATGTGGCGACATCGTGTTTTAGAACCCAATTGCTTAATGGTTTTGTCTCCCGAACTTTCGGGTAATATTCCTGCAACCTCTCACTCTACACCTCCAATTCCTGGAGAAAGATCATATTCTGAAGATGAGGGTTATGGAATTATTGCAGAGGATCAGTTGTACAGAAGTAATTCTTTAAGGTTGCTGTCTTTTATCAACTGGAATGTAAGTAACATAAAATTTTTAATCATAATATAATATGAACTAGATCTGTTTTTTTCAATCTGTGGGTGTGCGACTCATAGGTGATTGCCAAGTCTTACTTGGGGGGTTGTCAGCAGAAAGAAAAAGGCAAGCAGAGTATGTGTAATAGACATAGTCTTATGTATATTACATGTAGTAGACTACAATAAAACCTAATTTTAGTGAGAAAGATGTCTTTATTTAATTGTGTGAGTGTCAAATTGAGGTGCTATTTTTGAAATGTTAAAAATTGAATTATTTTCTAATTGAAGTCTATTTCTCTTTAAAGTTTTAATTTCCACTGCCAATGGTTCTAATAACTTAAGAGCTTTGGTTGGCAGCTCTGGATATTCTTTCATACAAAACATGTCAACACATTGTGCTTAAAATCATTATGGTATTCATTTTAAATTCAATTATAAATGATATATCAGACTGACCGGGGGCGAAAGTTATTCCAGTCAATTATCAACCACCAGCTCTTGGGATACCTAAAAGAGCGCTAGCTGATTATCTATTGCCAGTATGGTTGCCATTAAGGTCACTCAGCCGGTGGTCTTCATACTAATCTCACTCATAGATAAGCAACAATCTTTAGTCCAATTCATCCCCAAGAGCACACAAGTGACCATGAAAAGGAATGCACTTAGGGATTAGATGTATTGGTTTTATGGTAAAAGTATTTATTTACTTAAGGTACCAAATTAATCTATAACACTTGTTAAATTACTAGAATTAATGGTTCTATTTGTGAGTACGCGGATTTCTAATATTAATTGGTTAAAATGGTTACTCGGACCAGTCCTGTAATAGTTATTGACAAATGGTTAATGGTAACTAGGACCGGACCGATCAATGGTTACTCGTGTACTGCATCTCTATTATGCATTGGTAATAATGGTTATGTGAGACGGTCCTGTAATGGTTATAGACGAATGGTTAATTAAATTTGTGTTCACCATTAAAAAGTCTCCCTTTGTTGTATCCCCTTGATTCGAGATCACTCCCCTGTAGTGTGTGTATCACCTTGATACACCTAAACACACACTCATCGCTCAAACTAGTATATAAGGAGTTACATAGAGTAATAAAGGAGCATACAATCGCAGTCAGACTTATAATCATTTTAATACCCGAACCTCCAACAGCGCACCCCTAACTGCCACAGCCTGTAACATTCAGTTCGGCCTCACATGGAGTACTGTTCTCACTTCTGGGTGGGCACTCCCCATTTCCTGCTTCTTCCATTTGACCTCTCTTCTTTTGGAATGTATATTATAATTTTTGTATAATACTATTCAAAATTATTATTCACCTTCAAGCAGGGCAGGGGTCATGTGTAAACTAAAGAACCTATGGGATATATCCGAATAATAAAACGATACCTATTTTCTATAAAAATTATAAAAATGATTTATTTATTTTTAGGACATTTGATTTGTAGAAAAAAAAAGACATAACTTTAGGTAAAAATGGTGTTATTAAATCAAAAAATACAATGTAACTTTTGTTTGAATTAAAAACCCAGTTTATATAAGTTATATTAAGTATGCGCTGGTAGTTTCTTATCAGTTCCTCTCCCCAAGTCAAGGCCTCTTGATATTCTTCTTCTTTTCAATTGGTCACTCTTGTCAAAGCGGTTGTGGTCGCTAAGATGATGCATCATTAGTTGCGGTTGGTCTCTTTTGGGGTCGCACTGCCTCCCTTGCGATGCTCCTTCACTTTTAGCAGTTTGTAGCATTGCGGGAGCACTCCACCACAGGTATCTGGGTCACTGCTTTGATAATATCCACCTGGCCCTGCACTATCAACCACTCAATCAATCTTTCATATCTGGCGATGTGACCAAAAAACTTCAGAATTCATAGTTGCACAGTTCAGTTCTTTTAAGTTTGAATTGGTGGTTCGGAAAGCCGTCCAAGGGTTCTTCAGGAGTCGCTTCTAACACCACATCTCTAGGGCATCAATAATGTGGCGGTCTTGCAGTCTAGGGGACCAGGTTTCAGCCCCGTAGAGGAAGATAGGAAACACAAGATACATCATAAGTTAAACCTTGGTGGTTTTAGTGATTCTTCTGTCCTTTCAGATCTTATTGAGCTTCTCTACCCCAGAACTGATTATAGCACATCGCCTTTGGATTTCCTGCTCACAACCCCAGGTATTGGAGATAGTAGAACTAAGATAGGTGTATACCTATCCATATTGGCACACCACCTCACAGCAATGCAATGAAATTCTACACTGTTGTTATTTACGCGGTCTACTACCATCATATTGGTTTTAACTCTGTTGATGGCCAGTCCGAATACAAGGCTGGTTAACTCCAAATGTGTAAGTAGTTCTTCAATATCCTGCTTTGTTGGGACAAGTAGTGTACTGTCGTCCTCATATCTGAAGCTACCAAGCAAGTATGTACATTCGTAACTGAGCTCCTCCATCTAGATTTTATTAGGATATAGTCGATTTGGTTTCGGTTCTTACCATCAGACGAGACCCACGTGTATAGCTGTCTCGTGTGATGCTTGAAAGTGGTGTTCATAATACTCAGGTTATTCGCAGAAAACTCTATCAGTCGTTCTCCTCTTGAATTCCCAACCTCAAGTCCATATCTTTCAACAATATTTCGCAGATCAGAATCATTTATGGTCGTTCCCACTTTAGAGTTTCTGATGATAATAAGCAGTTCTCAAGTAGTTCTCAGGTTTCGAGTTCATTATAAAACTTTAAAATCTGGATTACGTTCAGATATTATTCTATCACTGACGGGGTTATATTCTAGGACGGACCAATTCAGTCGTTTTGGAACTACAAGGGCTACCCCAGAGTAACTTCTTTTTTAATTTACGGAGAAGTAGAAGGTGTATTTCTCTTCTTCCAGTGCGTTTCACTGATTCCATTTATTGTCACATTACAGCGCTCAATTTCATTTTCCAGAATTTGGAGTTCCCCGTCGTCAAGGAATTCTCTGACGTTCCAGATACCAATTATCAATAAGTTCAGTACTGTAGGGAACGTCTTCGTGCTGTTTCAGTACTATGCTCATTATAAATAGGTGTCGAACTTTGCATGATTTATAGAGGATGTTGATAGGAAAAAGGAAAGGGCGGTTAGTTGTCACCTTAAGAATAGCTCTCTGAGCTCTCTCGATAGTTCATAAGAATGTTTTTCTGTAACTTATAATTGATTGACACAGATCAAAGTAAACTTGTCTAATTATTTTTGTATTTGCTATATCGTAAATTTTTAAACACATAAATCAAGTTACGAATTCTACTGCACAAAGCATCGATGTGATATTTGAACGTAAGAGTTTCATCTAATACGATACCCAGATATTTAATTTTTCTCACAATATTAATAGCGGAACACGTGCATTGTTTATCAGTGCGAGCGCTACAATGATGGGCATACATTATTGGGTTAGTTTGGGTCAATGATAGATTGCGCATCAAAAATTTCATATAATTTGTCTTATCTGCATTGAATGTAAGTAAATTAAGCCGGAGCCATTTATTGAATCCGTGTTGTGCATATTTATTGACTTTGTTTTCAGCATCGCCGAAAAAAGAAGAACAGTGTTATCAGCGTATAATATAATATGCCATGATCTAGATTAATATTACAGAGATCATTCATTAACGTAAATCAAAAACAGAGTAGGGCCCAAGATACTTCCTTGAGGAAGTCCGAAAGATGAATGATTCCGATCCTCGCTGATGACATCGCCTATCCTCACACAAATGCCGCTGGACTATTTTTATAGGGATATATGAAGTTAGTCTACGCCGATAAGCCCGAAACATTTGACCACTTGGAGGACGACATTCGCCGCGTTATCACCTATATACGGCTACAAATGTTGGAAAAACTCATCGAAAATTGGTCCTCCAGATTGGAATACGTCCGAGCCAGCCGTGGCGGTTATATGGCAGAAGTCATATTTAAATTATAATGCCAAATATTAACTTTCGAATAAAGTAAACTTCATGTCAATTTAAAAAAATCATCTTTGTTTTATTCCATTTCAAAGTTCTCTCCTCTATAAAAAATACCATATAAATATAGGTATAACATACATGTAGCTTAAGCAAAATATATAGTGTTAAAAAAATCAATTAGAGTTAACTTACATTTTAGGATCCGATATCACGTGAATCCTTGGTATATGCTGGATTCTATCATGCAGGAGAAGGAAGGTTGAGGTGTGCCTGGTGTGGTGGAGAATTTCAATCATTTAGAAACGTACGGAACATGGGTACACCTCTTGAAATACACAGAGCGTGAGTTATTTATAACTAATATTATAATACCTACTATTAAATTAGTAATATATTCGGGTTTTATTTTTTAATTGAATTCGGTTAGTTTGCACCCACGTCTCCGGGGACTATGGCTACAGTGCTAAGACGTATAGGGATGGTCAAAAATGCAATGTCCCAGTTGTATAAGATCTGGAGAGACCGTATCATCACGCGAAAAACTAAAACCAAATTGGTGACTTCGCTAGTTTTCTCCATATTCAGTTGTAGAACGGAGACCTGGACACTGAAAAACGCCGACAAACACCGAATAGACTGTAGCCTTTGAAATGTGAAGCTGGAGAATAAATAATTGCTACAGATTTCGTGGACCGTCTTTCGCACCAACGCGAACGTCTCTATTCTGAGAGAGCTTAATGTCAAAACTAGACTTGCCACTATATGCCTTCGTAGGGTGCTGGAATTCTTCGGACATATTGCTCGTAAAGAGGGTCACAATCTTGAACAGCTAATGGTGACAGGCAAGGTAAATGGCGAACGTCCCAAAGGACGCAGTCCCACGAGATGGTCGGACCAAATACGATCTTCTCTGAACATGAACTCCCACAATGCCCTTCATGAAGCTAAGGATCGCAGCAGATGGAAGGAAATCGTACGGGAGAAACTGATGCAGCGGGGGAGTCATGACCCTCATTAATGAGGAAAACGACGCGAGGAGGAGGCTAAGACCCAATGGTTACCGCTTAGAATGGTCCTTATGCAAATCTGATTGTATGAATAAATTCAAAATGGCTGGTTCGAATGTCGCATCACCTACAAATTATTGTAGAAATATACTATTTTATATTAGTTATAGGTATATTATTAACTGGACATATAAGTATATCGTATTTATTATGCTAATAATGAAAATTCCAGGTATTTTCCGAGATGCCGCTTTGCTATGGAGGTGGAGAGGCGAGATCGTAGCCACAGATCACCATTTCATGCTGTTACCACCTCGCAGGCTACTTCAAATGATAACAGCTCGCAAGTGTAAGTTTAGTTCCAAGGTATTATGAAAATAATACACTCGTCGAATCCAACTCGGATGGGCAGCGTTCGGGCAGCTCCGTAAAATGTTCTCGTCCCAAATACCACAGTGTCTGAAGACGAAGGTTTTCCACCAGTGTGTGTTGCCAGTGATGACTTACGGTACACAGATATGTTCGCTAACTATGGGCCTTATGAGAAAGCTCATGGTCGCTCACAGGGCAATGGAGAGGGCTATGCTCGGAGTTTCCCTGCGAGATCGAATCAGAAATGTGGAGATCCGTAGAAGAATTAAAGTTATCGACATAGTCCAAATGATTGCGAAACCTAAGTGGCAGTGGGCAGGGCACATAGTTCGACGGACAGATGGCTGGTCGAACAGTAAAGTCCTCGAATGGCGACCACGTACCGGAAGACGCAGTTTTGGTATGCCACCCGATGGACCGACGATCTGGTCAAGATCGGAATACGTTGGACTAGGGCAGCGCATGACCGATCGTCGTGGAAATCTTTGGGGGAGGCCTGTGTCCAGCAGTGGACGTCTTCCGGATGATGATGATAAATAACTAATAAAATAAACGGATGAGCCTGATAATCTTAAGATGCATACCCTGCCCATAACTAATTTATACAAATATAAAATTAAATTTGTAACCAAATTATGAACGGATTTTGGGATTTGGGTTTTGTCCGAGCGCTCTTCCCATCTGAGCCAACCGTTCGAGTGACGCTTGGATCGTAAAATATCTTGTCCTGTTCAACTCTCAGGTTGGGGCTCCATCCATAGGATCTACTTTTAATTCTATAATAGGTAATTGATTTGAGATGGCGCTCTTTCAAATCTAAACATTTGTTATTTTTATAGTTCTCTCAGATGTTATAGATTAAAGTTCTAAGCATCAAAAGCATCGTTCATTAATTTTGGTTACAAATTTAATTTGTATATTGAATCCCAGAAGTGAGAGATATCACTTTAAAAAAATAACAAATTTTTTATACAAATATGGCAAAACAATTACAGACTTTACCAGTGGGAGGCTTACACAGGATGCCGGCTAGATTATCGGTACCACAACGGCACCTATTTCTGCCGTGAAGCAGTATTGTGTAAACATTAATGTGTTTCGGTCTGAAGGGCGCTGTAGCCAGCGAAATTATTGGGCAAATGAGACTGAACATCTTATGTCTCAAGGTGATGAGCGCAATTGTAGTTCCGCTCAGAATTATTGGGTTTTCCAAAAATCCTGAGTGCCACTGCATTGTTATGGGCATGTCGTATCAACTACCATCAGCTGAACGTACTGCTCGTCTCGTCCCTTATTTTCGTGCTGTATGGAAAAATCACTGGATTTTAAAAACACTAAAATTTCATTATTATCGACTTTATGATAGAATTGATAGAAATAATTTATTTGTTTATTTACAAGCTGATCTATATTTTTAAGAACTTACGCGCTTCGGCATCCTTAAATCTGCTAAAAACCATTTATTTTGCAATCGGTCAATCTGTATTATCTTATTGTATCACCGTATGGGGAGGGGCGGCTACTTCACACATGATACTCTTAGAAAGAGCACAGAGAGCTGTCCTTAAAGTGATTTTTAAAAAACCTATTAGATACCCAACACATAAACTATATAAAGACTTAGAACTTCTTTCTGTCCGAGGTATATTTATCTTGCGTGTTATGACAAGCATGCATAAGGAGGTCTTGAATTTGCCTAATTATAAAAACCTACTAGATAGCCGTTCGTACAAGATTCCAACACCTGCAATAAATACAACATTTGCAAGTAGATTTAGCCCATTCTTACATACATATATATACAACAAGGTAAATTTAAAATGTTCTATTAAAAATTGCTCGGTCCATCAGGTCAAATTTAAAATACCGAGATGGTTACACACACTCACTTATGCAGACATGGAAGCTATTCTTAAAGTGATAGCTTAGCATTCATATAATGTTAATACTTTGTAACATGATTAATCAGATACTCACACTCACTCACACCCACCCTCACACACACACACATACACACACACCCAGAGACACACACGTGTACACACACACATATACAGAGTGCACTTTTTGACCTTTCGGTTCATATTGTTAACCTTAGGATGTAAATTGGTTGCCTACAGGACAGGCTACGCCTAGTGTAGGGACCAAATATAATGTAATATTATGTGATAAAGTGTCTGTATATAATAAATAAAAAAATAAATAAATAAATTATATTTATGATTCCTTACCATTAACAAAATGAAAAGAGTATATTAAAAATAATACAGAATAGATACGCCAGTTAAGGCCCTTCACTGAGGTAATAACCTTGAGCATTCGTTCCCTCTTTACCGCACCTCACCTCTACAATACTTCGTAAAACGTTACTAGAGCGTCATCTGGCGAACAATTTACGAATCAAGTAAATTCATAGACCTTAGAATCCGCAGACACGGCATTCACTATAAAAAATATTTATTTCTAAGAAAGAAACGTGTATTACTTAATATTTTATGCGCATAAATAATTTTTAGTCATGAATTCAGTGATTCTACTTACGTTCATGAATACTTTCAACGTTTATTCAGGTACACACGGCTACATATCAGGCAAGCAACATATAAAATGATTTTCCAGTATAAGCTGATCTTGCATTGTATATCATTTTGGAACAATGAGAGGTAAGCTTATAATGGATTTGTATAGTTTGATATGTTAGCCGTGTACAAGTATTCATGGTGATCCATAATAAACACTGTGCGGTGTTTACTTTTTAGATTGTAGGTGAGTTACCTGTTATTCAGACCATAAAAAGTAGAAAAATAAAATATAAAAAACAAAGTCAATTTTATTATCATTTATTATTTTACAAAGTAGGTATCTAATAATTTTAGGGTAAAATTAAATTAGCTTTTTTAATATTTTTAACAGCGTATGCTGCAGAACTAAGTCTGTTCGCCAATCCTTCAATTTGGGCCCATTGTAATTTAGTAAAATGTGAATCCAAGGTGGCGGCTGCGGACATTTTGTTTTTGTTTCTAAATTATAAAGGCATAAAAAGCATTTATTTTCTCAAAATTGATTCTTTTAGAATTATTTTTGATGTTATTTCTAATAACTACTAGATACTACTACAGCTTCCGAAATAAATGGCGCTCTGAGAGAGAAGAAGCGGCGCAAGAAACTCTTCCAGCATTCTTTTTTTTGCGCTCTTTTCAATAAAAATATACAATGTTGTACAGTCATTTCTATCGCTATAAAATAATCACAATCTAGTCCCAGGCTGTCCGATCATTTAGATATTCAGCAGTGGAGTAATAGGATTTACGACAGAGCCATTTTTTTATAAGTCATTTAAATTTATTTATAGATAATGCCTGAACAGTGGCTGGGACATTATTATAGAAGTGTATACATTTACCTTAAAGCTATTATGTATCATATGAAGCCTACTAGAATTAGTTACAAGCAATCCCTTATTTCTAGTGTTATAATAATGAAAATCACTATTAAGAGCAAAAAGGTGACGATTTTTGTGAACGTATATTAAATTTTCATAATCATAACAAAGAACAATTTTTCTTTGAGAAAATATATACGTAATAATATATAATAATACGTATATAATATATACGTGAGTTGGAACTTCGTTCCTAACATTTCGGGATTACATATCCCCAAAATCTAAATAACGAGTATTTGTCGGTGTAGGCATATTTACGTCAGAAGGTTCGTCACCTTCAATTGTATCTGTATCTGCTGTCAACTTAAACTCTTCATTTAATCGAGGTTCAATATTTTCTTTAAATTTTTGTTTTTTCTTCATTGCCTCTTCAATGTATGAAGGATTTCGTATGTTCATACCTCGAGTGTAGCGGGGGTCCACCAATTCTGGCAACAAACAATCTATATAAAACGACGTAAGCTTATCTTTCATTTTCTCGTTCCAAAATTCATCATCTCTATCAATGTATTCCGTTTTTAGCGGAGAGTTCTCATTTGACCAAACTGCAAATAAGCACTTTAGTCGTTTAGTAACGTGTAGTTGCCCCTGCACTTGATAGTACCATTGGTGGTTTTTATTTATTTCCAGCCCTTTTTTTGTGTATTTCCAAAAGGTCACTTTCCTTTTTTTTATGGCTTCTTCTAAACCCAATTTGAATGCCGTTATCGGGCATTTTATTTCTACAATTGTGTCGTCGCTACATAAGCCATCCGGAGTGGCTCCTAAAAATGGCAACTCTTTGTCAATAAAAAGTCCACAAGTTTCAATTTTAATTTTTTCTTGCCTTTCTAATTGCTTGATGGCAATGTTTTCGTTGTCTTTGCCATGTTTAATTGACGATACATGGTCAATATTGGTTTTGTACAATAGGTCTCTTACAAAGTTATGACAACTTGTGTCGTTTCGCCGCGTGACAACTTTTCCAAAGTTGGATGCGGTTAATAACGACCTACGCAACTCTAGCCACTCGCTGCATTCACTTTGTAAAACGGTTGCCCTTTCGATTAAACTTCTTTCCTCGTCAGTTTTCTTGAGATTTAACATAAAGTTTTCTTTAATTTTATTCAAAACATCGATCGGCATGTCAGGTCTTGTGCAGTCTTGACCATAATTGTGGTCTTTCGATTTCTCTATGAATAAGGCTCGTTTTTTTGGTTTCCTATTTATCTTGTTTTTCACATTTTTGTGTATTCTTTTGCTTTCTAGCCGTTTTATTTTTCCTTGAGGGCTGTCTCCTTTACTAATTGCTTTGTATAGCAGAGAAATTGATTTTTTTTCATTAAAAGCTACGGCAGCGGCGTGACATCTAGTTTGATACGAGTTTTTTAAAGAAAAATTCACCCTTTTGCCACCAACCAATTTAGCCACCACGCTATTGAATCCTTCAACCATGTTACTATCAACGTCATATAATAGACTCCGAGCATGTCCTGCAACATTTTGAATGATAAAACATATTTTTTGCCATAAAGGGCTTAAAATGAAATCATTTGGCAGGTCCATTTGGCCGATTTTATTACAGAAATATGATCGGCACTTAGTGTGATCCCCGAAACCATGGAGGTGACTAACTAATAAGTCGTCAAACAGAAGTTGAACATCAGAGTCACACTTATGTTTTTTAATTAATTTGCAAATAGTTGATCTTGTTCGTAGTATAGCTCTTTTTGTTATGAATTTTCGGTATTTTATGTTATATTTAGTGTCTGTAGCAAGTGCTTGTAATTTATTGCAAAAATTCCTTAAGATGTGGTTACGGCACTCTATTTTTTCAACAGTCAGGTCAGGATAAGGGCGAGCCTGTGATATTTTGGAGTAGGTGCTGGCATCACCATCGGATATGAGTTTTCCGTAAATCAAATTGTACATTCTTATAGATTCTTTAAATCCTTCTACAATTATTTCGCTCTCCATGTTTGTGGATGGACCGCTGTAATTTATGAAACATTTGTGTTCTGACGGATCGACATTTTTGTTTTCTGCACGGGCACAGATGAAGCAGTATTTATTTTTTATGCCTAAAAACAGAATTTCTCCTGTATGTTTGCCAATTATGGCAGCTGCGCCCGAAAGAGCATTATAATTCTTTTTATAACTACGTTTAGACCAGCAACCATCAGCAATGACATCTATTATGGGAATTCCATCTTTGTTCACCCTGCCGTTAGAAATTGCGAATTGCTTTTCTCTTTCTGCAGCCTGACTCATAGATTCTAATAAAACATCTTCCCATTTCCTACTAATAAGTTCATGGTTCTCTGAATACGTCTTTTCAGATAACAACGGGAGATTGATTGCTGACATAAGTTCATCCAGCTGTGAATGCCCCGCACCTACTGCAATAGTACCTGCGACAGTGCACGTATTAATATTTACGTAGTTTTCACTGCAATTGTCTCCATTTATGACAAACTTTAGATTGCAAAACCGACATTTAAATGTGAATTTTGACTGTAGACCAATTAGGGTTTCAGATATGAGGTCAAGTTCTGTGAAGCTGCATCCAAGTGGTCCATGGTTTGAAATACGTTTTAATTCGGAAAGGAAGTGGCTGACATCAATAATTCTTCTGTGTATTATTTTTTCTTTAGTTTCTGCTTCCTTTTCATACGAAATTTGAAACTAAAATAAAAAAAAAACATATTTAGTATGTACTTACTCAAAAAACAATCTATATTTTTATCTGAAAATATTTTTCAAATAGAAACTACCTTTTCTAACTTTTATTCAAGTTTGGAACACACGAGGAAGGTATCAGAAACTTACCTCTACAATGTTTTTATTGGTTTCTTCAGTGATTTCAGTTTCCGTGAAATCTCCTGCAAAGTCCTCTCGTAAACTGTAAAAGAAAAATATTATGCATAATGATGATATACTTTCTAGGTTCGGGTGATTAGCATAGTGATGATAATATCAAATACGATGATATTGCAAAATTTAAAAAAGCCCGGCGCCTTCGGCTTCCAGAGTTGAAAATACTTGCACAGAAAAATATAAATAAGGAGCACAATCGTTTCTGCGACTAAAAAAAATAATTTGGTAGTTCAAAGTATTTTTTATGCAAATACGAGAATTTTTTTCTGAAGTATTCCAGCTCTGCAGCACCCGACTATTTAATACTTTCACAATTTCAATTAAATATATATATATATTTAATTGAAATTGTGAAAGTATTAAATAGCATATACATATATATATCAAAGTAATTTGATAATCATTTGTAAATAATTAAGATATAGAGAAAAGGATTATAAAATACTTACTCATTATTGCTTATTTCCATAGGTTGTATATTAGAAATATCCATTATTGGTGGTTGTTCATCACTTTGGTTATCTTTTAACCTAAAAAAGATAATTTACTTAAAAATACAATAAATCTCTAAAATTTACATACGAAAATAGTTACATAACAAGCGCTGAACCACGTAGGAACCGAATCAATTTTATGTATGTATGTTCATGTCTGTAGTTTCATAACTCTATGGAGCACGCATGATCGAAGATTTGTGCAAAGATTCATTTTTATTTGTTTAAACAAATAAATATTAAATGACAATGATGACATGTTATCACTTTACTAATTATTATATCTTAGAGAAGTACTTAGTATGTTTATAGTAGTTAGATACATACCTGCTATCAAAGTAATTTTGTTGAGCATCTTTAGAAGTGGTTGGCGTTTCGTCACTATTTTGTCTATTTCTTTTAGCCCGGCTACAAAAAAAATGACTGATAAATAAATTGCTTTGTTTATATTTATTATTGTATTATAATATATATAATAATAAATAAATTATTACAATACTTTAATACTTAAAAAACATATTCTAAATAAAGTACCTATGTATTTAAAAATATACGATACATAATTACTGACAAATAATTTCAATGTTATTTCGAATATAACTAAAAGACAGCTTACCGAGCTTCAATCATCTTTGCTACTTTTGCACGTCCTTGTCGCACAATTTTCTTGTATTTTGGCATTTTGAGTGTTTAAAAAACAGTAGCGTCTTTTCGCAATACTCAATAGTTCTTTTACACACAAAGCGTCCTTTCGCAATAAATAACACAATAGGTCTATGCTAACACAAAAAAGCTATAAACTAAACAAACGTAAATATCAAACACAATAAGCTAATGTTATTATCTTCAAATAATGTGACGTGTCATGTGACTCGTGAGTGAGCAAGTGCGATAGCCGACGCGGTAACAAACAGCACGGGTTCCACCCTCGAGACCTTGCGGCAGACTGAATCCCGATCCCCGGCGTATGAGTTACAGTAGTGAATACGCCCAAATTTTAGAATAAAATCTTAAAAAACTCAAATTTTGGTCTTTGGAAAAATTTTTTTTTTGCAAAATGTTGATTATTAAATTGTCTATCCATTAGTGTTAGTAGCAAAATAAAATTATGTTTACTTCACGAGGAGACGCACGATATCAATCATTATTTCTCATATCTCTGGTTTCGTTGTAAGGAAATTAATTAAAAAAGTACTTCATTAAAAAAAAAAAGAAAACTACAATAATGGAGTCAAGATTACGCAGAAATTGAATGTATTTTTTATTAGTTGATATTTCTTTTAAATAACAAGTAGACAGCTCCAAAAAACTGCCTAAAAAACGGCTAGCGCGGCTTTTTGGTCGTAGACGCCCCTTAAAAGGAATACTATTAACAGTACAATAAGTATGTGACAAAGTAGTTTAAGACAAAAACGAAAAATACTAGAAAAGCTTACAAGAAAAAATTAAATAGAAAGAAAAGAAGAAATCGTAGTGAATGTGAGTGGTGTGAGTGAATGTGAGTGTTCGAATATAATGTTTTAATTACGATGTGAGACTAATAATTTATCCTGAATATACTGATGTTTAAATCCTGCAATTTAAACAGTTTAATATCAGTTTTTTGAACCTCAGACGTGATAAGTTGAAAATGTCGACGGAAGAAAATTTCTTATTATATATGTCAGGAATTCGAAATAGGGGTGAATATTTAAGATACTTAGTAGAAGCAAAGGGAATGTTAAATAAATTAGTATGCCTAGTACGCAATTAAACTATTCTATAATATTGAGTACAGTCATCAGAACAATTAAAAGGTTTTTTTTTAAGTTTAAGCTTTAAGTTTTATGTAGATAGATGCCAAGTATCGGCAATCAATGTAAAAAAATACTTCTATTTGAAATGGAATGGATGAAAATACATTTTTCTTTTAACATTACCAACTGTTTCCATGGCAAAGTAAAGCTTTCGCAAAATAGTTATTAAGGTCTCTTAGGGTATGTTCCGATATGCACTGCGAGCAATGCACAGTGCTATCACTGTAGAAAAATTCGTTCCGTTATGGACTGCCAGTATACTGCCGCAGTACCCTAGTGAAATATATGACGTCATAAATCGCTGCCATATTCAACATCTACTGGGAGCACTGGCGTTTTCGAGGTAAGGTACTCGCAGTACTTTGATCACGTGATCAGTAAAACCACTCGAGTGCGTATAATATTAATTTAATTATTTTTAATTTGACAGTACTCCAACAAAAGTTTTTTTAATGAACTAGAAAACTTTAATACACTAATTTGAATGCTGCGTCAAAAAATGCGGCTGATAGTATACGGGATTGCGTTCCGTTTTAAATAGTAACCAGTATAACTGGCTATAAAGGAATGGCTTCACAGTATACTAAATTAACGTCACACTGTACAGTGGTCGCAGTGCATATCGGAACATACCCTAAATAATGTATTGTTTCTTATTATCTTCCTGTCGCTTAAAGCGTACCACGCCATCTCAAACTGACATTAATTTGTATGTCATTTACTTTAAGATTTGGGCTACTTTAAGGCTTAAGTTCAACATCTTAAAGTCATAAGGAAACATCCAGAT
The DNA here is from genome assembly GCF_905404315.1 of Leptidea sinapis. Taxonomy (NCBI): domain Eukaryota; kingdom Metazoa; phylum Arthropoda; class Insecta; order Lepidoptera; family Pieridae; genus Leptidea; species Leptidea sinapis. The sequence continues at coordinate 2,720,718 of NC_066299.1, forward strand.
ATCTCCATTCACCATGGCTCAAACTCATATCCCTGGATTCTTCCACATGTAATAGCTGTTATTTCTGACCTGGCCCCTTTTTAGAACACCCATCCATCCATAAATGCACAACAAGGTCGAACTTTTACAATATTTACAATTTACTAGTGGGAGACTCCTTTGCACAGGATGCCGGCTAGATTATGGATACCACAACGGCGCCTATTTCTACCGTGAAGCAGTAATATGTAAGCATTATTGTGTTACGGTCTGAAGGGCGCAGTAGCTATTGAAGTTACTGGGCAAATGAGACTTAATATCTTTTGTCTCAAGGTGACGAGCACAGTTGTAGTGCCACTTTTGGGTTTTTCAGGAATCCTGTGCGGCACTGCATTGTAATGGGCAGTGCGTATCAATCACAATCAGCTGAATGTGCTGCTCGTCTCGTCCCTTATTGTCATGAATCCTCAAGATTCAAACTGAAATGATACTACGAAAGCTTTTTGGGTTGTACACGTGTATGGTTCCTAAATTTTCTCCCAAAATACAATTACAAATTTTACAACTACATTACAATCTATTTTGCAGAAGTGCAGCTGATCATAATGAACAAGTAGTAGCTGCTGGTGCAATGCAAAACCTTGGGATGATTTATGGTTGCGCAAAGCATCCTTCAAAAGCCAAGCTTTCAGCAAGACTGTCCACATTCAATCAATGGCCTTTTGAACCATCTCAGGCTCCAGAATCCCTAGCTGAAGCTGGCTTCTTCTATACAGGCGTTGAAGATCAGGTGATTACTACTTACTATTTTAAATTCGACTCTATTTATACATTTTTTTATGACAATATAGTTAATTCTGCTAACCAGATAACCCTGAATATTTTATGTACTGTGCACATTTGGATTTCTTGAGTTTGGGACTATTTGGGGCTTTTCATAACACTCGCAAGATCCAGATTAAGTGGGTGTGACTCAATGAATATCTTGGCTGAAACACCTATTTAGAGATTGTGATTGCGTCCATTCCACATTCAAAGCTTCGTTATAGAGTCGTAAGAAGTTTTTTTTATTGAAAAGGAGGACAAATGAGCATCATCTGGTGTTAAGTGATCACGACCGCCCACATTCTCTTGCAACACCAGAGGAATCACAATAGCGTTTCTATCCTTTAAGGAAGAAGGTGTACGCGCTTTTTTTTAAGGTCTCCATCACCGCACAAGGAAGCTCATTCCACAGCTTCCTCCTCCTTGTGGCGTGTCGTGCGAAGGTGGAGTTCGGCAGCAGGAATCAGGTGAAACAGCTCTTCAGAACACTCTCCGTGATAAATGCGGTAGAAGACACACAATGAAGCAACGTCTCTACGCAACGCCAAGTGATCCAGCCGTTCACAGAGCAACCACGGGTCCCCGACAATTCAAGTCACGCGGTCAAATGGATCGAGCCGATACTGGGGTGTGCCGAATACTAGAGATAACAGCAATACTCCATATGTGGCCGGACCTGCGCTTTGTAGAGCGCTAGAATGTGGGTCTGCTTGATGTATTGCCGTGCTCTATTTATAACGCCCAGTTTCTTCGAAGCCAATTTGGCTTTGCCCTCCAGATGGTCACGGAATTAGCAATCGCTCGAGAGTTCCAGACCCAATATTCGGATACTAGGCGACGATTTAAGGGAAGTGTTGTCGAAGAGCGGTGATTCGACAAATGGTTTTTTTTTAGTGGTAAACGGGCAAAGTTGGCACCTAAATAAGTTTAAGACTTGGTGCTTTATGTTGCAGGTGCGATGTTTCTACTGCGATGGCGGGCTTGGCAAGTGGGAGTCCGGTGATATACCATGGATAGAGCACGCGCGCAAGTTCCCCCAATGTGGGTTCGTGCTGACGACGAAGGGGACCGAATTCGTCGAGACTGCCCTGGAGACCATTCCCGATAGTACCCCAGCTAATCGAAATGTGAGTAAAGACACAAGCTTCAAATTTTTTAGCCATTGTGTGAGATCTTTAAGTTGTCCTACTCCAGGCAAAAGCTACCTTAATTGAAATGGAAATCTTCTGACTTAGTGACAAACATCTAACAGTGTAGAGGTATTGGTATTAAAATCATTTATTGGAAAAACATTACATTTACATTTCGTGGCAAAGTAATTGTAAATTCCATACTTGTATTGAAAGTATCATTGGGAAAAAGCTAACCAGATAAAATGAACAATTTCGAAATAATTAAGCTAGGCATTTATTTTTAAAGCAAATCTTGTCACATTGTGATTGCAAGTACAGGGGTTAAGACTTAAGTGGTAGGGGTAGTGCATCAATTTAAGTCCTTTTGGCATTAAATTAAACAGGGTTCATTTTATCCCTATCTGCGACCTACTTAATACATACAAGATAGAAGACAAATTCCCTAGAGCGACCTGCATGGCTGGTGTATACGATATCTCCAGTATTATCATCTGCATGCATATTGGAGGCATCAGCAGCAGAAGACACAGTGTAGAAGATAGCAGACAGGCGTTCACGGTCTTTGAGTTCGAACAATATCCGTCAACAATGACCTACCATATATTGCGCCTAGTGAGGTAGCTGGTAGTCCACTTATCGGGGTATATATATATTTCACCGGGACATCACAGTTTCGCAACCAGTCGCGCCACCAATTTGGTTGCGCAATTAAACCACCAGCCGGGCTAAGATGCGCACCACGAGTAAATTATCTCTACGCATTTTCTCGTCTTATCTGGACATGTCTACTGAAGCTAACATGGTTGCTTATTTATTTCGTCTCGTTACGTCAAAAGTAGAGATAGAAGTAATTTTGGCATAACTGTGGTATTTTTCTCTACGACCACTAACATCACAACGTTTTTAAGTTTAAGTTTATAAGTAAAGAAAGGCCATATAATACTTAGGTGTATCCTCTATTATGGACTTTTAGGGCTCGAATCAATTATTGAAGTTTAGTGCCCGCTGAAGAATATGATCTCAATGTAGTCAAGCAGCTTGTTTATAAGTAAAGAAAGGCCATATAAAACTTGGTGCATCCTCTAATGGACTTTTAGGGCTCAAATCAATTATTGAAGTTTAGTGCCCACATTCCAGTCACTTTCAAGAAATAAATAATAGAACTGTTCCTTATTTGATTGAAGGGTATGATAGAAAATAATATCCTTCAATAAAAAAAGGCAATATGTAAGGTATTGTCTTTTTGAGAATGATGAAAGATGCTCAGCAAATTCAATGATTTTTAGACAAAGTACTTCATACAGTAAATATTATGAGTTCTCATTATTATAGGTTTTCAAAATAAAAGTAATTTAATTAGTAAACATTCCCTGAAATTACATAACATCAAATATATGCAAAACATTTCAGATTCTAAAGGCACATAAAATTGACTAGCTCTGAGGTTTGTTTTTTTCACCACCTTCTATTGAAACTGCAACAATATTTCATATCATGAGCCAATTAAAATAGTGTACTATTTGATGAAATGGTATACTACTATGGTGTATGTATAATGATCCACCGGCAATATTTATGTGGGAAACAAAACATGTTTGGGTTATTTTTTTTAATCACTAATAGGTAGCATATCTTCTTCAGAGGCAACTGATGGCTGGCCTTGAAATAAACGTTTCCCGGACATTGGTGTTAGCATTCTCATTGATCTATCTCCTGCTTGTTTCTTGGTTTTATTTTATTCCAAGAAAATACTGACAGAGCTATAGACTATTTTATAGACTATTTTATTCACGTGTTTGTGTTGATGTTCCACAACTGAAAAATAAAATTTATGCAGTTATTAAAAGAGAACTTAGTATTTGGATCGTTACACTCTGTGTCCAAAATGTATATATTTATTTAAAACCGACGTACCTGTGCATCTGCTTTGATGTTCACACGGACGAGTTAGAAAAGAAGGACTCCGTGTCACCTTACATAACAGTGAGGCACCAAAGCAAGCCGGTAAACGTGTAAATACATAGCCCCACGCATACACTTACACTAATACAAGCCGATCGGCCGCCATTATTGTGACAGATCAATTTGCGTCACAATAAAATATTTTAAAAATGCCGTGGTGCGTTGTGAAAAAGTGTAAAATCAATAATATTAAAGTATTTGTGGATATATGATTATTTAAGAGAGAAAAAATTGTGGTATACCCCGTAACCGTACACACACGAGCATAAAGGTGCTTCACTTACTAATATGACGGCACGGAGTCCTTCTTTTTTTACTAATCCCCGTGGATGTTCATAGTCACTTTCAATGAAATATTCGCTACATAACCTCGAATATTTTGTCGGCGCAAATTTCAAACGTCAAGCCGAAAGCCAGTTTTTAGCCAATGTTTTTTAATTTTTAAAAAGACACTCCACTACAATGAGGAACTGGATGTCGTTAAGGAGTAATTTCACTATAAATTCAAGAAAATGTTCCACTAACATAAAAACTGCTTTATTATGATAACAATAACAAGCCATAATTGACAGTTTCCGGACCCGAAGTAAAAGTACTCTGTGGTCAGAGTAAGTAAATTTCAGTAACAAATGTCATTATAATATTGTCATTAAAATAGAATGAACGAAATTGGTGTTGCAACGTAAGAATACCTGTTATTCTTCAATTATTCTTGTTAAACGGCAACATGGGTTTGTCTACGCGACAAGGCCAAGTCTTCGACGAGAATTTTGTCACTCGTAGTGTGCATGTTAGGATATACGAGAAATTACCCGATGTCGACAACTTTTGTCTCTCGCGTCGCGACATAATATGTCGCGTTGCACATCTTAGCCCGGCAGGTGAATAACTACATAGGGACTGTACTACGTAGGGATAGAGCTGTATATATTTGGTTGGTAGCGTCGACTTATTGCGCCACCGTGGTGTTCCGGTGAAAAATAGCCCTTTAATATACTCTTTGTAAACTCGATAGAAGTTTCGACGCCCCTCTATAGATTAGAGTTTATTAGGTTATGTAAGTATAGAGGGCCTCTATACTTACATAACCTAATAAGGTGTAACAGAAGATCCGCCAACAGATCGAGAATGGCAAAAGCTGCACTATCGGCGGTAAATCAACTGTTGTACCAAGATGTAGATTCTTTCCGTGATTTTGGAGATCTCGGATTTGCCACTTAAAGAACTGGAGGCATGGTTATATTTCCTGATAAGAACTTTGCAGTGCGGATTCTTTATGTCCAGCGACGCACCCCAGGTGCGATACGCCTGTTTTTTGTAGTTAGCTGCTGCTTTAACTCACGCGTCGAATTGGTTTTCGACACTATCTGTGCGAAATATAGCGTCGCTACTTCACACGCTGGTTTTCTATGCGAATGTAGTACTGACGCTTTCCAGTCTGGCATTTATTATTCATTGAAAAAACGCTCTTTAAGATATGATAATGGCTCTGCTATGAAAATCAACAGCAGAATATCTAAGCGATCGGACAGCTTCGAGTCTGGATTATAATTATTTCATAGAAATGACAAATGTATGTACGTTAAAATCTCATACCATTGGTTATATTTCAGAATTCGAGAGGGTGTAGATCGAATACATCTCGTAGAGGACAACAATTTCTTGTGGATGAAAACGTGGTAGGTAGTTTTATGGTAATCCTGTTGCTCGAGTACCTAGTACATGGCTCCTGTTAAGAACTTTGCTTGTTAAATTGAAAACTTCTTTAGCATCTTTGTGATTTGAAAGTCGATGAAACGAAAAAGCGCGACAGCAAAAAGAGAAAGACAAATAAGATTGGAAGCATTAAACAGTGATTCACTACCAGCCGATCATAGTTGTAGATTTGATTGTCATGTGTGACGCGAGTATACCTAAATATATTCTAACGTCATGCGCACGACGTATTACTACATAGACACCAGGAGAACAAAAATATGGTAGAGGTGATAGTAATGTCTTTCATAGCGGTTGAAATCATGTGTCAAGCAACATGTACTAGGACTACATATGCATTTTAGAGGTTCGTGCACAATGCAAGTTTCACTTCTGACATGTACCTATACTTTAGACGCACGCAAATTTTTTTCATGGTATTTGATGTTAATCTAGTATATTTCGGGTAGAAATGCTTTCTTAATAAATAAATAAGGTGAGCGACCCCTTCGACCAACGGTTAGTGATCTCATTGGATATGTTTCCTGGCACACATGCATGCATTGTTTGGGGCTTAAGTTAGGTTAGGTTAGTCAATGAAATTGCGTCAAATGTTCATTTTTATGAACGGACAATGGTTTACAATTAATAAGATGTGAAAGACGGACTACAGTTTGTAAATTTATGCATTACTATAATTAACTACTAATTAATAACACTAATCCACACAAATCTAGGAGATTTCGTTGTCGTTATCCCTTTTAAATGCAATTGCCTACGATGTCAGTCATATCGAACTGGGTGCTACGCTCATACACCTAAACACATTCTGTAGTATTCATCCATTAATATCATTCATTAACTATGGTCTTCTTGGGTATCACGTTAGATAAAAAGCGTCTGTGGGTTGCACATATTGCCCAACTAGCAGATTAACTTAGCTCTGCAGCATATGCCGTTAGAAAGAGAGAGTACACGAATGTTGCTACCGCTAGATCAGTGTACTTCAGTTATTTCAGCATCATGACGACGGTTTTTTGCTGTGGGGTCATGCTGCTGACTTTGATATAATGTTTGCTCTGCAAATGAGAGTTCGTGCTGTATATCAGCTTGAATATATAAAAGACAGTCACTTGAAGAAAATTTTTAAGAAAAACATGTCGCCCTTGAGGTTCATGTGTCACGCAGGGGTCACAGAAAATCAGCGTGCAACACACTTGTATTGAAACACATGCTGAGTGACTCCTTTTTAAACACCACACGTTTTTATATTTGTATATTTTAAGTTGCTTTATTTTGTTTGTGTGTGTGTTGAAATAAATGTTTTTTTCTTTTTTTCTTTCATCTTCTTTCTAATATTATTCGGTGCATATTTCGTTGTTGATTGGTGAAGTAATAAAAGGCATTTAATTTCTCAAAATTGATTCCTTTAGATTTCTTTTTGATGTCATTTCTAATAACTACTAGATACTACTACCGCTTCGGAAACAAATGGCGCTCTGAGAGAGAAGAAGCGGCGCAAGAAACACTCCCAGCATACTTTTTTTGCGCTCTTTTCAATAAAAATATACAATATTGTACAGTCATTTCTATCGCTATAAAATAATTACAATCTAGTCACAGGCTGTCCGATCATTTAGATATTCAGCAGTGGAGTAATAGGATTTACGACAGAGCCATTTTTTTATAAAACATTTAAATTTATTTATAGATAATGCCTGAACAGTGGCTGGGACTTTATTATAGATGTGTATACATTTACCCTTAAAGCTATTATGTATCTTATGAAGCCTACTAGAATTAGTTACAAGCAATCCCTTATTTCTAGTGCTATAATAATGAAAATCACTATTAAGAGCAAAAAGGTGACGATTTTTGTGAACGTATATTTAATTTTCATAAATGTACTGAGAATGAACAGTCATAATATTTATTTCTTTAAATTTTTCTTTGAGAGACTGTCTATAACCAAGCTAATATATAGCACGAACAGCTCTCTTTTGCAGAGCAAACACTATATCAATGTCAGCAGCATGACCCCATAGTAAAATACCGTACGTCATGATGCTGTGAAAATAACTGAAGTACACTAATCTAACGGTCGCAACATTCGTGTACTTTCTAATCTTTTTAACTGCATATGCCGCAGAGCTGAGTCTATCTGCTAGATGGGCAATATGTGGACCCCACTGAAGCTTTTTATCTAACGTGATACCCAAGAAGACCTTAGTGTCCACAAGTTCCAATTCCTGGTCATATAGTGATTTATAAGTACGTTGGTTTGTACCTCCGCTGTGTTTGGTGTAATGGACCGTAAACACTTTGTTTTTTACTGTTTAAGTGCAGATTATTCGTCTCAGACCAACGCACTATCTTTGAGAGTGCATTGTTTACCTCGTCTGGATTATAATTATTTCATAGAAATGACAAATGTATGTACGTTAAAATGTAATACCAATGGTTATATTTCAGAATTCGAGAGGGTCTAGATCGAATACATCTCGTGGAGGACATCAATATCATGTGGATGAAAACGTGGTAGGTAGTTTTATGGTAATCCTGTTGCTCGAGTACCTAGTACATGGCTCCTGTTAAGAACTTTGCTTGTTAAATTGAAAACTTCTTTAGCATCTTTGTGATTGGAAAGTTGATGAAACGAAAAAGCGCGACAGTAAAAAGAGAAAGACAAATGAGATTGGAAGCATTATACAGTGATTCACTACCACCCGATCATAGTTGTAGATTTGATTGTCATGTGTGACGCGAGTATACCTAAATATATTCTAACGTCATGCGCACGACGTATTACCTCATAGACACCAGGACAACATAAATATGGTAGAGGTGATAGTAATGTCTTTCATAGCGGTTGAAATCATGTGTCAAGCAACATGTACTAGGACTACATATGCATTTTAGAGGTTCATGCACAATGCAAGTTTCACTTCTGACATGTACCTATACTTTAGACGCACGCAATTTTTTTTCATGGTATTTGATGTTAATCTAGTATATTTCGGGTAGAAATGCTTTCTTAATAAATAAATAAGGTGAGCGACCCCTTCGACCAACGGTTAGTGATCCCATTGGATATGTTTCCTGGCACACATGCATGCATTGTTTGGGGCTTAGGTTATTTCTATGAAAAAGCGTCAAATGTTCATTTTTATGAACAGACAATGATTTACAATTAATTATAGGGATGTGAAAGACAGACTATAGTTTGTAAATCTATGCATTACTATAAGTAACTACTAATTAATAACACTAATCCACACAAATCTCCTACAATTGCATTTAAAAGGGATAACGACCCTTTCTGATGTCAGTCATATCGAACTGGGTGCTACGCTCATACACCAAATCACATTCTGTAGTATTCATCCATTAATATGATTCATTAACTACGGTCTTGGGTATCACGTTAGAAACAAAGCGTCTGTGGGTTGCACATATTGCCCAACTAGCAGATTGACTCAGCTCTGCAGCATATGCCGTTAGAAAGAGAGAGTACACGAATTTTGATACCGCTAGATTAGTGTACTTCAGTTATTTCAGCATCATGACGTACGGTTTTTTGCTGTGCAGCAAGACCAAGCTGCTGACTTTGATACAGGGTTTGTTCCGATATGCACTGCACAGTGCTATCACTGTAGAAAAATTCGTTCCCTTATAGACTGCTAGTATACTGCCGCAGTACCCTAGGGAAATATATGACGTCATAAATCGCCGCCATATTCTACTGTGAGCACTGGCGTTGTGGCGGTAAGGTACTCGCAGTACTATGATCAAGTGATCAGTCAAAACGACTCGAGTGCCTAACGTTTTATAAACAATACCTACAGTTTAATCCCAAATATTTTTAATTTGACAGTACTCCAACAACAGTTTTTTTTAATGAACTAGAAAACTTTAATACATTCATTTGAATGCTGCGTCAAAAAATGCGGCTGACAGTATACGGGATTGCGTTCCGTTTTAAATAGTACACAGTATAACTGGCTATAAAGGAACGGCTTCACAGTGTACTAAATTGACGTCACACTGTACAGTGGTCGCAGTGCATATCCATAATGTTTGCTCTGTAAAAGAGAGTTCGTGCTATATATCAGCTTGATTATATTATAGACAGTCACTTGAAGAAAAATTTTAAGAAATAAAATATGTTATGCCTATTAATAGGTGTCCCTTAAGGTTCATGAGTCACGCGGGGGTCACAGAAAATCATCGATGCAACACACTTGTGTTGAAACACATGCTGATTGGCTCCTTTTTAAACACCACACGTTTTTATATTTGTATATTTTAAGTTGCTTTATTTTCTTATTTGTGTGTGTGTTGAAATAAATGTTTTTTCTTTTTTTCTTTCTTCTTTCTAATATTATTCGTTGCATACTTCGTTGTTGATTGGTGAAGCAATAATGCTTCTTTTGGCGGAAAAATTGTGTGAGAAATATACTATTTCTAAGATGAACGCGTACACCGACACCCAAATTTGACACCCTGACCTCAGTGGGTCAATTAGAGTATCATTGACCGAAGCGAAGCTTAGGGGAGCTCCGACTGGGTGACTCCAATTGATTTCTGTATTAAATTGTTTCTCGGCCATTTCTGGACCGATTTAAAAAAAATTGAACTCATAGAAAGCTTTCGAAATTTTATAGGTTATTGTCGAGACAGAATTTCGAATTTCGACTTGATTCAATTATTGTAATTAAAAACAAACATGATTTACGAATTATTCTAAATTAGCACGCGCTATTTATATTTATTGAAAAATTGAGCCGATTCACAATAAGTTTTAATTGTTTTGTTTTTGTACACAGACTTAGTTTACCTCGCTTCGCTCAAATATACTCCGCAGCGAAGCGGTGCGACTGCGGCATCCTAGTACTTTCACTACCATAAGCCTCTTGTGACTCAAATGTCTACTTAACCACAAGCGATTGACGAGAATTAAATAGATTTCATAAGTTAAAAACTTATATACTATAACTTTCGTATAAGTTGTAAAATAAAAAAACCATTTCTTTCTTATGGTACAAATATAATTAACTGACATCAAAATAAACGCTAATAACTAAATTGTGCGGTTTAATAATATTTTCATTGGTTGTGTTTCTTACATATCTTAAATATTGTTGTTTCTACAAATGTAAAATAGAACGAGTAATATTTTTTAAAGGATTTTTCGTTTTACGAGGGGAGGTCAAAAAGTTCGCGGAATGACTGGGAAAAAAGATGAAATGATACATTATGTTATTTTTCCTTTTCAATATATTCCCCCTTAACACGAATACATTTTTGGGATCTGGCATATAACTTATTAATACCGTCGAAAAAATAGGTTTTGTCTTGGGCGTCAAAATACGCCGAAATCGCCGACTTGACTTCATCATCGTCTCTAAATTTTTTTCCACGCAGCTCTTTCTTCATCTTTGGGAATAAATAAAAATCGCTAGGGGCCAGGTCTGGACTGTAGGGTGGATGGCGTAGTTGTTCAAAACCGCATCGATGAATGGCAGCCGTCGCAACATGACTCGTGTGAACGGGCGCGTTGTCGTGCAAAAGGAGTACACCTTTTGTCAGTTTTCCTCTTCTTTTTTCTTTAATAGCTTCTTTTAATCGGTCCAATAGGGAAGCGTAGTACTCTCCCGTTATAGAAACACCACGTTCTTTATAATCGATCAAAAGAATACCTTCAGTATCCCAAAAAATAGTCGCCATGATCTTTCCGGCCGATTGCGACACTTTAAATTTTTTTGGGGGTGGTGTGCCTTTTTTGTGCCACTGCATCGACTCCTGCTTTGACTCAGGCTCATAGTGGTGAACCCAAGTTTCATCACCGGTTACAATTCGGGCCATAATTTCTTCCCTAACTTCTCCACAGCGGTCCAAATACTCGCGGGAACAGTTGACGCGCTCACGTTTTTGCAGCGGCGTGAGCATTCTCGGGACCCACCTTGAACACACTTTACTCATGCCAAGATGTTGATGAAGAATATTTAAAATTGTGGTTTCTGATACTCCAACTGATGCTGCAAGTTGTTTCTTCTTCAACCTTCCGTCTTCCAATACAAGTTTTTCAACTTTTTCAATGATTTCCGGCGTAGTGGCCTCAATGGGCCGTCCAGGTCGAGGATCATCTTCAATTGACTCCCTTCCTTGCTTGAAAAGGCCGTGCCATTTGTAAATCATGGTTTTACCAGGAGCAGAGTCTCCGTAAACAGCTAACATCTCTTGCAAAATAGTTTGAGGCGTTTTTCCTTGTTTGGTGAGGAACTTTACGACGGCGCGATGTTCAATTTTCTCCATAGTGGCTAGTTTGTTCCCGATTTACTTGTTCACTCGTTTGTAACTCGAAAGCTAATGACCCAATTAGGCTAGAAATTGGCATATATAGTAATTATGAGTTACTCAAGTAGCGGCTACCTGGAGGAGCGACCTCACCCCCGCCAACCCCGCCATTCCGCGAACTTTTTGACCGCCCCTCGTATGTCGTCAAAGAAATTTAACTTCTTGCGTGCATATATAAGTACACACTCTTTTTTTATCCATGCATATGATTTTGACTATAAAGCCGCGTCCGCTGGTCCGTGTTTTCGTGTTTGTTAAGACAAAAATATGTCTTATAACAGATAAGGGGCGTGGCTTAACAGTTTTGTTAAATAAAACATGTTAACCTGCGGGGCTTGGAAATTAACGCATAATCTGTTAGCCTTCATTGAATGCAGACATATCATTCGTAGCTAGCGATAATTCTATTTGATTTGTTTGTGATGGAGTAAAGAAAAACCCTTTGTTTTTTATACAGCTAATAACAGAAACACCTGTTCATTGGTATTTTATATTGGTAGCAAAGAGACATTCCAAATTGCATCACATCATTTCTATACATCCTTTTTTCTTACATCCGATGAGATATTATATGATAACAACTCTTGAAAATCACATTCCGAACAACGAAAAAAGTTGTTCATACCGAAGCTATCATCAATTTTTAATTCCTTTTGGTTCCTTTTAATTGGAACTCAATTTTGTAATGAATAATGACAGCCGGAGGTCGTGGGTTCGAGTCCCGCATCGTTCATAAAGTTTTGTTTTTCAAATTTTATTTTTGTATGTTTATGTAATCTTAGAAGTGAGGGTTATCACTTTAAAAACATAACATATTGTTTAAAAACGGTTTTGGTAAAAAAATTGTTTCTCGAAACTTGGCTTAATTTGTATGATGTTTGTTTTTTTTTCAGGTGGATACATGTATGGAGGGTGCCCATGCATTAGCTGCTCTCAGAGCGGGACTTGACGCAGCTCGAGTCAGACGGGCAATTGTCAAAAGACTTCAAAGTACTGGTACAGTCTGATTATTGCTAGCATCCGCCGTAAACTGTCTCTGATTTTTGAACATTCATTCTCATTTGGAACATTCGTCGACCAAATTGTGGAACGTTTTGACATAAGGAAAGGTCCGAAGCACCAGCAATCGACCAGCATGTATGAAAAGAGTAATGAATGTAGAGGAAGCGTGTGAGGTTTGTAAGGATAGAAGCAAGTGGCGTTCTATTGTATCTGCCTACCCCGACGAGAACAAGGCATGATTCGGTTTAAGTTTTAGAAAAGTACTAATTCTATTTAATTATTTAAAAAAAGAATATTGTTACCGATTAAAATTCGGAGATTTTTGACTCCAAAGTTTATTTTTGGGAAGCAACTTCCAAAAATTTTATTAGATATTTCAAATTATATATAAATATTCTATTCTGTTAAAAATTATCATTAAATCCTTCTTTGTGCACTGTATTTTCTTGCGTCGTAATATTTTCATTGCGTTATGTTGTAATCGACTCCCTAAGAAACCAATTTTTGTTGATATTGAGGTATGACCGCGCCTTAATATACTTAGTCCAATCTAATTCTGTATGGAGTCGCCAAAGGCTCGTAAAAACGATTCATTTCGATTTCCGGCAAACCTACAAGTCTTATGGAAAAAAGTTATAAAAAGATCTACAACTTTTGTTTTTACACTCTTCTCACATAACCTCAAAATTTATGTACAAAAATTCAAATAACCAAGTTATTAGTTTTTTATTTTTTTCTTTTACAAAGAAATAGTTTCTTTTCCTCCTGGGAGGCTCATTTGCATAGGATGCCAGCTAGATTATAGTTAGGTTGGTTCTGCTGTGAAGCAGCAATATGTAATATTACTGTGTTTCGGTCTGAAGGGCGCCGTAGCTAGTGAAATTACTGGGCAATTGAGACTTAACATCTTTTGTCTTAAGGTGACGAGCGCAGTTGTAATGCCGCTTAGAATTTCGGGTATTTCAAGAATCCTGAGCGGCATTGCATTGTAATGGGCAGGGCGTATAAATTACCATCAGCTGAACTTCCGGCTCGCCTCGGCCCTTATTGTCATAAAATTAAATTCTACGATATTTGGTGAAAAGTTATATAATCAAAAGATGTATTTATAAATGTAAAAAAGATAATAAAACACTTACCCCCTTATTCATAATGGTCCGCTAACTTAAAACAGCCGCTAAGGAGTGTTTTTTCTCATTCTGACTTAGGTCAATAGAAGAAGACAGAGTGAGAATTAGCAATGCTTTAAGTTAGCAGACTATTACTACCATATTTATGTTCTCCTGGTTTCTATATAGTAATACGAGGTGACATACTTCAACTATGATAACCTGGTACCAAAACACTGTAGAATGCTTCCTATCTCATTTTCTGCCATGTTAAATAAATCTTATGAATTTATATCTCTGTCTCTTTTGACTGTCGCGCCTTTTCGTTTCATCGACTTTCAAATCACAATGATGCTATAGAACAAGCTGATTGTTTCAAAATATCTAAATAAAAATTATAAATACGTTGTAATAATGGCGAAGTCTTGCCAAGGTTACTTTTTGAAATAGCTGTGTAGAAAATTTGCAATTTTTTTTTGTTACAGGAGTACCATTTTTAAGTTCAGAATCTCTAATTGATACTGTCTTAAATGACCAATTGAATGAAGAAGACTGGAGCATCCCAGCACACGAGAATATGTACTTGGATAGATTGTTTGAGGCATGGTAAGTCTAATAAAGATATCTATAATTCAAAGGGGGAATATACAGTGATTTTATTAACATCGAATAAACATTTTAATACGCATTAGGGTCTGAACAAACACTCTATTTATTAGAAAAACATGATGTGGGTTGCACTGAGGGCTAAAAACAATACAATACAAATAATACAATACAATACAAATGGTATTTACAATATGGTTAATTTATGGTTAAATCTTGTAATAATATCCTGTAAAAATTCGAAGATTCTGTATGTATTTTTTGCATTGTAACAATTCTAAAATATAATAGATTATATTATTTCTAAATAAACCAATCTACTATTTCTTCAGTTTTCTGTTTGTATGTACTACTGTAAATCTGAAGCGGCAAGACATATCTCGCCGCTTTTTTTAAAAAAAAAAACATCATCCATAGATAATTGATGATCCATTGATGATGGTTTTAATAAAACGCAATATGTTATTGTCACTCCCTGAGGTAAAATATATTTCTAATATTTAAGGTAATTTAACCGAAAAAAAAAGTTAAACTACAGTTGGGAGATAGGAACTAGTATTAGTTATTTTAGTTTCAATTTGTTTGTTGATTAGAATTACGCACGAAGCGTATACAAAATGATATATTCTAAATTTAAAAAAAATCTTAAATTATAATTTATAAAATCAGGCCGTTAAGTTGTAAGGAATGAAGTCAATCGACAATGTACCGTTTAATTATAAATATCCGGACGACCGAGCCTTGCTCGGATTTTTAAGAGTGTACAAAACTTGAACAAAAAAAAACTAATAGGACATCTGGATTCGAAACGGGGTCTTCTGCTTTCCGGATCACCCAATATCCCATCTGAGCTATTACAGTCTTATATATAGTGGCGAAATTTATCTTTGTATTCTAATGTTATTGTAGCTGTTTCTCATTAAAACACGGATAAAACTACATTTTTTTTAATTAAAACCTAGCTACATCGTTTATCGCCCCGAAATCCCCTGTATACTAAATTTTATGAAAATCGTTGGAGCCGTTTCCGAGATTCATATATTATATGAATAAGATTGCTCGTTTAAAGATATAAGATATCACTAGTGAAATTGCAACATCACAGCTTTAAAAATATACCTACGACATATACTTTTTTTTTAATTGGAGGACAAACGAGCGTACGGGTCACCTGTTGTTAAGTGAGCACCGCCGTCCACAATCTCTTGCAACACCAGAGGAATCACAGGAGCGTTGACGGCCTTTAAGGAAGGTGTACGCGCTTTTTTTGAAGGTACCCATGTCGTATCGTCTTGGAAACACCGCGCAAGGAAGTTCATCCCACAGCTTTGTAGGACGTGGAATTATTAGATTTTAATTCCAATTCTTACACTAACAGTTTTTCACAAGGAAACCCGAACTGTTTTAGCTCAAGCAATCCTTCCCCTTTGTCATTGTCCAGCGAACCTCGCCCGGGTCAAAGCATTCAAGTTTATAACGCTGCAGCAAATGATAAAAAGGTGGTCCAGAAACCGAAGAATTCCAACAAAGAGATCGAGAAGAGAGAAGTGGTTATAGCAGATAAGCAAGGAGTGAGCTTAGAGGAAGAGAACAGACAGTTGAAGGAGGCTCGGCTTTGTAAAGTTTGCATGGACAACGAGGTAACTATTGCTTGTATAATTTCTTTTATCTACACCCATTCTTTAAATCTTCTATTAAAGATTCTAAACCAGTTAGCTTATTGCCAACATTAAAACATCCAATGTCCTAATAACCATTACATCATCCAAACGAGTGATGTAATGTTGTACTGAACAACACTCCCTTGTTTTTTTTTTCAATCCCTTCATGCGCAAAGAGTTTCAACAGACAGCCACATTCATACATATTGCTCGATGCGTGGTATCCGTATGAATTTCAAAAAAAGAACATTTTCGTTAACGCGCGTTCCACACTACCAGAACGTCGCGCGCCGTAAAAAAAAAGTAGGTTTTTCGAATCCCCGCCATTTTCCTTCGATAATATTTTATTCTTTTGTTTACGAAAATGAGCGATTTAAGTTATGACAGCACATCGCCAGATATTTTAAGCGCTGCAATGATACTTAGTTTATTTGTATATTATCAGTAATGGATGATAAATTCAAATTCAAATATTTTTATTCAAAATAGGATGTGAAATCACTTATTGAAAGTCAAAAAAAAACTACCACCCATTCCAAAGTGAATGCCTCAGGCCTGAGAAGAATGGGCGCAACAAACTCAGCGGGCTTTTTTTTTCATCAAAAATATGTTTTACAATTAAAGTAACATTTACAAAGTAACATTGTACAATTAAACTTATGATTTAATAGCCTGAGGGCGGTCGCTCAATTCCCAATCTATGGTATCATTAAGAAAGTCATTTATGTTATAGTAACCTTTACCACACAAACGTTTTTTAACAATTCTTTTGAATAACGTAACACCTTTGTTTTGAACATTTTCTGGGATCTTGTTGTAAAAGCATATACATCGCCCCACAAAAGACTTACTAACTCGACTAAGCCGAGTAGTAGGCATCATCAGTTTATGTCTGTTCCTGGTGTTAACATTATGGTTATGACAGTTTCTGGCAAATTCACTTATGTGCCTATGAACATACATTACATTATCAAGAATATATTGAGAAGCAACAGTCAAGATGTTAATTTCTTTGAATTTTGCTCTCAATGATTCTCTAGGACCTAGGTTATAAATAGCGCGAATAGCCCTCTTCTGCAGCACAAATATTGTATTAATATCAGCAGCGTTGCCCCATAGCAATATACCATAGGACATAATACTATGGAAATAACTAAAGTATACTAGTCGCGCCGTATGTATGTCAGTTAATTGTCTAATTTTTTTAACCGCGTATGGTGCAGAACTAAGTCTGTTCGCCAATCCTTCAATATGGGGGCCCCATTGTAATTTGGAATCTAGAGTTATGCCAAGAAATATAGCAGATTCCACCGGTTCTATCACCTCTCCGTTTAACAAAACATTTTTGACATTTGGTACGGTAAATTTAATGAATTTAGTTTTCTTGCTATTTAACAATAGGTTATTAGCGCTAAACCAGTACACGATGTCAGATAAAATATCGTTCACTTCGTCATACATAGCTTGGTTTCTTTTCACTTTGAAAATCAGTGAAGTGTCGTCCGCAAACAATACTACCTTATGTTTTTTCTCTATAAAATTAGGAAGATCATTTATATAGATAAGGAAGAGGAACGGTCCAAGAATAGACCCTTGTGGTAACCCCATACTGGGAGGAGTCCCAGGAGATCTCCTGCCATCACGTCGACCCTCTGAATTCTATTGTTTAGATATGAAGTCAGAAGATCGAGCGAAGTTCCTTTTATGCCATAGTGGTATAGCTTCCTGACCAGCGTTGAATGTTGAACACAATCAAAAGCCTTAGATAAATCACAGAAGATGCCAAGTGCATTCTGCGATTCCTCCCAGGCATCAAAAATATTCTTGATCAGCTCAACACCTGCATCCGTTGTTGAACGTCCCCTAAAGCCAAATTGTTTCAAATGAAGTAACTTATGAGAGTTAAAGTAAGTAAGCATATGGCTTAAAATTATTTTTTCAAAAATTTTACTAAGGGTCGGCAAAACCGACACAGGACGATAGTTGTTCGGGTCAGAAGAGCATCCCGACTTAAATATTGGTGTAATTTTACTATGTTTCAGAAGGTCAGGAAACACGCCACGATTAATACAATTATTAAATACATGATATGGTGCTATGACATCAATTATTGAACTTATTATTTTAACGAGATATTAGGTTACTACTAGGACTGGCTGTTTTAATGTTAGCAGTAAGCTGCATAAATAACTATTATCTACACCCATGCTTTAAATTTTCTATTAAAGTTTCTAAAACAGTTAGCTTATTGCCATTATATCATCCGTTTTCATAATAACACTCCTTTAGATGATATTATGGTTACTAGGACTGGCTATTTTAATGCTAGCAGTAAGCTGTTTCAGAATATTTTATAGAGGATTAATAGTATGGGTAGACAAAGTCTTGTATGCAACTGTTTATAATTAGATATTAAAACACTCATGTCATACTATTATCAGTAAACCCACATTCGTCTTTGAATACCCCCTATTACACAACAGTTGCATAAATAACGATAATTGCGATAGTTACATATATGGCGATAGCTCAGGGACAGTAACTATAAAGAAAATTTAACTATATAAATAGTCTGTTTATATGGTCACCAGATTTAAAGGTATCACCGCCGCCCGCGATGATACTCACTGTCATCGACCCACGCTTACGACATTCCTTTGAAGGTACCCATGTGGTATCGTCCCGGAAACAACGCACAAGAAAGCTCATCCACAGTTTTGTCGTACGTGGAAGAAAGTTCCTTTAAAAACGCACTGTGGAGAAACGTCACACATCCAGATGGTGGTGATGGTATCCTTATTTGTGGCGTGTCGTGCAAAGGTGGAATTGGGCGGCAGGAATCAGCTAGTGTTGCGTATTCTAAAACACAGTATTGTACTCATAGAGTATGCTAAAATACTCTTTTTACACAATGTTTACTATAATAGTGTCAGTCATGCAAACCCATTATCATAACCAAAAAACGACTATTTACTGTGAATATTCACATTCAAGTCACATACGGACGTTTCTGTACGCAGCCAGCGTACAGAAACTGCTCATGTCATTATGTGAATGTCCTGTCACAAGTTGTTTTGAGGGTACGTTAATTTTGGCAAAGTACAAAAAATACCTTTTTAAAAATTTAAAATCCATGTTACTCTTTTTTGGAAGACCGTACTCTTTATTTACCTCATTTGAAATGCGATATACGATATTTCTTCTAATGAAAGTTGGCAAACCTAGCATTAGGTGAAACAGCTCGATACGACAGAAGACACAATGAAGCGACGTCTCTACACAACGTCAGGATTTATTATGAAGAGTTTTCACTGTATTTGATGTTAGGTGAGCATGGTCTTCCTGCCTTGTGGACACTTGGTTTCCTGTGCGGTGTGCAGCGTCGCTCTCGTGGCGTGCCCGCTGTGTCGTGCCGCGGTCAAGGCACGCGTGCGGGCATACTTCGCGTAAGACGTACGGACACAAGGTATTAAAATTTTTAGATATACTTACACACCACTAAACGAATTCTGTACCTGTTCCTTCTTTTTCTATTCTATAGTGGTCTGTTAGTAAAACTTCAATTTTTGTGGACTATAAGCAGCGCAAGCGATCAGCGATACAACACGATGCGTCCGTCCTCCGTGGTCGATCTCTTGAATGCCCCCACGATTTTACTTGAAACCGGTCAATTAAACCACCTATTATTTATTCCGTGCATCGCCCACGTCCACTCGATTCCAATGCTTTATATTTCGATATAACTTTACAATATTTTTTTGCAATTTATGATTGTCCTGCACAAATTCTTTCGAATTTTGGACACATAATGCGAAGGGGTAGTGAGAGCCTGGAGAAATTGATCGTAGTTGGGAACACAAATGGCAAGCGAGCCCGAGGCCGATCTCCTACCAGATGGACCGACCAAATAAAAGACTCCAGGTCCCCAAAGTTTAAGCTCCGTCGTCAGGGCCGCGATGGAGAGAAGCCGATGGAAACAAATAGTTCACTCCAAGTGTGGACAACTTTTATATTACCATGATCCTCGGTGCGAGGGAACGACTAGAGAGAGAGAGAGACACACTACTAAAGTCCTGGCGCTAAGCAGGAAGAATTTCGTATGTTGACACGTTATTATCTGTCTCTGTCACTCCCGCGTAATTAAATATAATGCGTCTCGCTCGCACAGATGCAATGGCTGCCGTCCTCACAGATTGTAAATCTTTTAAAGCGAGCAGGACGCATTATATTGACGGAGACAGGTAATAAAGGTTATCGTACGAAATTTTTCCTGATTGGCGACCGGACTTTAGTATAAGTAATATAGCATCAAAATTTTTATGTGAATGACGTAATAAGCAGATGACAACAATAACAATATGCACTAGGCCTTACAAAGTTTCAAAGTACCCTAGCGGTAGTAGATTAAAGGTACAATCTGGATCACATCGCATCGCAATTGTTATTAAGATATTTTGAAAAATTATAAAAGTTAATGAATACCAAGGGACTGGCAATTAATTTCTCTCCACTTAATTTAAGTAAATTTCAACTTTTATGAAATGGTTGTAAATTTATTTGTGACATTTTGACCTGAATAATTAGATGAGTTTTTTTTTTATGACAATAAGGGACGAGACGAGCAAGACGTTCAGCTGATGGTAATTGATACGCCATGACCAACGCAGTGAAGAGCCGCTCAGGATTCTTTAAAAACCCAAAAATTCAAAGTGGCACTATAATTGCGCTCGTCACCTTGAGACATCAGATGCTAAGTCTCATTTGCCCGGTAATTTCTCTAGGGACGGCGTCCTTCAGATCGAAACACAATAATGCTCATACATTACTGCTTCCCGGCAGAAATGGCGCCGGTGAGGTACCCATAAAAACTGTTACTCGTGAGATTACCTTAAGTAATTATCATTTTATAACTTTAATATAGGATTACATTGTGTTTTGTTTATTAATTGTAAAATTAATTGTTACAGACTGGAACAAAATCTTCATTCTCAGAGCGTATTGAACACAGTAAAATTCAGACAGTATGTAGACCATAATGTTTTCAAATTGTAAAAAATAAGAAACGTAATACCAAGTTGATATTTGTAGTGTGTCAATGTCCATCTATTGCATCGTATTTGTACTTGCTGCTAGGATTACACATGATTTTAACCGCTACGAATGACATTACTATCACCGCTATCATATTTATGTTCTCCTCCTTACGTTAGAACTTAATCAATATTAAGGTAAGAAACTCTTCTTCAACTATGATCGCCTGGTACCAAAATCATTTTCTCCCACGAAATCTTACAAATGAATGTGTCAGTCTCTTTTTAATGTCTCGCTTTTTTTCATCGACTTTCAAATCAAATCGATGTTAAAGAAGTTTTCACTTCAATATATAAAAATGAAACAGCCGAATAGTAGTAACTTATATTTAAATTACTTTAAGCAAAATAACGGAGGTGTATCTAATAATGTATTAGTACTTAAATTTATACCTACTATACCTATACAGTTCCTTGAATGTTACCACTGAAATAAATCGAGATAAAAAGGCCAAGTGGGCGTGGCAAACGCTATCAATATAATATTCATACCGTACGTTACGTACACTAGTTATGCAAGTAGAATCATACGTTATGTACAAAAATATAAGTAAAATTAGGTAAAATACCATCTTACTCAGTTGCATCCTTTAAAATCATAAACCAAGTATGGAAGGAAATATTAAAGAAAAATGGATAGATGCCACAGACAGAACAGAAAGTACTTTTATTATTATTTTATTTAAAATCGTTCTTTTTTTCGTCGATCCATCGCATGGGAGACCTTCCTCGCCCAATGACCTCCCTCTCGCGCCGGGAGACGTGTCCGAAGTACTTTAGAATACGACTCTGTAGTACTAACTCTTAACATCGAATGCTTTGTTTTATGCTAAGTTCTTGGAGAATGGAGACGTCGGTGCGAACGTTACTGGGATACCGTAAATATTTTTTGTTTTTAAGAGATATTGATTGAGCCCCCAAAAATTTGAGTTTCACTATAAATCATAGGTAAAAATACTAAATTATGCAATATTATCGCTTTAGTTATTTAGATGTTGAAATAATTTAATAATATTTGTACTAATTTTATAATATTTGTACTAAGTTTTACTATGTTGATGTTAAGCTAGTAACTAATTATTAAATGTTCTATGTATGTAATATAGCATTTAGATTATTCGTGTTTTAGCTTAAGGTTGATGTTCTAAAATTAATAATAAATTTACTCTTCCGATAAAAGGATAATCTGTTTGATATAACTTGTTATATAACTTTATAATTGTATGTACCCGACCAAATATTATTTGGTCCGTTGTTTTGTTTGTAAATGTTTCGTTCTCGTGATATCTGAACCACGCCGTTTATTTTGAACCACAGACTAATGGACGTCCAAGATAAAACAAATTTAATGAACTTTCTTTATATTAATACGTATTCGACAACTTAAAAAAAAGTATCAGGATTATTCATTAGTGTCTCAGCTTTATATTGATGTGCTTTTTATAATGTTTAAGAGTAATAGAATAAAAAAATATGCAGTTTAAAGAGTGGAAATCGTGTGACCTTGGCAGGTCGGTTATAAAGCACAACCTCGACGCTTCGCGTTCGGGAGTATCGGGACACCATAAACGTCATAAACATTAAAAAAAAATCAGTTTATTTTCCGCAAATATATTTGAACACCTTGTGTGGTTCTATGTTGATGGTGTTCCGATATATTTGATGCTTCTATCTATTTTGTCACTTTTGGTGAATCGATGTAAATGGTAACGATGGGTGTTGCCATGTTTATGAATACAATAGGTGACGCTATCATTTTGACTCTGACTGTACATAGATGCTTCAATATTTGGGTTGCCTTACTAAATAGTCTTATACAAATTAGCTTTAACGTAAAACCGAGAAAAACTCATTCTTACGAAACCCTTACCTATAAGCTGAAAGAATTAACATGACACCTCGCTCGATCTTGGCAATCGACTTCGAGGGCAGTAGGGATAGCAGAGTTGGGTTAGTCGTTTAAATTCTTAGATTAAGGATTGGTTTCTGCTGCGCGCCACCTAGATACGGCACTCCCTATAAGCAGATTTTTTATTATGGCAACTATTAGATGCTTGTGTGCGTAGCAACTTGACACTCAATGGCATCTTTAAAATTCTGTAACATACACTTCGTGTTATTTTACATTGAAATGCTTACTGATGAAGTGTGTCACTATCTTTCTTATTTCTTGTAGTATTATTTTTACAAAAGTTTTACTACGCAACCTGGCATTTGAGTTTCAGTTATTAGCAAAGTTTAACAGAACATGTGGCACGTCAAGGTTACATTGTTCGATACTGGCTCGAGTACGCCACCTTGGGCGTAGCATTAGTTGCCGCACTTTGCACTACGCCTGCGCGGTATCTACTTGGAGCGCAGCAGAGACCAATCCTTAATCTAATTTAAAATTGTCCAAAAAAAAATATGAAATTCGTGTAACGTAATTTATGGATGGTCCTAAGGAGAAAAGTGTGCTTACATTGACTGTATAAAAGCATAAAAAGACGTGCATGTGTAAAGAACGACATAATATTATTTGTATTTCTTGTTGATTTAATCCTTAACTGATTTTGACTGTCAACTTTAATCATATTATGTATTGGAATTGCGTTGTAGGTATAATAATTGTACTAGGTCATAAAATTGTCATTTGTCAAGTAAATATGGCGATCGACATGTCTTTGATGTTGTCTGTCATAAATGTTAATGTCAAGTATCATTAGTATAGTAGTCGTTAGTTCGTCTAGATCAGTCCGTCTCAAGTGCACAATACCTACAATACACGTTAAAGTCAGTGTCAACTATCTTACAAATAGACTCCAAAAGCTGCCTTCAATCAATCCTCTCAAACCCATTCCGTTCAAAAAGTAGGATTCCAATAGGCCGTAAAAACTTCCAAGCTATAATCATGTCGAAACTGAGTTAAGAACACAAAAGTGGTCACGTGATTCATATTAACGGACTGACAAAATATGGCAGCCCTACTGTCGTACTCTTTAAATGACATCATGACTTAGTAGCCCAACCCACATGTATGGAATACATTAATATTTATTAAACTTTAAACACGAATTCCATAAAATGTGATGTTTGTGGCTTGGAACGTTTTTTAGGAACTACGTCCAATTATAAAAAAGATAAGAGAAAATTAGAAGGAGTGCTATGATCTTAACATCATAGTTTTAGTACGAATACCAGGTCATTGGTAATGAAAATGCATGATGCTTGTGCCAGGTCAGCTACTTGTACAGGTACAATCCCTACAATATTCTCAAATCTTCTCTCGAGTAGGAGCCAGAGGTTCTATCTATGTTTTGCAAGATAAATATAAATATGTAGAATAGAGATAGAATCTTAGACAGAAATCTAGACGTATAAATTATCTAAGGGCTGAATGTTGTTAAAGCTTGTTCATTTACTAGTTGCTTCCAAATATTATGTCAATAATATATTTTTAGTTATACTAAGTTAAATAATTATTTATATCTGCTCTGTGCGTTAAGAGTTGGTAAAAAATCAAGATACAAACGGCTCACGTATGGATTAAAAACCGACAGTCAATTGTCTGGCTCACGGACGAATAAAAAAAGAAGGACTCTGCGCCGTGATATTAGCAAGTGAAGCACCTTTATGCTAGTGTGTGTGCGGTTACGGAGGATACCAGTTACACAATTTTTTTCCTTAACTAATCATATATGACCACAAATACTTTTATAGTATTGTTTTTACACTTTTTCACAACGCATGACGGCATTTTTAAAATATTTTATTGCGACGCAAACTGGTCTCTCACAGACGATGGTAAATCTCATAATTACTGTAAGTGTGTGCGGGGGGCTATGTATTTACACGTTTACCGGCTTGTTTTGGTGCTTCACTGTTATGTAAGGTGACACGGAGTCCTTCTTTTTTTACTCGTCCGTGTGTCTGGCTATGTTCTGGTGTATCAAGCCCTAGTATCTACCAAAAGTAAGAAAGAAGGCTTGGCAGTAGGCCTGGATAAAAGATCGATTATGGAAGCTTTCACAAAGCTTCGATGAAAATCTTGTAGCGATTTGCCATATACATAATCTGTGTTATTAATAATCTCGGAATGAAGTAATTCCAAGTTTAAAACTTATTGTCTCTGTCTTACTTTACACTGCGTTTAATTAATAAGACTGAATATGTATATTATTGAGCCGTTTTGGGTGTATTCCAGTATTTCCTCAGTGTGGATGGTCACAATTATAGTGGTGCTTATTTTACTAAATCATCCCACTAACTAGCGCAAGTCCGGTCACATTAAGGAGTCCTGTTCTCATTCTTTATAGTCAAACTAATACTTGGTGATCGCTGTTCCAAAACTAATCTTTTATCAACTCTCGACGATCAGACCTTAGGCTGTGTGTGTGTGTAATATTCGATAAAATAAGATGACT
This sequence comes from Leptidea sinapis, assembly GCF_905404315.1. Taxonomy (NCBI): domain Eukaryota; kingdom Metazoa; phylum Arthropoda; class Insecta; order Lepidoptera; family Pieridae; genus Leptidea; species Leptidea sinapis. The sequence continues at coordinate 2,746,540 of NC_066299.1, forward strand.
TACCAATATACTATTATCGTGATTAATTTGGTTGTTTTATTTATTTTAGATACCCACGTAGTATTTAATGATGATTGCGAAACTGACTATTATTTAGCAGTGCGCAGGGCACAACTCGACGGACAGATTAATACACAATTATCAGATGTTAAAAATTGTGGGTACCGTCCACAAAAATGGTACCTTTTATATACTGATTTTCATTATTGTATCACTAGAAATATGAAATATCATATAACTACGCACTTCGACACATATAGCATCGCCTAGTATCGGAATACTGGGCCTGGAAATCTTGAGCCAATTTCGCGGTCGGAATATTGCCTTTGGATGGATGGCAAAGATTCGAAGAAGCTGGGCGTCATAAAAAGAGCACGACAATACTTCAAGCCGGCCCACATTCTAGACTCTACAAAGCGCAGGTCCGGCCACACAGGGTATTGCTGTCATCTCTTGGCGCATCCCAGTATCGGCGTACAACTCGGAGCTGCTCGAATTATTGCGGATTCTTTATTACTTTTTATGAAATATTTGATATGACTTTAATACGATTCATATACCTATTGGATGCAACACCTTACAAACTAATTGGTTTTGTATATTACAGCCATTGTGAAATACTCTATTTGATTGAAAAAAGGGGCCGTTGAATTTCTTATATTACGTTCTTCTCATGCACTCTACTATTTTCAAATATATCGTAGATCCAGTAATTCAAATTACTTATTTTTTTTTTTTATTTATTATTGAATTTTTATTTACTTATATATTTTAATGACTATTCAAAAGCGCTTAGTTTAAGCCTAATTGAATAAAGTTTTCAGTATTTCAATAGAATATAATTCAGTGCTTTGTGAACGGCTGTATCATTTGGCGTCGCGTAGAGACGTCGCTTCATTGTATGTCTTCTACCGCATCTATCACGGGGGGTGTTCCGAAGAGCTGTTTGACCTAATTTTACCTTCGCACGACACGCCATAAATTAGAATATCGTCCACCTGGAACTGTGAGACTATCTTCCACATACAAACTGTAGAATCAGCTTCCTTTCTTAAGGGCCTGCAACGCACATTGATTCCTCTGGTGTTGCAGCAGACTGTGGGCAGCGGTGATCACTTAACATCAGGCGACGCTTACGTTCGTTTATCCTCTTCTTCCATAAAAGGAACTAATTTTAGTTCGTCAACGTATTTTCTTGCGTGGTTACTTCTTTATTAGTTATGTGAGCGGTGTTCTAGTGCTTTTATTGACATCAAAAGTATTAGAAAAAAATCACTTTTGTGAAAAGATAAAGACCTTTTAAAAGAGTAGGTACCTTTCGTATTGCCATTGCTCAGATAATCATTGCGCTATTAAAAAATCTTGCACAGTATATGAGACTCAAAAACAAATTAATGTTTCGACACACAAACATGCATCTCAGGGCGCAGAAATTTGTTTCCTGTTAGCAAATCCTATTTTCTGGTATAGCACATTTCCTTTTTCTGATAATACTCCATTTCATCCTTCTATTTGCTCTCATACATCGCTTAATCATCAATCACAGCCATTAAATAGTTTATATTTATAGGAAAACAGTGTACAAGAGTCGTCAAAAATTAATAAGAGTAGTGAAATAATAGTCCTAAATAGTAGTGACGATCAGAGACTGTGCATTGAAACTCCTTTAAGAATTATTTACCTTTTTAATAGAATCCAACTTTGTCCTATTTTGAAATGACAGCCCTTCATTAGAGACGACGGTGGCGAAACTTTTGGTACTCACCACTGTGTCCCCGCCTTGAGCCTTCAATGCCACGTCCAAAACTTTTTCGGATTTCGAATTCATATGTACGACGTTTTATATAATATCTAATATATTATATCTATCTACATTCATACAGAATATTCACATGGAAGAAAATCACCGAATTATTATTTTTACCTTACAGTATGTATGCAGCTCTATTCAAGACAAAATGAATATTTTGCGAATTATAAAAAAAATTCTGGCCACAGAATAAAGAGGAGTAATAATTTAGATAGGCGCTACGAAGCGGGGTCGCTGACCGCTGTGACGTCACTACACTACACTCACAGCGCGCTCCGCTACTGAAGTGAGTGTATGATTTTGGCGTCGAAAATTGTTTAAAATGTCCATAAAACAATCTAGGAAATCATGTGTTGTGCCAAAGTGCTCAAATACAACCACAAATAAACCCCAAAAGTTGTTTTTTATTGTTCCATTGGAACCTAATACCCGCAAGAAATGGATGGAAAGCATGAAACGGGCTGATCCACCTGGAGCTAAAAGTTGTGTCTATTGTTGCGAAGATCATTTTGATGTAAGTACATAAACACATATATTTAGATAACCTCCGTAACTTGATAAATTATTATTTTTTGTAGGTTATGTGTCAGAGGTACCTATATAAACATATGGTTGACCTTTACACTTTAGAGCTAGTTGAATTTTTTATTGTGTACCTACGTTTTAGTTGGCGTTAGTGTATTATCGTTTTATTTATTTTCACTAATCAGAGCTATAAAACGTCGCTTGTTGAATTTGACTCGATAGGTAAACCGCTCATTAACTCTCCGATACTAAATTTGACGATATGATAGCAAAAAAATTGGTCGACTTCAGTCAGCTGTGTCGTGTGGTCATTTGTTTTTCAATGACTGTCAGATTATAACAAAAACAACATTGAGCATTATTATTGTTATTTGTTATTAGACTCGTACTTCATATTGCATTATCGTTGAGATATTTGTTCGCTTTTTCAAAAATGCAAATTGCAAGCTTACTACTGCATAGCAACTTCGACGACTTCCAAACTCAGTGTGTAGGTACCGGTTTTCCAAACGGACAATTTATTTAATTTGTGAAGCTGGTTATTAGTAGATAATGAAAAGGTTTTAAAAGCAATACTTTTGGCATTGGTTTTGTCATAATGTTACCAGAGGTAAGATGATTACTTTCAATATTAAAGTAAGTTACAAACACAGTCATAACACATAACTTACCTCCTTTGCAGGTTCATGAAGATGCTGGGTGCTATGTCAGGATGGTCAGTCAGTCAACTACCAGTAGCATAAGCTGAGGAACAATAATTGATAACAGAATTTCACGAAATAATTGATTTCCTTACTATATTCATTGCAGCCATACAATAAAAAAAAATTGTGCTGATGCAGCCGAAAACTAAGAATTAAATAGAAGAGGACATTATTCCTTCAATGTTCTAGTAAAATATTCAAGAATATGTACCTAAATTTGTACATCAAGATAAATTTTACTCTATTAAAGATGGTAAAGCAGCACTCATTTTGCTCCCTTCTTTTTATGAATCTATAAAGAACATATTGAAACATTCAAGGTGACTTTTTTTATAATTAATTTACAGTTTTGGACACAACAAGACTTAGAAGATATTCAGGGTACAGACTAAATATTTATTTACACTGTTGTGGAATGTAGCTTGAGGTGTGTGGTGTCTTTACAACAATGAAATTATTCACACTGAAAATGGATTAAATAAAATAACTAAGTTCAAATTTAAATAATTGTTCTTTTAAATATTCAAAGTATACCATTGCATTGATTGCTAATTACATTTCTTTAAGCCTTAAAATTAGGCTTTTCAAATAATGTAAAGTATGAATGTTAAGCACTATTACTCCTAGATTATTCCTAGAGGGTATAAAAATAGCACAAAACTTAAATAATGTTGATTTGTAAATACATTACATACATACCTTTATACATATACATCCTTCCAGGTGGAGAAGGAAAGAGACAAAAAGAACAAGAGAACAAAACAACAGACTTGGAGGATTCCCATGTAGCATCACAAAAATAATATGTTTTGCTCCTAAAATATACTATTGTTATCAACCCAAAACTCATTTATTTCGAAATTAAAAAATTGTGTGGTAATAGAAGTATAGCATACAAAATTATCATATAATCACTTGGGAATAGCAAGATTTATTTATGAAATATGTATTTAGTAATAGTGCTGCAGTAATAGTTATAGATAAAAAACAGGCTTGTTTAAGCAAACACTGTTTTAGGTTTTGATCTTATGAAGTAAGCTAAATGATGGCAAATTATCAATTTCATTGTCTATTGTTCTGTTTTATTTATTGAAACCTCATTGAAACTTGTAAAAGTTTCTTTTGCCAGTATTATTCTCATACGGCCCACCACATTGAACACAGGTAGTATCCAGTTCTGTAGTTTTATTCTTTTTTGTTACCATGTATTTTGAAATAATGATTTGTTGTGGCTCTAATGTGTGTTACATGTATGATTTACATTACTTTTGGATTAAAGACAACTTGAGTATAATTTTGGCTTTTAATTGAACATTGAAGAGCTGTTTAACCTGATTCCTGCTGCGGAATTCAACCTTTGCCACAAGTTAGAATATCATCCCCACCATCTGGATGTGTGGCGGTCCTCCACAGTGTGGTTTTCAAGCAGCTTTCTTCCTCGTACTACAAAGCTGTGGAATGAGCTTCCTTGTGCGGTGTTTCCGGGACGATACGACATGGGTACCTTCAAAAAAAGCGCGTACACCTTCCTTAAAGGCCGGCAACGCTCATGTGATTCCTCTGGTAATGCAAGAGAATGTGGGCGGCGGTGATCACTTAACACCAAGTGACCCGTACGCTCGTTTGTCCTGCTATTTCATAAATAAAAAAAACATTCCCCATGAATAATTTCAGTTTCTACAGTGGAAGTGCAGGGATTTATGTACTTGTCCTATTATGAATGTTCCAATATAATATAACAGTATTCCCATTTCAAAGATACCAACAAAAACTGTGACATAACAAATGCAATAAAAATTGCCTGATGCTCCTAACTGGATCATATTGATTGCTGTCAGTACTCCATTCATTAGGCAGACAGCTACTAGGTAGTCTTAATATTCAATCTCTGGCTGGCGCATTTTTGAGGATGATTTTATAAGTCCCAATAGCTGTGTCTTTTCTGGGCTGCAGTGTTGTGCACCTGCGAATAAGTATATTAAAGCTTCTTTGACAAATAAGGCTTACTATAGTATGTATGTATGTATACATTATAAAGAGATTTGTCTGGTTGTGCACAGTCCACCTAAAAATGTATAATATTATATTAAATAGGATAAGTTGTTATATGAGCGTTTTGTTATGTTTTTAAAGTGATAACCCACACTTCTGGGATTAATTACACAAAATAAAACTAAAAAAAAAAATTTATGAACAATGCGGGTCTAGAACCCACGACCTCACGCGTTACGTGCGAGCGCTCGTTCTAACCGTTCGAGTGACGTATCATTCATAAAATCTTGTATGCTTTGTTCAACTCTCAGGTTGTGGCTTCATCTACAGGATCTACTCTACAGATGATAATCTGCTCAACCCCAATATTTGCATATTAGGAAATTGATTTGAGATGTCGCTCTTGCTAATCTAAACAATTCGTTCTTAAAGTGATAATCCTCACTTCTGGGATTAATTACACAAAATAAATAGTCATAACTCAAGTCAATAACTACTTTATACGAGAGTCTTTCCTGTAAATTAATAAGTGTATATGAACTAATATGAGGCAACACAATAGAAAAACAGCCGCTAACGAGTGTTTTTTCTCATTCTGACTTAGGTCAATAGAAGAAGACAGTGAGAATTAGCAATGCTTTAAGTTAGCAGACTATTATGAATAAGGGGGGTATCTAAAGGTGAACTAGACATCAGAGTCACGGAACTTTTTGAAATACAGATCCCCCTCATTATCTTGACTATCCAGTGATAAGGTAAAAATCACACTACTTCCTCAACCTGTAAATTAAATTAGGAAGAAAAGGTTTTATGTGGTAGGTAGCGATTTTGTGTAGGTAAGTAAATAAATGTAAATATTGAAGAAGAGTAGCGACAGGTCATTTGAAGAGTTCTTGATTGTTGGCGGTCTTAGAGTTAGAAGTGGGTACTTCTTCCAAAGCCACTGAACACGTGCTCCTGAAAATGTCACGTAACATCGGGTTAAATAAATAAATGACAAATAAAAATAGTTTAAAAGAAAAAACTAAAAAACACGCTTTGGTTGAAATTTAAAATGAATATCAATTCCTTATTGACGATTATTGAAAAAATTACATAAATTAACAAAAATCTTATATTGCAAAATGAAAAATGGAACAATTATATCAAATTAATGTTTAAGTTTTAATGAAATCTGGCCGTTTAAATTGTTCAAAATCGCACCCAAATGACTCGGTTACAAACAAACATACTGAAGCTAATAGAAAGCGTGTAAAATGGTAACTTTTAGGCAAATACGTTTTATAAAAAGTACCTACATATACAATTACACGCGTTTTAGTCCTTTTAAAAGTATTTAAGTAGGTACCTACTTATTACAGAAAGCGATGGAAATTTTTCCTGACTACATTTTTATTTTGTGTTTCAGATTGAAAGTGACATGGAAAACTATATGAAATATAAACTACTTGGAGGTCGAAAAAAACTTAAAGAAGGAGTTGTTCCTCATAAATTTGAATGCCAAAATCCAACCAACGAGAAGCCTGAAAGGTTTGTAGTATATATAAAAAGAACCAGATTAAGTTTTTGCAAAAACTATAACACGATAACCCCATTCCGTCAGCATCAGATATTGAACAAGTAATTTATACTTACTTGCTGTAATAAGATTGATATGAATATTATTTTTTAGTAAAATCTTGGTACACCATTAGACACTCATTATAAATCTACACAAGAATAGTTATACCACAAAGTAGGGGATAATAAGTATATTTACTTACGTGTGCGGTGAAGAAAATTTCTTAATAATTAAAAAGTTATAATCTAATTATAACTTTTTGGAATAGGAAGAAATTTATTTGTTACTAGCTGACCCAACAGACGTTGTTCTGTATAATATAATAAATAAAATAATGTTTTTTTATTAATTTGGTAATACCATAACATCAAGAGTTATTTCGTAAAATCATTATATTCTTTCAATTTGTTTTCTGAACGACGGGGGACACATCAAAGGAAAAATTTATATGTTTATATTTTTTTTTTCGAGAATTTTCATATTTATTCACCTTTTAAACCCTGGACTTCCACAAATTATCAAGACCAAAATAAGCTAAATCGGCCCAGCCTTTCTCGAATTTTAGCGAGACTAACGAACAGCAATTCATTTTTATATATATAGATAACGACGTTTGCCGGTTCAGCACTTGTAATAAGTAAATAAATTAAATCCCGTCACACCTCGCTATGGCTCAATCTTATGCCTAGGGTAGCCCATTAAGTCCAATCTCAAAACGGTCTTATGTTGTTGCGCCTGCTTAGAGAAAGTGGAAAATAGTTGACACAAAGACAGCACAATACATAAACAAAGCATCAAAGACAGAAGAGATCGTTAAATAAAATTGGTACCGATATTCACTCACTTCAAAGGCGAAGTTTTTTTTTGATAAAGGTTATGTTAGATATGCTGAATGCTGGGAAGAACTGACGCCATTCGCCGAGACTGTCTGGACGGGAATAAATGCTCATAACGTTCAGAAATAGCGCAGACGACGGGATCCTTTTAGAAACATATTTATAAGTAATAACGTTTGACATGGAAATCCTAGACTCTTGTTGTCTCGTTGATATCATTCATATTGCTTCCATTCTTTCAGTTCACATTGACACAATTGGGCTGGATGGGTATTTATATAAGTATTAGCTGATGCCCGCGATTTTGTCCGCGTACATAAAGGATTTTTAAAAATAATTAGCAAGTTTGGAATTGAAGATTATCTCATGTCCTGTTCCAGTTCCCAATTTATATTATTATATGAATCTTATTTCGAGTAAGATTGCTAGGGTTAACTATACCTACTATGGGTTTAGTTATAGCTCATCGATGTGAATTTAAATATTTGACAAATCCCGCGGGAACCATGGAATTTTCCAGGATAAATTTGAGCCTATGTCTTTTCCTAAGCTCTAGTCTATCGCTGTACCAAATTTCATCAAAATCAGAGCTCCGGAGTAAAAGCGTACGAAAAATATTTACATTCACATTTATAATATTAGTAGGGATGTTCTAATTGAAAGGTGGATTCCTGTGTTTTTTTTTATAAAAGAGACAAGATATAAATAATGATATCAACAATAGCAAAATAGAGAGACACATAATAATGATAATATTGATGAAATTTGAAAAAAGAACGATCCAGAGTTCTAGAATCTAGGAGAAAACGGTCGAAAGCAGTTGTATGGAAAAATTGCTGCTAATGTAATGTAATGATTAATATGTTTACGCGGTTTGTTTGGAGCGTATTGTAAACATTATTCTGTTATCGTTATCAGAGTGATACTTAATATTGTTTTGACGTGATCTGGCGCTTGAGTGGCGCTCTTTGTAATCAGTATATTTTCCTGTTATATGTACGAATATTATAATAATTGCTATGCAATTTATACAATTTTAGTCGGTTCTGTCCTAGGTTAGGAAGGTTTAGATTTAGAAAGAGTGTGTCAATATTTAATTGACGACCCCTATTATAGCCCAGTGGTTAGTGACCCTGCCTATAGTGCAATCATTTATATGATGAATATGAATGTTTGTTTCCGAGTCATGGATGTCTATATGTATTTATGTATGTTTAAGTAAGTATATTGTATTAAATATATCGTTATCTTGTACCCATAGTACAGGCTGTTTTGGGGCAAGATAATTTGTGTAAGAGTAATGTGTGTGTGTGTGTCAATATTTAATTTATTTAAGATATCTTGTACTAACAGTAGGATTTAAGTTACTTTGTTAGGTACTAACACATTATGATCCTTTGTTGGTCGAAACAAAGAATTTATTATTATCATTATTATTATACAGTATACTTCTTCTATAGGTACTTCTTTTAAAGATATTCAGTACACACAGTGATATATACGTTTGTAAGTACAATTTTTAAAGTATCTATAGGTCTGTGTACGTATCTATGATTATTTTCATTCAAGTCAGAATCGAGATTTCCGGTAATTTATTTAGTTGAGTGCCTAGAACTTTAGATACGGCAACTTTATCAATCTTATAGATTACCGAGTACTGAGTTACTAATATATTAACATAAACGGCTTATGACATCATGATCTGTATCCTGATTTGCTAGAACTGAACATTGCCGGTCATACCTAATCGATGATTTTATTTCCTAGGAATTTTAATGATTTATAGTACCGATATAATTTTTGACTTGCTATTTTCTTGTTATAAATTTTATGTATACCCGTGCTTTAAAAATTAAAGATTCCAAAACAGTTGGATTATTCCCAACATTAAACCACCCGATGTCCTAATAACCATTACATCATCCAAACGTGTGTTGAAATGAAATTCAGTACAACATGATATCATCCGTTTTCATAAAACACTCCTTTGGATTATATTATGGTTACTAGGACTGGTTTTATTTATTGTAGCAGTAAGCTAACTGTTTCGGAATGTTTTAGAGGATTCATATTATGGGTGTAGATAAAGTCTTGTATGCAACTGTGATAATTAGGTATTAAAACACTCATGTGATATAAACTCGGCGTCGTCTCGTGTGATAAACCCACATTCGTGTTTGAATACCCCTTATTACACAACAGTTGCATAAATAACTATTAGGTACTTCGTTTATCAATTTGCAATATCGGTATTTGTTATTTAAGGAATTCCTGCAACCACAAGTAGCGTCCATTGACGAGGATGACACATCGACCAGCCATGCCTCCATTCTTGGGTAGGGAACGACCCGTCCCACGACGCCGCTTCATGCTTATACAAATAATATTTTGTTGTTAATAGATAAAGTATTCAAGGCCAGTACAATAGATCATATTTTTGTTCAAACCGTCGTCCATTTATCGTGGTATACTACCAGTTTTGCCCTGTGCTTCCCCGGGGCGTAAAAAGAATAGTGTAGTCCCAGGCCCTAGGGTGTCGTAAGAGGCGACTACGGGCTCATTGAAAGTGGGAGAGTCACGCTACCGTCTTTTGACGTCAGCACAATCGGGCCAGACTCGTCCGGGTTACTTACCACACTCGCACAAAATACCGGCGTGAAGTAGCGGCCTAGTGCCGCTATGTTTCGCATAGGTTAGTGTCAAGGACCGGAGGCCATTCCCATTCTGCTGACTACACATCCCGATGGTTAACAGGTCTTTGTCGACGCCCCTCTCGGAACGTCCGACCATTGGCTGGCCAGAAGTGTAGTGCCCTACCGACGACAACGTCGCAGACCACCAGCGACCCGCCGCGTGTGGCACTACAAGTCAGCAGATTGGGATAGGTTGCGTTCCTTTTTTGCATCCTACCCTTGGGGCAAGGTTTGTTTCCCTTCGGATGATCCTAGTGCCTGCGCCGTTGTAGTAGCCGATGTGATACTGCAGGGCATGGATATTTTTATACCTAGCTCTGTAGTACCCATCGGTGGCAGATCACAGCCCTGGTTCGATGCGTCAGTTAAAGTAGCATCTGACTGCAAAAAACAGGCGTATCGAACTTGGGTTGCGGCGCTGGGCACAAAGGATCCGAACTGCACAGTTCTTAAGAGGAAATATAACCGTGCCTCCAGATTTTTTTAAGCGGCAAATCGCCCGTGCGAAGTCAAAGCACGTCGTCAAAATCGGCGAGCAGCTTTCCAGTTACAGCTTCCTCACTGGGCGCAGCATACAAGTCGTTTTCGACGGTTTTTGCTCGAATCCCAAGCCCGTGAACGCTGGAGTGCCCCAAGGCTGTGTGCTATCTCCCACGCTGTTTCTTCTGCATATCAATGATATGTTGGACACCTCCAACATACATTGCTATGCAGACGACAGCACTGGTGATGCCGTATACACTGGCCATGCAGGTCTCTCTCGGGAAAACGTCGACCAGTGCCGGGAGAAACTTGTGTCTTCTATCGAGTCCTCTCTCGAGAAGGTCGCGGAATGGGGTAAATTGAACCTTGTCCAATTTAACCCCCAGAAGACTCAAGTTTGCGCGTTTACCACTAAAAAACCCATTTGTCGTATCACCGCTCTTCGATAACACTTCCCTTAAAGCGTCGCCTAGTATCGGAGTACTGGGTCTCAAAATCTCGAGCGATTGCCGATTCGAAGAAGCTGGGCGTCATCAATAGAGCACGGCAATACTTCAAGCCGGCCCATATTCTAGCGCTCTACAAAATGCAGGTCCGGCCACACATGGAGTATTGCTGTCATCTCTGGTCTGGCGCACCCCAGTATCAGCTCGATCCATTTGACCGCGTGCAACGCAGAACAGCTCGAATTGTCGGGGGAAGTGCTCTGTGAACGGCTGGATCACTTGGCGTTGCGTAGAGACGGTGCTTCATTGTGTGTCTTCTACCGCATTTATCACGGGGAGTGTTCCGAAGAGCTGTTCAACCTGATTCCTGCCGCCGAATTCCACCTTCGCACGACACGCCACAAATTAGGATATCATCCCCACGAGGAGCTTTCTTCCATGTACTACAAAGCTGTGTAATGAGCTTCCTTGTGCGGTGTTTCCGGGACGATACGACATGGGTACCCTCAAAAAAAGCGCGTACACCTTCCTTAAAGGCCGGCAACGCTCTTGTGATTCCTCTGGTGTTGCAAGAGAATGTGGGCGGCGGTGATCACTTAACACCAGGTGACCCGTACGCTCGTTTGTCCTCCTATTCTATAAAAAAAAATTAAGGACTTCACTTCAAGCCACTGCCTAAAATTATATAAAGCTCAGATTTGGCCTCACATGGAGTACTAGCCTCTGCGCAGGCTCTCCGCAGAACTAGCTTTTTCCATTTGACCGCATACAACGAAGAGCGGCTCTAAATTTCGACGTTCAAGTCACAATCGGCTGATTCTTTAGCGTTGCGTAGAAATGTGGGTCATTTAACGCATATACTACGGGTAATTCCACGGCATTCCGCAACCCCGCGTTTTGCCAGGAACTTGTTCCCTCACAAAGCCACATTGTGGAACAAATTACCGGTTGCAGTTTTCCCGAACCGATACGACTCAAAGACCTTCAAGCATATAGCATACTCCCACCTTAAAGGCCAGTAATACATATCTTGACCCCTGGCTTTGTTGATGTCCATGGGCGGTCGCCTTACCACTAACCAACACGCGAGTGTCTTTAATCCTTTATGTAATACATTCCATATGCTTTTAGTTCCGCTGAGTACAGTGTGACATTTCACATTAGATTGCAATTTGATACTACAGCTACCTCGAATACCAAGCTATGTATCGCATCGCAACCGAACGGTAACTCAACTTCGCATTCCTACAACAAGATGTCGCCACTGTCTCTAAATGTGCATGAACACTGTAAATGTGATTTCTATAATTTATTCGCTTGTGTTCGGCTATGCGCTTCACGTTTATCAATGACTCAGCGTTAAAGGTGGAATTAATTATATATATCTTTAGACGCAACGTCCTTGCAAGGCTGTTATTGCGCATGACCTCGCTCTCCCTTCCAATACGACGTTAAAGTCTATAAAATTATCAATGAGGATAACTTCTAATACAATCTGTGATTAGTTAACACTTAATTGCGAGAAAACCGGATAGTTATTATCCGGTGATATCCGGTGCAGAGTCAATTAAATGTTATTCAAAGGACTGTTTTATCCTGTTTATGTTACATGTAAGGATTGGAGATTGTATTTGCATCTATATTGAATTAAATCTAATAGAGATATCTATCTAGTAATTATTTATTTAAAAACATACATTCACTAGAAATATTTCTTTTAAATTACTGAATTTAACATATTATTATGTTTGTAAAAAGTTGAGCTCGTGAGAAGAACATACAAGAAACTCAACGGCCAATTATCTTTTCAATCAAGTATTTTACAATGGCTGATAATATGAGTCGTGTTTAAATAAAATAAATTACATATTTCATAAAAACTTATAAAGAATTATCTGTATAAATATATATTATTGTATATTGGATGCATCAAACTTTAGAGCTAGAATTTATTGTTTGTGTAAGGATACTTCGTGAACATGATGGTCGTGATTACTGTCACAATTAGTAATTACATCCAACAAATACAGCATAGTTATTAAACAAATTCGACAATAGTAATCGAAAAAAAAACAAACATTCACACTAATATTTCTAAGATTGTATTTATATTACAGAAAGATTTATTTCTTTAAAATAGATATTTAAATATTTTATATAGTTATTATCGACTCCTGTTGCAAATTATGCTAAAATACCCAGAAAATAGGTTCCTGCTATATCTTTTAGTAAAACCTGGCTAAAATCTAACCTCGCGCTAGAGTAGATTATTCTTATATCTTTGATTTGTTTAGATTAATCTCATAATAACAATTAGATAAGTAGGTACTGGAAAAATGATCATCGTTAAATAGGTATGTATCTACCTACCCTGTAGGCCAGGGGTGCTCAAACGGTCGATCGGGATCAACAGGTCGATCGCGAGAGCTTTTTCAGTCGATGTCGAGAAAAAAATCCGGTATAGTAAACTAAAATCGGTAATTACGTACCATCTTATGAAAAGTATACTCAGGACATGCAGTGTCATGCAAATTCAACATCCAAAGTCGCTCTTTCGTTAAGTTTAGAACTTTAGAACTTGTTTGTTTTTTAAGAACCAACAAACTCGCAATTTTGAAAAATAATTATGAGTTTTTTCATTGACATTTTCGAACAGACCTACACTTACTTTGACAAAAAAAATGCATATTGTGCGCAAAACTAATATCTATGTCATCGTGACACTCTACCTAGGCGACAATCCTTCATCACACATACTTGAAGCCTCTCGGAGCTGATCGATCGTAGTCTAACAGTTTTGAGGTAGATCGCCAGCAGTTCAAGCTTGAGCACCCCTGCTGTAGGCAGTACCCTGCCGGTCTGCACACGAAAACCGAAACTGTACAAAACGAAAAACGAGAGCAATCGGGTCAAAAACCTAGTTTTGAACCTACCTATATTATATAGTCTGTATAGTGGGTATGTTTAGTCTTAAGATATTATAGTCAAATCAAAGTCAAATAAACTAAGGCTGAAACTAAGCGTTTTGAATCTACACTACAAATATTTCTTTTAAATTACCGAGTTTACCATATGCTCGTAAAAAGATGAACTCGTGAGAAGAACATATAAGAAACTCAGCGGCCACTCTTTTCAATCAAATAGACTATTTTTCAATGGCTGTAATATACATTACATTTATATACTGTACAAATATAAATTATCGTATATTGGATGCATAAACTAAAAATATAGTATATAATAAGGTCTTAAAGAGAAATCTAAATTGTTTCAATACTAACGTACAGCCCATAAGATATTTAGATCAACAAAGCGGTTGGCTCACTGGCGCCACCTGGGTTGAAGAATTTCAACTTGTAATGCGTGGGCGCCGAGCATGACTCACGACGCATAAAGGCACTCCTTGGTTAGCGACCAGCCGACCACGCTATAGGTATTGTATAAGCAAGTTCCAAAGTACACTGCCATTCATCACCATGTTGGGAGCTAATATAAACAGTGCATTGCTATAATAGTAGCCTGCTAACTTACGATGCAACATCGATAAAATATGATCTAAAGAATTAGGTACCTATATTTTGTAATATATTGGAATTCTGGTTATTACCAATCTAGTAATTTAGAGCACGTACTACATACCTACTTCACATACAAGGGACTTTAATCTATCTATCGTGTATAGGGTTGCCAACTTTTTGAAAAGAAAAAGTATATTCAGGTCAGTGTAGAATATTAAACAGTATTTTAGAAAAATGAACAGTATTTTATTTATTTATTGTTTTAAATACATATTTTTTTTAACTTCTCGCACAACTTACTAATTTAATCTTGTTTAAAAACTTCATACGCCTCACCACAATTATAACTAAAATAAAAATAAATGAGGTAATTCGGGGTCCACGTAAAAAAAGGGTATATGTCCTGAGAACGAGAACGAGATCGCATACACTCTCATGTCTGTCACTGACAGTCTTGAATATTTGACATTGACAGATTCGTTCAGGAACTCGGTGTGATTTGTTTGTGACTACGCTCACGCTGTGCAGCAGTGAGCGCCCTCTGACTAAATAAAACAAAGTGTGAGCGAGTAAGTATAACACATAATGTGTTTGCATGCTGAAAACTATTTTGTATAATTTATTTTTGTTCAACAGTAAAAAGTATAATTTAGTGAAAAACAGTATAATACTGTTGAAAACAGTATAGTTGGCAACCCTAATCGTGTAATCTAAAAATGGCTTTTTATTTAACACATTTAGAATTACTAAGTCGGAGATTAGTGTTTCTCATAATTAGGGCCCGGATTGCTAAGTAAAAGTTAAACTAACTACGTACTAGAAAAAAAAAACAAAACATTTTATATCCCAAAAAGCATAGATCAGCCCAACTTACTTTCAGAATAAATTATTTTTTATTTTTGGGCAAAAAACAATATTGCAAAATTGTCCGTACACGACAACTTTTGAGTGCATAATTCTATCCTAACCGACTTTAAAAAACCGACTTTAATAGTTCACGTGTACTTTTTATGTTGTTGTAGTTAATGTTTTAACCCTTCCCTAAGTACTTATTTAGCTCAAAGAAATTTACTTTAAAAATACTATTATCGCTGTTTAAAAACAAGAATATGTTATTTATTCAGCTGTCGTTAGATTTTTGTTGTCATTAAGGGACAATCGGTATCAGCTTGGTATGGCTGTAGGTCATGCGATAACTGAGGTATCAAACACTGGCATGCGTTATTGGCATACATACGGTTCGACGTATCCAATTACAGCAGAATCATAATATGAGACACTTTATATAGTAGGTATAGGTTAGGTTATAGTCATAGTTAAGGCACATTCCTATAAAATATCGATATCGATGAAATGTTTTGAATAAAAATTACTATTTGAATTTGACTAATAGTAACTGTCGCACCTTCACACTAATTCCTCTTGAGGTAGCCATGGGCGTTGTCCTTTCTGATGGCTACTCTTATGACGACGATTTTCTATTTCTATTTGTTAGTAACCCTCGATGATGAGACTCTCAGTGACATTTTTAATCGATCGATAAAATCCCATTTTTAATAAAAATACCTATTTAAATTTGATTAATAGAAATTATCGCACCTTCACACTGATTCCTCCTTAGTCAGCTATGGGGTTGTCCTTTCTGATGGCTGCTCTTATCGCGATGATTTTCTATTTCTGTCGGTTAGTAGCACTCCCAGTGACATATTTAATCATATCAGTCAGCGTGTAGGTCACCGATCGCGAGAGTACTGTCCCCTCATTCGCCTTTGCATTATCCAACGCTCTGCAGTCTTCGTTTCGTATTATGTGTCAAAACATTTTAATTATTATTAATTGCAAAATCTTTGTATGAAACGAACCTCTAATAACATGTATTGATTGGTACGATATGCTATCAACTAACTTTCTCTAGTTGTCTTCAGCACCTCATCTCAGGGGCATCTATTTTGTAGCGGTCTTCTGGCGGATGGTCAATGTTTCGAGTGCTTATTGAAATATTGGAAAATCACACGCTTCATTATATGAAGTGTTTGTATTTTGGTTGTTCGTCTATCTTTCCAAATTTTTCTCAGCTTTGCCACGACTGATCTCGTTATGACACTACATTACTTTATTTCCTCCTTGCAGCTACCTGTATACTTGATAGATCTCAAGTAGATGCAGAGGCAGCGTGACCATCCACTAATTATCTACATCCAAATAAGGCACACATCATATGAGTACCTACCAGACAACAATCTATATACTTACACAATAGGTACATATATTCCATCCAATTATACATTAGCAATGTTACTCTGGTCTAAATAACGAGACACAAAGGCATAAAAGGTAACGAGATAGCTGACGGTTAGCTAACGATGGAGTCTCCTCCCCCTTAAAAGGCCCAGAACAGTTCAGTGGTGTCGCCTAGTCCATAACTTTTTAAGGAATCAAGAAAGTCTCTCCAACCACTCCTCGCTAATAGGCTTTCGCCAAGTCAAGCTGCTCCTGGGTAACTATCAGTAAAAGCGTACCAAAGTATGTATAAATATGGACATGAGAACTGCCATCACCTGCTTACACTTATTTAAGGAAATGTGCCTTTACTTAAAGTAGAGGACATACTCCATCTGAGTCTTCGGAGGATCATGCGACTACAAAAAGGGAAAGGTCTTGAGAATGTCATTTAAACTCCGGCAAAGCGAGGGCACCGGTCCCTAATTCGTTCATCGCATCATCACACTAACGTTACCCGCATTCGAATTCAGAATCCCAGACATTCGTAGTCAATGTCATTGGCCATTAGGCTGAAAGTTATAATTTAAAGCATGATGGAACAATGTTCGATAACGTTCCAAAAATATCCAGCTTCTACGGAAAATAAAGGCTGTTTTAAGTAAAAACTTAACTATGGAATTTCAAAAATTTTCTTTGAGCTTGAAGAGCTTAGCTTATTTGAAGGGTTTAGGTATGGAATTAGAGGAAAGTTGCAGGGATGGCCTTTAGAGTAAACCATTTTCCTATTTTTTTTTTAAATTACATATATAGTAGTAGTTAATATTAACAAGGTCAACGTGATATCAATTCTGCTTGCTTGTATAATAAATAGTTGAGCTGTTTATAGTTTAACAGGAAAAGCATTGTATAGATAATATTGTTACTGGGAATGTCCTGGCGGTGTTTGGTCTGTGTGTGATTCAGTGCGTGACATCGCCTAGTCGTGCGCGTGCGCATTGGCCCACCGACAATGGTTGATGTCATCAAACGTATGTGACACGATTTCAAAACACGTCCAATATAGGATATCGTTTACATAGTTCCTAGAAAACATTGTTATTCACTGGTGGATTGCATTCTTCCATCATACTAGGTAGGTAAAGTATGACTTAGTGTTATCTTTCACACATTGACTACATACAAATTACGTAACCTGTATTAAAATAACCTGTATTAAAGTTCTAAACAACTACATTACCTATTAAAGTGCGATCTATGTGCTGCAGTAGAGGGTTATTCGCGGTATTTATTAGTTAGGTTCTAGAGAATGATTATGAGAAAAATTTATAAAATTAACAATTCACGGTTAATTTTTCTCCTAAATATATTTCAGATAATGTTATATTTCATAGCTACTATTTGTAGTCAAACATTTTGTGAATTCTCTAGAAATCATGGCTATAATTATAAAAAAGAAAAAAAATTGCTCCAAAATTCACGCGATAGGTATAACAATAAATACCAACATAATATATTCTTTCATAAGTACTGGAGGTTTGTATCTGAAATCAGGAAATGTATCTAACTCGTTCCCTGATTACAGCAGCAACCCTTACCCTTATCTATAACTTTACTGTTGTATGCGAGCCGAGTTGTCCCCGATCGAGTAATAATTAATCTAGTAGTTATGTATCTACGTTTGTGAAAACTTTGCTGGCTTATGGTATTTATCCAAATTAAGGCTATGTAAAACTATGTAAAATGTATAGCTGTTTGTTTTCCAAATAAAATAAAATATTTGGCTGTGTTAATAAAAGCCTTTTGAACGATGAGCTTAATGCCTTAACACCGGGAGCAAACATAAAAAAACAGACTTCGAGAAATCTTTAAAACAAGGAAACTTATAAGTTTTCTCTCCATCATTTTGTTCAAAAGAGAGTATGAGTGGCTGTGACAACTTTTTCTGTTGTTTTGCAACAAGAAATTCTCAATCTGGCAAACATCTGGCTTCAAGCCCCCTTTTGGGGATCAATATTAATGTAAAAGACCTTGCTATTTTTGAAAACTGCTTTTTTAAATCGCACAAAATTAATCAACCAATGAATAATCTTATTCATTGAATAACATAACAGTAAAAGGATTTGTATCTACAAATCCTTGTATGTTACAAGTATCAAGAACTAATTAAAGCAGTGTTCGACGTTTTATGGCTTTAAAAAAGAGCTGAAACGTTTCAAATTCAAATATTTTTATTCAAAATAGGATACAAAATCACTTATTGAAAGTCAAAAACTACCACCCATTCCAAAAGGTATCCCTCAGATCTGAGAAGAACGGGCGCAGCAAACTCAGCGGGTTTTTTTTTATAAAAATGTGGTTACAATGTAAAATGAAATGAAAATGAATTTATTTTGGAAGAAAAACTGACACATTCACACAAAAAAGTTAATGAGAACAAAATATATGCTTAATCTAACACTTAACTTACTTAATACAAAAGAAACAAAAGAAAAGCTTAGCGTGGCAGTGGTCTTCCAAAACTGGAGTTCACTCATGTTACAGTAAAATAAAAATAAAATGGTACAATAAAATTTATTATTTATTGGCCTATGGGCGGTCGCTCTATTCCCAATCAGTGGTATCATTAAGAAAGTCATTTATGTTATGGTAACCTTTTCCAGACAAGACATACTACCTCGACTTAGCCAAGTAGTAGGCGTTATAAGTTTCTGGTGATAACACAGACAGACAGACAGTGGTGTACAGAAAGTTTAATATGACGCAAATCCATAAGATAAATGTGCCTCACGATTCATATTTCGATAATATTATATGCTCTAGATACTAAAGACGCTCAAGGAATTGTGATGAAAGATTATAGTTCTACATATTGAACCTACTAGCTGATAACCCGCGACTTCGTCTGCGTACATAGGACTGAGCACGTTGTAGCGACGTCTCAATTAAATTTTTAAAATAAAAGAACACTTATAACATAATTATGCAAAATAATTATCGCGACACGTTTTGTAAATTTTATTTAGTTTTTTATTTTTATTTATTTAGAGACTTAAAAAAGTGAAAACCATTTACACCATAATTTATAGACCAAAGCATTAGACTAAAACTTAAGGCTGGTGATTGCAACTGGCAGCCCAATTAGGCCTAAGCCTGTGCTAGGGCTGTCCAAAAGTCCTCGGCCTAATTGTTAAAAAATAAAATATTAAAGTTTTCTAATTTAATCTAAAATTTTAATCTTATGAATTTTTTACCTAACTAAACTTAATTGTTATTAGTTTTATTTGGATTATCATACATATATAAGAAACAATAAGAAAAGTTATAAAAAAAATGAATGATGTGTTCTGCATAGTCAATACTTTACGCAGCGTTACATTATTGCAGTTTTAGCAAATATCTAAATTTTATTTTAAATATAATATAGCCTATATCAATCGGGGATAGTATAGCCTCCCAACAGTGAAAGAATTTTTCAGAACAAACAATCAAATCTTTCCTCTTTATAATATTAGTATAGATATAGATTATAGGCTGTATCGCTTCAAATGTAGTCAATAGGCACAAAGGTGGTGAAGAAATATGCATCGCTTCCGTAATTGGTTGTGCAATCCTATTGCGATACTTGAAGCAACTAGAAAGCTGCCGCAAGACTTGTTTATTCTTGAGTAAATGCCTACGTAAATATCAGCTGAGATAAATGTATTTATGGAGATAAGAAGATGTAGCTGGTGAAATTGTTGCGCAAATGTCCTTGAATCTTGAGCTACTTGGCATCAAAAGGAAACAATAACTCAAAAATGTGTTAATTGAACTTGAACTAATTGCAGTGAGACCTGAGAAAATATTCACTTGTGTTGTATGTTGAATAGTGAATCAGGAAAAGAATTATTATGATGACGTTGGCGAAATACACGTACCCTCACGATCAAGTCATCTCCGATCGGCTTGATTCTCTAGCATTGCGTAGAGATGTGGGTTCTCTCTGCATTTATCACGGGGAGTGCTCAGAGGAGCTGTTCGGGTTGATTCCAGCGGCCGAATTCCATCACCGGACATTACGTGCAAAGTACCATCTGCATCACGTAGACGTCTGGCATTCCACAACCGCGCGTTTGTTCCGAAATTTCTTGCCTCGCACAGCCACTTTGTGGAATCAACTAACGGCAGCGGTCTTCCCGAACAGATACGACTTAGGGACCTTCAAGAAAAAAGCATACTCCTCCGGTTAGTCCCAACTTAAAGGCCGGCAACGCAGTTCTTGACACACCTGTTGTTGCGGATGTCCATGGGCGGTTGCCTCACCTCTCCCCATCGCGTGAGCCTCTTGCCCGTTTGCCCCCTCTCATATAAAAAAAAAACTCTAAAGTCCCATCTTTTACCCGGGACGCTAATCTAGTATAGTAGTAATCTAGAATCTAGATTTCAGCTATTGCTAGATGGCTGGATGGTTAAAAATATCTTAATACGGCGGTGATCTTAGAGACCGCAATGTGAAGCCGAATTTGAGAAGGACAAAGTCGCCGATAGAATAGTCAAAACACTTAGGTATGTTAAAAACATGTAAAGTTTATTATTTAATTGATCAATATTCGTAAGTTAACTCTCTCTCGTTTTCAGGGGGACTCCAGGGGGAATCTAATGTTAAAACCCACTTACAATTATTACATGCGTTTTAATCCTTTAAAAGTGTTTTATTTAACTATTTTGAAATAGATATTCTAGCTCTTATGAAAACAAAAGTGTCAGAAAAAGCAAAACATATACCTACATCTTAATTGAAAATAATGCTGATGTGGGGTTAAAAACCAAAGAGAAAAGAGTCGAGTACGTTTTTATTGAAAAAAGGCCACAGAATATAAAGTTATGAACATTTTGGTCGATCTTTATCGAATCACTAAGTAGGTAGGTCCGCATAGATTCGGCCAATAAGGAAACATTATATTTTTCGTGTTTTGCGCAACATGATATTCAAAAATCCCGGTTAGTCACCTCAGCTGTTTACGTCCCTTCCAAGAACAACCAACAAGGTCTTAAAAGTTTAAGTTTCTTCACGTTGTTATGAGAAAGCTTGTGTGGCCATGGCCTTTTAACAGATTTAGAGCTATGTTAATTTGTTCAACCAGTTAATTTCAACACTTAAAAATAACAAATTGTTCAAAATTTGGTTTTGGATATAAAATATGTTGTTTTTAAATGAACCAACCGCTGTATGTTTTTATGGCACTATCTGTCTGAAGCTGGGTTGCACCAGGTAACTTTAGCAATAACAAACATGTTAAAGTTCCGGTTAAGCAAACATTTGACAATTTTTAGATGACGTCATAACTTTAACCGTTATCCGTACTCGTATCGTCCAATCTTCGTCGGTTAAAATATCTATTGTTATTGTTAAATAGCGACTTGTACAAAGTTTCAAATAAATATTCGATATTGGCTTGATATTTCACTTTTTAACTTTAACTTTATCTAATCTCTTCTTTCGGTTCTATCTCTATCTATGTTCTAATACGGCCATTGTCAATAATCTATATATCCTTAGTTTAACTTACTAGGGGTAGACAAATCTATCCTTTTACGCTTACTTATATTTCAATTACCTATCGACAGATAGCAATAACTATATTGGACATAACGACGACAACGGTGATAGCAATGTATCCGTAACTAGAGAAATATTATTGAAAACGGCCGTTAGATAATGTTTTATGGTGTTAACTTAATCAAGCGTCAAAATTTTGCAAAATAAGCTGTAATCTGCCAACAATTGACGTTCTATATTGTTACTAGAATACGCACCGTGCTATTTCTCTAAATCGGAACGTACCTTCGTCACAATCCGAACTGAACCGTCAACCGTGTTACAAGAATACGAAATTAAACTTTTTAACACAAGGTCGCTTCGGTCCTTTTCTCGTTATGTTACGAGAATATGGCTACTGGTTTCAGTTTACTAACAGAAGATCTCAGGTAACCCAGTTATAAAGATACGATTACGTATAGTAAGTAATAGTATATACGTATAGTGCGTATACGATTTTGTGTATACGACGGTGTGTCAATATTCCGCGGGTGAGAATAAATCGAAAGAAAACTTTCTTTTAAAGTTATTCATTGATTTGTCGGCCACCGGGCATCGGTATTGTGTGTCACCATTCAGCAACGTGCTTTATCCAGAGTGAGTAATATCGGCTGGTATTTCAAGGCATATTGTTATTCGTACAAGTACAGACAACAGACCAAGTGGCTGAGGCGCCAGTGACGCGTCACTCGGACTATTTACAACAACGACGATACGATTTCCTGTAATTTTTTATTTATATATGCTGCTCTTCGAGGACTATGTCATTAATTAAAATAGACACATAGTTAAATAAACCAGTAATCTGCTGATAGAAGTTTAAATGTAGTAAGCACTATATCATCTTTTACAATGTTCAGCCGATCACCAAGAAAGCTGTCGTATATACAGTTTACTGGTAGAGTAAATAAGTTAGAAGTCCTCAAGATTTTTGAAATCATTTTATATCAAATGTTCTTTTTACTGTAGCATTTGATCTAAGGGGTTTTGATTTTTTATTTTATTCATATGTGTTAAGAACATTCTATAGTCTATGCTAAACATCACTAGACCCGTAGAGATTGCTTTAATGCAATCAGTGTTGAACTATGTTATTTTTAACAGAATTATTTCATATTATTAATTTCTAATCCTGCTTTAAATATTCAAGATAACAATTTTTATATAGGAGCTATTATGGTAGCAAAGTTAGACGACCGTATCGCTCTAATCAACTCCTATCTTCTCCAGTCCTCCAGGTAACCCAAAAGGTGTAGAATAGGAGGTAATATAATAAATCAAGTAACTCATCTACAATATCTACGCGCGAGCTCATGTTTACAGTTGAAAACGTGCTCAACCCTAATATTAAGAAATTTACATAATATGTCGCTGAAATACTTACTACCTGTGTATTAGTATAACTCAAAATAACTCGTTTTTTCATAATAAACGCGTTTTGTATTAATGTCTTTTGTGCTAAACAAATACCAGAGTACTAAACGGTGGTCTCATGCAAAACTCTTAAGCAAACAGGAGGTTAATGTACATAAATGTTGTTGTACATATATTTCTGCCGTGAAGCAGTAATGTGTAAGCATTACTGTGTTTCGGTCTGAAGGGCGCCGTAGCTAGTGTAATTACTGGGCAAATGAGGCTTAACATCTTATGTCTCAAGGTGACTAGCGCAATTGTGGTTCCGCTCAAAATTTTTGAGTTTTTCAAGAATCCTGAGCGGCACTGCATTGTAATGGGCAGGGCGTATCATCAGCTGAACGTCCTGCTCGTCTCGTCCCTTATTATCATAAAAAAAATGTAAATTATTTGATAAATAAATACCTATATTATTATTTTATAAACTATGTGTTTTATTCCACAGTTTGGTGTAGTGTAGTTTATTTGTATTTTCAAAAGGAAAGTCTACTAAAATACAAGTCTGCAAAGTATGTATGTAAATATGTAAAGAGGCCGTCTTTGGTTTGGTAGGTCCAGTAAATTATTTTCGAAATGTAATGAAAAGCATTTCGAAGTTTATAGTTTCAGTTATGTGAACATATCATTGTACATTAACTAGTAATTACCTGGACGTCATACGAATTGCTTTGATTTTGAGGTTATGTTATATTTTATTAAATTACATCAAAACCCGGGTTTTGATTTCAAAAATGATAACTGTGGGGTAATCAGTGGATGTTTACGTATCATCTAAAAGAATAATGAATTTGATACAAGTCTAGGCGGCGATCCATACATTTGTCTGGCAATCTCCTTTCCCGTTGACCTAAAACTATGAAATTTGGCAAGTATTAACGTCTTATACTGCAATACAAATAAAGGGAAATGTTTGAAAACTATACATTTGTAAGTAATTATATCATGAAAAACAGGTTTATCATGGCACCCACGGCGGCAGGCGATCCAAATCTTGAATCAAGTTACCGTGTCGTGTCGGATATCGTATGAATTGGCTTTATTTGCTCAAACTGAAACAGATTTTCATTATTTTATGATGTTTTCGATTTATGACTAAGAATGAAAAAGATGATTTCTTTTTTTTTATAAGTATAGGTGGCACCTAAAACTATGTACGGAAACCTCGAGTAGGTTCGAGGTTAGTAAGCTCGAGGATCGGTACATATTATCCGACCCCAACTTGACCGATTTTTTTACAATGGGACGAGCGACGGAGAGCTAACAAGCATAAACAAAATATAATCGAATTGAAAACCTGCTACTTTTTTTGAAGTTGGCTGAAAAATAGTAAAATAATAATAATTATAATAACAAGCTAACATGTAAATCATTTTCATTTCATTTTCAGATCAATTTGCTAAGCTTCTAAGAATAAATTTCAAATAACACAATGACTAATTTTCGAAATAATTGGGTACAGTAACGACCTAACTAGTCAACGGTTGCAGCGAAAATGTGTCGACGATAGGGAGACGTCGCCTTTTACAGACGTCTTCACCCTGTCCACTGTCACTGTCAACAATACACTTCCTTCCTTGCCTTTTTGTATTATTTTAAATAGTAAGTGTTATTTCAGATTTGTAAAGGCCCCAAAAGTTAAAGAAAAATGGATAGATGTCACGGGACGTAAAACCTGTTTCCCTACCAAAAACAGCACAATTTGCTCGTTCCATTTTGCGAATAAAGATTTTGGTCAAACAAAAAGAATTAGAAAGTTATATCCGGACGTATATCCAAAAATTGATGTTTGGTCTAGTACCGTGAGTATACTTTTTAATTTCAATTAGAACCTGTTAGTTGTTGTTCTTAGTATTTAGCTGTTGTTGTTCTTTTTGGTGTCATAACTTTTTAAGCATATTTTTTATTTTATAATATGGTGGCCATACGAAAAAGATGTGCGTGGGATGTAAGGAAAGATAAATTTTTATTTAGTTATAATATAACAAACACACAGCTAACTCCTTAGTAAAACCACTTTTAAAAAAGGCGAATGAATTAATATAAATAATTACAGGCCAGTTACCCTTATATCAATACTTTCCAAGAAATTCGAGAAAATTATTCACGCTAAATTAATGAAGTTTTTTATTCAGTTTGATGTTATAAAAAAATCAGTACGTGTTTAAAAGACAAAAATCAACGCGCTACGCTTGTTTTTATTTAATAAAAAATATTGTGCTTGCTCGTAATGAAAATAAATAAACTTCAGCTTTATTTTTTGATATATCAAAAGCCTTTGACTTCGTTTCTTATGAACAATTGCTGTTTATGTTAGAACATATTAATGGAATCGGAGGTTTGGCACAGAGATGGATAAAATCCTATTTGTCTAACAGAGCTTAATGTGTTGCAGTAACTAAAGTTAGTGAGAATCAAACACCACAAAAGTTTAAGTAAATAAATTTGGGGTACCCCAGGGTAGTATGCTTGGCCCTCTTCTTTTTTTATTGTATACTAGCTGACCCGACAGACGTTGTTCTGTATATTATAAATAAAATAATGTTTTTATACGAATTTGTCAATAATATATCATAACATCAAAAATTACTTCGTAAAATATGCACCCTGCTGTCGTAATGAATTTGTTTCACAGCAGAACTGTCCAACCGTGCGTCAATAAATTCTCTCATAGAAATTATGTATGGACACATCAAAGGAAAAACAAATTTGTTGTTTTTATTTAATTTAGCAACATTTTCCTATTTATTCACCTTTTAAACCTTCCCTGGACTTCCACAAATAATTCAAGACCAAAATTAGCCAAATCGGTCCAGCCGTTCTCGAGTTTTAGCGATACTAACGAACAGCAATTCATTTTTATATAATATATAGATTGATGACTTACCAGAAGTAACATCTCATAAAGCGGTTCTAAGTCGATGTTTTTTATCTGTTATTGTTACCACGGATAAACAAGATGGATTACCTGTCCACGAATCAGGACTCAATTACACAATCAAAGTAATAATACAATGGCTTTTAAAATAATCTACAGATAAATTTTGATAAGACGACATATTATATACATTTCAATAAAAGAAATAATCATGTTGACAAATCGGATTCGATTCGAGTTTTTGGATTCATTTTGACCAGAATGTACACAAGTACAAAATTCAAATTTTCTTCGTATGACTATTGATAGAAACCTAAGCTAGAAACTTCAAGTAAATAAAGTTTGCAGCAAAATAAACAGTTTCTCCTATGCACTTTATAAGCTGACGAAAGTTAGTTCTAGGCAAACGGCCTTAATAACCTACCATGCGTACGTTGACTTAAATATTGTGTCATATTGTGGGGCAACAGTTCAAAGATAAAGAAAGCATTTATTGCGCAGAAAAAGAGCATCAGATCAGACTGGCGTTCCCAAAGGATCTCATCTAGGTCCTATTTTAATCTTTTTTTTTTTAAACGTATCGTAATCATATCAGAATATAAAAAATTGTAACCACTTGATGATTTAAAAATAAGTCAAGCATGCTTAACTTTTTCAATAAGCTGATTTTATCTCATAACTTACTATACTTTTCACATATAGCTACCAACTTCTAGATTTTTTCAAGCGAATGTGTGAATATTTTGCTAACCTTCAGTCAATATTTGCAGTTTATAACGATTTTGGTATAACTTCAACTTTTAATCAATTTAAATTTACGCAACTAACTCAGCGAGATTTTACTTCTTAATGAAATGCAAGTACAACATAACTTTATTTCATGAAGTAGCCGGATGTCATTCATTAATCATTCCTAAGGTTTTAAAATAAATAAATGAAATGGCTTGTTTAAAAGTCGTGCCCTATATATTAACGGACGAGGTGTAACCACTGCGACGAATTATTAGTCGGTGGTCAGTGGTACTGCGATGAATGAGCGCTTGTATGAATGGACCGTCAGTTCTCAATGGCTGAGCAAGCAGACGGAGAATTGTGTCTCGTGTTTGAGTAATTATCGCCAACAGGGCAGATCCTTGACATAAAATTAGTAGTTGATTTGAGCTTTGGCTCATGAGGCTTTTGTAATATTTTTGGTCTTTATGTATGGGATAAAATGACAAGCTTGCCATCGACCACCTAAAGAAAAGTTATTACCACTGTCTTTTTTTAATCTTTTGACTAGTCAAAGCCTTACGCTTGTGCCATTTTATTGAAGACACTTGTGGTAGAAGACGTACAACGATGCGTCTATTTGTGTAGTATAATACATTCCTTAAAATTTCTGTCTTTTTAGGGGAAATCGGGTAATTGGGTCACCTGATGGAATATACAAGACCAAAGGTTTTTGGTACGTATTCGATTAAATGTGGGATATAGTAGTAGTATTAGTCAAGTAGGAATCGGTGCACGAGTATATCGACACCTATTCGACCTCATTTTTTTATGCGATCCTCTTTAAATTGCCCTATTGATGATATTTAAATGCATGTTGCCATGAGGCAACCCCGTGCCATATTCAATTTCTTGCAATTAATTGTTTAAACAATTCCGGATTAAACATTGAGGTAAACAAACATAAAAATGGATTTGGAATAGTTTTCGGTACTCATGCGCCGATTCCTCATGGACTACGTCTTGATATAAGAATTTTCTAGTGATCAAATGTGTTTTTTCACTGTGTTTTGACAGAATGCGTAAAAAGACGTTCTGAGCTTGAGAGGGTTTTAGACGCTTCGTTTGGGATGGTCGTCATTTGACAGGTAGAAACCAGGCATCGATGTGGTCCGGGTGAAATGTATATTATAATAATAATAAGCATATTTATTCAAGAGTTATAGATTACATATTTTAATGTGTTAGTAACTTAAAAATATACCTTAAACTAATGTTATTACTTAAACTATAATCTTGATCCCATCCGGGTATATGCCTCCTCCATCTTCTTCCACAACTCTCTATTTTTTGCTTTCTCTAGCCAGTTTTTACCTGCCACTGTAAGAAGGTCATCACTCCACCTCATTTTGGGTCTGCCTCGGTATCTGTTAGCTGAAGGACCACTCCATGTTGTCGCTTTTAGAGTCCATCTTTGGTCTGGGACCCTAGCCACATGCATGTTTAAGGATATCTGTCAGGTTTGTTTTTTCCCTGAGGGTTTTGTTGCGGATTTTATGTATCTTTCTGAGCCTCAAGATACTTCTCTCCATGGCATGTTGTGTTGTTAGTAACCGATGTTTAATTTTCTTTGTGTGCACCCATGTTTGGCTTGCGTATGTGAGGCATGGTAAGATACATGTATCCATTACTACCTTTTTTAAGTCTAAGCTGAAGGATCCTTTTAATATTTCTTTATGTGACCAGAACTTGTTCCAAGAGTTTTTGATCCTTCTTTCTACTTCTTCTTCGTTACTATTAGAGTTAAAAGATATTTGCTTCCCAAGATATACATAATTTTCTACAAATTATATCTGATTTGAGTCTATTTCTATAGGCTTATGATGGTAATTCGTTAAGATTTTCGTTTTACTGGTGTTCATATGTAGGCCAACTTTTTTGCTAGCATTATTCAAAGCTTGCATCATTTGCTCGAGTTCTGAAGCCGAGTTACCAAAGAGTGCTATGTCATCTGCAAATCTTAAGTGACTTAGGTACTTATTGCCAATCCATATGCCGTTGGCCTTCCAGTCCAATTGTTTAAAGACATTCTCCAATACTGCTATGAACAATTTCGGTGAAAGAGGGTCTCCTTGTCTTACGCCTCTTTCTATTTTTATTTCTATTTCTTATTATTATGCATAAATCGCAATAGTTAAGGCTTTTTACAAAAGGCTTATTAGGTACTATTGTCGCTACAAACACAAAAATCAAGTCAAATGGCCACCATAGAAATTAAAAAAATATTTATATTAAAAAGTATTTGAAAATAACATAGTTCTATATTAATTTGCCTGAAACCTACTAGTGTGCAGTTGCAGCAATTATTCATATATTTGTTGCAGGCCGGAAAAGATAAGACTGAAAACCTAATAAGTCATCAACATAAATTTGATAGCCAAAATTCAATAAACGATTCACTTGATCTCTGTAAAACTGAAGTCGAAGAATTTGTTTCCCGTACTGAACTAAATGATCCTAAAAGTACTATATCTGAACGAGTATATAATACAAATAACATAGAATATCAAAAAAACTTCAAAAATAATAATATTAGTAACAGTGGACAGGCTTCAGATATTGTTAGCACCTCTGCCTCATTTAGTGGAAGCGCGTCTAAAGAATTGACGGAAGGTATGTATAAATACATTCTAAAGCTCTATTCAAGTCAATTGAAACGTCAAATCACATTGAAGTTTGTTTGGCAAACAGCATAAATGAGACCTCACCCGCGCGCATATAGGTGAAGTATGTAAATATATATTAGTAGAACATCTTTGCGATAAATAGGTGATACAAGTGGGAAGACGCGGTGTGGTGGGGGCAGAGAACGTTAGCCGGAAATTACAACGTGAGTACTACAAAGCATTCGGGGTCGCTCTTCTGAATCATAAAATTATAGTAATTTAATAATAAATTTATTTTGTTCCAGTTTACCCATTGATTCATTGTAAACCAGTGGGAGGCTCCTTTGCACAGGAAGCCGGCTAGATTATGGGTACCACAACGGCGCCTATTTCTGCCGTGAAGCAGTAATGTGTAAGCATTACTGTGTTTCGGTCTGAAGGGCGCCGTAACGAGTGTAATTACTGGGGAAAATGAGGCTTAACATCTTATGTCTCAAGGTGACGAGCGCAATTGTAGTGCCGCTCAGAATTTTTGTGTTTTTTGAGAATCCTGAGCGGCACTGCATTGTAATGGGCATGGCGTATCAATTACCATCAGCTGAACGTCCTGCTCGTCTCGTCCCTTATTATCATAAAAAAAAATCAAATAAGTAAGTATGGGTGTGTGTCACGCGTCTCGCGCTAAACCTGCGTGAATCAACATTAATAGTGAAGATGTTCTACTTACTCGCACTCCAAGTACTTTAATATGGGTTCGCGTGGTGTTTAATGTGGTGTATGAAGATGGAGGAGAGTATGAAAGGGGCGAGCTGCCAGCGCATTTCTCTAGTGTAGTGACGATGGCTGACTTGGCACTTATCTTACACACGCAATCGCGGCCACGATATATAATCCACGAAACATAAAGCACTCTACATACAATATGCTACAATTTACAACGCCGAGAACGATTCGCAAATCCTTTGTCGCAGAACAAACAACCGACAATAATCGGGAAACGTCGCGAAGCCATCCACACTCGCAGTCAACGGCTTTCATGGGCTTTCGCGCCGCTAATGTGTAGACTCTTTCGAAAAACCGCCAAGGCCTTAGAACAGATGTTAACTGAGCGTCTGAAATACGTTAAACTATGCCTTCAATTAACGACTCATACTCAGTGAAATAAGATACGATTTCGTATGAAAATAACGCTAAAAAAATTGTTGTTGTTTATAATTATTGTAAAAATCATAAGGCCGCCGGTTTACAGAGAAAGATACAATATTAAATATATTTACCCTAGTAATAGTTTAGAAAACAGTGCCTTAAAACTAACTCCATTTTATGAAACATTTCTTAGTCTGATATAAGTTCAATGTCAACTTTGCCTCATACAACACTGTTTCTGTGCTTTGTTTTCTCTAAAAAACTAAATGAGTCTCCGCCAGATTAGTACTGGTGTTCATAATATACCATGATCTTCATGTTATTCTTGGAACCTTTATAATTAATTCGCCATCTAAATTACCATTTCTCAAGAAATCACCACTTTGGAATAAAGAATATATAATAATCTCCCTCCCTAATTAAAATAATAATTTATAAAAAATAATTTATAGACCAAGAAAAATGTTTCCTATTTGGTTTTGATTCAAACCTCTTGATCGAATTCCATTACATTCAGTCAAAATGTATCGGGAAGGGATGATATTTTAGGATTCCAAATTCAATTACTTTTTGTTTTTGTTAGATTGGCACAACGGTTTTTTTTATTTTGGCGTGGAGTTTGAATTGCATCTGTAATTTAGATTAAAAACAAGTTATATCGTATTAATATCTAGTGTATGTTGCGAATTTTATAAAGGACAAAAACATCTAACAGAAGAAGTTGGATGAATAATGATAAATTCCAGAATTGGTTGGATGACGGCAGCGCAGTACCGATGGTCATGGCGATTCTTGGGGGAGGCCTTTGTCCAGCAGTAGACGTTTTCCAGCTGAAAGGATGATGATGATAATAATTAATCTAAGGGTACCTACTGTTAAGTACACCTGCCATATAATTCACTGATGTACCTATTTACATACATTACATTATCAAGAAAATGTTGAGACAGTACTTAGTTAATAACTATATAAGTAGGTATAATAATATGTACTTCGTCCTGCGTTAAATACCTATCTCCTTGTTTCTACAAGTAAATGGACGATTAGTTAAACAAACATCTGCAGTCTACAGCAAAGAAGGAAACAGTTACAGCGGGCGAATTACTTCTGGTTTGTCTCTGTATGTTTGTTAAACAAATACTCTGTTTGTCTGTAATCAAGTGCTTAGTCTGTGGGTGGTTAATCCCACAGGTGTGAGCCAACACGGGGCGTGGAATGTGGTGTGTCGGCTTTTGTTTGTTTTGGACACACTCGAGAGTGCTTCATTCAAACTGCATGCTTGTTTCGATGCAGCTAAAAGTGTATGTAAATTCAGAGGACTGCAATAACATAATATATGGTATACTAATTTATTATTTTAAAGAGTTATCCTTGTCATTTCTTCTCATTTATGCAAAAAAATACTGAAATAGGTATGTTTAATTTATTAGTTCGATGGTAATATAATTAAGATATTCATAAGTGTTATGAATGAGAAGTTGTTTATACTTTGACTTTCACGGTAAAAATAGAAATTAAACATATTTATGGATATGTGAGGATGCGTGTATACTAAACAACCAAAAAATGTTTATGTCCGTAACATCGTCTCCGTTTCGGTAGGAAACATGATACCTCTCCCTCGGTACAGAAAAGTGATTGAATATTTTTTTTATATTATTAGTTACCAACCCGAGGCTTCGCTTGCAATGTTGAAATGATAAAAAAATATTTTTCACTTCTCATGCTCTGAAATTGCTTATTTGTGCACGATATAGGTCGCACAAACTCGATTTTTGTGCACAGCTGCATTATCGTATCTACTCATAAATGTATCTATGAAAGAAAATGAGCCATACAGCCAAACAATATAAAATTAATATAATATTTACTTTAATTTATTTGCCTCGTGTGTTTTTAAGACATAAAATTTATTAAAATTTTAATTAAAATACGGTAGGTTATTTAATTAATTAAAAAGATATATATATTATAAAATTAATTTAACAGTAGGCTGTATAGGTCTGGAGCCCAAGCCTAATATCAATGTCATAAGATTTAAAAAAAAGCCGCGGGAAACAGGTCTTGTTTTTTCGTGCGTTTATTAATTTCTTCAAATTTGCTAAAATTGTTAAAAATGTCCATGATATACTACTGTTGTATTTCCTAGCAATCAAAATGAAAAGCAGAGTTCATAACTCGTCCACAAAACCATTTAATCCTCGACATTACTATCAGCCCTCGCCTTCGGATCGGGCTGCTAAAAGTCTCGGTTAAATGGTTCGTTTTGTGCACTCGTTTTAAAATCTACTATTTTCAACCAGGATCTCATAAGCTCATTAGTACCTATACTAAAAGTCAGTTTAATAATAAACTTGATAAATAAAGCACTACATATAAAGACATTCAAAAAGGTAATGATTTTTACGGCAAGTCATCATTCATAATTACGATCTGGATATAGCTTTCCATCTAAAACAGTTTAAGTAGGAACTATATTTATTTGTGGTATCCATATTCCATAATTTCACAATTCAATTGTGTGCAGTTACCAATCAGCTGTTTTCAAGCTGCATTCTAAATGAGAGCTAACAAAAAGTTTTCTATAGTTTCATTTGTAAGTCACAAGTAAGTATAACCTATAAGTTTTTTTTATAATTTATTCAGTGACCATAGTAATTGCTTTACCAATGTTGCCACATGCATATATTATACAAAACAGTCATATTATTATATCTCTCATCGCGAAGGCAGCGTTCGTGAGGTAGTACAGTAGGTACAGCTTGAAACTGCTGATAGTTACTATACTTACTCAATTTGAAAATAAGCAGAAGTATCTTTAACCCATTTGCTTATTGTAAGTGCCTTTAATTTTTGATGTCCTAGTAGATACTATTATTTTTAATAAGTGTGGTTCAAACATTGATGATAAACAACTCTAGAACTAGACTCTTTATCTAGACTGAACTTTTTTTTAGCTATTGTAATGTTATTATTTAATAAAATTATTATGAACGTCAAGCTAGTTACATAATTTTGTTAATTTAAACGGAAACTTACCTGTAATACCACACTCCAACCTTTTAAAGTGTGGTCCAACACAACTGAAAGAAAACTCTGTCTGATAGATCCGTAGGAAGAGTTTTGCTTTTTAGTCATTGTGAGACTAATTGTTTAAACGTCATAGGTTGTCAAACTCACGGTTGTTACTTTATATGTATGTAAAAAAAAATAAGTAAAGTATACTAGTAGACGGGCACGGAAATCACCTAGGTTATGTGGCGTTCATCTTCAGTTTAAGAATTTTTCTTGTGTTCAACAAAACTAAATACATCTATCGCGGAACGGTTTAAGTAAACCACCCAAACTGTGATCGACCAAGTTCGACATTGACCAAAGCAGAAAGTATGGAAATGTATGCACGATAGTGGTCTCTTTCACACGCTTGACGCCGCGTACACGGACGCCTCACGCTACGTTTTCAGTCAGTTCTTACTATTCTAGCGCAAGCACGTCGCATTTTTTTAACAATAAACATGGTACGATTTACGAGGGCGCAGGATGAATTACTTATAGAACTAGTCAAAGAACATAGAATTATATATGATGTCGGCGATGAGAACTTTAAGAATAATATTTTAAAACATAAAAGCTGGGAAGATATTAGTGCAAGTATTGCTATTTCGGGTAAGTTTCCGTTTCTCTATCAATGACTGATTTTGTAAAACAATTCTTTTATGTTCGAATATATTGTTTATTTCCAAAAAATCCTATTTCTGTACAAAATAAAAGTTCTGTTATATATAACAGAACTTACTATACCAAAAACATAATTTTATTTGAAAATTCGCGCTAAAACGCTTACCTGTGTCACGGCACAGAATCACTTAAAGCTACCATGGCGCCTGCTCGTGACGTGACGTCACTTCTATGAATGTAGTATTGACATAATTATTATTCAGTATTGAGTATAATTATTGACAACAGTATGTAATCAATAATCATACTTTATATTTTTAAAATCATAGTCTTAGTAGGTAAATATTAGATGCTAATGCAATAATTTTGATATATTACGAAGTAATTTTCGTGTTGAAAATGAACTCTAAAGTGTATAAGTCATGTGTGGTTCCTCAGTGTCGTAATACATCGAAGAAAACTCCTAACAAGTTATTTGTTTACGTTCCACGCAACAAAACAATGCGATATAGGTGGCTAAATCTTGCACGGCGAGATCCTGAATCTTTATGTTTAAATTCTTCAATTTATTTCTGTGAAGATCATTTTGACGTAAGTCTCGTTTCATAGATTCTATTCATGATAATAAATAAATAATTGTGTGACGTGTGTGCGGATCTTGTATAATATTAAAGATATTGATTTTCATAGGATTTGAATACGTAATATTTACTGTTTATTTTGAGTAGTTTATTTATATTTTAGTTACCAGTTGATATGGACAATTATTTGGAATATCATTTGATGGGTACAGTGTCACAGGTCCGGATGAAACCGGGATGTATACCTACAAAATTTGAATGCCTATCAGATAGTAAAATAGAAACATCCATACCTATAAAACGACCAAATATTCTCAAGAAACAAAGAAAAATATTAATTGAAGAATGTCAAAGAGACTCTCAAAAAGAAAGTACTAAACATTTATTAGACAATTCATCTGAAAGTCCAGGTACTAATAATTATTGTTAATGACCATTTTCCATCATAAAGCTAAAAGTGTAAAGTAATTTGATTTATGATTTATTAGTATGATTAATTCATTTTAGTTTTCTTTTTCAGTTTTATCTACAAACATAGTAAATAATATACATGAACAATCCCTTAAGTCTGCGGGCAAACTTACACAAGTGCATATGACACATATTTTCAGAAGCAAAGCCATCAATTTGCCATTTAAAGTCACAAGTTGCTTTTCTTATTAGCAATCAACATCCACATCCTCCTAAAAAAATCTTGATACATTACAGAGTTATCAGAGACTTAGTGCCATATCATATTATGTACACTAACCACATATAGCATCATAATATCAACAATATCTCTGCAAATGGAATTGATATCAGACAAGTGAACTAATTGTAGACATTATGATAAAAATCTTGACATTAAAAATTTATAAATATGTACATGATAAATATATCTTCAAAAGTAGGTTAATATATACAGACCTTGCTGATTACTTTCTATGGCTGCAATGTAATATCTACAAAGAATATTTTCAAATATACCTACCTAAAGTGTAATAATATATCCTTTTATTGTAGAACTCAACAAATATTAAAATATACAATTATTTACAAATGCCTTTTTACCATTTGGTTTATGAGCATATAATATCATGTATCAACCAACAAGGTATGTTTGTGATGGATGCTAGACGATCCAAACATGATGAAGAATATTAACATAAGTCTGTGCTTGAATAATTGCCCTTCCTCAGTTCAATTAGTATTTCAACTGAGTGTTACTGTTGCTGTTAAGCATGCAACAGGTGAACCCAGCAAATTGCCAGTCTAAGATTCCATATTGAGTGGGGGACATCTTGTACAGTGTTTCCCGGGGGAAAGCATGTACACTTCTAAAATGCCAGCAACACTTATGTGATTCCTCTGGTTATGATAAAGAATGTTGATGACATCATCACTTGACATCAGTTAACCTGTAAATTCATTTGGCTTCCTCTACGCCAAAATAGTGGATGGTGCTATTATTGTTATTGCCTATGGTTAAATAACTGAAAGATTCTCTTATTAAATAAAATTTATCAAGTAATCATAATGCCTCTTATCTAGATCTCACTAAGAAAAAATGTAAGTTAGAATAATTTACCTATCATATTCTATATTATTAAGTTAATAAATATAAGTACAACCACTATTTCAACATTTTATTTACCTACCAAGTTACAATAAACAAAATCATTTCCAGAAACTTTATAGATATGTCTCATCCTTTTGAGCACATCCAGGATGAAATTTTAATACACACATTGATGATTGTTCAACAGCTATATAATATGTATGTCTTTCTTATGGTAATGCAGACTGACCACTTAGCTATTTACATAGACATGACTTTATTTGTTCTGATTGGTGTTCAATGTTACATGGGAAATGACTATTGTTTTTTCAAATAAAAAAATTAAATTTGTAATTTTCTTAGTTTATTAACCCTAAAAATAAAAATAAAGCCATTAAGTGATTCTACTTGCTATTGTCACCATAGCTATAACTATATGTGATCTGACTCCTCTGTCGGTTTTAACTCCAGCCTCAGCCTGCAAAAGACACATGCTTAAAAGAAAAATATTTAAAAAGCCTATTTCTTAAGACTAATACAAGAATAGTATTTTAGCCAAAACTTATTCGCTATCAAAACAGCGTTTACCTAAATGCATTCTAGGTACCTACATAATGAAGTTTACAAGTATTTATAGAACCCTCAGATTATTGATAGGTCTCGGGCGCTCTCCGACTAGAAACCGCCGGGCGCCGGCGTAGTAGGTAACTGCGCTAAAAAATTCTACGCCGTAATCGGAGTACCCAAGCTAGTCTCGTTGCAAGCAACGTGTATGGTGGACGTGTTGTGTGTTATTATAAAGTT
Source organism: Leptidea sinapis (assembly GCF_905404315.1). Classification (NCBI taxonomy): domain Eukaryota; kingdom Metazoa; phylum Arthropoda; class Insecta; order Lepidoptera; family Pieridae; genus Leptidea; species Leptidea sinapis. The sequence goes on from NC_066299.1 coordinate 2,784,323, forward strand.
GGATCAAAATATAAATTAAAATGCCGGGTTGCGTAGTAAAACTTTGTAAAAATAATACTACAAGAAATAAGAAAGACTCTGGGATCACATATCACCAGTAAGTATTGTAAAAATAAAATAGTAACTGAGAATATTATGTACGACGCCATTCAGTGTTGCCGCGTACATGCAATTGTAAAGATCCCCATGATTGCGATTATTTTACGTAACATTATTATTGCTAAGTTGCATGGTGTAGCGGATAGTAGTGTATTTGACAACTTCGAAAATCTAATATGATCGTGGGTTCGATTCTGGGTATTTCCCTGTATTATAATATTCTAAGTTTTACAAAAAAAGTATAGTGAGTATTTAGGTTAAGGATTTGTCCCCGCTGCGCTCCAACTAGATATAGCAGGCGTAGTCGCAAATTGCGGCAACTAGTACTATGCCCAAGTGGGCGTACTCGAGCCTCTCGAGTCGAGACTCGAGACTGTTCGAGAACAGTGACGTTGACGTGCCACATGTTGTGTCAACTTTGCTAATTGAAACTAGAATGCTGGGTTGCGTAGTAATACTTTGTAAAAATAATACTATAAGAAATACACTGGGATCACATATCATCAGTAAATATTTTGTATTTTATTAATTTCACTGTAAAATAACACGAACCTTTAAATAATAAAAATTGAAAGATGCCAATTGAGTGTCAAGATGTCACGCAATATTTAGATATAGCCAATACACTACAATATAAAGTTGCCAAAATAAAATACCTATTGTTCTTAGGTAGTACGGTATCTTATTCGGAACGCAGCGGAGACCAATCCTTTTAAGATTGAGTAGTATGCCTGCCCGATTGTGCTGTAGGTATCCATGCTATCCCAGGTAGTTAGGGACTATATAGATTGTGTCGTGTGAATATAGTATATTCTTGTTTTAATGATGTATATTTCTTTATTATTAAAAGTTGAAAACATTTCATTATACTACTGCTCGTGGCGTTGCCTACAGATTGACTTTTATAACCCCAACAGTGCCGTTTTTTTAATAATATAGAAAAACACCCTATATTCAATAAAATGTTCTTTTGGTAGTGTCAAAGTACTTTTGTAGACAATGTTACTAAATTCAGACTAGTGCTTGAGATGTAAAATGTAAGGCTGAGTCCTTTTACAACGAATGACAGCGATAGAAAGCTCTGGAATGAAAGAAAAAAAGTATGTGTGAGAGTAGCTGAGCTAAAGAGATGGTAGGTATACCTTCATCTGCACTTCGTTCGCCGTCGTTCATTGTAATAAGACAAGGATTTAAAAAGAGATTTACTTGTATATTTATAAGTATTAAGCAGCATTCATTATCATTACCCTATTTTGCTTGGTACACAGATTTCCTGGTGATCCTGTTATTTCTGACCAATGGACTGCTATAGTACAATTCAGTCGACAAGAAAGTTGTTGGAAACCAGGAAAACGCAGTGTAATATGTTCAGATCACTTCAATAAGAACGACTTTTACATAACAAAATGCGGTTTGAAAAGATTGTGCAATGGAGCCGTACCACAAAACGCTTTGTTTTTGTCATCGCTGTCGGTCAATATTTCAAACGACAGTACAGTAACTGCGGATCCTAACACTTCAGTTCCTGTTTTCAATTCTAACAACAGTATGGTAACTGCAGATCCAACCACATCACTTTCAGTTGTCGAAGACACCATTTCAGCTACTGGTAAAGAAGCTTCACCACTATCCCGACACTACTTAAACACTATTATACTATATATTATACCTAAGCATTATTTAAACAGTAACTTTAAAATAGCGTATTTTCGAAAATAAATTTTGTATTTATAATGCGTAGGTATGCTATTACACGGCCCGTCATGCTCATAGCCATTGCTTGCGGCGGCGTCGCGTCGTTTGCCGTGTCGTCTTCTCAAATATGTGCGAAGGGAACGATGACTGCTTGTGGTACCAAGTCGATATGTTATAGTAAATAAATCATTGTATTTTTTGGATGCGATTAACTACTAATTATGACGGTTACGAAGCATCCTCAAGAAGCACACGGGCAATTAATATAAGCTCTAAATGTTAATGCATCCAATATACAATAATTTATATTTACACAGTTTATTCTTTACTACTTTTCATAAAATACTTTATATTATTTAAACACGATTCATATATTGGATGCAGCACCTTACAAACTATTTTTTTTATATTACAGCAATTGTAAAATACTCTATTCATTGAAAATCGTTGAGTTTCTTGTATGTTCTTCTCACGAGATCTACTTTTTCCGAACATATGTGATATTCAGTAATTTAAAAGAAAAATGTATATTGAATAAAGTTTAATTAAACTTCGACTTTGAATTAATCGGGTAACAGCGAGCAACTGGACACACACTTAACTCACATTTAGGCAGTTAGAACGGTATTGCGCGCGGGGAGGTCTATCAATAATCTAAGAGGAAATTGTATATATGTGTAGTATTTATGCATGACTGTCAGTTTATTCCGGTTAATTTCGGAAACGGCTAGATTGATTTTTACGAAAGTTTGACAAGACAAGACCCTTGTAAATTAGCATAATTATAACTGTAAAATTTAATTACCACTGGTGAAGCTAAATAAATAAAAAAATTATAGCTCAATATAATATAATAGCATGATAGTATTTTAACATTTACAAATAATTCAGATCAATATTTTTAGTTTCAGATTGCAAAAAGAGATGGAAGAGCCTCCGTGACCAATACAATAAAAAGAAGAAAGCGGATCCGTTGTGTTCAAACTGGGAGTACATGAATTTACTGTCATTTATATCAGACCCTGTTGAAAAACGTGACACACCTTGTACTAATGATGGGCAACAGAGCGAAGAACAAAGCACAGATGAAGAACAGAGTGATGATCAATTTGATGAACTAACTGTCGAGAAAATCCCTCAAAATGATCCGCCAAATTCCGCAGAGTCCTCTACCCAAAAAAGGCGTGCTACAACAAGGAACCCGCTTGAGCCGATTGCAAAAATTTTGGCGAAAAGAGATGCTCAAAGGTCAATACTGTTTGAAAAGATGCTCAGCAAAGTAAACGAGATAAAAACACCCACGCAAAAATTCTTCGAATCAATGGCAGATGTTGTAGATAAGTTCCCACCGAACCTGCAAGCTGAAGTTAGACTTAAAGTGTGTCAGGTAGTGACTGAGATTGAGTTAAAGCATCAAATACAACCTTCCACAGAAGCACATCATTTTAATCATCACATGCAACAATCCCTAGACGAACAAACAGAGATTCATTTAAATAATCACGTAGAAGTATCAATGGACCCTGAAGTAACTCACTTTGTGAAAATGGAGCCAATGCCATCTGACGAGTCGAATGGTTGCTAAATTTCTTAAAGTTTAAATTAAGTATCATTACCGGTTGTAAATATTTTTCCATTAGTAAATATTTAAGTTTAGGTAGCTTTGTTTTACTTGGATTCCTTGAAAATATGCACAATTTATAAGCTTCTCCGATAACCAGACTCAAACTAGGCATAGCCTGTGCTATGGGTGTATAGCGTATAGGGGCATGCATTAGTTTCCTAGCAAGGTAAGCACTGTATATCTAACTAGTCGTAGAGCTTTGGAATATGAAATCTGGATATTGCTTACTGTAGGTTTTTTTCTTCTTTTCTCTGTTCCATCTACTTAGCATCTAGCGTAAGGAATTTTTTTATGAGTGGGTGTTCAATAGAAGTTTGGTTATAAACGGAATTAAATTAAACTAAATTAACTTTAACACTATATTTATTTAGGTTGATAACGAGATAGACACTGCCTAATTGCCTATATGATATGCACGCCTCTGATAGCGTAGCAACATAATGTACTCTCTAGTCTTTTTAAATGTATGCAGCAGAATTAAATGAATTTGCTAAGCAATGTGTGAGCCCACTAGAGCTTTTTATCTATACTTATGTAGTGCACGCAGTCAAATGCTACTCACAGAACACAAAAAATGTTCAATGCATCCCGCGACTATACCTAGTCTACGATATGTTCAATGCCTTTTACCTATGTACGTTCATTGTTGATAAGTCTTTAGTGAATCTAAATTGATGATTATGTAAATTTTTCGATATAGCATTTGCAGCTGTTATAGTTTTACAAAGTACAATTTTGTTCTATTTCGTAAAATCAGAGTATACATTCACATATTTAGTTCATAATCTGTGTTCGTTGAGAAGAAATTATTAATATTTTTTACAATTTCTTTTTACGTATTAACAAGGCGATTATTAAATTTCTATAATGAAATGAATGAAACAATATAAAGTCACAGCTGGTTTGCCCACCAGTCTCTTATAGCCTGTCCAGATGAAGCGTTTTACGCGCGAGTTCACTCGCGCGTTGACACTCGCGCGTAACCGAGGTACTAGAGCTACGTACATCCCGTCCAGATGCCTACGCGCGTTTCCTCACTCGCGCGTAAAACGCGTGCAATGAGCGGGACTCTCGACTCGCGCGTCCCATGCGCGAGCGCCGCGCGAGTCGAGGTACTCGGGGGCCTGTGCTGCGTCCAGTACTACGCGCGTGTCCGTGGCGAGTGGACGTATTTGGTTCAAAATGTAGCGTGATAACTTTGACACGGAACTTTTTATCGACGAAATTGAGAAAAGGGTAGCTCTATGGGACATGGAATCATCAGATTATTCTAATAGAACCATTAAACGTAGGAACTGGGAAGAAATAGTGGAAATTTTTTGTGAAGTTGGTGATTCCGAAGAGAAAAAAAAAACTTTAGGTAAGTAAATAATACTTTATTAAATAATATTATTATTTGCATAGATTTTACATTGTTAAACTATATCATTTTATCTTGCCAAGGGAGTTTGTCTTCGTTTACAAAATAATCAGCAAATCTATCTCTTATATTCAATGATCTCGCATTAGGCCTCACTGCCTCATTGTTCAAATTATTCAGAGATGTTTCGTAGAGAGTGTGATCATACCTATAGCCATCCCTTAACCTTACGTAGTTATGGAGAACACAACAAGCCTTAATTATGTTTATTGCAAATTCTATATCCACATTCAACGGTCTATGAAATATTCTCCATTTATTTACCAAGATGCCAAAGCAACATTCAATGTAACGCCGGGCCCTGGATAAGCGATAGTTGAAAATTTTTTTTTTGGTTGTTAGAGATCTACCGCAGTAAGGGCGCATTATATTTTCAGACAGACTAAACGCCTCATCTCCTACTATGACATGAGGTAAGGGGGTTGCATCTGTTTGCGATATTGGCTTTGGATCTGGAATATCTAAAGTTTTCTCGACAAGTTTTTTATATAAAATAGAGTCTTTAAAAATTGTGGAGTCATTACTTTTTCCATATGCGCCTATGTCCACTGCAATAAAACAATAATTTGCATCACATACGGCCAACAAAACAGTTGAAAAATAACTCTTATAGTTATAGTAAAGAGACCCAGAATCGTTAGGTTTTATAATACGGATATGCTTGCCGTCAATGGCACCGATGCAGTTTGGAAAATTTGTGTATTTTTGAAATTGTTTCGAAATTTCTTTCCATTTAGCTTTCGTTGGTTGTCTCATTACTATGTTTAGCAGTTTGTTCCACATGATGTAACAGGTTTTCTGTACTATTTCGATAACTGTAGACTTTCCTAATCTGTAGGCATAATGCAGATCCGCAAAATAACATCCTGTGGCCAAATATCTGAAAAGAAAGTAAAATAATTATTATTATTTTATTTCGATCTTTTTATTATTTACAGGTACTTTATTGCAGAAGAAGTGGAAAGGGTTGCGTGATGGCTTTGTGAGAGAAATGAAGAAGAAGAAAACCACACCGTCTGGATCAGGAGCCTCCGGCAAAGCCAAATATATTTATTTTGAACGTTTGATGTTTCTCGAAAGATCGACACGGAATAAAATAACTGAGAGCAACATCAACACCGCGTGTGTTGCAACTGAAGAACAGGAGTTTTCTGGCGATGGGGAAGATGTGATGAGACCTCCACGTAGTCAGGCAAAAAAGAAGAAAAAACTAAATGCGGCTGACGAAGAATTCCTCTCAATCATAAAAACAAATTTAGCATCTGGGAATCAGCCACAGGCAACAAACCAAATAGAGTCAGATGATGACAAACTATTTTGTTTGTCCTTACACAAAGAGCTTCTTAAAGTACCAGAGGAAAACAGACTTCAAACAAAAATTGAATTAATGAAAGTACTTCAAGCTCAACAAGCTCTGTGTCTTAGACCTGCAGCAGCTCGTTCCGACTACCAACCTTCGACACAATATCATTACCAAACAGGAATGACACAACGTGGACAGAGAGATTATTTTGGAGAAACAGGATATACCACAACAGACCCTTCAACATCTTCGTTTCCACCTGAAACCTTTTCGACTTACAATCGAGGTTATTGCACTGCGTCACGACCACCAACGACGTCTAGCTACAAACACCCTTCACCGGCATCTACACAAGATTCCAATGAATCTGAATTAATTACTTAAGGTATTACTAAAGCAATAAAAAATATTACCTCAAAGTAATCACGAGTTTTTCTTCTGCAGAAACAGTATCCCGTACCATATAATTTTGACATGGAGACAAATCTTCTTTGATAATTTCTAGTAAATTATCAAACGATGCTATTGACATCCGAAAGTAGTTGAAAAACTTTTCACTATGTTCTCTGAGTTTTGGGTATAAAGTTATAAACATACTATGCGTCATTCTATCACGTAGAATGGGATGTACGTTAAATCGTCGACTTTCTCTTTGTTTACGACGTCTCCATCGACGGTATGCAAGCCACAACACAACCGCTGTATCCGAGTCCATGTTTATAACTGCTCAAATCCGTCTCCAACACATGCGCGCGAGAACGCGCGTGATACGCCGCATCTGGACGCAATACAAATCAAAACGCGCGAGTGAACTCGCGCGTAAAACGCTTCATCTGGACAGGCTCTTAGGTATTTAGTTCATAAGGTATTTTTAATGGCCCATGTTTTTACGTTCTTGTTGGTACTTTTTATTTTATTTGTAATGAAATGTATTTTTTGGCAGACTAAAAAAAATAAGCAGGAGGTTTACTTTACGTCATTTTAAAGGAAATTATAATTATATTATAACACTTGTTTACACCTGACAACCCAAACGTTGCGACTGAAAATTGTTTGCATAATTGCCTTGAAAATGGCGTACAATTTATTTAATAAAAGCGGCCAAGTGCCAGTCGGATTTGCCCATGAAGGGTTCCGTAGCATCAAGTAACATAATATGTATAAAAATTCTTGTAGTTCGTTGTAACTTTGATCGATATTTTAATAATAGTGTATTTTTTTAATTAAGTTATTTTATTGAACTATATCACGTTCAAACCAATATTCGTTGGAAGTTTGCATGGTAATGTAAATCATATATTTTTTTAAACGTTCTCTTATTTTAGAAGTTACAGTGGATACATTTTACCATTTTGGAAGAATCTCTCGTGCAAACTATTCAGTTTAGAAAAAATTAAATTAGAAACCTAAATATCATTTTTGACCTATCCTGTCCATAGTATGGTAAACCCACACGTATGGGATTGTTGAAAATTTTTTTTTAGTTTCAGTTGTAAGTATGGGGATCCCTCAAAATTTATTGTTCGTTTTTCTATTTTTGTGTGAAAATCAAAATGTGGTTCACAGAATACATCTACTTACCAAGTTTCACTGTTGAAATACCGTTATAGTTATTAGTTTCAGAAAAATGGAGCTGTGACAAACGGACGGACAGACGGAGATGAAGAATCTATAAGGGTTACGTTTTTTGCCATTTGGCTACGGAACCCTAAAATCATATAGGTGCAATGTACATCAGAAAATTAATTATCTCTAATATAAAATTCTCGTGTCATGGTGTTAAACATTGAATCGAAACGGTTTGACCGATACTCATGAAATTTTGAGTGCATATTGGGTAGGTCTGAGAATCGGACAACATCTATTTTTCATCCCCCTAAATGTTAAGGGTGGTCACCCATAACATAAGGGTTTCACCCATCTACGATCAACAGTTACTTTTGTATCGCGATTTTAATATCGGCAATACAACGTTTGCTGGGTCAGCTAGTACTTTCATAAAATACAGGTACGGCCTATTTTTTATAGGTAACCTATCGCTAATACATACCTACTCACTAAACGTTCATTTAAAATTAGTTTTTGAAGGATTAAATAAGTAAAAATACTTGAAAAGACTCAATAGGTACTTGTTTTATTAAATTACTACAGAGACGGAGACAGATAGAGCGGGATTTTTAGCGGGAATATATTGACAGAGCGTAGTGACACTTGAGTTTCTGACAGCTGGGTGACAGGGTGACATATTTCGATGAATTATTTATATTTGTTTTTATTCAAAATTTCAGTGATAAACGTTTCTGTGTTCATTTTTGATAGAAGTCTTCTAAAATATTTTTTTCGCTAGTCGTTGCTCAGTTCGTCACTGCGCCACCGCTGTCCGCACCACTCTGCGTCATGGCATCACATTAAAACAGTGTTGCCAACAGACAAAACAAAAAAATATCCCAAATCACATACAAAATTATCGTATTTTTATCGCATAATATATTTTTTCACGTTATACATAAATAATAAACAAAAAAAGCAGGTTTTATTTAAAGGATTACCTTTTTTTATGAAAATAAGGGATGAGACGAGGAAGTTCAGCTGATGGTAAATGATACGCCCTACCCATTACAATGCAGTGCCACGCAGGATTCTTGAAAAACCCAAAAATTCTGAGCGGCACTACAATTGTTGTGTGCTCGTCACCTTGAGACATAAGATGTTAAGTCTCATTTGCCCAGTAATTTCACTAGCTACGGCGCCAAACACAGTAATGTTTACACATTTCTGATTCACGGCAGAAATAGGCGCCGTTGTGGTACCCATAATTCAACCGGCATCCTGTGCAAAGGAGCCTCCCACTGGTAATTTTATTTTGAGTATTCAAAAAGGAAGAGGGAAGCAAAGAATAACTAAGTACCTATGGTATGTTAAACATATTATTATTAATTATTAGTCATCCGTGCTCGAACGCCTAGCGTTGTAATCGTCTTACGGAAATCGGAATGCGTACACCATAGACTATTTAATAGTCTAACTTTTATCACCATCGATTTTGTTTATTTTGTTAGTATAAAAAATATAGTATCATTTTCATATGCCACGTTCATCTTTTACGCTCACATTGTTGACTTTACATTAGGATCTCAAAAATATCGTAAGATTTAATAAATTATCGTATGAAACAGTTAAATTATCGTGCGATACCCCGTTATTATTTTATATGGCATAGGACATAAAACTATCGTATATTTACGATAGTTATCGCATGGTTGGCAACGCCGCATTAAAAGTCGCTGATACATTTGTTCCCTTTGCGGCAATAACCGCTCACCGCTGTAGACATTCGCTAAGCAATAACCGCTCGCGTTGCCGCCAGTACAGGCAGTGGCATGGTTATACATTTTAGTCCATTTGAACCGCTAGCCGCCCCACGCTTAATTGTCGCCAGTGGCAGTAAGATCGTGGCCTGTTAGAATAAATCTTTGTTTGATTTTGTCGCTTAAGAGACCCCGCAAACTGCAGACTTTTGATCGGCCGATAGTTTGGTTGGTTTCTTAATCAGTATGAATGTATTGAAGGGCTACACGATTGCCTTCAAACTGAACCGTCAGCAAACTATCGGCCGACTGTTAAATCAAGTACAGCGCTCTTCTAGGCGCGCACACCACCGATTGTTTAGTCGGCCAGATTCATCAACAGCCGATTTAAAACTAATAGCGAATCGTCCCTAAAACTGTCGGCCGATAGTTGTCTAGTGTGCGCACTCATCACAGACCCAACTGTTTAGTCGGGCCAGTGTGCGCACTTAACAGCCGAACTCAACCAAACTATCGGCCGATCGAAAGTCTGCAGTTTGCGGGGTCGCTAATAAAACACATCTCCAGCTCCTACTACTTTTCACTTCACCGCGTCTAACAAATCACTTGTATAACTTGTACTTAGAGCGTTTAAATAACGTTCTAGAATATTCCACAGTGAACAAACATCGTGAAATGGTTCAAAACAAGTGACGTCATGATGCATATATATAAACTAAACACATTGTGTTGAGTACGCATTTCCGCCAGCAACAACTCATATCCGCTGGGTCGGTCTGCTGGTGATAAACAAAGGGTCAAAGGGCTTCCGTTGAGCTAAACCAATCATTGCACGGTATTTATCAATATAATATAACAATTAAGGAAGTCGTATTGTTCCTTTGTTTGAATGAAAGAGTTTATAACTTTTGTTGATTTTTATGCCTTATTTAATTATATAGTTAAACAACCGATATAAACAGGCCAGGAATATTAGTTTAGTGACAAGCTACGTCTTACACTCGCGATTTGTATGACACTTTGTGTTACTCTGCGTGAACTGTCAAAATAGAGGTTAATTCTGAGCTGTCATAATCTATCTAGACGTATACGTCATTTATAAATGATCCAAGTATTTCCCATAGAGTTGCATTGAAAATAAGGTTTTCCGTGAAGAAGGAGAAAGTCGTCACAAGTCTTTATTATGATTAGGTATATAAGAGATCACCACGTATGTATTGATTCATCCTCAGAGTTGCAATGAGTTTCTTGCCACTTCTTCTCATTAGAAAGTGGCGGTAAATTTAATAATTAAGAATATTTTTTTGACATTCATAAGTGTCATTTTCATGACTTACATGAATAAAGTGATTTTGATTTGATTCACAATAACTCTGGAATCATATGGCGTAGAGACTTATAATTTGGTAGGAATGTTCATTTTGCAGAGTAGAGGTCAGCTAAGAAGGGATTTACGAAAATCCACCCGATAGAGTTTTTATTATTAAGAACAAAACGTCTGTCGGGTCAGCTAGTATATTTTATATATATTACGTAAGTTTGTATTCGAGCCTTGATATAACAAAAATCATTAATGTAAAAAATAAACTTTATTAAAAACGGCAGTAAATAATCTGATATGATAAAAGAAATACAAAATATACATCGCTGTAATAATTAAATATGTAATATTTTTGTACATGCGAACAGTAGCGTCAATGGCATCACGCGAATATTATGAACAATTAAAACCGAGTGCGTTGAACTTTGCTAACAATGCGATAGACTCTTTGTCCTTATAAGATGCCCTAATTTACGTTGTAAAGAGGTTGACCTCGTTGTATTTTACGCGTGTTACCGGTACGTATCTATTACTTTATATAGGTTAGAACAAAAATATTTTTTTTGGTCCGAATGCGAAGACGAGAGGGCAATGCTCGGATCTGTGGTTTTCTAGCAAGGTAAGCATTATAGATCTAACTAGTCGTAGGTGTGCTTTAGTCCGACAGTACGACATCAGTTGTATGAAACGCTGCTTGCTTCGTATATGCATTGCTTACCGAAGGTACTAAATTAACTTTAACACTAGTGCTATATTTATTTAGGTTCGTAACGAGCTGGCTCGGAGTTTCCCTGCGAGATCGAAATGAAGAGATCTGTAGGAGAACCAAAGTATCCGACATAGCTCAAATGAGTGCAAAACTGAAGTGGCAGTAGGCAGGGCACATAGTTCGACGGACAGAAGGCCGTCGGGATAGTAAAGTCTTCGAATGGCGACCACGTACCGGAAGACGCAGTGTTGGTAGGCCACCCACAAGATGGACCACCGATCTGGTTAATATCGCCGGAATACGTTGTATGAGGGCAGCGCAGGACTGATCGTCGCGGAAATTTTTGGCGGAGGCCTTTGTCCAGCAGTGGACGTCTTCCGGCTGATGATGATGCGATGACGAACTAAGACTAGGCTCCGTCCACACGAACCTGTTTGTCAGCGGATTTTCTGTGATCTCTGGTCACCTGCTGTATCTCATAGGCAGGCATCTATAGAGCGTACTTAGATTTTGCTCAAACTATACTTAGGTAAATAAATCTTAGCTAAGTGTGAAACCGCGAACTTGACTTTTGTATTGGCCTGTCTCGTAAATGACTATAAAAACGAAATCAAAGATTATGCTAAGATTACACTTAGATAAGTTTGGTCTATGTATCTCAGCCATTAACTGCAATAGTAAGAAAGCTGAGAATTTGATAGTGTTTTTGCTTCGTTCTTATCGTCTTGATAACCATTATGCCGAATTTAAAAAAAATTACAGTATTTAAAAACAACATCTTGCACGATAGTAAGTTACATTCATGTGCTAATCCGCACTTAACCGGATTTTTATATATAATGTATTTATTATTGTAGCATTGTCATTCATCTTTATTCTGCATATATTGCCACCTAACTCTGGTTTGCGCCACATCTTTCTTTCTGCTAACTTATTCCGATTAATGGTCACAAAAAACATGTTTTCCTCGATGTCTAGGGTCTGGTAGGTACATTATTGAGATGTTATCATACCAGATAACAGTACTTCAATACATATTATTACTATTAATCTGTATACATATATATAATGAAAATGGTCTTTATTTGAGGCTCTTTCACGCCTAAACCACTGATCGATATGAAACTACCACTATTCGATGCGAAATTTATCCTAGATGGTTTATGGCTACTTATTTTTCGAATTCCAACGTTCCTTCCTTTTAAAATTCGACCAGTGAAGCGGGCGAGCACGGCTAGTTAACTTATAAAATTATTAAAGAATAATGAATTCATTCTGTATAACTATTTTGAGCGGAAATATTGAATTCTTTGACACAACCGCTGCATTGTTGACTATGAAAGAAGACTAACCTTTGACTTATAATATGGTCCATAATCGCTCACGCATCAATCAAGCCTGCAGACCGCGCTCACATGAAAGCCAACCCGCTGTAAGGTAAGGCCGCGTTTGAAGCACCGCGTTGACAAATGACTCCACTCAACTCACAACTCTTCTACATAATAACATAAAGTAAGTACTCATACATTACTATACACCTCGGTTCTTAAGTTCGGTGTTAATTATGCTCAGGTGCCTCGTTGCTACCTTGACTGTTTCTGCCATGTAGATAGTATTTTTAAGTTTGCAAGGAACTGATATTATCTCTTTCGGAATATTCCTAGCTACCGGCCTAACCTTATTGCATGTACCACTATTTAAAAGGCTGGAAACGCTCCTGTGATTCCTCTGGTGTTGCAAAAGAAGGTGGCCGTACACTGGTTTGTCTCTATCTTCTATAAAAAACAGCAAAGCGACCGGCCTGCCGGCTAGGTGCACAGCGGCGCCTTGACCTGCCGAGCATGCATTACTGTTTCAATTTGAAAGGCACCGATCACCGTAGATGTGCTATTACTGGGCAAATGAGACTTAACATCCTATGTCTGAAAGTGACAAGCGGAATTACAGGCCGCACTGATTTTGGATTCAATCAAGAATCCTGAGCGTCATCATGAATCATTTTGATGACCAGGAACCTTACCCCCAGGTGTACTTGTTGTCTCGTCAATTTTTGTCATAAAAAAGATTCGCGTTTTGAGAAAAAATTTGCACCGTCTGTGTGGGCGTTTTGTGGCTTACCGACTGAAGTCCTCCCAAACAGACACAATCAAGCGCAGGAGTAGTCTGCCACCTTATGGCGGAGAACGCATCTGCTGGCCTCTGGTATTGCGGTTATGTCCATTGGTGTTTGCATCCTCTTATACTTAAATAAAAAGAACAGCATTGTATGTCAGCTACTGTCGTATTTCGATAGAAAATGTTACCGGCGTAATAACAGGCACATTAAATAGTACAAGATCTCACTGGTTGTTTCTGCAGGTGCGTGTTTTTTGATAAAACTAATTTTAATTGAACGTTTAGGGAGTATGCAATGTACATTTTTAACCGACTTCAAAAAGGAGGTGGTTATCAATTCGATCGGTATTATTTTTATGTATGTACACCGATTACTCTGAGATTTATGATCCGATTTACGTAATTATTCTTTTTTTTTGACGCGAAATAGATGCCATTTGATCCCATAAAAATTTTAGATAGCCCAGTAGTTTTCATTTTATGAACATTTATATGAAAATTTTCGTCTACCTGAATGACATAATATTGTTTTCTGTGTACGGGTTTTTTTTGGAGTTTTCATTCAGGTTAATTATATATTATTATTAACTGACACTAAAACGTAAAAAATAAAAAATAAAACTACGTTTAAAAAAACCGACTTAAAAACTGGAAAGTTTCAAATAACTAAAAATTTAATTTATTTTTATTTTGCAAACCTTTACCTTTAATATTAATAAAATACTATTATTTGTATGTGGCATGTGGTACATATTGATAGCTTTGAAGTCGGTGCCAAGCCAAATGTAATAAAGGTACACTCGCCACGCGTGACTTTGAGTGGGATAGCTTCGTCTAGAAAAAAACAAAGCGGACAGACACGTAAGGCCAGACAACCTAGATAAATACAGAAAGTAAGCTGTTTATAATATTAAGTTTTATTTTGTTTAGAGCTTGGCACTGACTTAAAACCTATCAAGCTACATATAAATAATAGTATTTTATTAATATTAAAGATGAAGGTTTGCATAAGATGTGTATTAAATTAAATTTTTAGTTATTTGATACTTTTCTGTTTTTGAAGTCGGTTTTTTTACACGTAGTTTTTTTTTGTTGATAATTTACAGTTATCTGTTTTTTTTTAATTGAACTTTTATATTTACTATTAACGATAAGCCAGCGTTGCCAGTTAAAATGAGACCGCAACCAGATACTGCCATGATTAAATTTTATCAGAAACAGAAGTACCTGCAGAATCCAGCGATGGGATCTTAGGCAAGAACCTCAGAACATGCCATATTAAGTAATCAGTATGACAGGCACAGACTCAGAATATAATATAATATTTCGGGTGTCACAGTTTCCCGCGTGCGTATAATAAATAAAAGTATTTTAATTTATCCGGTGTTGTATGGCGTGTAAAAAAAACATTCCTCGTAATTATACTTCTCTGCAAAAGCTTTCATATTTTGTTTCCCGTAATAAAGAGTTAATTAAAAATGTCTGTGCAGATACCGTCGAGGAGTTTAATAACGAGGGAACATATCATCCAGAAAAGCGAACCACAGTAGACAGAACAAAACCGTCTTAACTAAAAAACGTACGTAAAATTCCATACCTGTACTGTTGACCAAAAAGGGTTCCTTTAAGTGCAGCATTAAAAGGAAAGAACATTGTCATCCAAACCTGCATGCAAAATTTCAAGTCAATCGGTTAGGGATAACAATTTCAAAAGTTATGCAGAGTACACTAAAACGAATTTGCAAAAAGAATTTTGCATATTCGTTTTAGCCTTTATTTATGAAACGAAAGAGAAAAAGATTAGTCTTTTCGTTCGTTTCGGTGTCCTTCGTATGTCTACAAAACAAGGTCTACAAACAAATTAACTAACATGTCTGAAAATAGACATGCTCTGGAAGATCACCTTTTTAAAAATAGAAATCAACAAACTCAAGAAATACTAAAAGCAACTTAATCTGTATCAAGTTACGTGTTTTTACGACTCACCACACTAAGCCTTGTACCTAATTGGCATTCAGTTGCAACTTTGTGATAGGTATTATCTGATGTTTATGGATAATAGTGTCGATTCCAACACTTTATCGAGGGCTATCATCATTTCTGTATCCAGTCGGGTAAATCCCAATGACTATTTGAATAATCAGGACTGCGTAACAGTAAGGAATTTGTATCGCTAATGATGGCTGATAAACTGTGTGCCTTCTACCGCATTTCTCGCGGGGAGTCTTTCGAAGAGATTTTTCACCTGATTCCTGTCGCCGAAATCGACCGTCGCACGACACGTCACAAGTTAGGATATCATCCCCACCATCTGGATGTGTGGCGGACCTCGAAAGTGTAGTTTTCAAGGAGCTTTCTTTCACTTACTACAAAGCTGTGGAATGAACTTCCTTCTGCGGTGTTTCCGGGACGATACGACATGGGTACCTTGAAAAAAAGCACGTACACCTTCCTTAAGGCCGGCAACGTTCGGTGTTGCAAGGGAATGTGGGCGGCGGTGATCACTTAACACCAGGTGAATGGTTTCAATGGTCAAACGCTCGTTTGTCCTCCTTTTCCATAAAAAAAACATTCCCGGTTGTCTATTACCTACCTACTTAATTGTGTTGAAGTAATTTAGATTTCTATGCGTTGTAAGTGTGGATGCTATAAAACAGCCTGAACTAATTAATATTTTAATGAATGTGTGTAATTTGTTACGCTATCACGCCTTAACGAACGGATCTACATGAAATTATGCCCGTATAGAAATAGAAGGACAGTATTTTAACCCGAAATTAGAGTTCCTGAGTCATATATAACGAACGACGTAGAAAGAGTAGTATCGCGAGGCGAGTGAACAAGAACTAAGTCTTTCATCTGGGTTTCGTTCGCCGACATCCTTTGTATGTAGACAAGTCCGTCTGCAAAGAAAGGCGCGGGCACAAGATAGTTGAAGACATGAGAATAGTGAAGTTTAGCTATCCTTTTATCTATATAATTGTAAGTACAACAACCAATATTGCAACTAAAACAAACAGCTCAAAACTATTTTCATTACTTTGTTTCTCACACTATTCTCTCATGAATGTTACAAATGTTTCATTATACGCATTTTTTGCCATGGTGACCTTATCTAGATACAGGAAATGTATCAAGTGTTTGCCTTTTTATTATAATTTCATGATCCCGGTTAGATTTTTGCAATAAAATATGGCCTGTTTACAATAATATATTAATTACAATTTTACAAGCATAATACGATTAATAAACATCACCATATCCAGTGGGCCCAAAAAAAATTGTCTCCTTTGGTTGTTAGGTTAGGTGTAGATATGGCGTGATTTTAGGACATCGATTATTCTGATAATATTATGTTATGTAGTGTTACTTAATAGGATAATTGTTCATGTAAACTAGGTTATGCTTCGTTCTCAGGAACTGGGAGGTGAACGATCCGTTTACCTCCTCCAGTACAATATAAAATAAGTACACGAGTTGATTCTCGTTTCTACCATGTTTTTTCCTCATCTCTTTGGTCTATTGGCTTGGTCTAACAAAAGTAGAGTTTATTGCTGTAGATATTGTCTGTAGGCATAAATCTGGAGGCTTTGTCTGTAATTATGGCATGGAAACCCAAAAAATCTCGACCCAGATATCTTTGAAGTACATAAAGACCTTTCTGTATATTCATTCGATTTTATTCTACCTTTAACCACTATTGTACGATTTTTGATGAATGTTTTTTTTCCACCTACCTTCGTTTTTAGAAAAGTATCATTGTAGTGATATTTATTCACTAGATGAACGCACAAGACGAGCCAAAGGTCTACCATCATCTTGTATTGACTCTCGTAGAAATAACTAGTTAAATATCGCTTAATTATTAAACTCTGAATTCAATAATAGTTATAAACCGATTAAACTATTAATATCTTTTAAAACCGCTTCCAAGCCACGGAAACTTCGTGTGTCCGACTTGCACTTGCCACGTTTTATTGTGTGAGAAGAGAAATTCGTCACACCCGGCTATGTAACGCTCTTTT
Organism: Leptidea sinapis; assembly: GCF_905404315.1. Lineage (NCBI taxonomy): Eukaryota > Metazoa > Arthropoda > Insecta > Lepidoptera > Pieridae > Leptidea > Leptidea sinapis. The sequence continues at coordinate 2,801,942 of NC_066299.1, forward strand.
ACGTTATCGTGCACGTGCAGAAACTACCCGTGTCGTATCATCCTGGTAACACCGCACAAGGAAACTCATTCCACAGCTTTGTAGTACGTGGAAGAAAGTTTTTTGGAAGAAGGACCACCATACATCCAGACCGGATGATAAATCCTAATTTGTGACGTGTCGTGGGACTGTGGATTTCGGCGGCAAGTGAAACATCTTTTCGGAAAACTCCCAATAGTTTTATATTGATTCTTTACTTTTGGTACCTAACAATGTTTAACATTTATATTGTAATGTTCCTGTTTACGTATTTTTCCTGAATGAAATCAGTATCTACCTAATTAAAAACGACCCTTAGCACTGGTAATTATATTGTTTACTCTTACATCTTTAGTTATCTTCAATACATTAGTTAAATAAACACTCTTTAGCATAATATCTGCTCTTGCTAGAGCTATAGCAGTTACTCGTTAAGTTAATAATTTTCCATAATCTTGAGCGGCACTGCATTGTAATGGGCAGGGCGTATCAATTACCATCAGCTGAACGTCCTGCTCGTCTCGTCCCTTATTTTCATAAATATAGAAAGAATTAAGAATTTAGTCGAACTTGTAAATGAAGATAATTGTTTTAAACAAGTTTTCTTCTCGTCACGTAACACCTACCGTATATATGAATATAATGTTTTATCATAGGGAGTGAAAATGAAGCTACATCAGTTCGTAAAGGCTTTCACATAGGGAGATGAACTGACAAGAAACTCCCAGCCCATCTTTTAAATGATATGACTATTTAGCCTACTTAACACAATTTATACAAATTTAGCTGGCCTGCGGAGAACCAGACAAGAACCATGCATCATTTTCCTCTAGATAATCTACTATACTATATTGAGCCTTCTTTGTCAAAGAAGCTTTAAAAATTTTCTTGAATTTGTAATCAGTGAGTCCTAGTATACCTACTTTCTGATATTTTGTTGTAAAATTGAATATACCAAGACCTATGATGGAGCCCTTATTCTTTCTTCTTGAATTGAATGAATTCAATTCACAATTTTTATTAAATTCACTAATATTTTTATATAACATTGTTGCTCGAATTTTCGGGGATCCAGTGCTCTGTGAACGGCTCGATCACTAGCGTTGCGTGGAAACGTCTCTTCATTGTGTATCTTCTATCGTATATATCATGGGAAGTGTTCTGAAGAGCTGTTTCAGCTGATTCCTTCCGCCGAATTGCACCTTCGCGACACGCCACCACATAGGATATCATGCCCACCATCTGGATTTGCGGCATTCATCCACACAGCTGTTTTCAAGGAACTTTCTTCCACGTACAACAAAACGTGGAATAAGCTTCCTTGTGCGGTGTTTCCGAGACGATACGACATGGGTACCTTCAAAAAAAGCACATACACCTTCCTTAAGGGCCGGCAACGCTCGGCGTTGTAAGATAATGTGGGCGGCGGTGATCACTTAACACCAGGTGACCCGAACACTCGTTTGTCCTCCTTTTCCATAAAAAAAACATACAGTGCCGTTCAGAGTCCTGCTCTTTATTGATCCCAAAATTCTGCAGTGTCGTAATAATTCCCCTCGTCGCTTTAGCCCAGTAATTTAATTAGCTTCGGGGTCCTTCAAACTGAAACACAACAATGTTTGCACGTTGCAGTAATGTTAGTTAATAATTCAAGGCAGAAAGGCGCCGCACATATGTGTCCTATTTTTGATTCACTTCTGAATATATCAATAATTTCTTAGCGGCTAACAGAACTTGTTCATTTTCTGTGTCACGGAGAACATATTTATTAACTATTTGAGTACTTACTCTGCGTTCTAAACCTGTGTAAGTCGGTATGTGCTCGTAGATTAAAACTGATTTCACAGAGAACAAATCAATTCTTTTAAAATTATCTAATTTTGGTTACGGGGCTGTTTTTGATCTAGGGTTGTGTTCGACCACAAATAATATACCAACAACTGTTACCATTTCTCGTGTTACCAATTCTTATTAAAAGGGAAATGATACTTTTGCTCAAGTTCTCGGTATTTATTCATATTTAAAAAATATGTTCTACGGTAGAGGTAGAATGATTTAGATACTTACATACATATTTATCTGACAACGACCTTTTCAACCAGTGTGTGTTGCCAGTGATGACTTACGGTACGCAGACGTGGTGCCTAACTATCGGCCTTATGAGAAAGCTCATGGTCGCTCAGAGGGCAATGAAGAGGGCTATGCTCGGAGTTTCCCTACAAGATCGTAACAGAAATGAGGATATTCATAGGAGAATAAAAGTCACCGACATAGGCAATTGCGAAATTTTAGTGGCAATTTTAAAGTCTTCTAACGGCGGCCACGTACAGTAAGACGTAAAACGTAAGAGGCAAAGATGGACCGATGATCTGGACAAGATCACCGGAATATGTTGGATGAGGGCAGCGCAGGACCTATCGTCGTGGAGATCTTTGGGGAAGCCCTTGTCCAGCAGTGGACGTTTTCGGCTTTAATGATATTGATGTAGGGGAAGGTTATGACTAGGTCCCTGTATTTTATAAGTTTATAACATACTAGCTGACCCGACAGACGTTGTTCTGTGCATAATAAATAAAATACTGTTCTTTTTATGAATTTGTCAGTAATATTTCATAACACCAAGAATTATTTTATAAAATATGCTCCCTGTTAATGACGTTTGTTTTTATGTATAGAACGTCATTGCTCCCTGTTGTTAACTATAATGAAATTGTTTCACAGCAGAACTGTGAAACCGTGCGTCATTAAATTCACTCACAGAAAATATGTCCATACAAAACAAATATTGTAAATAAAAATAATCATGAGTCCCAAATCGAAATAAAAACTATCCTATCTCTCAAGTTGGACTAAACTGCACTGCGTGAAGTAATCCCAATTAAAATCCGTTCATTAGTTTAGGAGCCCATCGCGGACAAACAGTGTGTCACGTAATTTATATATATTATGCTATGATTATGCCAGTACGTCTTCTATATTCACAAACTTCTTTTTAGCCTTTTGAGGCTTATTTGCACAGGATGCCACCTCGGCACCGTTTTCTGTCACCATACAAGCACTTATTTGTGAGTCAGTATGAATAAGGGGCCGTAGCTAGTAAAATGGCTAATGAGACTTAGAAAATTTATTGAAGTAGGCGTTACTTTGCGGAAATCTCTATCCAAATGTTTTGAGTTTTCTTTATTGTTAGTTCCGCAAATATTTTTCCTTAAACAATTCGACACGTGTTTCGCCTCTACACCAGGCATCCTCAGGAGTCTCGTGCCAGATTTTGTCGAGTCAACATCTCCTGAGGATGCCTCGTGTAGAGTTCTTATATTTCAAAGTGACGAACGCAATCGCAATGCCGCTCAGATTTGGGTTTTTCGAGAATTTTGAGCAGCACTGTATTATAATGGGCAGGGCGTATTAATATGAAGATTTTCTATAGAAGCAAGTGCACATCTAATAAAGGATTTTATTTTAAATGCGAGAGCTTCGTATATATTCAGAAACAATTGCCAAGTCGAATCATCAAACTTTAGCAATTGCGATAAAAAAATGTTTTTAAAAAAAGGGTTTCATTACCGCGTTAGAATCTATTAACTATACTTTAATACCACCAAGTGTATACTTGAAGACAAATTAACACTCATTTACATCGCTTCTTTGTGTGTCCTCTACCGCATTTATCATGGGGAGTGTTCAGAAGAGCTGTTTCACCTGATTCCTGCCGCCGAATTCCACCTTCGCACGACACGCCAAAAGTTAGGATATCATCCTCACCATCTGGATGTGTGGCACTACAACTGTGCTCGTCACCTTGAGACATAATATGTTAAGTCACATTTGCCCAGTAATTTCCCTAGCTACGGCGCCCTTCAGACCGAAACACAGTAATGCTTACACATTACCGCTTTACGGCAGAAATAGGCGCCGTTGTGGTGCCCTTAATCTAGCCGACATCCTGTGCAAAGGAGCCTCCCACTGGTAATAAGTAAATAGTTTAGTGGTATGTCCACGTATATGTTGATATTGAGAGCCCATGTGGATAAGACAAAAACCCTATCTCCTGTAATGGCTGCCTTGTTAAATCCACGTTATTGTTTCAATAAGTCGGCAAAGAACTCAGGTTACTCACCTTTCCGTATTTTTGTAATCCTTATCGGTTCTGAACGATTCTCAGAAAGCTGATACAGCGCTCATTGTTAAAGAAATAGATATCTCTTAGATAACATATTTGGTTTGATTGGCAACAGTAGTAAATACACAATTATATTATATTAATACAAGCTGACCCAGCAAACGTTGTATTGCCGATATTAAAATCGCGATACAAAAGTAACTGTTGATCGTAGATAGGTGAAAATTTGAAGTTGTATGTATTTTTTAATGCTGACTCATAATCAAACAAATTTAAAAAAAAGTCAAAAAAATTAAACCCATAACATTTAGGGGGATGAAAAATAGATGTTGTCCGATTCTCAGACACACCCAATAGCACTCAAAATTTCATGAGAATCGGTCAAGCCGTTTCGGAGGAGTTGGGTCCCGCACACCGTGACACGAGAATTTTATATATTTGATGGAATTCAAGTTTATCTTTGTAGAAAAGGACACATGTAAAAAGACGATATAGAATATCCCACAACACAACATTGGAACTCTTAAAATCCGTTTCACGAGGCACCGGGGTGAAATTAAAGATACTGGAAAAGTATCAAAGCAAATCAAATCATCTTTATTTGCAAGATAAGGTAATAATAAGATGTTGTTGGCTTATAATTAACAGGTGCTCTTATCCTAACCCATAAGGCAGGCAAACTTATAGTGGAATACATAGTCAGTTCACGTTTTAATTTGTGTAACAATTATAATATTCTATACTATACAAAAAAAGATATATATCCCAAGCAAACTTAAATTAACATCAATCATACAATAGTTATTATTTCATAGGATTATTCATTTTAATTTATTATATAATGTCATTATCCACACAATGATATTGAGTTCAGTCGAAGTTAATTTTCATTATTTACTATTTTATCGTCAAGAAAATCTTTTAATGAGTAGTATGCTTTTTTATAAAAAAAAATTATAAAAATTAAACACTTTTTCGATTCTAACATTTTACAAATTCTTACTTCAAACAATACGTGATTGCTGAAGAAATTTGAATTTAATTTCAACCATTTCATAACTGGCATTATCTTTTTTGTTTATTGTTTCAATAAAATAAATATAAAATTCATTTTAAACCAAACTTCATAGTTGATCCATTATTTTGATGAGAAGTTTATTATAGGAAATTACAATTGTGATTTTTTAATCTACCAGTGTTTATTGTTTGATTAGGTAGTTTTTTGTTATAGATAAATGCAATAAAAAATTGGCAGTTGTAGAGACTGTCAATAGAAGTGAAAAATTAGAAATATAAAAGGCATAAAAGGCATTTATTTTCTCAAAATTGATTCCTTAAAAAATTATTTTTGATGTCATTTCTAATAACTACTTGATACTACTACCGCTTCGGAAACAAATGGCGCACTGAGAGAGAAGGAGCGGCGCAAGAAACTCTCCCAGCATTCTTTTTTTGCGCTCTTTTCAATAAAAATATACAATATTGTACAGTCATTTCTATCGCTATAGAATAATTACAATCTAGTCCCAGGCTGTCCGATCATTTAGATATTCAGCAGTGGAATAATAGGATTTACGACACAGCCATTTTTTATAAAACATTTAAATTTATTTATAGATAATGCCTGAACAGTGGCTGGGACTTTATTACAGAAGTGTATACATTTACCCTTAAAGCTATTATGTATCTTATGAAGCCTACTAGAATTAGTTACAAGCAATCCCTTATTTCTAGTGTTACAATAATGAAAATCACTATCAAGAGCAAAAAGGTGACGATTTTTGTGATTGTGATATAACTTTAAGTATTAAAATTTTGAAATTTCATAATGTTTAAAAACAAAAACACAATTTCAACAATGCACAGTATATACACATTGAACTTTTTTCATTTATAAGATATACACAGCACTAATGTTGCACAATACGATAGCTGTATAGCTACAGCAGGTGTATTACCAAAATCGAATGCCTAAGTTTCGATCCGAAACGAAAGAACGACGAACTTCGAATCCGAATAGTGCGAACAGATTTCGTATCGGAACCATGGACATAACCATAAAAAGCGAAGTTATAGTAACGATCATAATAATGCCAAGTGTATTTGGGAATAAGGTAAGCAAAAGACAAAAAGTCTAATCGCGAACTTCGTATCGGTATTCGGATCCGAAATACTTTCGTAATAGGAAAATGTACGATCCTTCAACCGAAATTTCGCATTTCGATTTTGGTAAAGGGCTCCAGATATACTGCTATAAGCATTTCGGTGACGCGAACTCGGTACCTTCCACACATCTGAAAAATGTCTATTTAGATTTATACTTTTTTATTGATTATTTATCGCATGCGCCAGTCATAAGCCTCTCGGTGGCGCGAACCCATCAGATTTTCCCCTATGAAAAATATTTAACATAAACGATAATTTACTTAATAAAACTTCTCTTTAAATACTTCTTTTTTCTATGAAAATAAGGGACGAGACGAGCTGGAGGTTCAGCTGATGGTAATTGATACGCCCTGCCCATTACACTGCAGTGCCGCTCAGGATTCTAGAAAAACCCCAAAACTTCTGAGCGGCACTACAACTACGCTCGTCACCTTGAGACATAAGAAGTCTCATTTGCCCATTAATGTACTTACATATTACTGCTTCACGGCAGAAATAGGCGCCGTTGTGGTACCTATAATCTAGCCGGCATCCTGTGCAAAGGAGCCTCCCACTGGTGAAGGTGACTTTAAATAGTTTACTATCTTAAGCGTGGCGTAATCATTACATCGCTCATTTTAAGTTTATAAATTGCCTCACCTGCTTTAAGTAATCTTATGGAAAGTAAAATGGCCGGACGTACAGCAGATGGTGTCCTAAATTTAGTCAAGCGTTTCCGTTCAAACCTAGTCATCGGAGAACAGAATGTACTATATTTCTTGGAAGTTACATTTAACCTACTTTGTGTGCTATTTGTATTGCACGAACAAGTATATTTATGTATTTGTTCAGCACGTTTTAGCGTTATGGTATCACTTATAGTCATTATTATAAAACAATGTAAATGTGCCGTGTTTGACTGTCTGTACACGATGAACTAAACCATAGGTTCTCAACGTGGGCGATAACGCCCCCTTGTGGGCATTTAAGACTTTCGGGGGGGGCAGTAGAAGACCCAGAGAAAATTAGGGGGCATTGAGATGGCGCAGATGGGGCGTGGGTAGATTAAATAAGATAAAAAAACTAAAAAAAGATTAAAAACTAATAACTCTTCTTAAGTAACATAGTATTTTAAAAAAAAGGAACAACGTAAAATGAATGTTTTCTTACTTGGATTGGTACGAATGGGCCGATTAGATGGCCGGCCAGATCCCCGGACCTTACACCATTAGATTTCTTCTTTTGGGGATACGTGAAAGATATGCTATACAAAAAACGATACGAGAACGTGGGCGAGTTACAAACAGAATTGTGCCATATCATATCGAGTATTCACCATAAAATGATAAGAAAATCAACAGGCAGCGGACTCATTAAAAGATTGGCGATTTGCGTAAGACAAGAGGGGTCACATTTTGGGCATTTAATTATTCATTTACAAAAAAATACCCACTTAATTGACTACTTTCTTTTAAAATACTATGTTACTTAAGAAGAGTTATTAGTTTTTGGCCGGGACATCCTGTATATTATTAATTTGATGCCGATAGTTCGATCCAATTGCATGAACCGTGGTCACGACGGAACTGCGGAGGCGGCGAGAAACACTTGACACATTGACACCTGACACTAATAGTACATCAATGTGTCCACGTGGCGCCTAGTTCGTTTTGTTCTTTGATACCCTAATTCACGACACATTCACTCATTGACGACATCTTTTTGTTTCATTCGTACTGCAGAGAAAGACCGCGGGATTCCATGTTTGAGCAAGCCTAAAACCATCCTCCCTATTAAAATTTTTAAGATGCTTTTTAATTTCAATAGCTTCTCTAACAAGCCGTGGGATGATTGGCGTTCAGCAGAAATCACTCGTGGGTTATGCAGCTCGATCCAATGGTTGGTACCGGCTTTAAGCAAGTGTTCGGCTATTGCAGATTTTTTAGGATCGTTAAATTAATAAAATATAATCGTGAGTACCCGTCATAATAATTACAATGTTAAAGTTCCGCGATGATAAAAGTTTAAAAACATGTATTTTACAATGGCTGTAATATACATAGCAAATTAGTTTGTCAGATGTTGCATCCAATATATGAGTCGTGTTTAAATAATATCAAATACTTCATATAAAGTATCTAATAATGAATTAACTGTATAAATATGAATTATCGTATGATGGATGCATCAATCTTTGGAGCTTGAACTCAATGTTTGTGTAAAGATGCTTCGTGAACATGATGGTCTTGATTACTGTCACAATTAGTAATCGCACCCAACAAATACAGTGATTTATTAATTACTAGCTGGCCCGGCTAATATTTCAAAATATCAAGAACTATTTCGTAAAAACTGCACCCCGTTGTTATAATGAAATTGTTTCACAGCGGAACTGTCAAACCGTGTGTCACTAAATTCTCTCATAGAAAATATGTCCATACAAAACCAATATTGAAAATAAAAATAATGATGGGTTCCAAATCGAAATAAAAACTATCCTATCTCTCAAGTGGACCAAACTGCACTCCATGAAGTAATCCCCATTAAAATCCGTTCATTAGTTTAGGAGTCCATCGCGGCAGACAACGTGTCACGTAATTTATATATACATGTTAAGATAACACATATACTATATATCCTTCTTGCACCACAAGCAGCACCCGTTCACGAGTTAACTCATGGACCAGCCATCGTTCCCTTCTCACATATTTGAGAGCTGAAGACGACCCGCCACACGACGCCAAATCAAACCTAAACAGTTTAATTTGTACCAAAATTTTTGAACGATTCACTAATTGCATTCGCACTCGCGCCTCTCGGGCTTACCTCCCCGCGCTCTTGCCAATGGACGATATCGCGTAGGTGGTTCTTAGGCGCGCTGGGAAGTTACTCGTCCATAAATTATGGTACAAATCAAATTTGTATAATCCAAAATCTTAAGTCTAATACGCGTCTGTCTTTTCGCGCGTTGTGTCATTGCAGGCAGCCTAGCGAAACTCTGGAAAGGAAAAAGCGATTCACTCAATTTTTGATACGTGCAGTCATTAATAGATTGACAGATGACGGCTATAACCTTGTAAGAAACGGAGATAGCCGTAATCTACTACGTTTCAAGCAACTGTTCGCTTTCAAATCCATACTGTAATTACTACTATTTCAAAGTTATGTCAAATCACTGTACGTTTCATACAAAACTAATTTTCAATTTTTACTGAGGCAGTCCCGCTGTTGATATAAACAGTAGCCCGCATGCACTCATCTCTGTTGAACAAAATTTTTTGAGATAAACTTATTAAGATATTGAATTTCTTGACGTGGCAAAAACGTGAAACGTTACAACCGTCCAGTAGGAAGGTTGTCGCAGTAGCGACAACCCACGTCAGACATTCGGCAACTGACTATGTCCAGTATATATACCAAGGGCTCATTGAAAGAATTTGCAACGGGCCCCGCGTAAGCTGTAATCCGTTACTGGATAAAAAATACACATAGTTGTGCTAATAACGCCGGTATAAAGTGATAATATGTCAAATGCAAGCGCCATATTAAGATAAAACCATCAGTACTTACGTATATCAGCAAGTCAAGATATAATGTGACGTCACCTCAACAACACTGATTTCTGATTATTTTACATCATAGTCTATATTTATTACACAGTCTTCGGCGCCGTTTTCTGTCGGGAAATATTGCAAACGTTATTCTTTTTCGGTTTGAACGCCGTGAAACTATGAACGCTAGTGAAATAATTAGGTTAACGACACTGAACTTATGTCTCAAAGTCAATTCAGAATTGCACAGTACACTGAATTGTAATAGGTGCATGCAGCAGGGGTATCGTTCAGCGAAAGGTCTTGGTTATTATCAAACCTTTTCGCATTCTGTTTCAACATATGGTGGATTAAAGATCAGTACATCAAACTTCTTGTCAACAAAACAGGTCACTAAATTCATATTCACACATTCCAGAAAAACCTTGTTATGTGATGCAGTGCTTTGAGACATCAAGCATACCCTATGATTAATGTCTGTGCAAAAACACAGACAATGTGGAAACGCCATAGCAAAAGCTGTTATTACAACCCCACTTCCTGAACCAACTTCCAGACAGAGCAAAGGATTTTTCTTCCTCAAGAAGTCTATTTCCTTTTCTAAAGCATCTATTAAAAGAAAACTGTCCTCTGCAGGTTCATATACATAATTAAATTCATCTTTGTCAATATGATTTTGATATGGTGTGTCCATTCTAATTAATGCATCCTATGTCATATACTTGTACTTTGTTTAGGTCCCGGAATTGACTGTGGTACAGTAACAACAGATTTTTCCTTGCTTATCATTCGCCTTATTTCATTAAGTCTATCCTGGGAAGCTTGCAAGACATTTAGCACAACTGTCACTTAATGTTTAAAAACCGTTATAGATATGATGGTATTTGCATGAAACACGTAAAAAATATATTTAATAATCACACCTTTTCGGAAAGCACAACAACATTCTCACGTATTTCGATCTGTAGCTTCTATCAAAGATATTTTATGCCCACATCTTCTAAGGTCCCTCTCGAATATTCCATCGCATCCTGGCATTCTGCAGCAGCTTCAAGGTCTTTTCTGTTGAGCATACCTATACTGTATACTCAAATAAATTCCTGTAATCTTTAAGCCTATATTTCTTCCATGTTTACTACTAAGGTAATAAACACAATGACACTTAGTAGTAATAAAAGTTAAATTAAACTAATTATGATCACATCTCATAATCTATAGGGGGAAGTATTAAAAAAAAGTCCAGTGATATTAAAATGACGTACGGTATTTTACTATGGGGGTCATGCTGCTGACATTGATATAGTGTTTGCTCTGCAAAAGAGAGCTTTTCGTGCTATATATCAGCTTGGTTATAGACAGTCTCTCAAAGAAAAAAAAGAAATAAATACTATGACTGTTCATTCTCAGTACATTTATGAAAATTTAATATACGTTCACAAAAATCGTCACCTTTTTGCTCTTACTAGTGATTTTCATTATTATAACACTAGAAAAAAGAGATTGCTTGTAACTAGTTCTAGTAGGTTTCATAAGATACAATAAATTAATAAACTTCTATAATAAAGTCCCAGCCACTGTTCAGGCATTATCTATAAATAAATTTAAATGTTTTATAAAAAAAATGGCTGTGTCGTAAATCCTATTACTCCACTGCTGAATATCTAAATGATCGGACAGCCTTGGACTAGATTGTGATTATTTTATAGCGATAGAAATAACTGTACAATATTGTATATTTTTATTGAAAAGAGCGCAAAAAAAAAATGCTGGGAGAGTTTCTTGCGCCGCTTCTTCTCTCTCAGAGCGCCATTTGTTTCCGAAGCGGTAGTAGTATCTAGTAGTTATTAGAAATGACATCAAAAAGAATAATTCTAAAGGAATCAATTTTGAGAAAATAAATGCCTTTATGCCTTTAAAGCCAATTTTATTTTTAATTGCATTTTAATACATAAAAATTGTGTGTGCGTGTTTCTTAACGCGCGTTTGAAGTGAAACTTAATAAATAAAACATATATAAATTCCTTTATACTTAAACTATTTTAATATGTGAGATTTTATATATTGTACAAAGATTATATCCTGATATTATTTTCACAGAGAAATGAACAGTGAGGTAAGTCATTCTCGATTACCACATGTGAATATAATGTTGTTATCGAAAATTAAAGAATGTCACAAATGTCAGAAAAAACAACATGGCGCGTATCCGAAAATCGTGACAATTTGCTCAAGTTCTCTCATACTTCGATGAAGAAGTTTCACTTCAACAATAAATGTTTAATTTCACAATTCTTGTTATTTTTTCTCTTTTCTTGTTGTCCCAGAACATATATGAAGAAACCTTCTGTCAAGCAAGCAAGTCACTTGCGAAACAATTTCAATCTTAAAGGAATGCGCCGAGGCAAGCGTCTCAACACAAAGTACCGATCAATTACACCATGGTGCAGCGTGAGTCAGCTCATTGAGAGATACCATCATGCGCGAGGGACATGCATGTGAGCTATTCCATGCAAATTGTCATTATTTTATTAATTTAATGCCTTGCATCCGGCTAGACTTGCGTGCTGATAATGTCAACCAACTTGGCTCTTGTTAGATATTATAATTTGTGTATTAATAATAGTTATCGCAGCCGTGCCATTTATATCGTTCTTTTTTGCAATTGAGGCAACGTGTTCTTATATTTTAAGCACTCAATTATTGCTGTTAATAACCGCTCATATTCAAAATAGATTAAAGCGGTTTAAACGTGGCTTTAGGATATAGTTATCCTTTTTACACCAATGCTAGGAAAAAGAGATCGCATGTGCGAAAGACCGTCAAGCAATAATTTACGTAAGTGCAGTCGAATATTCGAATAATGATAATATAGTTTAATTAGCCGAAAGTCTTGTAAGTTTCTAAAGTACATACAGTACAAGTCTACGGCCGGGTCCAACTATAACGAATTCGGAGAAAACGCTATGGAGTGAAATAGAAAGAATATGTGTCGCGGGGCGAGTGAAAGAGAAGAAAGACTTTATTTACTTAAACCGGCTTTACTCTTCCGAAGCGGTAGTCGTATCTAGTATATTAGAAATGACATCAAAAATAATTCTAAAGGAATCAATTTTGAGAAAATAAATGTCTTTTATGCCTAATGAGTTCGCGGTAAAGTACCGTCTCGCACTACGACCTTGCGCTCGTAGTGCGTGGCTTGACAGGGCGGGGTGCGCCGAAGTTGATGACACGGTTGTGAAAGGAAGGAAGAAGTTGGCCGTCGTTGGTTGTATACAAACAAGGCCTACGAAACTAAATTTTAACTCCAAATCTTACATACTTTACTTTCATGAAACCGTATACAACAATACGCAAAGATTTCGAGATCGAGAACAAAATATTGTCCCAATTCGCAGCTCTGCGTCGCACGTGGTCAAATGGTTCGATCTGACACTGCACAAGACCAGAGATGAGACAAATAACTCCATATGTGACCAAACCTGCGCTTTGTAGGACGGTATAATGTGGGCCGGTTTCAAGTATTGCCTTGCCCTTATTAATAAGCTCCAGTTCGTTCGAAGCCATTTTGGCGTTGCCTTCTATATGAGCGCGGAACTGCCAACCTCTTGAGATTGCGAGACCCAGTATCCTCGAGGGATTTCTTTGGAATGCATAACTATGATTGGAAATGTTCTGATAGGACAAATTGGTTTTTTTTTGGTCTTTTAGGGCTTCCACAAGGTTCATTTTACCCCATTTCCGCGACCTTCTCAAGAGAGCACTGCTTAGAAAATTCAAGTTTCATCCGGCATTAAGCGACGATTTGCATGGCCCGTGTATTATAGAATCTCCAGGACTATCGTTTGCGTCCTAAGTGCGTAAAAGGAATAAAGGAGTTCCAGTTTTCTGGTCGAGTCAGGAGCATTCGTGCCGTCGTAGGACGTCTCTCCCACATTGTAAACCCCTTAGTCGCCTCTTACGACACCATTGGGCCTGGGAATCCCCTATTCTTTTCTACATAGGCGATACAAAGATGAATCCTCAATGCGTGTAAAAAATTGCTGCAAACATGTACACGTCATCGACTTTTATTTATAAACGTAGTTCGTTGCTCCGTCGGAACGTAGGTATATTTATAAAATAATTCTACTTCCCACACAATTGTGTATACGAAGGTATAATTATTATGAACAAAATAAAGATGATTTTTTGCTCAAACATCGTTTATAAACTTCTTTTCATTATTGTTTACAAATATAAGGTATACAATTAGAGATATTAAAAAAAAAATATTTGGTTGTTTATCTTATTTTTCGTAAATGTTAACTGCTTTCTTAAATCTTTTTGTTTGATGTCCTTTATTTACACTGTATTGTTATTTATACAACGCCGCGCTAAAATGGGGACATTCAATAAACATACAGGTGCCCGGTAGAGGTACTGAATCTTTTTTAAAAAAAAATCCTTAAAATTAAATATTACGCTAAATGTTTAAACTAAATCTACCGCCAGCTACTGTAGTGCCAGGCTGTTATAATTAAAACTGTTTGAGGTTAATTTGTAGTTCACATAATAATTGTATTCATCTGTACATACCTGACATATTAAAAATCGTAACTACCTGTGATACCAAGCCCAAAAAAATATATTGTATTGTCTTTAAAATATTTGTCCTCTGTCTCAATGTGGCAAGAGTTCCCAAACAAAAAATAATACACCTAAATCTACTAGGGCAAATTTAACCTAAGTAAATACTGACCGTTTACCATAAACCCACGTGAAATAATTATATCTATGCCGTTGGCTTTATTCCAAATAATATCCTAATTTCTTCTTCCTCGGTAGAAAACTCAAAAGCACACAATGCCGGGAAGATGAGTTTTACTTTCGCTAACAAGCACAGTTTGTGTTTCGATCTGACGAGCGCTGTTGGTAGTGAAATAACTGGCTAGATAGACTTGCTAGATAGACTAGCGTTCCATCAGGGGTCACCTTGGAGTGAGCTTGGTTTCCATCACAAACTTTGACGACCGGGTTAATCGGCAAAGTAAAACACTGCTTCAACCAGCAAAGATGCACAAATACTCCACATCTTTGTTTAACGTATGGAGATGGGTATAAACTATGTAACTACCTAAATCAGTAGACTTTTTGCAATCGTTCGTTCTATCTTCATTCACTCAGATCTGACAGTTACATCTCGATTTAGTAACCACGCTTAAAGTACTTGACCGGCTGTTTAATCGATGTTTAGGAAATCATCGACTAATTAATTAAACAATGGTTAAATGACAGTCCGTGATCTCCGCCCTTAATCGCCGATGATTCCATTCACTCTTCATTGTATTGTAATAAATACAAATGTTACTAAGAAAAACTCAAGCTAAGTGCATAACAGTATTTTGTCAATAATTTAGCATCGCTTAATGGTTATTATAAGAAGTGAAACAAAGCCTGGTTTGACTCAAACATTGAATTGTAAATATTTTTATTTCAAAGCGACCAGCGCCTTTGTTTTGCGCACGATGCGCAATACGCCGACTAACCAGAGGTTTATTTAGAAATTATAATTTGAAGCGATACACATGTTCTTGTGTTTGAAAGGATCCTAACCTTATGCGTTGGCAAAGAACACGTTTATCTCAGAAATTCTGCTGGGTATTAAACTAAAATATGACACTTTTTAAATTACTTTTTATAGTAATAATTAGTTCACTCTCTAATGTTACAATTGGTTACAATGTTTATAATTGTTACTTGGACCGGCCCTTTAATGGTTATAGACAAATGGTTAATGGTAAATGGGACCGGCCTGATCAATGGTTAAACGCGTACTGCCTTACCGAAGGCAACACATGGTTATAAGTAATTAATTTTATATCTACTAAGCAATAATTGTAATATAACATCGTTCGATGGATTTACTTCGAACACAATGGTTTTATACCCAAACGGAGTTTTATCGGGAGTCGTTTTGCTTAAGTAGATAGGAGACAAGACAAATATGGAAGGTTTTTGTTTTAGTAAATGCGCTCATTACAATGGCACTCAGAATTCTTGGAAACAAACCCAATTCTGACAATTATTTTAAGGCAAGGGTCGCAGCCTATATCTAAGCTTTAATTTATGTGTTTTTGGAATCATTATTTCCAATTTTATTTATAACATTATCAAAAATTTTGGATTGCGATAGAAATAAACAATTAAGGAAATATTACTCACAGTATTGACATGCTCAGTTATCTTTTTGTCTTGTATACTGTAAGGTATTGTATACTTTATGCTCAGTAAGCTCGTTTGTCCAAATTCCATATAAAAATTAGGTACGTAATTTTTATATGGAATTTCCACCTTCGCACGACACGCCACAAGTTAGGATATCATCCCCACCATCTGGATGTGGCGGTCCTCCACAGTGCGGTTTTCAAGGAGCTTTCTTCCTCGTACAACGAAGTTGTGGAATGAGCTTCCTTGTGCGGTGTTTCCGGGACGATACGACATGGGTACCTTCAAAAAAAGCGCGTACACTTTCCTTAAAGACCGGCAACGCTCTTGTGATTCCTCTGGTGTTGTAGGAGAATGTGGGCGGCGGTGATAACTTAACACCATTTGACCCGTACGCTCGTTTGTCCTCCTATTCCATAAAAAAAAATATATATATATATATATATATTTAGGGTCTGTGAACGCATTAAGGGTAGAATCGAATTGTTTTCTTTGAATTTTTATTTACAATAATACAGTGGGCTATATTATTTGCTATGCTGATTAAAACTGGGAAAGGTAATACCTAATTTAAAATGCTAGTAGGTACATAAGTAGTTCAAGAGGGATCATTAAATAGTTATTTTA
Organism: Leptidea sinapis; assembly: GCF_905404315.1. Taxonomy (NCBI): domain Eukaryota; kingdom Metazoa; phylum Arthropoda; class Insecta; order Lepidoptera; family Pieridae; genus Leptidea; species Leptidea sinapis. Next base: position 2,818,610 of record NC_066299.1, read on the forward strand.
TTATCTTATTGTAATTTTAATGAGATGCACCCTAAAACACTTTTGCGCAAATTACTTTTCATTTCTTCGAAGTTTGGAATTAAATATTAATATTTATACGAAGTCGTTGAACTGTGAATGCAGATTCAAAGTCTTGACAAAGTTGCTTTAAGTGGACGCGCATACATTCTGAGAGTTCTGTATTGACACCGTTTCTGTTTTGATTTCGAAAGAAAGAAACATTTGCATACAAAAGAAATGCGTGCAAAACGAATGAGAACCAGTGGACGCTTTGTACATTTACCACACAAACTTGTGTTTAATGTATAAACAATGTTAATGAATCATCGACGGACAAACTGGAGGCAAACTGGCCTATTTGCTGATTGGTCACCTTCCTAGACTAAATGGTTAATGCTTAGATCATTAAGCGGCTAGATATTTATGAATAATAAGGGACGAGACGAGCAGGACGTTCAGCTGATGGTACTTGATACGCCCTGCCCAATACAGTGTCGCTCAGGATTCTTGGAAAACCGAACACTTATTAGCGGCACTACAATTGCGCTCGTCAGCTTGAGACATAAGATGTTAAGTCTCATTTGCCCAGTAAGTTTACTAGCTACGGCGCCCTTCAGACCGAAACACAGTAATGTTTACACATTACTGCTTCACGGCAGAAATAGCCGCCATTGTGATACCCATAATCTAGCCGGCATCCTGTGCAAAGGAAACCGGCTGTAAAAAAGGCTATAACAATAGTCTCTAGAACTAATCTCTATTTTAAGCAATTCACGCACACTAACACAAAGTGTCATGCAAATCGCTAATGTAATACGTAGCTTGTTTCGCACACTAAACTAATATTCCTGGCCTGTTTTAATCGGTTGTCTAACAGCAAGAGACTATCTTTTTTTTTATGGAATAGGAGGACAAACGAGCGTACGGGTCACCTGGTGTTAAGTGATCACCGCCACCCACACTCTCTTGCAACACCAGAGGAATCACAAGAGCGTTGCCGGCCTTTAAGGAAGGTGTGCGCGCTTTTTTTGAAGGTACCCATGTCGTATCGTCCCGGAAACACCGCACAAGGAAGCTCATTCCACAGCTTTGTAGTACGTGGAAGAAAGCTCCTTGAAAACCGCACTGTGGAGGACCGCCACACATCCAGATGGTGGGGATGATATCCTAACTTGTGGCGTGTCGTGCGAAGGTGGAATCTATCTAGAGGTATAAATTATCTAAGGATTTAATGTTTGGGCCGTCACCAAGGGCGTAGTTAGGTTTTGTTAAAAAGGGGCAGGCATAGACAAATGAAGAACATATCTGCTTATCTATATATATATACTAGCTGACCCAACAGACGTTGTCCTGTAGATAATAAAAAAAACACTATTTTATTGGACTTTGCCAATATTATTTCAAGAATTATTTCGTAAACAATGCCCCCTGTTGTTATAATGAAATTGTTTCACAGCGGAACTGTCAAACCGTGCGTCACTTAATTCTCTCATAGAAAATATGTCCATACAAAACAAATATTGAAAATAAAAATAATTATGGTTGCCAAATCGAAATAAAAACTATCCTATCTCTCAAGTTGGACTAAACTGCACTGCGTGAAGTAATCCCCATTGAAATCCGTTCATTAGTTTAAGAGTCCATCGCGGACAAACAACGTGTCAAGTAATTTATATATATTAAGATTAAGATAGTGAAAATGATTTTTGTTTGAGGCTCTTTCAAGGCTAAACCACTGATCGTATCGACATGAAAATACCACCATTCGATGCGAAATTTATCCTAGATGGTTTATGCCTACTTATTTTTCGAATTCCCATGTTCTTTTATTAATTTATTTCTTTTTAAAATTCGCCTAGCGAGGCGGGCGGGAACGGCTTGTCTTAAATGCAAATCTAGATTCAACCATTCATAGTACAATCTTATAAAATTCGCCTGCCAATAGTGTCAACTTTGTTTTTCTTTATTTATAGGCTACCTATGTAATATTACTTGACAGTGTACAACACTTGTATATTTTCTAGGGGGGCCGAGGCCCCTCTCCGAATTTCGCAACGCCCTTGGCCGTCGCATAACATCATCAATCAGGCCGAATTAACAATCATTATTGGATTTCAAGTTCAATAAATTGTAATTTTTAATGTTGAATTTGAATGTTTTTATTGTTGATATTGAATGTTCCATCAATCTAGAAAATACACCCTTTTCTGACTAAAATGTTCATCACAATCAAATAACGAGAGCAAAATGGAAAACGTTTTACAGACATTCAAGTTACAGCTTTCTTTTATCTTACTCCATAGAGTAAGATAATTTCTTCAAATGCAGCATATACCAATTATATTATAGGTATACCTTTTTAGGGTTCCGTAGCCAAATGGCAAAAAACGGAACCCTAACAGATTCATCATGTCTGTCTGTCTGTCCGTCCGAATGTCACAGCCACTTTTTTCCGAAACTATAAGAACTATACTGTTGTAAATTGGTAAGTAGATGTATTCTGTGAACCGCATTAAGATTTGCACACAAAAATAGAGAAAAAAAACAATAAATTGGGGGTTCCCCATACTTAGAACTGAAACTCAATTTTTTTTATATCAAACACATACGTGTGGGTATCTATGGATAGGTCTTCATAAATGATATTAAGGTTTCTAATATCATTTGTTTCTAGAAGTGAACTTCCAAAGTGGTAAAATTTGTGTGTTCCCCCACCCCTGTAACATCTAAAATAACAGAACGAAAAAACTAAAAAAATATATATGATGTATATTACCATGCAAACTTCCACCGAAAATTCGTACGAGATCTAGTAAGTACTTGTTTTTATTCGAAAAAAGTACACTATTACTAAAACATCGATCAAAGTTACAACGAACTACAAGAACTTTTATATTATGTTACTTGCTGCTACGGAACCCTTCATAGGCGAGTCCGACTCTCACTTGGCTACTTTTTTATTATATTAAGGTATAAACAGACAAAATCTCTTTCACGCCATACAGACGGGAAGTACCTTAAATATAGTTGATGTAACATTTTACTCAAACTAGATTTTATTTTAATAAGTAAAATATTACATCTACAATATTTAAGGCGACACTAAATGCCAGCGACCTTGAGCGATATGAGTTCACGGCTGCCGGCCCGCCATCTATGTAACAAACCCAATATTTTCAAAATTCTTGCGTGGAAAACAGTTTATATGCTTACAATCCTCGTTATTCACTACTAATCTGAATAAATGAATCTACACAAAAAAGTACAAGCTATAAGAATAACTTTTCTGAGAAAAGTACCAAAAAAATGCGTCACGCCATGCCAAAAAACTTGTTTAACTTCAAAGAAAAGGGGTAGTTCAAAAAGGCTCGACAGTGTAAACTATAACCAACAGCAAGCATTAGCAACCTACAAATAAGACTTAAGGATATGTGTAACAGGATTAAGTAGTGTTCATAGCTCGAATTGCTATACTTTCACCACAAAACTTGTCTAAAAACACCATGTTTACGTGTTTTCTGCTTACTCTTCGCCTTAAGGTAATTCCCCTCCATGTGGCATTGCCGTGGGACAATGATAATGTATATTCGTAACATAAAGCTTGAGGCAATGAACTAACATCTCAATTTTGAAAATGATTCTGTGCAGCCCCCTACATCGCAGCCATGTGTCGGTAAGTATTTGGGGATATTGGACCACTTGGGGGTTGCACATGTGTTTACCACCACGGAGCGCAGAAAATAAAGTTCGTCGAAGGGTTATCGCAGCGAACGGTCAATGTACTAGTTGACATTTCACTCATTCGCAGCGAACGGTATTTTGATAACGTCATTGTTCTGGGGCGAGCTATCGCTTGCTTTTATTGTTTCTAGGTATACACGGTTATCGCAATTTTACTTTGTATTCGATAAGGGTTAGTTATGAGTAGAATGGCGTCATGCGATAATAATTTGTACGCAAATAATAGAGGAAATTTAAGTAGGAAATTGCTGATTTACGAATGTCCTTGGTGTAATTTCAGAGTGTTTTTTTTACACTAACCCCCATTATTCATAATAGTCTGCTAACTTAAAGCATTGCTATTTCTCACTCTGTCTTCTTCTATTGACCTAAGTCAAAATGAGAAAAAACAAACAAAGTTAAAGTTAGCGGCCCATTATGAATAAGGAAGTAAGACTAGAATATTCCAAATTTTAAAAAGTATGACAATTATGAATTGTTTGACATTTTATTGTTTTTTTCAGTCGGCTTTAAAGGTAAAACGTTCTGGCGATAGACAGTAAGTGATTACCTATGATACATAATGTATATACCTAAAATATTGTATTAACCTAGCTATTCAGGTTTTTAGTGTAAAGTAGGTAAGAAGTAAAGCAAACATGACAACTTTTAAGAGGTGTTAATTGTAATTTCAACAATATATATTTTTTATGAAAATTAAGGACGAGACGAGCAGGACTTTTAGCTGATGGTCATTGATACTCCCTGCCCATAACAATGCAGTGCCCCTCAGGATTCTTGAAATACCCCAAATTTCTGAGTGGCACTATAACTGGGCTCGTCGCCTTGAGACATAAGATGAAAAATCTCATTTGCCCAGTAATTTCACTAGCTACGGCGCCCTTCAGACCGAAACACAGTAATGCTTACACATTACTGCGTCACGACAGAAATAGGCGCCATTGTGGTAGCCATAATCTAGCTGGCATCCTGTGCAAAGGAGCCTCCCACTGGTATCTCTCTCTCTCCACACAATATCTCTATGACATAGCATTACGTTTTTGCACGACAACTTATTTTGTAACCAATTTTATATTATCTTTTTTTGACTCCGTTCCTAGAATCTCAATATTTTTATTAAAATTTATATTAACGTGTTTATATACGATGCTTCGTTAATTTTTAAATTATGTGGCTCCATTTCTGTCATTTTCCTTTCATAAAGATTGATCGAGTAAGTAAGGTAATTAATAAATGTATGGATATTATGACTTGAACACCCGACAACGTCACGTGACTAATAATAAATATCAATTAATTAGTAACCTCAGATAAACTTTGCACTCGGACTTTGCACTCAAAATTCAAGCATTGAGTATAAACAAACGCTATGACTCAGGCGACTTTATAAGTTTAAGACCAAAGAGTATATAAACACGGAGACATTAAAACGGCTGCCATGTGTCACGGTCCACGATGCCCACTGTTGGGTTTGATGACGGCATGACGTGAATAAATTGATGTCACAAGCACACTTAATCTTTCCCGCGCTGTCTTGTTTTGAAAGAACCTTGTTCTTTATCAGTAAACAAATAATTGGCGCCGATGTATTTCATTCGTTCATGACAAGAAGACAAAAGCAAAAGTTTAACTAGCATCTTGCTATTGCACGTATTCTTAGTAATTACTATTACTTTAAGTTAACTTATCTCATGCATAACGTGCTCTCATCATCAGCCCGAAGACGTTCACTGCTCTGGACAAAGGCCTCCCCCAAAGATTTCTACGACGATCGGTCGTGCGGTCCCCTCATCGAACGTATTCCAGCGATTTTGACCAGATCGTCGGTCCATCTTGTGGGGGGGCTACCAAGACTGCGGCTTCCTGTCGCCATTCGAGGACTTTACTGCCCCAACGACCATCTGACCGTCGAACTACGTGCCCTACTCAATGCTACTTCAGTGTGGCTCCTCCGGATCTCCTCATTTCTGATTCGATCTCACAGGGAAACTCCGAGCATAGCCCTCTGCAGTGCCCTCTGAGCGACCACGTCTGCGTACCGGACTTAAAGCATAAAGTGCTCTACAATTTGCAAAAACATAATATATTATTACAAAGCAAACAGAATTTTATAACGAGGCGGTACTCGAACGGTTAGCTTAGTTGGTAAGAGCACCGGCACGGAACGCCGGAGGGGGTTCGTGGGTTCGAATCCTGCATCGTTCATAATTTTTTTATTTTCAAATTTTATTTGTGTAATATTTTATTAAATTATAAGTAATGGAAAAATCTTAAAAATACAATAATTTTTGAAGGGAAACATATTATAAAAAAAGAAAATGTTATATATACCTTATTTTTATTAAGTTAAGTACATTTAGGTCAAACAGCAGCATTTTTTAAATATCATTCATTGACTGTAATATGAGCTCAACAAAACGACAATATTAAAATAAAATCCAATTTGGGCCACTGAGTCACCAATGTATAAATGAGGCATACGTACATGCCCTTTATTTATCGCATATGTGAAAAAATCATCTTACAAGTATCTAAATTAAATACACACACGATACCCATTGATTTTTTGTCTTATTCACATTAATGTTTCTATTTCCAGTTCTTTTAATATCATTTTTACGGCACTTCACTGAAATAAACTCTATAAATATACACAATCATGGAATACTTAATATTTATAGGTAAGACCATAAAATTGAATGAGTTGCTTGGTTGCTCTTTGGTTGAGATGTATAGAGGCGTACTGAGACTCAACTAACGTAAAACTCAACTGAGTGTAAGCTTAGCATAGTCTTTGTTTTCGTTTTTATACTCATTTGACAGCTGAAATAATATTGAGCTTAAGCTTAGACCAATACCATACCAGGGGCTCCTTTGCACCGAATGCCGGCTAGATTATGGGAACCACACCGCCGCCTATTTCTGCCGTGAAACAGTAATGTGTAAGCATTACTGTGTTTCGGTCTGAAAGGCGCCGTAGCTAGTGAGATTACTGTGCCAATGAGACTTAAGGCGACACTAAATGCCAGCGACCTTGAGCGATATGAGTTCACGGCTGCCGGCCCGCCATCTATGTAACAAAGCCAATATTTTCAAAATTCTTGCGTGGAAAACAGTTTATATGCTTACAATCCTCGTTATTCACTACTAATCTGAATAAATTAACCTACATAAAAAAGTACAAGGTATAAGAATAACTTTTCTGAGAGAAGTACCAAAAAAATGCGTCACGCCATGCCAAAAAACTTGCTTAACTTCAAAGAAAAGTGGTAGTTCAAAAAGGCTCGGCAGTGTTAACTAAAACCAACAGCAAGCATTAGCAACCTACAAATAAGACTTAAGGATATGTGTAACAGGATTAAGTAGTGTTCATAGCTCGAAATGTTATACTTTCACCATAAAACTTGTCTAAAAACACCATGTTTGCGTGGTTTCTGCTTACTCTTCGCCTTAACACCTTATGTCTTAAGGTGACGAGCGCAATCGTAGTGCCGCTCAGAATTTTTGGGTTTTTCAAGAATCCTGAGCGGCACGGCGTATCAATTACCATCAGCTGAACGTCCTGCTAGTCTCGTCCCTTTTTTTTCATAACAAAAAATGAAAGAGTCAAGTTCTCGTTTTATCACATTCAGCTAAGTTTTACGTAAGTAAAGTCTGTGCAAAATCTAAGTATGCTCTATAGATTTCAAACTTAGTTGAAGTAACAAAAAAGACGCACAAAATGGTTGAATAAACATTATCCAGTGGCCCTCCGGCAGAGCTCTAAATAACATCATCAAATCGTAGAATTTATGTAGACACAGCGTTCTGAGTGGTCTCTGTGATGGAGTGTTGAAAGTTCCTTTTATATTGATGACTCAACAATTTCAACGGTCGTAGAATTGCAATCACTCGTATTCAAGATTGCGATGGCTTTACTAAAGTAATTTGTATACCAAACTAACAGCTAGCATCTATGTTGTATACTTAGGCTAAATTTGTTACAAATCGATTGACCGCGTTTTCGCACGCAGCGTTCAATATTAGATTTGTGTTTTGAGAGTAATGGTAAACAACTTAACATTGTTTGAAGCACAGTAAAGAACGAGAAATTGCATCTATATAGTCATACAAAACATTATTCACCGCTGTAATAGTATTAACTCATATAAAATGTATGATCTATTGTACCTTTTTATAACAGACTTGCTGACCCAGCAAACGTTGTATTGCCGATATTAAAATCGCGATACAAAAGTAACTGTTGATCGTAGATGTGTGAAAATTTGAAGTTTTATGTATTTTTTAATGCTAGTCAGCATGAGTCCATGAGTTCAAACAAATTTAAAAAGAAATGTCAAAGAAATTAAAAAAAAAGTTTGGCGTGGACCACCCTTAACATTTAGGGGGATGAAAAATAGATGTTGTCCGATTCTCAGACCTACCCAATTTGCACTAAAAATTTCATGAGAATCGGTCAAGCCGTTTCGAAGGAGGTTAACTATAAACACCGCGACATGAGAATTTTATATATTAGATTAAAGGGCATTTCTTTTCTCAAACATTGATTCCTTTAGAATTCTTTTTGATATCATTGCTAATATACTAGATACTACTACCGCTTCGGAAACAATTGGCGCTCTGAGAGAGAAGAAACAAAAGAAACTCTCCGAGCATTCTTTTTTTGCGCTCTTTTTAATAAAATATTCAATATTGTATTGTCATTGCTCGTCCCTGGCTTTCCGATCACTAAGATATTCAGCTGTGCAGTAGTAGGACTTACGACAGAGCAATTTTTTACATATTTATTATAACCAACATTCTTTTTGGATTTTCGTAAATATATTGTTGTATTCGAATACAGTTCCAGATATAATACTGTTCATACTATATAAAAAACATCGAAATTGTGGTATTATAGTTTAGAAATGTATAAAATAACTCAATGAAGGTACGTATAGTTACAGTGTAGATTTTCGTGGTTCAACCAGAATGTAATATTGCAATTGGACGAAGTTCCTGAAAAACGTTCCAAGCCACAAACATCACATTTTAAGGAATTCGTGTTTAAAATAAATATTACAGTATTCCATACATGTGGATTGGGCTACTAAGTCATGATGTCATTTAAAGAGTGACAGTAGGGCTGCCACTTTTTGTCAGTCCGTTAATATGATTCACGTGACCAGTTTTGTGTTCATAACTCAATTTCGTTATGGTTGTGGTTTGGGACGTTTTCTGGAATTACGTCCAAGTTAGAACAATAACTATTTTATTTTTCTTTATTTATTTGGAAACAAATACAGATACATCCTTAAACATAAAGTAGATAAAGTAAAAATAGAAATATGCACACAAGGATGTTTCCTTAAACAGTTTCACTAGGTACACTTAATATTTAAATTTACACTTACATTACACTTAGTTGCAGACAGCCAGTTAATAAATAAATCTAACATAATGCAGTTGTAGACATTGTTACAATTTAGATGAAATAACGTTATTTCTAACTTACTCTGTTTGTGTCAGGATTTGTTTTATTCTGAGTCTGTAAGTTTTAGAGGAACACGAAAACATATCTACTTCATTAAATCTAGAGTTATGGAGAGCAAACATTCTGTGCAGTGGCGTACTTATACCAGTATTTGTCCTGGTGTTTGAGAGATGAAATAAATTCTTAGAGCGTGTAGCACGGGCTGGTATATGAAAATCGATTAAATGAAGCAATTCTGAGGATATAATTTCACTCGTACATATTTTTCTCAGAGTGACTAATTCAATTAAACTCCGTCGCTGGTTTAATGAAAGAATTTTAAATTGTTTTAAGAGATTACAATCGATCTTCTAATAAAATGCCTTATTAGGATACAACAAAACGATACGGAACTCTAAAATATATGTGAAATAGTGAATATTTCCCATGACTAAAAAGAAACTGTCAATATAATAATTTATTCCTTGGTAATTATTATTTTAACACGGCGGCCATCTTAACAATATGTCATTTATTTAAAGAGTAATATAACATTAAACGTTTTATTATCAACAAAATCAGATTGCGCCATTACAGGATCGACCAGTCACCCCAAGCAGTGCTCTTTCGTGTCGCATGGATCAGTCATCACTGTCTATATCATTTCGAAATTTCGTAGTAAATGTCGAACGTGATCAATGTCATAGATACCATTTCAACAATGTCCCGTTACGAGTTAGAAGACGGCTGAAAGCGGCGGTATCTTTGTTTTGACCCTAACAAGGTCCGGAGCACCAAGAGCCACCTCTCTCCAGCTCTCCCGCCATTGATAACACACACAACAACGAGTAAACCTTGTTAAACTTATCTGATCATCCTTTAAGGCACAAAGCGATGGTGTATAAGCTGTGGGAATTGTACTTTTGCAACTTCTGCGTGATATATATAAGTTTTCGTAAATAATATAATCCCCGCAAGTTAATATCGGGACATGCCGCCATGTTAGTGACGTTAAAACTAGCGATGTTCCGAGTACGGGTTGACTCGAGTCAGAAACGATTTCCGCTTTCTACGCATACTCGGATACCAATTTATTTTGATTCGAGTACGCCTGACTCGCTTCTGATACTCGAGTCAGGAAAATCGATTTTGTACTCGCTGACTCGATTCTATATTTTAAGTTCTTAAATAGCTTCTAAAAATTATTTTTTGTTAATAAAACTCACGGAATTTGAATAGATATTAATACATAATAATAAAATAGTTTTTTGTAATGTTTAAAATATGATAAGTACATGTTCAACAACTCCATTTCAATTATTTTCCAAATTATTCTAAAATTGGAAGTGGACTCGAATTTCCAGCGTAGAGTACTGGTCTCGTGTCAACCCAAAAACTCGAGTAGGTACTGGGCTCGAACCGCGGATTCGAGTAATGCTTCGAATACCATTATATCGACTTGATCGACTCGGTCCACCAAAACAGCGACTCAGAACAGTGATGTGCCATCACTAGTTAAAACGATTGATTGAAGTCCACGGATACAGTTCGAAAATCACACCTAGGAGTGCATATACTTATTTATTTATTCGGAAACCCAACAATCGCACACTAATACATAAATTAAATACAAAAATAAAAAATATATATATCTGTAAGTGTACAGATAACTTACAGGGTTACACATCTTTCATTATCTGTTACCTTCCCGACCATACTATACAACTTGTTTAAAGTTAAATATTATGTTAGTAAAATTACAGTTTATCTAAATATTATGTTAAAATTAAAATTAAGTCTTATACAAAACAACAGCATTTACAGCTTATAAATTTTAGTACATTTATTTATAAATGTTGTAAACCCATCTGCACCAATGTCCAAGTCTGGTATTTTATTTAGGTACTCATTATATTCTCTTGCCATTCGCTCGATTGGAGAATTTTTACCCAGGTTTGTATTTACTTACATTAGTGCAAAAAATGGACGTTGGCTTCGAGGGGCACTTCGAGGGACATAAATACAGAATTTCGTCAGCATACTTGCGTATAGACTGATAGCCCCAAAATGCGAGACCAATTTTGATTGATCAATGTGTGCTAACTAGTGGCATATTACTAAAAATACTTAAAAGCTAATGCCAATCATGGCTATCCTCTAATATGTAACGAATAAAATCTCTGGGCAATGTCTACTTATATATCTTACAAGTATAAATTAAATAATACAGAATAATATAATTCGTAACTTGAGGCTTGAATGCGTACGAGTGTCATACTTATATGGCTGTTCGTTGGCAACGATGAGCCGATTCATAATTTTGATTGGCCTAAGTTATAAGAATATTGCTATAATAAAAACTAGTTTAATAATAACAGTCCATCCCTACTCAGATGTATCAGCAGTCTACTATGTCAAATGAACATCAGTATCAGCTGAAATCAGACTAGCTGCTAATACTGCTGTTCGCGATTCGTAGAGACGTCACTTCATTATGAGTCTGCTGATGTTTTAATCACGAAAAGAGTTCCCAAGCGATTTGATCGGATCAGCATTATGTACTATCATACCTACGTAACATACTTATTTGTATACTATCTTTACCATCTAGATGTGTGACTTTTATTCACTTTACTACTCTCAAGGTATTTGAACCTGAGCTTCTTGCGCCCGTTCTTCTCAGATCTGGGGCATACTTATACGAATGGGTGGTAGTTTTGACGCTTAGTAAGTGGTTTTAAATTCTATTTTGATCAAAATATCTGTCAAAAACTTTTGAACCCTGTTAATATCGGGAAGGTAACGCTCGCACGAAGTAATAATTGTGAAAGCTTAAAAATTGGTGCATCATTTATTAATCTTTTCTAATATTATAAAGCTGCAGTGTTTGTTTCTTTGTTTGAACGCGCTAATCTCTGGTACTACTGGTCCGATTTGAATGATTCTTTCAGTGTTGGGTAGTCCATTTATCGAGGAAGGCTATAGGCTATGTTTTTTTTTTTTTAAATTAGGGATCCGTAATAAAATTGCTATTTCGTAACACAAGGTGTAAAATCGAAAACCTATTTTTGCGTGCGCTGCAAAAACTATTGACAATAGAACAAAATGATGTACAGGCTATAATATAGGCAATATTTTATTACTTATAAAACTATCGCGTGAATTATACTTTATATGGCAAAACAACGTTTGCCGGGTCAGCTAGTTTAATTATATTATCGTACAACCTCGGCGTATTAAAACATTTTAGGAATTGGCATTCCTAATAGCGGCCTGTTTACTATTGTCGCGCGGGGTTAATACAGCGGCAAACCGCTTGTAACTTGTACCACGTACGGACGATGCGCATCCACATTCCTGCGCGATCGTCCTCGCCTTAAATGGATGTTTGTCGCCACTGGGCCCACAAAGACCTACAGACCACAGAGCCACGACACCAGAACCAGAGACAAGTGCCCAGTGCCACCCTGGGAAACTTGCTATCAACTGTTTCACACAAACATTACGACGACATATGACAGGATTAAGATAAAGGTTTTAATTGACTCCTTAATGGCTTTAGAGCCGTAGTATAGACTTACAGTAATATTGTGATCACAAACGGTTTCTAAAAAAAGAGACTTATTAGCAACTTGGTAGATAAATGAATCTGTATTGCAAATATTGTCATTTGAATACCGTAACCCATAATTATTTAGTTATTGTTTAAGTATTTAGTATCCGAAATAACTGTGGACCGATAATATGAGTATATAAAGATAAATTGAAAAAAGGTAGGTATTATATGTTATAATATATTAGGTATATATAATATACGTTAATTATAGTAAAACGTACATGTTTTGATTAATTTTACATTTAAAAAGACTATCCTCGATATGAAAGAAGGTCAGTGTCTCCTTTTTAATAGTAATGGTAATATTATTATTACTATACATACAATCACTGTTAAAAACCTTTGATTAGTGACTCGTTCATAAACGAATATATTCACACACAGGTCCTATTTCGCGAGATCATTACTAAAATTAAACAAATTAGATTTGAAAACAAAATTGATGAACGATGCGAGACTCGAACCCGCGACCTCTCGAGTTCCGTGCGAGCGCTCTTACACTGAGCCAACCGTTCGAGTGACATAAAATTCATAAATAGGCTTCATCTACAGGATCTACTTTACCGTTGATAACCTGCTCAACCCCAACGTTCGCATATTAGGAGATTGACTTGAGATGTCGCTCATTCAAATCTAAACTTCCAATCGTCTTGAACAACTCTGTAAATGAAGGGTTCGAGTCCCGCATTGTTCATAAATTCTGTTTTCAAATTTAATTCGTGTAAATAATCCCAGATATGAGGGTTATCACTTTAAAAAAATATATTATATTTAGCGTAAAGTTTTAACTGCACTCTGTTCATATACCTAGGTCGTGTTTATTGTTGTAGTTTAAAATATTGCAGAATATTTACCAGTGGGAGGTACAGGAAGCCGGCTAGATTATGGCTACCACAACGGTGCCTATTTCTGCCGTGAAGCAGTAATTTGTAAGCATTACTTTGTTTCGGTCTGAAGGGCGCCGTAGCTAGTGAAATTACTGGGCAAATAATACTTAACATCTTATGTCTCAAGGTGACGAGCACAGCTGTTGTAGTGCCGCTCAGAATTTTTGGGGCTTTTAAGAATCCTGAGCAGCACTGCATTATCATGGGCAGGGCGTATCAATTACCATCAACTGAACGTCCTGCTCGTCTCGTCCCTTATTTTCATTAAAAAAAAATACCCAAAGGAGCCCTATTACTAAACCGTCCATAAGCTTGTCTGTTTACCCTACAAATATTTTTATATAACTGAGGCCAAAACGTGCAATCACTTAATAGCCTTGCACTTTATAGCAGTAAACCGTCGCTAGGAATGCGCTTAACTTACAGCTGGTTATTGGAAAGCTTGGTGGTCAATATAAAGTACCGTTACATTTTGGAATGAGACCGTCCGTTCTATCGGTACGTGTCCATTAATCACACTGATTTGGCAACAATATTGCCATGTTAAGAAGATGTGATGATTAAAGATAAATCTATCTAGAAATACTAATTTATAAATCTACCTATTCACTACATACTATTCATACAAACAAAATCCCATTGTCTGTTTGTAAATAAACTCAATAAAAGCACGATATCAGTGCAGTAGGCACTTAGGATTTTCGTGCTGTTTTCACCAATGGATAGCGTGGTTCTCGTGGGATGTTTAAGTATATTATAATATACATAAATAAAATTTGAAAACAAAATTTTATGAACGATGCGGGACTCGTACCCGCGGCCTGTTGCGTTCCGTGCGAGCGCACTTCCAACTGTGCCAACCGCTCGAGTGACGTATCGTTGACAAAGTCTTGTATGCTTTGTTCAACTCTCAGGTTTTAGCTTTATCTACACAGGTACTACGGTTGGCACAGTTGGAAGTGCGCTCGCACGGAACGCGAGAGGACGCGGGTTCAAGTCCCACATAGTTCAAAAAATTTTGATTCAAATTTAATTTGTGGAATTAATCCCAGAAGAGAGGATTATCACTTTAAAACATAACAAATTGTTTAGTATATAATATGTTAAGATTTTAGAAAATTTATTGAATTAGGCGTTACTTTGCGGAAATCCATAATTATACAAATTATTTAAGCTTTCTTTAGTGTTAATTCCTCCAATATTTGTCCTTAAAACAATTCGACACGTGCTTCGCCTCTACACGAGGCATCCCCAGGACGTGCCGTCTCTCCATAATCTGGCAAGAGTCTCGTGACAGATTTTTAACGTGCTTAAATAATTTGTATGTTAAGATTTTGTCTAAATTTGTGTGTACATTAGCGATATTTGTTGGATATGTCGCAACGTTTAAGCCGTCTGCGTCTGAAAATGCTGTCTAAACCCATTGAGATATAATAAAATAATTTATTGTGGAATTGTGTATCTTATAAAGGTCTGCAGAAAAGTCCGCGAGGGCATATCTAAATAATAAATGGATAACATACTATATCCATTAAAAAAGCAATTGTGTGGTTTTATGAAAACACGATGCAAGTGAAACTTTTTTTCACAAAATAACATAGGGATTAAAATCAGCACAGAAAAAAAAATATATTATGCTTTACATTTTCATAAAATAAAAAAACTTTATCAGGTGTGTGGGGTTCGAACCTACTCTTCCACCCGAACGCAATTATTGCATCCAATATGCGAACTATAGGCGCCGCGCCGCCCGACCGTCACGTGACATGCGACACACAGGCGAAAAAGTTTGAGACGATATAATAAAAGTTTCACTTTAAAATGGAGTATTATGATACTTAAAAAAATTGGCAATTATAAAGCGGTAAATAATTTATTTCTTTGATAAATACTAGTCAAAACAAAATAAGGGCCACTTGATTTTTTTGACGTCTTTAGCGATAATTTATGTTTTATGCATTCTCAAGTAGCTGATTATTTATCGTGGTGTTACCTTATTTGTTTATACGCATTTTTTGAGTATTCCACTAGCATAATTGTTTAAAGTGGGTAGTTTTTGATAATTTATTGGAACCACTTAATTCTGCCCGATTTTAAGACGGATTTCAACTCAGTCAAATTGACGATTCTGTCAATAAAACTGTAAGTTTTGTTTAACTAGTGGCTGAATTATCATTTTAAAAAGTTATGCCGAGAATTCGACGTCATATGGACTTGCCAACCGTAACTAGGGCCGTAACATAGCTTCAAGAAGACCATTCACAGCGTTCTGTGGCGTTGCAGCTGGGTTTTTCCCGGCGAGCGAACCAAAATGTTTGGGATCGTTTTAATGACGCTGAGAGACTAACCAGGAGACGGGGATCTGGCAGAACTCGAGCAACTACCGCACAGGAGGATCGCTTCTTGCGCTTGACTGCGCGCAGAGAATGCTGCATCACAGCCCGCTCTTTACAAAACCGTTTGCGGCAGGCGACCGGAACACGTGTTAGTGATCAAACCATTAGAAATCTTTTACACGAGGACCAGCAGTTCTCCAGGAGACGTGTAGTGCAGATACCATTAACAAGTGCTCATCGTGCAAACCGATTATCGTTCACAAGGCAGCATCTGGCGTGGGATATGAATGTTTGGAGGACAATATTGTTTACGGATGAAGTGCAAAGTTAAAATTCTTAGTGATGACCGTCACCAGGCGTGAAGGTAAGTGATTTTCGGATGCTTGTATCCATGAAAGTCACAGATTTGGGGGGCCCAATGTTATGGTATGGTGAGGATTCTCTATGTCAGCCAGAACCGAGCTGGTAATTCTAAACGTAGGCATAATAACAGCTCAACGTTACATCGAGGAGGTCATAAGACCCCATCTGAACTCATATGCACAGAGAATCGGCGCAATATCTTGCGCCGATTCATGAATGGTATCCCATCTGATGCACGATAGTGCTCGCGCTCATACAGCTAGGGCCACCAGAGAAGCCGTAGAGGAGGCTGGTATACAGGTGTTGCCCTGGCCTGCAAACAGTCCGGATCTCAATCCCATTGAGAACATGTGGGATTTACTGAAACGCAGTGTTTGAAAGTAAGTAATTAAAATTTGACATAAGTTGTAGCTTCCAATATTAATTAAAATAATGTATACATTATTTTAATTGTCACTAGCATTAAAATAGGCCCGAATTTGTACTGAATAAACTTCATGTACAATCTTTATTATTACCTAAAGCAGAGTATAATGTACTTACGTATTACCATCAAAATTAATAGAATTAAAATCTTTCTTGAGTTTTGTAAACAAATAAATTATTTGATTTAGTAGTAAAGTGTATAACGTTATATATATAAATAACATGATACGTTGTTTGTCCGCGATGGACTCCTAAACTAAAGAACAGATTTTAATGGGGATTACTTCATGGAGTGCAGTTTGGTCCAACTTGAGAGATAGGATAGTTTTATTTCGTTTTGGGACCTATAATTAGTTTTATTTTCAATATTTGTTTTGAATGGAAATATTTTCTATGAGAGAATTTAGTGACGCACGGTTTGACAGTTCCGTTGTGAAACAATTTCAATATACTCGTAACCAAAGGGAGCATTTTTTACGAAATAATTCTTGATGTTTTGAAATATTATTGCCAAATTCCTATAAAACGGTATTTTTTTTATTATCTACAGAACAACGTATGTCGGGTCAGCTAGTATAATATACATAATATATTTATAATTTTTATTTCTATAATTTAATTATTTTCTTTTTAATTGTAATTATAACATACACTAATTTTTTATCTGTAATTTAATTAAAATCAAAGTATAATGTAATTTAAGATAAGATTGTAGATTAATTTGTAGATTTATTGGTAAAATGCCTGAAAAAAAATGATTTATTATTATTATATACCTAAAAATACTTAATATAACAATACTCAAAGCTACTGTTTTCTACTACTTCATACGAAGTCTGCTGAATATCTTTCAACAAAATCTCTGCATCCGAAACACGATTAACTGAATTTGGTAAATTCTTCACGAGTCATTGACCTGCGCTATATTTTCACGAACTACCGTCGTTTCCCGTAGACGTGTGTTATACAAAGTGCAGCCGTCTTCAAAGTTAATTAATATTTCAGATAGCAGTCGGTATTGGTCACGCATTAGACAATGTTGACGATGTATAAAACGTGAGTAAACGCACGCGTGTTATGAAAATTTTAAAATGACTTTATTTGAAACACAATATTTTTTTTATGACAATTAGGAACGTGACGAGCAGGACGTTCATCTAATGGTAATTTATACGCCCTGCCCATAACAATGTAGTGTCGCTGAGGATTCTTGAAAATCCCAAACATTCTGATCGGCACTACAATTGCGCTCGTCACCTTGAGACTCAAGATGTTAAGTTTCTTTGCCCAGTGATTTCACTAGCTGCGGCGCACATCAGTCCGAAACACAACAATGCTTACACATTACTGCTTCACAGCAGATATAGTCGCCGTTGTGCTGCTCGTCTCGTCCCTTTTAGTCATAAAAAATATATAATTCCTACACTTATTTATTTAATACACACAACAGTAAATGCAAAGGAGCCTCCCACTGGCTCTTCCGCTCAAGTGGCATATTATCAATTTTATAGTCAAAGAAAATTGGGTTTTTAATACGAGTGAAAGACTTAAGAGTTAGTATAATTAATATTAATTAAAAAACCGTTACATTAATAGCATTTAATCAATAATATTTTTGTTTTGTTGCAGACACTTCCGGCCGTTTTCAATAACCTATCTATCCTTACTTTAACTTACTAGACGTAAACAAATCTCCTTTTACGCTTACTTACATTTCAATAACCTAATAACAGATAGCATTGGACGCTAACAGTATTGGACATAACTATGGATAGATAAGATCTTGTTATTAAACGGTGACACCAATGTATCCGTAAGTTAAACTAAGGGTAGATAGGTTATTGAAAACGGCCGTAAATCATAGTGCAACAAAACGCCAAGCCCCATCCAGTATTAAAGATAATCATCCAGTTTTTATTCATTCATCTCGAAATCATTGACGTGGTCTGATTATAAAATATACATTTATTCAGTTTCACACCGCGACGTTATTATTCTAATTTCTCAATCCACATCTGCGACCCATTTGACGCGCACCAAAAAGCATTTCTTACAAAAACATTGAATTACATATGAATAGAAACTGGATTGAATTTATTAATACGTAATTTGGTACGGCCCTACATTAGGGAGACTTATAAAAGTTAAATAACATAGGATGTGACCCCTGGCCCGGCGAACGAAACATGTTCCGACGTGAATCACAATACAATAACTTATAATTTACATGTTTTTTGTCATCTTGTTATAGTTATTAATTAAACTGGTTCTTTGCACGGCACAAAGAGAATCTATCACAATACTGCAATAGCTAGTTTTTCTACCATTATCATTTTCATAGAAGGATTAACGAACGTACAGTTTAACCATTAAAGATTGGACTAATACTACGCCCAAGCACGGACGAGTAAAAAAATAAGGACTCCGTGTCACCTTATATAACAGTGAGGTACCAAAACAAGCCGGTAAACGTGTAAATACATAGCCCCACGCACACACTTACACTAATACAAGCCGATCGGACGCCATTATGAGATTTGCCGTCGTCTGTGACAGATCAGTTTACGTCGCAATAAAATATTTAAAAAATGCCGTTGTGCGTGGTGAAATAGTGTAAAAACAGTACTATAAAAGTATTTGTGGATATATGATTATTTAAGTGAGAAAAAATTGTGTATACCCCGTAACCGCACACACACTAGCATTAAGGTGCTTCACTTGCTAATATCGCGGCGCGGAGTCCTTGTTTTTTTACTAGTCCGTGCGCCCAAGTGGCGTACTCGAGCTAGTCTCGAACAATATGTGACGGTAACGTGTCACATGTTCTGTTAAACTTTGCTAATAATTGAAATAAAATTGCTAAAATGCCGCGTTGCGTAGTAAAACTTTGTAAAAATAATACGACAAGAAATAAGAAATACATTGGGATCACATATCATCAGTAAGTATTTTATTTATTTCAATGTATAATATCACGAAGATTTAAACAAGCAATAAGCCAGACGATTAAGTCGGGGCTTTAACATTACCCCAGACGCGTGCACAAATATTTTGCAAAAAAAAATATAAATTTAAACATAAAACTACAACACATTAAAATTGAATATTGCTAACATATTTTTGGAAAAATAAGAATGATATTTTTAAAACTTTCGGGGTTAATTTAGCTCCACATCCCACCAGCCAGGTCTGCAGCTCCGAGTTGGGATATAATATGGGAGGTATGGAACAAGTTTTCAGCTTGCCTCAAATACCTACGAAATTGGTGCCACCTCTCGGACCATTTTGCTTTACACATTTTTCCCTGCACAGCTGCTATTTTATGGAATCAATTCTTAACTGCAGAGTACCTGCACTGACAATACTAATAGATCTTCAAAGTTAGAACATAGCTTACCTTAACGGCCGGCAACGCAACTCTTGATCTCTCGTATTGCGATATCCATGGGGGTTTTGGTTATAATTGCTCTGCATTAGCTATGTATATATATATCTATCTTTTTAATATATATAAATTACGTGACACGTTGTTTGTTTTTATTTCTATTTGAGACCCATAATTATTTTTATTTCCAATATTTGTTTTGTATGGACATATTTTCTGTGAGAGAATTTATTGACGCACGGTTTGACAGTTCTGCTGTGAAACAAGTTCATTATAACAACAGGGAGTAACTTACGAAATAATTCTTGATGTTATGAAGAATTATCGACAAATTCATATAAAACAGTATTTTATTTATTATATACAGAACAACGTCTGTCGGGTCTGCTAGTATATATATAAAATGATAAGTATTAATATCGTATTTGTGCAAACGGCTTTTACATTACCACTTTATAATTGCCAATTTTGAAAATATTAAAATGGATATAGTAAGTTATTATCTTTAAGAGATAGACATATGCCATCGCGGACTTTTCTGTAGACCTATATATAAGATACACAATTCCACTATACATTATTTTGTTATATCTCAAAGGGTTTTCGTTCAAAGCTCCCAGACGGCTTATTATTTCCAACATCAACAAATTTCGTTAGTATATGGGCACAAAATCTAAAAAAAAAATATAACAAATCGAAAATTAAAACTTTCCTTGAGAACCACGCTATCCATTGGTGAAATAACCATGAAGATGAACCTATCGTTTTGAGTACTTTTTGAGTTTATCGAGAACAGACAGACAGACTTTGTTTTATAATATGTAGTGATTAACACCAAGTTCAAATGAAAGTATATTTATTCAAAATAGGATTTTGAAATCACTAATAGAACCCAATCGAAAAAATATGCTTCAGACCTCAGAACACATAAGGGGCACAAGAAATATGTAGAGACTATTTTTTTTTTTTTATTTTGGGATTATTTATAAAAAAGCTTTTGATCAAATTGTTACTCATTATTTTCTTATGATAACTTGTTATAATATAAATAATTGGACTTCAGGTAAGCAAAGAGGTTGCACTTATTTCGTTCCATGGCCGATTAGCATAGCGTTCAAACGCGGAAATGTTACTTGTGTTCTTGATACAATACCATTAACTTCAACTTGTACTGATTTTACTACTTGTTATTATATAAAATAATGTAAATATATTTAATATTATAAATTGTTTATTGTTACGGAGCGCCCGCATAGATTTGTTCACGTGGAAATCTGATTTCTAAGTGGAATACTGTTTTTTTGCGCAAAATAGAAGCTTGAGGCACCTTATATCAAACACATCGGTGCATCTATACATATGTGTATTTGATCGAAGCTATTACATGAAATATCCGCCAGTGAAACTCCCGTCAAAATATATTAAACCGTTGCTGATATTACCCGCATAAAACTGACAAAAATTGTTTTTATTACGAAAGGGCGGAATACCTAATTCATGATATCTCTCTGTACTTGTAGTGTAGTTATCATCGTGTTTTTATGTATTCGTTGAACGTGCTATTTCTATGATTGTCATCAGACGTACTACCTACATTCGAACTCAACTAAAATATGAAAAATTACAAATAAGCGACTTCACACATTTATTTAAAACAAGTTTACACAAAAATTTGTCGAAAGTAGTACTGGCCACTTTATATAGGTACAGTACACTTATTTATTTTTTATGAAAATAAGGGGCGAGACGAGCAGGACTTTCAGCTGATGGTGATTGATACGCCCTGCCCATTACAATGCAGTGCCGCTCAGGATGCTTGAAAAACCCAAAAATTCTGAGCGGCACTACAATTGCGCTCGTCACCTTGAGACATAAGATGTTAAATCTCATTTGCCCAGAAATTTCACTAGCTACGGCGCCCTTCAGACCGAAACACAATAATGTTTGCACATTACTGGTTCACGGCAGAAATAGGCGCCGTTGTGGTACTCATAATCTAGCTGGCTTCCTGTGCAAAGGAGCCTCCCACTGGTATAATAAGTGTGCAATCTATCTATATATATAAAAATGAATTGCTGTTCGTTAGTCTCGCTAAAACTCGAGAACGGCTGGACCGATTTGGCTAATTTTGGTCTTGAATTATTTGTGGAAGTCCAGAGAAGGTTTAAAAGGTGAATAAATAGGAAAATGCTGCTAAATTAAATAAAAACAACAAATTTGTTTTTAGTTTGATAGTCCATACATAATTTCTATGAGAGAATTTATTGACGCACGGTTTGACAGTTCTGCTGTGAAACAATTTCATTACGACAGCAGGGTGCATATTTTACGAAGTAATTTTTGATGTTATGATATATTATTGACAAATTCATATAAAAACATTATTTTATTTATTATATACAGAACAACGTCTGTCGGGTCAGCTAGTCACTAATAAATGTACAGTTACGTATGTTTATAGTAATGTTGACAAGTTTACATACAGTATTTCAGTAAGTAATATGTACCCACTAAGCCTAACAAAGATGTGTTAAGTAAATAATCTATCTCAACTAAGCAGGTAATTGCTGTGCAAATATTTTTATTGTATGTGAGCAGGATCTAATAGCCGAGGCTAAAAGCTTCAGGGTCGGCTACTTGTGAAAGATAATCTTATGGTCGCCTGGTACACAAAGTTCACTGCGTAGGTCGTACTGAGGCGATATGCAATGTAATAATAATAATAATATTGACACACTTTTTACACAAATTATCTTGCCCCAAGTTAATCATATATAGCCTGTGTTATGAGACAATGATATATTTAATACAATATACTTACTTAAACATACATAAATACATTTAAACATCCATGACCCGGAAACAAACATCCATATTCATCATATAATATGCTTGCACCTACCGGGATTCGAACCCGGGACCTCTAGCTTAGTAGGTAGGATCGCTAACCACTCGGCTATACAGGTCGGCAATGAAGGAGATGTGCTTTTAATTTTTATATAATACTAGCAATGTCCCGCGGTTTCACTCGATATACCGATCTCGTGGTAGGGGAAGCCTTCTAAGTCGGGCTTTAGATTTATTTTTGTTATCATAAAAGTTTTATTTCACTTAGTTACTATTGAAGTCATACTTGAAATGATGAGAGTGAAATTTTATGATGCGCGCGCATCACTGTAACACAAAAGTAACAGGTTGAAGTTGGTTCCTAAATTTTCTGACGTTTGCGTCATTCGTTATTTTTTATGGTTTCTTCGTCCATTATTAGGACAGAAATTATGTATATATTTATTGCTCAGATTATTTTACATCTAGGTAGACTGTGACAGCTGTGAAAACGTCGAAAAAAATTGAGATTGGCTGTTAACCTCTATTTTGGGCAATGCTATACCACTAATAAGTATATATATAACATAACACTATATAATAGAACACTAACACAAAGTGATATACAAATCGCGAGTGCAAGACGTAGCTTGTCACGCACACCAAAGTAATAAACCTGGCCCGTTTTCATCGGTTGTCTAGCAGCAAGAGGAGATCTAGACGTATAAATTATCTAAGTGTATGCGAAAATTTTATTTTTCAATGTTATTTTAGTACTTACATTCTTTTAAGAGTATCAATATTTTGCTTTAAGAAGGTGTTATCATAACTTATATTATTTATATCTGTATTTGCTTACATCATTTATACGTCTATATAGACTGTGACAGCTGTGAAAACGTCGAAAAAAATTGAGGTTGGCAGTTAACCTCTATTTTGAGCAATACACGCCCACTAACACAAAGTGACATACAAATCGCGAGTGTAAACATAGCTTGTCACGCACACCAAAGTAATAAACCTGGCCTGTTTTGATGGGTTGTCTAGCAGCAAGAAGCTCTATATATATATATACTCGCTGACCCAGCAAACGTAAAAAAGTAACTGTTAATCGTAGATGGGTGATAATTTGAAGTTGTATGTATTTTTTAATGCTGACTCAAAATTTCTTGAGAATCGGTCAAGCCGTTTCGGAGGAGTTCAATGTTTAACACCATGCCACCACAATTTTATATATTTGAATATATATATAGACGTATAAATTATATAAGAGTATATGTATAGTTAATGGTGTTATTTCACAAAATAAAGTCAAAAAGGCCAGTAGGTTAATACCGTGAGAGAGTTCCATAGGTGCTAATTTGTAACAGTCACAATGTCCATTCTGTTTTGGTAAGAGTGTGAATTGTTCGTTTCTTTATTCAAATTCAGTTCCCCTTTACCATAAAGAGAATCGGTGATCTCAGCTCAGGGTGTGCCTCGTCATCTACTTAAAAGAGTCATGCGACAAAAATAACTTGGGCCATCTCAGTAGTGACGCAATCCGTTCGGATGCTCTTGGTGTAAATAGGGCAATGCTATCGAACTGAATTTGTAAACAGAATAAATTTATTGTGTGATTGAAGGCAACTATCTTAAATATTATCAATATTATGTATCTAACGAGGTGATATATATTACAGATACTATATTATTGTCACTAGCCGTTCCTGCCCGCTTCATTGAGATTATTTTAAAAGGATATAAATTAATGAAGGAACGTTGAAGTTGGAAAAATAAGTAGCGATAAACCATCTAGGATAAATTTCGCATCGAATGGTGGTAGTTTCATGTTGAAACGATGGTTTAGGCATCATTGAGCCTCAAACAAAAACCATTTTCATTATACAGGGTGTCTCAAAGTTATGGGACATGAAGGGAAAGTACCTTAAATATCGTAGATAGGGTATTTTACTGAAAGAAGAATTTATGTTATTTTTAAAAGTTAGTAATTCTGCATTCAAAGATTTTCTAAAAATTATTTGCCTCGTCTGGGATTCGAACTGACTTAAATGTAAAAATACCCTACGATATTTAAGGTACTTTCCCTTCATGTCCCATAACTTTTGGACATGAAGGGAAAGTACCTGCATATATAAATATATATATATATAGATTTAAATGTTCTTTTCAGTACTGAGGCATGCTTCTTCGTTTACGCGTATATTTAAGTATTTTAATTGTATTTAACTACCTACTATTGATACGATATTTTAATTCTAAATACTCAGTCGAATTTATATTTAATTTGTCCATAGCACAAAGTTCCTCATTAAAAATTTAAATGTAGATTTTAGTTATTTTTTTTAAGGAAGAGGAGGGCATATAATCTATGTAGCAGATGATATGTATGTATATAAGTGATCACCGCCGCCCACATTTACCTGCAACTATTGCTATTAAACGTATTTCTTTCGCTTTTTAAACTATAATTTATTTACTGTATTTTTACAATTAAACTAACATTTCCAAAGTAACATTGTACAATTAAACTTATTATTTAATAGCCTGAGGGCGGTCGCTCCATTCCCAATCTGTGGTATCATTAAGAAAGTCATTTATGTTATACTAACCTTTACCACACAATCGTTTTTTAAAAATTCTTTTCAAATGGCGAGTGGAAGACGTAGCTTGTCACGTACACTAAACTAATATTCCAAGCCTGTTTTTATCGGTTGTCTAACAGCAAGAGACTCTATATATAGACGTATAAATTATGTATGAAAAAACACATTTTATATTTGACGACAACGGACATTGATAAAATCTCTTTAAATTAAGTACGTACATATTAAAGTGATTTCTGTAAATTCTATAAATATAAACAGGTATCAATTATCATTTTTAGTAATCTGTTGGTCGTATTATCAGGTTCAATGAATGGTTAATTATCTTGTTTTTAGCACTGCACTGTGTCGACAGAACGTACGAATGTTTTGAAACATTGAACTTCGAGTTAGCGTTAACATCAAACCTTTACTTAAGGCGGGGGATCGAGCCAACGACCTTGGGGAATCGAACGGACCTAGGTTACCTCTCTCGCACAAGATCGCCATAGTTTTAATTCCAAATTAGAAGAATTTTTAATTTATTGCCAACATAATACAATTTTCTTTTCAAAAATAACAAAATTATGTAATGTTTAACAGTATTGGTAAACATTTAATAATTTTTCATACAATTTTTATCTAGATTGAATGATTAGCTCCAACTGTATGAGTTTACTTTGGTGATTTTTTTCGCAATGTCTAATAAAGATAGAAATATAAAGAATTTCTTCTCATATTCCGTAGATTTAACTAATTTTATAAAAATATAAGCTCAAATGGTTTCAATTATTTGCTATTTTGGCGAATTCTCGGGATAGCGGACTTAAATAAACAATGTTTAAAAAATTTACATCGAATGATATAATGCTTATTTGAATTTGCTTGGCAGCCATCAATCCTCTGTCTTACTCTTAGATTATCGATACGACTAGATATAAAAGTTGACACTCTATTCTGAGCAGTACACGCACACTCACACAAAGTGACATATAAATCGCGAGTGTACGACGTAGCTTGTCACGCACGCTAAAGTAATATTACAATAAATTATGATTTAAGTAATATATTTAGCAGTATTTATACATATCTATATTGTAATTCAATAATAGTATGCAAGTATGTTTTTTTGCTTGTAACAAAATTAAGTATTATTGTTGGACAGCGGAAATTTAGTATTTATAGCGTTCCCGTTAGTAACACTACGTGTACGGAGCGCTTAAAGTCAGCATAGCGTATTCCGAAATAGCCTTATTGTAAATTGAAAATAATTCAAATTCAAATTCAAATATTTTTATTCAAAATAGGATTTAAAATCACTTATTGAACGTCAAAATCTACCACCCATTCAAAAGAGACTGCCTCAGACCTGCGAAGAATGGGCGCATGAAACTCAGCGGGCTTTTTTTTCATATAAAATATGGATTACAATGTAATATCGTACAATAAACATTTATAATTAAAGAGCCTGAGGGGCAATAATAACCTTTCCCACACAAACGTATTTTAACAATTCTTTTAAATTTCGTAACACATTTGTTTATTTAACAAAAGAAGATAGTGCTGACGATAGTAATAACCTAAGTTCATGTGATACTTCAACTCGCACTACACCGATTATTAAAAACTCTTTAATTGCGTACCGACTGTGAATCAACGAATTAACAACAATTCATTGAACTACAAAATAATTATGTACCGCTATGCAACAATTACTAAAATGGGTAGTTTTGTGTTGTTTTTTAGGATAAAGGTGAACGTATTATGATTCATGAGGTCTCTACGATAGGTAACAATCTGTAGAGAGCTAGAGAGAGTACATTCGATGAAACTGACAGTCATCTAGGTCAAATAACGTTGTGCGAAACTTTACAGTTTTCGAGAATCATTTTAAAATATCTATCGGCTTAGAATATTTACCTACAATTTATGTATTTGAGCGTTCGAAAATATAGATTATTCCTAATTAGTTTAAAGCAATGACGTTCTATACATATGGACGTCTCATTCGCAGTCTGATAGCGGAACGGCAAAAGTGTGCTTAGTGACAATGTAAGCACACTTTTGTCCTTAGACGTGTGTCAACTGTGTGTCAATCAACAAGCCTGAGTGTGCTATAATGTGCCCAAATAATACGTTAACGACGAAAACAAAGGTGGTTTGACTTGTCACCTGTAAGTTTATTTTATTCGTATGAGATGGGTTGGAAAAAAGCGTCAATAATAAAAACTAATATTTTATCATTAAATATGGTACAATTATTGACAAGTATTCACATTCCTTTTCCTCCCGCTTGCCACAATGAGCCAGATGATAGGACGCGCACACAGTCAAAAATGAAAACTATAGAGTCGCTCTTTTTTTAAAGGCCCAGTGAACAATGACCAGCAATACACAGACGTATCGTAACCTAGTGATAACTGATACTTATTTACACCGTATATCTGTAAAAGCTAACCTTTTTCAGCTTTTCCGTACACGAGATAGTGACATAGAATTGGCGCCAGTTGTTAGAAAGAGAGAGATGTGAAGAATTTTACAAACCAAATAGGTCGAGTAGCATTTGCTCGAATCATTTCTTCGAGGTTGATAGATATATGACCACTAAAAGATTTAAGCGTTTGAAAATTCGAACTCATAAAGTATGATAAAACTTTTTTAACATTAAAATAATTAAAATCTCATTCGAAAGTCAATCTTGTCAATTTGAGTCAAATTCAAGCACATACCTACAATAGTCCAATTAGCCATATATTTTATAATTTAACAAAAGCTGTCTTATACCAAGATAGTAGTAAATAGAAAATTGTGTCCGCTTACACTACAAATGCCAGAAAGATTCCCAGGAAAAGATGTCTTTCAAAGACAAAATTTAACAAATTAAATTTATTTTACGGAACTTAACATTTTAATAACCAGTTATGTAAATTTAATTTTATATTTTAGGACTTAACATTTTTAACCAGTAAGTAATTATTTTATGTAAATATTTTTTTTATATTTTAGTGTTTGTCTCTCTTATTACATCTTAACTTATTAGATCCAGATACCACTTTTTTCGCTCTACTTGGCGGAGGGACCACCTTTTAGAACATGCGAACAAGGAAAAACGTATAATTTTTATTTATAAATTAATAATAGAAATGAAATGGTGACATCGTTGAAATTTGAATTTAAAAGTATTTAAAAATTATTATGCACTAAAACCATGTCGCGGTGAAATCATTGTTGCCACCGCGACATGGTTTTAGTTTCCGGTTGATAGCTTCACGTTCATATCGTGAGTGATAACTCACTTATATAATTATTATTTAATGCAATTAAAATAAAACATTTATTAAGTAACAATTCTGCTTATCGACGTAAGCGTGCCAAACAATGCATAAGCTTGGACAGGACACAACTGAGAGCTCTCACGGGGTTCTCAGGCCATTGCAAGCTGAATAAGCACGTAGCCAGAATGGCTCTCAGTGAATCAAACTTGTGCAGATTCTGCTGCGAAGCCGCTGAAGACTCCATACACATCCTTCTGGAATGCGAGGCCATAGCCAAAATCAAGCTGGGGTGTCTTAAAACATCTTCACTCCAAGCAGAGGTCTTGCCCTGCCTGGACCCTCTGAAGCGTAGGAACGCTTCACACACTTCCTAGTCAGAATCCTCGATTTTTCCACAGCTCATTTGTTTTTATAGACATAGGAAGAGGTTAGGTGGGCTAGCGCAAGCAGAGGCCACAACAGATCCTAGGATTTAAGTGCAGCTAAATCCCCTACTTATAATAAAAAAAAACAATTCTGCTTCATCATTTCAATATTTATAATGTAAAATGATTTAAATATGGTCCAAAAACACCAGCAGGAACCAAACCGACCGATTGGCATTAAGCCGAATTGTTTTTAAGTAGTAATCTTGCTTTTGAAAATAAGTCTTCGTTATATGAAACACTAGCTGACTTGGCAAACATTGTTTTGCCATATAAATTAAGTACCCCGAACCCATTCTGAATCTCAGTTGTTTGACTCTATTATTTGTATTGCATATATATAGGTATTTCTAAGTCAAAAAAATAGGTTTCGGATAAGCACCTAATCACCAACATCTAAACAATTTGTTGTGTTAAAGTGATAACCCTCAATTCTGGGATTAATTACGCAAATTAAATTTGAAAACAAAATTTATGAACAAAGCTTATGAAGAACCTGAGAGTTGAGCGACACATACTAGACTCTCGAACGGTTGACTCAGTGGAAAGAGCGCTCGCATGGAACGCGAGAGGACGCGGGTTCGAGTCCCGCATCGTTCATAAATTTTGTTTTTCAAATTTAATTTGTGTATTCACCAACATATCATACACTAAAACTTTCTCCGAAACACGCGGCCTACGATATAAGTATTATTCCGATCGGTTCAGAAGTTTTTGCAGTATAACTGAAAAAATCAGGTTCTCCTCCTAGATTGGATTACCAGTGAGAGCCTCTTTTGCACAGGAAGCCGGCTAGATTATGTGTGCAACAACGGCGCCTATTTCTGCCGTGAAGCAGTAATATGTAAGCATTATTATTGTGTTTCGGGGTGTAGGGCACCGTAGCTTGTGAGATTACTGGGCAAATGAGACTTAACATCTTATGTCTCAAGGTGTCGAGCGCAATTGTAATGCCGCTCAGAATTTTTGGGTTTTTCAAGAATCCCGAGCGGCACTGCATTGTAATGGTTAGGGCGTACCATTTTCCATCAGCTGAACGTCCTACTCGTCTCTTCCCTTATTTTCATTTAAAAAAAACTCTGTTTGGAACGTTGGTCACCGATAAATGTATTAATGCACGTATCTTAAAGGATCTTATTGTTGTCAAGTACTCGCCACGAACCGGTACTAGGCTAATAATTGCATGTCTCAACTACACTAATTCATACGTTCTGGTATTGTGTTATCGGACAATATACAGCCGTAACCCAGCAACCGGAACGTTAGCAATTAAAAAATCAGTCAATTTTACTTCACATACGTGTACTACAATAGGGGGCTTCCGTTAGGGGGCTCCCGAATCATTTTTAGTAATTCTTATCTATACTTACCTACTACGTACTTCTTATACTTCCAAGAGTGTAGTCGGAGTGTATGGAAATAATGTAATCCATGGATTACATTATTTTGATCACAAAGTTTTGATTACAAAGTTTTGCACTTCTAGCTAATCGGAACTATTTGAATTTCGAAGATTATATTTTTTAAACGTTGCAACCTTTTTAGTAATAAAAAAAAACAATTGGCGGGAAATCATTTGTCAATTGTTTTTTACTACACATCAAAGTACTACTTACGCAACGAAATGGAATTAAGTCGAAAAGATTTTGGAGCGATGATTTTTTATGATTGTAAAAGTTCTCTCTCTCCGCAAGACTGTGCCGCTCGTTTTCAAAATGCTTTTGGGAGAGAAGCACCTTGCTTGAGCACCGTGTGGCGATGGTTTGCTGAATTTGAGAGAGGTCGGGTTTCTTTACGTGACGAATGTCGTGAAGGGCGACCTTCAACTGCCATCAATGAAAATAATGTGGCTACTGTTAAGCGGCTGAGACTGATGAACTAATGAGACAATTCGAGGACTATTGGGGATTAGTATGAGCCAAATTCAGAAAATCTTACACGAAGAATTGAAAGTTCGGAAACTTTGTTGTCGTTGGATCCCTCATGAACTGACAGCGGAATGCTCACAGACGCTGATGAAGTACGACCACAGACATTCTAATGCTGTTTATGACATTGTCACAGGCGACGAAACGTGGATTTATTGTTTTGATACCGAAAAAGAACAGCAATCTTGTGAATGGATGTTTGACAATGAGAACAGGCCAGCAAAAGTAGGCAGGCGAGAAACGTTGGTAAAAAAATGATCACATTTTTTTTCTCAGCTACGGGTCCCATCTGCAGGATTCCACTTGAAAATCCAAAGAGTGTTAATATCGAGTGGTATTCTAACATTTTTTTACCCATGATGTTAAAAAAAGTTCGCGAAAGACGACCACAAAGCCGCGTTCTCCTACATCATGACAACGCTTCTTCACACACGGCCAACAAAACTAAGTAATTTTTATCTTCCGAAAAAGTACTACTCGTCAGCCATCCTGCACATAGCCCCGACCTAGCACCCTGTGATTTCTGTATTTTCACCTATATCAAAGATTAAATGAGAGGTTTCACTTTTACCAATTCCGAAGAGGCAGTTTTAGCGTTCAATCAGCACGTAGAAAACATGCCTTCAGATCTGTGGTCCTCCTGTTTTATAAAATGGTTCGACGGCATGAAAAAAATTTTAAAATGTGAAGGAGAGTATTTTGAAAAGCAATAAACATAATATTTTGGTTATATCATGTTGTTTTTTTAAGTTACGAAAAACTATTAGTGTGACCTACGTAATAGTATGTCTTCTATTGATATCGCTTAGTGGATAGACAATTTTATAATTAACGGCCGTTCCCAATATTCAGTCTATCTCTTACTTGAGATAAAAATCGTAACTATCGTTGACTTTTCTGTCGAAATTAACTTATCAACGGTAACACACCTTATCCGTGCACACTGTCTGTCAATGGGACGACAGTAGAAGTTAGTAATTTATCTCTATCTGTAGATAGTATATTGGGAACGGCCGTTAATTAGCCCATTGCTCATATGAAAAGGCATAATAGGCATTTATTTTCTTAAAATTAACTCCTTTGAATTATTTTTGATGTAATTTCTAATATACTAGATACTACTACCGCTTCGGAATACAAAACAAAATGCAATACAGCACAAATGGCGGTAGTAGTATGTAGTATATTTCACCAAGGGAGGTGGTAATAACGTAATTTATAGTTAATAAATACTACTTATTATATAAAGTGTTTATACCTTTTCCACCATGTTGGAATTTGGCTGCCAGCATTTTATTGTCGAAT
The DNA here is from genome assembly GCF_905404315.1 of Leptidea sinapis. Lineage (NCBI taxonomy): Eukaryota > Metazoa > Arthropoda > Insecta > Lepidoptera > Pieridae > Leptidea > Leptidea sinapis. The sequence goes on from NC_066299.1 coordinate 2,851,160, forward strand.
ACGTACTTATTCCCCAATGTTTAATAGCTACGACTTACTTTCCCCCATTCAACTCATGTGTGTAACTATTATAAAATATTTAAATTGGATCGTATTATAGAAAACGAGTGATTTCAACTTTATAATATGTAGCAGAAATTGACATACCGGTACTCGAATCTTAGCTCAACTGTGCCCTAGGGTGAAAATATATTAGTTTATTGAAAACTGAAAGTAGTGACCACTGCTTTATAGACAACTCTTATAAATTTCAATAAAAATAACTCAAGTTTTATTATATACGGCTTCAAACATCTTCAAAGACCTCAAGCATAGCCGAAGATCTATAAAAGCCAATAACCGTTCGCCGCAGAACAAATCATCCGCTCTAATTATAAGAACCATAAAACAAACGCTATAAAACTGTAATTCGTTTAATAAGTTTCATATCAGCCGACATTAAGGCTATCGCTTGCTCATTAATGTATATTTGTAACACGTTTGAGTGGGCGAACATCTCTGTTACGAGCTTAGAATGTTTACTCAACTGGAGACGACATCAAGCGTAAATAATGTGGGGTAAGGCAAAATGTTATTTGAAGCAATTTACATAAGTACCTGTAACTCCTAGCAGAGGGCATCAACAGCTCATCTCCGTCGGGATCAGTTCTGAAGTGTCTCTTGATTTCACTCCAGGTCAAAACTCCGAAAATATTTGTCATCTTCTTATCGTTGTTTTATACAATACTCCAAAATGTTATGTACACTCCACTCCATATATTGAAGATATTCTTCTTTTGGCACGTTAAAGAAAAATTATGAGATTAAAATTTTAAGATGCGCGCGCATTATTGTAACACAAAAGTAAAAGGGTGAAATTGGTTCCTAAAATTTTTTGACGTTTGCGACATTCGTTATTTTTTTTTTTTTTTGGTTTCTTCGTCCATTATTAGGACAGGCAAAGGGTTCAAGCCCGTGCAGCCGTATTCGTTATTTAATGATTCATTGTCAAAGCCATCTTTGCAAGATTATTACAATATTATTTTATTGTATTGACTAGCACGAGGAATAAACGTCTTGCGTGCATACATAAGTACACACACACTTTTTTATGATTAGAAAGAAGTGTTTAGGTACAATGTTAACCTGATGGCAGTAATGTTAGTAAAGTGAAGTGTCATTAGCTTAGTAGCTTACACAAATGACAGCGCGCTTGAATCCTTCATTTTTGTCTGTGTAACGCCAATAGCGTCTAAATTCGGTTACATGCTCTCAGTTAATGAGTCACATATTCTAATGCCCGCCTCTGCATCTCCGCAATGCACCTTTAGCCTTCACTCATTGCGTTTTGTGACATTCTTTAGAGCTAATGCTGTTCAGTAATGCCATTGGTTATATTTAGCAGTAAGGTTATGGTTAAATAATAGACTATACTATTGTATTGACGACCTGACAGCCCGATAAAGATATGTGCGGTAGCAATTTTTTTTTTCACAGAAAGGGACGGGCAGGACTTTCAGCTGATGGTAATTGATACGCACTGCCTATTACAATACAGTGCCGCTCAGGATTCCCGAAAAAGCTATAAAATCTGAGCGACATAAGATGTTAAGTCTCATTTGCCCCGTAATTTTACTAGCTACGGTACCCTTCAGACCGAAATACATTATTGCTTCACGGCAGAAAAAGGCCCCGTTGTGGTACCTACCCATAATCTAGCCGGCAAAGGTGCCTCCCACTGGTAAAATGTAATATTTAAAATACCAAGGAGCTAATGCAAAGCGTAGCTGATAGTTTACAAGTTGTCAATCAAAATCTGTTACAATATGAATAGATTCGGTTACCTTTTCAATCTTGCAGTATCTCCATTCTATATTCTCTCTCTTCTCTTCTGTTTTTCTCTCCCGCACGCTTTGTATATTGTATATGTGTTACTAAATGATCTTCTATTGACGAAGGTTTCAGATCTTAAATGGAGGCTGAAACGAGGGTGTAGGTTTTGTTTGTACAGTCGTATACAAGCGCGCAGACTCTCTACGAACGCTGGTAATACGCTATCCGCTGGGCGCGCCACTAAAACCCCTTTTGTTCATTTCCCAATTCGCACAATCAATCTGAAGGTCAATTCTGGAGTCTAATACTAGATTAGATAGATAATAAACACTAGATTGTGTCAAATAATAATATGTAACATTTAGTAGTACCTATGTAAAATCTAAGGTTTATATAGATTATGAAAGCAGTGAAAACGTCCAAAAAAAATAGACTTTAGAACTAACCTCTATTTTGAGCAATTCACGCACACTAACACAAAGTGTCATACAAATCGCGAGCACACTAAACTAATATTCCTTGCCTGTTTTTATCGGTTTATTATTAATTAAAATTTCAACAATGTTAAAAAGATGTAGCCACCAAGATACTTCCGTGATGGAAATGCCTCGAAAACGACATTTAACTAATTTTTGATTCGACGGTAACAAGAAAACTTCAAATTTTGCAAAAACTCGAACCACCTCAGCACGATGCATCTCATAAACCACAACAGTTATAAATATTGTAGCTATAACAATAAATGACGCTACGAGCGTTTTTTTTACTTAGTTATACAACCTCACATACAATAAGTTTTAGATACGACTAGGTAATTTTAAATGAAACATAAATTAAACAATCAAAAACCACAAGGTTTTGATCTGCCGCTTATATGGGCGGGATATGTATTGTACACCTACGTATGGCTTTATTTTTATTTCAAGAAACGGCAGAGGTACACCCATACAGCCAACGTGAGTGATGTGAAAAAAAACACAATATATTAATTGGATTCAATAAAAGTATACTTTTCAGCATCTAGACAAATTATATTAAACAGTTTTTTTTCTGTAGTAAATTGTTTAGTCCAATGGTTTGAACAAGCAAGAACATAATATAGTTTCTATTACGTATTAACATATATTTCTATGAACCTACCACGGCGATTTATGATGTCATATATTTCACTAGGTTACTGCGGCAGTATTCTGGCAGTCCATAACGGAACGAATTTTTCTACAGTGATAGCACTTTGCAGTGCTCGCAGTGCATATCGGCAGTCCGTATTGGTGATCGTGGCTGTATAAATAACAGATTAAAGTAGAGAAGTAGAAAAATTAAATTTTAAATTGATTTCGATTTCTAAAATTTAGAAAAGCCTCAGCTTTTGTTACCTCTTAATTATTCAAGAATCTAAGATCACGCACGTGGAATTTTCGACATGTGCAAGGAATAGCCGAGATATTCAAGAATTCTCGGCTTTAATTGCTATATTTAATGAGTTAAATATTGTCGATAGCTTGTGTAGAGCAATACATAAACATTGAATTATAAAGAACAAGAATCCTGAGTGATTCACACTTGTTTTGTACGTACAATACGCTTTTTGTACCTTATTGCAGATAAAACCATCTTAATCGCATGAACTTGTTTTTTATAAATAAAAGTTTGACATGATTATAATCTTTACTAGCACATCGCATCATGTTCTTCTTCATATACTTTATTATATATACTATATTATTATGGTTTGGACTCGTGGAGCGAATGAGTGAAGAAAGAATGACGCATCAAATATATAAGGCAAGTGTGTGTAGGCAAGTCGGTCGCGGGAAACCTCGTAGAACATTCATTGACCAAATTGAGGACGTTTTGAGAAAAGGAGAGGTCCGAAGCACCCGCAACCGGCGAGCATGTATGAAAAGAGTAATGAATGTAGAGGAAGCGTGTGAGGTTTGTAAGGATAGAAGAAAATTGCATTCTATTGTCTCTGCCTACCCCGACGGTAACAAGGCGTGAGTGTGTGTGTGTGTATATACTATATTATTATTATATATTCTACATATGCTTTAGTATATAAGCAATGTTTATTTTGATCAAGTGATTGTGGCTTTATATTTTGAAATTGTAGCTTTGTTTTGTCTTAGACTGCTGGTCTTCCTTTTTTAGTTAAATTTCAATTTCCTCGATTTTGTTCTTCAAATCTAGAGATTGTGGCTTTGAATTTTGAAATTCTTGTTTTATTTTGTCTTAGACTGTTTGTTTCTTTTTTAGTAAAATTTCAATTTCCTCGTTTTTTTTTCTTCAAATCTAGAGATTGTGGCTTTGAATTTTGAAATTCTTGTTTTATTTTGTCTTAGACTGTTTGTTTCTTTTTTAGTAAAATTTAAATTTCCTCGTTTTTTTTTCTTCAAAACTAGTGATTGTGGCTTTGTATTTTTAAAGTCTTGTTTTATTTTGTCTTAGACTGTCTGTGTTTCTTTTTTAGTAAAATTTCAATTTCCTCGATTTTTTATCTTCAAATCTAGTGATTGTAGCTTTGTATTTTTAAATTCTTGTTTTATTTTGTTTTAGACTGTTTGTTTTTAGACTTTTTTAGTTAAATTTCAATTTCCTCCTCTGAGCTTTTTGATTTTATAATAGACCTGGAATCTATGATTTTTGTCAGTCAAGCGTTCGAGTTGTCTCAGTCGTTGTTCTCTACTACATACAGCAATTTTTCGCGATTATTTCGCTTGAATACAACTATAACCTTTTTTTTATCATTATATTATTTTATTTATTATTTATTACATATACCTATTAGCCAACGATGTATACCTTGTTCAGCAAATAAATGATTTGATTTGATTGATATAAATGTTAACCAAAGATAATTATTATCTATAAGTAATACATTTCCTGTTTTTGATATTTCAATAATCTACCAATAGAAGGTCTCCCTAATATATTTTTCCAATCCATCCATGGATGACGTATTAATATTTCTTGCTTGGTATTAGTATGAATGACAAAAATTATCAACGACATAATTATTACTCGAAACGGCTTAACTCACGTTCAATCAGTGTAGGTACTAACTAAATCAGGCTGAATGAGGTCTTGCGATTGCGCCCTTTCTTGCACTGCGTGTTTGAGCTTGCCTTGCCTGTCAAGTCACATGAAAAACAAATCATAACAGAGTTTTCATTGTGAATCACGCCAACGAAGTTTTATCTTTTGGTGAATTCTTACTATAAATATATATTTATAGACTTATCATAAATCTTTACAGACATAATAAGGAACGATGCCTTGTAATAACGAGAAGTAAGTCCAAACAAACATAACCAGGTCAGCCGCAAGGCCATTCCAACAATCAACACCAATTTACTAATTGAAGACTCATCTCAAATAACTGTCAAGGTAACCTCGATCCCGTGCGTATTGACCTGGGAACAGGATAAACGTATACAGGGTGTCCCACGGCTATGCCACGTGGAGGGGCCTTAAATATTGTAGATGTAACATTTTAATTGAAGATGTAAAATATTATCATTGAACCGGAAATTGAACCCCGCTACACGAGAAATAATAGCTATATCATACCGATCGAAAGGCTTCATCATAAGCCTTATTTTTTGCTAAATAACATAACTAAAAAAAAGAACACCATGAATTTTAAAAGTTCATATTTTTGCAAAAGCTGATATTGCCGTAGTGTTTACCAAACATTGATCGGCCATGTCCCGGTAATATTCACATTGACCGATTACTTTTAAGCCCAAAATGGTTTCATTAGTTAAAATAATACATACTCATTTAGTAAAAGGGTTTCATTATTACTACATACTTTGTTATCGTCTATTTTGCTGCTTTTTTTTTACTAAAGAATCAACGCTCGAGGAAAGTTTTTTAAAACAAGGCGGGAATGTTGCGGCCCGGTATTTTATTGTGATGGCCCGGTACCGGGTCCCGACCCGGCAAATGGGAAACGCTGCCGTATGTATGGATATACAACTGACATTATCTTTTTCGATTCCCATTTCAATCAGGAAATTATCTAAAAATCAATGAATGCAGTTTAAATTGTATTTTTAGATTTAAATAAAGTCTTCGTTCAGTAAAATGTTACATGTACAATATTTAAGGTACTTCCCTTCCATGTGGCATAGCCGTTTGATATCTTGTATAGTGCTATTTACTCTTCCAAATGTAGACGAATGTACATTGTTGATTGGAAACGAGTTCAGTGGAGCCGCGCGACTAAAATGTACCTCGTCTTTGATATCAGAATGAAATATCTACGGATCTGGCATACAAACCTCCTTGGTCTGCGCATTAGTATAAATATTAATAATTTACATTTGGAATGACTCTATTTTAGACTCTATATTTAAAACTAGCCGTTCCACGCCTGCTTCACTGGGCGAATTTTAAAAGGAAATAAATTAAGTTTTCTTCATCTTATTACAAATACAATAAAAAAAATAAGTAGCCATAAACCATCTAGGATAAATTGCGCATCGAATGGTGGTAGTTTCATGTTGATACGATCAGTTTTTAGGCGAGAGAGAGCCTCAAACAAAGACCATTTTCATATGTACATATATATATATATATATATATATATATATATATATATATATATATATATATATATATATATATATGATGTAGGTATGATGTGTTTGTATTTTTGTCCTCAATATAAACCAATTCCATTTATCTATTTTAGCATGAATGAGTAATGAAAATTGAAGTTATACCTACATTCAAATATTTTCATTCAAACTAGGATATGAAATTACTGATTGAAAGTCAAGAACTACTCATTCGAAAAAGTATTGACCAGACAGGAACGGGCGCATGAAACTCAGTGGGCTTCTGTTATTCCATAAAATATTGTTAAAATACAATTAAAATTTATTATTTAATCGACTGAGGGTGGTCGTTCCATTTTCAATCTGTGTTATCAATTAGATTATAAGTTTACTAACAATGGATCGTGGTTATATGAAAACAAACGTATTATTAAAAAAAAGTAATTGTTGTTATAGTAACATAAGTGTGTTATAGTTGATAAACATAAAAGTAAACAACAGAACATATCCATTCCATTCTCGGCTGTTTTCTCCTTGTTTTATTCCTAGCACAACACATTAAAAAAAAAAATTCGTGAATATTTTTTCATATTTTTGTAAGTAGTGTCCGGCCGATACATGGTGTATTGCTGTCATCTCTGGTCTGGCGCACCCCAGTATCAGCTCGATCCATTTGAACGCGTGCAACGCAGAGCGGCTCGAATTGTCGGGGACCCAGTGCTCTGTGAACGGCTGGATCACTTGGCGTTGCGTAGAGACGTCGCTTCATTGTGTGTCTTCTACCGCATTTATCACGGGGAGTGTTCCGAAGAGCTGTTTAACCTGATTCCTGCCGCCGAATTCCACCTTCGCACGACACGCCACAAATTAGGATATCATCCCCACCATCTGGATGTGTGGCGGTCCTCCACAGTGCGGTTTTCAAGGAGTTTTCTTCCACGTACTACAAAGCTGTGGAATGAGCTTCCTTGTGCGGTGTTTCCGGGACGATACGACATGGGTACCTTCAAAAAAAGCGCGTACACCTTCAATAGTTCGTAAGAGTTCAAATATTGCATAAAATGGCGTAATCTTATAGGCCGCAATAGAGTCTCGTTAATACAAGCCCGCCAATAATAAGCGAAAATATTAAAACAGTTCAGTAAACAATATTTAGATACCTCCTTCCCATGCAGTTTAAAAAAAAATCGATTGGTTAATTTTTGGAGAAGGAAATAGGAAGTCGAGAACAAAACCCTGATTTTAGTCGGACCTGTGTCTTGCCCGAATTAGCGCGACAGAAATATTAATTTAAATTTCATAAACTTATGGGCTAATTTTACCTCTTAACAATTGGACATAACGTACTTACTGCAAAGTTCATTCATATGTTAGAATAAGTATATTAAACTTAAAAAGGGATACATTATCTGGAAGTAACTAGTATTAAAATACAGGCCCGGCCTAGTTTAATGCTAGTGACAACTAAAATAATATAAAATATTTTAATTAACTATTAGAAACACTACTTATCCTACGGGATTAGTGGTGCGATTTAAAAAAAAAAATATCATGATTCAAGAAATTGTACAAAACAAATGTGTTACGAAAGTAAAAAGAATTGTTTCAAAACTTTTGTGTGGTAAAGGTTATTATAACATAAATTATTTTCTTAATGATACCACAGACTGGGAATGTAACGAACGCCGTCAGGCTATTTAATTATACATTTTATTGTTCGATATTACAAAATATAATGTAAAGAAAGTTTCTTGCACCCGTTCTTCTAAGGTCTGAGGATACAACGAGTATTTCGAATGGATGGTAAGTTTTTGACGTTCAATAATTTTAGGTGATTTTCAGTTTATTTTTGTCTCAATGTTCTAACATAATCTATAATGCAAATTACATATTAATGTAATTTTAAATTCATGTTAACGAATGATAAAACCAGATATTAGTATTCTTAATTTTGTCTGTCTATTTATTTGCTTTTGTTTCAGCTAAACTCCGAAAAAATGAACTGAAATCTACACAGATTATACAGGGCTTTCAATGATAGCTATTTTAGAGTCACTAAGGCTATATATATTTAAATTATATGGGCTGAAACCCCAAATAAAATTTAAAAGTACTTAAAATAGTGAACAAAAATCGGATTGACCCGTAATCAAATACGACGCAGGCCATATTCCGGGCGGTCGCTTGTTTGCATGCTTTATTTTTGTGTAAACTGGTGATTGACAAAATGTCATATCCAAAGATGTGGTATCGTGGGCGACGCAAACCTACATAGGAGGTACGGCTGCGCGGTGCAATCACCGAACGTTCCCGTGAGAACTCGACCGCGTACTCTGTGGCCCGTTGCCCCCCGCCTCACCCCGCGCCCTCCGACAGCCGTTTACCCCGCCCCGCGCGCACCCCGCCACCACATGCCATGTGAAAAAGGTCAAACACTTGAGATACTTTTGCGAAACGCTTACTGTAATTTGCAGACGTTGGCCTAATCTGTGGCAAAGCGAAAACTTACAAGATGCAACGGAGATAGCAGATAAAATATTATGTAGTATATTAGAAATGACATCAAAAAGAATTCTAAAGGAATAAAGTTTGAGAAAATAAATGCCTTTTAAAATAGTAGATTTTACAACGAATGCACAAAACGAACTATTTTATCCGAGACTCTTAGCACTGATAGTAATGTCGAGGGTAAAATGGTTTTGTGGACGAGTTATAAACTCTGCTTTTCATTTCGATTGCGGGGAAATGAAACAGTAGTAATAACATGGAAATTTTTAACTATTTTAGCAAATTTTGAAGAAATTAATATACGCACGAAAAAACAAGACCTGTTTACCGCCGCTTTTTTTTTAATCTTACGACATTGATATTAGGCTTGGGCTCCAGACCTATACAGCCTACTATTAAATTAATTTTGTAATTTATATATTTTCAATTAATGAAATAACCTACCGTATTTTAATTTAAATTTTAATATCTTTTATGTCTTAAAAAACACGTGAGGCACATAAAATAAAGCAAATATTATAAAATAACAAATTCTATCTCTGAACTTTTTATTGTGTTTGGCTGTATGGCTCATTTTCTTTGCCTTAATATAGATATGTACATTTATGAGTAGAGTAGAGAGATACACGTTAATGCAATGCACTTGTGCACAAAAATCGATTTTGTGCAGCATATATCGTGCACAAATAAGCAATTTCAGAGCATGAGAAGTGAAAAATAAATTTTGTATCTCTGTATGTACGACCGATATTACCTAATGTGCTACTGCTATAGGACTGAATATTTGGAAGCGGTTTATATATACATATAACTTGATCACGGCGAGGTTAATAATACGAAATATAACTAATTTTGTACCAAAAGAATTAATAAAACATTTACAAAATTAACCTTCGATAATTGTGTGTATTTATTTTCATTTAAGTTCCGGTAACCCCTAGCTGGGGCAGAGGAATGTGGATGACATTGCATCTTCATCGCGATCGGTCCTGAGCAACTCTCCTAATTTCACTCCAGGTCTTTCCGACACTTTGATAATATTATTTTTTAAGCCCTTTAATTCGCCTGAAATAGATACCAGTTTAGTTTCGTGCCAGATTTTGGCGGGACACCAAGTCCTGAGGATGTCTCGTGTAGAGGCGAAACACGTGTCGAATTGTTTTAAAAACAAATATTGGCGGAATTAACACTAAAGAAAACTTAAATCATTTGTTAGAGAAGAAGTTATGTGCTTAAGCGTTGCCCCGTCAATTATCAAGTAGACATTCCTATGACGTAGATACCAAACGGGCTCGTCAAAGCCATTACTGACTTACTGAGGAATGTCATTCTGATCGTCCTTCGTGACATTATGGGACATCGACTCGGCCTGAATTGCTTCACAAAATTACGAATCGTTAAAACTAAATTAGTTAATTGCGACAAAAACCCAGACGCATTCTGTTCGTGTAATTTTCCGATGTGCCGCTAATATGTGTAACTTTTGTTAGAACACGCCAATCTCTGGATCAGTTTATAAAAATTTAATATACGATCACAAAAATCGACACCTTTTTGCTCTTAATAGTCATTTTTATTGTAACTAATTCTAGTAGGCTTCATAAGATACATAATAGCTCTAAGCGTAAATGTATACACTTTTCTAAAAAAGTCCAAGCCACTGTTCAGGCATTATCTATAAATAAATTTAAATGTTTAATTAAAAATGTGCAGTCGTAAATCCTACTACTCCACAGCTGAATATCTGAGTGATCGGACAGCCTGGGACTAGATTATGTATGATTATGGGATATGATTATAAAATAATAGCAATGACAGTATAGTATTGAATATTTCATTAAAAAGAGCGCAAAAAAAGAATGCTGTGAATGTTCATTGCGCCCCTTCTTCTCTCTCAGAGCGCCATTTGTTTCCGAAGCGGTAGTAGTAATATCTAGTATATTAGAAATGACATCAAAAAGAATTCTAAAGGAATCAATTTTGAGAAAATAAATGCTTTTTATGCCTTAACAACGGAAGGCCTTAGATAAAGAAATTACCAACAACAGCCTTTTTTGCCTTTCTGAAAGGAAATACCTTTTACAATGTTACTAGGTATACGTCAAAACCCAAACGCATATAATACCTTTTACCCTGTAAACAAAATTAATTTAAGCACCATTACTATTTTATTAGGTACCTACTATTACATTATTTATGCAAATTTGCTTCGAAGTGCATGACTTTCATTGAATGAAATTTTCACAATTGAACGTTTATCTCTTAGAATAAGGATTGGTCTCCGCTGCGCTCTAACTAGATTCCGCAGGCGTAGTCGCAAAGTGCGACAACTAATACTAAGCCAAAGTGGGCGTACTCGAGGTGGTCTCGTACAATGTGTGACGTTGACGTGCCACATGTACTGATAAACTTTGCTAGTAATAGTTGAAACTAAAATGCCAGATTGCGTTGTAAAATAATATAATATTACAATAAATCTACTGGTATCACATAGCATCGGTAAGAATTTTGTATTTTATTTAAATCACTGAAAACAACACGAAGCGAATGTTACAAAATTTTAAAGCACACAAGTATCTCATAGTTGCCGTTATAAAAAAGCTATTGTTCTTAGATAGTGCGGTATCTAGTTGGAGCGCAGCGGCGACCAAACCTTAATCTAAGGTAATGTATGTATGATGAAGATATTATATTTAGACGTTTCGTACGTGTCGGTGACGCGACCTTGAACATATATCTTCTAACGATAACTCAATGCTCCCAAAAGAGTTTTCATATTATCAAACATAACATTTTCTAAAGTTTCATAATCGTAATTCACCGATAAACAAGCCATCATAATATTAATAGTTGAGTCAGAGTTCTGGGAAACATTTTCCTCCCACGATTCTATTGCGATTTTATAGCTAAGTATTTACCTCGTGTGAAAATATTGAACAATGAAATTGTAAAGACTGTTCTGAAAGGCATCTCATTGAAAACATGCAACACAACCATTATACAAAGACCTACCTCACCCCCCTCGCCACTGATCCGTAAGATAGATACGCGGCTTGTTCCCAGTAAATGAAAGCTCTTCACAACTGGATGTGTGGTTCTCATGCATTCATTGAGCTTCCTTCACACGGTCAAAGACGACAAAAAATAATACAAAAACTCCGTTACGCTCCCGAAAAAATGTTCTCGTAATGTTGAATTTCTCATTGATAAAACTGAATTGATGCATGGCCGTTTGATCTCCTTAACACATACATCGCTCTGGTAAAGATAAAACTTTATCAATACTTAGAAGTTCGTGAACACAGCTATTGAAATGAGATAATGATTTTGTTTTTATCTATTGATATATCATTTCAAACAAAATTCATTATCTGTGTGAAATCATGTGGCTTAAATTATTCTCAAATTATTTCATAGTCATAAAAATGCATTTATTTTCTAAAAATTGATTCCTTTAAAATTGCATTTGATGTCACTTCAAATACTACCACCGCTACGGAAACAAATGGTGCTCTGTGAGTGAAGAAATGCACCCTTAGAATCTGTTTTTGATAAAATAATATATACAATATTGTACTGTCATTGTTTTTGCTATAAAAATAGTCTGTTTAGGCACTCCATGTTTAAACATATAAAACACAAGCGAATTTGTGCCAATAATCTATCTATATATATAAAAATGAATTGCTGTTCGTTAGTCTCGCTAAAACTCGAGAACGGCTGGACCGATTTGGAAAATTTAGGTCTTGAATTATTTGTGGAAATCTAGAGGAGGTTTAAAAGGTGAATAAATAGGAAAATGCTCGGAATTAAATAAAAACAACAAATTTGTTTTTCCTTTGATGTGTCCATACATAATTTCTATGAGATAATTTATTGACGCACGGTTTGACAGTTCTGCTGTGAAACAATTTCATTACGACAGCAAGGTGCATATTTTACGAAGTAATTCTTGATGTTATGACATATTATAGACAAATTCATAAAAAACAGGATTTTATTTATTATATACAGAACAGCGTCTGTCGGGTCAGCTAGTTGCCAATAAAATTGCTCCGTTGCAGCGGCAGAATTTATGGTTATTTGAAATTTTAGAATCCAAATTTTTTTAAGCAAGACATTCATCTTCATTCATCAAGACACCCAGAGTCTGGGTTGCATCGCAATTACGCTCGTCACTATGAGACATAAGAATATATGTATTTTTTTGTCTAATAAGCCAGAGATTATCGTATTTCATCGTATCGTGAAGAAATACACAAACGAAAAAGACTCATCAGCTTTAGTTTATTAGTAAATATAAATAAAAATAAATTATACGACCTATTATTGTCATGATTTCTTTATAGAGAGATTCTTATTAATATCAGCAGAATTAGCCCTCATTCAATCACGCAATTATACTCACTTATAATTCTTATTATTTTTTGCTTTTAGTGTTCTTATTAATATTACTAATTATTGAATTAGGTCATGAAATTTTATGTAATTTTTGTTTTGTTGTTAGTACTTTTTTATTGTAATATTATTATTTTAGAATGGTAACCCTTCAAATAATATGTATTTAACCTACAATCCACTAGACCACCTGGGGTTCTCCGGAAGACCAGCGCTGATCATATCACCTGTGGGTATGATCAGTATTATGCTGATGTGAACTCCAATTCTGCATGTTGATACAAATTAATAATTAAGTTTACTTGTAAAAAAAATAAATAAATAGTTGATTTTATGAGAACAAGGACTAGGGAATATGAAATTAATATTATTCAATCATCGAGTTCAAGGTCCACTTAGCGTATAACGTAACAGATGGGTCCCAAATGTGCGTGGGACGAAACAGATGGGTCTCCCTTTAATTCCTTGAATGAGTCCCTTCGCTAACGAATATGTGGAACCCATAAACATTCCCACGATTTACGAAAATGAATAAAAACTTCACCGCGTGTCTTCAACCACTCGACTAGTCAAGATTTTAATATTTATCAGCCTTACAAATGGACGAAGTTCCTGAAAAACGTTCCAAGCCACAAACATCACATTTTAAGGAATTCGTGTTTAAAGTTTAATAAACATTAGTGTATTCATAACATGTGGGTTGGGCTACTAAGACATGATGTCATTTAAAGAGTTACAGTAGGGCTGCCATTTTTTGTCAGTGCGTTAATATGAATCACGTGACCAGTTTTGTGTTCTTAACTCAATTTCGAAATGATTGTGGTTTGGAACGTTTTTCTGGAATTACGTCCTAATAAATATGGTATTTATACCTGAGAACAAACCAAGAACATGCAAAATGTTGACTATATCGCTGACAACACTGTCAATACAATGGTATTATGGCCTATGGACTTGCATCCCGTGCCACTAAATAAATTTAAAAAAAAATGGTATAATTGGAATGTCAACTGTCAAGCAGCCTTGCAAATAAACGCGGGAAAAGTAATACGTCCGAACAAAGCAATCATAAGCAAAATGTGTATTTGTAAACATTTAGCATATTCTTGGTTTATTCTCATGTGTAACTTTATACCTAGTGTATTTGTAGAGCCGTATAAGTTTCGCTGGGCGATAATTATGCCAAGACTGTCTACTGTTATTATATTTTATCATCTAAGGTTTCCGCACTCGAAGGTAACAACGAGAACAGAATGTGTTATTCATATTTTTTAACCGACTTCTTTGGAATGAAAACTTCTTTAGGCACGATGAATACAATATTATCTTGTGGGTTTTGAATGAGATTGTTGAGCTGTCATGCTCGGTTATGTAACGCTCCTTCTAGTAAAGCCAGCTTGACTTGAGTTGAGCAAGAGGTTTTTGTATATTATTTTTTATGATAAAAACCTAAGTTTTATCATTTTGATTACAATCTAGCCTTAGGTTAGCATAAGCAATTAAATTTTAACATAATTAACTAAGTAGAGTTAAACTAAAAAAGTGTCCATTATCACTATTCTTATTCTCTCTATTAAGGGGAAGACACTATGTTCTTGTGTTGATTACAATTAAGAATATTGAAGAAAAAGAAATTGTATTTTGTGAATATTTTGTAAAAAAAAAATTATTTGGTCCACCAATTGGGACAAATACAATAGACAGTAAATACAGTGCCTTCCCTTTACACGGTGGGCATGATACTCAAATAAACAGAAGGTACTTAATAATAGTAGTAAGACTGTAAAAATAATACTAAAAGAAATAAGAAAGACACCGGGATCACATATCATCAGTAATCATTTTGTATTTTATTAATTTCAATGTTAAATAGCACGAAGCGTATAGTAAACAATTTAAAAGATGCCATTGAGTGTCAAGATGCCACGCACACGAATACCTATCTAATAGTTGCCGTAATAAGAAAGCTATTGTTCTTAGTCGGTATCTAGTTGGAGCGGAGACCAATCCTTAATCTAAGTATTGAGCTATCCAAAGCAATGTCAAGTTTAACAATGAGTTTTGTTAAGTCTCACTTCAGAGATAAAACAGTAATTTGTCGTCTAGCCAGACAAAATAAACGCAGGGTTCTACATGTGCTTACATACCGGCAATGTTCACGAAACCATAAGGTCGAAATCGCCGGGAATGTCTTGGGGATTAGGTACGCGCTTTGTTCACAAATTAAAAATTCTGGTTTTACGATATTATTACATATTGATTCACTTGATGACGTTCTATACATATTTCACTACTAGCCGTTCCCGCCCGCTTCTCTGGGCGAATTTTAAAAGGAAATAAATTAAATTTTATTTATCTTATTACAAATACAATAAAATAATAAGTAGCCATAAACCATCAAGGATAAATTTCGCATCAGGATTTTAATGGGGATTACTTCATGGAGCGCAGTTTGGTCCAACTTGAGAGATAGTTTTTATTTCAATTTGGGACCCATAATTATTTTATTTTCAATATTTGTTTTTTATGGACATATTTTATATCAGAGAATTTATTGACGCACGGTTTTGACAGTTCCACTGTGAAACAATTTCATTATAACAACAGGGAGCATAAGTATAGATAAAGATTAATTCGTTATTTATATTATGTTCGTGTTCATGTGATTGATGAAGCCACAAGATATATATAAGGTGTACGGATTGCACCACAGTTCAATGCAACATAGTATATGTTCGTATCGCGAAAATCTAGTGTGTATCTATACCTACATCAATATTTGATGGTACCCTTAGATAATATTTACCCCTAGATAGAGCCTCTTGCTGCTTACTTTAGTGTGCGTGACAAGCTACGTCTTACACTCGCGATTTGTATGTTCATTTTGTGTTAGTGTGCGTGCATTGCTTAAAATAGAGGTTAACAGTCAACCTCTATTTTTTTCGACGTTTTCACAGCTGTCACAGACTATCTAGACGCATAAATAATCTAAGATGGTACCCTAAACTTAACTCCTATATCTTATTCTAAGAAAATGGTATGGAAAAGAACCCCTCCTTAAAATTATATTTTTTTTAAAGTTTCGTTTAATTATATTGAATCAGTATTGCCAGTATTATTGTATTTGAATAAATTAGTATTATTCTTATGAATCAGAGAACGCATCCCATAAAAATGGCCGAATAAAACATTCACACAGCTAATAACGGCGCCTATTTCTGCCGCGAAGCAGTAATGTGTAAGCATTACTGTGTTTCGGTTATAAGAGCGCCGTAGCTAGTGAAATTACTGGGCAAATGACACTTAACATTATATGTCTCTAGTTGTAGTGGCGCATTTTTGGGGTTTTTCAAGAATCCTGAGCGGCACTGCATTGTAATGGGCAGGGCGTATCAATTACCATTAGCTGAACATCCTGCTCGCCTCGAAAAAAGAAAATCAAACTTATTAGAGACTCTGTCAAATCTATCAAAATCCATATAATGATGAAGGGTTAATAATATATGAGTTAATAACCTCAATATAAAGCTGAAATATGTCCTTAGAATCCAAGTAAATACTTAATTAACTTGCCTACAGCTAAATACAAAACTAAAGCTGCAGTAATTTTCAGTTAAAATTATGAAGCCAGTTATTGTTTCTCGTTTTGTATAACTATTTACATTCCATGGGTTAATAGGAGTTGTTTCGTCTGCATTCCATGGCCGGCTCCGGTATCCAGCTCTGGAATTTCTTATCCAGCAACCCGAGACGGAAGGAGCTACGACGGAAGCGGTTCATGGAATTGAAAAACTCCGTGACAGTACGTTCTATCAACCTTGAACACACATTCAAATATAATCTTTAATGCAAGGCATCATGGATCAAATTTAAAATTAACATGTGACGTGCTTACGCGCGGAGAATGATCGCGAAATTTTACACCAAACAGTACTTCAAAACAGCTTTGGAGCGGAATATTTATCATTGAAATTCAAACCTTATTGCTTTTATGTGACAGTTTAGAATTGCGTTCAGCTATTTGTATATAAGACGTGTAGTTTCTAGAAAGTTCCGTGCTACGGCGCGCAACCGTTTCGCTCCAACGTACCGTGCATCCTGCCTTAACACAAAATGTTATTTTCCAAGTGTTTTTATCTCCAGCCAGTCAAGATAATAAACAAACACTATAATTTTTACACTTTTTATCAAGAAAAAAACATAAACACGAAAAAAACACCTGACTTCTCCTGTGGGAATCATTTTCCTATCTGCTTATTTGTCCATATTAAATACTCAAATCTTAGATTATTTATACCTACGTTTGGATAGACTATGACAGTTGTGGAATCGAATTAAAAACGAAAAAAGGATTGTTTAATTTTATGAAACAACGGTAAAAGTGAAACTTTTATTCACATTATAGACATTTAACTAAAAAAATTTGGAATAATATTCCATTAAGGGTATAAAAATCACTTTATCAATCTTAATTTTATACTCGGAAAATTGGAATGATAATAGGAAATAATAAAAGTAGACTAAGTCTCCAACTAATGTTTTTATTGAACTCTGTGTATGTAGAGAGTAAGACTGTCGACCGTCACGCGACATGCAACTCACAGACGAAAAATTTTGAGACGATGTCATAAAAGTTTCACTTTAAAAATTTAGTTTAGAACTACCCTCTATTTTAAGCAATACACGCACACTACTACGTGTCATCAGGCACAAATCGCGAGTGTAAGACGTAGCTTGTCACGCACACTAAACTATTATGCAGAAGTAAAAGTCAAGATGTAATCAAGCGATCGAAAGCCTTTGCGACGGTTATAAAGCAATATTTACTTTATGGTTACTTATCTTTAAAAAAAGAACCGTTTATTTCTCGAAAGGCATTCGAGCACGTGAGGCAAAAACGAATATTTGCTGTACAAAATTTCCTGTTTCAAGGCAGCCGATCTCCCACCGAGAAACTACATATGTTTTAAAATACTCCTCGCAACAGCACGCTACTGTTAATAATTGTTTATCAAATAGTTTAGCTGCCCGCATTGGTCGTCCATCTCAATTGTAAACGGTTATTGGAAATCAATTGTCACCGCTTAAATGTCTCAACAAGTTAAATTAACGATTAACGACATTGGTGAACGATACCCATCGACACATAACAGGGAATTATTATTATTTATCTCTTTGGCGTCTATTGAGTTCCTTTAAGGCGAAGGGTAAGCATTAAACATGCAAAAAAGGTGTTTTTAGACAAATTTGGTGGTTTAAATATAGCATTTGGAGCTATGAACACTTCTTAATCCTGTTATAAATACCCTTAAGTCTTATTTGTAGGTTTCTAATGCTTGCTGTTGGTTATAGTTAACACTCGAGAGCCTTTTTGAACTACCACTTGTCTTTGAAGTTAAACAAGTTTTTTCGCATGGCATGACGCATTTGTTTAGTACTACTCTCAGAAAAGTTATTCTTATAGCTTGTACTTTTTTGTGTAGGTAAATTTATTCAGATTTGTTATGAATAACGAGGATTGTAGGCATATAAACTGTTAAAATGTTACGTATTCCACGCAAGATTTTCGAAAATATTAGCTTTGTTGTATAGATGGCGGGCCGACGGCGGTGTACTTATATCGCTCAAGGTCGCTGGCATTTAGTGTCACCTTAAAAGTAAATGTACACACGTAAAATACTACGAATACATTGTAAACAACAAAACCTACATAATTTTAAAAAACTAGAATTTAAAGATTTAGGAAGCTCAAAATTATATTGATTTTGAGAAGAAGCTAGATCAGAATATGATGTTAAATGCGTTTTTATTTAATAACAACAATATGAGATAATAGTCAATGTAGTGTTTGTGATCGGACAGCCTGGGACTAGATTAAGATTATTTTATAGCTATAGAAATGACTGTACAATATTGTATATTTTTATTGAAAAGAGCGCAAAAAAAAGAATGCTGGGAGAGTTTCTCGCGCCGGTTTTTCTCTCTCAGAGCGCCATTTGTTTCCGAAGCGGTAGTAGTATCTAGTATAGTAGAAATGAAATCAAAAAGAAATCTAAACGAATCAATTTTAATGAAATAAAGCCATAAAAAAATCACATAACATACAAACTATGGAATGAAAACTCTTGCTGTTCTTGCATGGGTGCTGTTTTTTATTGTTATAGCAGGAACCATAGAGATCTTGGTTAAAATTATCTGTGAATACATCATCTGTAAAAAATTCAACTGTCTAAGTATCACGTTTCATGAGATACAGCCTGATGACAGTCGGATAGACAGATGGGCGTACAGCGGAGTCTTAGTAATAGAATTCGGTTTTACCCCTAAAAACACGATATAGCTGCCTGTGACTGAATCTAGGCGAGAGTTACACAGGACAGGAAGCAATGGAAAAGGAAGAATCTTTAGAAGAAGCCTATGTCAAGAAGCACCCCAAAATTCCACATGTATTGTTAGGTTAGTGTTTTTTTTTATGATAATAAGGGACGAGACGAGCAGGACGTTCAGCTGATAGTGTGCGTGCATTGCTCAAAGTAGAGGTTAACTGTCAACAAAGTCTGTATATTTCTTTGGGAATATAATTATCATTCGTTCGATGACTAGTGATGATAGGTACCTCACCTACCGGTATACCGCCATGAAGTGAAAGTGAGGTCGCGACGCTTTCTATCCGCCAACAATCCGCTCTCGATGGACTTTTTGCGAAAGCTGTAACCATTCTATCGACACCGCATGTTATGGTTACGTTATGTTATAACAAGCTGGCTATCTGTACTATATCTTATATTATAATATATATTATAAAGAGGGAAGATTTGATTGTTTGTTTGTTTGCATTGAAAAGGCTCCGAAACTACTGAAGCGATTTGAAAAATTCTTGCACTGTTGGGAAGCCACACTACCCCCGGGTGACATAGGCTATTTTCAAAAAAAAAATAGGATCCTTACTTAAAGGCTAGTGACATAAAAAAATGTACGCGAACGACGTCGCGGCGTATGAGCTATGTTTAATATACCAATTTAGTATTTACCTTCATAATACAAGCAACTTTTGGCGACTTCACTTGCCTAGGTTTTAATCTGATTCCGTTAAAAATTTCGATGTTTCTTGCACGCAACCCTAAATCATTTTCAAAATACAGGCAGCCTAACGCACTACCTGTTTGTCAGTGAAAGTTCTGTCAAAATTGTCCAATCTGTTCGGAGATAAGCTGAATAAAACGGCTGCCAAACAGATCTGATCAGATCATGATTATTTTCTTATGATAACTTAAAATTCATCTGTTGAGTAGATAGTTTCAGATGTTTAATCACACAATAGCAAACCTCTATCATTTTAATTATACATTCTACAGACGTAACGGTTTTTTAAATTGTAATGAAACAAACAGAAAATGATACGAGAGCTAGCCCAATTCTAATATATTTTGGTAACGTAATGTTTCTAATGATTGCACAAACAAACTGACAAGAAATAAAAAAATAACTAGTTTTTTGCCGAGCTTACCTAAATAAAAAAAAAACTATCATTAATATACAGAAAAACATAAATGCCTTCATTTTATCTACAAAAAATGTATTTGCCTAAAACATAGACTAAAAATCCAACTATAGAAACGCAATATTATAATTTCAGGAATTACAAGGCTATGTAAAATTACATTCAAACGTAAAATCATGTAGGTCGTGCAATAAACTTTCACCGCAATGTCTTTCAACATTCACGATTGCATAAAAATAACAAATCGAGGAAGTTTCATTTATATATTCGTGTTTTCTGTGCTGTCTGTACTCGCATTAGTCCCACCGCTATACGTGACGTTTTACACGAATACGAACTGCTGTGAAAATACCATGGGCCACTTCTATATGTTTAAGAATTCATTCACTCTTAATACTAGCGATATGTTGTCTCCACCCGAATCATCTCGTAAATAATAACAATATTAGTGTGTGGAAAAAACGGTATCAGATATCATTAGAAAAATATATGTGACAACTAGAATAATAACTCTATGACAGACGATAAGTAAGTAATTGTTGCTATCCTTTAAAATATATAATAAAACTTTTAATGTTAATTACTTTGTTTATATTTTGTATCTCTCATAACCATTCTCCTTGGTATTTAGATGTATTAAGGATGTCATCATAAGAAAAATTGTACCAAAATATACAAATTTTTCCCAAAAATGGACGATGCGGAACGCGAATCCGCGTCTCTTAAGATACACGCCAAGGCTCTTGCCAACTAAGGAACCCGTCGAATAAAGGCATAAAAGGCCTTTATTTTCTTAAAATTGATTCTAAAATCATAGTACCTCTTCGGGAACAAATGGCGTTCTGAGAGATAAGAAGGGGCGCAAGAAACTCTCCCAGCATTCAATTTTTGCGCTCTTTTTAATAATAATAAAATATACAATATTGTACTGACATTGTTATTGCTATAAATATATAATCATAATCTAGTCCCAGGCACAGAGCCATTTCTTAATAAAACATTTAAATTTATTTATAGACAATGCCTGAACAGTGGCTGGGACTTTATTATAAAAGTGTATACATTTACCCTTAAAACTATTATATATCTTTTTTCTTCATTCTCTACAGACTTTCCACCTTTGATCGGCAAACAGATCAAACTCTGGTACTAACGTCAGAGGGGTATTTAATAAATCAAGAGACGGACAAGGGGTGTGTTTGAATGCGACACAGTACTAGATGTAGAGCTTTGCTAGGGCGCCCGAATCGACACACGCACACATAGGTAAACACGATTTACACGACCACTAAGCAATCTTGGGGAGACAAAACTATTGAGTGCCACGCCGTACGCCGCTGAGACTGATCGCTGTACGAGTTAAATTAGCCGCGAAGCGCCTTCCACGTCGCCAATCTTTTTGTAAGTAGCAACCCTGGCGGTCCGCCCAGACGTACAGTATTAATTTCAAGACTGAGTTTCGCTACTGTTTTCTTACTTGTATTGTGGTACGGACACGCGACATGACAAACAGGACTTATTTTCTATCTAATCTTTAAAAAAAACTTAATCAGTTATATAATACACCGACGCAGTTCAAGAACATCTCTCGGTTATCAATTTAATTACAACATAAATTATACTTCGACAGCTGCGTGCATCTCCGCGAAACAATGGCTTAAGTGTCGTACAAGAGTGGTGTAAACTGTGGAGGCATTCTTTACTTCTCTGAAGGCGAACTACACAATGTCCATTGTGCAACTCCTGAGCACAAAGCTGATTGTGAGCGTGAAACGAGATCCTCATGCTATGAGCCTGTGTATAGGACTTGACAGTTTCATTATATTTCTTCCTCGACATCATAATTACAATTTATAGTTATACTGTACTTGACTTCTATAACCTAACAAACTCACAAATATTAGGTACTTGGTTATATCATTAGTTTAGACTAGCTGACCCGGCAAACGTTGTTTTGCCATAACCTAATAAATTATACCTAATAAATTATATGTCATTAAGAATTTGACCGTTCTTGGACATTACTTTATTTATCTAAAATAAAATATTTTTTTCTAAAATAAACGTAGCCCCAGTTACTCCTTCTTACATCAGCTACCTTCCAACAAAAGTTCCGTCAAAGTCGGTCCACACATTTCAGAGATTAACCAAAACAAACAGACAGACAGACAAAAGATAAAAAA
Source organism: Leptidea sinapis (assembly GCF_905404315.1). Classification (NCBI taxonomy): domain Eukaryota; kingdom Metazoa; phylum Arthropoda; class Insecta; order Lepidoptera; family Pieridae; genus Leptidea; species Leptidea sinapis. The sequence goes on from NC_066299.1 coordinate 2,874,127, forward strand.
TGTTATTTTGGTACATGTATATGAATATATATGTACCGTATATATATTCATATACATGTAGTAAAAAAAGGTTATTTCAATATTACAAACAGACACTCCAATTTTATTTATGTGGGCGTCGGTGATCACTAAACACCAGGCTTAAAACGCTCGTTTGTCCTCCTATTCCATAAAAAAAATGTATAGATTAAAAATATTCATTTTAATCAGCTTTCATTTTAAATTTTGCTCACTTAGGTATGTTGTATTCTTTCCAGGATATTAAAAATGAAACTAATATGTTTAAAACGTATAAAATACCGACAGACACGATATAAGAATTAGATCTTTTATACCATGAGTATAAGATTTGACAGTTTCATTATGCTACTTCCTCGACATCTTAATTACAATGAAGAGTTAGTTATACTGTTAGCGGATTGCACTTTAAATAGTCATTACTTGAACACAAAGGTTTTATATAAAAAAAAGGAAAGTTTGGTTTTATGAAACCACGGTAAAAGTGAAACTCTTTTTCACATTATAGACCTAAAAAATTTTGGAATAATATTCCATTAAGGGTATAAAAATCGCTTTATCAATCTTAATTTTATACTTCGAAAATTTGAATGATAATGGGAAATAATAAAAACAAACAAAATAGCGTGGAGCACTGGCACAAATGAGTAATAGTCTATACACTACACGGTCAGCTGCTGAGAACTATAGGCGCCGCCCGACCGTCAGGCGACATGCAACACACAGCCGAAACAGTTTGAGACGATGTAATAAAAGTTTCACTTTAATAATAACTTTACTAATTTCGGGCGCATGAATTTCCGACAACGTCAAATTAATCGATAAAGCTTATCAAGTAGGTTTGAAGACTTAGATTAAGGATTGGTCTCCTCTGCGCTCCAACTAGATACCGCAGGCGTAATCGCAAAATGCGGCAACTACACACAAGTGGGCGTACTCGAGCCAGTCTCGAACAATGTGTGACGTCGAAATTCGTACATGTATAATATAAGTTACAAAATTTGAATGACGCTATTGAGTGTCAAGATGCCATGCACAAATTCAAATTCAAATATTTTTATTCAAAATAGGATTTATAATCACTTATTGAACGTCAAAATCTACCACCCATTCAAAAGAGACTGCCTCAGACCTGAGAAGAATGGGCGCAAGAAACTCAGCGGGCTTTTTTTTTTATATAAAATATGGATTACAATGTAATATCGTACAATAAACATTAATAATTAAAGAGCCTGAGGGTGTTCGCTTTAATCCCAGTCCGTGATGTCATTAAGAAAATCGTTTATGCTATAATAACCTTTCCCACACAAACGTTTTTTAACAATTCTTTTAAATTTCGTAACACATTTGTTTTGTACATTTTCTGGGATCATATTGTAGAAGCATATACATCGCCCAACAAAAGACTTACTAACTCGACCCAACCGAGTAGTAGGCATAACAAGTTTATGTTTGTTCCTCGTGTTAACATTATGAATGTCACAGTTTCTAGAAAATTCCTCAATGTGCTTATGAACATACAAAACATTATCAAAAATGTATTGAGAAGCAACAGTCAAAATGTTTATTTCTTTAAATTTTTCTCTTAATGATTCTTTAGGACCAAGGTTATAAATCGCGCGAATAGCCCTCTTCTGCAGCACAAAGATAGTATTAATATCGGCCGCACTGCCCCATAACAATATACCATAAAGTATACTAATCTCGCCGTATCTATGTCAGTTAACCGTCTGATTTTCTTAACCGCATATGCTGCAGAACTAAGCCTATTCGCCAATCCTTCAATATAGGGGCCCCACTGCAATTTCACACAAGCATCTTTACAAATAGACAATACACACTACACTATAAAGTTGCCGTGATAATAAAGCTATTGCTCTTAGGTAGTACAGTATCTAGTTAGAGCGCAGCGGAGACCAATCCATAATCTAAGTCTGAAGATGTGAAGAATTATCTTTAATTTAAAATTTTGCAAGTGTAACGTCAATATACAGTGACATTTTGTAACCATCGTAACCAAGTTAGTAGTGTGCTACAGAGTTCTGTATTCGATATAGTTTTAACATTTAATACTTCGGCCACATTTTCGCGATAAGGCGAAGATTTGCGTTGTCATGACACGTCTCGATAATTAATGTGTCATACAGTTTGTATATTTTAAAAGATATGGATTAATTTATGTTGTGCTATGACAATGTAGTGCCTACGTAAATTCTTATGTGAAGTAACTAGTACTTTCCTCACACTTTTTTATGTCAGCCATCAACGAAACTACTTGCAAGAAAGATGTTAAATAAAACACCATAGGAACAATTAATATAATTTGACAGTTATATGTGTCCTGGTAGCGATTGAAGTATTGTTTGTAAATAATACAAACGTAAGTGTAGGTACAACAAAAAATGCCGTCATTTAAAATCTAAAACTCATTGTATTCAATAAGACATCGACCCGCAAAACCTTAAAGACGTGACCATTTTTGTTCACACACCAATATAATAATGTCTTATTAAATGAAGCATCATAACGATATATCATATATACATTGCCAGATTTATTGATAACTGTTTCACAATAAAGGAGGACAAACAGCAATGGATACAAAATTTTATTTGATAACAACAAAGCCACATAAATTATGGTGTGGCAACAGAGTGACGTCATTTCTTGAATTTGGCAATGGCTTGACCTCGGATCATCGTTGTGGCGACTTATTTTTCTGTAGAACTGCGCAATACAAAACAGATAAAGTGTTTTGTTTTCCTGTACAAAGCTAACAGTGATAAAAGACTTTTCATGATTCTAAGCAATATTGGTCCGCATTTACCACTATAACTATCTTAATTGGTGTTCAACTATGCCACACACATATAGGTATATAAATCAATCATAGTATATTTATTATCTTATAATATAGTATATTATCTCTCTCATCGTTAAGGTAGCATTTACAATATAAGTTTTCGTTCGACCGTATTTTCTCCGACAGACTTTGCATATCCGCCTCCGACGAAAAAGTCTAAGTAAGTAATCTATACAGGGTATCCCAAAGTTATGGGACATGAAAGGAAAGTACCTTAAATATCTAAGATAGGCTATTTTACTGAAAGAAGACTTTATGTTATTTTTAAAAGTACTTACTTACGTAATTAGTTTTTGGCCATTCTTTCTATTGGCATTATAAAAGTAGGGGTGTTTTTTTTACATTTCAGTCGGTTCGATTCCCAGACGAGGCAAGTAATTTTTAAAAAATCTTTGAAAGCAGAAGTACTAACTTTTAAAAATAACATAAAGTCTTCTTTCAGTAAAATAGCCTATCTTCGATATTTAAGGTACTTCCCCTTCATGTCCCATAACTTTGGGACACCTGTATATCCTTAATAATATTATAAATGTGAATGTAAGTTTGTTTGTTACGCTTTCACGCCTAAACGACTGAACTGATTTTGATGAAATTTAGCACAGAGATAGACAAGAGCTTAGGAAAGGACATAGGGTAGCTTTTATTTTGAATAAGAGGTTTGGATAAGAGGTAAGTTTGTATGTAAGTTCATCCTTATCCAAGATGACACGATGTAACTTTGTATTTAGGAACTTGATAAGAAATAAATAAATATATGTTCTTGCGTTTTTGAAATTTCGACCTGTGTAGGGTAGAAATATGGGATGAAAGTAGTAAAATAGGGCCCTTAAAAGTATCTAACAGGAGTAGTGGAGAAGAAAATATTTTTCAAGTTGTTATGTTCTACCAAAGGATGGAAAAATAAAATAAAGAAGTTTATTAAAATATATTAAAACAAGCAATTTGTAGTTAGCCGTACCAGTTTGTACGTGTATTATTTGCAAAGTATTCTAAAAAAAAATTGGTGCTCAAATGAATTGTAATTGTTACAATTCCACGCGGACTTTGGGTATTTGTTTGAGCAAACGCTGCGTTTGAGTTCAGTAAATCTATTTCATTCCTATTATTTTTTTATTAACATATTGCACAGCTCACTACGCGCGCGTCCGTTCTTTTGTTTTTATTACTCGCGTAAGCAGTTCCAAGCGCACATTATTAATTATAATTGTAAAAGTTCTTTTCTTAAAGAAATCCCACCGCAAAGCCCGCATAGACTTACAACTTTTCAACATGTGCATTTTATGTAAAAAAAAGTAAAACAAACCTCAAGCTATAAAGAGTTTTATCGCTCAAGTCTTAAGGCGCTGCACAGACGAGAAGATTCTTGCGGCTTGATGGCGATTTTGGCCGCCACAGATCTTATGAAGAATCTATATATATAAAAATGAATTGCTGTTCGTTAGTCTCGCTAAAACTCGAGAACGGCTGGACCGATTTGGCAAATTTAGGTCTTGAATTATATGTGGAAGTCCAGGGAAGGTTTAAAAGGTGAATAAATAGGAAAATGCTGCTAAATTAAATAAAAACAACAAATTTGTTTATCCTTTGATGTGTCCATACATAATTTCTATGGAGGAATTTATTGACGCACGGTTTGACAGTTCTGCTGTGAAACAATTTCATTACGACAGCAGGGTGCATATTTTACGAAGTAATTTTTGATGTTATGATATATTATTGACAAATTCATATAAAAACATTATTTTATTTTTTATATACAGAACAACGTCTGTCGGGTCAGATAGTAATATAATATAGTATTAGACATTAGACACGAAGACTAGTGCCTAGGTGCAAGATTGACAGACATTTGCGTTTCTTGCGCCCGTTTTTCTCTGGTTTGAGGCACACTATGTATTTCGAATGGTAGGTAGTTTTTGGACATTCAATAAGTAATAATAATTATAATAATAAAGAAATACAGTTATAAGATTTGTTTTATTTTAATAAAGGAGTAATAATTCAAAAGTATTTGAAATTGATTTTGACAGCGGTCACCCGTTATTTGTATGAATGGGAAAAAGATTGCATAAAATTTTCGCTCTTTGTTAGAATAGGGAACGACCTGCCCCACGACGCTGCCACAAGCCACATAACTAGCCGAGAATAGTTTGCGTGTATTTTGTTTTATGTCTGACAATTTACCGTGTGCATTGCGCCTTACAAGGGTAAGGTAAGGGTAAGGTTTATAAGGATAAAAACAATTTGTGGTAATATTGCGATATGTATTAATATTTATAATATTTTTTAGTATGATCCAGTCCGTATCCTTTATTTTCTGCAATGACAAGGAGCTTGTAGCATTAATTATTAATCACAACACAATATTATAAAACAGAGTCTACTGCCGCGTCTGTCTGTCTGTTCGCGATAAATTCAAAATATACTGCACCGACTTTCATGCTGTTTTCACCAGCGGATAGCGTGGTTCTCGAGCAAGGTTTTAGTATATAATTTGTTAAGTTTTTGCATATATTTTTGTATTCAATAATGATATTTGTTGGAGATGTCGGAAAATAATAAGCCGTTTGGGAGCTCTCAACGAAAACGTCTAAGCCATTTGAGATGTAACGAAAAAATGTATGGTGGAATTGTGTATCTTATATTGGTCTACAGAAAAGTCCTTGATGGCATATGTGTATCTCTTAAGGATAACATTCTATATCCATTTTAATACTTAGAAAATTGGCAATTATAAAACGGTCATCTTAAAGCTGTTTATACAAATACGACATTAATCCTTATCAGTTTATTACTACATAATTTATAAAATCATTAATTTCCGATAGCTTTACACTCCATTATTCCTGAGTATTTACATAATTTTGTTTCTTTTAACAGAACAACGTCTACCGGGTCAGCTAGTACATTATAAAAGACGAGAGCTCTACCAAAATACTATCAAATATTGATTGTCAACGAATTAATATGTATGAGTATAAAGTTTAAAATTAATAAACATTTAAAACATTATTACTAGCTAGCTAACTGCGTATCTTAAGTCTTAAGACTCCTATTGTATGGCTGATTTATAATATTATAAACAACATATACTGTATTTTATTAGAAATCGACCATAGGAATTTGATTATAATTCATTAAAAAATAACGCTAATGAACTTATTTTTAGTCATTAATCATTTAGTGCTAAGTTTTATGTCAGACATTTTTGCCTACTCTATATTTAAAAAAAAAATGATATATGGAGTAGGCAAAAATTATTGAACTAAAATATTTAAATTACATTATCTATGTGTAGTAATATTAACGTACAAATGGTAAAAACTTATTATTATCATGAATTAAACTTGCCTCAGTCACTCACTCGTTTGAATAACGATAAAGCAAGTATTAAAATTGCAGTCTAGACTCTAGACCAGCATAGAACTCGTAGAGGGGAAGGGATAAGATCGTTGAATCAGCGTCTTGGCCCAAATTCCAGAGAACACCATCCGCTAATCACATTCAATGAAATTCCATCTACAACTCGCTGGCCTCAAGCGCTACTTTACCGTGCATCAATGGAACCAAAGACCCGTTGTTACGTGGCTCAGCTATCAGTACACTTATACAGCCGCCTCTATGTTTTATGGTTTGCATGAAATTAGTTCTGTTTGCAAGATACTTTATCTGTAACAAGGCTGCAAATTCTTGTAGAATAATAATGATCGTAAAAATATTTTAAGATTTGTATACATATTTACCAAGAGATTTTCTTTTTCCTATATTTTTCTAATTTATAGATGATTTTAAAATCTGTTAGTGAAAATATGCTGCATTTTCAAATCATGGCTGTTTTCCTACCTGTACCTATCCATGTAAATTTTATAAAATATTGTTATCTTTCATCCTTCAGAACCACATATTAAAGTTTGAGTATATGTTTAAGTGTAAGTGTGCATATGTATATTTATAAAAAATTTATTATTATTGTCAATCCTCTTGCTACTTATCTGATCGTTTCCCGTGCTCCGTAAACTTTTTTAACTAAGTTTCCCCATCTTTTAATTTACGTCATTGGCAAAAAGTAAACGCTATCGCCAAAAAAAGAAGAAAAAAAATCGTGGCTGAATACGTGATAGCCATCGCATTCCAGGCATTAAAAATTACAAAAAAAGGGCGCCAAAATGTGTCGTTCACATTGTAATTGTAGAGTCCTTGTTGCTATTATTAGAGGCGACCTTCAGGGATGTTAGCGTCCTGGAATGCCTTTGCTTGTTTCAAGAGTTCTATTTTCCAAGAATCGTGATGCACGATAGCACCAAGCATTTTTTTACAGAGTCTACGTGCTTATGCATCTACTTCAAGCGAACAATTTTGATAGTTTAAATTAGGAAATATAAAAGTTATACTGCTATATATGTATATTACTTGTACAGGGTTAAAAGTGCGGTATCAGTGCAGAGTATTTTCAATAAGATTTATTAGCATAGTAATGTATGAAAGATAAATTTTATTGAAACCAAATATTAAAATATGTTCTTGTCTATCCTTAATATTAAAATATAAACCAAGTAAAGAAAGTGGTGGTTACTAACTAATATTTAAATAAAGTATTTCCTTAATATCATATTTTTGTTGAAAATTTGTGTACATTAGGGTATTTATAAATTAGAGCAAACAAACATGAACAGGATTCCGTACCATTGTTTTAATTTCTCATTATTTAATTAAATTGCAACAACAACAACCATTAGTATAATTACTATAATCTGTAATTGTTTTTAATATTTATGCAAATAATATTATTCTATAATATTCTGTCACCGATTTTGAGCGTGGAGCGCCAATGCAGAATCGCGTAAATTGGTATTGTGCAAACTTTCAACGAACATAGACCATACTTCATTCAATAATATTTTAGCCTGTGGTCCATTCGACTTTGCCCGGATTCAATTTGATATATAAAAATTGTTACATTTGAAATTTTGATAAATTATATACACTATTTATATAAGGGCTTCAAATATATTTTACCATTTAAATCTGAAATTAAGAACATGTCCTGCAAAACATAAAAAAAATCACTTTCGTCACAATCTTATTAATAATTATCATATAACTCAATTATTATATTGCCATTTAATTCAAAAACTTTAGATGGTGTTAGGATTGAAACTAATTGGGCGCACTGTAAATTCCTTTGCCGTCTTAGCGCCAGCCTCTACCTGTGGAGAAAAAAAGCATTCTGGCTGTTGGGCCGCGTCGGCGCTTTTGAGATAATTTATAAAGCTCTGCCTTTCTCAGAATTTCGAAATCTCGCCAAGATAGCTTCGTGGCCAGCTTGCAGCTTCAGGGTACGGAATGTAACGGATTTCGTTACGAAAAAATGGTCCGTATTGTATTCTCGCTCATTGTAAATCGTTCGAAACGCGATCCAATTAAGTTTGTGAACGAATCATTTCTATTTGCTATCATTCGATTTGTTCCGAGACATCAAAAACGTTGATTATATTTTCAATTTAATGAGATATTACGTAAACGCTTTTACAGAAAGAGTTATTTACGTAAATGTTAATAAGATATTGTGTAAAACCTTGTATTAAATAACCTAAATAATTAAACTAAAAAAGGCTCACATTGTAAAGGTAACGTTTTGAACATATTTCGGAATATTAAATGAACTTTTTCTTATATCGGTAGATACTTACATACTTACAAAAAAAATGAGGCGTCCATCGTAGTAACATGAAGCTTTCTGAAAATTTAAACAGCCTTTTCAGATTCTCAAAAGACCCATAATACTCATACTTACTCGTAACAATAGACCCATAGAACTAGTCATTCAATCATTAATTCATTGGTTAACATATTTCGTTCGATACATTAATTAAATAAAAACGAACAATGTTTTTTTTCCCGCGTATTAACACGTAAGCCAAACAAAATAAGATATGCATAAATAAGCCATATTTACATAAAATCAAATACAGTTCAGATAAGTATTTAACCAAGTTGAAAGTATATTATTTTTCAATTTATTATAATTCCTGAAACGAACGAAAAGCCTCAAAATATATTATTATCTGTAATCTCCTCACAGTGTAGCTGTCATTAAATTATTCCACATTCAATAATCGTGGCATAAACGAATTTGCGCGGTTCTTCAGGCTGATATTACCTTATATTAGTACTTTGGTAATTTAAAATAGGTGATTCCAATGGTACCTCGTGTTTCTTGACAGCATAGTTGGCGGTGATCACTTATCAGATAAACCGGATACACATTTGTAATACTTTAGTTGCCATAGAAACCAAGAGTTACAAAATACTTCATTATTTCACATTTGATATACCAAAAGTACAAAGTGATAGGTACAATATACCTTATTTGATGGTAAAATCTATAATACTTATTCTGTTTTGTAAATCACAATATAATTAAAAACTTTTACCAGCCAAGTAAGGAGTCGTTTTTGTGTATTATATACTACACGCAGGCTGTTCGGCAAGATTATGTACAGAGAAGTAAATCCCATCTATCCCTACATGGTATACAGTTCTGGGAAAAGAAGGCCGCATACCTCAGAACGTTACGCTATTGGTCGAACTGGTGGATCAAAGATTAAGAAACAGATGCAGCAACCATTATGTTACTTAATATATAATAACTATATTATAAGAAGTCGTATAATATTTAAGGTATTAGTATCATAAGATAGTTTACGGATTAATTTTACGGAGTTCTTATAAAGAGTGACGATATGTTTTAATCAAACATTTTATGAAAATTCTACGCAAAATAATCAACTATAAACAGAAAGACCTAGAACTAAGACCCAGTAGTTACTTTCAGAAATACTATACTATAAACCAGGGCTAAATAAACTGTATTAGAATACAAAGACGACCAACCTATATGTATAATATTTTGTTTTTTTTTTTTATATAAATAACAGACATCAAATTTAAAATATGTTGCAGATACACAACTTTATATTTATTGCCTACATTTTGAACGGGATCAGAAATAAACGAAATATCTTTAAATTTTAAATAATGTATAACTGAGATCATATTCGTTCCTCTCCTCTTATTCCATAATTGCTTAGTCACGAATGAACTCAGGCAGACCTCGTTTAGGCCGGTTCATTCATTAAAAGTATGCGGTATGCCATGTAACATAGACGAACATATCTAATCTTTTTTTATGAATGCGCCTAGACTGTTCTAGGAAGGTATAAAGATATTTTTTATCTAGAAATTTCTCAATATGCATGTTATTTAATATTTGGTAGTCAACTGTCCTAGTGTAATAGAATACATATGAGACACTCACAATTACTTTCCTAAATTTCAGTTCTTTTTGAAGTAAGTTTCTATAGGCACATCGAACACATTATTTTTTGAGTATTGAATGAGACTAAACAGTCACGCTTGGGTAAAGTCGGCGTCGGTTAAGGGAGATTCGCTCGTTGATAATTCATAATTTCGTATTATTAATAAACTTCGCCTTGATAAAGTGCATGTGGTTTTAGATTTTTTTCTTTTGTATTTCAGATAATAAACTGTATTATTTTTCTGTTACAAATTTTAGTAAGATAAACAAAAAATTTGGATAACTATTCACCCTGATAATATGGAAATTTAATTGTGATAATGTTTACACTCAGCCTCGTTTTTCCATTACGCCAAAGAGTAGAGAGGATGTTAATATTACTTGAACGTAGTGTTTAAATTCTCTTTGATACTATGTCATTAGAGACGGGACTGCCTAAGTAAAAATTGAAATTTAGTTTAGTATGAAACGTGCAGACACTTGACATAAGTTTGAAATACTCGAAATTGCAGTATGGCGATTGGCGAAATATAATCCGGCTAAGTTAGAAAGCGTGGTGAATATCGGCTATCTCCGATTTTTACAAGATTATAGCCGTCATCTGTCAATTTATCAATGACTGCACGTTTCGTACAATCGAGTGAATCGCTATTTTCTTAAAGTTTTGCTAGGCTACTAAAGAGGATGTAAATACTACGTAATACATTATACACTATCTTCGTCAAACATAGAACAAGTATAAAACTTGGTCTCACTAGCATAGGAGGTCTGAAGTGACAGTTCGTCACAAAATACATAATATAAGAAACTAGTAGGTACTAAAATAGTTATAGTAGTACTAAGTTCGTCAGGATTTGGCTCACAGTGATGTTCGCGAGTATAATCTACAGCGGAGCAAAACTCTCTATCAAAAAAGAGATTGCATGAAACTTGCTGTCATGAAGACTATAATCTTGTAAAAACGGAGATCGCCGAAATCTACTACGTTTTAAGCAACTGTTCGCTTTCAAATTTAGCCGGATTATGCCATGCTGTAATTACTACTATTTCAGAGTTATGTTAAATCACTGCACGTTTCATACTACACTGAACTTCAATTTTTGCTTAGGCAGTCACACCTCTTATTACTTAGTAATTTACATCCTCTTTGGTAATCTACGCAAGAGTTTCGCTCAAATCCTTGCTGAAGTTTTCCTACCTTAAATGAGATCTATGCAATCCGAAATTATAGGGATAAACACACATGTAACACAAAACTACGGCAGAATGTAAAATTTTATACCTACCTGTGTCGTTTTACTGTGTAAATCCCCGCTTGTAATAATTAACTTCATTCTTGAAGTTCATCTGTAGATTACAAAAAGCGTATTTCGGCTGCCTACTAAGGCAAAGGATTCTCAGTTTAACTGCATGTATTCTTGTATAATTAGCAATTAATAAAATATTTTTTTGTTTGAATAAATTAATTTTATGTCCCAATTTTTTTATTATTATTACACTTTATACGTAGCGAAGCTCGTACCGGGCCGCTAGTTTTTTTATAATTGTTACCTCGTATATCTGCGGTTATGCACCGAATATATATTTTTTTTCGTTGAAAGGCATAAGTTCTGCTAAAATTGGATCTGATGACAGCTTCTATGTGTATCAAGTCTCTACTTCTAAGTGCACGACATTTCTTCTTATGCACAGGTCTATGATATGTTGGATGTGTTTTACATGCTCTTGTAACTAATTCTAGTAGGCTTCATAAGATACATAATAGCTTTAAGGTTAAATGTATACACTTCTATAATAAAGTCCCAGCCACTGTTCAGGCATTATCTATAAATAAATTTAAATGTTTTATAAAAAATGGATCTGTCGTAAATCCTATTACTCCACAGCTGAATATCTAAATGATCGGACAGCCTGGGACTAGATTGTGATTATTTTATAGCGATAGAAATGACTGTACAATATTGTATATTTTTATTGAAAAGAGCGCGAAAAAAGAATGCTGGGAGAGTTTCTTGCGCCGCTTTATCTCTCTCAGAGCGCCATTGGTTTCCGAAGCCGTAGTAGTATATAATATACTAGATATTAGAAATGACATCAAAAAGAATTCTAAAGGAATCAATTTTGAGAAAATAAATGCCTTTTATGCCTTTTTTAAGCATTGTTTTGCGGGTGATAGTTTTAGAGATGCCTTATACCATGCAGGTCTGTCGTGGGAAGTCGACCAGTGCTGGAAGAAACTTGTATATTCTATCAAGTCCTCTCTTGAAAAGGTTGCTTAATTGGGTAAAATGAAGCTGGTCCACGCAGATAGGTACAGGGTTCTAAGTAACAGTAGGTAAGCAGAGTCAAGACAATTTATTCATTTACATATTTTATCACCGGAAAGTCATCGTTACTTTTTTGGTATAAAAACATTTACGCCCTTATTCATAATAGTCTGCTAACTTAAAGCATTGCTAATTCTCACTCTGTCTTCTTCTATTGACCTAAGTCAGAATGAGAAAAAACACTCCTAAGCGGCTGTTGAAAGTTATCGGACCATTATGAATAAGGGGGTTAGAAGTTTTCGAATTTTACTTGAGTAGTACAATGAAAATCAATGGAGTTACTATAACATTAAACAAGCATGATTGATACGAGAGAAGTAACAAGAGAAATTAAAGTTTGGATAAAAACTTATACCAGTGGGAGGCCTCTTCGCCCAGGATGTCAGCTAAATTATGTGTTATTCTTCTGATGTGAAGCAGTAGTGTGTAAGCTTTACTGTGTTTCGGTCAGAAGGGCGCCGTAGCTAGGGAAATGAGACTTAATAGACATATGATGTCTCAAGGCAATTGTAGAGCCGCTCAGAATTTTTTGGGTTTCCAAGAATCCTGAGCGGCACTGCATATTAATAGGCAGGCCGTATCAATTGCCAACAGCTGAACGTCCTACTCGTCTCATCCCTTATTCTTATAAAAAAATATATATTATCGCTACCTTCGCCAAAGGAATGACCCCTCACACGATGACGCCGATGAATTTGAGGACAATCAGCATTGACGTAAATAGACGGTAACTAGGTAGTTCTCTGAATCACCAATTAAGGAAACGTGGTGGTAAACGTGAAACATAATAGGCAAATCGATTGCCCGCAGCCTACACACTGCAGTGCAGTGGGCGAGGTGGAATAATACCATTTTATACAACGCATTTTGTATGCCGTCCGCAGTGCACGTGAGTTAAATTTTATTTATATTTAATGTTATACTAACGACTGTATGATTAAAGTCATCGTAGAAGTTACTAGATGGATCGATCGATTAATTTTATCAATAAACATTAATTATGAGCATCGCCAACAAAATCTTGGAACGAAGATCGTTCCGCGGTGATTCAAGTTCGATATTTAAACTTAAATTTGTATACTTATTCCAACGCTATTTAAAGAAAATCCTGAAAAGGAAATGCGTTCCTTCAAATGGGTAGCACCTGTGATTCCTCCGGTGTTGCAAGAGAGGATCGGCTATGGTGATCACTTACCATCAGGACTCGCCCTAAATGCAACAGTATAACAAAGTACAATTTTGTAGAGAAATCTCCTTAAGGAGCCCTAATCACATTATTTTGTGGTTACTAAATGAGACTGAGCCGTCACGCACAGCTATGTAAAGCTCGTTCGGAAAAAGTCAGCTCGAGTAGCTTTTCGGATTATTACGACTTGATGAAGCTTGCACTCCGTCGTGTGGTCTTAACAACACATAATTTCTCTCAATATCAGTTCTTTTGTTATATAATTGAATACATCCTGAATTCATGGGGTAGGTAGGTATTTAGTAAAAACGCTTCGCTTGGTGCTCATTGCTAATAGATTACTTTTCATAAAAATACTAGATCTTGGTGAATCGATCAATAAATTTTATCACAAAACGATTATGAGTAACGACCTGTATGATTAGGTAGGTGCTCTTACATTTTGGTTTTTGGTTGTTTATATTATTATAATAACATTTTCAATTTATAATATGTAGCTCTTAGATTAAGGATTGGTCTCCGCTGCGCTCCAACTAGATACAGCAGGCGCAGTCGCTAAGTGTGGCAACTTTTACTAAGCCCATCGGCGTACTCGAACTATGTGTGACGTAGACGTGCCACATGTTCTGTTAAACTTTGCTAATAATTGAAACTAAAATGCCAAGTTTCGTAGTAAAACTCTTTTTTAATAATAACTACAAGAAATAAGAAAGACACTGGGATCACATATCATCACTAAGTATTTTGTATTTTATTAATTTCAATGTAAAATAACACGAAGCGTATGTTACAAAATTTGAAATTGAGTGTCAAGATGCCACGCACACAAGCATCTAATAGTTGCCAATAAAGAAGCTATTGTTCTGAGTAGTGCGGTATCTATTTGAAGCGCAGCGGAGACCAATCCTTAATCTAAGATGTAGCTTATGTTCATCCCCTTTAACCTTACTTTGTCAATAGGTACTCACATCTTGAAGAAGAAGAGTTTTTTAATACAAGCCGAGTTATATTCACAATATTGTATGTTTGAATCTAAATAAATTGAATAATATAATTCCAACAATCAATAGTTAATACATATATTGAAATATACAAATTAATAGAAAAACAAATTCGAAAAACAATCAAACAAGTTTTTATTATCAATTTTCTTTGTTATATCCTGGATTTGTTATAAAGTTTTTTCTTGTAGATCGTTCGATTCATTGTCTCTTTTAAGGCCCTATGGTTTGGGGATGTTTTGAGCAGCTGCCAAGCACGTGAAATAGCAGCTGACGCCCGCGCACGCCGATACGGCAAGCTGCGTCAACACCTGCGTTTGTTGCGACATACGCCATAGCCAAACTTGTATTTTTTTTTATTATAATATTCATCAAGCAACAGGCTGTAGATTTCGGTACAAAGAGTATAAAAAGTAACCCGGACTACAATCTCTTGCGATACATAATTAAGGGATTTCTGTGTTATGGTACTTATATTATTAAAGATATTAATATTATTTAAGATATTTGGAGGGGATCATAAAAATAATTCATTACTTACCTATTTTTAAACACTGATGATATGCAATTTTGGTGCATAGAATTGTAATAATTACTTACTCGTATTTGCAATAGATAGTTTCGTGTCATCTTGAAAATATTACGTCAGTTCAAAAATTTTTTATTCATATTAAGCAAACTTAGTAATAATGTTCAATTAGTTCAATTTCTTTTCATCTGCTGAGCTATATCAAACTAAAACATTTATTAAATTATTTAGGTATCTTCTTTTTCAAACTTCATAATATAAAAAGTTATAGACACTATAATAAGTTTTTACTTTACAAAATATGTAAATCTGACGATTTTAGGTTTACCTTTTCCTAATTATGTGCGATGTGCTAATAGCTAAACCACAAGTAACGCAGTGATGTGATTCAAGGAGTAGGTTCAATTAGTAGTAGGAACATATTATATACTAAATTATTTATATTCGTTAGATATATATACATATATAGCCAACGGTATCTACTTAGTATTTTTAAACAATACGATGGGTTTTATAACACTTTTATGCCAAATTTGTACGTTTCGTTGGTAGGTCGCGGATATTCCAATAATTACGTAATCCCATGATAATTTGAAACGTAAAAAACAATGTCCTTGGTTACATCATTGATCGTAATTATGTTTGGGTAGATGCATTGACGAGTATGTATTGTGTAAACAATGCGATAGGTAGGTACATGTTACATTTTACGTAACGATTTATCGTCATTTATAATCTCAGTGTACTATTCGCGTCCAAGCGACAATCGTGTTTGTGATTATTATATTCAGTAAAACAGGTGAAATATTGTTAAATATATAGGATATATAATATTTATATTATTATATAGGTTATATATCTATACGATAAATAATTAGTTGGTACAAGAGAAACTTATATTTCAGGAGCGTCACAGAGTATTATTTTCATTTTTCTGTCTGAATCTTTACTAAGTTTCACTAGTGGGTGCGCCAATATCTTGAGGCCCGTTAAAACTTGAACAATTGATCGATTCTCATCTGACCTATGTTTTGAAATTTCAGAGTAAAAAAGTAAATGGATGAGAAGTTACATAATAATGATGAAACAGCAGGACCATCAACGTGTGAGTATAAAAAATATTTTATTAATTTAATCAAGGACTCACTAAAAAAAGAACTCAAGGTATCAAATTATTATAACAGTCATTTACTTATTTAATTATTACCTATAATATGATAAATATATAATTTACTTTATAATTATATTTTACCTCTATACTAAAACTACGTACATAAAAAATGTTGTAGACAATAATTTTAGATACTAGAAAATTTCCGCGCGGGAAGCAAAGCATAGCAATAAACATTTCAAATAAATAAAAAATAATAAGACTAGCCATAAGCTGATAGTGTTGTAATATAGCAAGATTAGCTGCGATAGTAACTCGATAAGGTGCCTATGCTTTTTAGAAACAACCACGCTATCGTAATTCGTAAGTAAAGCCCAGATAATATATTAGGTTTTCACTATTCAAAGTAAGCGCCAAACGACTACGCCCTACAGACCAACCACGCGCCATTGCCACCAAGTACAAACGCAAACCACACCACTCGCACAGCCTGCTCGCTGCCCGTCGCGCGAATACAGAGAGTAGGGACAATTTCAGAACGTCAGCGCGTGACGCACGTATCGAAGTGTTCCGAGCGCCACCCGCTCAGCCATTCCACAATCCACCGACAGTTGCGAGTTTCGCGCTCATGGATCAAGTATAGTGTGTTGTTTTGTGTAATATAGTGAGAGTGAAGACAATAACAGTTTTGGCTTGGATATTGATTGATTATATGATATATATAAAGTGATATAACTCGGATTACAAATGGATTCTTTGAGAGGTGAATATTTTTCTTACATAACCTCTTCGTACCAATACTGATTTGGAACGAGGGCGACGTCATGTTAATTTGTTGACTTTCCTCGTGGTTATATTTTATCACCAGTCATTCTCCATATTTAGTCTGTATAATGTTAATTAGATTTACAATTATAGGATAATTATTAGTTTGTTAATAGGTAGATTTTAATTAGTAACTAGAATAATGTAATAGGTATGTGGGGGATTTCCAGATTATTGTTCCCTTTGTTTTAAATATTAGTAGTCAACTGCTATTCTCATTTATAATGAAGAAAGTACCTACATAAGTAATCTTAATATTTAAATAAAAAATATTTCACTATCAATTTGTAGATGAGTATCGTAGCTGCAGCCTACAGAAACAGCTGTTTGATTGGAATGCCAAACCGTTTTGTCCTTTGCTGGTTATCACAGACAATTTACGATTTTCTTAGTTTATGATGTTCATGCTAGTTTTTCTTAAATTTTCTTAGTATCAGTAGGGAAGAATAATTTATTTATAATGATAATGTTTCAAACAAAAGATTGGATTGTAATTAATTACCATTGATTTAATTTACAGTAACAAGTAAGAAATGCAAAGTACAGCGCCATCTGTAAAAGATTTTAGGTATTTCTTTTATAATGTTTAATTAGGTGCTTTACTGTAGGTACTGTTTTAGTAAATGATATTCTTTTCATTAAATCATTTCATTGCCCTGAAAAACCAATTAGTTAGTTGACAAATTATTAATGCAAATTAATATCATCTATTTGTATGGGTAGAAAACTGACCAGTAAAAAAATTATATATTTTATTGTAGAAAAATTGAGGCCCATTTTAATCATAAATATAAAACAACACTTCTTACTAATAACAACCATATTATTCTATGTTACTACTTATTACAATACATACAACAGACATCTATCATTCAATATAGCATAGGTACTTTAAATCTCGTCTTGGTGTTGTTTTTTAACATTACAACTAGTTTTTGTGTTGGCAATTGGCCTTGTATAATATTTCTACCCGACCGGGCCTCTTGTCTGTTTTGTGCATGGCCAAAATTTGATTGTATGACCTCATCACTTGAATGTTCCATAGGCTGCATATTCACATGAGTAAATTATTATACTTTTTCGAAACTAGATCTCATATATTATTATAATATTGTCTATGAAACTTATATGCATAATAAAAAGTATATAATGCATTATTTTTTTATTAAATGTATACATTTGTGTGTTATTAATAATAGTAAATTAATGTACCTATAGTAAAATGTATAAGGTAAAAGGTAATATTACTCTATATTGCTTCAAGACCACTACTGCCATCTGTTGATAGTTGAGAAAGATTTGCAAATATAATTTTCAGTACTTCAACTTCACCATTCCTTTGATTAATGTGAGGTCTCTAAAATAAAGGTCACACACATAAGTAACGCTTTCCCACTACTATGGGGCAGCAGAAATGTACTTACACAAATAAATATAAAAAATGAAGCCATAATATTGTTTATTTCATCTTCTTGCTGGATTCGGTGTGCACAAAAGAATGTGGATAATGTAATGTGTATACTAGAAGGGAAAACATTTGGAGCAAATGACTTGTGCTTTCAATGATACAGTTCGAGACCCACACAAGCCCTACAACTACACTCAGTTTTGTTATTTTCCACACCACTGATGAAGTTGTGTAAAAATTTTACTCTAAACTTTCTAAGGAACATAAGCTGAAACATTTGCTTTACCCATGGAATTGGCATAATGCATGACTTTGACTTCAAATTTGACATGTTTGACTTGACATTTTTTTTGTATCAATAGGTATTAGGTGTATGTAGAAGCATTATATGTTTCAGCTCAAAACATGGAATCTATATATAAGAGATTTCCATGTATATAGTCACTCATCACAATATCTCTGGAACCATTAGAGCTAAAAATTTGAAATTTGGTAGGAATATTCTTTTCACTGAGTAGAGGTCAGCTAAGAACGGATTTTCCAAAATTCCATTTGCAAGAGTTTTTTTATTATGAACAGAACAACGTCTGTCGGGTCAGCTAGTAAGTAATAACTTACATCACATTTCCTGGGCATTGAGCAATGCTGGATAAAATAAACTCTGTCTTTTTACTTTTTGTACAAAATTCCATGATGTTTGGTGTAATAGGTAAGGCTTTAAAAAAAAAGCACTTCATGATTTATAATGTAGTTGGATGCTGAACACGTATAGCTCGTTTTTTTTCTATTCAACCATTATTACGCCATCAATATGTCTACCTTTTCAAACAAAAATATTGCAACCGGTCCATATACGGAGATACAAGGTAACAAACATAAAAAACACAAATTGATTACCTCCTACTTTTTTCCAAGTCGGTTAAAAATCTAAATCAAAAGACCATGAAACTAGTCTGTAATTCATAAGCATTGTGTATATTATTATATAGGTACCTATATCGTAGCCGCATTGTGGGAACGCGCCTAGGAAATTGATCGTGGAATGCAGTCGCCCCCAGCTATCTCGTGGGAGTACCATTATACAAACCGCCTTGTTGTTAGCGGGGCTAGCGGCTTTCTACACAAGATCCATCCAGCATTATCCACTTTCGTAACTCTGAATTATATACCCGGAGGGTATAGACTATAGACCCTAGAAGAGCTATAGAACTATTCAAGATAGTTTTTTTTTACTGACGTTAACGATATGGCTTATATGTTTGATATTATATAACATTATTGAAGGGGTAGATATTAATACCTCACGCGTTAGTAATAATATAATTGCGAAACTCGAAAGTGTCCTAATTGAGACGAATTCTGATAGGAAGCAACTTTACATGAAGTTTGACAATGACTAACTCTAGCTGTCTTCTGTATTCTTAGAGTTGTAATAATTACGTCATAAGTTACATTCCTACATTTTAAATATATATATATATATATATATATTAATAATTATTCATAATATATATATTAATATCATATTCACTTTGAATGTTTCTATTACTATATTAGACAATGTAGGTGGTACATTTAAATATTTTTATTCATAATAAAACAAAATCTAATTTATAATACTAGCTGACCCTACAGACGCTGTCCTTTCAATAGAAAAAAAAAATGATTCGGGAATAATGTAGTCTAAAGCCATCAGAAAATTGTAATCAAAGTTATTGAGTTAAAAATGAAACAAAAACGTATTTCTGAATGCTTTTATTTTAATATGTAGTAATAAAAAAAGTTAAGGTTTAATATCGTATTTGTGTAGACAGCTTCTACAATACCGCTTTATTAATGTCAATTTTTTAAAGTTTTAAAATGCATATAGTATGTTACCCTTAAGAGATAGACATATGCCATCATAGACTTTTCTGTAGAATTATATAAGATTCTCAATTCCACAAAAAAAAAAAATATATCTCAAAGCGTGTAGACAACGTTTTCGTTGAAAGCTCAAAGGCGGCTTATTTTTTTAACTCCAATAAATACTAAAATGTATACAAAAACTAACAAATTATATTTTATGTAATAAAACCTTCCTCGAGAACTACGCTATCCATGAAAATCGGTGCAGTAGTTGTGAGTTTATCGCTAACAGACAGACAGACGTGTCGGAGTACTTTGTTTTATAATGTGTAAGTGATAGACTGATTCTAAATTTATAAAAAACTTAGAATGTCAATGTCACTTTGAAATTAGCGTGGAAGTACGGTTATCGCCAAGTAAAGTGATATCAATAATTATCATTTATTCATTACAAATTAAAAATTCAAAATGCTCCCCATCTGGCGGATGTCCATATCCTCCGATAGCGTTTCCGGGCCTCGCGGTTGGTTTATTTTTAAAGCTTTTATGATGACAGACACTGTTTGTATAGGAAACGTGGTCGACATTGACTGCTCCCATTCATATATTGCTATTCATTAGGATGCCATTCAAGCCCGCATCACTTCAATTTATCGAGGGTAGTCTGAAATTGTAATTAAGTTACTACGGTGTAAGTAGTTACAGTTGTATGTATGGTGGTGCGTAGGCGCTATAGTGAAGGAATTCGAAAGCCGAGCGGCGACCACCCATAGGCATGAGAACAGAACTTCGTCTCCCCTCCCCCCCCCTACCCTCCACGCCCTCTCTCCTCAGTCGGCGCCGCCCCTAGCCGCTCTCTTTTAAGACACAATGCTGAATTTCATTTGCTCTTTGCCACATGCGTCTCGGACCTTGAGTTATTCTTTTGTTTTATTACCCGTATAAACCAATGCTTTGGCCATGCTCTCTATAATATGGATCGAGTTGCAATATTTTTCTGTTGATTTAAAATTTATAAGAAATCCACGTGAATGGGGAAATTTCCTCGTTGGTAATCGAAAATATACTCGGATTCCAACACAACATTTGACACAACCAATAGCTATAGCTCTACCAAATTCTTGGATACTTACTTATAAGTAATTGTAATATTTAACGAAGATAACTGATCTATGAGCAATAGCTTGCAGACATCAAAATCCCCAGCCCTGCTGTAATCGAGCATGATAAAGGCCGGCAACGCATCTCTTGACACCTAATGTTGCGGATGTCCATGGGCGGTTGCCTCACCTCTACCCATCCCGTGAGTCTCTTGCCCGTTTGCCCCCTCTTATATATAAAAAAAGAAAGGAGATAGAGTCAAACAACTTGATAGCTATTAGGTATATGAGCTATAGCGCTAAGTACCGTCCGCATTCCACACCGTCACTTTTTATTCGGTACTGCTTAGAGCCGCCCCCGCCCCGCCATGCAGCCACATTCCTCAGGCCCTTTTTTACTCTGTGTGGTCGCGGTTTCCGCTGAAGACGGCAACGCCGCGTCTCAAATATGAATGAAATCCGGTCGACTATGAGCGGAGCGGCAACGTCGCGCCAGACGTATGCCTGATTGAGAACTACATCTCCCGCGTCGGCCCTTCGTAGTTCGTACTTCACTTATTTGTAGTAGTTATGCTGTAGGTATACTACATAGCTATACTTAAGCGATTGAAGCTACGCGCGTGTTTTTTTTTTTTATGAAAATAGGGGACAAGACGAGCAGGAAGTTCAGCTGATGGTAATTGATTGCCCTGCCCTGCCCATTACAATGCAGTGCCGCTCAGGATTCTTGAAACCCCCAAAAATTCTGAGCGGCACTACAACTGCGCTCATCACCTTGAGACAAGATGTTAAGTCTCATTTGCCCAGTAATTTCACTAGCTACGGCGCCCTTAAGACCGAAACACAGTAATGCTTACACATTACTGCTTCACAGCAGAAATAGGCGTCGTTGTGGTACCCATAATCTAGCCGGCATTCTGTGCAAAGGAGCCTCGCACTGGTGGCAAGTGTCAACCCAATTGCCCATAATATAGTATCATCTGTCAACTACAGGCTATAATAGTACATAGTACATACTTCTACCGTCATAATTATTATGATTGATTTACTATAAAATTCTCGGTGCACATGATTGATATTTCAATTTCAATGCCATGTTCACCAATTTCACGTGCAAACAACGTGTTAAACTGCTATTTAATATTTATAACTTCATGCTTCTTTTGTCCGACGTGTTAAATTACTTAATAATTTTATCTTTTTAGAATAAAACCATGAGCGTTAATCGTTGGAGAATGCTTCAAGAGGCTCAACTAATAAACTGTTACTAGTTATCAATATTTTTGCCACTTTACAAATTATTATTTGGCGCCTATTTCTGCCGTGAAGCAGCAATGTGTAAGCATTACTGTGTTTCGGTTTGAAGGGCGTCGTAGCTATTGAAATTACTGGGCAAGAGAAGAATAATTATCCTGTGCAGCACTGCATTGAAATGGGCGGGGCGTATCAATAACCATCAGATGAACTTCCTTCTCGTCTCGTCCCTTATTTTCATAAAAAAAAAAACTTGCAGACATATACGGGCTATGGTGCTCTAGTAGTTGCCTATAAATGTCCACGAAACTGTAACAACCCCTCACAGCTGGTATGGGCATTAGGCACCCCACATCGCTGGAATCGAACCCTTCACATTGCACGCACGCATGCGTGGATCTGACGTCAATGTTGGCGATACTCAACGCAGCACTGTGTGTACGAGCTATACGCGACTCCATTTGTCTTTGATCAAACAAATCAAAAATATACCGAATTATACCAGTTTTATGTCAATTTTTCGTTCAAAATGTGTGCATGTGTAATGTGTCAATAAGTTGTATATATAATTTGTCATCATGCCGGTGCTAGTGGATAAACAGAAAAATGGTAAATACGGTCTATATCGATTGGCTATTACGGCCATTATTGGTGCGTTTTGGGCGTAGTTAACAAATACTAGCCTATCCCACGACGATTCCTAGATATAATTTGTCGTAGTTATATTAGATACTGATGTTATTATTATAATAATAATTATAAGAGTTCTCATTTAAGGCAATACAGCCTCATTTTGATTGTTTGTAAGTAGTTCTATATATATAGATGATATCGTAAGTATTTCAATGCTTAAATTATTTGCGTCGTTAATTATTAATAGTGTTATTCTTTAAATAACAACATAAATTTGTTAAAAAAAATATTCAGACAAGACTGAGAGATGTATAGGGCGTACTGAGACTTTGCTGAGACTACACTTACGTGAAACTAAGCTAAGTGTAAGATTAGCATTATCATTGATTTCGGTTTTATAGTCATTTCACAGCTCAAATTTTGCTTAGCTTATGTTAAGATAGCCCAATGCAAAAGTCAAGTTCGCGTTATCACACTCAGCCATGTTTTACGTAAGTAAAGTCTGAGCAAAGTCTAAGTAGGCTCTGTAGATTTCAGCCTAACATTACTCTCTATGTTTAAATAAATAAAGAAAAATGTTAATTTTATGTTGGCCTTAATATTTAAGATGAAAAAAATTGATTGAGCCGAGTGCATGCGCACTGAGCGCAAGTGGCAGCGGTCTGTGGGGGGCGTGGGGGGGAGGAGAAGTCTGGGAATGGAATGTCGATGACGGAGCTCGCCGGGAACTCGTTGTTATGTGAAACTGTACTCAGAGCCTCTACTAAGAGACATGCTGTGATAAACATTAAATACAGCCATAGCTCAACCAGTTTCTCAGATATTTAGAATCTACGTGTAATTAGATAGCGAGAATAATCAGCTGATCTGATGGCGTCAACATCTGATCAAAGGAACTCATTGAAAGTTAATTGTTTTAAAACCATATCTATTTACAATGCATATTATTCTGTAATGTTGCTATGTAGCACGATTTAAATAGAAGGGCGAGACCTTCTGTAATAGTTATTATCATTGTGCATAACTTAATCGTACCGCCGGAATTTATTTATTAAACTTCCTCCCACCCGTAAATATTCATGATGATTAAGTCTATTTTTCTTTCTTTCCAGTGGCTGCAAACCCAGCTTCCCCACTGACGACCCAAATGGTGAGCCAACTGCTCAAGCGACGGTCTATCGTCGGTCAGTTAGTGTTGCCGACTCCAGGATGCGAATCCAACCCGAGTTCCGCTTCGACCTCGCCTTCCGCCATTTCGCCTTCTTCGTCCGCCGACAAAACCGACAACCGCGACCCGTTCAGCTTCTGTCCCGACGCTCAGGATATGCGTCGTGAGGAAGAACGGCTAAAGACGTTCGACAAATGGCCCGTCTCGTTCCTATCACCAGAACTCCTCGCCCGGAACGGATTCTACTACCTCGGTCGTGGAGACGAAGTGCGTTGTGCCTTCTGCAAGGTAGAAATCATGAGATGGGTGGAGGGAGATGATCCTGCTAAAGATCACCAGCGCTGGGCGCCGCAGTGTCCCTTCCTGAGGGGGCAGGCGGGAACTGGCAACGTGCCGATGGACGCGCCGGTCGCTGACGGTCGGGACGAATGTGGCGTTCGAGCACCTGCTACATTCAATCCTCTGCGTATGCCCGGGCCTGTTCACTCACGATATGCTTCAGAAGCGGCCCGTCTCCGCAGCTTCACAGATTGGCCGCGCAGTATGCGTCAAAAACCAGAAGAGTTATCCGAAGCCGGTTTCTTTTATACCGGCCAAGGCGATAAAACCAAATGCTTCTACTGCGACGGCGGGCTGAAAGACTGGGAGAACGACGACGTGCCTTGGGAACAGCACGCGCGCTGGTTCAGCCGATGCGCCTACGTGCAACTGGTCAAAGGTCGTGAATACATCCAGAAGGTTGTGTCCGAAACGTCCACCACGACCAACTCAAACGAGACGAAAGAAAAGGACGCCGCCGCCGAACCCGTACCTCCTCCGATGAATGTAAATACGAGTGCAGAAGACGACGAGAAAGTAGAGGATACGAAATTGTGCAAGATATGTTTCGCCGAGGAGAGGAACGTGTGTTTCGTGCCGTGCGGTCACGTGGTGGCCTGTGCTAAATGCGCTCTGTCGACGGACAAGTGCCCCATGTGTCGCAGAACGTTCACCAACGCGGTGCGGCTGTACTTCTCGTGAGGGGGCGACTGGGGACTGGGACTCGATGCTAGTCACTACACCGCGGGCCCAGACGCGTGCTGAAACCACGCTCTGCGAGGTCGTTGTTCCGCGGCACACGACACGATACGACATGAAATGTCGCCTCTGGCAGTCGCGACACGCACCACACACGACTGCAGCGGATATCGTATCGTGCCGTCAGCTCCCGCCTGTTTCGACAATTGGCTATAAGTGCAAATAAATGAAACAACATTAGTGGATGCGTACACGGCTCTAGCGTAGTCGTATGTGAATGGTGTGTCGTTCTGTCAATGGTAACAGAAATACAACTTGACGATAAATCGTGTCGTGCCGTGTGTCGTGGAATGACGCAGTCAGACCGCTTGAAACTGTGATTTAACAATTAATAATATATTAAAATGTAAAGCGGTGGGGCAAGGAAATAAGGACCTTTACGACTGCAAACATAATACGGAACGAAGTTTAAGTGTAGACATTGAAATGATTTTAAATTATTTATTGTTTAAAAATTCGTGTGTAAATAACCTATTGTAAATACTTAGCTTATCATTTTGTCCCACCGAGAATAAAGAAAGTAATTTTATTATATAATATAGTATTTATTCTAATTCAATGAACAATAATGATTCCATTTATATGTCTTTTCTTTATCAATCAAGCAATATTTATATGTTTATAAATTAATTAAACCTTCTTATTATTTTGACTGTAAATCTTCGAGTTCCTGTATAACTTTTTGTAACTCTGTTGCATTAGACAACATTGCAAATGTATAATTTTGATAATATTTTAATTTATTGCTAATTAACGCGAATTCGTAATTGAACCGTTATGAGTATTCCAATATTGAGACTTGACTTAAATTATGAATGTAAATATGTAATTGGATTGACAATAATACAGAAATTGAATATTAGGTAGACATAATGATAAGCAGACAATTGTTAACAGTCATACAATTACTAATGAGATGATTATTTCCTAACATAATGAGATAACATCATTAATCACTGCACTACTGTTAACTCAATTTAAAATTCACTATACTTGATTTAAAATGAAAACAAATTTTGATACATTACGTTAAATCAATCAAAATAAAAATATAATTGTAAATATTAAGTGAACTTTCAATATGTCCTGTCTCGATTAACTCAATTTTACCAATTAAAGAAAATCTAGTTGTCTAGTGTTTTTTCCATTATTTGTTTGTAAATAAAAATACTTATTAAAATACGTAATCAATTACAAAAGAAATTGCCGCGTAAAAAAGTAGTTTAATATATATTAGTAGTGAAGTCCTAACAAAATTGAGATAGGATAATATTGCCACAGTGAAGCGACATTTTAATCTCTACCCTATCTTTGTAGTATTTATAAGACATTCAGCTATGTAATTCATTCATTCATTCATCATTATAATGTATTTTATGATAAGAAAAACTTATTATGGGAAATAATTAATGTATTGTTCCAATAACTGTGTATAAATGTAACCGACCATATCAAGTAGCTTTCACCCCACTAAGGGATACAATTATAATTTAAGACACCCAGTTCTTATACACTAAAGTTAATTGAGAGAGCTATTCAGTCACATTTCAATTTTGTCATAGGTTATTATTATTTCACCCTGTTGATGTTATTAATAAAAGAAATGTTAAATTAAAATGTTGTTTAATTTGGTTTTTGGTCTTTTCTACACCAGAAACCCAAAACAGATTCACTACCTAAAGTACCTAATTGAAAATATCGCTATTTTTTTCCTATTTTCGTAGTGTTCTTCGCTTCTCCTCATTCCTACTTTGAATAAAACAAATTGAAAGCTGATATATTTTACGAAAAGTAAATGAACATCTAGCAATACGTCCAGTACATATTATTACAGATTTTTATGTTCAATGAGGACAAACGAGGTACACTTGCGTCATTGGATGGTATGTGGTCACCGCGGCCCATATTCTCATACAGCCAAAGAAATCACAGTAGCGTTGCCGGCCTTATGGAAGCAATAACAGAAACGCGAATGTAGCCCTATCATTGAGCTGGAAAAACCTATGCATACTTACCAGGATGCTAACTGGCCTGAATGCTTGCACCTCAGTGTGGTCAGAATAAAAAATATTATATAATCGCCTTGAGGCCGATGAAATGCCTCTTCATCTCCTCTGCAATTGCGGCACATTAATGCATAAGCATAACACCATCCTTGGCAACTATACCCTACTCCCAGATGCTGTTTGTAATAATCGCGTCCAGAAGATACTGCGGTTCGTAAATGCAGCAGGGCTTGACGACGAGCTATAAGTGGGGGGGAACACGATATTTCAATTCTGAACGCGGTGTTACTAGGACCCAATCGTATTGCCACCCTCTGCAAATAATAATATGGAAGCGTCGAACACGTACATAATATGAGTTCAATACCACATTGGTACGTGGCGGGCAGAAGAGAACCGTGTTGTGAGTCAACGTTGTGAACAGCTTACAAGAATTACAGTGGTAATAGCTTAGATGTATGATGTGAGTACTTCGCTTGACTACTTCCTTTTAAGTTTGTTTCTGTCAATTTCTGTATTACTATCTGACCCGGTAAACGTTGTTTTGCCATATAAATTGTATTGATCTTTTCCTTGCTAGTAGATAAGAGATGGCGCTAGTTGTATTCATTAGTAACAATCACACTTCTTTTATATTTTGTATAATTCACACTATAGTTTTATAAATTATAGCCTATTGGTTATTCTGGTGTGTAAGCTATATTATTGTAAAGTTTCATCAAAATCTAATCTGTAGATTTTGCGTTAAAGAAGTTCAAACATACATCCAGACATACAAACTTTCACATTTATAATATTAGTAGGATTTCCTTCTCATCCTGGATCCAACAAAGTAACATCTACTTAAGTTTTTTCAAGTTCTAATAGCCTAACTGCATCTGAACATGACGTTGAATGAAAGCCCAATATATTTAAAGAGATCGTTCATTCGATGACTCGGGTCTAGATTCCGAACCATCAGCTTTTAATCTTTCAATAATTCGCTGTAAGTATTATCTGCTTAATCTAGTCATTCCGTCAACTGCACTTAAATCAAATTTCATGTCCAGATTATCTTAAATCGAATCACCTGGCTGCACAATACACTATGATGGTGAAATAGTCCTCACTGACAACAGTACTTCTTACTGTTTCGACAAATAAGATTCCTTTTTTTATTTAGCGCTCAGACCTCTTAAAGATAATTTATAGCAAGTTATATGACAATAGAAGTCGAATATATCTGTATTTATTTCTCAAAGTGAATCCACCTCCCCACTAGGAGAGGCAAGCTAGGTGTACCTACTCTTCTAACTGGCATCCTGTGCAGCAGTGGTACTCAGCAGCGGCGCCTTTTTCTAGAAACTAGAGACATTACTGGCGCAGTCGGTAGGATTCGTGTCTGAGTTAACGATTAATTCGAGTAAATTCGGGATAATCGCGACGCGAATAAAAAAACAACAAACATCGGATCCAACTAAGCCGCAGCCAAGCAGCTCCGCAGTCCAGCCAGCTAGCCAAGAAGGCAGACTCACAGCCTTAATTGGGCAATGCTCGTGGGGTACCTAAGCATTTTACTCTGTTGCTCCCGAGATTTTCTTTTTGTACTCATAGTGTTCCAATTTACATTTGTGTACATACATTTTATAATTCTGTGTGTTAATTTGTGCATTAACATGGCTCAGAACAACTCGGAAACAAAACCCGAACAAATTGAGATGTCGTACGAGACGCTTTCAATTCTTTTGCCATCATACGATGGAAACAAAAAACCCTAGAATTTTATATTAATAGTGTAAAGAACTTCTTAGAATTAGTAGAAGGCAGTCGGGCAATACCAATTGCATGCAAAATAAGTTAACGGGAATGGCCGTTGAGGCACTCTTCCAACATAACCAATGCAAATCGTGGGAGGAGATTAAAAAAATACTAAAAAGTAGGTTCGGAGAGTGTAGGGGGAGGTACAGTTAACAATTGAACTAATGCACCTCTCCAGAGATAGGTTAACAATTGAAGTTTTCGGAGATAAAGTGAGAGAGTTATCGTGCGCTTTAATAAACCTCGATCCAAGTAAGCGGAAAATGTATGAAAAAATGGCAATGGACGTTTTCCTTGATCAAATCGACCCAATTGTAGGATTAAACATCAGATTCAAGGGTGCGGTCGAACTTGAGGAGGTCTTTGATCTAGCCAAATAGGAGATAAAGTTAAAAGTCAAAAAACCGCAGCAGCCAGGTGGTACTGGAGGTACCGCATCCACAAAGCAGCAGCAGCATCAGCGCAGGCAGCAGCACCGCCAGCAGACGAACAGAACTCACTTAAGGGCGGAGGAGTTACGTTGGCGTAACCAACCCTAGCATTTAAGTAATAGGCTAATCAAGTCTCATGTTCTAGTTGATAAGGTTTTTAGCGCTTAAGATTTCATGAAATAAAATAAGTCTGTAACAACACTCCGGCTTGGCCCGTCTTATTATTGCTTTTTAAAAACCCTTTAGCCAGGGCCCGATAGTTAACTCGGGTGAGATTTTTTTTCAATTGTGCAACATTTTGATAAACAAAATGACCGTATTTATGCTCAAAGCTCTAAGGAA
Organism: Leptidea sinapis; assembly: GCF_905404315.1. Lineage (NCBI taxonomy): Eukaryota > Metazoa > Arthropoda > Insecta > Lepidoptera > Pieridae > Leptidea > Leptidea sinapis. The sequence continues at coordinate 2,904,369 of NC_066299.1, forward strand.
GCTTCCCAATTAGTCGACAGAGTGCAACGTGGGCACTATCCGACTTCAGAGATGGTTTCGTAGGGTATTATTAGCTATGAAGGTGTGACTGAGCCATACTTCTGTGAAAAAGGTATCAAAACATCGGCACAAGTGTTTCAAGATACCATTCTTGAGAAGGTAGTGAAGCCCCTTAACAACACAATGTTCAAACCAAGAATGGTCCTTCCAGCAAGACTCGGTGCCGGGTCACAAAGCTCGGTCTACGCAGTCTCGGTTGGAAACGAACGTTTCGGACTTCATCAGAGGATTATAATTTATGGTCAGTTTTAGAGAGCACGGCTTGCTCTGAACGCCATGATAATTTGGAGTCCCTAAAACAATCCGTACCATTGGCAGTGAAGAATTTTTCCATGGGTAGAGTGCGTGCTTCTATTAATAATAGGCCTGAACGTTTAAAGGACTGTATTGCAGAGAATAGAGACCACTTCGAATAAAATTTTTATATTTTAAATTGTTTTATATTTATGTATTAAACTAACACAATGTAACAGTAATAAATGTTATTTGCAATAGAAAATTATTTTTTTCTTTGTTATAGTATTTATGGCACGACTAGGTATACCTATTTGCGACAATTACTTTTATTAAATTGGTTTTTACTTATTTCAAATTGCAAAGGTCGACAAATTATTGATTTATTTAGAAAATAAAACAAACATATTTTGTATGCAACATTTTATCCTTTTTTTCATTAAGTTTAGGAAAAACCGTAGGGCTATCTATAATATATTCTTAATATTGCCCCTATAGGGACTATGGTCTATAGACCAGGGTCGATAATGTTTTAAACCATTAAAATAATCGTAGGATGAAACCCATTGGAAAAGGAAGAGAATATAATAAAGATTAAAGGAAAAATAAATTACGGGCGTTCTGAGGTCGGGAATTGCAAAGTTTAGGGGGGTGATTAGGGTAAAAAACGGTTAATATCGATCTACAAATCGAATATAAATATAGAAAACTACAAATACTATGGAAAAAAGTTAGATAACTTCAAAATTTATGTTAAAAATTCAAATAACCATGTTTTTGGTTATTTATTTTTATCTTTAAAAAAATTTTTTCCCGAAATTTCGTGAAAGGTTACCTTTATTATATCCCAGATACACAGTGATTTTTTTATTTGAAATAGTTAGTTATATTATTTATTTTTTTCAGAATAATATCGAAAAGAACCCTAATTTTAATCGAAAATTTCTCAAATTTAAATATCAAATTCTTTCAAAAAGTCGATGGGCAGTAGGTTCATTGTAATATCTACTTTTTGACGGAGTAAAAAAAATAAACATTACCGTGGTTAATGTCCTCAGAAAATGCAAAGAAACGAAAAAACTAGAATCCGAAATTTTTTTTTTACATTAACAATTTTGAGCTATTTATTATAAATTTACACTTGAATTATTCGAAAAACGTAAGATCCCATGTTACATTGCTAAACAATATAATAAAATTTGTCAAAAGATATATATTATTGTAAGTAAGGAAGGAAGGAGAGAAAAGAAGAGGCTATAAAATAAGGAAAAGCGTAATCGTCTTTCGTATCGTAATAATAATTGACACACGAATATATCGCACATCAGTACATACATAAATATATAAACATTCAATATGTTATGTTTTTAAAGTGATAACCCTCACTTCTAGGATTAATACACAAATAAAATTTGAAAAACAAAACTTTATGAATGATGCGGGACTCGAACCCACGACCTCCGGCGTTCCGTGCCGGTCCTCTAACCAACTGAGCTAACCGTTCGAGTACCGCCACGCTACAAAATTATATTTGCTTTGTTCAACTCTCAGGTTGTGGCTTCATCTACAGAATCTACTTTACAGTTGATAACCTGCTCAACCCCAATATTTGCATATTAGGAAATTGACTTGAGATGTCGCTCTTGTAAATTTAAACAATATGTTATGTTTTTAAAGTTTTAACCCTCACTTCTAGGATTAATTGACAAATAAAATTTGAAAAACAAAACTTTAGACCATTTTATTTGTGTATAAACATTCACTTAAATCGAATTGATTACACAAAACCCACCCTAACGTCTCGTTGCACATACCGTTGTAAACGTACACTAGAACTGGCCAGTTGTTCATATAACCGCCAGATCCAGCCACTTTCGAAAAAAAAAAATATGAAATAGAATTGAGACGACCTCTTCGGACCATCGTCATTCCAGTTTACCAAAAGTGCACGGTTGTTTCTTCGTCGTCGTTAATCTTCTTCAAGTATATAATATACTTGTGCCTTAAGGTTGTTAATTATATAGTGGCCAGACATGATGGTCCTTCGAACCGGATTTTAGCCAGCAACCTATGGATCGTACAATTAATCTATACTATTACGTTTGAAATTATCTTTCAAACAACTTTTAAGTTCGAATCGTTCGAAAATCGGCCAATAATTAAAAATCAAAGTAACACAAAAACAATTTAATTTAGACAGTTAACAAAGATTCAATGTATCTACTATTTTGGCTCAACAAATCTTTTTTCATTTCATTTATTTTTGTAATCAATTCGTCATCAGATGTTATGGTCTTCTCCAAGTTCTGACATTTCTTTAAGAAATCGACTATGAGATTCTGTCCTTCAGCAGTTTCCTGTGACTTCACCGACGACTCAATTTCAAAGAGATTCGTCTCAAGTTCCGCTTGCTTGGCCTCTGCGTACTGAAAACAATATTTTTTTTATGCATCTAGTGTTAACCTCTGAAAGAAAGAACATACAATTATTTGATTCAAAAACATATTTAGGACGAAACATATTTATAAAAGGATCTATAGGGCTGGGTTTAAAAGAAACTCTTTTTCTCCCATAGGAGAGGAAAGGCAGACCAGGATTACTGGATCCACTAGTGACCGTGCACTGCACAGTGTACTAAGCAGATCAGGGGTGTGTAACTTTATGCAACAGCGGCGGCAACATGAGAACCTACCTACGGCCTTGAGACCTCAAAATTAAATCAAATCAAATCATATAAATTGTAAGTCACAAGGGCACAGCAATGTTTTACATTAAAAATTATCTTGACCCTTATTTCAAAGTTGAACTTAATTTATTCAAATCTAAATGTAAATTTAATAGAAAATACTTAAAAATGGGTTATTTACTTTTTTAAACTTAAATTATTATTTCTTAGTTCAATAAATAATAATATATATCATAAATAAAACATGATTTGGAAAGGAATCAAACTTTTACCAAATCAACAAATAAAATATTCTTGACAGTTCTGACTAGATTTATAAGAGAAACGTCTGGACATAGCACCGAACTATTCTAAGAGTAGTTTTACAAAAAAGACTCATAATTTAATAAGTTATATTTTGATGTTATTTTTGTCATATGTATGTATGTATGTACCTGTATAATGGAATCAGGTAGATCCGCTAGTTTAGCGACGTGCAGCCCCAACGAGTGCGTAGCTGCGCCCGGCTTGATTTTATGCAGCAGTAGCAATTGTTGGTCCACAACAGACGCTTCGGCGTGAGAGTTGACAATCACTAGAGGATGGGCGGCCGGCAGTCGGGTCAACTCGTGGTAGTGGGTCGCGAACAGACAGAAACATTTACTGTCGGTCGCTAGCTTTCTGTAATCATTATGCCATAGTAACTACTTATCCATTATAGCCAAATATAATTTCATGGCTTGAAAGGCTACATTTAGTGATTGACCGACAGTAATTCGGTTCGGCCATTTTGTGTGTAGGTTGATTAACACGGATACTCTTTGTTCCAATGTTATATTTTTTTTCGTGAGCACTAACTGTATTGGCACTATCATGTACTTTTGGTTCATACAATAAAACATATGAACGCGTACAGTCCAGTTGATGAATTACTACGCGCGTACAGCTACGTCGCGCTGACGAGAATAGTCGGTCCGGCGTACGTCGGTCCCGATGATGGTCTATGGCGATAAATTAGTGCGTTCAGTACGATGCTGACCGAGCAACAAACCATACGCGCGATCGTAACATCGTAAACAAAAATCGTATACAAAAGTTCGTGTTTTGACAATTTCGAATATATTGCATAAATTTCTCCTTCAATTTGACGCTTTATAATAATTGGGTAAACATGATATGTTGTAAGTTGTAGATTGCACAATATATTAAAGAGGTTAAAAATGGATTCATTTTTCTTCGCAATTGTACACGCGGAATCAAGTTTTCTGTCAGCTGAGCACTAAACACAACATGGTCAGCGCGTACAGGTACGCTCTACCGACGTCAACGCTGTCCGTCGGTCGAGCACTAAATGCGGCCTTAGCCATTATCTCTTATAAGATTTAATACAAAAATCAAAAGAACGACACTCTGACAAAAGTCGCATTAACAATAGGCCGCGTCCACATAACAAAGTTATGGAACTAAAGAGAAAACTTGCAGTAAAAGAGAAACGGTAGCCTTTCAGCTAGCTTTGGGACTCCGAACTCTGATGTCGTTCTATGCTACAAGACATGTGATGTAATAAAAGAATGAATATAAAATATGTACACATTTTTTATTTAAGTATAGGTACATTAATTTTTCTATGAACATTAAATTTCCGATGTGTCGATATTACTGTTTCAGCCACATTTATAAGTTTTCTGTAGTTATTTCTTTGATTCTTTTCATTTGATAAATTTAAGTTTTGATTATTTCTAACATTATCAGCACTTATAATCTAAGATATTAAACACGCGAATTTTGTTAATTAATGATTGAAATCGGTTTTTTTATTTTTTTTTGAAATGAAAGCATTAAAGGAGTTGTTTTGTAAACCTTACTATACAATTGATTGAGCAAAAGTCATAAATAGACAAGTCATATTACTCGGAGAGAGAGAAGAAACGTTTTAAACCGGTTTATTCGAGAACAACAAATAACCAAAAACAGTACAATAGTGCTTTTACATACAAAATCGAATATGATGTCATCGATGTACTAATCTGTAACAATTAGTATATTTATTTGATTTTAAAGACTTGACAATAATTCATTATAAAATACTTACTCAGCTATCGCCCAGGCAATACCGCAACCTTCATATGTTGATGTTCCACGACCAAGCTCATCCACCAGAACTAGTGAATCTGGTGTTGCATTCTGCAAATAAATAAAAAAACATCGTCAAAATTTATTTTACCCTTTTTACATAAAATACTTATTTTAGACTTAACGTCAGCGGGAACACCCTGTTTCATATCCTCTGTGTGGTGGAACCTTGTCATATTAACGACAGCGGGAACACCCCGCTTCATACCCTCTGGGAGGTGGAACCTTGTCATACTAACGTCTATAGGAATACCAATTATACTATAGAATCCAACATAATAACCACTAGGGTGGTGGAACCTTCTTATGTCTGTGGAACACCCCGTTTCATAACCTGTTTTTATTGTTTTGTATTTTTCAGAGCTAACAAGAAGTTTTAGGCTGGATTTACGTACGCACTCACCAGGTTGCGGTTAGTGCTCAGATGACAGCAAAATTGATTGCGCGTGTACAATTGCGAAGAAAAATTAAACCATTTGTAATCTTTTTTAGTAGGCGCGTACTATTTAAGCAAATGATTACGGAATAAAAAATGGAGAAGATATTATGTTTACCCATTAGATACATTATTATAGAGAGTTAAATTGAAGGAGAAATTTATACAATATATTCGAAATTGCTAGAACACTAATTTTTGATTACAAAGTTACACACGCGCGTACGGGCGGTTGCTCGATAAGTGTCGCACTGAACGCACTAATTTATCGCCATAGCGCTTCAGCGGATCAACGTACGCCCAACCGAAGAGCTCGACCGACGATTTTCGTCGGCGCAACGTTGCTGTACGCGCGTAGCAATTCATCAGCGCTGGACTGTACGCGTTCATATGTTACATTGATATAGCTTCGCTTGACCGACGTCAGAGTTCAGTTTCAGTCGGTCAAGCACTAAGCGCAACCTTACCCGTAAAATTGTAGCGGACTCGATCATCTCCATCATGAAGGTGCTCTGCCCCTTCTCCTCACGATCGTTGGCCCCGACGCGTGCACACAGCGCTCTCAGTCTCGGCAGCAGAGCGTACGTTGCGGGCACGAAGCAGCCGGTGTGTGCGAGCAGTACCGCGATACCGCACGACCTCATCCAGGTGGACTTGCCGCCCATGTTGGCACCCGTCACTATGTGCATTATACACGAGTCTGTAACACAACATAACATTCGTTCACCGCTATGTATGTCATTTTTGTACAGAGAGCGCGCAAGTTGAATGCAGCACTGACCTGTATAAATAAATACCACTGGACAGTCTGTTCCATATGTTTGTCAGCAATTTTTTGTGCCTATTTGAAGCGCCACTCGCGAGCGTCCAGAGAACTAATTTTGACGTTTAATACAAATGGCTGCGAAGGAACGCACAATACTCTGAAGTATTTTTGCATTTTGAATTAATTTCGTTCGTTTTCCGTGTTATTTATAATTTAAGAATAAACTTAATAAAGTACACATTTTTTTTTTGTAAATAGTTTCCCACCATCTATCGATGTTTGCTGAGGCAGTCTCGCTACATGGCCATGAGCGCCAAAATGGCGTATATCAAACAGGCACAAAGCAATTTGACAGCCGCCAGTCCAGTGGTATATAGTAGGGGTCAGTGAGGCCTGGGGTTTACCCTGGTCTGTAGAGCGGGAGCATCTCCCCCCGCTGTCTGCAGGACTGGCCTCGTACATCCAGTGTAGTGCTGTGCCATACTCGTCGCTTACCGTGTTATCGCGTTAATACTAAAGTTACGATTCCGTGTATTTTATTTTATTTTAATAACGACCGAGTCGATCAGGTTTTAATCACACATTCAGGTTTAAAAACGAGTTGTTATACATCGCCAAGAATCGTCTTGAAGAAAAGCGAAAATTTGAAATTTCCTTATTAGGTTAAAATGGTAAACGAGCAACATTGTTTAAAATTATCGACACACCCATAATTATTATGGTCATCAATTATTATAATTAGGAATGCGTCCTCAACTCTGCATTCAACTCGTGCGTATTCTGTGTATTATTTAATCAAATTAAAAAAACAGATTAAATGCGACTCGATTTCATTTGAATACTTTCTTAGAATATTTTTTTTGTCGCATGGATGGTGAGGCTGATATCTAAACTTTTGATATAACTTTTCTGTTTTTACGTAGGGCTCCGCTGGTTCGAACTGGTCCTGTTACTACTAGTTTTCCTCGCCGGTGTCCTCAATTATTTCGATTGACTAGGAAAGAGTCAACCTCAGTCATGTTTCCTTGGACAAAGGTGGCAGTATTACAAGAGAGTGGAGCTACTTTCGCTAGGATGACTACAATATCGACTGCTTGATCTCTGCTGATGATGACAATATTATTAAGTGTTGTTAATGACTTGTAAATGCGACATTTTAATACAAATTCAAATAATGATTAATATAGCACATATTATATTACAATAAACAGACACACGAATGAACCACATCGCAGTCTTGGAAATATAGATTTTATTGGTTACTCTTAACGAATGGAACGCAATTTTTTTAAGAAATAGAAAAATATTTATTAACCACAGGGAGTGATAATAACAAAACTTAACAAAACTTGGAAAATGTCATAAAGCTACATCCATTCGTAATGGGGAGAAAAACTGATAAGATACAGGCCATCTTTTAAATCATATAATAAATGAACCTATTTAAATTCAAATATATAAAATTCTCGTGTCGTGGTGTTAAACTTTGAACTCCTCCGAAACGGCTTGACCGATTCTCATAAAATTTTGAGTGCATATTGGGTAGGTCTGAGAATCGGACAACATCTATTTTTCATCCCCCTAAATGTTAAAGGTGGTCCACACGATTTTTTTTTATTTTTTTTTAAATTTGTTTGATTATGAGACAGCATTAAAAAATACATACAACTTCAAATTTTCACCGATCTACGATCAACAGTTACTTTTGTATCGCGATTTTATTATCGGCAATACAACGTTTGCTGGGTCAGCTAGTAATATTATACAATTTTAGGTGGCCTTCCGCAGAGCCAGACAAGAACCATGCATCATTATCCTCTATATAATCTACTGCACTATAGTAAGTCTTCTATATCAAACAAGCATAAGCTATGTAATTTCATACCTCGTTTAAATTCAACATCGTTGGGTATATAAGACACACCCTCCTGCACTTCCAAGCACGGATGTCTGACGTCCTTCAGTAGGAAGGTGTCCAAGCTCTCGGTGAGTACGGGCCGACAGTACGGGCTCGGCGCAGTGGACGCGGCCATGGCAAATGATACCAGCACATCCAGACGTGACAGGATGTGAGACAGGCAGAACAGACATTCGGAGTATCCAGCTGAAATATGGGGATAAATCACCTTAATTATTGGATGTCTTGCCAATTTGAGGTAACTATTTTGAATGAAACTTTAGAATGTTTTATTTTTGTTTGTTATTTTCATGTAAATGTAACACGGTATCTTTCCACATAAAATGCCCCCATCTACCTCATAAGTCCTCCTTTTAACATATGGCAGCAATCACAGGTCTCCAAGCAAAAAAAAGGACATATAAAAATACAGACCCACGGTCAAAAACACAAACCACTAACGAAAATACCCACCCCCAAATAGCAGTCAGCTATGGTTTTAAAACAGTTTGTATATATATCAGCTTAGCAATCGTGCAGTCTTTTAAACGTTTTAGTAGACTCAAAAAGACTTCCAATAGGTCTCTCTCGGCATTCAATAATTAAAATTAATTAGGTTCATGATAAACCGCATTTATCATGGGGAGTGTTCCGAAGAGCTGTTTCACCTGATTCCTGCCGGCAAATTCCATCTTCGCACGACACGTCAAAAGTTAGGATATCATCCCCACCATCTGGATGTGTGGCGGACCTCCACAGTGCGGTTTTCAAGGAGCTTTCTTCTACGTACTACAAAGCTGTGGAATGAACTTCCTTGTGCGGTGTTTCCGGGACGATACGACATAGGTACCTTCAAAAAAAGCGCGAACACCTTCCTTAAAGGCCGGCAACGCTCCTGTGATTCCTCTGGTGTTGCAAGAGAATGTGGGCGGCGGTGATCACTTAACACCAGGTGACCCGTACGCTCGTTTGTCCTCCTTTTCTATAAAAAAATGATATTCGTAATTGCTACAATTTTTTTTTGTCCTTGTAGTTGTAGTGCTACACTACTCGGGAAAAAGGGTGTTTTTACTTGCTCTGGTGTATTGAGGCCCATTGGCCCTTGCATAAATTCTCCCCTCGGTGAAAGCTGTCCTATTATTACATAACTATTATTGGCAGCTTCATAATATTTTTATGCTTTACCAGCGATGCCAACGATCTCCGTCACAACTTTGTCCTGCTCCTTCTCGTAATTAGTCTTAGTCTGTACATAATCTTCTGTGATGCTATCTAAATTGTTCGTTTTGAACCTTACGCCGCCCTTCACTGCGTCTATTATGGTATATTTCTTGTTTCCGCGAAGTGATTGCTCTTCTTTTAATGTAACTCTGCAATTTTTAATATTATAAAGTCATTTTTATATTTGTTGATTGGGCGCGAACTCGATCGAAATCGATGGATCGATAGAACCTGAGAGGTTGAATATCTACTGGGAAAATTGGGTGCCACATACAATTTACGAAATTATTAATGTTGCAAATTATATTTACAAGCTACACTATAACTCAAGTGATAAGTTTAAACTGCTCATATGTTCATTCTCCAATAATAATATGATAATAATGATGAATAAAACTCAACATGTTATTAAATAGTGCTCCAAAATTACGAAAAACTGGTAACTGGTTAGTAGCGGACAACAATTTTTTTTAATATTAATTAACAATTATATTTAAATAATCTCTTGCACGTTTTACTATTATGAAATTGCTTGACGTTCGTCAGTTAAAATTGAGCATACACTATGACATATCGTTTAAGAAAACCAAAAAGAGGGTCGGTCCTAAATAAGAACCTTGTGGAACGCAAGAAGTTGCAATGAAATTATTAAAGTCACAGCCTCCCAGAACTACTCTTTGGGTCCTATTCCTCAAATGAGAACTAAACCAATTCATAAGGTTGCCATGAAACCTATAATGTTTTAATTTTTATAAATATCTGATGGTATACCGAGTCGTATGGACTACTAAAATCAAACGAAAATGTAAGTAGTAACATTTTTGCTATAGTTATCTTCTATGTTATGTCGTTTGTAAATCGAAGAAGGTATGATGTTGATAAGCGATGTTTTAAAAAGCCATGTTGACTTTTTGTCATTAAATTACATTAGTAAGAAGATACTGTTGAGCTTTTTGGTTTAGCATGAAGTGGTTGTTAAAGGGGCGAAAAGTGTTCTGAAATACAAATAGGTGATTTGTTTCCACTGTTGTCCAAGTGAATATTTAGTATCGTACATACATATCGCATATCGTACATATCACAGAGTATCATAATATCTGACTGTAAAACCCTTGCCGCCATTTCTTATGCGAAATGTTTGAGCACAGTAAAGCAAAACGGTTACTACATTTCGAGAACGTTTTCTTGTAATTGACAGCCACTACAATAATTATTATGCCTTTACATTTGTAGCCATCATTAACGAATGCTAAAATCGTTTGTTTCCGTGCCATAATACTTCTATAAAGAAGTAAAAGTATTGTGGCTGTTTAAAAGATAACACTAACATATTTAGAGTTAAACTAGTATAAAATTCTAGAATTCCTAGAATTCTAGAATATCCATTTTGCTATAACTTCCCAATTGATGGCGCTAGAAAAAAAATATTACGATACGAGTGAGCCCCAGTGAAGTGTGGTCGGATTAAAGTTATTTATTAAGTAAGGCAATGTACCTGAAGTAGAAGCCATTTTGCGGATTATTTTCGAGTTTAATATTTTTGCGTGCATCGAGTCCCAAGTCTTTGGCTGCTTTCTTTAGTTCTTTATCCGCTTGGGACTGTACCTTTTCAAGTTCTGTGTGTAATTGTTGCAACTGTTCATCAAAAGATGGCTTTACCAAGAAATCACCTGAAACAAATTCAAATACTCTATTCAAAATAGGACATAAAATCCTTTATTCATCGTCAAAAACTACCACCTATTTGGAAATTTATGCCTTAGACCTGAGAAGTATAGGCGCAAGAAACTCAGTGGGGTTTTTTTTTAATAAAATTTCGATATAATCAAATTTATAATTTAAATAGCTTGACAATGGTCACTCCATTCCAAATCTGCGGTAGCATGAAGAAAGTCATTTATGTTAATCTTTCCCGCATAATTAACGTCATTTAACAATTCTTTTGAATTTCGTAATACATTTGTTTTGAACATTTTCTGGGATCATGTTGAATTGGCATATACATCGCCCCAGAATTTAGTAATCGACTAAGCCGAGTAGCAGGCATTGTGTTTGTTCCTAGTGTTAACATTATGATTATGACAGTTTTGTAGAAAATTCACTAATGTGCCTATCAAAGTCAATGTCAAATAAACTATATTCAATTAGGCTTAAACTAAGCGCTTTTGACATATCCCATATATTCAGAAAAAGTAGAGCTCGTGAGAATAACATACAAGAAACAATCCTATATTGGGTGCATTTATCTTTAGGGCATGAATTCAATGTTTGTGTGAGGATGCTTCTTGAACAAGATGGTCGCAGTTACTGTCATAAAAAGTAATCGCATCAAACAAATACAATGAATTACTTACTATAACAGGTCGATCAACCACCACAAACAGCACTAATTTACCAGTAGATGCATGGACCAGCCATCGTGCCCGACGCACATATTTGAGGGTAGGAGACGACCCGGTGTGGTATCTAGAAACCACGATTCGTATAAAAGTTACCTTAGGTTATGTTACAAAGTCATATTATATTTTGTACCTCTCTCAACAGCATCCATGTCTAGTGTAGCCTCTATCATCTGAAGAAACTTGTCCAGGTCATCATTCAGTTCCGCGATAGGTTCTGCCAGCGAGGAATGTACTGTGGCATCGTTGGCTTCCCCGAGACATTGAAGTAAAGATGGCAACCGTTGTATTGCCTGAAATATTGCATCGATTGTCATTAAAACTTTTTGATACTAACAAAATTAATAAATTTTGGCGTTATCTTGAGGAAATCCACTGCTATTTGTATTGTTATAAATGATAATCTTTAGTGGTAATTGCGCTAAGTTTCACAAAATCAATTCATCATCATATATTGGCCTCTACACGAGGCATCTTCAATAGATGTTTACTCGCCAAACGCTGGAACGATAGATCTCTCTCACTATCAAAGATTATAATATTTTATAACAGTCAATTATGGAAAGTTGTGAATAGTATTGATAATGTTGAAGGTGACGTGGAATTTAAAATCAAAGAATTGCAAAGAAAACTTAATTTAATATTAACTATAAATTATATGGAGAAAGAATCTTAAATAATCTTCCGGCTGATGATGATGATATGAAGAATACAGTGCAGTTTATGCTGATAAAAAAAATGTAAAAGAAGAATTGTTTAATACTTATGAAAAGGCATGAACAGTAGTGATGATACACAAATAAAATTTGAAAACAAAATTTTATGAACGATGCAGGACGTGAACCCACGGCCTCTCACGTTCCGTGCGAGTGCTCTTCCAACTGAGCTAACCGTTGGAGTGACGAATGGTCACAAAATCTTGTATGCTTTGTTCAACTCTCAGGTTGTGGCTTCATCTACAGGATCTACTTTACAGTTGATAATTGAATTGTTATTTATTTTGTTAATGATTTGCATATTAGGAAATTGGCTTGAGATGTCACTCATGTAATTCTAAACAATTTGTTATGTTTTTTTTAAAGTTATAACCCTCACTTCTAGGATTAATACACGAATAAAATTTGAAAACGAAATTTTGAAGGCACAACCTGAGAGTTGAACAAAGCATACAAGATTTTATGACGATGCGTCACTCGAACGGTTAGCTCAGTTGGGAGAGCACTGGCACGGAACGCCAGAGGTCGTAGGTTCGAGCCCTGCATGGTTCATAAAATTTTGTTTTCAAATTTTATTTGTGTATAAATTCTACATCACAAAAGGCCTACCTTGGGTACCACAATTGTTACCAGCTGTGAAAAGTACTGGGGAGGGGTCAAATAATCATGAAATTAATGTCACGTAATTTATGGATGGCCCCTAACGGTAGCAACTGCGCTCGTCACTTTGGGACATAAGATGTTAAGTCTCATCAGCCCAGTAATTTCACTAGCTACGGCGCCCTTCGAATTTATTCTTGTTATAAATCTGTTTATGTTACCTACTAATTCACATGGAGATAATATCGTCTATTTATAATTATTTGAAGATTGTATCGAAATGTATAGATGAGTATGAAGAGTGATAATGTAATATTGAGTGTATGAAAATATATGCGTACTACATCTATAATATCAGATATAGGTATATAGTTTTGATATCGGATATTGATACTCAAAATCTGATTTAGATACGATTTACAGAAAAAGCGAAACGACCCAGCCCTACTGTGCAACAAACAAACCACAGTTTTCAAATACGAATGCGAATGTATGAAATATATAGTTTTGATATCGAATATTGATACTCAAAATCTGATTTAGATACGATTCACAGAATAAGCGAAACGACCCAGCCCTACTGTGCAACAAACAAACCACAGTTTTCAAATACGAATGCGAATGTACGTTCCAGTGTCAGTTCTGATGACACGAAAATTTTAGACCAGTTTTACCTGATATATCTTGTAGCAGTCTTGTAGCGATGACTTTTTCCTGGTTAGTCGTCTAGCTAAGGCTTGCAAGTCCGGGATCCGACGAAGGTGGTCTTCGTGGAGTTGGAGACGGAGCTGAGAGTTGTTCAGCAACACCTCGACGACGTCCAGACGCTCGTTGATGAGGTTGATGTCGCGGAGTGGTTGACGAAGCCATTGAGCTAGAAGACTGAACAATTCTCATATTATACAGTGTCTGCTATTTTACATATAGGAATTTTACGGGATAAGGTATTATTAACGAAGTAAATAATAATAATATTATAGCAAAGGCTTTATCATTATAATTAATTAGTTATTAGTAACTTAGATTACTAACAATACTCTAAAACAAACATAAAACATTAAAAACAAAATAGTTTATTCTAGTAGTAGATGACTCAAATGGAGATGGGTTCCATTTGAGTCATCTAATTTTGAATTTGAAATCGATGGCTTGTAGTTCTCTCCATAGTATATTGGCAAGTTGCGACTACTAATCATTCCATGAGTTAAAAGTCCTTGATTAACTAAGTAAGTAAGGTTAGTCAAAGTTTGGCAATATACAAGTATTGTAATTATAAATCGTTCATTACATAGAATGGAGAGAGCTATGCTCGGAGTTTCCCTGTGAGATCCAATCACAAATGAGGAGATGCGTAGGAGAACCGAAGTCACCCACTTAGCCCAAATGATTGCGAAACAGAAGTGGCAGTGGGCAGGGCACATAGTTCGACAGACAGATGGCCGATGGGGCAGCAAAGTCCTCGAATGGCGATCACGTACCGGAAGACGCAGTGTTGGTAGGACCCCCACAAGATCGCCGTAATACGTTGGATGAGGGCAGTGCAGGACCGATCGTCGAGGAGATCTTTGGGGGAGGCCTTTGTCCAACAATGCACGTCTTCCGGCTGATGATCGGCCGGACCGGCGGATGAGCCCTAACAGCGGTAATGTATGGAGCGTTGGTAGAACTGAGCGGGGGGTGAAGTGCGGGCAGGGAATTTTTTGAACTCAATGCGCTGAGTAGAATTGATTGAACACTCCTTCCGGTTTGTTCTGTATTCTGAGGTGGAGCGATGATATTACTGTCTTTGGAATTTTGCAGTTAAATTAGAGATCCTACCGTTTCCCATGTTGTGTGCGACATCTGTCGAGCAGGCCGTAGAGACTGCGGTACTGTGAGTGTGATGAGTCACCCAGCTCTGGCAGCACATTGAGAGCGGACAATGCCGCCGCGTCTAAATGGAGGTAGCTCTCCGCCTTTATTGTACTGATGCGGAACCTGCGATCATCAAATCATTTATTTCACCATTGAGCTTCAACTTGACACAAAATCACGACTACTCTGACAGCAGTATTCCAATTTCAACCACAATCCTAACAATACACGATATGTAATTAATATTTTGGCTAAGCTAAAAGTGCCTTCTTCTTATATATAAAATTCTCGTGTCACAATGTTAGTTAACTTACTCCCCCGAAACGGCTTTACTGATTTTTACCAAATTTTATATGCATCAGTAGGTCTGAGAATCGGCTACTATCTATTTTTCATACCCCTAAGTAAGGGTTGTTCACCGTTAACAATTTTTTTTTAATTTTTGGACAAATTTTTTTGTTTTTTTTTTTTATTATGATTCAGCATTGAAAAAGTCATACAATTTCAAATTTTCGCCCTTCCGCGATCTACAACTTTTTTGTATCGCGATTTTTATTTTATTCTGTTCCAACGACAAATCCGCTATAGTGTTGCAAGATGGCAATCGAATACAATAATAATTGTAGTACGATGTATTTGGTAGATCTGAGAATCGGTAGCATAATTTTTTTATACCCCAAATTTTTTATATGGCAATACAACGTTTGATGGGTCAGCTAGTATTTCTATAAAAATGTAAAATAGCAAACCGCTCATATAAATACAGCATTTCATCGGTATTCCATGCATACAGACACCATTAATAATTATATCTAAATAAATTACTATTATTAATTAAAAATACCTTATTTATTCAAAAAATTTAAATACGGCATTAATATTTATTTATTATTTTGTTGTTCGAACAAAAGACTATGTAACACAATTATGTTTCATTTCTTGGAACGCCGCGCCGTTCAAAAAACCCGGTCATAATAAAACCTTGATTTATATTACGCGACAATACTTCATCCTCATTCAATAAAGGGTTAAGTATTTATTATTATCAGTACCAATTAGGTCAAAAACATTATTATTGACATTTATGTTGTATTTATATAAGCTGTATCGAGGTTTCTAGAATAACAGGGTTAAATCAGTTTTAGAAAGACAAATATGAGTATCGATATACTATCTATCTTCATAACTTGACTACTTCCTTGTATTTTATGATAAAGTTTATACTTAGAGCCGGATTCACAAACAGAAGTTAAATAATTAACGACTGTTTGAGGTTTAAACGGCCGTTTATTAAGATTTTTGTGTTAATCAAACACTAACCATTGATTAGGTACTTTAACCGATTGATTAACTTAAACGAAGTAGCACACGTATGTTAACCATTGATTTGCTCCATGACGTGGTAAATTGTGTGACATGTCTGTTTCAAAATAGAAATGCAAGACGCTTTGAATTATTTTTTTGAAGAAGACGACATCGTAATCTAACACATAATAGATGATTTTAATGTTGGCTTCCGATTTTCTTCCATTTTCAGTTTCCAAATGAAACACAACGCAATGACAAAATTATTATGCAATCGTTGTTTACTTGTTTCTTTGGCAACAATAACAATGTTAACTACATTGACAGAAGGAAAGTTGCTAATTAAATTAAAAAGCCATTCACGCTATGGATATAACATTGACGAAGCAAGAACGAAGACGAGCATTACATTTTGCAGTATTATTATGTTACCCTTCCATTTTCGGATGTCATTTGGTTAAAAGCAATTATAACTGAAAACAGTGTCATCTTTACACAGTAATGTTACACCATTCGGCCATTTGTAACTCATTCATTCAAAACATTACTGTGTTTTGGTCTGAAGGGCACCGTAGCTAGTGAAATTACTGGGCTAATGAGACTTAATATCTTACGTCTCAAGGTAACGAACGCAATTGTAGTGTCGCTCAGAATTTTTGGGTTTTTTAAGAATCCTGAACGGCACTGCATTGTAATGGGCAGGCCGAATCATTTACCATCAGCTGAACGTCCTGTTCGTCTCGTCCCTTATTTTCATAAAAAAAACGCTTAGTAAACTGTTGGATAAAAATACAAGATGAACACGAAAAATAAGTGGCTTGTTTAAGCAACAGTTAGCTGTTAAGACATCGGTTACGTAATCAACGATTATATTGTAGTTGCTGAAACCGAGCCTTAACGTAAATAATTATTTATTACAACTAATCACAATCGTCTTTTATGTAATCCAATATATATAGTATTATTTATTGTACTCACAATGCATTATAAATTTGACTAATCTTAAGAGACCGTGTTAATTTTTGTCCTTATAGAGCATAGGTTCTCAACGTGGGCGATAGCGCCCCCTTGGACGTTTGAGACTTTCGGGGGGCAGTAGAAGACCCAGAGAAAATTAGGGGGCATTCAGATGGCGCAGATGGGGCGTGGGTAGATTAAAAAATATAGTCTTTAAAGGCAAAAAAATACACGAAAATACTCTAGAAAAAAACATATTCTCAAAGTGGGCGGTGAGCAAAATAAGGTTGAGAAACTATGTTATAGAGTTACTGTAAAATGGAGAGAAAATAACTACAAAAAAATCAATAATTATAATAATTTCTAACTTGATAACTTACAAAATGTTATCAATGCAAATAGTTAAATTAGTTTGTGACTGATACTACACAATAGATGTCTTGTGTGTTTACTTACTTTTTTTTATGACAGTAATGGACGAGACGAGCAGGACGTTCAGCTAATGGTAATTGATACGTCCTATCCATTACAATGCAGTGGCCCTCAGGATTTTTGAAAAACCCAAAACCTCTGAGCGGCACTACAATTGCGCTCGTCACCTTGAGACATTAGAAGTTAAGTCTCATTTGCCCAGTAATTTCACTAGTTACGGCGCCCTTTAGACCGAAGCACAATAATGCTTACACATTACTGTTTCACGGCAGAAATCGCAGTGTCTTCTTGACGTGAGTATTACAAACAATTTCTAGGCTCTGTAGGTCATATAACTCACTGGCCAAATCGCAGAACATTGATTTATTGATTCCGCTTGCTCAATATAAAAAGATAATACTTAATTTACACATGTGACTTAAAAACCTTGTTTTCATATTTTCATTTTTATTTTAAATTATATATTACAATATTTTTAGATTTTAGTTTATAAATTGTTAAAACTACTGTCCTATAAGTGGTAGCTTATCCTGTGGTAGCTTATAAATGAATTAACTCTTATCCATATTATTATTATATTTTAAGTTTACGCATGTAAAGAGTGTAATTTGTTAGTTGCCCAAATATATAAATAAATAAATAAACAGCACCTGCAGGATGTAGTCGCCAAGTATGGTGTTACGCTTATGCATTAGTGGACCGCAATTGCAAAGGACTAATTAATAAAATACTACCCACCTGCTAAGAAAACTCCAAAAACCTGTGTATGAAGTTGAACAACTCGTATTGGGCTTAAAAAAATTAACGAAAAAACAACCGACTTCAAAAACACTATTTCAAAACAATAAATCTATTGCATAAAAATACTCAATTATTTTTATACTTTTTAGTGCATATTATATCTATTGTTTTGAAAGTGTTTTTGAAGTCGGTTGTTTTTTTGTTATTTTTTTTTATTTTATGATTTTTAGTGAATTTGAAGTACACTAAGAATTCAATCATGGATTCCCTAATCAGAACCTTACCAAACTCTCACCAAACTATCTTTGATGTATATCCTTTCCAATAAAAAAAGAGTCATCGAAATCGGTTGGCGCGATATTGAGTTATTCGTAAATTTATCATCCACTTTGCTATACGACTGTATAGCAAATTTAAGACTTTTATGGTTTTCTCATGGATGCCATTGTCAGATCTGGACCAAATTACAATGAGACAACACGAGAAGCACCAGCTTTCAAATAAAAAAAAAAAGAATTATCAAATTCGGTTCACCCAGTCGAAAGTTTTGAGGTAACAAACAAAAAAAAAATCCGACGAATTGAGAACCTCCTCCTTTTTTGAAGTCGGTTAATAACACGAAGCGTATCTTTATATGAAAATAAGGAACGAGACGAGCAGAACGTTCATCTGATGGTAATTGATACGCCCTACCCATTACAATGTAGTGCTTACATAAAAAAAAGAACATACCGACGAATTCAGATCCTCCTCCTTTTTTTGAAGTCGGTTAAAAAGGCAGAAATAGGTGCGAGTGCTGTTCAGTACGATCAATGCACGAACAGTTCAACTGACCTTCCAAAATTGGTGTTTTCTGTTAATAACGATGTATATTTGATCGCTGCAGCCAAGCTAGCCATAGCGGTGTTCAATCTGGTTTCAGGGAAACTGTTAGCGTCATGTTGTTGGCTGTCTTTGAACTTGAGTAGCCTGTTCAGATCTTGTATCAAACCTTCTGTTGAGAAATCGGGCCTTTTTAACTTTGTCAAAGTAATATTCGCCCGGTCCATCACCTTTTTGAGGCATTTATACTGGAAGAGAATGATTTAATTACTGAAAGTTCATAAGCCTATTCACTTTAAATTGCAAGAGTTTTCAAATCATCACAGTGAGCACTTAAATTTGTATTCTGACAAGTATGCATTAACCTCAGTTAGTTTATAACTCGATGCTCAAAATTAACTAAGGAAGTACCACCTAATTAGACATATAAACTTATTAATATTAATAAGAGAGGTATCGTAATTTCTCATCTAAATTGAAAATATATCTTAGTAAAAACTGCTTATATTTATTAGACGAATATTTTTAACTAAAAACTTGACTATATACTATATAAAACTGCTACTAATCTTTTGTTAAATTTATATTATTGTAACTAATGATTTAGAAATGTATTTTATAAAATTTGCACGTCATAAATGTGGCAAACATGTACTTAATAATATTTATGTAACAACAATCTCACATGTTTATGCAAATAAAAACTTTGACTTTGAATATCCCCAAATGGAAAACGGTTTGTATATCTGGGAACATATCCCTGGAACGGTTAGCTCAGTTGGTTAGAGCACCGGCACGGAACGCCGGAGGTCGTGGGTTCGATTCCCGCATCGTTCATAAAATTTTATTTGTGTATTAATCCGAGAAGTGGGGGTTATCACTTTAAAAAAACATAATTAACGGCTACAGAAGTTTTCAGTTCAAAACTCACGTCGTCATTCTCCGTCTGTGGTACGACACATTCAGTCGGCGCCATTTGCACTGCTATGGTCTCTAGCTGCGTTAGTAGGTCGTCGTCTGTGAACTCGCTCACAGACAACTGGTAGTCGTTCGCACTCACACACGCCACTCCTAGCAAACGACCCTGGAATCAAATCAACATCAAGAAGTAGACATGACGAAATAGTTAAGGAACATTTTAAACACGCTGTGCGCGCATTGTTGTAATTAATTTAGACAGGAACTGAATTCTTGACCGCGTTTTGTTTGTACTATTAATATTAATTGTAGTATATAAATTCCGACCGATTTATTAACCACGAGCAAGATAAATAAGTTTTTGGTATTTTTTTTTAAATTTACACTTCTACATAGTGTGTAACGGCCTTACAAATAAACTTTGTATAAAGTCATACCAATACAATGATTATTCTAAAGTTTCCGAAAGTCAAGCAGCCTTTCCAATAATTTCGGGAAACATTTTGAATATTCTTAGTTTATTCTCAGGTATAACTTTATACCAAGTTTATTTGTAAGAGCGTAAACAATTATCAATCTTAAGGTTTCAATAAAACATATAATTTAATTAAATAGCATACATATATAAATGTCCTGAGAGATATTTCATAAGCAGAGAATCATAATGAATCAAATTATTTTTGAAGTTATACTTCTTTAAGCGCGTTATGAAAAAATTATGAGAGTGAAATTTTAAGATGTGCGCATTACTGTAACACAAAAGTAACAGGTTGAAGTTGGTTCCTAAATGTTTCTGACGTTTGTGTCATTCGTTATTTTTTTTGGGTTTCTTCGTCCATTATTAGGACAGGCAAAGGGTTCAAGCCCATACAGCCGTATTCATAATTTGATAATTAATTGTCAAAGCCATCTTTGGAAGATTTTTACAAAATTGTTCTTTCTAAAAACGTACAAGAACAGGAGGAATAAATCATTTTAATGATTTTTGCTTCGTTAGGCCAAAGAAGTATAACTTCTTCCGTGCATACATAAGTACACACTCACTCTTTTTATATAATACTAGCTGTCCCAGCAAACGTTGTATTGCCGATATTAAAATCGCGATACAAAAGTAAGTGTTAGATGTGTGAAAATTAGAAGCTGTATGTACTTTTTAATGCTGACTCATAATCAAACAAATTAAAAAAAAAATGTCAAAAAACAAAACAAAACACAACATTTAGGGGGATGAAAAATAGATGATGGCCATTCTCAGACCTACCCAATATGCACTCAAAATTTCATGAGAATCGGTCGAGCCGAGACACGAGAATTTTATATATTAGATAGATAGGTGATAAGCGCTCGCTTAATATTGATAAAAGAATATTTCTTGCGCTCCAGAACTGGCATTGGTTCTTGCTGATGTGAGAGTGAAAACCGCCAGGCTAAAGTGGAACTAGGCTGGGCTTGTATACACACATACCGATGGGCACAGGTCGTCACCCATTGGGTGCCTCAGGACGGGCAAAGGCGTCGAGGCAGATCCCGAAAACGATGGCGTCTGGCTGGCGATCTGGATGCCCATAATAAATCCTGGTCGGAACTGCACAGGACCGCGACAAATGGAGTAAGGCAGGGAGAGCTTTTGCCCAGTAATGGGATCTAATAGTAGCCTATTATATAAAAAGAAATAAGAATGCATGAGGCTTACCAGATGGTAAGTGATCAGCGCTACTCTCTCCTGCACAGTATAACTAAAAAAAGTTTAATGTCTATAAATAAATTAAAATGTTTCTCAGTATGTAGATTTGTGTACTAACGAGGTCAAGATTCCAACAGTAAGTTGAAATTATCATTCTCGGGGTCAAGTTCAGATACGTTGATACAAATACGTTGCCGAGAATTGTTTATAATTCTTCAAAAATACCGTACCCGATAATATTATAATTTCGTTAGTAAACATAATAATAATAGCTATATAT
Source organism: Leptidea sinapis (assembly GCF_905404315.1). NCBI lineage: Eukaryota > Metazoa > Arthropoda > Insecta > Lepidoptera > Pieridae > Leptidea > Leptidea sinapis. Next base: position 2,926,489 of record NC_066299.1, read on the forward strand.
CAACAATCTTTCATTGCATTCATGCACCCTGTATTAATAACGGTCTTGATATAAAAACCATTGCTTTTCAGCATAGACTACCAAAGTGATTGACACACATGCATATCGTAAATATGTTATTTGTTATAATATACGATTTTAGGGCCGATTTTTCAATCCTCAGTTAAACAACTAGATAAGAGAAATTCGACGAATAGCGCAATTTCGAATTTTTCAACAGGCAGATAGAATTTATCGAACGAATTAAGACTATATCGGGTGATTATATTTATCGGCCCCTTTGGGAGCCGGTTAAGAGCTATCGGTGGGATAATTAGGACGTGTTTTTAAGTTTTTTAGGCTATATTTGTAGATAACTAATAAGTGTATTATCTATTCTTAATTCTATGTTCTAATAACTATCATCTTTTGACGACTACACACGTAATTTATGTTATAACTATCTAATATAGTAGAAATTATAATATAATGGATATTTTTGAGTCAATTGACGACTTCGCGATTGAAGAAGAAATCCATTTCCTCAAAAAGTAAGGACCACGAAAACAAGTTTAAATTGAAATAAACTGAACAAATAAACGAGTGAATTAGAGGTTTGTTGTTATTAATTGTTGTGATCAATGTCTAATGTCAAACAAGCATCTTTTGACCTTTCTCTGTCTAATGCGTTAAATTATATATATGTCCATCTCGCTTGCACGTATGAAGTGTAACTTCACACTTCGCTTCGACAACAACACAGACAACTATTCTTTGGATAAAAAGCGATTGAAAAATTCAAAACATTTTAATCGTTAGATAAACAGTAAGTTAATTTTATTCTCTCGATAGTTATCTGAGGATTTATCTGTGGATTGAAAAATCGGCCCTAAGTGTTTGGAATCCTGCAGTTAGTATGTATGGTATTTATTATATAATTGGCAAGTGTTGGAGGCTACGACTGGCGACAATGTCATCGACTGGCAAACACGACCATCAAACAGCGGCCTCAACATGTGGAGCTGGTCCCGGCATATCTATCATACTTGGGAGGGGTAACGGATCAAATTGGACACCTGTTACGCCGTAGATATAGCATCAGGACCCTTCTCCGCCCCCTGTCGCAAATCTCCTAAAGATCGCGAGGAGAGGAGAGCCTTGGCGTCTACGAAATTACATTGGATTGACAAAAGCTACATTGGTGCACGCCCTAAACTGCCACACTTATATAATGTATATTAGGTTCGATAGGGTGAAAGTATTGGATCACGAAAAAAATTTTGTGTCTCGCTGCTGGAAGCCATAGAAATCGACCGTCGACCTAATTTTAATAGAGACAAGGGCTGGCTACCTACTTGGGAACCCGTGTTATTAAACGCATCACGCAATAAGACCCATAGTACCGATGATTATATATTTGGAATCTGGAAGCAAGAATCAGGCCAAATTGCCCTTCAGAACGTTTTCCGTGATAGATGCTGAAGAAGATGCCCGTTGAACCAACGTCTCTGCGCAACGCCAATCCGTATGAGACGCAATCAATTATTTTCATGATGTTCAGAAAGTTATGTCTCACCTTAGTAACAGGATCGGTTTTAATATTGACAGCCAACAAACAAGGCCCATTGTCGTTATTTGTGCCAAGATCCTCGCCCAGTATTTCCTCCAGTTGCGACAGATATCCTGGCGAGCCCTTGTACTTAAGAATCCATTCGTTATTTTTTGGCCCTTCGCATACGTATATCTCAACTCTGTATCGACGAACCTGCAAATAGACGGAATGAACAAGATTTAATATGAAAGTCCCTTCGCAGATGACGGTTTTTTCAGAAAATTTGTATCATTTGCTCATCCGCGCCAAGACATCTGCGTTCGGCTGACTCCTTCCATTCAGTTGATCATAATATTTTTGTGGTTCTAATGTACCTACTCTAGTGAAAAACTTTTGCGACTAAAGGTCGGACCGCATTACAGCTGCGCTGCGCAACATTGTTAAGCGCGGTACAAAGTGTCAAAGTTTTATTTCAATAATGTCGTATGGTGCATGAGCATTAGAGGGGTGCTGCACTGTGCGTTCATGCGAGTCGCGGCAGAGTTGCCTCCAAGAGAATATTTTTATACTTGTAGTACGAAATAGCAAGGGGCGCGTCGCTTTAGTATGCGTACTTATTGTTATGTTTAAAAGTTTTGCTTTCGACATTCTGAAGTAAAAATGAAATCGTGCAGAGTCATTAAAAAGGCGAGGAAAGAAATAGTGATATTCGCCTTCATGATAGCGTGACCTTGGTATGTGAGCAAACCATTTCTTATTTTTTTTTCTCGTCCATAATTCATTCATTTCTCTTTTCTTTTCGAAATGACCAGACCTGCCGCTTACTGCAATTGTAATGCGATAGGTACCGTCGAACGACATGAAGCGACGCACCGCTGAACGCCGCTTCAATGCGGTCCGACCTTTAGAGCGGCGCTTGACAAAGAAAAGCGACAAAAATTCCAAATTGTTTCGTTATGTGGTGAAAAATATAATCGAATCGTAGTTCAAACCAAAGCTCCCTGTAACATTACATGCCACCGGTGAGCACAAATGACTTAGTTTAAAAATATATTAAAACGTATGTTATAGTGTATAATGCTGCCTAATTATGAGAGTCTCTGCTTATGGGCATTTACACAACACAATTATCATAGAACTTAAATTTATAATATACAGTTACGCCACACTGCTTTTAGCGGGAAGCGATGTGATTGGTTAATTTTGATCAAGTCATGGACGCCACATCCCATGTCGCCTATTAGACTATTATCGGTCTATTTTCTTTAAATATCTATGATTGTAATTATTATCAGTTATATACACAATAAACAGTAATTAAGGTTTACTTTACCAGTAAAAGCTTTCTGATCAGAATTTCAAAGTTGCCCTTAGACAGGACGAGGTAATCAAGTTTGTTTGGTTCGATTCCCATTTTCTTGATGTTTGAAATAGACGAGAACACTTCTCGCGCCGCTGTCGTCGCGTCCATTCCGTGAACCGAGTAATAGTCATTGCGATCGAAAATGCGTACCGTTGTTGGAGGTTTCTGAAAAAAAAAAACAGCACATTATTAAACTTGCCTCTGTTGACCCTCTGTGGTCTACAGGGACCTGTGACGGGTTGTCATCGTAAAGTTCGAGTACCAAGAGATGTAAAAATTTGCCTGAAGTGGATACCTTGATGTGAGTACAAAATATCGTCGTGGAGCGGATCGTAAATGCATTATGCTTGTGAACGAGGGCTTGGAGTACCCTTCATCACAAACTCTGCTTGTTTACACTTTTTTTTTACAGTTTGTATAAGTTGATGAATTACCTACAATTTTGAGATTTTTTTTTTCAATTCACTCAAGTAGGCTCGAAACGATCGGGTATTATTAATATAGCAAAACTTTTCTATAATTTTGTGAAGTCATTGTTTTGTTATTTAAAGGAGGACAAAAAGCTTAATTTTTAGGTAACAAGTAAGCTTACGTTTCTTAGCAATCAAAACCATAGGTTTTTACTATAACTAAATTAGTCTTACAAGGCTTAAAAGGTAAATACATGTCAGCACTTGATACGAGGGCTGCACTAAAAGTATCGGGAATGGAATATTTCCACTGTTCCTGTCATATTAAAATCTTTTTAATTGAAAACTCCTTGGTTTTAAAAATCAAATACCATTTATTTACATAAAAAAAGATTCTCGGTCTTGTCACAAGGTCTTTTCAAACTTGTTTAGTCGTTGAGAAAATGGAATTGACTCGAGAAAATTCTAGAGCGATGATTTATTGTGACTTTCGAAGTGGCTTAACACAAAAACAGTGTGTTGACCGGATGATTTCTGCATTTGGTGATGAAGCCCCATCCAAAACCACAATTTATCGCTGGTTTGCTGAATTTCAACGTGGACGTGTCAAGCTCAGTGATGATTCCCGTCAAGGTCGTCCAAAAACTGCAGTCACCAAAGAAAACGTTGATGCTGTGCGTAAGCTGATTGAGGAAGATCGACATGTGACATACCGCGAAATTCGGGCAACTTTAGACATTGGCATGAGTCAAATACAAATAATCTTGCATGAACAATTAGGTGTAAAAAGTTGTTTTTCCGATGGATACCGCCTTTGCTCTGTGAAGAGCAAAAAGCGGATCGCGTTACTTGGTGCGTCAGAACTCTCGAAAGATTCCACGAAGGATCCTCAAATGCTGTATGCAACATCGTATCAGGTGACGAATCCTGGATATACGCGTACGAACCCAAAACAAAAAACCAGTCACGAGTTTGGGTGTTCGAAAATGAGTTAAAGCCAACAAAAATTGTTCGTTCACGGAGTGTTGCAAAAAAAATGGTGGCCACGTTTGTGTCCAAAACCGGGCATGTTGCGACTATTGCTCTTGAGGGACAAAGAACGGTTAATGCAGAATGGTATGCTAGCTTTTTTTTGCCACAGGTCGTTTCTGAACTCCGTAAAGAGAACTGCAACCGCCGCATCATCCTCCATCACGACAATGCGAGTTCTCACACCGCACACAGAACAAAAGGGTTTTTAGAGCAAGAAAACATTATTAGACCATCCGCCGTAAAGCCCCGACCTAAGCCCTAATGATTTCTAAACTTTCCCTAAAATAAAGAATAAATTGCGTGTTCAGAGATTTTCATCACCTGAAGAAGCTGTGGACGCCTACAAAACGGCCATTTTGGAGAACCCAACTTCCGAATGGAATGGATGCTTCAATGATTGGTTCCATCGTATGGAAAAATGTGTCAAATTTCGCGGAGAATACTTCGAAAAGCAATAAATACATTTTTAAATAGTAATGTTGTGTCACTTCCTTGATTCCCGAAATTTTCAGTGCAACCCTCGTAATTACCTGATTAGGTGGATTGATGATAAGTCTTGCCTCAAAAAGAATGTCTTTAATTTCTGTTTAGAATTAGTCACAGTCAAAGAGTCGGTTAAATGACGAGGCAATTGAGCTATCAGCTGAGGAAGGTAAGCTCCGGGCTGTGTGTTCTTTTTTTATACAGAGACCAGGTGAGACTAAGCAGAACTGACCTCTACTCCACTATATGAAAGCAGTTGGTTAGACAAAGCATACAATAGATATGACACCAGTGGGAGGCTCCTTTGCACAGGATGTCGGCTAGATTATGGTACCACAACGGCGCCTATTTCTACCCTGAAGCACTTATGTGTAAGCATTACTGTGTTTCGGTCTGAAGGGCGCTGTAGGTAGTGAAATTACTGGGCAAATGAGACTTGACAACTTATGTCTCAAGGTGACGAGCACAGTCACTCAGAATTTTTCAATAATCCTGAGCGGCACTGCATTGTAATGAGCAGGGCGTATCAATTACCATGAGCTGAACGTCCTGCCCGTCTTATTCCTTATTTTCATTTTTTTTAAAAGGCACCTATACTCTTAACCCACATCTCACACATTAAAAAAAATAGTAATATTATTCCTGGTGTTATCCTTGGTTGACTGACCTAGATAAAAACAGGAACAATGTCACATTATCACTTCCAAGAAATTATTGTTTCTCAATTGATAAGACTGTATCCAATTTTTATATTATGTTAAATGGAATTAAAAAACCTTGTAGGTAATAATGAATATTCTTAATGTTTTCTGTGATACATAAGACTTGTGGTTAAAATAAAACACTTTTTGTTACGGTGACACCTTAGAATATTATATTGTTAACTAGCTGACCCAGCAAACGTTGTATTGCCATATAAAATAATAAAAAAATTCAATAATTAAAATTTTTGGGTCAAAAAACTCGATGACGACCGATTCTCAGACCTACCAAATATATCCCAGCCACTGTTCAGGCATTATCTATAAATAAATTTAAATGTTTTATAAAAAAATGGTCGTAAATCCTATTACTCCACTGCTGAATATCTAAATGATCGGACAGCCTGGGACTAGATTGTGATTATTTTATAGCGATAGAAATAACTGTACAATATTGTATATTTTTATTGAAAAGAGCGCAAAAAAAGAATGCTGGGAGAGTTTTTTGCGCCGCTTCGTCTCTCTCAGAGCGCCATTTGTTTCCGAAGTAGTATCTAGTAGTTATTAGAAATGACATCAAAAAGAATTCTAAAGGAATCAATTTTGAGAAAATAAATGGCTTTTATGCCTTTTAATGTAATATTGACATGAATAGGAAGAAAGAACAGCGTACGTATCAGTATCACCTGATAGTATAAGTGATCACTTGCCTCGTCTGGGAATCGAACCGACTGAAATGTAAAAAAAACACCCCTACTCTTATGATGCCAATCGAAAGAATGGCCAAAAAATAAAAACTCTTCTTAAGTAACATAGTATTTTAAAAGAAAGCAGTCAATTAAGTTGGTATTTTTTTGTTAATTAATTAATTAAATGCTCAAAATGTGATCACTCTTGTCTTACGCAAATGGCCAATCTTTTAATGAGTCCGCTGCCTGTGGATATGATATGGCACAATTCTGTTTGTAACTCGCCCACGTTCTCGTATCGTTTTTTGTATAGCATATCTTTCACGTATCCCCAAAAGAAGAAATCTAATGGTGTAAGGTCCGGGAATTTGGTCGGCCATCTAATCGGTCCATTCGTACCAATCCAAGTAGGAAAACATTCATTTTACGTTGTTCCTTTGTTTTAAAATACTATGTTACTTAAGAAGAGTTATTAGTTTTTGGCCATTCTTTCGATTGGCATTATAAAAGTAGGGGTATTTTTTTTTTACATTTTAGTCGGTTCGATTCCCAAACGAGGCAAGTAATATTTAGAAAATCTTTGAATGCAGAAGTACTAACTTTTAAAAATAACATAAAGTCTTCTTTCAGTAAAATAGCCTATCTTCGATATTAAAGGTACTTTCCCTTCATGTCCCATAACTTTGGGACACCTGTATACAAATAATTAGTAAAAAAAGCAGTAAAAAGGACCAATTTCTTCATTATAAATTTATAAAAAAAAATCTACTGATATTATTAAGCATAGATAACGCATTCTTGTTAAAATCAGCGCAACACGTGGTCAACAATATATCTATTATAAATTCTTAGAACTCGCTTCTTCCCCGTGTATTTATATTTCTGTTTGTGTTCTTCTTATAAAATAAATAAAATAGTTTCACACAGTGAAACTAGTTCTACACAAAGTCGCGGGCTACAGTATTGTAAAAGTAAACACAATCTCAAAGACAAAAGTCAAAGTTTTTATTTGCATAAACATGTTAGATGATGAGACAGATTGGATGTTACATAAATATTATTAAACACATGTTTGCCACATTTATGCCGTGAAAATTTTTATAAAATACATTTCTAAATCATTAGTTACAATAATATAAATTTAACAAAAGATTAGTAGCAGTATTATATAGTATATTTAGATAGATAGAACAAGAGATAGATACAACATGACCCTCCAGGGGTTATCAGAATGAAGATATAATATTAAAATCTTAATAAATTGAAGGATCACGCACAGGCAATGTCAATACGTTTGTGGAAGTACAGTGGTGCACATGTTGTAATATTGTGTTCGATTGAAGTAAGTAAGATTGAATTAAAATTAATTATTAATATAAATAAAATTTAAGTGTCTATTTGTAGAAAATTGTAGATTTATAAAGCGACTATTTAGATGATACGTGGGTTACACTGAAAATGTTTATAACTGGCTAGTTAGAAACATTGCTAATGAAAACTTTTTTTAAATTTCAATTTTAGAACTCTTTGGTAACTTAATGTAGTATATCGCATTAATTTGTCATTTGTTTTTGTGAATTGGCGGCAATCTAAAACTCTTGTTGCACGTGAAAATGAACCTAACGCGAGAAAATTTTCGGTCAATGATTTATTATGACTTTCGTTGTGGGCTTACTCAACAACAAAGCTATGATAGGCTGCGATTATCATTTCTTGATGAAGCCCCATCTCGTGCCACTATTTAAAATTGGTTTGACGAGTTTAAGCGTGGACGTAGCTATGTCGATGATGATCCGCGTGAGGGACTTCCATTAACAGCAACTACTGAAGATAACATCAGTGCTGTGCGACGCATGATAGAGGAAAATAAGAGAGTGACCTATCAGCAGATACGGGCAAGCCTAGGCATTGGTATGAGTCAAGTTCAAAAAACATTACACGAACATTTAGGCGTCAGGAAGCTTTGTGGAAGCCAGATGGATTCACCATACTTTAACCGACAATCAGAAACACCTTCGCATGTACTGGTGTCGCCAAATGTTAGATAAGTTCAACGGCGGTAACTCAAATGCTGTATTTGACATCGTCACAGGTGATGAAAGCTGGATATATTGCTACGAACCCGAAACCAAAAGACAATCAGCTCAGTGGGTGTTCCCTTTCGAGGATCGAACTAAGGTAAAGAAAGGAAGAAGTCAAGGAAAAAAGATGATTGCCTCATTCTTTGGTCGGAAAGCTCATTTCGCGACAGTTGCACTAGAAGATGTAAGGACAGTTACTACAGACTGGTATCTCAATCGCTGTTTGCCTGTTGTCTTGGAAAAAATTCGACAGCAGCGCCCTCGAAGCAGGATCCTCCTTCACCACGACAATGCGCACTCCGCATAACGGACTGTTGAATATTTGACTATGGCAGGTGTCGAGATAATGAGTCATCTGCCATACAATCCTGACCTGGCGCCCTGCGACTTTTATTTATTCCCAAGAACTAAAGATAAAATTCGAGGTATTCGCTTTACGAGCCCTGAAGATGCGGTGAAAGCGTAGGAAAATGCCATAGAAGAGACCCCTAAGGAAGAATGGGCCCACTGCTTTTCTCAGTGGTTCCATCGAATGCGACGATGTGTAGAGAGGAACGGAGATTACTTCGAAAAACAATGAAAGTATTGACAACTTTCTACATTAAGCCGTTTTTTCATTTTCTAAACATTTTCAGTGTTACCTAGGTACCAATACCAGTAATAATTTTAAAACTTTTGTCTGTATGTTTGTTTTATCTAATCTCTGAACTGTTTCTGACTTTTGTCTCCACTCGAGTGATTTCGACATTACTCTTATTATAACTACATAATATTCTTATAGGCATAAGTTAATAGTATATTCATGTAAAAAAAACAGATTTAACTGATAAATTGACGAGCAAGTGAAATGTATGCCGACCAAGTCGGGCGGAAGCTCGTTTAGTTATTATATAATATACTAGCTGACTCGGCAAACGTTAATGCCATATAAATATTATAGTAAGACCGTTTCTTGGACATTGCAACTTTATTTTTCTAAAATAAACGTAGCCTAAGTTACTCCTTATTACATCAGCTACCTGCCAATAAAAGTCTCCTCAAAATAAGTCCAGTGATTTCAGAGATTAGCCGGAACAAACAGGCAGACAAAAATTGTAAATAATGTTATTTAGGTGTATGTACTGTACATATATATATATATACATGTAGTAAAAAACGGTTATTTCAATACTACAAAACAGACACTCCAATTTTATTTATATGTATAGACTAGCTGACCCGATAGACGCCGTTCTGTCAATAGAAAAATAAATGATCTAAGTATTCGGGAATAATATAGTCTAAGGCCATCGAAAATGAATGATTTTATAATATGTATTTACCAGTGGGAGGCTCCTTTGCACAGTAAGCTGGCTAGATTATCGGTACCACAACGGCGCCTATTTCTGCCGTGAAGCAGTTATATGTAAACATTACTGTGTTTCGTGTGAAGGGCGCCGTAGCTAGTGAAATTACTGGGTAAATGAGACTTAACATCTTATGTCTCAAGGTGACGAGCGCAATTGTGGTGTTGCTAAGAATTTTTGGGTTTTCTAGAACTCTGAGCGGCATTGCATTGGAATGGGTAGGGCGTATCAATTACCATCAGCTGAACGTCCTGCTCATCTCGTCACTTATTTTCATAAAAAGAAATATACATATAATATACAAATAAGAATTAATATCGTATTTGTGGAGACAGCTTTTACATTATCGCTTAAAACCACCTTTAAAGTAACTTAAATGGATATAGTTATCCTTAAGAAATATACCATCGCGGACTTTTCTGTAGAACTGTATACAGATCTATATATATCTTATAAGATACACAATTCCAATATACATTATGTTGTTAAATATCAATGGGTTAAATATCACGGAGCTTTCAAAGAAGCTCCGAGACGGCTTATTTTTTTCAGACACCTCCGACTAATATCGTGAAAGTATACAAAATATTTAAAAAAAAACTAAAGAAATTGTTGAATCACGCTATCCATTGGTGTAAACAGTATACAATCGGCGCATTAGTTTTTAAGTTTATCGCGAACAGACATACAGACTTTTGTTTTATAATATGTAGTGATTATACGAGAAGACTGAAAAACTAGATTTTGAACTTTCATTATAACTACGCAACAATTAAGCTTAATATTCTGATTTTTTTCCGTTTCGCGCAGCCCTAGCTCGCTAGCGAGCAACTTCCTAAATCTTCCACTTGGAATTTTATTCAATCTATTTTTTCCTATTCATTTAAAAATTCTACGAATGAACTGCTTTCAATGTAATTAGGTATAGCTACCGATTAATTTCTTAATATTCTTTATATTTTGTTTTAGAGCTCTGACAATGAGGCGTCTTATATTTTTCGCCGCTTTATGTGCATTGGTGTGGGCCAGGCCTGAAACGTATAAAGAGACTGAAGACTTTCAATATTCAAGAAGTTCGTCGGATGAGGGTCACAAAGCTGGATACTATGGCGCTCAGAGAGGAAATATGGGTGGCAATTACGAAAAGGCCCACAACATGGATTCCTTAGCACAACATCACATGAGTTCTGCCGTACGACAGGTTGAAGGTGAACTAGGTGATGGTGCCAATACAAAAACAGGCAGTGTTTATACAGCGGCTAACTCCAGAGGCATCTTTGGATCCGGTAATTATGATTTAAGCAACCTTAAAGGAAGAAATTTTGATGAAGCACAAAATTCTTTCGACAGTCAAGCTCAGTCGTCGCTGAGGTCACACAAAGGAGCTTACACAGGACAGCTACTAAAATACTCAGGTACTAAAAATGCCGGATATACAAGTGGATTTTCTAATTCCCATGGACAAAGTTATGGCTATCAGTCAGCTGCACATTCAGAACAATACTCTGAAAACCAAAGTGCTCACACAGAAAGTACCTTGAGTGCAGATAATCAATATATATACGGAGGAAGTTCAGGGGTAGGTCGCGAACACCAATACGGCTATGATTCGTCGAACCTTCGTACTGAATATGACTCAAGTGGTAAAAGGCTAAGTGGAACTCCATACAAGGTATACATGAGACCCGGTACTATAGTCACGATACCTGTATCGGCTAAAACTTACGATGCGTCTCATATCGACACAGCTTACGACCGCAATAGCCATTCTGAAGCTGAAATACTTAACGGAAGAGATCAAACAATTTATGTACCAGTTGGCAAACCAAAACATTATGAATCTTCATACAAATATAAAAAGGAATGGGAAAGGCACGATACACAGCCCGTGACTATTATTCCAACCGAAAATCCGTTCCCAAAAAATAGCGAGCTTTATGATGACTCATTGCTATTACACAATGCAAAAGGTCAATTTAACACAGTTGGTTCTAATCATGCCTACTCCGGTAATGTTAACAGTGCTCAATCAAGCAGTTTCAGATCTGATACAAAGTCTTCCTCAAATAACAGATCTAAATATGGGTATGGCTTTAACTCTCAAGCACTGAATACGAATAGAGATGCACAATTAGATGCCTACACTTTAGGTTCCCAAGCCTCTGGATCAGATTTAGAAGCAAACAGCCTTGTAGAAAATATAAATTCGAAACCAAAAAGTTACCAATCCTCTTATTCATACCATAAGGCATGGGAAAGGCAGGGAGATCCTTATGTTATTAAACCCGTAGGAGGCAGTTATAATGATGAGAGTTCTCGGTTAGTTGACACATCAGCATTAAAAACTGGCCACTCATCACATCAATATGGTTCACAATATAAACAAGCACATCATAGCTATTACAAAGATGGTGTTGAACATGATTGTGATGAACATGGTAATATTCGTGTTGCAAGATCCTACAACCCAGATGATTATTATCAAAATTTTGGAAAAGAAACACAAAGCATGAATTTAGAAGATTTTAACCAGCATGCACAAAATTTGGAACATGAAGGACAACAAAAATGGGATAACTATGAAGATTTGGGGCAACAAACTCAGAATAGTTGGAGAGATTCCCAACATCTAGATCAGCAAATGCAGGATTTTAGCCAGCAGACACAAAATCTGGAACAAGGATTACATGGAAAATGGGAAAAATATGAAGATTTGGGGCAACAGACACAAAATAAGTGGGATAATCTTGAAAGCTTTATCCCACAAACCCAACGTAAGTCTTAAAATTAATTCACATTCCTTGCGCCATCCTTCATCTGTTAACAATTTGTATTGTTTAATGTTAATAACAATTTTAATAAAAACATAATGCGCCCCATAATAAAGCAATTAATACTTCATGAAAATACCATCACCATAATTTTTAAATAATTAATTTTCCATTCCAATAAAATACATCAAATGCAATTTTTAATAGGATATTTTAAACATGCACTAACAGATGAGCAAATGATAAGTCAACAAGTCAGTGCAGACATGAATTTTATGATGAATGAAAAAAAATACAAAGAATACGGGATATATAATAACGGGAATAATAGAGATACTGACAGTATTTATTATCTGCCAACACATCATCATAGCACTAATACTTTTCAAAATCAGTTTCCACGAGACAGCATAATATATAATAAAGCGCAAAATGAGAATGAAAAAGATATTTATAATGTTTGGGATTCACTGCATATACCCCAATCAAGTTATGGCGAAAATAAATTTCCTAATACACATTGGAATCATTATCAAGAACAAGGCACTCATAAAATATCAACAGTTGAAAATCTATGGAACAAAATAAATAACATTGATACCAATAATAGAGATAGTAATGAAGATAATTATTTATCTAGCTCTACTTGGAGTTCAAGCAGTTCATTTAGGAAATTAAATCATAATAAAAATCAATATACCACATCAACAATATCACAAAAAGAGAATAATATAGAAGAAATTATTACTACAATAAAGCCACATCAGTTTAATGAAAAACATACCAACATCAAACCTAATCGGCCAAGTGATGTTGGAAGAGGTGATATAGGACCTGAACAGTCTGTGCCAAATTTAGATGATGAAGATGAATATGGTAAACAAAATACTTTAAATTTCTACACAACATCTACATCTACAAAAAAGCCTCATAAAACAGCACAAGAAATAGAGGCACTTTCATTGATAAAAGATATAAATAATGATAATAAGCAAGTAACAGGCTACACTGACAAGACATATTATGAGAAAATCCCAATAGATATGAAAGAGCAAAAACATAGCACAGACAGCCACAATTATAAAATTAATGATGACTTTTTAGTTCAATCACCAAAAGAATTTGATTATGGTCAACAATTGAATGATGATAAACAATCAGATCAAGTTTTCATAGGTGACACTGGAGATCTGAACCACAAGCCAGTTCTTAATTATGGCTCACAGTTGCAAACATCATTGCAACCAAATGAAAACATTGAACAGAGTGATGTACAGCAATTAGAACAACACAAATTGAATCCAAATGAAAAATACGAAAATAACTTCAAAGAATATCTACCTTCTACAGATGAAAAATTGGAAAGTCAATCACTTCTTGATTTTGGACAGGAATTACAAAATTCCTGGCAGCCAAATGAAAACTTTGGACAGAGTGATGTTCAGCAATTAGAGACATTTGATAAAATTCTTAAAAATAAACATGATAAAACCACTAAGGAGCAAACCTCTGTAGATGAAAATTTGGAAAGTCAATCACTTCTTGATTTTGGACAGGAATCACAAACTTCCTGGCAACCGAATGAAAACTTTGGACAGAGTGATGTTCAGCAATTAGAGACATTTGATAAAATTCTTAATGATAAACATGAGAAAACTACTAAAGAAGAGCAAACTTCTGTAGATGAAAATTTGGAAAGTCAATCACTTCTTGATTTTGGACAGCAATCACAAACTGCCTGGCAACCAAATGAAAACTTTGAACAGAATGATGTTCAACAATTAGAGACATTTGATAAAATTCTTAATGATAAACATGAAAAAATCACTAAAGAAGAGCAAACTTCTGTAGATGAAAATTTGGAAAGTCAATCACTTCTCGATTTTGGACAGCAATCACAAACTGCCTGGCAACCAAATGAAAACTTTGAACAGGGTGAGTTTCAGCAATTAGAGACATTCGGCAACAATTTGAATAATATATATGAAAAAAAAACTGAAGACAAGAAAACTTCTATAAATACCTTTGATAGCCAATCACTTCTTGATTTTGAAAAGCAATCTCAAACTAATGATCATTATCAAAAAGTAATCATACCACAGAAAGAAATTATTCAACACATAGCAGAAAATGAGTATCCAACTGGTATTGATGAACAAGAGACTACAACGAAACCTAGTTTTTGGAAATCTGTAGGAAACAAAATAACAACAGCTAAAGACAAAGTTGCTTCTTGGTTCAAGAAAAATTGAATAATGTTATTGATGCTTAAAAATTATGGTGAAAAAATTAGTTTTAAGTAAAAGTGTATAATTATTTCTAACTTTATAATTTGTAATGTTTATGATATAAAAATTTACCAATACATTATTACCTCTGGTAATGAGTTGAAGTATTTGATGAATGCTTGTTGTTTGACTGAATCTGAAATGAAAAGACCAAAATATGTGTTAAATAAATATTCATTACTCTGTTTTAAACAATTGATTCACCTTACTCCTACGTATGTCGGTATGACACCTACAAGACTGCTCTCTAATTGAATTAAATGTATTATTAAAAAAGTTGTTTAACTCACTAAATTAGCACCTATACAATATATTATAAGAATATTATTTTTATGATAAATTTAATACCTAAATTTAATGCTTGTATTGGTTGCAAAGAAGACATTCTTTTATAATAATATTATTCAGCACATAGACAGTAAAGTATAAAATTATATCACAGTAAAATAATTAGATTTGAGCACTTTAATTTCTGTGTTTATGTTTATTTAAATTTAAAACTTCGTAGTAGTAGTACTTGTAGTTTGAAGTTTCTTTGCAAAATTCGTTATTCCTAGTACCACAGTATACAATAGTATATTTTTTTTGGGTGTTTATGGCCTGGTGTCTAGGCCATTAGGCCAACAATAAGTATTGTTATTATATAGTGTAGAGTACATTCTTTATTATTCATAGAAATACAATCTCGAAGCAATAAATGTAATTTAATTGAACATTTTGTACGTAGTTAAACTCCATTATTAAATACACCTAGTAGTACGATAGAAAGCCACGACATGCAGCAATCGAATTCAATTCAAATCCATAATATTGTAGCCGTTTTTTAAGGAATAATCATCCCGAATAATCACACTTCACGAAACATTTAATTGATACAGGTCACTCACTCGGAAACAATAACAATTTTAATATTTTACATACATGTGAAAAAGGATTTCGATTAAATGTGTTAGAGCAATTAGAAATAATAAAACACAAAAATAACATGTTTACATTGTTGAATGAACAAACAAATTTAGTCCCATCACCTTTGTTACGTGTCTCTTCCGGGGTGATACGTCACAACAGCCGACCAATCACAGCGCGTCATTTCATGGGACGAGGGTATAAAAGAGCGGCCATATTTTGGCGAGACAACACGTGCTGAGGATGCCTCGTGTAGAGGCGAAACACATGTCGAATTGTTTTTAAAAATATTGGCGGAATTAACACTAAAGAAGACTAATCATTTGTATAATTATGTATTTCCCCAAGGTTTTTTTTTACCATTAATTTTTTTTATTCAAAAAACATTATCTACCTTTTGTCACAGTAGACATATTTATAAGTATGGAAACTAAGCCTTGTTGATAAAATATATAAAGCAATTGACAGCCCTTGTCAGGTTATTTTTCTAAACAACTTAAAAAAGGAGTTTTGGAACGAAGTTCCATAAGGAAGGCGTTGCGGAGCGTATAAAAGTAAAACACGTAAGATTTTTATGTATAGTGTATGCATGATAGCTTTACAGTGGATAATGCAATATTATAGTCTACATGATGACTGTTATGTAATAGTTTAAAACAACATTTTATTCAATGGGTTTCTTGGAAATATATTTTTTTGGAATATTTTTTAATTTTCGTTGATATACGAGTATGTTATTTGAAATATTGACGGGCAACTTTGAAATATGTGTTTTTAAACTTTGTCCGTTGAAGTTTCACTTCTACTACAGTCTTAAGAAACTCTTCCCTGCAGTCATCCCACGAACATGTCTAGACGGGACAATTATTGTTTTCGTGAGTGTCAATAACCAAAATGACATCTATTTTGAGATCCAAGATGGCGGATGTGACTTTTACAATAAAATCAAATTGGGTATCATTTTCAAGATTTTTGGGAGTGTCAATTACAAATATGACACGCATTTCAAGATCCAAGATGACGGATGTGACATTTTCAATAAAATCAATATGGGTTTTACACACAATTTTATTTCAAAAGTCCAGCATTATGGACTTTAACACCCTCGAGAATCATGTAAACAACACCCATTTTATAATGGGTATTATCAACTTTTTTATAAAAGTTGATAATTTCATGTATCGTGAGTTCCTATGCCGTCATGTTGGCAGAAATGGAAATAAGTGCTGTCACGTTACCCTTTTGCAATTACCCCAAATTCAGGGAGATTAAAAAATTAATATGATGAGTCGTCCCTATTAACTACTAGCAGTCAATATTTCAGTTCTTTTTATTGTTAAAGGCGTGGGAATAACTTTTAATATCATTAATATTATCTTTCATTTAATAAAAAAATTATGTATAGAATAAAAATAAAAATATTACAGGTTCAATGAGAACAAAACACGATTTTAATCTAAAAATGTTTATTTTCACAATTTTTTACAATAATTATGTTCATCTACATCTGACATATTATTATCCTCAGCATCGCTATCATCAGAATTATCAGTATCTTCGCCTACTTCGATTATGAATCTCTCCGTTTCGCTGTCTATTACTGGGCCGTCGCAGTAGTATTGGTCTTCTATTTTTATGACGTGCTCGCATTCTTTGTTCCATTCCTCTGCAGTAATAGTTGCAAATGCTTCCTCAGTAATTTGCACTATTTTATTAGCTTCTTGGCCAACGTTTTTTTCAGCAACTCGTCTTTTTAACACACTCCATATAAGCTCAATTGGATTTAAATCACAATGATAATGCGGAAGTCTTAATAATTTATGGCATAATAATTTATGGCATATAACATTACATCTGCTTCATATACAGGTAGTTGTTTATGTTCTTTAATTATTTCATACAGCTGCGCTTTAAACATTGTCGGCAAATACGAAAGTCCTTTACTTGTGATCCAGGACTGCATTACGGACTTAGTGCTTGACATTGTTGGTGCCTTATCAACTTGAACAGTATGATAGGAGGCATTATCCATGACAACAATTGATTGCGGAGGTAGATTTGGTATCAATTTTTCCCTAAGCCATTTATTAATGTTAACTTTATTCATTTCATCATGATAATCAGCTGATTTTGATTGAGACCTAAAAATTCGCTGAGCATTGGGTACAAATCCCATGGCGCCACCTGCATGAACGATAATCCAACGTGGGCCTTTAGAATCAGAAGATAAAACACCTTCTTCAGTTTCGCTTTGCCAACACTTTCCAGCGCAATATGTGGCGTGTATATATGTCTCGTCTAGATATATAACTGGCCGCTGGGTTTCAAGACGATTTTTTCTTAATTCTTCCAGGTAGCGATGACGCCAGGCAACAATGTCGTATCGTTCCATCAAAACCTTTCTCTTGGATTTGCATTTTTTGAAATAAAATCCCATACTTTTTATAATTCTCCACAAAGTGGTGCGGCTCCCTTTATAATCTATCTCATTTCACATTTCATGCAATAGTTTTGTTAATGTAGGCAATTCCTTTCTTACAGAATAAAATTCATGTATTTTATGCCTTATAGCGCACAGTTCAAAATCATCCAGTTCGTGGGTTTTTCGTCGTGGGCCACTTTTGCGAGGAGTAGTCACTTTAGTCGACGTTGAAGCTGCCACTTTACCTTCTTTAGTAATTTTCGTCACGGTCTTTTCAGATATTCCTAAAAGAAAATTCAATTTTATTAATAATAACAAGAGCACATTACTCCTATGTTATTGCTTTCAATAGGTAGAAGATAGCTAGTTCTACTTTTGTAGTGCAACAATTATTATTTATTTATTAACAAATGACAAATATTTCAGACCCTGACTATTGTCAGATTTTTGTACCTAGGTACTTTATTAAAAAGGTCAAGTGAATTAACACTAAAAATACTATAGGTAATTAGAATAAAATACAATAGGAATATTAGAATGTTAAGACACAATAATTTGAGTTGAGTCGTGGACATGGTAATCAGGACCCCAATTCTCGAACTACCCGATAAGCATATCACATACGATATAATGTCCTGTCTCGTATGCGCGCACAGAGAAACCTGCACGCGCGATAGTGACAGGACGTCATATCACACACGATATTTATATCGGGTGGCACGAGAATTGGGGCCCTGACACTGGCAATCCTATTTGACTTACCTGTAATGGCGGTATCATAGAGGTCTTACTCATAGAAGAAGAAATTAGTGACTTTTGGTTACTATGACTACAAAGCAGTTACTACGTTGTCATGCTTATAAAAAGTTGTAATTAATTTATAAAATTGTTTTCTTATATTAAATAATGGTGAATGCACTGATTTGCTCATAGTCTACTGCTGATACTCTGCTCTATCTCATATAACAGGTTATGGGCCCAGAAACGGGAATAAAAGAGAAAAATGAGTTATCACGTGCACATAGAACAATTGAAAAGAGAAAACTACGATACATGGAGGATCCATGCAAAAGCTGTACTGTTAAAACTTGGCCTTTGGAGCTATGTTTCAAATAAAATTAAGAGACCAACGCGAGAAGGTGATGCATTGAATGACTATATGGAAAAAGATGAGTTAGCATTAGCCGAGCTATTTCTCATAATATCACCGGGCAAAATAAAACAAGTTAAAAATTGTCAAACAAGTAAAAATGTCTGGGATACGCTAGAAAGCATATATTATAGCAAAGGTCCTGCAAGAAAAGCAAGCCTATTAAAAGAGTTGATATTGAAGAAGAAGTAAGATGGTGATAATATTGTCAATCACTTGAATAAATTTATGGATATCGCCGATAAACTAGCAGATATGGACATACCAATTAATAAAGATCTTTTTAGTATTATGATGCTTTACAGCTTACCTCAATCTTTTGAAAATTTTAGAATTGCAATAGAATCCAGGGATTATCTACCAGATCCAGAACTTGAAAATAAAGATAATTGAAGAAGCTGAGGCAAGAAAAAATATAGCTAGTACAAGTGAACAAAACTCTGAACAAGAGGCGCTGTATAGTAGACAACGTGGGAAAAATAAAAACTTTATTGTTAAATGTTTTAAATGCAAAAAGAAAGGACACAAAGCTCATGAATGCTGGTCAAAAGTGGACCGAGTAAATAAAAATAATGCAAGTCTATGTTGCTTAGAAGAAACATGCCTAAATACGTCTGATAATAAAGAAAAAATATGGTATCGTGACAGCGGATGTACGTCACATATGAGTCATGAATTGAAAAGATTGATTAATATGGACAAAGCTGATAACAAAACGTTAAGGTTAGCATCAGAAAACTGTCTTGCACAAATCGAAGGACGAGGTCCAGCAAAACTTTACACCTATAAAATACCAAATCTGAAACTAACTGAAGCCTTGTACGTACCATCGCTGACTACAAATCTAATGTCAGTTGGAAAAATAACAGACAAAGGTGGAACAGTTTTATTTAAACAAAAAAATGCTATCGTGATGCGAAACAATAAAATTCTGTTAAAAGCAGAGAGACATTCAGACGGTTTGTACTACGTTAAAGAAAACATAGAAGAGAAAGCTAATTACTGCAAAGCAAGCAAAATGCAGCAATGACATAGAAAGATAGCACATCTAAATGAAGGACAAATGAGAATAGCACTTGATAAGAAAATTATGGAAGGCTTAGAATTCAATTAAAGTGACACAGTTAAGGACTGTGAAGTCTGTGCTAAAGGCAAAGCAACAAAACTACCGTTTAATGCACCTAAAAATGAGCAAGGTACAAATGAAAGATTAAAAATTGTGCATACTGATGTATGTGGTCCCATGAGGCAGCCATCGAAAGGGGGTTCCAAATACTTCATCACATTTACAGATTCAAGATATACAAGAGTATATACAATGAAAACTAATGATGAAACTCTATCAAAATTTAAGGAATTCAAAAATGAGGCTGATAGATTTACCAAAAAGAAGATAGATGCTTACAAAGTGACAATGGGACAGAATATATTAACAATAATTTTGACAAATATTTGAAGGAGAATGGCATCAAAAGGAGACTTTCCGCACCATACACGCCAGAACAGAATGGCTTAGCAGAAAGAAAAAATAGGACATTGCTTGATAAAGCTAGATGTATGTTGATAGACGCCAATATGAAAGAAGTTTTTTGGGCTGAAGCTATTAATACAGCTAACTACTTGGCAAACCGTAGTCCTTGTACAAGTATTGATAACGCGACTCCATTTGAAAAATGGGTAAAGAGAGTTCCGTCAGTAAGACATTTTCACATATTCGGAACTAAGGCGTTTGTACATAAAAATGGAAAGAAAAATGGAAAATTTGAAGCCAGAGCGACACCTGGAATTTTTGTAGGATATTCGGAAAATCACAAGGCATACCGGATTTTCAACCCAAAAACAGACCAGGTAATGATTAGCAGAGATGTCAAAATACTGGACAAAATGTTTTATGAAAACGAGATCAAAGGAGAACAAAAACAAGATGTAGTTAATAAAAAGGAAATAGAAATTATATTTTCTCCTGAAAATGAAAATGTAGAAGATAATAAAGATTTGAAAGAACATGAAATTGATGAAACTGACCAGGAATTGAACAATGATGAAATATTTGTTGACGCAAATACAGAAACAGATGAAATAGATCCGACTAGTTCTACTGATAAAAGACAGAGAAAACCACCAGCATGGCATCAAGATTATGAGATGGATGCTGAACAATCATTCCTCTGTGAAATAGACAAGAACATGGATGAATGGGAAGATGCAATAATAAGCGAGATTGAATCTCATCTTAAAAATAATACTATGAAAATTGTACACAGGAACGAAAGCAAAAATTTGATTGATAGTAAAATGATTTTAAAATATAAATATAATGCAATGGGAGAAATAGATAGACGAAAAGCGCGACTTGTGGCGCGTGGGTTTAATCAGAAAGAAGGAATTGATTACAATGAAACATTTGCACCTGTTGCAAAAATGAGTACTCTTAGAATACTTATTGCACATGCAATTGAAAATAAATTTAAGTTATCCCAACTAGACGTGTGTACTGCATTTTTAAACGGCGATTTAGATGAACAAATTTATATGAAGAAGCCGAAAAATCTGGATAAATATTTAAAATACATAATTACACATGGAAAAGACATAGAGTTGATTAAAAAAGCAAAAGAAATGCTTTTAGATATAAATAGATATAAAAATAATGGGATATGTCAACTAAACAATCACTTCAATTTCGCGCGCTCCATTCACTTCAATCGCGCGCTCCATTCAATTCACATGTATTACTGTTTGTTGCATATAATTAATTCCGAAATAATAGTCAATAATAGTGAAATAGTGTAACATTACATATTTTTGAGTAGCCAGTGAAACGATCTAACTTTTGTTGAAATCAGTTGTATAATATACGAATTTAATAAAACGTAATCAGTGATTAAAATTCAATCTTAAATTACGTGTGTCGGTACAATCAAAACTATTCATAAGCGTACTTGTTTGTGCCGTCGCGTCTGTCATCGTGCGTGAGTCATCTTCACCGTGCAGTGCTGCGTTCAAACGAGCGAGTCAACTTGCCAGCTGCCGATCTCCGTTTAATATCGTATTTCGTGCTAGTAAGTTTATAATCTGAACAGATAAAATATATTATGTCGCAAAATAAAACAAAATTTGGATGTTGTGAACGCCAGACTACTTCATCAAACATTTTAAACTGTGTTTCCTGCAGATTCAAATTTCATTTAAACTGTGTCAACATTAACAAGGGATTAAAGGACTTATCGGAGGAATTTAAGTCAAAGTGGATATGCCCAGGTTGTCATAGTAAGCAGCCAAAATCGGATAATACCAACACACCAATTCGATCAGCCGTAAATCACCAATCACCGGAGTCATTTAGTAATATAGATTGTAGAAGAGGAGGACAAATAGTACAAAACAATACGTCAGAAATATCAATAGAGAGTGTTCGACAAATTATCCACGAAGAACTCCAAAATATATCAGACAATTTTAAAACGAATATATTAAAACAATTTGAAGTGCAAACCAAAGAACTACTGGACAGTTTTAAACGGGTATCAGATTCCTTAAATACAATTGAGAAACAACAAGAGATCAACACTTGAGAAATAAAACAGTTAAAATCCGAGAACGGGACGTTACGGAATACGGTCTCAGACCTTAACTCTAGGATCACTTGCATGGAACAGCACGCTCGAGCCAGTAATCTAGAAATACAGAACATTCCCGAGCACAAATCTGAGAACCTAATTACTATTGCTAAGCAACTTGCTTCTGTAACAAATTATAAGTTGAACGAGGCGGACATCCATCTATGCACAAGAGTTGCTAAAATAAACAGTGGAAGTCCCCGTCCTAGATCCGTAATTGTAAAATTCAGTTCTCCTAGAATTAGAGACGATTTTCTTGCAGCGACACTCAGATTTAATAAAAAAGCAAGCAACGCAATTGATAAGCTTAACACATCTCACATTGGTATCAGTGGTACAAAAAAACCCGTATTCGTTGTTGAACATCTCTCACCATCACAAAAAGCCCTCCACGCAGCGTCCCGTAATAAAGCAAAGGAGCTTGGTTACAAGTTTGTCTGGGTAAAGTCAGGAAGGATTTTCATGCGTAAAACCGAAACATCAGAATACAAATTAATTACAAAGTGCTGAACATCTAACCCAACTAACCTAGACCATATCCTTATCTCAATTTAATAACCTAAATAGTAATTCTTACTAAGTATAATAATTAAGTATTGCTAATTGTTTAATGTTAGTCAATCTTTGTCTTGGTCAATTACATATTTATTATTAAATACATACACAAATTATCCTTACCAATTTGTATGTCAACTGATAACATTAAAATTTACTATCAGAATGTAAGAGGATTGAATTCTAATGCAGCTGAGGTACCTCAACAAATGCTAAATAATAACTATGATATTTATATATTTACAGAAACTTGGCTTAATAGTGGATGTTTTGATGCTGAAATTTTTGAAAAAGGTTATTTAGTATACAGGCGGGACCGCGAAACTTCTTCAGTTACTAGTTCCATAAGAGGAGGGGGGGTGCTGATAGCAGTATCCAATCAACTGAGTTCTAAGCGAATCAATGAGTATGAAAGCAATTGTGAGGATCTCTGGGTGTCAGTTACGAGCGACTTGCGAGCTGGAGCTCGACCAGGCAAAAGTGCTACCTCAATTTTATTATGTGCTGTATATCTGCCACCGCCAATCACCAATGACAGTCTAAAAATTTTCGTTGGCAAAGTCAATGTAAATCTGGAAACCTGCACCAATTATCAATGCAGTTTGATTTTAACATGAGTGGAATTACATGGCTATCAAATCAAAATGACGAAATATTGAATTATACAAAACCTTCAGGATATGAAAACCGTGAACTGCTTTGCAAATTCGTAGACTTTATGATGCTCAATAACCTCAAACAATTTAACTTTGTGACAAACAAGAAACATAAAATTCTTGATTTGGTACTATGTAATGAAGATATTCTACAAGTTTCTGAATGTTTGCACCCTGTAAGAAATGTTGATAAATTACATCCTCCTCTTGAGATTTTGTTAAAAGTTAAAACGAAAAGATATACCATACCACTCACCAGTCGACATAATTTTTTTAAAGCCGATTATAAAGAAATTAATAAATACTTAGAATCTGTACAATGGAGTGATGAATTTAAATCGTGTATATGCGTAAATGAAATGGTAAAGAAATTTTACGAAATATTATGAAACACCATTAAAAAGTACGTTCCAATGACTAAATCTGGAAATTGTTCTTACCCTGTCTGGTTTTCTCAGCACTTAATATATCTGCTAAAGCAAAAAAATAATTATTTTAACAAAATTAAGAAATACAATAATCCTTTGGACAAAATAGAATTTGAATACCTAAGAGATGATTGCAAAGGACTGATAAAGGACTGTTACGTCAAATACATCAATGGACTCGAATGTGAACTTATGAAGAATCCGAAAAAATTTTGGACACATATTAAAAACATGAGAAAGAATAGTTCGTTGTATCCAGACACTATGACCCTAAACTACAATGTATCATCAAATCCTAACGATATACCAGACATGTTTAGAATACATTTCTCTTCGGTATATGAAAATGATATTAGCGATAACAACATCGACTTAAAAAATCCAGAATCATGGACTGAACCACTAGACGTCATAGGACATTTTGAATTCACACCTGAAGAAGTCGCAAAGAAGCTTAAAATGATTGATACCACTAAAGGCCGAGGTCCAGATAATATACATCCACTATTCTTAGTTAATTGTGCTAATATGCTAGGCTTTCCCCTCGCATATTTGTTCAAAGAATCCCTGCTGTCAGGAACATTCCCAGATGTCTGGAAGGAAGCAAGAGTAGTTCCTATATACAAAAACGGAAAGAAAGACCATATAACTAATTACCGCCCAATCTCTATCCTATCTTCAATATCTAAAGTATTTGAATCACTAGTGCATAACGTTATTTATTCACATGTACAAAAATAAATTACCACTAAACAACATGGATTTATGGCTAAGAGATCGACCAATACAAATCTTACACTTTTTATGTCCGAATTGAAAGAAACTGTAGATCAAAACATACAGGTAGACGCGGTCTATACTGACTTTTCAAAAGCGTTTGACAAGGTTAACCATAAAATTCTCATTGGAAAATTACATAGATTCGGGATAACTAATAACCTTCTTAAATGGTTTGCTTCCTACCTTTCTGAGCGATGGGCGAGAGTAGTAATGGATGGAAAAGAATCTCAACCATTTGTTGCGTCTTCTGGTATACCTCAGGGCTCAATTCTGGGGCCTCTATTTTTCAATGTCTTCATCAATGACATAATACGATCTATAAATCACAGCGACGTTTATCTTTTTGCAGACGACCTCAAGTTGGTCAAGACAGTGAGAAACAGCTCTGACGTGAAATGCCTTCAGAATGACATTGACAAAATTACCTTAAAATGTCAACATATAAAGTATGTTAGAAAGCGATGCACTTTGCAATCCGAATACTTCATTGACGGACAAAAACTACATGAAGTACCAAGTATTCGAGACCTCGGTATCCAAGTAGACAGCAAGCTACGTTTTTCGGATCATATTGATAAAATCTCGGCTGAAGCAAATCGATCTCTGGGCTTTATTTTAAGAAGTACAAAGGGCTTCAAAAAACCAGCTACAGTAATTAAATTATATAACTGTTACGTTAGGAGCAAGCTTGAGTATTGTAGTACAGCTTGGAACCCGACTTATAAGGTGCATATAGATAGACTGGAAAGGGTACAGAAAAAGTTAATTGATAGTCTATCGTACCGATTCAAGACTTTGGATACAGTCAGGACATATGCAGACAAACTGAAGCACTTTCAATTACAGCAGCTATCCTCGCGACGATCTCATCTCGACATGTTATTTCTCCATAGGTTAATAAACGGCGGCATTGATTGTCCAGCTCTGTTACTTAAATTTAAATTTCCTGCCAGAATACCACGACATCTATGTGACTTGTTTGAGCCAAGTTTCTGTAAAACCAATCTAGGACGTGATTCACCTGTGGTACGCATTTCTTGTCGCTATAATGTCTATACAAAGAAAAGTCCAAATATCGACATCAATTTTGATAGTCTTAACAACTTTAAATTAAAGCTTATTAAGTGTGCAATCTACAGCCTCTGAATGTAATACCTAGATAGTCTTATATAATAAATTGATTGGAAGACTGCATTCACAGATTTGTAATTAATATAAATAGCTCGTAATTTTACTAATTTTAATTAATTTTCTCCTTACTAATAATTTTTGTAACAGAAAGCATGCTATGATTACCTTTAATTGTAGGAAAAGTTAAATTTTATAAGTAATGCAATGTAATTATTAAAACTGTAACTACTATTTCTTATGTTGGTGATCCATTAAATAAAATAAAATAAAAATAAACAAAGCCATATATGGTTTGAAACAAGCAGGAAGACAATGGTTCTTAAAGTTACATGAGAAATTGTTGGAAATCGGATTTAAGAATTCTTTAGCGGATCCTTGCTTGTATATATTAGAAAAAGGAGGAGAAAAGCTGTTTGCAAATATTTATGTGGATGACTTAATACTAGCATATAAATCAGAAATGTTGTTACGAGAAGTCAAAACAAAACTGCAAAAAGTTTTTGAGTTACGAGATATGGGTTCACTCCATCATTGCCTTGGCATACAATTCACCCATGTAGGGGGAGAAATAACATTGTCACAGGAGAATTATATTGAAAATTTAATAAATAAGTTCAACATGGCTGAATGTAAGCCAGTGTCAACGCCCATGGAGACTGGTCTGAAACTGGAGAAGGGTAATGGACTCACAGAGATAGAGAATATACCATACCAAATGTTAATTGGATCTCTAATGTACCTCGCTGTAGCCACAAGACCACATATAATGTTTGCTGTTAGTTATTTGAGCCAATATAATACATAATTTGATAATACACATTGGCAAGCTGCAAAAAGGGTAATTCGTTATTTAAAAGGAACGAAGAATGTAACCATCAGATATAAACAATCAGGAATGGCACTGACAGGCATGGCTGACGCTGACTGGGTGGCATGTACCGTTGACCGTCGTTCATATACCGGTTATATTTTTAAGTATGGTGGTGGCCTTATCAGTTATGCATCAAAGAAACAGTGGCTTTGTCAACAGCAGAAGCCGAATATATGGCGATGACAGAAGCAACGAAGGAAGCTTTACACTTGAAATATCTGTTGGAAGATATTGGAATTTTTCAACAAACTGTTACGATCTATAATGATAATTTGGCTGCACAGATGTTAGCAAACAATCAAATTACTGGTAAGAGATCGAAACATATCAGCATAAAGGAACATTTTATACGGGATTGTGTCCAGAAGAAATTAGTGACCATCCGTTACAAGGACACAGAACATATGGAGGCAGACCTTTTTACAAAGGCATTACCACAACCAAGATATAGATGATAGGCGTCACTCAGACCTGAAGGTCATCGTGAGGGGGAGTATCATGATAGAGGTCTTACTCATAGAAGAAGAAATTAGTGACTTTTGGTTACTATGACTACAAA
Organism: Leptidea sinapis; assembly: GCF_905404315.1. Lineage (NCBI taxonomy): Eukaryota > Metazoa > Arthropoda > Insecta > Lepidoptera > Pieridae > Leptidea > Leptidea sinapis. The sequence continues at coordinate 2,954,262 of NC_066299.1, forward strand.
GCAGTTATTACGTTGTCATGCTTATAAAAAGTTGTAATTAATTTATAAAATTATTTTCTTATATTAAATAATGGTGAATGCACTGATTTGCTCATAGTCTACTGCTGATACTCTGCTCTATCTCATATAACAGGCGGCGACCCGAGCTTGTACACATCTTAATGGAATAAGTGGGGCCTCGTTACGTTTTTCACGCTCACAAAAATCTTTCACTTTCAACACCATCATTCTTTCACCACTTTTTAATGTTTTCGGCATGATTTATGACTGAATCTCAATCTAACTTGTGAAAATCTGGAGCAGCGGCACACCGTGTTGACGCTTTTGACAACCAGTGCTACCAACATGACGGCATAGGAACTATTTGATGAAACGCACTCTAGCTCCAACTTGGATTTACATTTTGACTGCATTATCAGTTTCAACATCCTCAAAAACTATGAAAACGACACCCATGACGAAAAAAAAATTACATGCGGCCGCCATCTTGTATTTACATTTTGACAGCACTAGCGGGTATTGGTTTCAACACTCGCGAAGGTAGGTAAGTATTTTTTTCCAAAATAAATAAATATAGAAAACCATTAAACCACACTCATAAAAATAATAATAATAAATATTGCAGCCGCCATCTTAGTGTAAATTGTGAATTATGTTCACGAATTGATTATAATTGATCTTAATAATAATTAAGCTTTTTTATTTCCATCTTTCCAATTAAGTAGGTGTATAAAACAAACTTCATGTGGTTATTTTTTGTTAGTCGTTTTAGTAAATAGATTTTTTTTAAAAAGTTAGTGGTAGTTTGTTTGTGTGTTAGTCTTTGATGGATCTCAAAGTCTGGGTGAAAGCCTCCTCCATTTCCTTCCACTTTTTCCTATTTTGGGCAGCATACATCCAATCTCTTCCAGCCACTTCTACAATGTCTCGAGACCACCGTTTCTTGGGCCTGCCCACTTTCCGCTTGCCGTGTGGTCCTGTCCATTTCGTCACTGTTTCCGTCCACCTCCCATCTCTGCACCTAGATATATGTCCAGCCCATTGCCACTTTAGTTTTAAGGCATGTTCCAGGGCATCAGTCAGTTTCGTCTTTTTTCTGATGTCTGTATTTATAACCTTCTGAATTTTTCTTAGTTTTAGGATACTCCTTTCCATGGCGCGTTGGCATGTTGTTATCTTGTTTTTTGTTTTTTTGGTAAATATCCATGTTTGGCACCCGTATGTGAGACTTGGCAGGATAAGTGTCCATAATTGTTTTTTTCAGGTGCAGTTCATACTCCCCTTTTAGAATTTCTTTCTGAGACCAAAATTTGGTCCATGAGATTTGAATTCTTCTATCTACTTCTTCTTCGTTATTATTTATGTTAAATGATATTTTCTGCCCGAGATATATGTAATCCTTCACACATTCGATTTTGTTTTCTTCTACAGAGATAGGGGTTTCAGATCCGTTCGTCATTAATTTGGTTTTGGTAGTATTCATTTGCGGTCCTACCTTTCTACTCTCTATGTCTAACTCTCGGATCATCTTCTCCAGTTCCTGTGCAGTTTTGGAAAAAGGATTATGTCATCTGCAAATCTTAGATGATTTAGACTCTGGTTTCTTATAGGAAGGCCTTTGTTCTTCCAATCTACATTTTGAAATATTTCGTTTAGTACAGCTATAAATAGTTTGGGTGACAAAGGGTCTCCTTGTCTCACCCCTTTTTCTATTGAAAAGTATTCGCCAAAAGTTTCTAGTTTAATTCTACTTACGCTATTTGAGTAGATGTATTGTAGTATGTGTATATATTTTTGGTTTATTTTGCAATTCTCTAGTGCTTTCCAAATTGAGTTGTGTGTTATGCTATCAAATGCTTTTGAGTAATCTATAAATGCTGTGTCTAGTACTTGGTTGTATTCTGTAAATTTTTCAATAACTTGTTCCAATACATGCATATGGTCATTTGTAGAGAAACCAGATCTAAAACCCGCCTGCTCGATTGGTTAATTCATATCTATTGCAGGTGATATTCGGCTATTCAAGATTGATGCAAATAACTTGTAGATACTGTTTAATAAACTTATTGGTCTGTAATTTCCGATGTCTAATGGATTCCCTTTTTTATACAGTAGAATTATATCTGAGTTGCACCACTGATTGGGGACCTTTTCGCATTCAAGTACCATGTTAAAATGTTTCGCTAAGCTTGTTAGCAACATAGGTGCTCCTACTTTTAAGGCCTCATTATAAATATTGTCTGGTCCTGGACTTTTTTCTGGTTTTAATTTCTTTATATGTTTGATTATCTCATGTAACGAAATTTCTTCAAGCCCATCTTGATTTCCATCTGTTTGTGCAATGTTAGGGGAGAGTTCATCATTAGAGGGGTTTTCTGGTATTTTTTTTTATAAAGTTCTGTATAGAATTCTGTGGCATGTATTATGATGTCATATCTATTTTTTGTTTCTCCTTCTTTAGTTTTGATTTTCTGAATTTTTGTTTGTGTTGAGCTCTTTATATGCTCGTTTTGAGCTTCTGTATTGTAGAAGGTTATTTTGTATAATTATGAATCTGTGTTTTTTGTAGTCTTTCCTGATAGCTTTATTTGTTAGTTTAAATAGCTTTGTGAGTTCTCTTTTATCTTCCTTGGCTTAAATCTTTTTTAAGAGTTTTTCTGTGCGTTGGTTAATTAATTTTAACGTGTCTTCACAAAGTATCTTCTTTTTGCTATGGGTTTTCTTGTTGTTCATATTATACTTTAGACTTTTTGTTATGACTTCTTCTAATTTGTTATAATAGAGTTGTAAATCTTTTGTGTCTCCGACTTCATTTAGTGATGTCATATTTTCTGTGAGATTTTTTACATACATAGATTTTTCGCTTTCTGTTTTTGGAGGATGAGGTAGAGATTTATATGTTTTTCGGCTCTTTTTAGGTATTTTTATATTGAGTGTAGCTCTTAGTAATCTGTGGTCTGATGGGTATTTGACTCTATTTAATACTTCAACGTTTGTTACTAATTTTGGTTTGTTACTCAATATGAAATCAATTTCATTCTTTGTCTTTTTATCGGGTGAGATCCAAGTCCACCTGCGGCTTTCTTTCTTTTTGAAATATGTGTTCATAATGCTGAGTTTGTATTCAGCTGCATATTGTAGTAGTCTCTCTCCTCTGGAATTTCGCTTTCCATATCCATATTTTCCCATAGTTGGATGCTCGTGGGCTTTAGGTTTTCCGATTTTGGCATTAAAATCTCCGATTACTAGTACAATTTTACCAGCTAGATCATGGGCTGATGAAAGGTCAGAGTAGAATTTATTTATTTCTTCGTCATCTAAGCTGTCGGTTGGAGCGTATGCCTGTATCAGTGATATTGTTAGATCCTGGAATTTCAATTGTAACAGAGCTACTCTTTCAGATATACCGGCAAAATTGGCTATATTGTGTTTGTATTCCCTCTTTATTAGAAATCCTACTCCGTAGTGACCTTTAGTCTCTCCTTTGTAGCAGAGAATTTATTTTTGGTGCTCTTCTATTTCACTTCCCATTTTTCGTATTTCGGCCAATCCAATAATATCATAATTTATTGTTTCGAGCGCATGGTTCAGTTCAAGTAGACGTTCTGTTGTTGCCAGTGATCTTACATTATAAGTACATATGTTTAGGTTGTTTTCTTTTTCAGGGAGTTTATGTTTTTCTGTTTTAGTGTTTAGTTTGTGTATCTTTATTTGTTTATCATTATTAATATGTTTTGAGCTTTTTATATTGGTAAGATGTTGGTTTGGCAGTAGAGTATTTGGTTTGTTGTTTTGAATTATATTTCCTGGAGGGTATTGGTCGTACTTCTCCTCGGTGACCGGCCGGCTTGAAGAAGGGGAAGGATAATTGATCTTACGGACTTAAAATTCGAAATCATACTAATTATAATAATAATATAACAATAAATCATTCTAATATACTATACTACTTTATAGTTTAAAAAACGAAAACTGGATCTTTGATGGAGCCGAGTTCAAATAGCCGTATACCACACAATACGCTGGCATATCTAAAAAGATCACGGAAACAAATAACAACGTGACACTAGACTCGTATTGACCACGAAAACCGCTTAGTAAGTGTGCTTGTGTGAGTGTGTCATTTCGAACGTTTGTAGGTAGTTTCCGTACTGGTACAAAATATGTCTACTGTGCTTTTGTTAACCTTGTCAATAAATTAAATTACTAGATAAGAAAATTCAGAAAAAAATAAAATTATCAAAACTATTCTCCACACAATTATTTTTGTATAATATGACTATTCTATTTTAAATTTCCCGCTTATTTCAACTGCCACGACTCCCTGCCCAGAGACTCTATTAGGTCAATTCTAAAGGCGGAAACATATTATCGGACGCGGCTGACTAGGTATCTAGGTAATGAATGTACACTAAGCTGTTCAAACTATCGGACGTAAGTCGCGGACGTAACCTTGGGCTGACCTTCAGCTTTCGGACGTCCGAGAGAAATCTGGCGCGCTGGATGTTTTTGTCAGCCGAAAACGTCCGCGGACGGTATGCACAGGGTGCGGGACGCGTCCTGCGCCAGAAGGACGCGGTCCACGCGAGAGGTTGCACGTGCCTTTCGTAATGGAGGAACAAATTATCGAGTGTGTTCGCAACAGAGAATTACTTTATAATCCTTAATTAAAAGACTACAAACTAAATACAAAAAAACAAGAAGCGTGGGAGGAAATAGCTGCCAAACTTAATATCACGGGTAAGTATTTATTTATTCAATTTCCAAAATACGCGTAGATACCTACTAGTTAATTTTCATTACAATTGTGAAAAAAAGTAAACATTGTAGGTATAAAGGAAATAACCCGGGTTTACAGAGTAAAAGAATAAAACATTGTAGGTATCATCTGCGCACGAAACTGTTAATAACTAATTGTATGAGACTAACATCGAAATCTCAAAAAAATATTTTGCTTCCCCATACAAAAGTGCCGATCAGCTAAGACCAGGTTGTATGAAGAAGGCATTTTTTTAGATTTAGATAATTTAGATGTTAGTCTCCGGCAATTAGTTGTCGTAAACGGGTGATCCCGCTTGTAATATCGGAATAAAAATGACACCAAAACTATATTTTACGACACTATTTTCGATTTAGCAGGTATCTATGTTTTAACATGTTTAATATTTTTTTTTACTTTGTCTAAAGGCTTTTTTTCACTTTGATTAGTGAATAGACTACGCTTCTAATCACTTGACTACGCTGGTTACTAATCAATCGCTATCCACACGTGTTTACTTCTAATTAAACTGGGTATATATTATGCACTAGCGGCTCGCCCCGGCTTCGCACGGGTGGTTTTCTATCAATCTATACTAGTCTATATTAATATAACAAAGAGGAAACATTTGAATTTAGTATGAATAAACTCAAAAACTACTGATCCGATTTCCAAAATTCTTTCACCGTTGGAAAGCTACATTGACCCTGAGTAACATGGGCTATATTTATTGCGAGATAAGTATTTAAAAAACCACCCGTGCGAAGCCAGGGCGAGCCGCTAGTGCATAATATCTACCCAGTTTAATTAGAAGTAAATTATCTAATGACTAGAATAGTATAGGTACTAAATAATATCCTAATTAATAACTTAGTAACATTTATATTTTTCAAATAAGTGACTTATGTAAGTTTTCAACTAATTTATTAGATTTTAATTCCGATTTACATTTAGCCAGGGAAAAACCCCATTTTCAGATATAAAGTAGTCACTAAACTTGTCACGCACAGCAAATGCTTCTTGGGTTGAATTTTGACGAGTACCTTCTAATGATATAAAGTTTTCTGGTATAACATTAGGTTGTTCTTCTTGCGAAAAAAATCTATCTTCGTCGCTGCGTAGCATGTTGTGCAAACAACAACAAGCCAAAATAATTTTATCGACGAATTCGGGTTGAACTTGAATATCAGTATGAAAAATTCGCCACCTTGCTGCCAAAATGCCAAATGCGTTTTCCACAGTCCTTCTAGCACGAGATAACCTTTCATTGAACGTTTTTTTCTTGATGTCTATTGAAGCACTTTCTTTACTATAAGGTCTCATTAAATATCGTTTTAACGGAAACGCTTGGTCGCCAACAATAACATGTGGTATGGGCCCTCCACAATATTCCAGAGGAATATCTTCTGGCAGATGTCTGCGGTGTTCGTGGCTAATGAAATTCCTAGTGTTGATCGAGCGAATACACCTCCGTCACTGTTACGTCCAAATGCACCAACATCAACATAAATGAATTTGTAATTGGCATCTACCAATGTTAAAAGAACCACGGAATGTCTTTGTTTATAATTTTAGAATGATGAACCTGCATTTTTTGGGCAAAACAACATAACGTGCTTGCCATCTAAACTGCCTATACAATTAGGGAACTGCCATTTATCGTTGTATGCTTTAGCAATTCCATTCACTTTTCTTTCGTAGGTTACGGCATACATATATCTCGTAAATTTTTCCAAATAGCAATATTGACATCCTGAACAATGCTTCTTACTGTGCTGAATCCCATTCTGTATCTAAATCCTAGTGATCGAAATGATTCTCCGGTTGCGAAAAACCTGAAAGAATACAATGAATTAAATTAATAGACTAACTATGAATCTTTATTTTATTACAGCCAAAGAATGCAAAACCAAATAGAACCTCCTTAGGAACGCTTTCATACATGCCTTGTCGAGAAGAAAGACAATAACAGGCCAAGGCGTGAAGAATTTAAAAAAATGGAAATATGAAGACGAAATGGCATTTTTGTTGCCATTTATGGCAAATCGAAACACCACTGCGGCACCAGTAGGAGAATACGATACTAATGAATCGCCTGCTATAGAGATGAGCGAATCAGGTGAAAATAGCACCCAGCAAAAAAAACGGCACGACTTGATAGTCGTGCCGTTTTAAGATATTTTAAAAATGATGAAGGCCAGAACTCAGAGAACCGAAAAAAATGACATTGACCTGTTTTTTAGTAGTATCGCCGAGACAGTCAAAAAGTTTCCTAGATTGGAGCAAGTTAGAATTAAATTCAATGTAATGAATATGGTCCACGAGGTAGAGATGAAGATGTGTCTGGAAAGTGACGGAGCGTCTTCTTCACATCTCAATACATTTTCTCCATACAATTCATCTTCAACTCAGAGTTTTGACACTCATTACTCCCTTTCTTCTCTGGCCACTGAGTAACTTTCTTCCCCACAGTACATACCTCAACCTTCACCGTCACCGCAGATTGTATTATCTCCTTCTCCTCCTGTCTCTCAACATGTTCCTTCCCCACAGTACGTACCTCAATCTTCACCTTCACCCCAGACCACATACTCTTCTCCTCCTCCTGTCTCTCAACATGTTCCTTCCCCACAGTACGTACCTCAATCTTCACCTTCACCCCAGACCACATACTCTCCTCCTCCTCCTGTCTCTCAACATGTTCCTTTCCCACATTACGTACCTCAATCTTTGCACTCACCCCAGACCACATACTCTTCTTCTCTTTCTGTTACTCCCCAATTTATACCTCAGTCAACACCTTCACTACAGATGACATACCGTACAGCTTCTCCACCAAACACTCATCCTTCAAGTCAGAAGACATCGGCGCACAGCCAGGGCGCTATCGAATATCATCGAGGCCCAGCAAATGCAATTCTCAAAGAATTTTTAATTATTAAAAAAAAGAAATAAATGAATAATGAAAAATGTTGAAAATTACAATTACTAACTAAATAATTTTGAGCTGATTCAATAAAGAATATCTTAATCATTTTACTGTATTATTTACTTACCTCAAAGTAACGACTAAACGATCTTTTGCTGAAATTGGAGTCCGAAGCTGTGTTAAATCTTTTTCAATGTCATTTTCGATTAAATTTAGCAAAAAATTAAATTGATCTTCATTCATTCTCAAATAAAGTTTATATTGGCGCTCATCTCTTAATAAATGTGGATATAAAGTGTGGAATCCACCAGTCTGCGTTCTTTCTTTATTTATTTGATGGACCCAAACGCTTCTTTTTATTTTTTTTTCTAGGCGGACAACATAAAGCAGCTGCCGCTAATTCGAAAAATTCGTCCTCACTTTCACTACTCGACATGTTTCTTGGTCAACAGTTCTTTGTGGAATAGGCAAAGGAACGCGTCTGCAAGCCACGTCCCAAAAGACTGTGCAAACTTATCAGTCGCGGCTGACAGCCGCGTCCGTCAGCCGCGTCCGATAATGTGTTTCCGCCAAGTGTTTGGTTTAAGTATTCTCCACAAGGCAGAAAGTCACTACTTACTCATAGTCATTACATTCATTGTCATTAAAGTCAAACTCAAAAGTGACAACTGAAAACTATAAAATCAAAAATATTGTCAGACTTGTACAGCGTTGCCAGATGTACCGCTTTTCCGCTTTTTACACCGCCTTTCTTGATAATGGACCGCCTTCCGCTTTTAACTGACGCGGTTCCGCTCTTTTTGAGACTAGTTGGTTCCATGTCATGTTCAACTTTGAACAAGTTGAAAATTTACTCGGTTGAATGAATACTTCCAATCTGAAAAGACTGTTGTAACAGTAGTACACGAAAAAATGGTGACTTATTGAATGAATGGTGAAAGGCGAAATTGGTGAACGGCTGTTCACAAATCTTCCTAACTTCGCGGTCACAGCTCTGTCAGTTCCTATATCAAATGCAGATTATGAGAGGAAATTCTCAAAAATAAATAATATAAAAACTGACAAGCGAAATCATCTAATTACACCAACAGTCAATGGAGTTCATTTGGCGGACTAGTACTACCGCTTACTAGTAGTACCGCTACCGCATTTTCAACTTTCGTATCTGGCAACACTGGACTTGTATATAAATGTACTATGGACTTGCATCCCGTGCCACTAAATAAATAAAAAAAAAAATATATATAAATGTACTTATACGTACCTATTTACCTACCTAATGCAAGTCCTGAATATTATGTAGGTACTATAATTATTTAAAAACGTTAAAAATTACAAATGATTATCAAACAACCCGTTAAATTTTATTCATCCAGACGAGTGGTATAAGTAATATTTTTTCATTACTTAACATGTTCATTTTCAAAAGTGCATTGTTTGTTTTTCTTTCGTCGTACATTATAACGTAAGTAGTAGCTACGTAGGTATTATATTTTAAATTTTAATGATGGTAGATATAAAAAAATCTAATAATGCATGGATTTAAACTGTTCAGTCACTCGGACACTATATTTATCATAATATTTTTTTCAATTGTTTACTTTCACTTTTCCATTTCTTCTTTTTTCAGCCTCTGTAATCTCATTGTAAGAGAAACGAATTCCTTACAAATTGGCCTTGTTTGTCTCTATGGAATCAGTGGAGTTTTTGGTAAGCAGCAAGTAGAACCATTCACCAGTTTTGAAATTTTGTACTATTAATCTAACTAGAATAATAATCTAAGAATTTAAACATGTACACATTTCCATGATATTTATTTACCTACATTCTTTTGAAATGCTGTTTTCTTTGAAATAAATTAAACTGAAGTACTCATTTGTAAATATTGACACAAGGGGCAAATCATTTTACTTTCAAGAACCATTCAGAATTATTGTGCTCATTATTTTGAGACATAAGAGGTTAAGTCCTGTTTGCCTAGTACTTTCACTAGCTATGGCAACCTTAAGTCTGAAACACAGTATTGCTAATACATTACTGCTTCACGGCAGAAATAGGCGCCATTGTGGTACCCATAATCTAGCAGGCATCCTGTGCAACGGAGCCTCCCAATCATAACTACAACATAGGTCTTTCATTTGTATAATAAGATAATTTCGCTTGCCCCATTGCATGTTATTAAAATCTATCATTTAAACCTCATTTTAAATTTTAATAAAATATTTTCCCAGGAAAGTACAAAATTTTAAAATGTTCTATAATCATGAGCTGAATATGCTATTAATAAAGAAATAATGTGTTGATATTTCCAACATATTGTACTCGAAAACATTAAAATGCTAAATATAATATTAACAAATTGTTTAATGTGTTTCCAGCTGGGAAAATCCTGTATGACAGATACCAGCATATAAATATTCTTGGTTCACTAACATTAAACCCCAATGTAACATCATATGTTAACAAAATAGCTTCCACATCTGCATCACTCCTATCATTGGGCTTTCTGGCTTATTTGATCCTTTTTCTCTTTGAGGTAAGGATCCATACATATTTTACTACACTAATAATTATTTCAATGAAACCTTATTTTTATATATTTTATATTTATCCCGCTAGGTGCCAATCAGACATCTGATGTCTGCTATCAAAATTACAGTTGAGTGCCAAACCAGACGTCATACATCTGCTTGGCACACAACGGTAGCAGATATTTTTTCGTTAAATATGTATTATAAAGTTAAAAGTGCATGTAGGTCATCTGAGCAGTCTGTGGAGTAAAAACAATGTGGATCGCCCATAAGACTAAAAACTAAAGCAATGGGTCAAAAAGCTATGGTTTTTTAATTTGGGAAAATCAACTGCTTCATTGGCTTAAGACATTAAGCCAATAAATACAGAAATAGTGTGAAGTAGGGGCAAGATCCGGTATGTTTTGGTGGCATAGGTGACAAGAACTGGGCCTGTGTGTAATTTTGTATATTACGGTCTCTGACAAAAACCCACAGGGGTGTCAAACCATTTTCTATTCAGGTTTGTACAGATCCTGTAGATGAAGCCACAACCTGAGAGTTAAAGAAGACATACACAAAATTTATGAACAATCCATCACTTGAATGGATGCTCAGTTGGAAGAGTGCTCGGGAGTGTTGGGTAGTGGAATGCTAGAGGTCGCGAGTTTGAGTCCCGCATTGTTCATAAAAGTTTTTTTTCAGTTTTATTTTTGTCAAAAGTACACTCTTTTGTTTGTTTATTTTATTGGAGTGAATATACTTAGAATATACTAGGGTATAAACGACCTAACAGGCCCATAATGTGTGTCCAATTTTCATTTGTAAAATATGTTAGCTAATGACAAGCGTGGCTGACTGTTTACGACTTGTTTATCAAAATCGATAACAGTTACAAAAGAGTAGCTTTTCTTTACTATCTTGCTGCATCTCCCTAAGAGATGTTCTTTCTCGCTCGCTTTCATTGTATATACGCAAGTATATTGCATGTAAATGGTTGTATCCATGGATAGGCTTCTAGGCTTAGATAATTTATACGTCTAGATAGAGCCTCTTGTTGTTAAACAACGCATGATAACAGGCCAGGTTTATTACTTTGGTGTGCGTGACAAGCGGCGTCTTTACACTCAAGATACATATGTCACATTGTTGTAGTGTTGCTTAAAATAGAGTCACAGTCTATCAGCGAGACGTATAAATTATCTAAGGATATAAACTTAAAAATTTTTTGATAAACAAAACAAACGTAAACATTTGACATGGGTATATAATTAAGAAATGTTAGTAGGTACGTAAGTCTTCTGTCATTGTTCGAGTTTTAATGGGCTTGCTACACACTCCACAAAGTGGCATGGGAAGTATCTCAGCCTCAACTCCTCGCAACTACGTGTGGCAATATAACTTGTCATGGCGGAAATCGTGCATCTTGCCCACCAATCCCTATTTGGTCGGTTTTTGAGCGCGAGTCAAAGGACCAAGTAGAAAGCGTTGCGATTAACTGGCCGAGTAGAGCAGTGTTTTTTTTGGGGGGGAGGATATTACATTTACGTATTGAAGACTCGAAACGAGCCCATATGTCGGGCTATTGACAAAAAACTCAGCATACAGCAACATAGGTCGCGGTCTGTAGAGGCCGCAAATACAGCGCAACAACCTCGGATCGGCTGTGGGCTTGTGGCAAGGAGAGAAGATCGCTTACGATCTAACATGATCTGATAGTCCGATGGTCTTTTGATAAAGGAGATAATACACTCGCCGGCGAGAGTAGAGAAGTGTGAGTGTGAGTGAGCAGAGGCGGCGACATCGCGCTATCGTGAGGAGCATAGTATGGAGGATCCATTTGGTAGATTTGACTTTGTCACATTGGTCTTCAACCTTACAGCCACAAGTAAAGAGATAAGTTACTGAATTTTCATTTGAATTAAAAAAAACCATTGAAGCAGTTTTAATTTTGATCAAAATCGGGGCCGAGATTCCTTTAAAAGTATATTCTCAATTTATAATAGTTTCTGATTGCGCCATTCAATCCCACTTGAGAAATTCAACCCTAGTTAACATTAAAATAAATTATAATAATTAATAAATATTAAATTTCATAATATTTAAGGACGCGTTTTCGAATCCGACAAAAATAAGATATTTTTCGGTAGAGTTAGTGATGAAATTAAACTAAGTCTAACAAAACTAAAAATTGCCATAAATAGATTACTTCTTTATCTCCAATTAGCGGGAAATGTTTGCTTTGAAAATTTGATATTTTATGTCGTAAAAACGATTATCCGTTACCTCTTCACACAAAATTGACGAAATGGGGCTTCATGCAGGATCAGTTTTCTGCTACCACTTACACAATTTTGGCTCTTAAAAATTATGTAAGGAAAGCAGATATAATATTTTCAAAAACACGGGAAATGAATTAATGAATATCTAATAAATAATCTCAGAAAAAAATAAAAATGAATCGTCTAAAATTCATATATATTTCTGATAAGCATGAGCTTTAAAGTGTGGTATTAAGGGTTATTTTATTTTGTCACTCCGTACGCATTGCACAGAAAGATCTATCGAAATAACCTCAGTCCGCGCTCGGCCGCCGTCGTGGGTAGATCCTGTGTCGGTTGTAAGCAGCAGCTCGTACTCGAAAAGATCGCTGTACGAACATGAATATTTTTTATAAGCTATACAATACTGTCTTTGATACTTTACATATTTTGTACGCAGTCAGATTTTCAATAAATTATGTTTCTGTAATTTTTTGAAGAATTAGTGATTTATAAGTTCATCTCTAATAATGGTCTATATTAAATCAAAATCCAAGATGGCGCCGATGAAATTTACCAACTTCTCTTCATGGATGTCATTTTCATGGTTTTCGGGGTCAACAATAACGAATATCGGGTCAAAATCGAAATCCAAGATGGCGCCGATGAAATTTACCAACTTCTCTTCATGGGTGTCATTTTCATGGTTTTCGGGGTCAACAATAACGAATATCGGGTCAAAATCGAAATCCAAGATGGCGCCGATGAAATTTACCAACTTCTCGTCATGGGTGTCATTTTCATGGTTTTCGGGGTCAATAATAACGAATATCGGGTCAAAATCGAAATCCAAGATGGCGCCGATGAAAGTTACCAACTTCTCTTCATGGGTGTCATTTTCATGGTTTTCGGGGTCAACAATAACGAATATCGGGTCAAAATCGAAATCCAAGATGGCGCCGATGAAATTTACCAACTTCTCTTCATGGGTGTCATTTTCATAGCCTTCGGGGTCAACAATAACGAATATCGGGTCAAAATCGAAATCCAAGATGGCGCCGATGAAAGTTACCAACTTCTCTTCATGGGTGTCATTTTCATGGTTTTCGGGGTCAACAATAACAAATATCGGGTCAAAATCGAAATCCAAGATGGCGCCGATGAAATTTACCAACTTCTCTTCATGGGTGTCATTTTCATGGTTTTCGGGGTCAATAATAACGAATATCGGGTCAAAATCGAAATCCAAGATGGCGCCAATGAAATTTACCAACTTCTCTTCATGGGTGTCATTTTCATGGTTTTCGGGGTCAACAATAACGAATATCGGGTCAAAATCGAAATCCAAGATGGCGCCTGTGAAATTTACCAACATTTCTTCATGGGTGTCATTTTCATGTTTTTTTAATAATATCAATTAATAATTAAATACTTTATTTGGTTCAAAAATACAGAAATCTTATTACTAATAACAATATTATGGACATTACAGAACCAAAATGGTGTCTAGTCAGCATTATGTTGGGAATTTTAATTCTCAACGCTGGTATTCTCTAGACACCGAGACACAGACTTTGAGAATTAAATATTTATATATTTATAATCCCCCAAGTCTACTGCTGCCATAAACATTGGCAATAAATTTATATAAGTATATATATACAAAAAATAAAATTAAATCTGTTAGTAACTAATACACTTCTCAATTTAAGGAAAATATTAATAACATAACATTAAATCATAATATCATAACATTGGTAAGTAATCGGAATTTTTTTTCTTATAAGTAAAATAACAATAGGTTTGAATAAATACTAGATAAGTCATAACTTTGACCTTTTAAACAAAATAAAATATATCCATAAGACATCAATAAATCAGCTATAAAACACAATGATGTTCTATACACATATAAATAAATAAATTTAAATGTTTTATAAAAAAATGGCTGTGTCGTAAATCCTATTACTCCACTGATGAATATCTAAATGATCGGACAGCCTGAGACTAGATTGTGATTATTTTACAGCGATAGAAATGACTGTACAATATTCTATATTTTTATTGAAAAGAGCGCAAAAAAAGAATGCTGGGAGAGTTTCTTGCGCCGCTTCTTCTCTCTCAGAGCGCCATTTGTTTCCGAAGCGGTAGTAGTATCTAGTAGTTATTAGAAATGACACCAAAAAGAATTCTAAAGGAATCAATTTTGAGAAAATAATTAATGCCTTTTACATAAAAGCCTATGAAACTTACCCACTCCTTTACATGGGTGTCATGGATTTTGGGGTCAACAATAACGAATAGCGGGCCTAAATCGAAATCCATGATGGCGCCTATGAAATCTACAAAATTTTCTTCATGAGTGTCATTTACATCGTCAAAATTAGAATTCATTCATAAACTTAAATTATCTTATAAAAGGCCTGTCTAACAATATCCCTCATGCTAAATTAATTCTTCATTCCCTAAATATAGAAATATTTACGTTTCGACTTTTCACTCACAATATGTACAAAACACATTCCGTTACCAATCTAATTAAAAAATCTCAAAATTTGATTTTGAAAGACCTATCTAATTGTTCTCTGCACCCTCGATAACTTCGGATACGATACCCATATTGTTGAAATCATAATTTTTCGCGGCGGCCATCTTGGATTTAAAAAAACTGCGTTTACTGGAC
This sequence comes from Leptidea sinapis, assembly GCF_905404315.1. NCBI lineage: Eukaryota > Metazoa > Arthropoda > Insecta > Lepidoptera > Pieridae > Leptidea > Leptidea sinapis. The sequence goes on from NC_066299.1 coordinate 2,969,404, forward strand.
ACGATGTTATGCGACAGAATTGCCATCTAAAATTCTAATATTTAACTACTAAACGAATACATCAACCAATTATCAAAAATACATAGGTATTAAAAAAATAAAATTCAAACTTGCTAAAGTATCAAATTCGTTTGATTCCCGCAATTAACTTTAAATACGTGTATGTGTTTGAGCACGCGTCCTTAATAATAAACATTATATTAAGCAACTAGGGAGGGATGTAGCCATTTCCGCTTGCTGCCATTTTCACGCGCCTCAATTCTGACGTTAAAGTAAGGTATCCAATGTATTGTCCACCGTAACCACAGTACAAGTAATAGAACAGTAGCGTTACTCAGCCGTCTCCTTGTAATTTATACCTACGTCTGGGCGGAGAGCCTAGGGTTGCTACATAAAATGTTAACGACCCGGTGCTTCAAATTTAACTCGGACAGCGGCGTACGGCGTGGCACTCAATAGATTTGTCTTGACAAGATTGCTTAGCGGCCTTGTAAGTAATGTGTATGTGTGAGTGCGTCGACTCAGGCGTTCTAGTATGATACTAAAGTACTGTTCGGAAATGAAATGACAAATGTTTATCTTGAAACGTATAGTACACATACATATACAAATAACTTTAAATGAAACTTACAAAGGAGACAAACAAAATCTGAAAGAATACTACCTATATACAAAAATGGTCCCAACTCAGCATGTTTGTTGGTGTGAAAACCAAAGCTGGTCTTCCTTTGGGTCATTTGGTGACGTCACGTTAAATATAATTTTAAATGTAAAACAAAAGTTATTTTAGCTAGTAAATTAACGTAACGAGAAATTAGTACTTAACTAATAACTTATATGTTGAATGTTTGTTTGTACTTGTGTGATGTATACTCAGTGGGCGCAATGGTGACTGTTTATTGCATCTTATGTTAATTTTATTACTGTACTAGCGGACCCGACAGACGTTGTTCTGTTAAAAAAAAAACTCTCGCCGATGGAATTTCGTAAAATCCGTTAGCTGACCTCTACTCGACGAAAGGAATATTCCTACCAAATTTCAAGTCTCTACGCCTTATGGTTCCAAAGATATCGTGATGAGTGACTATATACGCGGAAATCTCTTATATATAGATTGACCATGGGAAATGGATTTTCTAGATTCAGATCACAAACTATCAAGAATTGGCCTTGAGATTTGTTAATGATCATGGCGAATGCAAGACGGATCGGAAATTAAAGATTTGCGGGCTAACTCGACATGCAAAATGTTCATGAAGTAGTTGCTGCAGATCATGAAGAATTGCTATTATCATTGCTGCATTGATCTCTTCATGTCATTGTTCCTCCATGGTGCCCATGAAATATAATTGTTAAAATTTATGGTGTATATCTTCGAGAGATTGCAATGATCCAATTCGATGGTGAATCTGTCCTTGTACCTACAAAATCAAAAGCAAAGTCCGTATTACTGATTTGTAAACACTCATTTTTAGAATTAGCATACATAATACATAGGAATAAGTATTGTAGGTATGTTATTCTTCTACTGTATTGTGTGTAAGAATATAAATAAATTAATACCCTGAATATCGGATTAAATCGTCGTTCTTAGACATTGTCTGCCCCAAATGAGGACATTTGGAAACAAACATTGTATTTTTGAGTGTTTGCTAGAAAATGTTGTGATTCGGTAGTTTCCTACTAAGGCAGCACAATCCTGGCGTTTCTCCGGAAAATACTTGCAAACAACGTCCATCGACCCAATGTGAACGCTAGTATGCAAGCGGTAATCAGTACTGCAATCGTATCGAAACGCTGCTCGATTCAAATCAGTACTTCATAAATTTCTTCTTGTGCGTTGAAAATTATCTAGTTGTTGATCTCTGAGGTTTACTGGCTGCCTCGCTTTGCTCTTGTGATTCAGAAACACAACATCGAGCCCATACTAACGCGGTGCTTTTTACCTGCAATTTCTTGTTCTTCGTCAGTCCAATTCGCAATGTTTCGAATCCTAGTTGCATTACGTCTATGTCGGGAAAGATCGCACAATAAGCTAATAGAAACTCGAAACAAACACACCCACTCAATAACATTCTATACATTTTATGTTACATTTTATGTATAGAATGTTATATTACGTCATTGCACCCACCAGTCAACTTTAATAACATGACGTGCACTGTCAGTTGTATTTTATTACTCATGTAGCGTGAAACTAACAAAAAACTTCATTGAATTCTTTCTATTCTCGAGATGTCATGAAAATGTCAATCCATACAAAATGTATGAGAAAATAAATGTTTTTATAATAATATTTTTTTGTGATTTTTTCGATATTTTATTACTTATTATCCTATTCCGGACTAAGAGTAACCCAAAAAATCAAACAACAGAAAAAATGGTCTAGCCGTTCTTGAGTTATAAATGGTGTAACTAACACGACTTTCTTTTATATATATATAGATTGTGCGGTAACTGCAACCCGAGTAAAACTTGAAATGAATCTTATTTGCAACTTAAAGCCTCGGTACAACGGTAACTTCTATAACTTCTACTCTTTACTCTATGCTTTTCGAAAACTTTACAAAAAACATATTCTCACATCTTGTCATAATTGAGAATGTTATAATATTACTCCAAGCAAACGTTGTATTGCCACATAAAGTAATATAAAAAAAAAACACTAACTATAATTTTTGGAGCATAAAATAGATGACGACCGATTCTGAGAGCTACCAAATTTATCGTACATCAAACTTATCGTACTACAATTATCATTATATTCGATTGCCATCTTGAAACTCTATTGCGTATCTGTGGAATAATGTGGATAATATGTAATAGAATAATATTAAAATCGCGGTACAAAAATAGGTGTTGATCGTAGACGGGTGAAAATTGGAAGTTGTATGTATTTTTTTAATTCTGAATCATGAGTGACCCTTATCATTTAGGGGTATGAAAAATAGGTGTTGGCCGATTCTCAGACCTATCCGATGTACCCACAAATATTCAAACAAATTGGTTTAGCCGTTTCGGAGGAGTTTGGTAGCAAACACCGGGACACGAGAATTTTATATAGAAGATGGCACTTAGTTTTTTTTTGTTTTTGGACGGTAGTGCATTAGCTGCGCCCACAATATATTTTGTATGTATGCCCTTAATAGAAATCCCTTAATGACAGTAAAATTAGAATAAATTATGGCCGAATCCAAAGATATACCCAACAATAAATACAGTAAAAGATGTGAGGATATGAATACAATTATAGCAGTGTTATTAGCAAGGCTTGGAGTGAATCATGTTTGTTTGAACATAAATCGGTCTGTGATTATCTAGGTTAAATATTATACAATTTAAGTATGATATAACTAGGCCAATGATTCTTGCAATAAATTTCTTAACTTTTCGCACCCAATTTAGTATTTCTACGAATAACGAGAATAATACACATTTAAGTATACACAATCGCGTTACGAATAAACTTGGTGAAAATTTATACTTGACATTAAACCAAGAATATGCAAAATGTTGACTTTATCCTACCTACTAAGCTAGAGGTCCCGGGTTCGAATCCCGGTAGGTGCAAGCATTTATATGATGAATATGGATGTTTGTTTCCGAGTCACGGATGTTTAAATGTATTTATGTATGTTTATATGAATTTATGTTTGTTTAAGTAAGTATATTGTATTAAATATATCGTTGTATATATATGCTTAACTTGGGGCAAGATAATTTGTGTAAAAAGTGTGTCAATATTATATTATTATATTATAGCGCTGACAACACTGTCAATACAATGATAATTCTGAAGTTTTGCATAAAAAAGTGATACGTTGGAATTAACCAATCATAAGCAAAATGTGTATTTAAACTTTATGCCACGTTTATTCAAATGTGTGTGCTCAAGACCATGGTATAAATACTACAAAGCACAACTTTACTATGCTCACCCAATAAGTCTCCCTAAGTCTACTCGAGCTGCCAAGTTTATCAGAACGAGCGTTTGAGTCTTAACGCTTGCGGGATGATACCGGTATGAGTTTCGGTTGTCAATTAACATCAGATGACCCGTACTCTCTGTTTGTTTACCTCACCTCCGTGGAGAATACGAAAGAATGGAAAGGAACACGTGAGGGAAAAAGGCCATCTCAAACCGTTTGCAAAAAACAAGCACGCGGAAATGGCGGAATTCCCTCTCTAGTTGCTTAATATAATATTTATTATTAAATATTATGTAATTTAATATTTATTACTAATTATAATTAATTGTCACCTATTCCACTGTTAACTGTATACAGGGTGAAGTTTTAAGGTGGGCGTGAATGGCGAAATTAGAAACTATGAGGAATAGCGAAAGAACTTAAAGGAAACTTGGCCCTATTTTGAAAAAAAAAAATGAACTGCATCAATGTTATTTTTTTAAATCGACATTCTAAGCCAGTAATTGAACCCGTTGATTTTGAAATAGAAAACAAAACATACTACTGTTTTGTAGTATGTTTTGTTTTCTATAAGTGTAGGGTCACTAATAATAATAGGGGTCTAATTCAGGAAAGTAATGACATGCGGCAAACTTAAGTAAATGTTATACTTATACCTTGTTCGAAATCAACACAATACAAGTCGTTGTCGATGGTTATTGCTCAAACCAGAAGCCCGTGAACGCTGGAGTGTCCCAAGGCTGTGTGCTATCTCCGACACTGTTTCTTCTGCATATCAATGATATGTTGGACACCTCCAACATAGATTGCTATGCAGACGACAGCACTGGTGATACCGCCGTATACAAGGGCCATGTAGGTCTCTCTCGGGAAATCGTCTAACAGTGCCGAGAAAACTTGTGTCTTCTATCGAGTCCTCTCTCGAAAAAGGTCGCGAAATACTGGGTCTCGAAATCTTGAACAATTACCAATTCCGTGGTCATCTGGAGGGCTAAGCCAAATTGGCTTCGAAGAAGCTGGGCGTCTGGGCCCGGCAATACTTCAAGTCGCCCCACGATCTAGTGCTCTACAAAGCGCAGGTCCGGCCACATAGATACAGGTCCTCCTTTTTCCATCAAAAAAGAAATGATGGTCAATGATTTCACTAACACACAGCCGCACCTTAACAACATTCAAAATTGTGTTTCGGTTCGAAGGGTGCCGTGACTAGCAGGGCTGGCAACTTTTATTAGGAGAAATACAGTATAGCTGATTTCAAACGAGGTAAATAAAAAGTACGGCCTTCCAAAAAGAGTATTTATTATTTATTTTATATTTTTAAAAAGGTAATTGTTTGTACTTTTTCCAGCACATAATAATTTTTCATGGTTTTTAAAAGAATTGTGTAAAAAAGAGTATTTTAGCAAACTCTATTAGTGTTATAGATTAAAAAAAAAAATAATCGCCCAAAATTACGCGCTAGGCGTGTGTCCGCACTACCGGTAAGACATTTATACACAGACATAAAAATGCCGCACAGCAGTGAATGTTTAGAGTACGCCTACATGATATTATAGAGTACAATACTCTATTTTAGAGTACGATTGGCAACCCTGGTGACTAGTGACATTATACGTATAAGGTAGTTTGAATATTCGGTGCATTCGGATCCGTGGAGTTCATCATTATTGTGTTAATTGATTTAAGTTTGTGTTTTTAATGAAAATGCTAGTATTGATGGCTGACTTATAAAGTTTCGCACAACTTAATGTTATGTTGTTAGCACGATCTAAACCGACTAACTAGAGCAGCCACTTGCTACCAAAAATTTAACAAATTGTGCCAATTTTTAGCTGACCTTGAAAGACAATTGAGTATACCTGATGCTAAATAATAACCGCTCAATAACAACTGCTCTTTTGAATAACACTTAGCTTTCAAAAAATCATAGTAAGCTTGTTTTTATTTGGACAGGACATCCCCTGACGGGTCCACTAACATTATATTTATATATAAAAATTGCTTGGGTTTCAGGTGAATGAACAAAGCCTGAAAGCACTCAATATATTATTATGTGGAATTGGATCGCTTTATATGTGGGTGCAAGTAAGTTATCTCAAGTAATTTTAGTCAAGTAATGTCATTTATTCAACTGCTCATATACCAAGGTGACCTATTTTCATCCAAAAAAATATAGGTATATATTTAGGTAGTATATTTATATATGTATAAATATACCTATATTTTTTGGATGATACTCTATAAAGAGTATTAAGTTGGTATATTAAATAAACTTTTGTTTTTTAACGAGGAGGAAATAAATTTACGTTCTACCTCTGCCGCCATATATAGAACAGGGAGTGTGGGACTCAATCACTTAGACCATAGTTTCTCAACCTTATTTTGCTCACCGCCCACTTTGAGAATATGTTTTTTTCTAGAGTATTTTCGTGTATTTTTTTGCCTTTTTAGACTATATTTTTTAATCTACCCACGCTCCATCTGCGCCATCTCAATGCCCCCTAATTTTCTCTGGGTCTTCTACTGCCCCCCTGAAAGTCTCAAACGCCCACAAGGGGGCGTTATCGCCCACGTTGAGAACCTATGACTTAGACCAGATCTACTGAGATAGAAGTTGGCCTAGTTTGATAATACCCACTAAAACCTCCTCGAAATCAGCGAGTTCCCCTTTTTGAGAGCTTCTCCGCGATCTTTGCAGGGCATTTCACCGGGGAACAATAATTAATCTAGGTCAGCTTGTATCTTGTCATATTCCTTCTTTTTAGCTGTCAGTAGATAATGCACAGGAGAGTAATGAGTTTATAAGCATATGTGTAAACGTAATGTGTAACTTAGCTGAATGTAGGCTTAGCATGAGCTTTGATTCCGTTTTTATAGTTGACAGCCGAAATTAAGCTGAACTTAAGGTTAGACAGCCCAATGTAAAAGCGTATTATCACACTCAGCTAAGGTTTACGTACGTAAAGTCTGAGCAAAGTCTAAGTATTACTGTCCACGGAGCTAGTCTCATAATGGCGTATTCGCCATTATACGCTTGGTGTACGCTAGCTTGCTGCTTACATACAGAACTAAGAATCTGTAGACGGAGCAGCAACGTTACGCTCGCGTCTTAGCATACATGTAACATAAAGTGGACGCACGTATATTTAATTTATATTTAATAAAATTGGCTGGAGTGACAGCAAAATTTGTTCAGATAGTGGAAAAGTTGCATATCACAGTTTTACTCATTTTATAATGGCGACATTAAATGAACCCACAGGTAGAGCTATCTAACCTTAATCGTAAAAAAATTCTAAAAGTTAAAGTACATAATTGAAATTTTCAAACAAACAAGTTAAATATTTAGGAAACAAAGTTTAAATCACCATTACATGGACGCATGATATGGCACGAAGTAAGTGTCAGTGTCTACGCTAGCGCGCGGCTACTAGATTTCTTACAGGGTGTTCCGAAATGATATTATGAAAAATTACTTTATTTAGATGAATTATGTATTTTTTTTTGTATTGTTTTTATGATTACGGTTAAGTATTTCTACACGTGTTTTTATTTAATGTAGTCATTGTAGCGCTTTGTCGTCTCCGTCGACATTGACACAAAAGATAAAGGATAAAATACGCCTCCTTGGCAGAATTGAGTACTCTAGGCTGTACAAGCAGCCCGCCGTATTTTGAAGCGTTTGTTAGTGGAAAGTAGGGCTTAAAATATAGACTGTATTACTAAGAAACGCAGTGTAAAGTTACTCCAAGTTCAAAATTACTCCTCCCTGTCATGTAATTCTGTCATGTAATTACAAAGGTAAGACAAAAAGTTTTGAGCTTGGAATAACTTAACGTCGCGTTTATAAGTAACACAGGGACAGTATTGACACTTACTGTTGCTAGTAGTAAGCCACTGACCTCTACCTCTGGACTGGTGGCTGTCAAAGTGCTTTTGTGCCTGTTTGATATTCGCCATTTTGGCGCTGTTGGCCATGTAGCGAGAGTCTGCGGTACTTAAACTAGTGATGACAACCTCGGGAAACATCGATAGATGGTGGGAAATATATTTACAAAAAAAATTGTGTACTTTATTACGTTGATTCTTTAAGTATAAATAACACGGAAAACGAACGAAATTAATTCAAAAAGCAAATATACTTTAGAGTATTGTACGTTCCTTCGCAGCCATTTATATTATATGTCAAAATTAATTCTCTGGACGCTCGGGAGTGGCGCTTTAAATAGACACAAAAAATTTGCTGTCAAACATATGGAACAGCCTGTCCAGTGGTATTTATACAGGTCAGTGGCAGAAACTTACACGACAGCCGGGTTTTTCGGTTATCCTTATGTTTGAGAGTTAAAGGCTTAGACATAAATATATACTTATACGCAATATTACGTAATAAATTAGTTGAGTATAAATTTAGTGTTTTTTTTTAATAATTAACATTGGTTTCAGTGTCTACTTACGACTTACTTATCAACATTATACTATGATAAGAGGCTAACAGTGTGCCGATTATGTCTAGCCAATGTGAGCTTCCTGTTTCTTGTTGTACTAGCCTTATTTGGAACAGTCTCTGTTTTTTTACCAACAGGTCAGTATCTATACATCACTAGTTTTAAATAACTGGAAAAAGATCGGGCTGTGTGGACTACTTTGAAGATTATAAATATACAAATAAAATTTGAAAAACAACATTTTATGAACGATGCGGGACTCGAACCCACAACCTCCGGCGTTCCGTGCTGGTGCTCTAACCAACTGAGCTAACCGTTCGAGTACCGCCTCGTTATAAAATTCTGTTTTGTTTGTTCAACTCTCAGGTTTATAAATATGCAGTCAGTTTTTTTATATATAGAAATATAAAAATATTATACTTTACAAATTTCCTGCCAAAATTATGGACATAATACTTAATAATGAAAATTAGGCACCTTACCGGAGGGAGATTTATGAATAAGATTGTGAATTCAACGAGATTTTGTCAATGATTTGCTAATTCCGTTGAAAAGTTTTTTGATAGTGCTTTTTATTCTCAGAAATGTGTTCACTTTTGCAAGCTGATTAACTAGTTTCTTCTAGAATTTTAGAATAACTGTGTATATTCATATATAATACAAAACTCTATATCCTTTATTAACGAATTTTGTCCGACACTGAGAGATGCTTAAGTGCTGTTGAACAAAAAAGTTCAAAATCACTCGAAATCGAAAACTGACTGGCAATTTAATGATTAATTCCTAGTTTTAACTTCATTACTCATTTATTTAATTAAAACTTTTAATTCTTATACAATTTGGAATTGGAACTGATTATATTTAAGTTTTTTTTTTTATATTTTTCAGATAGTTCCAGTGGTATTTATATGTGTAACATTATTGCTTCCATTAGTAGCTACGTAATGACAACTATTTTCTGTACATTTATACTGTCTTATGAAAAGGAATATAAATATTTTTCCGAGGTTGGTATCATAGTTTTTTTTTATGTTTAGAAAAAAAATGTTAATGACTGGTCTATAAATTCTTCATCCCTGTAACAAAAGCAACTTATCTATTACTATTTCATTCATTTATTTTAAACAAAATATTCTCAGCCTGATTTTATTATGTTAGGTATTTTAATAACGTCTAATACATTCACCATCAGCCGGAAGATCTCCACTGTTGCACAAAGGCCTCCCCCAAAGATTTCCATTTCCAACGTATTCCGGCGATCGTGATCAGATCGTCGGTCCATCTTGTGGTGGGCCTACCAACACTGCGTCTTCCGGTACGTGGTCGCCATTCGAGGACTTTACTGTGACAAAGGCCATCTGTCCGTCGAACTATGTGCCCTGCCCCTGCCACTTCAGTTTAGCAATCATTTGGGCTATGTTGGTGACTTTGGTTCTCCTACGGATCTCCTCATTTCTGATTCGATCTCGCAGGGAAACTCCGAGCATAGCCCTCTTCATTGCCCTCTGAGTGACCATGAGCTTTCTCATAAGGCATATAGTTAGCGACCACGTCTTACGTATAATACAAATACCTATTATTTTGCTGTGTAAATATGTTTCTTTCATAAAAATAATAATTTTTAGGGTATTCGATCCGACATGTTAATAGATGACGCCTGTTCATTGAATAATGCGTCACTCGACGATGTTGATAGTATATTAAGGACAGAAGAACCAACTTCAAGTACAAATGCAACAAAAAGAAGAGTACCTTGTGCGGTTTTATCCTGACAAGAGGCAATGCCCTCAGTGGGCACAGTACTTCATTCAAACAAGGTAGCTGTTAGGAACTATGGCAGCTTAGACAATACAAATTTAGAAATATCCGATACTGATAACACATTCTCATCACAAGAATTTGACTTAGTCATTGACAATGACAGTGGAATGTCGTCCGGAGAAAATGATGAATCTCTTAAATTAAACGTAGAAGCAACAAAGTGCCTAAAAGTTAGTGATGTAAGGAATGAAATTCCTTGTTGTTCTAGCGATGTTACTAATGTAAAATCTGTAAGTGAATCTCGTGTTGTGAAAGAACATGATTTTATTGTGATAAATGTGACATGTGATGTCGATGACTGTGTGAACAAAGGTAAGAGTGTTGGTACAGATGTATTTAGCGTTGACAGTTCGAGTATTATTGGTTTAGATTCAAATCAGCATTTGGTTCCTCTCTCCAACAATCAGATAGTCAGATCTGATAGCCAGAAATTAGTTAGTTTATCATTATCAATACTTTTAGCAGCGATCCTACAGGCTGTGCGTTGTTTTGCCCAGTTTTTAGAAGATATCGTTACACCTCAACGTTTATGAGATAAATGTTCCTTTTATTTGTAATAGATTGCTAGATTAGTATTTATAGTATAAAGTATTTTTTTATTGTTGATCATAAAATAGTAGAAAGCAAGTAGAACAAAGTTTCTTTAAGTTTTTCGTCTAACAAAGCCCTTTTCTTGGATTGTATCCAGGCCACTATGGATTAAAAGTTTTTTACTGCAATAACTTCTGGTTAGCCCAAAGTGTTAAATGACGATTTAAGACATATATATAAAAGTATTTAACGAAATAAAATAGTTTGTTAAATTGAATTCAATATTTGAAATGTGTTTTTGAAAAAAGCAACTTTTATTATTTTTTAAAACTGTTGCTAGCGTTAAGTTTGAATCAATCAATCGTATACTAAATTTTTCCTTTCAGTTGTATATTTTTTTCACAATAAATCATATTATTATTGTTCTTGATTTAAACTTCAGGAAAAAATGAATTGAATTAAGTTCATGAAAAAAATGTTTTGGATTCATCGTATCTCTGAAAAGACTTATATTTATGTTTTGATGACGTATCCTATATTGATGATACTGTTGAAAGGAAAGCATCAAACTTTTTCTTTTTTAACACTATGATTGTATTAAATTTTTTCATTAATGTCTCTCATACAGGTACATTTTGTGTTAATTGAAAGTATACTAGCGTGCGTTTTTTTTTTCATTTAGATAATAATTTGTGGTTTGACCGATGGGGTCTATTAATCAGATGGATTAACGATCATTTTGCTATCTCTATTATTTTATACCCTTCTGACATGTTATAAGAGTCTTTTAAGGGCATATTCCGAAAAAATTATTATTTTCCGTTATTTCATATAATCCAATGTATTGATACATAAGTATAAATATGATTTTTGTTATATATTTAATACAATAATATTTGAAATATGTAAGTACTTACAACAAAAGCTGAAACTCGAATAACATTTTCAATAGTTAACAATCAAATTAGTAATTTGTTTCCACCGGTATGCTACAAAATAATTTGTTAAGTATAAAACTGAATTCGGTACATAGACAATATTTTCACTCAATTGATTAATATTACGCTTGTTAGGCTCATATTGCTATTGGACGGTTTTGTGCGCTTGCTACCTTGCTATTGGTGTAAAAGAGATGACCACGCGGCTTAGCCACGCCCATGTTTGTTAACCTATTTTAATTGTATTAATGTTTTTCATTTGCTTTCTTTAGTTTAGTGCTTTGTAGGAGATGAAAGGCTGTATAAGAAATACATACATACACACACGCCTTGTTCCCCTCGGGGTAGGCAGAGACAATAGAATGCCATTTTCTTCTATCCTTACAAACCTCACGCGCTTCCTCTACATTCTTGACAGGTTGCGGGTGCTTCGGACCTCTCCTTTTCTCAAAACGTCCCCAATTTGGTCGACGAATGTTCTACGAGGTCTCCCGCGACCGACTTGTCCACACACACTTGCCTTATATATTTGATGCGTCATTCTTTCTTCACTCATTCGCTCCACGTGTCCAAAACATCTCAGCATTCCTTTTGTAAATGAAATATGGCCACAAATATACGTATGTCGATATTAATTGTGCTTGTTATGGTTGAACCACAGCTAGCGTGCGGTATATATGGTAAAAATAATATTTCTATACCTAGGCCAACGAGACAAGATAAAGAATGTGAACAAATGGATCGTAACTGAGTTATATTGTCATAAATTCGGCTGATCCGGACTCTTCCGACGAATTATCTTTGTCTTATGCAGACGACTATTTAATTTATTTAAATAAGAATGTTTTGAAGCCCTGTAACTTTGTTTACATTCTTTATCTCGTCTTTTATGACTTGGCCTTTCTATATAAAATAGGTCCGACTTGCTTTCGGTGATAAAAACTTCTGTATTACATTGTAATTGGGAAGCCAAGAATTTATCATGTTAGATTTTTGTCTTAATTGGTAATGAAAGCCCACAAATTCAATGATGCGTTCTCTTACGGCCGTTCCCTATATTCAGTCTATCTCCGGTTGTGGCCTACTTGAGATAAAAATAGTAACTATCGTTGACCTTTCTGTCCCAATAAACTTATCAACGGTAACTCACCCTATCCGTACACGCCGTCTGTCAATGGGACGTCGTATAGCTTACCAGCGATAGAAGTTTGTATGGAAATTGCAATTCACGCGTCCCAATATCAGGCGATAAGAATGACTTTACGGGTATATTGGAACAGTTTCAGATTATTGACAGCTGAATTCTACTGACAGTTGAAGGTAGTAATTTATCTCTTTCTGTAGATAGTATATTGGGAGCAGCCATAAGTAGTTTTGTATGGAATTGTGTATTTAGGGTGTATAATGTATATATCGATATGTATTCATGTAGCACGCAAAATTAAACAAGAATAACCACAGTTTATAATAATTTAATAAATAATAAAGAACAATACACAAATACTATTCACACACACGTCAAATAAATTATGAGGTTATATAGGTGACACACCGAGATTATTTATCTAATTTATTGTCTTGGATTTCACTAGCAGCTCTTAAACTATAGGGACGCTTCGTTGATCACTGTTATGAGTCGGTTGTTGGTATGGCACTTCTTCTTCCATTTAATAGAGTTTTTGTGTTCCGGTGTCTCGTCTTGTATCGTCGAAGGCTGTGGGGAGTTTGTGTTGGACACGACGAGAGACCATCTCCTTCCACGGCGCTCGTTCAGATTTGGCAACTCCGCTATCAGATTATTCTCGTACTCGCTCAGCATCAAATAGTTTTCAACCTGTAAAGTGATATATATAGATATATGAGTATTGTTTTTTTTTAAATTATAAAATTGACAAAGGTATATAACGTGTAAAGTTGTATGAATGTACCAAGTATATTATATTAAAGATTATGTCTTCATTATATATTTTACGAGTTTTTTTTGTACACAGACCATAGTAATGTAATACTCGCTACTAACTGTACCATAAATCATCGATACTTATCGACAGGGTGCGTACATTTCATGCCGATGACATACAGGATGAAAAAAAAACGAATTGTTAGTTTTCATGACTACATATCTTCATTTAATTATGCGTGTTATTTAGAGATAAATTAACTTGTTATACTTTATAACTAACGTAGTAGTTTCTGAAGTACAAAAAATAAGTATTTAATGGGTTGGAAACAAAATGCTTCATTGTGTAATATGACATTAAGTACTATCACTCAGTTTCGTCTTCTCCGTAGTCAACAAGTTTGAAAAGAGCAATAAAGCATTTTGTTTTCATCCCATTAAATAAGTATTTAATTTAAAAAAAAGTATTTTAGAATCACACATTGATAGATTATCTGTCCCTACGTTTTTTGAAACATCCTGTGTGTTTAAATTAATACGCCATTATGACGAAACGGGCATGAAATTTACGCTCCCTGCTTATCGATATAAGACAAATAATAGCATTATATATATATATTTTTAATTTAATTGTCGCTTATATTATACTATACGTTATCGTTGATTTCCGAGCATTGAAGTCATACATTACGCGGTGTCGTATGCTAGATTTTATACAGGGTGTAATTGTTAAGTAACCAGGGGATTATTCCGTTACTATTACAGATATCAAGAAACGTCATTGTATCGCATAAAAAATTTGTACTTACTATGAAATAAATATTATTCAATTAAAAGATAGTATTAGTTAAAAACTTTTCTAATAATCTCATACTAAATGTATGGGAGTGTTTAATATAAAACATTTACTGTGTCGGTAACGTACATTCGATGTCAGTTTCAAGATTTATCTATAATGGCGCCTCTTCACAATCGGCGATTACACGCGAGTACGATCGTGTGGGCTTATTCGCTTCTAGTCTATAATCGTCATAGCGATCGCGGCGATCGGTGACTTGTCGGTTTTCGCGCACGCATCAAAGGGGATTTGCGTGTAGTTGCGTGCGCGTGTCCACACGATCGCCGGCCATACATTTACTGGAGGACACTGGACAGTGAGCGAAGCCGTACGTATTTCGCGTCGTCGTCGCGGTGTTGTTTTGTTTTCCTATATTTTATATAGCGCGAGTAAGATACAGTGACTTGTGGGTAGTCAAATAAAGAAAGATTTAAATTCATATATTCAAATATCATAAAGATAAAAATTAGTTAGGTATATAGGTACTCAGATATTTATCGTTACTATAAGGTTTATAATCGCTCACCAATATTATTATACCATGAAATCCGTTATGTTCGTCTTGAAGGACTGCCGCTCAATAAATGATTACGGACGACCGTGTGGATGCTTACACGATCATCAACGATTAACTTGATGACAGACGATCATTCAAGTAACGATCATCGCCGATAGTGGAGATGAGGCATAATAGTTACGGTATAATCGCCTCGTCACACTTAAAAATTACATCCTGTATATTGATATATTTTGTATGTACGATGTTTATTATTATTTTTTGTATACGTTATTCAGTATTATTGTGAGTCCTATTTAGTAATTAAGATATTGTTTATTGATTGTGTTATTTTGAATTTGCTTAAAAGTTCGCATGACGTATTACATAAGATAATTTATGCTTAAATGTCACTGCTTGTGGCGGCGAAATGGGACGGGTTCCTTCCCTAAAATATAGTCGAGGGAAGCGATGGCTGGCCCATGCGTCATGCTAGTAGCGCCCCTACTTGTGATGGCAGGTTGATCCTGTAGCCAGAAACTCTTCTTCATGGTTTTAAAATAATTTTTTTTGAACACATTGTCATTTCCGTGACCTACACGAATAAAGTGATTTTGATTTGATTTGAATTCGAGGATTGGACAAAGGCTATTTTTTACATTATTAATTGTGATTTTGTACTCGTATACGCAATAAATTTGTCAATTATTTTAAATTCTTTTTTTGTATACTATAATGTATAAACATTAGTAATGTAACTGAAAAGTTATTAATTGGTTTGAGCATATCCTATTTTTCTATTGGTACAAGTACCAATAAGTAATATAATTTTTGTTTTGATAATTATTGTAAAATAAAATAGTGTTTGCATTAAATCGTTTAAATTATTAAATAATCCACGACTAAGTAATTAATGACCGGCCACTTATGAATGTTTTGCTTAAGTTTCATATTGCGAGTCTGCATTGTTAAAAGTTCAAATAAATTCGCTAATTATCACTAGCAAGTTGTAAGTAGTTTGCACTTACTCGAAAATTCTGTATATTTTGGTCTTGTTCATTCAACGAGAAGCCTACTAGAAGTGACAGCTGTGTTTACAATGGCGCCTCACACGTGACATGCGATAGGTATTTTATTTTATTTTATTTGGAAAACTTACAGTGTTACAATAACTTAATTACTAAATAATAGTGTGAACATTTTACACCATTTAATAGTTTTCGCAGTATGTATATATATATGCGATAGTATGATATAGTGTGCGTCATATGTTCTATATTTATACACACATTACAGTGCTCCCGCAAGGAATTAACACTTAAAACATTTCTGTTGTCTTCTTTTTTATATTTCTATGGGCTTCTTCGTACGTTCTGAAATAATACTACGGTACGTATCCAGAAGGTGTTTCGATACATAATACATAATCTGTTGTGTTTTGTCTCTATCTTCGTAACTGTGTATAAAATTGACAACATACTTGATCTCGAATTACAAACGAAATCCGGACATAAATCTCGACCAATGTGAGGCCGGCCTTATTTTATAAGCCTGGCACAGACTCGCTAAGATATACACCGCTATTATTTATAGCATAGCAAGTGACTACGCAGCTATACTGTATAGTTATAGCGCAATATAACCGCACTTTAGTTTGCGCTGTGAAGTCACTCGAAGATTATACAAAATATAGGATAATAAGCCTTGATATAATATATAGCGGTAAATATTATAGCTAAGACTGGAACGGTGGTATTATTAGTTTGTAGCTACAAAATAAATCGATAAAATGCTTTTTATTTAGTTTGACATGAAACAGTTACATGTGTATAAAGATACACATCGCATTAGTAAAAGTACTAAGTGCTGTATGTAGGTCACGCATATTTATTTTTAATATATTTTACACGATGCACCAGAACTTAAGCAATTGTGTTATTTATTGTGGTTAGATTTGATTAAATTAGGTTTTAAAAGTGAATATCATTTGCTGTATTTAATCAAACAGATATATTGGGCCCAGTATTTGAATATTTATTGTATATTTTAACCATTATTTTGTAATAATTGTCACGGTATATCGGCAATAAACGAATTTATCTTGCATTGTGTTTCTGTCTTGATTTTGTTGTTTTTGAAAAATAACATTTAGGTACCTGTAGGTTATTGAACTCTTAAATAATTGAGTCGATTCTGTCTTCGAGAATCCTTATAGAATCGGAAAAGTTATATACATGGGCATAGTGATAATTTTATAAAAAGGGGGCAGATAAAGAAAATATTTAATTATATGGTTTTAGTCGTAGTTTTCTTAATACACTTCAAATTAATTAAGTGCTGTTGTCCATTTACATGCGTCTCGGGTGAGACCTGAGTACCAACTGACTCAAATCGCGCGGAATTTTTACCGTAGAGCGCGCTAGTTGAAACTTACGACGCGGATTTTTATCCGCAAATAAAATCCGCGCGGTTAAAGATCCGCAATGCGTGCTAGGCCTATGAATGGAGAAACTTAAAAAAAGCAAATCATATTAACATGTGAGTGTCTCACATTCGTTATAGTGGAGCTGAGGTAATTTGTTTTAAACAAAATACAACAACAAGAAATAGCTTTACTTAGATTGAGGATTGGTCTTCGCTAATTAATTGTTTTAATCAATTAATTGCTAATTAATTGTTTTTATATTACAACTATTAGATGCCTGTGTGCGTGGCATCTTGACACTCAATGGCATCTTTCAAATTTTGTAACACACGCTTGATGTTATTTTACATTGAAATTAATAAAATACTTGACAAAGTTTTACTACCCGACATTATAGTTTCAATTATTAGCAAAGTTTAAGTGTGGTAAGTTAACGTCACACATTGCTCGAGACTGGCTCGAGTACGCCCAATTGGGCATAGTATTAGTTGCCACACTTTGCGGCTACGCCTGCGGTGTCTAGTTGGAGCGCAGCAGAGACCAATACTTAATCTAAGTAGCTTTATTACTTAAGTAGCAATCTGCGCGATTCTTTACAAAATCTATTTAAAAGTTGTAAAATTTCTTGTTTTTTTTTTTTATGGAATAAGAGGACAAACGAGCGCACGGGTCACCTGGTGTTAAGTGATCACCGCCGCCCACATTCTCTTGCAACACCACAGGAATCACAAGAGCGTTGCCGGCCTTTAAGGAAGGTGTACGCGCTTTTTTTGAAGGTACCCATGTCGTATCGTCCCGGAAACACCGCACAAGGAAGCTCATTCCACAGCTTTGTAGTACGAGGAAGAAAGCTCCTTGAAAACGGCACTGTGGAGGACCGCCACACATCCAGATGGTGGGGATGATATCCTAATTTGTGGCGTGTCGGGCGAAGGTGGTTGGTTTTTTTTGCACAATATTCAATATCAAATGTCGATTCACGATACTGGCGATCGTTCCGAGAGGAGCACTGCGTCTTTTGCATTTTCTTTTTCATCCCGCTCTAATGACGTTAAGGCGCGTTTATAAGCCTCTCCTCTAGGGGGGCAGCTGAACCCCACCTGCCCGTACCCCACTATAATATTGATACACTTATACACAAATTATCTTGCCCAATACTAGTTAGTTATGTGAGGCATAGGTGAGCCTGTGTTGGTTGTAAGACAACAATATATTATAACATTTATATGTGCCGAGTCAGTTTTGCGACCGCCTCTGTCGGCTTATGCTACGCTATAGGTAGTTTTGTATTGTGTTACGCTACATATTACGTTGACACTGTTATGGGAAGATGATACTCTTTATATTAAACAAGATAAATAACCAGAGGCGTAGCGTGCGTTGGCGGGACCCCGCATAAAATTTTGCTTATGAAGTGTAAAGATTTCTCACAAAAGAAATATTTACATAGGCTGCACTAAAAGTATCGGGAATGGAATATTTCCACTGTTCCTGTCATATTCAAATCTTTTTAATTGAAAACTCCTTGGTTTTAAAAATAGAATAACATTTATTTATTTAAAAAAAGATTCTCGGTCTTGTCACAAGGTCTTGTCAAACTTGTTTAGTCGTTGAGAAAATGGAATTGACTCGAGAAAATTCTAGAGCGATGATTTATTATGACTTTCGAAGTGGTTTAACACAAAAACAGTGTGTTGACCGGATGATTTCTGCATTTGGTGATAAAGTCCCATCCAAAACCACAATATATCGCTGGTTTGCTGAATTTCAATGTGGACGTGTCAAGCTCAGTGATGATCCCCGTCAAGGTCGTCCAAAAACTGCAGTCACCAAAGAAAACGTTGATGCTGTGCGTAAGCTGATTGAGGAAGATCGACATGTGACATACCGCGAAATTCAGGCAATTTTAGACATTGGCATGAGTCAAATACAAACAATCTTGCATGAACAATTAGGTGTAAAAAAGTTGTTTTCCCGATGGATACCGCATTTGCTCTGTGAAGAGCAAAAAACGGCTCGCGCTACTTGGTGCGTCAGAACTCTCGAAAGATTCCACGCAGGACCCTCAAATGCTGTATACAACATCGTATCAGGTGACGAATCCTAGATATACGCGTACGAACCCGAAACAAAAAAACAGTCACGAGTTTGTGTGTTCGAAAATGAGTTAAAGCCAACAAAAATTGTTCGTTCACGGAGTGTTGCAAAAAAATGGTAGCCACGTTTGTCTCCAAAACCGGCCATGTTTCGACTATTCCTCTTGAGGGACAAAGAACGGTTAATGCAGAATGGTATGAAAGCATTTGTTTGCCACAGGTCGTTTCTGAACTCCGTAAAGAGAACTGCAACCGCCGCATCATCCTCCATCACGACAATGCGAGTTCTCACACTACGCACAGAACAAAAGAGTTTTTAAAGCAAGAAAACATAGAATTATCAGACCATCCGCCGTACAGCCCCGACCTAAACCCTAATGATTTGTATACTTTCCCTAAAATAAAGAATAAATTGCGTGGTCAGAGATTTTAATCACCTGAAGAATCTGTGGACGCCTACAAAATGGCCATTTTGGAGAACCCAACTTCCGAATGGAATGGTTGCTTCAATTTTTGGTTCCATCTTATGGAAAAATGTGTCAAATTTCGCGGAGAATACTTCGAAAAGCAATAAATACATTTTTAAATAGTAATGTTGTGTCACTTCCTTGATTCCCGAAATTTTCAGTGCCGCCCTCGTATTCATTATAATTATCTATCTGTCACTTTCTCCAAAATTTTTACAAACAATTAAATTTTAATATACACTCTTTTTGCGTTTTTTTTTCGGCAAGCAGGAAGTTTTTATTAATTTTTGCTTACGCACGTCAGGGGCTCCTTGGCCCGGGGCCCGGGTAATTGATACGGTAGCTCGCCCCTTTAAATAACTCACCTTATTACAACTTGTGATACAGTCCCCACCACATTCCAAATCTTCCAATAAATGCTCAGGTATATCCAGGTCTAAATCTAGATCCAGGCCTCCTTCCTCACTGATGCAGGTTAGTTCTGGTGGAACGTTGGGAGGAGGAGAGCCCAGGCTTCCAGGACCAATGCTATCTAGAAGATCACGGCCGGCACGACCTGACCCCACGAAATCTGCTCCTAAAACTAATAAATATTTGTGAATACATATATTATTAGGTATGTGACGTATAAACGTTAAAAAACGTTGTAAAATTCTTCTTTCTTAAATCTTAGGAACTTTAAGCCTGTTTTATTAAGATGTGCTTGAATTTTAAAATATAATATTAAATGTCAAAGTCTAAATTAAGTCGCCTGGTCTGCTGACCGCTTAGTACACAAATTAATTATAGATATACCTAGGGCAATAGGTTCGAAAAAGTCGCGGCTGCGGCTACCACGTGTGGCCAAACCAACAGTGAAATTATTGTGAACATACCTAAGGCGGTAGGTGCGGGCACGGCCGGTCATGACTGTGAATACCACGTGTGGGCTTATCTAACTTAACAGTCAAATTATTGTGGACGTACCTAAGGCGGTAGGTGCGGGCACGTCCGTCCATGA
Organism: Leptidea sinapis; assembly: GCF_905404315.1. Classification (NCBI taxonomy): domain Eukaryota; kingdom Metazoa; phylum Arthropoda; class Insecta; order Lepidoptera; family Pieridae; genus Leptidea; species Leptidea sinapis. The sequence continues at coordinate 2,990,293 of NC_066299.1, forward strand.
GTGTGAATACCACGTGTGGGCTTATCTAACTTAACAGTCAAATTATTGTGGACATACCTAAGGCGGTAGGTGCGGGCACGTCCGTCCATGAGTGTGAATACCACGTGTGGGCTTATCTAACTTAACAGTCAAATTATTGTGGACATACCTAAGGCGGTAGGTGCGGGCACGTCCGTCCATGAGTGTGAATACCACGTGTGGGCTTATCTAACTTAACAGTCAAATTATTGTGGACATACCTAAGGCGGTAGGTGCGGGCACGTCCGTCCATGAGTGTGAATACCACGTGTGGGCTTATCTAACTTAACAGTCAAATTATTGTGGACGTACCTAAGGCGGTAGGTGCGGGCACGTCACGATCGCGGCTGCGGCTGCGACGTGTGGGCCCAGTTTGCGGATCGCACGTCGCCGCCCCGCCGTTCTCTCTGTAACACGAACAAAAAAGATAATATTAATACACTAACAATATTTCAATTTCGATACAAGCAAGGTCAAATTATTCTATTTTTTACCAAAAAAATTGTAGTGGGCGAGGTTGACCTTTTTGAAAAATAGCGTAAAATACTTAAAATAATGAAGGTGTGAAAAAAACTAAAACAGTATTGCTTATTAAAAATTAATATATTTATCAAGGATTCTAACCCGAAGTATTATAGGTAGGTACGCTTCTATAATGACCCTGATAAAGATCAAGTTCTGGGAGGAAATGACATACCTCCCTACGGCAAATTTAAAAAAAAACTGAATAGCTGCATTTATCACTCAAACACAATTTGTATTCTAGTGAATATTGTATGTCCACACACAGTTCTAACTGTTAAAACACACAATACTGTTCACCTGCAGTTTTAGACCTAGCTAAGCATGTGAGTAGGTAAAACAATTGTAAATTTTAAGCATGTGATTAATAAGGTAGTAAAAATTGGTACAAACTTGGTGTGTTTATTCGAAACGCTTCGTCGATGGAGATCAATGCAGAACAACGAAAGAGATCCAATGAGAGAGCACGTGGAACTGAAATAGTAGCCGGCCTTGCCCCCGCAGCCCACGTTTATGTACCCTGAAAGAAATAATATTATATCAAAAACATAATCTCGCTAATGTCAAAAATCATCAAAGGCATAGAGAAAACCTTAATTAAGTTAGATTGCGTCTGCAATTTCACTCGTGTATTTATCGTTTAGATACGTTGAAATATGACCATAGAATAGGATTTTGTTCATAATTCCTTCGCGAAATTCTATGTTATTTACCCAAATAACAGTAAAGTATAAATTATTCCCAATATCCCCGGTAAAGCTGTTTCCCTATAATTAGTCAGTGTTGATAATGGCATAATCATAGAGCATAACTTTCACCAGTGATGGGGTTGTTATCTTTATCGTTGACAAAAGATACCGTGGGCCAATTGGTAGCCTATAGCGTAGACCAATGATAGTGTTGCTGTCTCTTGTGTTGACCCTTCATAAGATAGCTATCCGTAACGTAGGACTTTGTTAGCGTTCTTATCCGTAGCGGAGTTTACTTGAGATACATTTGCGAGGACACGTGTCTGGTAGGGCGGCGGGAAGTAGGAAACGGTCACCTCAAATTATCGTCATCTGGATGTGCGCGTTCGAGGAACGTGCGGTTTTCAAGGAACTTTCTACCTCGTACTACGAAATTGGAATCAGATTTTTTGCGCTGTGTTTCCAAGACGATACGACGCGGGAACCTTTAAAGAAGCGCGTACATCTTCTTAAAAGGCTGGCAACGCTCCTCTGATTCCTCTGGTGTTACAAGAGAGTATGGACAATAGTGACCACTTAACATCATTTACTTACCGTCTATCAATTGTCCTCTTCTATAAAAAATAAAAAGATGTATAGAATTAAGTAATGAGTGGCTTAGTTATGTAAGCTGTACAATATACTCACCTGACAAGGGCACTCCTATTGCTATAGGCACGGCCTGGGAACACTGCACGAAGCCCCACGTGCGTGCGAAGTTTCTAGAACGTACCCTCTCGTAAGTGTACATCTTCAGAGAGTAGTGATATCCGCCACAGAATATACCTGAAATACCATTAGAAATAAATTAATCCCAGTTTATATTAAGTTCAGTTTCCATACAAGAATTAAAACGTTCAGGTTCAGCACCCGCAAAGAAGGTCTACACAAGCGTGGCTGGGACGAAGCGAAGAAAATGGTCAAAAGGCTGGTTTGAAAAGAGATATATGTACACAAAAAAAATTACTGTGATCGCCACCGAAGAGATGCATTAAAGGATGGCCAAAGATTTTTATTTTACCTTCTTGCAATTTAGCTTTGTTCGATTCTTTCTTGAAGCTTGCGCACATTCAGGTTAGATTTTTTGGGACTGTTCCCTATTTGCGGCTGGAATATTACATTTTAGGTAATATTTGGTGGAGGCTGCTTTTTTTTTTGTTAAGATAATCTTTTTTTTTAACCTGGCACACGGAAATTGATTATATTTTTCACTTCATTGATTCGAGTTCACGACGATTGAACATTTTAAATACGTTTGAAATTAAATCACCGAACACCGACGAGGCTTCATGTCTCAGACCAAGCGCAAAATGGCGACCAATTTACGACCATGACTTGACTTGGTGCGATGGCGTGTTTTAACATTGAGTTTTGACATTTATGACCATTCCTTTCGGATGGCGAGTTGGCGCTGGAGTTTCTTCTATTTTGCATTTTCATCATGCATAGGTAAATTTTGGCGCGGCGCTGTTTAATTCAGCTTGTTTGAGTGATCACGAATGCTCAGCTTAAGTTTTGTAGCCTCGAGCGTAAACCAATCATAACATAACTATGCGTAACGTAGGCCTATGCTAGCGTCCTTATCCATAGCAGAGAGCGACACCAGATAACAGATGTGGTGACGACTCACCATCCTGGGAGCCTTGTTTGTTTTCCTTCCATTCTCTCTCTCTGCGGTCGTTCCGTCATGACTGAGGATCGTGGTCATCTTTCCCTTCCATTAAAAAGCTTTAACACGTAAGCATGGTTATACACCAAATTTACTTGTCTTTATTATGGTTGTAATATTAATAATAAAAAAAAAACTAACTTTGAAAAATTCAGTCAAAAGTCTTTCAATTAATAAATGTAAAATTCTTACCATAAACCCAGGCGAACAAGACATAGCCACTGTAGGAGCCTTCAACAGCTGTGAGTGCCATGGTCGCTAGCCCGCAGACAAACACAGCTGCCTGCGTGAGGTATTGTCGGGCGATGCGACATTCTGCTGAGTTCTGTCTCACCAGGAGACCGAATGCAGCACATCCTACTGCCCAGGCTAGTCCCAGATACGCTTGCAGTAGCTCTGCTGTATCTCCAAGACCTAAAATATCAAGAATAGAAGAAAAATAGTTCAATAATAATTTATCATAATACATAATTTATTGCTTATGCGGGAATGTATTACGATACATAAATTTCAGATCTTTACCCAATATGAACCCAGATGTTTTCTATTACCGTTTCTGGCATTAAAGAACATGGCACTTATTGTCTTTATTATATACATATTATCTACTAGCCTAGCTTGACTGAATTATTAGAAATGAGCATAAACCACTGGGGCAACAAACTTGAAATTTTGCACGAGGTCAGAATTTTAACCCTTGCGGGGATGAAATAAGACGTTGAAGTCAAAATATACAAATTTTACCATCAGTGTTCATTCGCAGTGTGTTTCACAACAACCAATGTTCCGCAAAACTGGGGAGTGAATATTCCTGATCGATTTCTGAATTTATATGTTCAAATATTCACGTGCACAACATAAAAATAATAACATACATACGATATAACTGTGATAGAAAACGTTATCCTATGCTTTGTGTGTTTGAGCCGAAATTAGATTAATTATTATCCGACTTAACTACGGTTCGGCTGTCTGCGAATTTGCAAAAAAACAAAAAGAATATCTCTTGGCCCGTTCGCTACCAAACTACACTCATGCTAGTCCTCTGGTGTTTGTAAAAGACCATGGGCTGCGGTGACAACTCACCATCATGAGACTTTCTATTCTTGTTTGTTTTCCTTCCATTACCTCTCTCTGCAGTCGCTCCCTCATGAGTGAGGATCGTGGTCATCATTCCCTTCCATTAAAAAGCTTTAATTGATATTCAATATGGATACGATTTCTTCTTTTATTTTTTTAAGTATTCTTTATTTTTTATGCCTTAAAGTACAAAATATATTACTCCTTTTGGCTTATCTATTATGTTTTAATTTTTATATATGTATATATGATAATATGTAGGGAATCATAAATAAAAAAATATTTTTTGCTGTTTTTACCTTCTTCTTCAGCGTGATATGCTAAATAGAATATAGGAGTGTTTATCCCAAACGCTGATATTCCAGTAGACATCAACAGAATCCTCACAGTCTTCGACCTGAGCGTTGAGAAGTCGAAGAATGGCTGCCGATCGTCTGATTTGTTTCTATCCTTCATCTTCCGCTTGATTTTGTTCTGGTTCTTTAGATGCAAGATTGCTCTACGTTGCGGGTGATATAAGGAGGCTGAACGGTAGAATGTTCCCAGAATGAACGTGACAAAGACAGCTCCTGTCACAGCCTGTAAACCTAGTCGCCAACCAATCGCCCTGAAATTTTGATATGAATTTAATTAAAAACACAGTCGAAATCATCATCATAATCATTAGCCGGAAGACGTCCACTGCTGGTCAAAGGCCTCCCCCAAAGATTTCCACGAGGATCGGTCCTGCGCTGCCCTCATCCAACATATTCCGGCGATTTTGAGCAGATCATCGGTCCATTTTGTGGAGGGCCTACCAACACTGCGTCTTCCAGTACGTGGTTGTTATTAGAGGACTTTACTGCCCCAACGGCCATCTGTCCGTCGAACTATGTGCCCTGCCCACTGTCACTTCAGTTTCACAATCGCTTGGGCTATGTCAGTGACTTTGGTTCTCCAACGGATCTCCTCATTTCTAATTCGATCTCGCAGGGAAACTCCGAACATAGCTCTCTCCATTGTCCTCTGTGCAACCATGAGCTTTCTCATAAGGCCCATAGCAACCACGTCTGCGTCTGCGTACAGTCGAAATGTCTAATTAATACTTTGTAAAATATTTTTGATTGCTGATGTCTTAAGATTCCACATGCAAAATTTCGGCAATTCAGATTTTATATATTATCCATTTCTATAAAAAATAAGAAAGTGACAGTGCATACAAGAAATATGTAAAACTAAATAGAGACATTGCAGTGAATATAAAATTCAAATAAATATTAGAAATTAAAATAATAACCAATTAAATAATAGTGACGGGGTTTCCGTCCTGATAAATTATTTTGAGCTATTTAATATTTCCGCCCTGTTGTGTCGTAGGCGTAACCGTCAGTTATTGTGACCAGTTACCTACTTATATTGGTCACAATAAAGTAAGTAATTCCAAGTAATGAATTAACTTTGAAGCTTTAACAATATCTTATCTATTAAAAAAAAGTGTTGAATAATATACATATACGAGAACCTTCTGTGCGCTCATAAGAATATCAGCCAATTTAAAAACAATAGTGATGTACATAATGTCAATACTCGAAAGAAACATAACTCGCATTTCCATCTACTAGGCTCCGTAAAATTGCTAAATCTTTTAAAGTGGATTGTGTTTTATTTTATAACTAGCTGACCCGGCAAACGTTGTTTTGCCATATAAAGTATAATTCACGCGATAGTTTTATAAGTAATAATAAGTAAGTAATTATAGCCTGTACATCATTTTGTTCTATTGTCAATAGTTTATGCAGCGCACGCAAAAATAGGTTTTCGATTTTACACCTTGTGTTACAAAATAGCAATTTTATTACGGATCCCTAAATTTGAAAAAAAAAACAGCTAGCCTATAGCTTTCCTTGATAAATGGACTACCCAACACTGAAAGAATCATTCAAATCGGACCAGTAGTACCATAGATTAGCGCGTTCAAACAAACAAACAAACACTGCAGCTTTATAATATTAGTATAGATAAGCTCCCAAATGATATTAAAATGGCAATATTTTAATATCATTTGGGAGCTTAATAAAAAAAATTAAATGTATCGTAAATAATAAATTAACATCTAAGGCCTATTATAATGTGAAAGATTACTTGAATGAAGATAGTTGGAATTAATATTTCTAAATTTATTGTTAATGAATATTATTATACTCATTTGAATGCTATTGTAACTTTTGTACTTCATTCCGACTTGCACTAAATAACTTATAAAGTTTTACAGTGAATAAAGAATTTTTGAATTACTTTGAGAAGTGAGGAAAGGAGGAGTTATCCTACCTGATTCTATGAAAATTCTTTGAAAGAAGAATTCTCGAAAAATAATTCTTTAAAATAATTGTTAAAAAACGTTTGTGTGGGAAAGGTTATTATAGCATAAACGATTTTCTTAATGACACCACGGATCCTCAGGCTCTTTAATTATAAATGTTTATTGTACGATATCAAATTGTAATCCATATTTTATATTAAAAAAAGCCCGCTGAGTTTCTTGCGCCCATTCTTCTCAGGTCTGAGGCAGTCTCTTTTGAATGGGTGGTAGTTTTTGACGTTCAATAAGTGATTTTAAAGCCCATTTTGAATAAAAATATTTGAATTTGAAATTTGAATTTGAATGTGCAGAATTATCTGCTAATTCCAGGGATAATATTATAGGCCGTACAAAGCGACCTTAAGCATTGGTCAAAGGTATGACATTAAGATAAAAGTAGTAACTATGAGGTCTTTACCTGATAGCACCTTTGATGAAAGTCGACATGACTGCAATGCCCAGTCCACTGCCACTTACAATGAATATCTCGACGAGCTCGCGGCGTCGCTTGAAGTACTGAGCGACCATCAACGTAGAACAGTCTCTGGTAAGACCGACACCAACTCCGACCACGGTCCCTGAAAGATCCGCACATAAAATACAGCTACAATGAAGCTACAACTTCGAAATATAATAAACATTCCAGGTATAGTTACTTAGCCTTAATCATATAAAATTGATCTAAAAATTAAAGTTTGTTTAAAATTGAAATTCTCATATATATATAAGTATATATATATTGCCCACGTAAGGGTAATTAAGATATTTTTTTCAGTTTCAATTAAGTTTCATAAATGTATTATATTTTTGTTTGAAAATATGTTTATTTAAATGTTATATGTTATATTTAAAAAATATTACGCGGTCCTTCCGGGTCGGCGGTCGTCGACCCGCATAGCTAGGTTCGTTGTCAGCCATGCCCGTGTACATACGTACCTATCGAATCTTATAGATATACGTTCGAGCGATTTTTGCCTAAAGTGTTGGGAAAACCTCGCCTTAAGAGGTCTGAACGGCTACGGATCTGCGTGGGGCAAGTAGGTGTCAGTGCCTACGCTAGGGCGCGGCTACTAGATTACTAATAGCTTTATTTTTTGCTACAGCTATAATTCCAAGATTACTTACACAATGATATTATGGGAGGCTGTTTTGCACAGCTACATTATGGGTACCAAAGCGGCGCCTATTTCTGCTGTGAAGCAGTAATGTTTAAACATTACTGTGTGGGTCTGTAAGGCGCCGTAGCTAGTGAAATTACTGGGCAAATGAGCTTTAACATCTTATGTCTCAAGGTGAGGAGCGCAATTGTGGTGACATTCAGAATTTTTTGGGTTTTTCAAGAATTCTGAGCGGCACTACAATGTAATGGGCAGGGCGTATAAATTACCATCAGCTGAACGTCCTGCTCGTCTCGTCCCTTATCATAAAAAAATAATATTACGGAATTGATTGATTGATTGGTTAAGAAATATATTTTTTTATGATTACGGTTAAAAAGCTCTACGCGTGTATATTTAATGGCGTCTTTGTAGCACCACGCTATATATCTTTCAACTATTATAATAACAAGGGTTAAAACAGGAAATTCGTTTCTTTCAGGTATGTATGAAGGTCGTAGCAACTAACTGCATGGTGGTTCCGTACCTAAATACTTCGATATATATATATATAATTGGAAATAGTTCCTGAAAAACGTTCCAAGCCATTATTAAACATCACATTTTAGGGAATTCGTGTTTAAACTTTAATAAATATTAGTGTTTTCCATACTTGTGGGTTGGCCTACTAAGATATGATGCCATTTAAGAGTGGCAGTAGGGCTGCCATTTTCTGTCAGTCCGTTAATATGAATTACCTGACCAGTCTTGTGGTCATAACTGAATTTCGACATGTTTGTTGGAACGTTTTTCTGGAATTCCAATTCCAATCCTCCTCAAGAAAACGAAGGGCGGGTTGCTTTAAGAGGTTTATACCGCTCAGACAACAACAGAAATCAATCTTTCAACTTCAAATAATGTAATATAAACAATAATACAACTATTATTTATTTGGGTCAGTGAAATATTTTGTTTAGACGTGCGAGAGCAGTTTGCTATAAACATAAAGTAATCTAGCAGAACATTCATGTCAAAACAAAAGAATATCAAAGAAAAACGTGTTAAGTAGATCTATTGGAATAACTCTACGGATATTATTAAAATATTAGTGAAATGAAATGAGTTCTATGAATGCGATAACTACTTGAAATATATTCATGTGTATGGTTTAGAGTCTAGAATTTAGCACAATTAGGTGTCCGCTTGATGAAACAATTATGTTTGGATCATATAAAAAAAAATTTTTGTATTACCTACCTATTTACTAAACATTTTTTTTATGAAATAAGGGACGAGACGAGCAGGACGTTTAGCTGATAGTAAATGATCCGCGCTACCCATTAAAATGCAGTGCCGCACAGGATTCTTGAAAAACCCAAAAATTCTGAGCGGCACTACAATTGCGCTAGTCACCATGAGACATAAGTCTCAACAATATGTTATGTTTTTTTAAAGTGATAACCCTCACTTCTAGGATTAATACATAAATAAAATTTGAAAAAGAAAATTTCTTAAAAGAGCACCGGCACGGAACGCCGGAGGTCGTGGGTTTGAATCCCGCAACGTTCATAAAATTTTGTTTTTCAAATTTTATTTGTATGTTAAGTCTCATTTGCCCAGTAATATTACTAGCTACGGCGCCCTACAGACCGAAACACAGTAATGTTTACAGATTACTGCTTCACGGCAGAAATAGGCGCCGTTGTGGTACCCATAATCTAGTAATCTAGCCGGCTTCCTGTGCAAAGGAGCCACTGAGAGACTGATAAAAAAAGATATACTTATGATATGAGCCTATATGAGATAACTGGCCAAATATCACGAGTTAAGGTTAACGGAAATTTTCCAAAAATTTTAAGATGCCAGTAGACGATTGAACCCCGGGCTCACCAGATGGTGGACAATTAGTTTCTGCTAATACTTGAATAATATCTTTTTATTAGAGTCGGCAAACTGTCAATTGGCTAGCCTGATGTAAAGTGGAAAAACCAGTCATCCATGGATATTCGGAATACAGAGGTCAGGAGATGAGTTACTGGCCTTTAGGATGGGATTATTTGAAGCTTGAAGATTCTTAATCTGTTGGTATGGCACTATTGCAGCTGGTAAATGATTTCATAGTGTGGCGGTGCAAGAAAAATCATTTTTTAACTTTAACAAGACTCCTTGAGTCGACAAAGAAGGGTTCAGGGCCAAAAAGAGTGATTTACGCATCAATTCTTGCATGTTCGTCATCGAATTAATAGTCTTCAATTCCTGCATGTCCTCGAACCCATCGAAGTAGGTAGGTACTAAATGGATTATTAAATTACTTACGTGTTATAATATAATATCTTTAAATTTAAATTTTATAAATATGTATAAATGATAGAATTGTGAAATCCGACATGTTTCAGTATAACAGTAGTGTGTTGGTATTTAGTCAATTTTATAACATATTTTGCATATCAATTGACGAAACATATTACAGATTATCAATAATATTATGTTTACATATGTACAATGTTTCATTTCATTTCATTTCGTCTCGTCTCGTTTCGTTTCGTTTCGTTTCGTTTCGTTTCATTTCATTTCATTGTATTCACTATTCAGTATAATAGTCCGGTAGTTGTCTTCAAGTCTTGAGACTATTCTGTTTGGGTCTATACCGGACAGAGCCACCTGACCTTTTCGGCGTATTATAGGCTTACTACTGCCTATTATAACATTTCTATGGCCTTCTTATTCTATTTCTATGAATATCATAGATTAATAATTTACTGAGCTAATTTTTCAGATACGTTTTGTATAGATGCTAATAGAAATAGTGATGGTTAGCTTAATAGCGGTTTTCTAAATAGTAAAATTCAAAAAATACAAGAGGAACATTAAAAGACAAAACTTTTATTTATTATTTTTATTTTTATTGCTATTACTAGCTGACCCAGCAAACGTTGTATTGGTGATATTAAAATCGCGATACGAGAGTAACTGTTGATCGTAGATGGGTGAAAATTTGAAGTTGTATGTATTTTTTAATGCTGACTCATAATCAAATTTAAAAAAAAATGTTAAAAAAAAAAATTGGTGTGGACCACCCTTAACATTTAGGGGGATGAAAAATAGAAGTTGTCCGATTCTCAGACCTACTCAATATGCACTCAAACTTTCATTAGAATCGGTCAATCGAAGGAGTTTAACTACAAACACCGCGACATGAGAATTTTATATATTAGAAGATGTTTCAGTAATATCTCTTTTAATCTAAAGGGATTAAAAAGCAATTTTAATAACAGTATATTAATATATAACGATAGTAGCTAAGTGTATGATAAAATAATTCAATTCAATTGCTTCAGTGTCCAGATACGCCACATTCTGCCAATCGTCGACCGCATCGGATTGTAATAACGAAATTGAATTTCCGCCGATATTGGCTCAATTTTACTTGCGATCCAGATGGGCTTAGGCACTTCAACCGTATTTCCACTCGTAATTAATAGTTAAAGCCGAATTTTGCGGCGCTTTATATCAATAATGAATGTTTATGGTATCTTTAATGTTTACAAGTGTACTGTCTCCGTCCTCACCTACTTTAAATTAAGGTTTGATTATTAGATATCTCAATCATATGATCTTGATGTGACATGGCTGAGGACAACCGGATATTAAGCGGCATTTCCCTCGATACCAGCAATATCTTAATATATATCAATATGTTAGTCCGCGATGGTCTCCTAAACTAATGAACGGATTTTAATGGGGATTACTTCATGTAATGCAGTTTAATCCAACTTGAGAGATAGGATAGTTTTTATTTCGATTTTGGGACCCATAATTATTTTATTTTCAATATTTGCTTTGTATGGACATATTTTCTGTGAGAGAATTACAACGCACGGTTTGACAGTTCTGCTGTGAAATAATTTCATTATAACAACAGGGAGTATTCTTAACGAAATATTTCTTGATATTTAGAAATTTTATTGCCAAAGTCCTATAAAACCGTATTATTTATTATCTACAGAACAACGTCTGTCGGGTTAGCTAGTGTACTTATAAAATAACACCGACGTTACTAATTGACAAAGGGAATAAAAAAGTTTGGCTGATCATCAAACGAGGGGGAAACTTTTGAATTTCAAGCGGTCGAATTTAAAAAGTGTGGTCGGAATTATTACTGATATAAAATATACACACGACACTTAGATACAATTTTTTACACGTGGTCGGTGGTACCTATATTCTGTATATGAGGCCAAAACAATAGTTTTATGATTTTTGTCTTTTTGTCTGTGTGTTTATGCGTGCCAATATTATAAGCGGCCCCGTCACATTTAGTGTGTGTTTAATTCCAATCGGTTAACAAAAAAAAAATTGAGTGAAAAAGTAAGCCTTTTTCGAAAAGAATAAAAAGCTAATTGTTAATGTTTTCAACACGCTTAGTACAGTCGATGTTAAAAGTGGTTGGCCGTTTTAATGAGTAAGCGACAACGTACATAGAAGACAAAAGTTGTTTGAGTTGTTTTTTTTTACTTTAACGAAAATATAATGTAAGGTAAACCGCTTGAACAAGGGATAACTGTTTTAATACTTTTGTAAATTAAACAAGAGAGGGTGTGATAACAATCTTAAAAAATTGTAAATTTGGAATTCGTTACCTTTTCAAAAGAAACGCTGAGAAAAAATTCTATGTGGAAGTCGCCATCTTGAATATTTCAAAGAAACCAGAGAAGGTTGCTATTAAAATATATCTGCTATTATTATTATTCTAACAATTTTAAGAGTCAAATTATTGCGGCTATCTCATAAAATATAACAGAAGAGCCATAGTAGTAGGTTATGGTTGGTACTCGTCAAGCACAGAACCCTAAAAGCCATCAGTTGAGTCATATTATAAAGTGAGCTATTAAATCTAGTGAGTTTAACGATTACAGTAGCTAGTGAAAGATCACTAGATGAATCCTTTGGGTACATTGGACTGGTAAGGATTTTTTTTTATTAAAATAAGAGACGAGACGAGCAGGACGGTCAGCTGATGGTAATTGATACGCCCTGCCCATAAAAATGCACTGCCGCTCAGGATTCTTGAAAAAACCCAGAAATTCTGAGCGGCACTAGAACTGCGTTAGCCACCTTGAGACATAAGTTGTTAAGTTTCATTTGCCCAGTAATTTCACTAGCTACGGCGCCCTTCAGACCGAAACACAGTAATGCTTATACATTACTGTTTCACGGTAGAAATAGGCCCCGTTGTGGTACCCATAATCTAGCCGGCATCCTGTACAAAGGAGCCTCCCACTGGTAAGGATACCAGGATGGTACATGTAAACCTAAACGATGGTAACACAATGGCACCTATCTCTGCCGTGAAGCAGTAATGTTTAAGCATTACTGTGTTTCGGTCTGAAGGGCGCCGTAACTTGTGAAATTACTGGCCGAATGAGACTTAACATCTTATGTCTCAAGGTGACGAGCGCAATTATTGTAGTGCCGCTCAGAATTTTTGGGTTTTTCAAGAATCCTGAGCGGCACTGCATTGTAATGAGCAGGGCATATCAATAACCTTATTATCATAAAAAAGTATATAGTATGGTTACAATACATGGATAAACATAAAGACATCACTAATTTATTAACTATATTTATGCATTGTCATGGTCAGGGTATATCATACGCCATCAGCTGAACTTCCTTATCGACTCGTCCCTTTCTCTCATAAAAAAAATGGTGAGCTCATGGCCAATCGTAACTCCTAACACGTTCTACATTACATACACTTTGATCTATGTTAAAAATCATCAAAAGTACACCCGAGCCGATGTGTGCTTATTCTATCTAAGTCATTTCAGTTGGTACTGTTGAAGTAAATAATTTTGATCTATTTTAACTTAAATTCTTATGAATGAGTTCTTTTATTGTAAAAAAAAATGTGTGTGTACTTATGTATGCACGTGAGAAGATTTACTTCTTTGGCGGAACAAAGCAAGAGTCCTTAATTTTTTTTATTGCTCCTGCTATTCTACGTTTGTAGAAAGAACAATATTGTAAAAATCTTGCAAAGATGACTTTGACAATTATTTATTAAATAACGAATACGGCTCTATAGGCTTGAACCCTTTGCCTGTCCTAATAATGGACGAAGAAATCAAAAAAATAATAACGAATGTTACAATCGTCAGAAGATTTTAGGAACCAACTTCACCCTGTTACGTTTGTGTTACAGTGATGCGCGCACATCTTAAAATTTCACTCTCATAATTTTTCATAATGTGCCTGAATAAAACAACTTCAAAAACAGATTTGCTGCAATTGTAAACTGCCTAATTAATTAAAAAAACATTAAAATTGTTACTTTTGTCGCTGACTGTACCTATACAGAGTATTGTAATAATTAATGTACATACCCATTTCATAAATAAAAATGAATAGCAAACAAACGCAGTTAAAACTTTTTAGACAAATTTAGAAGAAGCAAAAAACGAAACAACTACTTTTTAATATATTATTTATTTCAAGCTCTGTTAAAGTTCCACTGTTTGTAACTTTGGTAAATTTATTGTGGTTTGTAGCATTAGGTTTGTGAGTTTTTCTTGCATAATCTCAAGATTTTTCTTATATTGATATTATAACATTGAAATCTAATCTAATATATAAAATTCTCATGTCGCGGTGTTTGTAGTTAAACTCCTTCGAAACGGCTTGACCGATTCTCATGAAATTTTGAGTGCATATTTGGTAGGTCTGAGAATCGGACAACATCTATTTCTCATTCCCCTAAATGTTAAGGGTGGTCCACGCCAATTTTTTTTGAATTTTTTTGACCCTTTTTTTTATTTGTTTGATTATGTGTCAGCATTAAAAAATACATAAAACTTCAAATTTTCACCCATCTACGATCAACAGTTACTTTTGTATCGCGATTTTAATATCGGCAATACAACGTTTGCTGTGTCAGCTAGTATATAATAAAAATTCTCAACGACACAACAATAATTGCGCTCGTCACCTTCAGACATAAGATGTTAAGTCTCATTTGCCCAGTAATTTCACTAGCTACGGCGACCTTCAGAACGAAACAAAGTTATGCTTACACATTACTGCTTCACTGTAGAAATAGGCGCCGTTGTGGTAACCATAATCTAGCCGGCATCCTGTGCAAAGGAGCCTTCTACTGGTGAACTATTATTAATGTAACCAATTTTGATTGACAAGTTGTAAACAGTCAGCCAGGCTTGGAACGTAAAATCGTCAGTAGCGCAATGGAACCGTTGACTCTCACCATGGATCCCCGGTTCGACCCTCGCCCGCCACGTTCCAGTGTGTTTTCGGTTTTCAAATTCAAATGTACTCTAATTCGATGCTTTATAAGGCACTAGTGGACCCAACAGACGTTGTCCTGTACACATGTCTTAAATTTGAAAAATCGGTCCAGCCGTTAGGAGCAGTTCACTAACATACACATGAGCAGGAGAATTATATTATATGGGCGGAATTGAGAATCTAAACCAATCTCAAATTCACTGAAACAAACAAAAAAGTCATCAAAATCAGTCCAGCCGTTTAGGAGGTAGTTTAATTGTGAATCTAAACCATTTTCGAATCCACCTGAAGACACACACCAATCTCAAATTCACTGGAACACACAAAAATATCATCAAAATCGGTCCAGCCGTTTAGGAGGTAGTTCAATTGTGAATCTAAACCATCCTCGATTCCCCATGAACTCACATAAAAAAATTCATCAAAATCGGTCCAGCCGTCTAGGAGGAGTTCAGTGACATACACACGCACACAAGAAATATATATATAAAGATTATCGGCAACGCTCCACCTGATTCCTCTGGTATTACAAGAGAATGTCGGCCGCAGTGATCACTTCATCAACATCAACATCAACATCAGGTTACCCGTATGCTCGTTTGTCCTCCTTTTTAATAAAAAAAAGTAGCTCGGTGAAGATTAAGTCATTTAAATAGGTGACCAATAGATTACGCACACACTTACAAACGAAAATTGCACAAATAAAATTTGTTTGTCATAAAATTTTGTTTTCAAATTTTATTTGTGTATTAATCCTAGAAGTGAGTGTTATCATTTTAAAAACATTACAAATTTAGATTAGATTAGAGATTTGTTTTAATGAAAATTGCTCACGGAAAATCGGCCTGTCAGGTACGCTAGTATTTTCTAAGTCTATGTTCCATTCAATATATTACAATATTCGGTCAAAATTATCATATTCATAGAATGATACAAAGTAACATAAATGATAAATATGTAAGCGGTAGTCCTCGTGAATGCATGCTTTGATTCTACTTTTGAGTCGTTTATGTTTCCGCTAAACATTCCGTACCAAGGAATGTCTTCCCATTTTCTAGCTTCAATAGATTTCTAGAGCTCTGCATGGAAGGCATTAACCCAATAACATAGTGAAAGGACAACAATAGCTTCATGAAGTCTGGTCTAATATATAACATACTAGCTGCATTCCACGACTTTATCTATGTATGGTTTAGTATAAACGGGCTGATTTTCGCAACTCGACGACTGTGCGCTTATTTTGAGTGTGTGGGAAAATATTTGTTATTCTCAATACTCCTCCAGAAATCTCAACAAATCCTGTCCTTCCTAAAGACTTCCGGTAGTGTGGTTGGGGTGCCAAGTGGTTGAGCTTTTATAAGCGGCGTAGACAATGCAAAAGTACCTGCACAGGGGGTGTCAGGTATAGATGTTTACACTTTGCCATCAATGTTGGGGAGTTTGTCATACCAGTGGGAGGCTCTTTTGCACCGGATGCCGGTTAGATTATGGGTACCACAACGGTGCCTATTTTTGCCCTGAAGCAGTAATATGTAAGCATTACTGTGTTTCGGTCTGAGGGGCGCCGTAGTTAGTAAAATTATTTGGCAAATAAGACTTGACAACTTATGTCTCAAGGTGACGAGCGCAGTTGTAGTGCCGCTCTGAATTTTTGGGTTTTTCAATAATCTTGAGCGGCACTGCATTGTAGTGATACGCCATCAATTACCAACAGCTGAACGTCCTGTTCGTCTCGTTCCTTATTTTCATAATGAAAAACATACAAATAATAAAATACTGTTATTATTTTTTATTAAAAATAGGACAATCACTTATTGAATGTCAAAAACTACCTTCGCGCAACAAACTCGACTTAACCAAGTAGCAGGCATAACAAGTTAATATTTGTTCCTTGTGTTAACATTTTGATTATCACAGTTTCTAGAAAACTCGCTTATAAATACATAAAGATACTTATGTACATGCATAACATTATCAAGAATGTACATCAGAATCTATATTGATATAATCAACAAGCCCCGATAAACATGCTTTTAAAATTCTGCGCGTCTAGATCTCTTCAGTAATAGTGCAGCGGTGGTCAAACGGCTACTGAGTATAAACGATTTAAATGCTAATACTGATGGCTAGATCCATTTGAGGCAATGCTTTCTTGAGATATCCTGCATTTATAAACTCCTATTTCTAATAGTGCACTATTTTCTGTTATTGGAATGTGCTTGTGTGTACTTAGAATATTAATGGCGTGATTTGTGTGTGGGAACACCTCAAGGCTTATTGTTAGTTCCCATATAATTCCTTTTCTATATTATGTTTATTTGTTATTGGCTTTTTAGTAATATATTAGTAAGTTTTTAAAATTTATATCTGATTTTCTGTTAATACCGGTGTCAAAAACTGGACCGAACTTGATGGTATTTTCACGTGCAGATACGCTTTTCAAGGTGTCATAACGTAATGAATTTTAAGAAGTAAATTTATCTGATATACGAGCAGGCGCTCACAACTTTGCTCGCGTAGATAAATAGCTTGTCTATTATGTTTGTGAACCGATTGGAATTATGGAAACTGTTAATTCTAACGAGAGCTTGCCACATACATCAGGGAACCACATTAAAATCGGAAACATAGGCATACAGACAAATAGAAAAATTCTAAAAGAAATTTAATTTAACAAATATGAATTGTGTTCCAAAAACACAATTTAATTGTATTTTTGGAATAGTAATATTTATTGCAAAATATATTCTGTGTTATTACAAAAAAGTTCTATTACAAATCTGTCTTTCTGTTGTTTAGCATTCAACAATCTTTAGACATTGCTTACGTATATTTAAACAGGAGTCGAAGCTTGTCTAACGTGTGTAAAGGTGACTCCGTAATTTTCAATTTGAAAAACTTGTTAATGAATATATTTTGTATAAGAATAAACAATTTATAAAACCTACGATAATGTAGTAGAAAGTAATATAGTGAGTATTGTTCAAGTTTCACGACATGCTCGCTACCTTGCTCTCATTTCTGAGTAGCGGTGATAAAATCATCGAAATTTATTTTGTTTTCATTTGCGAATTGAGTCCACGCGGTTAAGGCGTATCATATTTACTCAGCATGCCAATTAGCAATCTTTGATGTACGCTAAACCGGATGGAATGCTCGTAAAATAAATTGAAATGTACTTTAGCGATGCGTTTTTATGAATTAACGTTGCGAATATTTTCTTTATGTTAATGGAATTGACTTCTGGACGATGTGTTTCACTTAGTATTAATTTCGGCGCCGGAGACTGTCGCATCAATCTCCCTTTGAAGTACTTTCATGTCATTTTTGTCAGATCTTTTAATTTTGGATTGTTTATGTTTGCTGAATATATTTTATTTGCATTAATGTAAGTGTTTCGATTATTTTGGATAAAACGTTCATATTTCTTCAATGATTCATAAAAGTGTTTCGTGACCTTCTTTTCAGCAGGCTATTTTAGTTTATTAATATTTGATATTAATTATTGATGGACAATTGAAAGCGTTTCCAAATTGTTCTGTATGTAATGAAACTGTTTTGAAGTGAAACTTATTTAGAATCGTTGTGATTTGAAAGTCGATGAAACGAAAAAGCGAGACAGTACTTCTCATTTAAATAAACATAGACTTTATATGCATACAAATAAGGTAACAATTTGCATTGTACTTTCCTGTCAGCCATCTAGCGTTACTTTTTTCCATACTTTTCAATGTGTCTTTTTAATCAGAAACTTTTCAGAAGTTTTACACATATTTTTTTTATTTATAAGTACACTGGACGTACGCTCATAAGTGGTAAACAAACGATAAATTTGTAAAGTTATCAAAGAAAATTAAACATAAGATTATATTTTATTTCTAATTGGACATCCAGTTGATGCAACAATAAAACGTACATATAAAATATCAATAATCTTCTGATTAATACACAGCATCATAAAAATGTCACAGCATGCGCAGTAATAAGTAAAAATTGTATATAACAATATTATATTACTAGCTGACCCAGCAAACGTTGTATTGCCGATATTAAAATCGCGATACAAAAGTAACTGTTGATCGTAGATGGGTGAAAATTTTAAGTTGTATGTATTTTTTAATGCTCTCACTCATAATCAAACAAATTAAAAAAAAATGTCAAAAAAATTTGGCGTGGACCACCCTTAACATTTAGGGGTATGAAAAATAGATGTTGTCCGATTCTTAGACCTACCCAATATGCACTCAAAATTTCATGAGAATCGGTTAAGCCGTTTCGAAGGAGTTTAACTACAAACACCGCGACATGAGAATTTTATATATTAGATTTATTGGATTGTATCTAATTAACTCTAAGTTTCAAAACATGGTGAATAAAATTAATGTTTTATGACTGTAATCGACTTTGAGATATTTAAGCTTAATTCCAATTCAAATATTTTTATTCAAAATAGGAATTGAAATCACATATTGAACGTCAAATACTATCACCCATTCGAAAATTTTATGACACAGACATGAGAAGAACGGGCGCAAAAACCTCAGCGATTTACTTTTTTTTATTTAATTTCATTACAATAAAATGTATTTCTTAAATAGCCTGATGAAAGTCGCTTCATTCCCGAGCTATGGTATCATTAAGAAAGTAATTTATGTTATAGTAACTTTATTAATGTTTTTTTATCAATTCTTTTGAATTTCGTAACAAATATTTTGTTTTGTACATTTTCTGGGGTCATGTTGTAAAAGCAACATCGCCCGATAAAATACCTACTAACTGCACTTAACCCAGCAGTAAATTCAAATTCAAAATCACTTTATTTATGTAGGTCACGGAAATGACACTTATGAATGTCAAAAAATAAAAATATTGTTTCTTATTGAATTTACCGCTACTTCGTAAGGGGTTGAGCTACTGAGACGAAGTAGCAAGAAACTCATTGCCACTCTTTTTTGCAAGATTTCCATTTTAATTGTTTTTACAAATCATTTCAATCACAATATATGCAAAGTGACGCAACAAAAATACTCAAATGTCAAAAACTGAAAGGCTTACACGAGCAAGTCAAAAAAGAAAAAAAAAAGTAAATGAATACTTATAAACACAGGATTTATTGAGTATAGTAGATGCATGAATCCACACATACCGTAAATAAATAGAGGCATTATGTGAGAATTTCATAAAACTTTAACTTTAAGATAACTAAATAAAGTAGGTATGAAAAGTTAATGTTTGTTCCTGAATCATTGATTAATCATAAGAATATTGTAGAGAAGATGAAGACAATGAAGAGAAAAATAATACCTACAGCTTCAATTGGCGACGAGTAACAGGGGACAAGACATGGAGGCCTTTGCGATGAGGCTAACTAAGACTAAGAGATAGTATAAAGCAATAGTTAGCCGGTCTTATTAATAGACGCATTGAAAAGATACTCCATGTTTAGAATTACTTCTCACTGTCATGTAATTCTGGAGTGGCAAAAGACAAAAAGTTTTGAATTTGGAATAACTTTAGTTCGCGTTTATTAATAACATAGAGTATATATAGTATGTAAATTAGAAAATGAAATTATGAGAATATAATTTATTTTCTTCGTTTATAAACTTGGATGTTTTATTATATCAGATTATATAGAGAGTGCTTTTATCTGTTAGTTCATTATAAGATTGTTTTATTCTATTGTGAAGAGTTCTACGTACCTAATTATCTATTAGGACTCTGTACACACGTGTTAAATTTGAAAAATCGGTCCAGATGTTAGGAGATCACTAACATACACAGGAGGATTATATATGAACTGTATTGAGAGTCTAAATAATCATCAAAATCGGTCCATCCATTTAGGAGATAGTTCAATTGTGAAAACTATCCTCGAATCCACTTGAACACAGACAGAAAAATTCATTTAAATCGGTCCAGACGTTTAGGACGTGTTCACTGTCAACACACGTACAGAAGAATTATATATATAAAGATTAGTAATGTATATTAGTAATCTTCTCTCTATCTAGTCTTCAGTTATTTTCATTTTATTCGAACATTGAAATAGAATATCAAAAAATCACAGAACTGTACTTAATTCTCCAATTCATTATCATTTCAGTTTTTGTTCTATGTGTTACTAAATTTGACCAGTGATAACTTAGCGGTGAGACCTGTTTCAGGCTTAATGGTACATCAACAATATTTCAGTATTGGGTTGAAGGGCAACTCGAAGAAATCTGAGAGCAGACATTACATACAGACAAAACAATGGATTGGTGTGATTTATGGGTTGAGGATTTATTGGTCTATGTTCATATAAAATTGGAAGAGGCTAGAACGTTATTGTCAATGGTGTCCTTATGTGTTGCCATAATAATCGCTTATTATTACTGCTTGAATTTGAAGATCATGATATCGACAAAGGCTTGCTTAACACAATGGCGCTATTTTCCCTATAACTTTTTGAACCGTAATTTTACTGAAATGTCGCTTCAGTATTATGCCTCGTGTAATAGTGTGAGTGCGCATCTACACGAGCGTCGTATGAACGGGTAAATGAAGAGATAGTGGTAGTTATTCGAGAAGAAAAGGTATATTAGTGTGATGCCTTGTGCTTCTTCAGAGCATATAAAGAATAGGGAAGTCTCAGGTCCAAGGGTGTCGTAAATGGGGGCTAAGAGAATGTACCAGTGGGAGGCTCCTTTGCACAGGCGGCTGGCTAGATCATGGGTTCCAGAACTGAAGCAGTAACCGTCAATAATCAAGTTAAGACCGCATATCTTTGCATAAAAACCGGTTTTTATGAGTTAATTCCAAATATTTTCATACGTTTCACTATACTTACTTTTAACGATGGGAAACTCCTTTCCACAGGATGCTGGCTAGATTATGGGTAGCACAATGGTGCCTATTTCTGCTGTGAAGCAGTAATGTGTAAGCATTATTTTGTTTCGATTTGAAGGGTGCCGTAGCTAGTGAAATTACTGGGCAAATAAGACTTAACATCATATGTCTCAAGGCGAGCGCAATTGTAGTGCCGCTCAATATTTTTGGTTTTCTCAAGAATACTGAGCGGCACTGCATTGTTATGTGCAGGGCGTATCAATTACCATCAGCTGAACGTCTCGTCCCTTATTTTCATAAAAAATGTCGGGGATGTTTGGTCATGTATATGATAAAATGTGTACTCAAACAAACGAACAAACAAAAATATCTTTATTTCGTAGATAAATTGTATGACACTTGAAATATGTAATTTTTTTCTTACAGCTCGTTCGAAACTCACTACTTGATACCAATATACGCCTTACGGGATTTTACAATTATACAACCTGTATTTTTTTAAAGAATTTTCGAGGGGAAGAAGTCGTGGATAAAAATTGTTTATTAAATTAAAATAAATATTAAAAATGGGATTCTTGCAAAATTAATATTGAAATATTGTCTTTATTATTGTGTTTCTACCTCTCTTTGTTGTCAAAAGATAGAAAGGCAGGAATAGTCGAGAAAGAGACTAATTATCAGTCTTATACTCTGGGAATATATTTACCCAAGTATTTTACGGTACATGATAATAAATAGTGGTCCTTTCATAATAGTAATACTTGTTTAATAATTATAATGCGAGTTAAACGTCTCTAAGGACAAATACAGTCATATTAATAGGCCGCGGTAATAAGGTTTTCATAAATGAATAGATTATGTAAATTCTACAATAAAATATTATGATTTTAACCTATCTATGGTAAGAATTAATATGCACAGTTATTTATATAATTTACTGTTAAGTTTACAGGCTCTTATGTTATTTTTATTGTAACCTGCTTATTTATTGAAGTAGGCGTTACTTTGCGGAAATCCATAATTATACAAATGATTTAAGTTATCTTTAGTGTTATTTCCGCCAATATTTGTTCTTAAACAATTCTCAAGTTTAAAACAATCTTAAGATTTTGGCGAGACAACACGTCCTGAGGATGCCTCGTGTAGAGGCGAAACACGTGTCGAATTGTTTAAAAACAAATATTGCCGGAATTAACACTAAAGAAAACCTAAATCATTTGTAACCTGTTTGTCAAATATTAAGTTATATTCTATGTATCATAGCTCGTCGTTACCATTGTAAAATTTAATTATAAAAAAATTTATTTTGTAACCAAAATTTATGAACAACGCGGGACTTTAATTCTGGATGGAACCATAACCCGAGACTTGAACAAGACATACCAAGATTTACGATCCATGCGTCACTCGAACGGTTGGCTCAGTTGATAAGAGCGCTCGGACTGAACTCGAGAGGCGCGGGTTCATTTAACGTAGAAGTGGGGCATTAACAGTTTGTCTTTAATAAAACTTATAAACAAAATATAAACAAACTAATAAAATCAAGTTTGGAGAGTGCGGTCCTGTATTTATCTTATTGATAAAGATAAAATAACTTAACTTTCTGTACACTATCTTATCGGTAATGTTATGGTAATGTGTACCCACGTCCTTGTATAACCTCATCTCTAAAGATACAATCGAAATTACACCTTTGTATCAAACAATTCTGGGTGGCAACTCTTAAAATTGCCAATGATGCATCGTACATATCTCTGATTACAATAACATTCATTCCACTTTTGTTAAAATTTATTTCAAGTATTAAAATGCAAAAGCGAGAGTTTCTAAGCCGGAAACTTATGACGTGTTTCTTCTTATTTTTTATACATAAGTAATGTATTATGCCTTATGTACTAATGTATAAATATGTATATATACATATATTATAACAAATTTAATTTGTACCAAAATTTATGGAAGATGCGGGACTCGAACCCGCGACCTCTCGGGCACCGTGAGTTTGTATATATTTTAATTCCACGAGTGAGGAGTATCTCTTAAAAACTGTTAAGATGTAAATTATTTAATACTAGTTTAGTTTAAGAACTAACAATAAACAAACGTAAAAAAAAACTGAATCATTTATAATATACGTTACAAATTTTTGTAACGTATATTATTTGGTCCCAACTCAGCGTTTTTGACAGTCAAAATCAAAAATACTTTATTGACATCAAATCAACAGATTGCTCGTCAACGGCAATCACTAATCTTATATATAAAATTCTCGTGTCCCGGTCTTTTTTACCAAACTCCTCCGAAACGGCTAAACAAATTTGATTGAAAATTTGTGTGTACATCGGGTAGGTCTGAAAATCGGCCAAAATCAATAGATTTATATTTGTCAAAATAAATATTTTATTTAGGGGTGGGTTATCATTTATGGGTATTTATTTTCATTTTATTATGATTCAGCATTAAAAAATACATACAACTTCAAATTTTCACCCATCTACGGATCAATGCCTATTTTTGTATCGCGATTTTAATATTATTCTATTCCATCCACATATACGCAATAGAGTTGCAAGATGGCAATCGAATATAATGATTATAGTAGTACGACAAATTTTATGTACGATATATATGATAGGTCTAAGAATCGGTCGTCATCTATTTTTTATACCCCAAAAAATTTAATCATTGCATTCTTTTTATTACTTTATATGGCAATACAACGTTTGCTGGGTCAGCTAGTGATACAAAAAAAAGCTAATTTTACAGAACTTTATCCAAACTTATTTTAAAAATAATGCATTCTAGTAAAATAACATTAGGTCGAAACATAAAATTTATATAAAAAAAATTAACAAAAAACAACCGACTTCAAAAACACTATTCCAAAACAATAGATATAATGTGCACTAAATAGTATAAAAAGAATTGCGTATTTTTATATAATCTAATTAGATTGTATAAAAATGCGCAATAACGATAAGAAAGTCGCCTCCTCACGACTCAAGCACATCTCACCTATAACTGTAAATTTTTTGGATGACACCGACTCCAAAAATTACAATAATCGTCGTGTAAAAATACGCAATTATTTTATACTTTTTAGTGCACATTATATCTATTGTTTTGGAATAGTCGGTTGTTTTTTTGTAATTTTTATTTTATTTTATGTTTTTTAGTGAATTTGAAGTACACTAATTAACAATTTGTCTAAATACATATTTAGAGAGTAGATATACTAAACTTTTCAATGCAGCAATGAACAGTCGAAAGTTTTGAGGTAACAAACATAAAAAAATAACACCGACAAATTGAGAACCTCCTCCTTTTTGAAGTCGGTTAAAAAGTATCAACTATAATACTATTTAATTCCATATTTTAATGTCGTTTATGTAATCATTAATATTGTAATAAGCCTTCGACATTGACTCCGACAACGCAGACTGTGGTGAATAAATGATTTAAATTTATTTATTGATAATTCGCCAATGATATTAAACTTCTTAAATATTATAGTAATTTGCTGGTTTCAAAACAAACGCTCTTCTTCACTTGGGCCACTTGGTGACGTCATGATAAATATATTATTATATAATATTGACACACTTTTTACACAAATTATCTTGCCCCAAGTTAAGCATATATAGCCTGTGTTATGGGTTACAAGACAATGATATATTTAATACAATATACTTACTTAAACATATATTAATTCATATAAACATACATAAATACATTTAAACATCCGTGACTCGGAAACAAACATCCATATTCATCATATAAATGATTGCACCTACCGGGATTCGAATCCATATTATATGACGCAAAACTTTTTTTTATGGAAAAGGAGAACAAACAAGCGTACGTCACCCGGTGTTAAGTGATCACCGCCACCCACATTATCTTGCAACACCAGATAAATCACAGGAGCGTTGCCGGTTTTTAAGTAAGGTATACTCGCTTTTTTTGAAGGTACTCATGTCGTAACGTCCCGGAAACACCGCACAAGGAAGCTCATTCCATAGCTTTGTTGTGCGTGGACGAAAATTCCTTTAAATCCGCAATGTGGAGGTCGGTGGGGAGAATATCCTAATTTTTGACGTGTAGTGCCAAGGTAAATTTCGGCGGCAGGAATCAGGTGAAACAGCTCTTCGGAATGCCACATGCGGTGGAAGACTAAAATAGAAAATAGAAGTGAAACTCACCGTAACTGAAGAAGAGTTGATGGAACTGTGTCGCGAACGAGGTGAAGAGGCAACCAAGAGCTGCAATCAGTCCGCCCACTACAGCTGTCACTCGGGTTGACTTCCTGACACACAGGGCCACCGTCACCGGAGACAGGGCGAGGGCCACTCCTGCAGACATCGCTCCCAGACATCCTGAAAAGATAATACAAGGTTAGGTTATAGGTGACATGAACATGACCAATGGGAGGCTGTTTTGCACAGGATACCGGCTAGATTATGGGTACCACAACGCCGCCTGTTTCTGCCGTGATGCAGTAATGTGTAAGCATTATTGTGTTTCGATCCGAAGGCGCCGTAGCTAATGAGACTTAACATCTTATGTCTCAAGGCGACTTTTTGGGTTTTTCAAGAATCGGCACTGCATTGTAATGGGCAGGGCGTATTAATTACCATCAGCTGAACTTCCGCCTCATCTCGTCCGTTATTGTCTTAAAAAAATGTGGAAACCAATGATTGCTATTGTCACATAAACTTACTAGCAAGTATAATATATAAATAATAGTAGAACATTTTTCTTTATTTAAATTCAAATATTTTATGCAAAATTTGATATGAATTCACTTCTGTTTTTTAATAAAATTTGAACGCAATCTATTTTAATTTACATTCCCAATCTGTGGTATCATTAAGAAAGTCACTTATGTTATAGTAACATTTACCACACAAACGTCAATTTTTTTGAATTTTCTAATACATTTGTTTTGAACATTTTCTGGGACCTTGTTGTAACAGTATATACATCGCCCCACAAAAGACTTACTAACTCGACTTAGCCGAGTAGTAGGCATTATAAGTTTATGTCTGTTCCTGGTGTTAACGTAATGATTATGATGATAGTTTAGAAAAATTCACAAATTCACTCTTTTTTATTTATTGTTAGAAAATATAGAGAACTTTCGTGTCACCTGATTTTAAATGATCACCGCCGCCCTATACTCTTGACCAGAGGAATCACAGGAGCGTTTCGTAACAATATTTTTTTATTATTAATTTATTATAAGCGTCTTAAACTAATACAATGTCCTGTAAAACTGTTGTTAACACAGTGTGTCTACAGGTTCGAGTCTCATACAATAAATCGTAAAACTAATTTAACGACTGTTACTGCAACAATTAACAATTCTTCAATAGTTTTTTCAATATATTTTTGATTGGTTCCCGTCGGATAAGAGAATGTCAGAGAAGTCAAAGTTATGGTATTCTTTTAAAAGTTCTATCGCCAAAGTTATAAGAATGCCTGATGTCATCGAACGGGTGCCATGATTATGACTAATTAAGACGAAGGGTAAACAGAAAACATGCAAACAAGGTGTTTTTAAACAAGTTTTGTGGTGAAAGTATAGGATTTGGAGCTATGAACACTACTTTATCCTGTTACACATACCCTTAAGTCTTACTTGTAGGTTGCTAATGCTTATTGTTGGTTAAAGTTAGCACTCCAGAGCTATTATGAACTACCAGTTTTCTTTGCAGTTAAACAAGATTTTTCTCGGCATCATGCATTTGTTCAGTATACTACTATCATAAAAGTTGTTCTTATAGATTTTACTTTTTTATTTTATTAGCTACATTTATTTAGATTAGTAATCAATAATGAGGATTGTAAGCAATTAAGCATTTTGCGCCTGTTAAAATGTTAGATTTTCGACCCAAGAATTTCGAAAATATTGGCTTTGTTACATAGGAGGCGTGAACTCATATCGCTCAAGGTCGCCGGCATTTAGTGTCGCCTTAAGGATGCATATTATCTTGATCTTTTGTATGTCGCCTTGCAACAATTGTATGTTGCCTGTGGTGCATTACTAAGAAATCGTGAAACATAATCGCTTCAAATTCCTTGCGAGCTTAACATCCGAAAAGGCAATAAGAAACATCATTACATGAATACGAAGGCTTCATAAAACTTTTGGAGACCTATTATTTTGTATGTTAATTTCTTAAGAAATATTAGTCTTGAAATGTCCCACATATTCGAGTGTTAAAGATGTTTCGCAACTCTTTTCTTCTACTGTAAAGATAGTGACTTGTGAGATCCATGTTATACCAAGTTGGTCAATTTATTCATTCCCAACTTAAGGTTCCTTTTTTCTTAAGTTATTACGTAATTAGCTAACCTAGCAATATCTTATATTGACCATATCAATTTAAAAAATCCTTTGTGTTCTTAATATAGTAACTTGGCACTTTTAATTAAAAATCCCAAAATTAAAAACTACTATGGGAAAAGAGAAAAACGCTTGCTAGTGCCCACTGTCATAAATGAACTGCCACAGGATTTGTTTGAAGATGTTTCCTCTAAAATTCATCTGAGACACATTCTTACGAAACATTATCTGTCACTGTGCCCATGAAATGGATTTAATATAAGTTAATTTATATATTATAATTTAATTATCATTTTAACTTTACTATGCCGTACTATTGTACAATAGCCAAATAAGTTTAATACTGTAACATTATTTTATTACAATGTTAACACGAGGAACAAACATAAACTTGTTATGCCTACTACTCGGTTGGGTCGAGTTAGTAAGTCTTTTGTTGGGCGTATATGCTTCTACAATATGATCCCAGAAAATGTACAAAACAATATGTTACGAAATTTAAAAGAATTGTTAAAAAACGTTTGTGTGGGAAAGGTTATTATAGCATAAACGATTTTCTTAATGACACCACGGACTGATAAAGCACGGATAAAGCGAACACCCCTTAATTATAAATGTTTATTGTACAATCCATATTTTATATAAAAAAAAGCCCGCTGAGTTTCTTGCATTCTTCTCAGGTAT
The DNA here is from genome assembly GCF_905404315.1 of Leptidea sinapis. NCBI lineage: Eukaryota > Metazoa > Arthropoda > Insecta > Lepidoptera > Pieridae > Leptidea > Leptidea sinapis. The sequence continues at coordinate 3,018,911 of NC_066299.1, forward strand.
GACGCAGTCTCTTTTGAATGGGTGGTAGTTTTTGACGTTCAATAAGTGATTTTAAATCCTATTTTGAATAAAAATATTTGAGTTTGAATTAGATTTAATAGTAGTTTTAGGTTTAATACTGTATCATTTAGTTTTATTGTAAGTAGCATTATTGTGTCACGAGAGCTACTGCCGACAAATTACATTCGTAGTTTGGCAGATTGTACTTATGAAATTTGTAAGGGCTACTTGAATAAATGAATTAAAAAAAATCAGTCTTCTAGTTTTATCCACAAGAAAGGATAGGTGCTCGAAAATGGCCTGAACTGCTTTGAGAAAAGGATAGCACGACCGAGCCGCTTAGTTTAGCTCGACTTGGCGGGGGTACTCAGATAGAAGGAAGCTTTTTATTAAGATAAATCAAAGGAATTTATTTAATGGGTACTTAATTCACCTGAACGACAAGATACGTCATCGTGTTGTTAGCTGAGTAGAGACGTCGCTTCATTGTCTATCTTCTACCGAATTTATCACGGCAAAAGAACTTGACGCCGTAAACTTTAATATCATTCTCAAGCTCTGGATGTGGTTTCTACACGGTTCCCTTGCTTTCCTTTCCTTTATCCCCCCTCCATATTAACCGATCTCCTCTTATAATTATTTTACCTTACCTATGTCTATATGTTTTTGTATTTCGTTGTATAATCTTAGTCAAAGTAAGTGAATCTAATAATTATTTATAAGTTAAGTTACTCTAAGTATACGCAAATAGCCAGGCTACGCACTTTCCTGGATTCCCTCCCACCTACAAAGAACTTGTAATTAATTGTAAGCTTTTATTAATTAATAGTTTAATACTCCCCCAACACATACACATTTTATTAGCTTCACAATCGAATGAATTTCTCTTCTATTTGCTATGATTATGATGTATTCAGGTCGATACTTCATGACCTTCATACATGACCCTTAAAAGGCCCCAAAGACAATGATTCCCCTGATGTTGCTGGAGAGTATGGGACGCGGTGATCACCTACACCTATTATTTATAAGGTGACCTGAGAGTGGTGAGGCAGCCGAATATATAATTTATATTACAACACTAGAAATAAGAGATTGCTTGTAACTAGTTCTAGTAGGTTTCATAATACACACTTTTATAAAAAAGTCACTGTTCAGGCATTATCTATAAATAAATTTAAATGTTTTTTTTTAATGACTCTGACGTAGATCCTATTACTCCACAGCTCTGGATGATGAAAGCCTGGGATGAGATTATGATTATTTTATAGCAATAGCAATAACACTACAATATTGAATATTTTTATTAAAAAGAGCGCAAAAAAAGAATGCTGGGAGAGTTTCTTGCGCTGCTTTTTCTCTCTCAGAGCGCCATTTGTTTCCGAAGCGGAAGTAGTATCTAGTATATTAGAAATGTCGTCAAAAAGAATTCTAAACGAATCAATTTTGAGAAAATAAATGCCTTTCTGCCCATGGACATCCGCAGACCCCTGGTTAAGAGATGCGTTGCTGGCCTTTAAGGAGGGAGTATGCTTAGGGGGAATATTCTTAAACGTGTCTAAGTCGTATCGATTCAGGGAAACAGTAGGTCGTAATTCTCCATCTATTGCATCAAAAATAAATATGATCGTCAATATGTAACGACTTTTACGAGTCGGTTGAAATGGGACCTATATCCATCTATATAATCAAAATTCAAATGATTAACATGGAGAAAATAATTGAAAGGTTATCTCAAAGATATAATTAATTAATATAAGAGAAAAAAAAACATTGCATCATTACATTACCGAATCAACACCATAAACAAAAACGCATGTAAAATTACTAGATTATTAAAAATCAGTTTGTTTTCACCTCGTTAAAATAAACGGCATTTAAATCGCGACGTATTACGCGCGGGCGTTAATACATCATCGTTAACAAGAATTAAGTAGCTCTCGTTGATTTTTTATATTACACTAATTATTAAATTCAGTTTCGGCTCTTTACACGGAGATTTTACCGCAATTTGGTATGTATTTAGTTTAATTACAATAATGTCTTTAATTGCTATGATGACGGGGAAAAATGCAAGAGTAAGTATATTATCGCTAAAAACAGGACATTCTTGGCAAATGTCCTTTTTATCCGTTTAAGTGTTAATAGTATTCAAAACGTTGAAAGCTTAAATGGTTTACGCAAAGATAAAAGAGCTGGGGCTGCTACTTCGACTGCCGAAAACAGCAGACGTCGTAAATTTGTCGGTCTCAGTGAGTCTTACATCTTTATGTCGTTTGGTGTCCAGACATCTTCGCGCCTCAATAAGGCTACTGGAAACCTAAGCGCTGGCAGCTATTTCAGTCAACAGATCAGCCTAGCTATCCAACGCGGATATGCTGCCGGTATTCTTGGTACGCTTCCCCGCAATGATAGTTTTAATTTAATGTAATCATAGTATTGTAAATATAGTCATAAGATTAGTGTTACCTTGTATTTATTTTATTTTTTATTTTACTTTTCTATTCTCTTTATATTGTATTTGTTGTTAATTATTATTATTATCAATGGTCAAATTACACATATTATGATCTACTGATATACTGGGTGGCCGAGAAGTTGACGTCCAAAGCTAAAATTTGAATTTGGCTCATTTTATTGGCCAATGTTCTGGGAATTTTTAAAAATAGTTAGAAGCCCCTATGGCTTCTATCCCCCATTATTTTTTTGATACCTTGAACACTTTCATGAATTTAGCTGGAGCAGTTATCTTGAATTTACGACTCAATTCTAAACTAGTTCCGCATTGTCTAAACTATTCATAGTTTCTTATATAGTTATTGCATCTGTAGTTAATAATTATCAACAATAAAAATAACAAAAAGTGTTCAAAAAAATTTGAAAAAAGTCCTAAACCACAATTAGGTGAAAAAGCGGATAAAAGGGGAAAAAATTATAATCTCCTAAACTACGCAAAATCGTAGAACATACATAGGGGTGTTCGGATACTCATCACCATGAGGCTTTCAAATTTTAGCTTTGGACGTCAACTATAATATCTATCCAGTCGAGTAATTTGACCACACCAAGCTGAAAATAAACCCAATGCGATCTTTAAATACATACGCAAGTAAAATAAACTAATTTCACCATCTTTTGAAAGCGATTGGCAATACAAATGAGTATTGGTATCTAAATGACCAATTAGATTAATGTTTATTGCATTCATGCGTCCACGCTCAACAGATTTACTGCTTCATTCATTTGCCATCTTCAGGCTCTTTAAATAGCGTATGATAGATTTTATTGAATACTTATATTATGTTAGTCTAAAGAGACAATATATATAGGTAGTACTTGTAAATATATTTTAGTATCTGTTTATATTAATAAAGTCTAATAATAAATAATAACCCCTTTATTCATAATAGTCTGCTAACTTAAAGCATTGCTAATTCTCACTCTGTCTTCTTCTATTCACGTAAGTCAGAATGAAAAATAACACTCTGTAGCAGCTGTTTTAAGTTAGCTGACCATTATGAATAAGGGGGTTAATGTTTATTTAAGACACACATCCCAACAAACAAACACATATTGCATAATTTTACAGTCACAATTACAATTACTATCTGTCAAAATTACTTAGGAATTATAACTATTTATGAATATTAAGATATTAATTTGAATTAAAAAAAAAACAAACATTCGATATCTACAGATATTTATGGTTGTTACTATGATGGAAATTTAACCAATATTTAAGAATGGAATTGTTCAAGTACATAGAAAAAGTAGAAATAATTTTGTTACTAGTGGAGCGTATACGCGACCAAAAGGATGCTATCCATAATCTAATAATTGCGAAGAAATTATTGATGCCGCCGTCTACAAACATACTGAAAGCACTACAGTACCAATGCAATCTCAATAGGATGCGATATGCATCATTATACTGCACCCTAATGGTGCCATAGGCTTTTCGGGTGAAGTTTGACCATAATTGACATGTATAAAAATTTTGACAGTATGTTTTTTTTTCTTTTTTACTTCTTTATTACATTTGGAAAACCTACACGCCAGCATGTTGCATTTCACTATAAGCGATATAGTGAGCTTTTTACAGATTAAGTTTTATGGATGTTTATAAAAAACTTTTATTTATAAGAAAAAAAACTCCGGTTAATCTCTGAAATGGGTGTACCGATTAAGATATATCAAGTATACTTCAATTATGGAGTTACCCGCAAAAATGAAAACACATATAATTTTAATGAAAATCAGAACTTTTCAAAGGATTAACACGCATGTAAAATACAATTACAATTTATTTCAAACGAACAAAATACTTTTCAAAGGATTAAAACACGCGTTTTAATCCTTTGAAAAGTATTTTATTTAAAATCAAAACGGTATCAACGGCAGAGTCACGCTTGACTACTAGTTAAGTAATAAGTATGTTCGCATACGAGGCTGAAATTATCTCCAATGTGCAAATACATTTTAATTTGATTGAGACAATCATTAATACAGCTGGCGGGAACATAGTTCATGCCATCTTACTAATAAGTACGGGCGTGTAATACCCGTTTCCCTTCATCGTCTATGTTTGATGTTAATAATTTAATGTGTGACTTAAATCGAAGATGATTTGTTTCATTACATCTTGTTCATTCTTAATATCAAAATATACATAACTATTATTCGTTCAACACGTAACTATTAGGGAAGACGGTAACTGTCTATTGTGAGAATGTTACTCATCCTAAAACTCTAAATCTGTGATCTATAGAGTGTACTTAGATTTTACTCAGAATTTACTTGCGTAAAATGTTGCTGAGTGTGATAAAATGCGAACATGACTTTTGTATTGGACTGTCTTGGCTTAAGCACAGTATAATTTTAGCTATAAAATGTTTATCTTATACTTATATTTAAACGAGCAATTCTTGTATATATATAATCTGAATCTCGGGAACGGCTCATTATCAATTCGATCGGTATTTTTTTTTTATGTATGTACACCGATTACTCTGAGATTTATGATCCGATTTACGTAATTCTTCTTTTGTTGTTTGATGCGAAATATATGCCATTTGGTCCCGTAAAAATTTTACATAGTTTGGCTCAGTAGTTTTCAGAAGCTGGAGGTCCACTTGCACAAGCTCTCGGGAAGCCCAAATGATGGAAGTTTGGAGAGGAGCGATAGCCATACACGATCAAAGGCCTTCGCTATGTCCAGGCTAACTGCCAGGCCTTCCCCCTTGCTTTCAATAGCCGCCGCCCATCTATGTGTTAGGTATATCAGAAGATCACCTGCTGACCGTTCATGGCGAAAGCCGTACTGTCGGTCGTTGATCAACTGGTGACCCTCTAGGTATACTAAAAGCTGGCGGCTAATTATGCTCTCCATGATTTTAGAGAGCAGGGAGGTGATAGCAATAGGCCTGAAGTTCGCCGGATCCGAACTGTCTCCTTTTTTTGGATCGGATGGACAAGGGCTGACTTCCATGAGTCAGGGACAACGCCTTTGGAATAAGAGTGCCGGAATAAACGCGTTAGCACCGGCGTCAACTCAGGGGTGCCCCTGCACGTTCTAAGCACGATTGGAGAAATGCCATCCGGCCCGCTCGACTTCCTGACATCCAACGAAAACAGAGCTCGCCTAACAGTTTTCTGTCTGAACTGTACTTCAGGCATAGAGCTCTGACACCGCGGGATGGTCGGCGGTGTTTTTCCGTTGTCGTCAAGTGTCGAGTTGGAGGCGAAAAGAGCGCACAGCAGCTCAGCTTTCTCTTTTGCCGTATGGGCAAGGGTGTCATTCCTCATGTGCAACGGCGGCATGGACGGCTGGTTGAAGTTACCAAGAGCAGCTTTCGACAACGACCAGAACTCACGTGTTCCGGTCGGGTAGCTGGAAAGCTGCTCGCCGATTTTGACGACGTGCTTAGACTTCGCACGGGCGATTAGCCGCTTAAAAAATCTGGAGGCACGGTTATATTTTCTCTTAAGAACTTTGCAGTTCGGATCCTTTGTGCCCAGCGCCGTACCCAAGTTCGATACGCCTGTTTTTTGCAGTCAGATGCTGCTTTAACTGACGCATCGAACCAGGGCTGTGATCTGCCACCGATCGGTACTACAAAGCTTAGGTTTTAGGTTTTCGGCAGATTCCGCCGTTGCACCTCCCGCTCTAGATGAATGTTCAATATGAGAGGGGTCCACACAAGTCGCATCCCACACCAGTGGCTTTCCACGAATTTATATATTCCAATCTTATTTGAAGGCAGTGTTGATACTAAATATTTTTTTATTTTAGTTTTACTGTTTCTTTTATTGGCTTCTAGCCGGATGTCCTCAGGCAAGCTGTTTAATAAGTACGGTAGGGAAATTTTCAAAGTTCTATCACCGTAGTATTTATTAATTCTAGGTACCCCGAAACTAAAGCGGACATAGACCAGTACAATCATTATTGTATTGTGGAGATGGGTTACGTTCTTGATCGCTTGATGATTTACGCTTACTGGCAATACTTTACTCACTTAAAAAAATCTATAATCATCTCTCAATCATTTTTAACTTTACAATTATTAATTTTATTTTTGTGTGTATACGTTTGTGTTAAAAAATGAAGCTGGTAGTCCTATTCATAACCAAGTCAACCAATAAAACGAACCTACCACAGAACCCTTAAAAATAAATAAATTATTTATTCATTTGGTAGCCCTACAGCGATACATTTGAATTAAATATATAAACATAGTTAATATTATGGCGAAAAATGGATAAAACAATTAAAATTTAAAATAGAAGGTCAAACTGTTCCTGTGATGTGTTATGTGTATGTTTATTTTATTTTGTGCTTTTTCTGATTTCAGAAAAAATTTATAGAATAAATATTCTATAAATTTTTTTAAGATATTAAGGGACTTAACATAGGCAGTGCCGCCCAGGATTCTTGAGAAACCGAAAAATTCTTAACTACACTACCATTGCACCAGTCACCTTGGGACATAAGATGTTAAGTCTCATTTCCCAGTAATTTCACTAGCTACGGCGCACTTCAGACCGAAACACAATAATTGTTACACATTACTGCTACACGGCTGAAATAGGCGCCGTTGTGGTACCCATAATCTAGCCGTCATTCTGTGCAAATAAGCCTCCCACTGGAGAATATAATAGTTCGACAAATAAAATGATTATTGATATATATAAACTTACGCTGTATTTTATAATCGCACTAGTATCGCAATCACGCCAATCGTAGCTAAGAAAATAACGTCAGTGTAATCTAAAAGGAGAAAAATAGAAGTCAACATACCGTAACAACATCAACTTCTCGTGGCGATGTTAACAAGATATATAAAATAAATACAAGTAATAAAACGTGTCGTAATACACAAGAATAAGCCGGACATATTGCTGTGTAACTTTCAAAATACTAATCATAGAATAATACTTGTCTTTCGTTGCTTTCGTCTTGTAGAGTGCGATATTGTTGAGTCCCAGTAGTGAGAAGTTAAGTTAAGTTGGTGCGGGCGTCTGACAAACACTTCTATTGAAAAACTTTTCACTCGCCTCGATAGATTTGAGGTTCGTCGACATTTTAACTACAGGCTGCGTCATCTCTGCGGCATCGGACACTTTTGATGTATCAACTCCTTTGTGTTAAACGTTTTCTTTAAGATCGATGAGTTTTGGTTCATTTTCCATGATATTTACTCCTAATAAAATATATAGTTGAGTGCAAGAGAATCATATCTCTCTACTTACATAATGTTTATATATAAATATCGACAGTCCACAATGCCTTTTCTTTTATTTTGAAGTTTTTGTTCTTTAGAAAACCTGTGTTGCACTGTATTATAATGGGCAGGATATCACTTACACTAAACAGCCTCCCCGCCTCTTAAATTTTTCTCATAAAAATAATTAAAACATTTTCTTAAATTTTTTAAAAACAAATTTTATCGAAATTAACAATGCCTAGGTATAACCTTACATTTGATTTCTGGCAAAGTTAATACCGTAATTACCGAAATTTTATGTGGCGCGAATATATGCGCTCTTAAGAAAAAGATGGTATGGTATTCGTCGTATAGCCGTGGGCTGCACCTTTCGACGCCTTGTTTCTAAAATTTCTTGTAGACATATTTCTCCTTTTCTATCAACGAAATTTTTTTTTAGTTTTAGCTCAATCGGCCTTGAGTAAAATTTTTCGAAATTCATATTTTTAATCGGCGAAATATTCCAAATTTCAGAAAGGATTGATATTACCAATAAATTTAATGTATTGGCCCCAACATTAAAGTTTTGGATAAGAATTCACTTCACCTTCTTGGAGCTTCATTATTTTCTTTTTCAATTCCGACGATCTTAGATGATCACATTAAAAAAATTAAAAACGTTTCGGACAGATTTATTTAAAATTAATTCTCATATGGCATTAACTATTATTCGGTCATGTGTATTTGTTTCAAAATTTACGTACCTCTTAAGGTCTAGCCCGTTATGGAAATTTCCAAATTTACTTGATGTAATTGATATTTCACTTTAAAATATTTTAGAAACCGTTTTGAAATGCGCGTTTACAGATCGTGCATGGTCTCAAGCCTCTTTACCGATACAGTTTGCTGGTTTGAGTACTCGCAAAGTTTCGGGCGTTGCCTATCAGCATTTCTATCTTTTTTTCTTTTTTTTTATGGAATAGGAGGACAAACAAGCGTACGGGTCACCTGTTGTTAAGTGATCACCACCGCCCACAATCTCTTGCAACACCAGAGGAATCACAGGAGCGTTGCCGGCCTTTGAGGAAGGTGTACGCGCTTTTTTTAAAGGTACCCATGTCGTATCATCCCGGAAACACCGCACAAGGAAGCTCATTCCACAGCTTTGTAGTACGAGGGAGAAAGCTCCTTGTAAACCGCACTGTGGAGGACCGCCACACATCCAGATGGTGGGGATGATATCCTGACTTGTGGCGTGTCGTGCGAAGGTGGAATTCGGCGGCAGGAATCAGGTTAAACAGCTCTTCGGAACACTCTCCGTGATAAATGCGGTAGAAGACACACAATGAAGCGACGTCTCTACGCAACGCCAAGTGATCCAGCCGTTCACAGAGCACTGGGTCCCCGACAATTCGAGCTGCTCTGCGTTGCACGCGGTCAAATGGATCGAGCTGATACTGGGGTGCGCCAGACCAGAGATGACAGCAATACTCCATGTGTGGCTGGACCTGCGCTTTGTACAGCGCTAGAATGTGAGCCGGCTTGAAGTATTGCCGTGCTCTATTAATCACGCCCAGTTTCTTTGAAGCAAATTTGGCTTTGCCCTCCAGATGGCCACGAAATTGGCAATCGCTCGAGATTTCAAGACCCAGTATTCCGATACTAGGCGCGGCTTTTAGGGAGGTGTTATCGAAGAGCGGTGATACGACAAATGGTTTTTTTTTTGTGGTAAACGCGCAAACTTGAGTCTTCTGGGAGTTAAATTGGACAAGGTTCAATTTACCCCATTCCGCGACCTTCTCAAGAGAGGACTCGATAGAAGACAAGTTTCTCCCGGCACTGGTCGACGATTTCCCGAGAGAGACCTGCATGGCCCGTGTATACGGCATCACCAGTGCTGTCGTATGCATAGCAATGAATGTTGGAGGTGTCCAACATATCTATTTGCAATAGATGCTTGGCTACATATTGCAAACATTCAAAATTTTCCAGACGATTTAAAGTGTCAAAAAGCATGGGACGCACTTCTTTGTAAGTCAGCCTTTGATGATCTTTTGATCTCATCTACTGACAGAACAGAGCGTACTCGTCTTTTGGCCGCGACACAAAATGAGTCGGGCTTTTGGTTACAAGCCTTGCCTTCTGTGCCGATTGGAACGCTACTTGACAATATGACATTGTCAATATGCGTATCACTCCGGCTAGGTATAAAATTGAATGAACCACATCAATGTAGATGTGGTGTTCAGGTAGATGCTCTTGGGCGCCACAGGTTATCCTGCCTAAAATCGGCAGGCCGTATCAGTCGTCACGCCAGCATTAATGAAGTCATCCGCATGGCATTTGCCGCATTTAATATACCAACTGTTTTAGAGGCAAATGGTATTATATGCCGCGATGGCAAGCGTCCTGATAGAATGACGCTGGTGGCTTGGGCAAGGGGAAGGGCGCTGGTGTGGAACGCGACTTGCATCGACACTCTGGCTCCTTAATGTCCAAGGTACGTCAGTTGGTGGGGGTTGGGGCTGCTGCTTCGACTGCCGAAGATGGCAAGCGTCGCAAATATGTTGGTCTCAGTGAGTCATACATCTTTGTGCCCTTTGGTGTCCAGACACTTGGCCCCTTGGGCCCAGTGGTGCGGAGAATGTTCAAAATACTATCTTCACGCCTCAATAAGGCTACTTGAAACCTAAGCGCTGGCAGCTATCTCAGTCAACGGATCAGCCTAACTATCCAACGCGGAAATACTGTCAGTATTTTAGGTACGCTTCCACGTAATGATAGTTTTAATTTTATGTAGTCATAGTATTGTAAATAAGTTATAAGATTTGTTTTGTTTGAATAAATAAGTGTATACCTAACCTTAATAAATAAAACGAAACAGTGCAGATTAGTACCTACTAATTATAATTTCCTCAACACAATACATCCAAGATTTAAAGTTTAGATTTAAAAGAAAAATATACACTTGTATTCAACTTCACTCACTCCTAAAACTTTATTCAACGATGCGCATTTCTATGAAAGAGCTCTACTGAAGTCGAAATATAACGTCATAAATAAAGATCAAGTTTATTCTTTAGTTGACAACAAATGCAGTGGAATATCAGCTACTGTTCATGACTTTGCATAATAAAAGAATACTTTAATAATGATTTGTAGAAGGCTTATAATAAAAAGGCCGGATCAAATCATAAAATTATATATATTTTTTTATGACAGTAAGAGACGAGATGAGCAGGACTTTCAGCTGATGGTAATTGATACGCCCTGTCCATTACAATGCAGTACCGCTAAAGATTCTTGAGAAACCCAAAAATTCTGAGCGGCACCACAATTGCGCTCGTCACTTTTAGACATAAAATGTTATGTCTCATTTGCCCCGTAATTTTACTAGATACGGCGCCCTTCAGATCGAAACACAATAATGCTTACACATTACTGCTTCGCCTATTATGGTACCCATAATCTAGCCGGCATCCTGTGCAAAGGAGCCTCTCAAGGATTTTGAAGGATCTTCAGGATTCGAAGGAGTGCTATAACTCCTTAGAGGAACAGTAGCCGCAGCCTTTTTCAGATTTAAGAATTCTAAAACGAAAACCCATCGCTTTAACGCGGACGAGACAAGAGCCCATAACGTTTGTTTGGAAAAATGGCCTCTCAAGGGGTAGCCGACGCGCTTTTTGAAGAAATATATTTTGTACCTCCATTTTAATACCAATACCTATAAGCATCTAGATACGTCTAGAATATGTTTAGAAGCAACATAATAAAATGTATTCTTTGTACTTCTGATTTTGATAAGCTTGTTGATCAGTCGTATCGGTTCTAGGAATAATTAAGCTCATAAGGAAGTATTCAAATTAAATTTAAATTTAAATATTTTTATTCAAAATATATAAAATCACTTATTGAGCGTCAAAATCTACTAAAAACTACAACCCATTCAAAATAGAGTGCCTTAGACAGCATTTATGTTATAATAACCTTTACCACACAAACGTTTTTTAACAATTCTTTGAAATTTCGTGACACATTGTTTTGTACATTTATCTGGGATCTTGTTGTAAAGGAATATACATCGCCCAATAAAAGACTTACTAACTCGACTTAACCGAGTAGTCAGTATTACAAGTTTATGTTTGTTCCTCGTGTTAACATTATGATTTTCGCAGTTTCCAGTAATTTCCTTAATGTGCTCATGAAAATATACAACATTATCAAGAATATATTGAGATGCAACAATCAAAATGTTTATTTCTTTAATTTTTTCTCTAAATGATTCTTAAAGACCTAAAGAAAGTTTATAAATAGCGTGAATAGCCCTCTTCTGCAGCACAAAGATGGTATTAATATCTGCTCCATAACAATATGCCATAGTGCATAATACTATGAAAATATAAAGTAATAACTAGTCGCGCCGTATCTATGTCAGTTAACAGTCTAACTTTTATAACCGCATATGCTGCAGAACTATGCCTATTCACCAATCCTTTAATTTGGGGGCCCCATTGTAATTTGGAATAAAGAGTAATGTCAGGAAATATAGCAGATTCCGCCAGTTCTAACACCTCTCCGTTTAATAATATATTCGCATCTACATTTTTGACATTTGGCACAGTAAATATAATATATTTAGTTTTATGAATATTTTTAACAATAATTTATTGGTGCTTAACTAGTACACGATATCAGATAGAGCATTTTCTTCTTTTCACTTTGAATATGAGCAGTGTCATCCGCAAACAATATTATCTTGTGCTTTTTTCTACAAGTTTAGGTAGATCATTTATATAAATTAGGAAGAGGTACGGTCCTAGAATAGACCCTTGTGGTACCCCCATACCGAGGGGACTCCCAGGAGATCGTCTGCCATTCTGCCAACCGTCTGAGTTATTATTATACCCCTATTGTTTGCGGATGACACTTTACTCATCCCGTACTAGTATAAGATAAGATAAGATAAGATAAACTTTATTTGCATTGAATAGGTTTCATTACAAGATGGTATAGTTCAAATGTTTACAGTTTGCTATTCAGCTCTATACAAAGCATGCAAATGTCAGAGATTTACAATTATTGATATAAATAAGAAATTTTAATATCCATGTGCGAAATCAAGAATTCACTTACTTTATAATATACTGATGTCAATAGAAATTTTTTAAGAGTTAATCTAAATTTATATTAGGGTAAATTTTGTACAGATTTGGGTATTTTATTAAATAATTTAACACACATTCCGTATGCGTTACGTTGAAGCAATGAAGTACGTTGTAGTCTATCCAAAACCAGTGTATGACCATTTCTGGTGCAGCGTGTATGAACCTGTCTAACAGTTTAAAACAATTTTTTATGTTTTTTAACGAACATGCATGCTTATATAGCGCCAATAACCTATTGTTAAATGGGAAGAGAATTAAATATATATAATATACGCGCCAAATATCAAAAATATGGACGCGAGTGTTTTGTTAAACGGAGAGGTGGTGTAACTGATGGTATCCGCTATCATTCATGGCATTATTTTGTATAACATAGGGGCATGGCGCCCACATATTGATTGGCTAATAGTTCTGAATTAACTGACACACATGTGGCACGGCTAAGTTTAGTTATTTTCATAGCATTTCTGTTCTAGGTAAAATATATATGAAATGTGTACATATAAAAGTATAAGGAATGTAAATAATGGTAGTTTTATATTTGTATGTATGTTTTATAATTTATATATGTATTCTGTTGAAGTGCCTAATAAATATATAAATAGCATTATCTCCTATGGAATATATATTATATAAATATATATATATATTTTGGGACAATGCATCCGATAAGAAGAAATGAACGTAATATTAACCATTGCCTCTCAATATATTCTTGATAATTATACTATGTATGTAAATTGGCACCTTACTTAATATTCTAGAAACTGTGATAATCAGAATGTTAGAACTAGGCCTATGCCTACTACTCGGTTGAGTCGACTTTTGTTGCGCGTTATATTACAAAATGACCCCAAACAAGAGGTCCATTGAGAATCGTCCGCCCAATCTTCTCAGGTCCGAGGCATATATTTTCGAATGGGTTGATGTTGGATAAGTGATTTAAATACGTTTTTGGATAAAAATATATAAATTTTTGTTTTATGCGAAAATATGTTCTCTCTATACCCGGACGTTTAAAATGCTAATCGACCATTTCCGTTTGGTGGGAAAATAAAAACAAATTTTATGAGAATTTAATAAAATAGTAACTATACTTCAATAATCAGATATTCTGCTTAGATAATTTATACATCTTGATAGAGTCTCTTGCTGTTAGACAACCGATAAAAACAAGCCAGGAATATTAGTATAGTGTGCGTGACAAGCTACGTGTTACACTCGCGATTTGTATGACACTTTGTGTTAGTGTTCGTGAATTTTTTTTTCGTCGTTTTCAAAACTGTCATACTCTATCTGGACTGGTATAAATGATCTAAGATATTCTGATCAAATAAAGACAAGTATAGACAAATGAAGAGTAGGATCATATAAAATGAAACCATTGTTTAGTCGCTAATCGAAGAGGTGGAAGAAAATTGCAATAAACTAAGAATTCGGGAATATTGTGGTTTCTTGGATTTATTGACGACCCATATGGCCGAATGGTTAGTGACCCTGACTACTAAGCTAGAGGTCCCGGGTTTGAATCCCAGTAGGTGCAATCATGTATATGATAAATATGGATCTTTGTTTCCGAGTCATGGATGTTCATATGCATTTATGTATATTTAAGTAAGTATATTGTATTAAATATATCGTTGTCTTGTACCCATAGTACAGGCTATGCCTAGTTTGGGGCAAGATAATTTGTGTAAAAGTATGTCAATATTATTATTTTGCAAAAGAATAAAAGAGCATGATGACATTCTGAAACCAGACAGAAAGCCATCGCTACAATACGTCACATGTGTTGTTGACATCAACATTTTATGACAGCGTTATTAGCTCATTAAAGTCTTCAAAACTGTTGGCTTCAGCTGACAAATGTACTTCAGTGCCAATTGCTTCAAGAGACACATAACGTGCGATTTTATTACTCTCTTTCTAAACTTGGTAGAAGGACGAATCACCAGCTTGGAGGCTCCTAAACTTCATCAATATTGGTAACAATGCGTTAAGTAAATTTGAGAGCCCTGGCAACCTAGATGGAATCACTAGCATTCTACGGTATTGTATTGGTTCCTTGTCATAGAAAAAGGATTGATCTCCACTGCGCTCCAACTTGATACCGCACTACCTAAGAACAGTGGTTGTGTTAAGATGTTTGCGTGAGGGCATCTTGACACTCAATGTCATCTTATAATTTTTGTACACTTCGTGTTATTTTCCTTTCTTATTTCTTGTAGTATTAGTTTTACAAAGTTTTACTACGCAACTCGGCATTTTAGTTTCAATTATTAGCATTGTTTAATAGGACATGTGGCACGCAAATGTCACACATTGTTCGAGACTGGCTCGAGTACGCCCCACTTGGTCGAAGTATTAGTTGCCGCATTTTCTGACTATGCCTGCGGTATCTAGTTGGAGCACAGCGGAGACCAATTCTTAATCTAAGTTCCTTGTTTTTGAAGAATTAGTCATTTTAAAATTTATAAAATTGTCATATTTGACGTGAAAACGTCTTATAACTCGATGAAAAGCGAGAGAGCATAACAAGCGATAGAGAGGCAGGATCAGCCTACGAGTGCAAATAAATGATAATTTATCGAAAAAATTGTTATTTTCAATAAATTCCTTCTTTGTATTGCATACAATAATAATAATTAAATTCAATTAATAAAAGTATGCAATTTTCCATCAAAGTTTACTTTTTTTTAGGAAAATAGGGAACAAGACGAGCAGCACGTTTAGCTGAAGGTAATTGATATGCCCTGCCTATTACAAAGCTGTGCTCAGGATTCTTGAAAAATCCAAAAATTCTGAACGGCACTACTATTGCGCTCCTCACCTTGAGACATAAGATGTTAAGTCTCATTTGCCCAGTAATTTCAATAGCACCCTTCAGACTGAAACACATTACTGCTTCATGGCAACGTCGCCGTTTTGGGACCCTATAATCTAGCCGAAATCCTGTGCAAGGGAGCATCCTACTGGTAAGGTATCTCATGAAGTCATCACATAAAATTATCGACTTAACAGAGAAATATTATTTTTAAGTAATAGGCGCTTAAGTATGATATTGTAATAATTGAGATAGTCTCGACTCGTTACCCGATTATCACAATAATTGCTTCATGATAACGCAAGTCCTACATTAAGGAATCTCCCGACAACTTCCACTCTCGCCAGATCTGGCCTCAACCGATTTCTACTTTATTCACAATTTATTGACACACAAATAAAATTTGAAAAACAATATTTTATGAACTATGCGGGACTCGAACCCACGTCCTCCGGCGTTCCGTGCCGGTGTTCTAACCAACTGAGCTAACCGTTGGAGTAACGCCTCGTTATAAAATCTTGTTTTGCTTTGTTCAACTCTCAGGTTGTGGCTTCATCTACAAGATCTACTTTACAGTTGATAATCTGCTCAAACCCAATATTTGCATATTAGGAAATTGACTTGAGGTTGTTTGTTTAACTAAAAAAATACATCTATAATAAGTGTTTCACGTATACTCAATCAAATAAGTCTTAACATTTTTTTAGGTATTTTTTGATAGATACGTGTGCATTTTTTTTAAGGAATAGTAGGACAAACGAGCGTACGGGTCACCTGGTGTTAAGTGATCACCGTCGCCCACATTCTCTTGCAACACTGGAGAACCACAAGAGCGTTGCCGGCCTTTAAGGAAGGTGTACGCGCTTTTCAATTAGGTTAAACAGCTCTTCGGAAAACTACCCGTGATAAATGCGGTAGAAGACACACAATGAAGCATAAGCATATTTACTTAATTTCGATGTAAATAGATATAAATATGAAAATCGCGTACCATCTATACACTCAAAAAATTTCAGAATGAAATGTACTGTGTACACTTTTCCAAATCGAAGTGACTACTCTAATGATATATTTTTGTGAGTTACTTGAGTGTAAATTCCGGTAAAGATTTGTTTTTAATCAATACGACACTTTGATTTGACACGTGTTTCGCCTCTACACGAGGCGCCCTCGGGAGATCTTGACTCTCCAAGTTCTGGGACGTGGCATACAAAAATTTTGATAGTTATGGATTTTCGTAAAATAACGTCTGATTCAATAAATTTTCGTAATGTTAAAAGTCTATGTAGGTTCCTAAATTAATTCAGCCAGGAGTCTGAAACAGGAGTCAGTCTATAAATATCCTGAAAATTTCCAAGTATTAAACTAACTGAAATGATTGCGAAACTGAAGTGGCAGTGGGCAGGGCACATAGTTCGACAGGTAGATGGCCATTGGGGCAGTAAAGTCTTCGAATGGCGATCACGTACCGGAAGACGCAGTGTTGGTAGGCCACCCACAAGATGGACCGACGATCTGGTCAAGATCGCCGGAATACGTCGGATGAGGGCAGTGGAGGACCGATCGTCGTGGAAATCATCCATTGTCCGGCAGTGGACATCTTCCGGCTGATGATAATGTGAGCCTATTGGCTCTTCTAAATAGCCACTGGCTCGGATGCCCTCGGGAGCTTCTACTTAAGCAATTGTCGTGTTTGTATTTAGGTCCTCCACTCTTACATAATGTTCTATTCAATTTCATTAGTTTAGCTTATTTTTGTGATAATAAAATGATTATGCATAATATGACCACCTAGGTCTAATTGTTCCTTAATCTTCCTATTTCAAAATGGGCGACAAGAAGCGATCCAGTGGTAATTCTATTTCATACTTTTTAAGCCCGTATTGGTCACAGTTGTCAACTAAATGCTTAGATTGGACACTCGATTGCCTTAGCAAACTTCTAAACCTTGAAAATCAAACCGGCATGACCATAAGCTGCAGAAATGATTCCAGCGTCCTTTCCATATTTCATATGAACGCTGTAACTGAAGAATATATCATAAAATATGTGCCTAATTAGGAAAGGGACGCGTTTTTAATTACCACAGTCATTAATAAAGCGATAAATATCAGAGTTGAAAGATAAAAAATGAATTTATTAACAACGGAAATTACCCCTAAAGTCCCACAAATCATGACGCCTACATTGTGGGTATTTCGAAATTATTAAAAGGCTAAATGTGTCAAGCGTATCGCAAGAGCTGTCAGTGTGGCAAAACATATTAAACTTCCACAGATGATAAATGTGCGATGAGGTTAGCAACACTAATACATATCAGCGGCACGCCTTACGCCGATCCTAATAAACGATTGGCGATGATTGGCAGTTAGGAGGGCGGCCATCCATTTTTTCGCTTTTTGCCAGTCTAGCGCTTTTTGTGAATATCACACGAAACAGACGCTCGTCATCTATACAATATGATGCTGTTATTATAAACTAATTCTTATCTTTGTTGACGTTTAGTTTTTTTCTTCTACAAAATGTGTATGTACCTCGCGTACACTGTTAGGCACAGAAGTTCATGGAATTAAACACAACTCGGTTCAGATAGGGGACAAACAAAACAAATTAATCAAAGTTACAAAAGATTTCTAAATAAACCTGTAAAAACCATTAACAGTAGAATTACTTCCGCAAAGCAAAAATTTCCATTTATGAAATATAAACATGATGAATATACTAGAACTGTTGGGAAAAATGTTGTATGAAATAGAATTACCACTGCATCGCTTCTTGACAAAGCCGTGTTGTGTTTGAAGGAGGAAGATTAAGGAACAATTAGTGGTCATATAATGCATAATTATTTTGTCATCATAGAAATAAGCTAAAAAAAATTGAATAGAAAATTATAGAAGAGTGGAGGACCTAAATCCAAATACATAAATTGCTTGAAGAGGATCTCTCCAGGCTACCAGTTTACCAGTTGGAGGCTCCTTTGCACAGGAAGCCGGCTAGATTATGGGTACCACAGCGGCGCCTATTTCTGCCGTGAAACAGTAATGCTTAAACATTACAGTGTTTCGGTGTGAAGGGCGCCGTAGCTAATGAAAAAACTGGGAAAATAAGACTTAACATCTTATGTCTCAAGGTGACGAGCGTAATTGCAGTGCTGCTCAGAATTTTTGGGTTTTTCAAGAATCCTGAGCGGAACTGCATTGTAATGGGTATGACGTATCAATTATCATCACCTGAACGTCCTGCTCGTCTCGTCCCTTATTTTCATAAAAAAAGATTAGTTAAGAAAGTAAAAACACACTTAATTTAGTTTAATGAAATGGTAATTGCTAGCCTATAAAAATTACAATATTAATTAATATTTCATTATTGCATACGGACAAAACTCTATGATGACTAAATGACAACTCCCCAAGTGAAAACTGATCAGTTTCATCACCTGTCGTATCTTTCACATAAGTCTCGTGGGCTTCTTTAAAGCTCTCGTTACCTATGTATAATTCATTTACATAATTTTTGTAATGTATTTCACAAATTATCAATAAATATTTTAAATTCTACTCCATATCTAAAATAACAGAAGAGATATAACATTGCAAATACATTTCCTATCTGCAGTTCTACATTGACATATTTCTGGCTTGAATTTCGTGCACAAATAAAGCAATCTAATACCAAGCTCTATAATAGAATAAATCATACTTTGTATAAAGTGGACCACGTTCGGGTTTCATCTCTTAAGCTATTAGGAGGACATTGCTTCCTCCAGGACAAGAAAGTTAAAGCTTATCTTGACCAAATGGTACCATTTGTAGGACAAACCTGGATATTTCTGCCAAATGACAGTATCCATTGATTTCTTGATATACTTTTGTTTTATCGGAACATATCCTGTTTAATAGCAATGTTGTTTGTTTTATGTTCAACTTAAAGATTTTGTGTTCTACTTCTAAATGTGTATCTTTTTTATCTCTCTATTTGTTTGATAATTATATTTTAAGTAGTTTTATCTTGTTATTATGATATAATTTTCTAAGTGTTAATCTATGTAGATCAGATTTTGCGTTACCTATTCTAGTTGTTACTAGTGTGTACCTTGTGCATTTGCTGCGCCCATTGGTGCATATATATAATATAATATGTATATGGTTGTGAATGTTTGTGATTTATAAGGATTTTATTTTAGCCCACATATTTAGTCAAAAATTTACTTGGTAAAAATAACTTACTCTTCAGCACTACAAAACCCTTTTTGAGTCTTAGCCACGGCTACAATTGAAAATGAAAAAAATGAAAAAACATTTATTTCTGTAACAAAAATGGTACAAACATAATAGTGGATGTGACCTTCTATTAAGTGAGAAACACCTGTACCAGAAGGCCACGCTTTTTTATTATTAACAATTATTTTCCATAGCACGATCCCTTATCCGAGAAATTTACTTCAGAAGCCTCCCGAGGTTTTTCTTGACATAATCTTAGCAACAAATCCTGGATATGGCTTGGAGTCTTTTCATTGCGGTATGTACTTAGTAATAGTCTTAACAATCCTGGTGTCAGATACTAACGATCAGCCCATCTGACACTCTGAGATTCTCAAAACATGATCGTTTCAGTACCTATGTACTAGTGCATGTAATTCATAATTAATTATTGTACATTGCATTCAAGGTTTCGCGCTTGTTCAAACTTCATCATCCTTAAGACTTTTTTTAACAGTGCCCAACGATTTAAACTGGCTTTGGCACAAAATAATAAATTCCTACTAAAGCCACGGACTAGTACAAAAAGAAGGACTCCGCGCCGTGAGATTAGCAAGTGAAGCACCGTTATGCTAGTGTGTGTGCGGTTACGGGGTATACCAGTTACACAATTTTTTCTCCTCGTATATCCACAAATACTTTTATATAATTGTTTTTACACTTTTTCACAGCGCACGACGGCATTTTAAAAATATTTTATTGCGACGCAAACTGATCTGTCACAGACGATGGCAAATCTCATAATGGCGGCCGATCGGCCTGTATTAGTGTAAGTGTATGCGTGGGGCTATGTATTTACATGTTCTCCGGCCTGTTTTGGTGCCTCACTGTTATGTAAGGTGACACGGAGTCCTTATTTTTTTACTCGTCCGTGACCAAAGCTTATATGTTTTGTACAACAACGTAGGTGTTCGATTCACGAGCTTTTATCCTTTTATCCTTTTTTGTGAAATAATCTTTAAAAAAAAATTATTAAGGCGTGATAACAAGATAATCTTATATTGTTATATTCTTCATGAAAATTTTATTATTAAAAATAACAAAAATTATTAAAATCCAATCAAAAGAATCAAAGATTTGTGCAATTCAAACTAGGAACTAAGTTTTATAATATTTGTGCATTTTTAACTTACAAGGTATTCCACAGATCAATTAAGGTTTCTAAACTAACATGTTATATTTTATAATAAACTTCCAAATGAAATTAAATTATTACCTATTAAAAAATTTAAATGTGTCGTAAAAAATAAATTAACATCTAAGGCCCATTATAATGTGAAAGATTATTTGAATGAAGATAGTTGGAATTAATATTTCTAAATTTATTGTTGATGAATATTGTAACACTCAATTGAATGCTATTGTAACTTTTGTACTTCATCCTGACTTGCACTAAATAACTTATAAAGTTTTACAGTGAATAAAGATTTTTTTAGACTTTGACTTTGACTTTAATATCGCATAAGTAGTATTAAGGTATTATTTATTCATTCAAAATAACATAACTATAAAATAACATAACCAGTGGGAGGCTCCTTTGCACAGGTTGCCGGCTAGATTGTGGGTACCTATCTATTTCTTTTTTTTTATGGAATAGGAGGACAAACGAGCGTACGGGTCACCTGTTGTTAAGTGATCACCGCCGTCCACAATCTCTTGTAACACCAGAGGAATCACAGGAGCGTTGCCGGCCTTTAAGGAAGGTGTACGCGCTTTTTTTTGAAGGTATCCATGTCGTATAGTCCCGGAAACACCGCACAAGGAAGCTCATTCCACAGCTTTGTAGTACGTGGAAGAAAGCTCCTTGAAAACCGCACTGTGGAGGACCGCCACACATCCAGATGGTGAGGATGATATCCTAACTTGTGGCGTGTCGTGCGAAGGTGGAATTTCTGCTGTGAAGCAGTAATGTGTAAGCATTATTGTGTTTTGGTCTGAACGGCGCCGTAGCTAGTGAAATTACTGAGCAAATGAGATTTCACATCTTATGTCTCAAGGTGACGAGCGCGATTATAGAGCCGCTCAGAATTTTTGGGTTGTTCAAGAATCCTGAGCGGCACTACATTGTAATGGGCAGTGCGTATCAATTACCGTCAGCTGAACGTCCTGTTCGTCCCGTCCCTTACTTTCATAAAAAACATACCTACCCTATGTATTTATAGTGTATTATTGTTACCATATTGTTGTAGGCATTTACAATCATATCAATAGGATATCATCCCCACCATCTGGATGTGTGGCGGTCCTCCACAGTGCGGTTTACAAGGAGCTTTCTTCCACGTACTACAAAGCTGTAGAATAAACTTCCTTGTTCGGTGTTTCCGGGACGGTACGACATGGGTACCTTCAAAAAAAGCGCGTACACCTTCCTTAAAGGCCGGCAACGCTCCTGTGATTCCTATGGTGTTGCAAGAGATTGTGGGCGGCGGAGATCACTTAACAACTGGTGTACGCTCGTTTGTCCTACTATTCGATAAAAAAAAAACAATCAATAACGTAAAAAGTTTGACGAACGAACGAACCGACGAAATAATAATTATTGATATGAGTTTTTATTGGCTTTATAAAATTTATTAATTATTTCAGGATTTATAAATGTTGGAAACATTTACTACCCACTTACATTATCTCTGGTACTGATGTCGATGACGTCACATCGCCGCTTTGGTACGGTGTGCAAAACAAGCATCACTAGGATGTAATTATCAATAAATAAACTACGATCTATTTTCAATACGCTTTTATTAGGTTCATTCGTATGTTAGTATGTAACAGAATGTTTGAACATGATTTTGACCACCTTCAAAACGTCGGATTATCTCGAAATTTGGCATACTTATTAAGGACCGATGACAATTCAATATAAAAATCTAAAATATTAAAAATAAATAATAGTTTAAAAAAACTAAAAAATACGCTTCTATAGAAAATCCCACTTAAAAAATAGAAAATAAATCTTAATAAATTTTAATTAAAAATAGTGTAAGAAAAAATGATTTTATTGTAAAAAAAAGCGTGGGGTGCTTTTCAGGATAGTATCAAAATAACTCTTCTACTTCTTCTGTGTTCATAAACCCACGCTTTTTTTTACAATTAAATCATTTTTTCTTACACTATTTTTAATTCAAATTTATTAAGATTTATTTTCTATTTTTTAGTGGGTTTTTCTATAAAAGCGTATTTTTTTAGTTTTTTTTTAAACTATTATTTTTCTATATTATGGATTATGTAAAGGAGTAGTATTTTGATGCTGACTATTATTATTATAATCTTAGATCATTTATACGTCTAGATAGACATTGACAGCTGTGAAAACGTCGAAAAAAAATTGAGTTTAGAATTAACCTCTATTTGAGCAAGTCACGCTCACTATCTCTATCACAACTCACTCACTATCACAAAGTGTCATACAAATCGCGAGTGTAACAAGTAGTTGTCACGCACATTATCTTAATATTCCTGGCCTGTTTTTATCGGTTGTCTAACAGCAAGAGAATCTATCTAGACGTATAAATTATCTAAGAATATAATGACGTAAAATCAATTAAATAATGCGAGTTAAGTACAAAAAGTATTTTTAAACTTTTATTACATCGTCTCAAACTCTTTCGTCTGTGTGTTGCATGTCGCGTGACGGTCGGGCGGCGCCTATAGTTCTCAGCAGCTGACCGTGTAGTGTATAGACTATTACTCATTTATGCCAGTGCTCCACGCTATTTTGTTTGATTTTGTCAGTGTTTAATGTAAATGTTGTTATTTATTAGAGTGAAACTTTTATTCAATATTTTTAACCAGAGCTAAGACACAGAGTTCAATAAAAAAATTAGTTGGGGACTTAGTCTACTTTTATTATTTCCGATTATCATTCCAATTTTAAAATAATTTGTATAAAATTAAGATTGATAAGGCGATTTTAATACCCTTAATGGAATATTATTCCAAAAATTTTTAGTTAAATGGCTATAATGTGAAAAAAAGTTTCACTTTTACATTGTTTTTGGTTTCATAAAACCAGCCAATATTTTTTTTTTATTATATATATATATTATAAGAACTATTAAAGAGACATAGAACAACAGAAGTATTAATAACAAAAGTCATAACGTAACAATGAAAACTTCAAAAACAAAGTAGTGACAGCATGTAACGGTAATGAAACTGCAAACCGTACTGACGCAACAGGAGCGCCAGGGGGTGAAAGGGGTACGGGAGGGAATTTTTTTTATGAAAAAAAGTGACGAGACGAGCAGAACGATCAGCTGATGGTAATTGATACGTCTTACCCATTACAATGCAGCGCCACTCAAGATTAATAAAAAATCCAAAAGTTCTGAGTGGCACTACAACTGCGCTCGTCACCTTGAGACATAAGATGTCTCATTCGCCTAGTAATCACACTAGCTACGGAAACACAGTAATGCTTACACATAACTGCTTCACGGCAGAAATAAGCACCCGAGCACACAGTTGTGGTACCCATAATCTAGCCGGCATCCGGTGCAAAGGTTGATATAGTGTTTGCTCTGCAAAAGAGAGCTGTTCGTGCTATATATCAGCTTGGTTATAGACAGTCTCTCATAGAAAAATTTAAAGAAATAAATATTATGACTGTTCATTGTCAGTACATTTATGAAAATTTAATATACGTTCACAAAAATCGTCACCTTTTTGCTCTTAATAGTGATTTTCATTATTATAACACTAGAAATAAGGGATTACTTGTAACTAATTCTAGTAGGCTTCATAAGATACATAATAGCTTTAAGGGTAAATGTTCTATAATAAAGTCCCAGCCACTGTTTAGGCATTATCTATAAATAAATTTAAATGTTTTATAAAAAAAATGGCTCTGTCGTAAATCCTATTACTCCACAGCTGAATATCTAAATGATCGGACAGCCCGGGACTAGTTTATGATTATTTTATAGCGATAGAAATGACTGTACAATATTGTATATTTTTATTGAAAAAAACGCAAAAAAAGAATGCTGGGAGAGTTTCTTGCGCCGCTTCATCTCTCTCAGAGCGCCATTTGTTTCCGAAGCGGTAGTAGTATCTAGTAGTTATTAGAAATGACATCATAAAGAATTCTAATGGAATCGATTTTGAGAAAAAAAAAAGAAGCCTCCTGGTAAAAGGGTTCTTCACATTCCAGCGATGTCTAGAGACAGTGTGGCCGTGAAGTGTTATAATATTGTGAGTAATTTTAGATAACCTAGTACAGAAACTCCGTACGTTTTATAATTATTATTCAGTACATTCTTGGTGATTAATAGCAGCGACTATCAAACACCATCATTCAATTTGTGGGCCGCGAGTTACCTTTGTACGTATTTAGAATTAATATTGCCTCTATAACTCTGCGAGCTCGTGTTATTCCTAAGGGATTCTGTTGAAATTTATTATAACGTCGCTTATGAAGAAAACTGTTTATCATGAAAATATGCAGAGATATTGTACTTCATAATAATATTTCACAATTTGATTTTTTGTATACTTTATTCCAATATACTTAACATTTGTAATGTTTAAGTGTTAACCCTCACTTCTGGGATTACTTACACAAATAAAATTTAAAAACAAAGTTATGAACGATGCGGGACTCGAACCCGCGACCTCTCGCGTTCCGTGCGAGCGCTCGTCCAACTGAGCCAACCGTTCGAGTGACGTATCGTTGATTAATTTTGTTTTTAACTCTCAGGAATGCAAATATTGGGGTTGAGCAGGTATCAAATGTAAAGTAGATCCTGTAGATGAAGCCAAAACCTGAGAGTTGAACAAAGCATACAAGATTTTTTAACGATATGTCACTCGAACGATTGGCTCAGTTGGAAGTGCACTCGCATGGCCGCGAGAGGTCGCGGGTTGGAGCCCCGTATCGTTCATAAATTTTGTTTTCAAATTTTATTTGTGCAATATACTTGTCTGTCTGTTACCTTTCTACATATAAGCCGCTGAATAGATTAAGATTGGAAATCACCTGTTGAAGTGGTGAAAATGGGATAGAATGTTTTCATTTACATTAACATTTCTCAAATAAGGAATATAAAACTGATTGTATTTACATTTAGGAAGAAATAACGAATATTTCTGAATTTTTATAACAAATAAATGTGTTTGTTTTATAAAAGTTATATTACAAATATGTGTCTTTAGACATTGCTGTTTATTAAATAGTCGAAACTGGTCTAAGGTGTGTCGATAGATCATATTCATATTCACGGACGAGTAAAAAAAGAAGGACTCCGCGCCGTGATATTAGCAAGTGAAGCACCGTTATGCTTGTGTGTGTGCGGTTACGGGGGATACTAGTAACACAATTTTTTCTCCCATAAATAATCATATAATATACATATACTTACATAGTATCGTTTTTACACATTTTCACAACGCAAGACGGCATTTTTAAAATATTTTATTGAGACACAAACTGATCTGTCACAGACGATGACAATTTTCATAATGGCCGCCTATCGGCCTGTAGTAGTATAAGTGTGTGCGTGGGGCTATGTATTTACACGTTAATCGGCTTGTTTTGGTGCTACACTGTTGTTATGTAAGGTGACACGGAGTCCTTATTTTATTTTACTAGTCCGTGATTCATATTATGGAAGATTTAGATTATATGATGACAGATAGATGACAGCTGTCAAAAATTGGTTGGTTCCGTTCCTTAATTTGTTCCTGTAAACTTCAGTTTATGTTTTGCTTAACGACGTTTTTGTTAAACTCAAGCTATTATGTTTAAGGACAGTGTTCTATACTTAGTTTAGTGCTTACGGTCTAAGAAGCAAAGGTGAATTATGTCTATTTGTACAGACTTCAACTTGTAGTCGTAAATATTCGAGCTCCCTCGAGTATCGTCTGCGAGGCCCACCTTAAAACATTTTCGCAGTCAACCTTTACTTAAATTTTTTATCATTCTCGTAAACATTTAGTTTTTTTTGTGTAGTAGCAAAAATTATTTATGAGTTCATATTCGTTACCTAGGAGAAGGCTGTACAAAAACCTATCTGTCACATGGTGCCGAGACATTCAATTTTTTTTTTATGGCAGGACAAACGAGCGTACGGGTCACCTCGTGTTTAGTGATCACCGCCGCCCACATCCTTTTGCAACACCAGAGGAATCACAAGAGCGTTGCCGGCCTTTAAGGAAGGTTGTTGTATCGTCCCGGAAACACCGCACAAGGAAGCTCATTCCACAGCTTTGTAGGACGTGGAAGAAAGCTCCTTGAAAACCGCACTGTGGAGGACCGCCACACATCCAGATGGTGGGGATGATATCCTAACTGGTGGCGTGTCGTGCGAAGGTGGAACTTCATAAAGAGTTCACTTTTAAAAAAGCATTAAAAGACCTTATATAAATAAATAAAGAAGGTTATACAGTACGTAAATCTTGGTAGGTTTTTAAACAATTTGTAATGTTTTTAAAATGACCCTCACTTCTAGGATTAATACACAAATATTAAGATTTCCAAGAGCGGCATTTCAGTGCAATTTCCTTATATGCAAATATTGGGGTTGAGCAGGTTATCAACTGTAAAGTAGATCCTGTAGATGAAGTCACAACCTGAGAGTTGAACAAAGCATACAAGATTTTATGACGATACGTCACTCGAACGGTTACCTCAGTTGGCAGAGCACGGCACGGAACGCCAGAGGTCGTGGGTTCGAGTGTCGCGTCGTTCATAAAATTATGTTTTCAAATTTGATTTGTGTATATATTTTTTAAGTTTTAAAATATACAACTACTTGTTATACCCTTATAATGCATGTCGGTGACGCGACTTTAAATGTTTTTCCTCTCTCGAAAGTACTTAAAGCATCTAAGATGTATTCGTTTCTAGTCAAGAGTACATAAAATTCTTATTAGACTACTCGATCAAACAATATAAGCGAGACTTTAAAATATGGATTTTGTCTTGATATTATAATGTACAAATTGTCAAAATTTTAGTCATGTTCAAGTCAGTCTCATTAGTTGATCTTTTCATCTGGCGTTATTCCACCGTGCAGTTATGAAGGAACCTTAAAGACTATACTCTTAGAAGCTGATGATACCCTGGTAGTTCTTCTGGAAAACAGATAGTTACCCCCCGTAGTAACGTCAGGAAGCATAAATGAGCAATGGTCACTTTCTGAATTCCACCACCGGATATTACCTATGCCATAATTCCACCTGCATCACGTTGGATTCTGGTATTCACAACGGCGTGTTTTGCGAGAAGCCTCTTGCCTCGCACAGCCTTTTTGTTTAATCAATTACCGGCTGCAATTTTCCCGAACTGATATGCCTTAGAGAGCTTAAGAATACTCCGAACTTTAAGGCCGGCAACGCATGTCTCGACCACTCCTGGTGTTGCGTGCAATTTTCCCGAACTGATATGACTTAGAGAGCTTAAGAAAACTCCGAACTTTAAGGCCGGCAACGCATGTATCGACCACTCCTGGTGTTGCGGACAGTGGTGGATTTACACTAGGGGCAGTTGGGGCAAGTGCCCAGGGCGGCAAATTTTTTAGGGCGGCAAAATTTTGAAAGTGAAACATTTTTGTTAGTGATCAAGATTGGCCAATATAATTAATTAATTCTGTTTAATCGACCAATTCGCAATTCAAAAAGTCGGACGTGTTTGCCTGTGAAAAAATTTATGTAATATACTTATGAGTTAACCAAATTTATAATTGTTAGAAAAAACAAATATTTATTCATGTTTTTAGAATATATAACATATCATAAAGTATCTGCAATAGATTAGTTATATTAGTTTTAAAAAATAAAATATGTAAACTATACGTTTATGTAAAATTCCAGTATTGGGGCGGATTTTTTTCCGGTGCCCAGGGGCGGCATTAAGTTTAAATCCGGCCCTGGTTGCGGATGTCCATGGGCGGTTGCCTTATCACTTCTCATTACCTCTTTTTCGTTTGCCTCCCTTATTTATTTATTTATATTTTTACTTATACATAATCCACAGCTCTTCAAAGTTTTAAATAATACATAAAAATATTATCTGACAGACAAAAGGGGATTAACATTTTAAGCGCCTGCATTTTTAAGCAATCGATACTCAGTAAAACACCATGGTTTTTGCACAGATGGTAGCCAATATATATATATATATGTGTGTGTGTGTGTATGTGTGGTGGGAATATGTGTAAGTGTGCTAACTAACATAAAATTGACATCCAAATAAAATCAAACATTTATCTCTCAACTAATATTCTAATAATAACTCATTTTTTAATTTGAATTTATGAAGTGAAAAATATCAACCGAGCTGTACTTAGTATTATAAGGTTTATGTAAGCGCTAATATCCAAAGAAAGAAAGTGGTGAATATTCTGTCGCGGAAAATAAGTTCTTTTTATGAAAATAAGGGACGAGACGAGCAGGACGTTGAGCTTACGGTAACTGATATGCCTTGCCCATTACACTGCAGTGCCGCTCAGGATTGATTGAAAAATCCTAAAATTCTGAGCGGCACTTTTTTTTATGGAATAGGAGGACAAACGAGCGTACGGGTCACCTGTTGTTAAGTTATCTCCACCGCCCACAATCTCTTGCAACACCAGAGGAATCACAGGAGCGTTGCCGGCACTACAATTATTGAGCTTGTCAACTTGAGACATGAGATGTTAAGTCTCAACTCCCCAGTAATTTCACTAGCTACGGTGCCCTTTCGACCGAAACGCAGTAATGTTTACACATTACTGCTTCACAGCAGAAATGCGCGCCGTTATGGTATCCATAAACGAGCCGGCATCCTGTGCAAAGGAGCCTCCCACTATTATAATATTATAATAGGCAGATAAGTAAATTTAATTTTAATTTATATGAAAGTAAATGAAAATTAAATGTGATTAATACAATGGCTCATCGAATTTAATAGCTCAGTTGGCTTTACCGCCAGATACACAGATAACGACTTATCAAATAAGATAATCGCTTCTCGAGCACCATAAAGGCACATTATGTCTTATTTATCGACTGTTAGCTTTACGACTCTGTGTGTTCAACTAGTTTTCACTGTACGCTCGTAATTTTATTCAAAACCTCCAAATTATTCAGACCAGACAGATTCCTCGCAATAAAACCTTTTTGGTTAGAGCGGAGACAATTGTCTTTTGTTTTATATGCTCTTTTTATTTCATTTAAATGTTCTATGCATATAATAGTATTTGATCAGACAGAATTGAGTTATAAAAACCATTTACAAAAAAAAAAAACTCAACATAAAAATTTTCCTTTTATTTATCTTGGTTAAAGATAAATTAATGTATGTTCAAAGGTTTAAAGTTAGTATTTTTGGAAACATTTTCCATTTACTTAACAGACAATATAAATAATACCATATTGGCTGCACGATCAGATCTGTAGGTATCACATTAAGTAATTGGAATCGATTTTTGGTTGCATGTAGTAACTTAGTTATATTGTTATTATCTATATATATAAAAATGAATTGCTGTTCGTTAGTCTCACTAAAACTCGAGAACGGTTGGACCGATTTGGCTAATTTTGGTCTTGAATTATTTGTGGAAGTCCAGAGAAGGTTTAAAAGGTGAATAAATATGAAAGTGTTCGGAATAAAATAAAAACTACAATTTTGTTTTTCCTTTGATGTGTCCCCCGTTGTCCGACATTTGTTTTGTTTGGACATATTTTCTATGAGAGAATTTACTGACGCACGGTTTGACAGTTCTGCTGTAAAACAATTTCATTACAACAACAGGGAGCATAATTTACGAAATAATTCTTGATGTTATGATATATTAAAAATTCATAAAAAACATTATTTTATTTATTATATACAGAACAACGTCTGTCGGGTCAGCTATTGATTTTTTCGTCGAAAAATCATATTCAATGGAATCCATTTTTGGTTGCTTTTTTTTTTATGGAATAGGAGGACAAACGAGCGTACGGGTCACCTGGTGTTAAGTCATCACCGCCGCCCACACTCTCTTGCAACACCATAGGAGTCACAAGAGCGTTGCCGGCCTTTAAGGAAGGTGTACGCGCTTTTTTTGAAGGTACCCATGTCGTATTGTCCCGGAAACACCGCACAAGGAAGCTCATTCCATAGCTTTGTAGTACGAGAATGAAAGCTCCTTGAAAACCGCACTGTAGAGGACCGCCACACGTCCAGATGGTGGGGATGAAATCCTAACTTGTGGCGTGTCGTGCGAAGGTGGAATTCGGCGGCAGGAATCAGGCTCTTCGGAACACTACCCGTGATAAATGCGGTAGAAGACACACAATGAAGCGACGTCTCTACGCAACGCCAAGAGATCCAGCCGTTCATAGAGCACTGAGTCCCCGACAATTCGAGCTGCTCTACGTTGCACGCGGTCAAATGGATCGAGCAGATACTGGGGTGCGCCAGACCAGAGATGACAGCAATACTCCATGTGTGGCCGGACCTGCGCTTGTAGAGCGCTAGAATGTGGGCCGGCTTGAAGTATTGCCGTGCTCTATTGATGACGCCCAGCTTCTTCGAAGCCAATTTGGCTTTGCCCTCCAGATGGCCACGGAATTGGCAATCGCTCGAGATTTCGAGACCCAGTAATCCGATACTAGGCGCGGCTTTAAGAGAAGTGTTCTCGAAGAGCGGTGATACGACAAATGGGTTTTTTTTTAGTGGTAAACGCGCAAACTTGAGTCTTCTGGGGGTTAAATTGGACAAGGTTCAATTTACCCCATTCCGCGACCTTCTCGAGAGAGGACTTGATAGAAGACACAAGTTTCTCCCGGCACTGGTCGACGATTTCCCGAGAGAGACCTGCATGGCCCGTGTATACGGCATCACCAGTGCTGTCGTCCGCATAGCAATGTATGTTGGAGGTGTCCAACATATCATTGATATGCAGAAGAAACAGCGTAGGAGATAGCACACAGCCTTGGGGCACTCCAGCATTCACGGGCTTCGGTTTCGAGCAATATCCGTCGACAACGACCTGTATGCTACGCCCAGTGAGGAAGCTGTAGGTCCACTTGCACAAGCTCTCGGGAAGCCCAAATGATGGAAGTTTTGAAAGGAGCGCCTTGTGCCATACACGATCAAAGGCCTTCGCTATATCCAGGCTAACTGCCAGGCCTTCCCCCTTGCTTTCAATAGCCGCCGCCCATCTATGTGTTGGTATACCAGAAGATCACCTGCCGAACGTCCATGGCGAAAGCCGTACTGTCGGTCGTTGATCAACTGGTGACCCTCTAGGTATACTAAAAGCTGGTGGCTAATTATGTTCTCCATGATTTTAGAGAGCAGGGAGGTGATAGCAATAGGCCTGTAGTTCGCCGGATCCGAACTGTCTCCTTTTTTGCTTGTGGTAACTTAATTATATTGTTAAAAATATACAATTAAAATCAAATAAAAATGTTGCTTTCTTTTTATATTATGGAAAAGGAGGACAAACGAGCGTACTGGTGTAAAGTGATCACCGCCGCCCACCTTCTATTGCAACACCAGAGGATTCACAGGAGCGATATCGGCCTTTAAGGAAGGTTTTTTGTCGAAAAATCATATTAATTGGAATCCATTTTTGGTTGTTTATATATAGTAACTTAACTATCTTGTTACAAATATGCAAGGCGGCTGGTTGCAGAGGTTTCTTCTAGAGGGATTTTAGTAAATATTGACACACTTCTACATAATTTATCTTGCCCCAAAAAGCATTCCTATTTCCTGTACATCGACAAGACAACGATATATTTAATACGATATACATACTTAAATGTACATTTTAATACCTGTATAAACATCCAAAGCTTGGAAGTAAATACCCATATTCATTTTTTTATGAAAGCGGACGACAAACAAGCAAACGGGTCACTTAAGTAAGTGATCACCTCAGCCCATAGTCTCTTGTAACACCAGAGGAATCACAAGAGCGTTGCCGACTTTATGAAGCGTCTAATAAACGTACATCATCATTATCATCAGCCGGATGAAGTCCACTGCTGGACAAAGGCCTCTCCCAAAGATTTCCACGACGATTGGTCCTGCGCTGCCCTCGTCCAACGTATTTCGGCGATCTTGACCAGATCGTCGGTCCATGTTGTGGGGGGCCGATTAACACTACGTCTTTCGGTATGTGGTCAACATTCGAGCACTTTACTGCCCCAACGGTCATCTGTCCGTCGAACTATGTGCCCTGCCCACTGCCACTTCAGTGTCGCAATCATTTGGGCTTTTACTTTGCTCCTCTTAAGGATCTCCTCATTTCTGATTCGATCTCGCAGGTAAACTCCGAGCATATGTATTAAAAAATGAACAAAACATTGGTACGTTCTGGGCCAGGATCGAACCGGGGACTCCGAGGTGAGAGTCAACGGTTCAACCTATTGAGACACCGAGGCTTTAAAAATCAAATAAGTAATAATAGCACCTACCGGGATTCGAACCACTAGCTCAGTAAGCTGGGACACTGACCACTGAGGTATATGTTTCTTCGAACAAATATTACATAAAATCAAATCCAAAATATTTTATTTCAAAGGTAAATTACGTTACACTTATAAAATTTTATAAACAAAATTTTATGAACGATGCCGGTATCGAACCCACGACCTCCGGCGATCCGTGACCGTAGAGCACCGGGCTCTAACCAGTTGAGCTAACCGTTCGAGAGTTGAACAAAGCAAACAGAATTTTATAACGAGGCGGTACTCGAACGGTTAGCTCAATTGGTTAGAGCACCGGCACGGAACGTCGGAGGTCGTGGGTTCGAATCCCGTTCATAAAATTTTGTTTTTCAAATTTTATTTGTGTATTAATCCTAGAAGTGAGGGTTATCGCTTTAAAAACATAACATATTGTTCACATTACACTTAAAACATGTCTTTTTATCATACAGGTCATTTGGAAGTCAGATTTCCTTAGAGAAGAACGAACGAGAAACTCTGAGATTCCTCTTTTAAAAATAGAATGGCATTACAAGTTTTTCTTTTTAATTTTACAAATCATTTCAATTACAATATATGCAAAGTGAAAATCAAATCAGTTTCCCTATCAATGTTAAATTAAATGAATAAAAACTTGATATCTTCTTTAATTATGATATATTAGGTAACTTAAATTATTATTTGGCGTTTAGTTAAACCTAAGCAACATTAATTTCCCAACCCTTGGCAATCAGATTACGCGGAGATGAGAATTTATAATTTTGAACGTTAATGAATTTAGCTGCCTGTACTAGGTATATCATTCAAAAGATTTTGCCTGCACAAACTATTATTTCTTTTTCCCGACTACATTTGCCAGTGGGAGGCTCCTTTGCAAAGGAAGCCGGCCAGATTATGGGTACCACAACGGCGCCTATATCTGCCGTGAAGCAGTAATGTGTAAAGATTACCGTGTTACGGTCTGAGGGGCGCCGTAGATAGTAGAAGTACTGGGCAAATGAGACTTAACATCTTATGTCTCAAGGTGACGAGCGCAAATGTAGTGCCGCTCAGTATTATTGGGCTTTTCAAGAATCCTGAGCGGCACTGCATTGTAATGAGCAGCGCGTATCCATTACCATCAGCAGAATGTCATGCTCGCCTCGACCCTTATTTTCATAAAAAAGCGTATAACTTTTTAGTAAGTTTGTTTGTAAGGCCGTTTAAAGTTTTTAATTTTGAATAACTTCACTTGGGTTTATTAATAATACAATCACAGTCTATGGACACCAAAGAGGATGTTAATACTACATAATAAGAGAAACGTGCAGCCATTTGACATAAGTTTGAAATAGTAGTAATTACAGTATCGCGATTGGCCACGAAGTATAATCCGGCTAAGTTTGAACGTAGCGAACAGTTGCTTAAAACGTAGTTGATTTTAGCTATCTCCTTTTTTACAAGATTATATCCGTCATCTGTCAATCTATCAATGACTGCACGCTTCACGCAATCGAGTGAATCGCTTTTTTCTTAGAGATTTGCGCTAGGCGGATTGACACATCCTAACGAGTCCTAGTAACACCGCGTCCAGAATTGATCTATTGTGTTCGCCACTCATACTTATAGCTCGTCGGCCAAGGATGGTGTTACGCTTATGCATTAGTTGGGCCGTAATTGCAGAGGACATGAAGAGGCGTTTCATCGGCCTCAAGGTAAAATCTGCAAGTTCTTTCGTATTTTATTCACACTGAGGTGCTTTTTAGGCAACAGTGCCCGGTTAGCATCCTGGTGAGTATGCATAGGTTTTCCTGATCAATAATAGGGCTTCATTCGCGTTTCTGTTATTGAATGCCTTTATAAGTGCTTTGAAATGGTCTAAAACTGTTGATTTGCTCCAGTGTTTAGGTTCCTCCAGTCAAATATATATGAAACAGCTATAAGATCATGATTGCGTTAAATATAGTATAAAATAGTACAATCAGAGTACGATATATAAATAAAAATAACAATTGCAGAGTCGTTTAATGTAGGCGATTATTTTATTGAAATATTTTAAGATTTACGAGATTATAATATCTAATTTGATGAAATGAGCGCAACGAACACAGACACATTTGCTTACTCAAAGAAAACGGAGCTTTGAAGAGATTTAAATAATAGTATCAAGTGAAGGCTGTTTCGCGTAAATCAAGCTTTGAGTCTAATCTAATTGGATATATCGCTTGGAGGGCAGTTAAAGTTGATTGAAGGCTCTATGTGTTCGTAGCGACTCTGCTACGGCTAATCACTAGTTACTGACGTTTGCGTGCAAAATGTGATTAAATCTGCGACTTAAGGTAAAACCGTAGATAATTTATACCTCTAGATAGACAGCTGTGAAAACGTCGAAAAAATAGAGGTGAACTGTTAAGCTCTCTTTACAGCAACGGACGCACATTAATACAAAGTGGCATACGTATTGCAAGTGTAAGACGTAGCTTGCTATAAGCCTGGCCTGTTTTCATGCGTTACCTAAAACTACGCGCGTATTTCAAGAAATTTCACTTAGTTTTAAGTCATCACCGCCGCCCACATTCTCTTGCAACACCAGAGAAATCACAAGAGCGTTGCCGGCATTTAAGGAAGGTGTACGCGCTTCTTTTGAAGATACCAATGTCGTATCGTCCCGGAAACACCGCACAAGGAAGCTCATTCCACAGCTTTGTAGTACTACTAGTGTCACTAGTTTTATATTAAATTGGCGATAAAACAACATTTACTTACACAAATTGGTTTGCATGTGCCTGCTTCCAATTGTCGGCTTAGTACTTTTTCCCCCATGCATATTAAATTCCACCACAGTAATTATGGATTAAACTCGCCCCTGCAGCTAATATTACAATTATATAATAATACTAGCTGACCCGGCAAACGTTGTTTTGCCATATAAAGTATAATTCACGCGATAGTTTTATAAGTAATAAAATATTGCCTATATTATAGCCTGTACATCATTTTATTCTATTGTCAATAGTTTTTGCAGCGCACGCAAAAATAGGTTTTCGATTTTACACCTTGTGTTACAAAATAGCAATTTTATTACGGATCCCTAATTTTGAAAAAAAAACATAGTCTATAGCCTTCCTCGATAAATGGACTACCCAACACTGAAAGAATCATTCAAATCGGACCAGTAGTACCAGAGATTAGCGCGTTCAAACAAACAAACAAA
The DNA here is from genome assembly GCF_905404315.1 of Leptidea sinapis. Classification (NCBI taxonomy): domain Eukaryota; kingdom Metazoa; phylum Arthropoda; class Insecta; order Lepidoptera; family Pieridae; genus Leptidea; species Leptidea sinapis. Next base: position 3,055,462 of record NC_066299.1, read on the forward strand.
CAAACAAACACTGCAGCTTTATAATATTAGTATAGATAATATTTTTAATGTAGATGAAAACAAAATTTACACTGCTTTCGAAAAATTGTAGATTTCAGATTTTACAATATCACTATATATAGTATTTAGTACAGTAATGTTGTGGTTACCTATAATTTAAGTAAATTTAAAAAATCTTTATATATATACATAATGAAAATAAACTTTGTTTGAGGCTCTTTCACGTCTAAACCACTGATCGTATCGACATGAAACTACCACCATTCGATGGGAACTTATCCTAGATGGTTTATGCCTACTTATTTTTTGAATTCCTACGTTCCTTCATTAATTTATTTCCTTTTTAAATTCGCCCAGCGAAGCGGGCGGGAACGAGTAGTTTTATTACATTTGTTAGTGCATCAGTTAATAAATTGTATTTAGTTGGTAAGCCTTTGTAAATAAATAAATACTTTAATAGTAGTTTTTAAGAATCCTGAGCGGCACTGCATTGTAATGGGCAGGGAGTATCAATTACCAACAGCTGAACGTTCTGCTCATCTCGTCCCTAATTTTCACAAAATAAAATTCATCTAGTGTGTGTTTACTGGTTTTTTTCCACTTAACTTATTTTATTAATATTTACCTTGAAACAAGAAAAATAATTGATTTAAAGGTATTTTTATACTATCACGGCTCACATAATATTATTTACTAATTAGAATAAATAAACGTTCCTCCAAAATTAATAAGAAAAAATGCCCATTCGTTGTTTGTAGTACCACAATCTAGGACTAATCTGGGTCAAAACGCAACTATTTCTAGGCTTTGCAAGTCATATAAGTCACTGGCCAAATTCCGCTTGCTCAATATAAAAAGATAATGCTAAATTTACACGTGTGACTTAGAAACATTGTTTTCATATTTTCATTTTTATTTTAAATTATATATTACAATATTTTTAGATTTTAGTTCATAAATTGTTAAAATTACTGTCCTATAAACGTAGTAAAAATTATGAATGCTGTGGTAGCTTATAAGTGAATTAACTCTTATCCATATTATTATTATTATATTATAAGTTTAAGTAGGTATGTAAAGAGTGTAATTTATTAGTTGCCCAAATATATAAATAAATATTTTCTCAATAAGTGAATATTGTAATATTCTTCTTAGAAATAAAGTTCTTAAATCGTAAATCGTACTTGTGTGGAAGCCTATAGAGTAAATTCTTGTAGTCATATTACTTGGCATTCGCTTACTTCACTCAAAGACAAATATTTGTACGTAGAGATCGAATGTCTGTTAGGGTTGAGCTTTAAGTCAATGAATAGCTGGCACTCAAGGGACGTTGAGGACGAAACGATTTTCATTATGAAGTTACTTTATGCGTTTATCTGGAGAGGTTGATGTATTTTATTCATTCACTTTACGAAAAATGATGGTTTAGAAAATGTGTTATAAAATTATTGAGACTCTTGAGGCCTTTTAAGGGTTATGTGCCTTTTTTATAACAATAATCTGTTACCACTACATCTTAGAAGAGACTCGAATGATATTAGGTTTTTTGTAAAAATTGCCCAAAGTGCGGTGGATTGTCCTGAACTCCTCGGCGTGATTGCGTTACGAACTCCAATTCGAACACTAAGAAAGCATGATCTACTTTACGTACCTACCAGTCATTCTCAATATAGAATAAACAGTTACATACTGCGCGTCACCAAACTGTTCAATATGTATAATTGTGATAGCCGATTTGATATTTTTAGTGGTAGTATAAAAAGCATAAAAAGTGCGTTCGCAAATGATTTTACGAAATCAAAAAATGTATCATAAGTGTATCTTTATATCTGTATATGTATAAGTGTTTCTATTCTAAATCTATATTTATGGTTAGACTAAGCAAATTTATTTCTATATGTGGAAGATTGTAATTGGCATTAAGAATTATGTTTACTTGACCGATTTGTAAATGTTGCTGTAAGCTCCCCAAATAAAATAAAATAAGGGACGAGACGTTCAGGACGTTCAGCTGATGGTAATTGATACGCTCTGTCTATTACAATGCAGTGCCGCTCAGGATTCTTGAAAAACCCAATAATTCTGAGCAGTAGTAATACCTTGAGACATAAGATGTTAAGTTTGATTTACCCAGTAATTTCACTAGCTACGGCGCCCATCAGACCAAAACACAATAATACTTTCACATAACTGCTTCACCGCAGAAAAAGGCGCCATTGTGGTACCCATAATCTACCCGGTATTAGTAAAAGTAAGTAAATAAGTATAGGGAAATGTCTGAAAACTATACAATTGTAATGAAATCATAAAAAAAGAGTCTTTATGCAAGGATTTCTATAGGCTGTCTAAATTTAAATAAAGTTACAACTACACTAGGAAATATACGCATAATCTGTAATTACTTATTTTTGAATTTAAATATAAACTGTAGAAATGGCGTAGTGAAATTATCTATGTGTAAATAATATAATTATGACTACATAAACTTAAAACTATCATTACGTGGCAGCATTTCGGCGTTAGCTAGGCTAATCCGTTGACCGAAATAGCTGCCAGCGCTTGGGTTTCCAGTAGCCTTATTGAGGCGCGAAGATAGTATTTTGAACATTCTCCGCGCCTCTGGGCCCCACGAGCAAAGTGTCTCGACACCAAATAGCACAATCATATATGACTCACTAAGACATTTAGTTTTAATTTTATGTTGTCATACTATTGTAAATATAGATGATTCCTGATTCCTGCCGCCGAATTCCACCTTCGCACGACACGCCACGAGTTAGGAGATCATCCACACCACCTGGATGTGTGGCGGTCCTCCACAGTGCTGTTTTCAAGGAGCTTTCTTCCTTGTACTACAATGCTGTGGAATGAGCTTCCTTGTGCGGTGTTTCCGGGACGATACGACGATAGGGTACCTTCAAAAAAAGCGCGTAAACTTTACTTAAAGGCTGGCAACGCTCTTGTGATTCCTCTGGTGTTGCAAGAGAATGTGGGCGGCTGTGATCACTTAACACCAGGTGACCCGTACGCTCGTTTGCCCTCCTATTCCATAAAAAAAATGTTATAAGATTTGTATTGTTTGAATAATAAATCTTAACCCATGTGTCTTTATCAGCAGTAAACAAGATTAATATTATTTATGTCCGTAAACTAACCATAGAGTTCATCAGCGATCTTATTTTGGGTAAGAAAGTTTCACCAAGTACCCAGACACAACATTAACTTATCGCTTAACATGTAACCTACGCAGAGATTGGATTGCGTCCAACAAAACTTACATGAAAGTAAATTATTGCAAAACAAATTAGATCGGGGGCTAGATACAGATTTTGTTTATTTATATAAATTAATTAAGATACTTCAGTAACGACCGTTCCTAATATTCAGTCTATCTCCCGTTGTGGCCTACTTGAGATAAAAATTGTAACTATCGTTAACTTTTCGGTCCCAATAAACTTATCGACGGTAATTCACCTTATCCGTACACGCTGTCTGTCAATGGGAGGACGCATAGCTTACCAGCGATAGAAGTTTGTATGGAAATTGCAATTCAAGCGTCCCAATATAAGGCGACAAGAATGACTGATCGGGTATATTGGGACAGCTTCCGATTATTGACAGCTCACTGACAGTAGGAGGTAGTAATTTATCTCTATCTGTAGATAGTATATTGGGAACGGCTGTAAGAGAGTTTGGAAAGGGTAAAACCTTAGATAATTTATACGTCTAGAGATAGACTGTGACAGTTGTGAACATATCGAAAAAAATAGCGGCAAACTGTTAGCGACTATTTTCAGCAACGCACTCCTACTAAAAGATACCCAGTATCAGCTCGATCCATTTGATCGTGTGCAACGCAGAGCAGCTCGAATTGTCGGGGACCCAGTGCCCTGTGAACGGCTGTATCACTTGGCGTTGCGTAGAGACGTCGCTTCATTGTGTGTCTTCTACCGCATTTATCACGGGGAGTGTTCCGAAGTACTGTTTAACCTGATTCCTGCTGCCAAATTCCACCTTCGCACGACACGCCCCAAATTAGGATGTCATCCCCACTATCAGGGTGTGTGGCGGTCCTCCACAGTGCGGTTTTCAAGGAACTTTCTTCCTCGTACTACAAAGCTGTGGAATGAGCTTCCTTGTGCGGTGTTTCCGGGACGATACGACATGGGTACCTTCAAAAAAAGCGCGTACACCTTCCTTAAAGGCCGGCAACGCTCTTGTGATTCCTCTGGTGTTGCAAGAGAATGTATGTAGTAATAGCCGAATTCGGTCCGAGATTTCTAGATCTGTATTTCCACGGGTACGGATCGGACTCTCTAACTGGCCAATTATTATATTGGTCCGAGCTTTTGTGGATTTGACAAATAATGTCTTAGATGTAGTAAACTTGACTAGAAGTAATGAACTTGAACAAAATAGTACCTAAGTAATAAATAAGAAATATAAGTGTAAGTTAATCACCGATTCAGAAAAGTTCCCAGAAAAAGTGAACAGAACACAAAAATAATAATTTTACTAATTGTTTGGCATAATTTGCTGAAAAACCTTGTAATTAAGAATAAGAAAGTATATTGCGTTTGTAACTTAACCTTAACATAGGTCAAAACAGATAATGAGGTGTATAATCGAACAAATAAACGAAACATAATTATAGTTTTGCTGGCCGGGATAAAACGACATAATTGTACTTAAAATACCACACATAACGTAATTGTTAACTTAAATGCTGGAGACTGATCGATTTCGTTCTTTTTCGTGGCATAACTGTCAAACCATGATAATAATTATGACGTTACTGTAATTTTATAGTGTTGGGGTGTGTCAATAGATGGCGCTGCTTGGCATCGGATCGCTGCGGGCCATTCATTGGTTACTGAAATGTTTTTACGATTTGTACAAAGAACAATTATCACGTTCTCCTGATCTTTCTTCTTCTTGCAATATAATAATAGTTCACTCTATTTGGCAGAAGGCGAATACGAGACAAGCGTAAGATCTCCTAATTGAATGTGGGTTAATAAAACCAGCTTTAACGTTTACACTGCGAATAAAACATACAGTTTTAACCATGAATAACCAGTAAAATTTAATTAAAACCGGATGCATGTCTTGTTTAAGTATGAGTTTTTCAGTTAGGTAGTCTTATAAGTACAGTGTAGAAGTACAACCACATACGTGTGTGTTACGTTAAGCAGACTTGGTCGCTTACTATGGCTCTGATAAGAAAGCTCATCGTCGCTCAGAGGGCTATGGAGAGAGATATGCTCGGAGCTTCTCTGCGAGATTGAATCAGAAATGAGGAGATCCGTAGTAGAAACAAAGTCACAGACATAGACCAAATGTTTGCGAAACTGAAGTGACAGTGGGCAGGGCACATAGTTCGATGGACAGATGGCCGGTGGGGCAGAAAATTCCTCGAATGTCGATCACGAACCGGAAGACGCAGTGTTGGTAGGCCCCTCACAAGATGGACCGACGATCTGGTCAAGATCGTCGGAATACGTTGCACGAGGGCAGCGCAGGACTGATCATCGTGGAGATCTATGAGTGAGGCCTTTGTCTAGCAGTGGACGTCTTCCATATGATGATGATGATGATATTATCGTCATTGGCTGACGTTACCACTTAATATCAGGGGCATCTTTTGTGCATGTTCCTATAAATAAAAATATGTATAGCTACCTGCTTGCATCTGAACCTCCGGGCCAAATCGTCTTACAGCTTCGACAGCTATCACGGCAGCAGCTTGATGCAAGCCGTGAGCTAGAAGCTGAGCTATCGTCGCTGCAATAGCTACTCCCCAGCCCCATCCTCCCTCCGGGTAATAGTGCCTGGTGAGGGTCAACAGCTGCCTTGGGTCTAGCTTCGCCTGTCGCGCTGGTGGTCCACTCGCTTCCAACACCAGGGGCAGTGACCTGGTTCGCAGTAGCGGCGCACCGCCCGACGACCAAGACTCTTCCATCAAAACAAGCGCGCATCCTGCGCCTGTGACGTCATCACCGCCACAAAGTCACACTCATGTTTGTAGTCACAAATTGCTAACGAGATGTTCTACGCGATATGCCAAGATCACCATTCAACTTACAATACAAGTATACCGAACTGTCAAATGACGTAGATCTAGATTTATTTTCCACATCTAGCACCAAATTAAAAATAACCTTAACTAATAAGTTCTTCTAGTTTGTATTATAATTGTAGTTAAGATAGTTTTAAAGCGTATAATTAAATTATATCAATAATTCTACGAAAATTTGTAAACTTTTAAGTAGCCTTCATTAGTTTGAATTGTTTTATAAATTATAATTGTAAGCTATAAGTCTCCAAAATAATAATAAATAAAAAATAAAATAAGTATTATACACTTATGGAGTTCTTTTAACTGTTTTTTTTTGTGTTTTGAACTAGAGAACAAACAAGTCCTATAATCAAAAAAAAAAAAAAGAAAAGCAAAATTGTTGGTTTTATTTAATTCCGTGCATTTTCATATTTATTCACCTTTTAAACCTTCCCTGGACTTCCACAAATAATTCAAGACCAAAATTAGCCAAATCGGTCCAGCCGTTCTCGAGTTTTAGCGAGACTAACGAACAGCAGACTGTTTAACCTGATTCCTGCCGCCGAATTCCACCTTCGCACGACACGCCACAAGTTATCATGAAGGATATCATCCTCACCATCTGGATGTGTGGCGGTCCTCCACAGTGCGGTTTTCAAGGAGCTTTCTTCCATGTACTACAAAGCTGTGGAATCAGCTTCCTTGTGCGGTGTTTCCGGGACGATACGATATGGCTACCTTCAAAAAAAGCGCGTACACCTTCCTTAAAGGCCGGCAACCTTCCTCTGGGCGGCGGTGATCACTTAACAGCAGGTGAACAACAACCCGTACGCTCGTTTGTCCTCCTATTCCATAAAAAAAACAGCAATTCATTTATATATATAGATGTGACATACTGTGTTTTATGTTCTATCTGGGTTACCAAATAATATATGAAACATGAAATATTGAAGTTTCTTTAATCTAGTTGAAGTGAAAGCGTAACTCTCTGTCCGCCCACGATTACAGTAAATACAGAATTTCGATTGGCAATCGAGAAAATTATAAAAATAAGAGAGTTGAGACCAACTCTCAATCGAAAATGATGTGATATATGTTCGAGTCTAAATGTAATAGCGTCTAGAGATACGAATGCGATATGTATATTTTTATGTAATATTTTTTTAAATATAAAATTGAGTATATTATATTTATTATGGTTCTTCTATTTGTTTTTTTGCCATATAAAAGTACCCGCGCCCGCTTATTGTATCATTGTCATATTAAGTTTTTAAATATCTCTCCTCCCTCAGAGTTCTTATTTTGGGTCTAGATCAATTTGTATGTGTTTAAACATATTTTTTTAAATATATTAAATCATATGTGCAGTCTCCGATTTTGATTTCTGATATTGCATGCAGCCTCTCTAAGAAGAAGAAGATAAACAATACCAATTCAGAACTTTATATATTCTGGTCAGATTCAAAGAAAGTGTTGTTGAACACTTAGCTGGTACTCAATCTGCATTAGTCAAATAAGTAGTTTTTCTTTTTATTTTCGTTTCTATTCTATCAATAAATAAGTTAGATTAATAATTTGTACTTTCATTTCTTATTTTGTTTTAATGTAGCAATTGTATTAGATCTATTTTTCAGAAGTTATTTGGGAGTATTTTTGGTAATTTTGATGTTCACCATAATTGATATATATATTTATAAGATACATAATAGCTTTAAGGGTAAATGTATACACTTCTATCATAAAGTCCCAGCCACTGTTCAGGCATTATCTATAAATAAATTCAAATGTTTTATGAAAAAAATGGCTCTGTCGTAAATCCTATTACTCCACTGCTGAATATCTAAATGATCGGACAGCCTGGGACTAGATTGTGATTATTTTATAGCGATAGAAATATTGTATATTTTTATTGAAAAGAGCGCAAAAAAAGAATGCTGGGAGAGTTTCTTGCGCCGCTTCTTCTCTCTCAGAGCGTCATTTGTTTCCGAAGCGGTAGTTGTATCTAGTAGTTATTAGAAATGACATCAAAAAGAATTCTAAAGGAATAAATTTTGAGAAAATAAATGCCTTTTATGCCTTTTATTGTCCTAAACTTTAGAACTATTAATTGTAAGATTAAGAAAATTTTATTGTATATAATGTGGTGTGCTTTAATAAATAAATAAATATAAGCGATTTACTCGATTGTATGAAAAGTGCAGTCATTGATAGAATGACAGATGACGGCTATAATCTCGTTAAAAACGGAGATTGCCGAAATCCACTAACTTTCAAGCAACTGTTCGCTTTCAAACTTGGGCTAGGGTTACTATGAATGCGAGTTCTGACGAAAATTTGTTCTGACGAGTTCTGACGGATTCGTCAGAAGAAACAAACGCCTGGTATCCAATGACAGTGTTTACACTGGCAACGACGAACGCGTCAGAACATGCACGACGTCGTCAGAACCACTCGAGCGTTCAAACGAGTTTGATTATTTCGCACGACCTGCGTCTGCGAATTTCGAGTGATTTGGTTTCCACCATGGATAACGATAAATTGATCAGTCTCGTGTACGAGAACAGGTGTTTGTTGGATATGAGAGACAAAAATTATAACAACAGATATATTTCTCGGCAAAAGTGGGAGAAAGTTGCTACAGAACTCAAGAATCCTGAGCGGCACTGCATTGTAATGGGCATGTATCAATTACCATCAGCTCAACGTCCTGCTCGTCTCGTCCCTTATTTTCATTAAATAAACAATATTCATTATAATATGAATCAGTACTCCCCAAGTCAAGCGAAAGTAAAAAAGTTTTACTTTAAAAATCTTGAGATTATGGATTTGTTATGAAACAATATAAGCTCTTTAGTTCAAAAATTGGAGATGAAATTTTAAACAGTTATTAGTCATTTATAAACAGATTTTAATTAGATACCTTAAAATTGAAAAATAAAAGTTATTAAAAAATATATATTAGAAGTAATAGAATTACTCTCTGTCCACCCACTGTCAATGTAAATACATCATTTCGATTAGCTATAGAGAAAATTACAGAAATAAAGAGTCTCAATCGAAAACTATGTGACAGCTTCGAGTCTTATTGTAATAGTGTCTCGTGTCTTAAAGATATAGAATAGTGAAGTAACCCCGTCTAGTCACACAAATAAATATCTCACACTGAGAACTTTGCTCAGACCTTACTTACGTAAAACATTGAGTGTAAGCTTAGCATCAGGGGCGTGTACACCATATAAAAGGCAGTGACGGATTAACGGCCGTTTCCAATATTCAGTCTATCTCTTATTTGAGATAAAAATCGTAACTATCGTTGACTTTTCTGTTCCAATAAACTTATCGACGGTAACTCACCTTATCTGTACACGCTGTCTGTCAATGCGAGAACGTATAGCTTACCAGCTATAGAAGTTTGTATGGAAATTGCAATTCACGCGTCCCAATATAAGGCGATAAGAACGGGTATATTGGGACAGCTTCAGATTATTGACAGGTAATTACTGACAGTACAAGGTAGTAACTTATCTCTATCTGTAGATAGTATATTGGGAACGGCCGTTAGACTACTTGATGCCCTAAGCAATCCATGCCTGTGGGCCCCCCTATCCGTATGTCAACTAGAATCGGTCTTTAAACCTTTATCGCCTATAACATCAGTTTTTTTTTAAATAAGGTGATGAGTTGTAACGCACTTTAGAAGTGGAGTAGGTGCGACAACAATAAAAACCAAAGCATAATTTATTTATTTATTGAAATGCGCGTTGCGGCTTTTCCGAGCATTGAATTCACGAAAGATAGTATTAACGTCTAACGTTTTTAACATATCGGACTCCATGTCGACTTAGAACGCGCGAATTTTCAAATTAGTCCTAGAACCTTTTTTTGGTGTGGTTATTGGTGACGTGAGAGTGAGACGTGAAAGCTGTTTAGATAAAACGAGAAAGCAAAAGTATTAATTCGGTTGAGCAAATGGTCCGGACACTATATGACAATCATTTCCATTGTTAGACCTCAAAACCAAGCGCTATCGGACAAAAGCGCAACCTTGATGGAAAAAGCCAATGCACGCCCCTGCTTAACATAACCTTTGATTTTGATTTTATACTCATTTGACTGCTGAAATTAGTTCAGTAAACCCAATATGCACAAGTCAAGGTCGCGTATTATCATACTCAGCAAAGTTTAAGCACGTTCAATAGATCTCACTGTCGCCCTTATGCAGGAGTTAACTGGTGGCATGTGAGCGACAACGAAGGATCGTCCATTCTTGTACAGCACTGTTGTTGTAGGTACAAACTTGGTTCTGTTCTCACTCAAAACTTATATTTATATAGATATTTCTTGCTTTTATTTTTGGACAAATGTCTAATTTGGATTATCTACTTATCAAAACTAATATTATAAAGAGGAAACATTTGTGTTTTTGTATGTATGTGTGTAATGATTTCACAAAAAAAACTACTGGATTGATTTAAAAAATTCTGTCACCATTAGAGAGCTGCGTCTTCACTGAGTGACATAGGCTGTATTACATTTTCAAAACGAATTTGGATCTCTAATAAAAATGCAATAATGTAAAACTAGGTGTGAAAGAATTACTCAAAAAAAAACTTTCATCGCGTGCGCTGCGGAAATTATTGTAGACCAAATAAAATGCTCTACAGTATTATAGAACGCATCAATATCTTAATAAAAGTCCGCGAGACCATATGACCAACTACTGTAGTTATGCCACTGTAAATACTTTTTTAGATTTTATAAGTTGATAAAAGTGCCGACAATAATCATAACATATTATTCATACCTATACCATTCTATATTAATCCTTATCCTGTATGGCATATTATTAAAGACCATTTCAATACCTACATAATACTTTTTTAAGTTATTAAAATCGGACATTTCATTTAAAAGATATGACGAATTTAAAAATGTCAATATAAAGAAAATAATGCAATAAAACTTTTATTTTAACAAAAATAAATCGGTAATCGGTAAAAACGCGAGTGAAACCGCGACGCATCGCTAGTACTGTATAAAATGTAATGCTACTTAGGTATTGAAGCATACATATCATAATATACCCTTAAACGAGCAATTCTTGTATTCGAGCAATTCTTCTGAATCTCGGAAACGGCTCCAACGATTTTAATGAAATTTAGTATACTGGTAGCTTCGGGGCGCGAAATCGAAACTCAACAACTATATACAAGACTCTAGCTCAGATCCGGAAAGCAGAAGACCCCGGTTCGAATCCAGATGTCCCCTATTAGTTTTTTTTGTTCAAGTTTTGTATATTCTTAAAAATTCGAGAAAGGCTCGGTCGTCCAGATATTTATAATTTTATAAATTACCTGTTTCTTACCTATAAGTATACATAAATTAGGTATTTGTAAATTAAAAAAACGTGTTACTACTGTTATGACTAATTGTATTTCTAAGTTTTAATGTACACTGGAAACACACAACTATAAAATTATAATAATAAAGAAATTTCAAATCAAATCAAATCAAAACCTCTGTTTTAGACTCTGTGTCGCTCTTTCCCTTTTAAATTAAAGCGAATTTTCACAAGTAAATTTTGAAAACAAAATTTTATGAACGATGCAGGACGTGAACCCACGACCTCTCACGTTCCGTGCGAGTGCTCTTACAACTGAGCTAACCGTTGGAGTGACGAATCGTCACTTAATCTTGTATGCTTTGTTCAACTCTCAGGTTGTGGCTTCACCTACAGGATCTACTTTACAGTTGATAACCTGCTCAACCCCAATATTTGCATATTAGGAAATTGACTTGAGATGTCGCTCTTGTAAATCTAAACAATTTTAATGTTACATACTCGTATTGACATAACATTGTTTCTATGCAATTTCTTGACGAAGAACAAACGACGAATTTTCTCCACGAAACTATTACTATATTCGAGCAATTGTGTTGCTTTACGACACACACATTTCGAGTGGAAGACAGTTAAGTAGAATTATTGTATATTAAAGTATGGAATGAAAACCGTAATCGCAAATTATGAAGCTATTTTCAGATAATGTCCACGAGTTATTATTGTATTTGTGGAAATATACTAAGTAAATAAGTTTTGTAGTAATAATGTTGGGTGATGTAAAACTTGAAAACAGTTTTAAATAGGTATTTAAAATAATATATTAAAATTATGACGAGCATGTTGAAAAACAGAAAAATTCAAAAGATTAGAAGTGTAAGCATTAGGAAAAGGACAAAATTACTGATAGATGCTCTTGAGTACGCTGTAACACAAAAGTGGCATAAAAAGGCATAAAAGGCATTTATTTTCTCAAAATTGATTCCTTTACAATTATTTTTGATGTCATTTCTAATATACTAGATACTACTACCGCTTTGGAAACAAATGGCGCTCTGAGAGAGAAGAAGCGGTGCAAGAAACTCTCCCAGCATTGTTCTTTTGCGCTCTTTTCAATAAAAATATACAATATTGTACAGTCATTTCTATCGCTATAAAATAATCACAATCTAGTCCCAGGCTGTCCGATCATTTAGATATTCAGCTGTGGAGTAATAGGATTTACGACAGATCCATTTTTTATAAAACATTTAAATTTATTTATAGATAATGCCTGAACAGTGGCTGGGATTTTATTATATACATTTATTATAGTGTATACATTTACCCTTAAAGCTATTATGTATCTTATGAAGCTTACTACAATTAGTTGCAAGCAATCTCTTATTTCTAGTGTTATAATATTGAAAATCACTATTACTAAGAGCAATGGCGCTGGGCAGGTCATGTAGCGAGATTCATGGACAAAAGATGGACAGTAGAAATGGCAATTTGGGAAGGACCATATGGCAAAAGAAAAAGAGGCCGCCCAAGAAACAGATGGGTAGATGATATAATAAAAATGGTAGAAAAAGTATGGAGAGGAAAAGCACAGAATACATGGAGTAAGCTGGATGATGCCTATATCCAGAGAGGGGTTCCAATAACATAATTTTTATATTATACGCGTAGTCTTAAGATTATATTATGTATTCGAAGATTTTTGGAATCAATTAAAGGCCTATTATTATTATTATTATATATTAAAAATAGAATTTGACGATTGCATAAAATAACTTTATTCGTCGAATTTTTAAATTTGCGTATTCAAATAACCTTTACCGCTGGAAACGCCACTTTTAGTAAATAAAACTACATTTTTCAGAGACATTATTTCTGACCTGAAGGCCACATAAGATGCCCAAAAAAATGCACAAATGCTTTCAATATGTTTTTAGTGTAAAAACTAGGTGAAATACTTTGATTCAATTAAACAAAACTTTGATAAAACAAATATATATATTTATAAAAATAAGGGACGAGACGAGCAGGACGTTCAGCTGATGGTAATTGATACGCCCTACCCATTGCAATGCAGTGCTGCTCAGGATTCTTGAAAAACCCAAAAATTCTGAGCGGCACTACAATTGCGCTCGTCACCTTAAGACATAAGATGTTAAGTCACATGTGCCCAGTAATTTCACTAGCTACGGCGCCCTTCAGACCAAAACACAGTAATGTTGTGAGTTGTGGTACCCATAATCCATCCAGAATCCTGTGCAAAGGAGCCTCCCACTGGTAGATAGATATATATTCTTAATGCAGAAGTATATTACCTCCACATATTATATATAGGTGATATCTGAAAGTCTTAATACGTCGGTGAATAATATTGCAATACTATCTCTACGACTTAAATGGCGCGGAAACTATGAAAATCTATGACCATAGAGTTTGATAAAACTGGATTTATTACTAAGACTTATTAATGAGTTTGATGTATTTTTTCTTCTTATGAGTTGTCAAGTATTCGTTTTGGAAATTATAATATATAACTGAGAAAGAAACGGCTGAACCGGTTTTAACTCTCTCTCCTACATTGCTCAAATTTAATATTTTTTTTATAAATAAAAAAATTCAATAAATGGTCGGATTGCCACAAAACATTATAAATAAAAAGATTGTAAACAATTTGTTTATTCTTTTGCTTATTTTTTCCTTTTTATTATTTCCTTTGTATTTTGTTAACCGACTTCAAGAAGGAGGAGTTACTCAATTCGATTGGTATATATTTTCGTATGTATGTACACAGATTACGGTGAGATTTATGTATTCGATTTACGTGATTATTCTTTAGTTTGATCCGTACTAGTTTGGCCCAGTAGTTTTCAATTTATGACCATTTTTGTTTACGATATAACTTTAGTTTGTGTATGGTTTTATTAAGAGTTTTCATTTAGGTTGATATTATTATTAACTCGTGGCCCGATAAGCGGGCCTTAGCTACAAACAAACCTATAAACTTCTTAATATTTCTCTATCTCACAAGAACGTTTCAAACAGCATTTTTTCGGAGTCGATTCCCTTTTTCCATTCCCGTTTCTAGGGATCTATATTGTTTAAGGCGCGTGGCACTATTATAAATTTCTATGTTATTTGTTTCGTATAAAAGAAAACCTATAAGAAAACTAGCTGACCCAGCAAACGTTGTATTGCCGATATTAAAATCGCGACACAAAAGTAACTGTTGATCGTAGATGGGTGAAAATTTGACGTTGAATGTATTTTTTAATGCTGACTCATAATCAAACAAATTTAAAACAAAAATGTCAAAAAAAATTCGTGTGGATCACCCTTAACATTTAGGGGGATGAAAAATAGATGTTGTCCGATTCTCAGACCTACCCAATATGCACTCAAAATTTCCAAGCCAAGCCGTTTCGGAGGAGTTCAATGTTGAACATGACACGAGAATTTTATATATTAGATATTACAGCGAACGTATGCGAATAACTCAATGAATTAATTTATTTGTTATTCATTTTCCTGAACGTTCAGTCGTACAATGTTTGCGGTTCTAATATTTGCGAGGACCTATTTCTCCGCTCTGTGTGTCTTAAATGCTTAACGTTTTTATGGATTAGTGTATTTGCTTGAGAATTCTTTACCGTCCCTAATTTATCGCTACACATTACTGGGGGCATTAAGATGTGAGTTTCAGAATCTAGGGCTTGTTATTTGCTAACGATGTATTTTTGGGACCCATTACTATCGCTTGACATCTTTTGATGACAGGTTTCTATTACCGCTCTTTGTAAATGTGATTTTTTTAAATCTCATGTGTAAATAGTATTGTGTGTATTATGTGATCCTAGATCACCTACAGGTCTTTTATAAGATGAAATAAACACTTATTGTCGAAAACATAGTTAAAATAACTAATACTAATTCTAATAGGCTTTATAAGATACATAATAGCTTTAAGGGTAAATGTATACACTTTAATAATAAAGTCCCAGCCACTGTTCTGGCTTTATCTATAAATAAATTAAAATGTTTCATTAAAAATGGCTTTGTCATAAATACTACTCCACAGCTGAATATCTAAGTGATCCGACAGCCTGGGACTAGATTATGGTTATTTTATAGCAATAGCAGTGACAGTACAATATTGTATATTTCATTAAAAAGAGCGCACCGCTTTTTCTCTCTCACAGAGCCATTTGTTTCCGAAGCGGCAGTAGTATTTAGTATAGTATTAGAAATTACATCAAAAATAATTCTAAAGGAATCAATTTTGTGAAAATAAATGCCTTTGTATAAAAGGCTTTATTTTCTCAAAAAAAAAATTTAAAAGGTATAACTTTTAAAATTTTTGTTAAATATAAAAACAAAAACAAAACAAAAGATTCATTTTGTATGAAAATGCCTATATATTGTTGAAAATTTGAGGATTTATCTCGGTTCCTCATAGTAGATTTTTTTTAATAATGAAAACAAACTTCAAGACGACTCGTCGATGTTCGTTTTTTTGACATTCATAAGTGTCATTTCCGTGACGTACGTGAATAAACTGATTTTGATTTGATTGGTTTTGATTTGATGTCCAGAAGTAAAAACACCATTCAATCAAATTAACTGAGCTTACGTAAAAGTTTCTGCAAGTTGTTATAATAAGAAAATATGTCGCATAAGTACAAAATATGCAGAATCTGTCCTTATACAGTAACCCAGTATTTTTTCATTTCTTGTTACCGAGTGACCAAATTATTACTTTCAAAGTTTTATGTTTTATTATGTATAACTTGTATTATCATGAATCCTTTATTGATAATTTAATTAAACTGATACAGAACTGGTTCAATATTTATAAATGACTAAAATATCTTATAAAATTACTCCATTATATGGACCAATTAAAATTATTCATTAAAATCTGATTGATTTAGTATGCTTGGAATTTATACGCTTTTATTAAGGTTGTATATACGTCTTGCTACCAATATATTATCAAGGAGATTAAGAAGTAGTCAACTAGTCAGCATTCCATACAATAAAATTATTATATTAATAAATAATCGAAAATCTTTGAATATAATATAATATTTGAAAAAGAATGTGGTCTGGACGGTGGAGAGCGAGATGGGATAGTTTAAAATATACTAGTGGACCCGACAGACGTACGTAGACGAAAAATCGGTCCAGTTGTTAGGAGGAGTTCACTAACATACGCATGAGCGGGAGAATTATATAATATGGACGGAATTGAGAATCTAAACCAATCACAAATTCACTGGAACACACAAAAATATCATCAAAAACGGTCCAGCCGTTTAGGAGGTAGTTCAATTGTGAATCTAAGCCATCCTCGAATCCACCTGAAGACACACAGAAAGTTGCATCAAAATCGGTCCAGCCGTCTAAGAGGAGTTCAGTGACATACACACGCACACAAGAAATATAATATATATTAAGATGGAATTGAGAATATATACCAATTCCAAATTAAGTGGAACACACAAAAAAATCATCAAATCGGACCAGCTGTTTAGGAGGTAGTTCAATTGTGAATCTAAACCATTCTCGAATCCACCTGAAGACACACAGAAAATTTAATTAAAATCGATCCAGCCGTTAAGGAGGAGTTCAGTCACTACAGTCGTACAAAAGAACTATATATATTAAGATATATACTAGCTGATGCCCGCTTCGTCCGCGTAGATAAAGGGTTTTTAAAAATAATAATCAAGTTTGGAATTGAAGATTCTAATGTCCTATATGCTATCCTAATGTTCAAAAAAAATTTAAATCAAAATCACTTTATTCATGTAGATCACGGAAATGACACTTATGAATGTCAAAAAGAAGATTTTTTCTTATTGAATTTACTGCTACTCGTAAAGGGTTGAAGCTAATGAGAAGAAGTAGCAAGAAACTCAGACCAAGATTTACATTTTCATCGTTTTACAAATCATTCATCATGTTTGAAATATGATTTTTGTAAGAATATACTCATAGTATGAACATAATACAATTCAAATTTAAATATTTTTCTTCAAAATAGTGAGTCAAAAACTCTTACCCATTCGGGAATGAATAAATCAAAAGATTGAATAATTTTAGTGCATCACTTTACATACATTGTATAAAATATAATATGAAATGTTGAAACTGTAAATATAGATTCAAAAGTGTGTCAATGAGTTTCTTGCCACTTCTTCTCATTAAAGCTCAATGTTTTCGAAGTGGTAGTAAAATATTTTACATTCATAAGTGTCATTTTGCCCTAATTGAATAAATGATTTATCTTTCTTTCTTTAGAAGTAAAGAAGCAAAAAACTGCCTTGTGAAAAGCAACAGCAAATAAATTCTAAATCATTTGGACTGCCAATCCGCATTACAGACAAGAAAAACGCCAATGAATGAAATTATTCTGTAAACTCTGTTCTAAGCTTTCACGGCTATTCATCACAATTAAATAGTAACTAATAGGATATACTCTGTAACAATCTGAAGCTAATGTTTAAAAAGATTTAAAAACAATTAACTGACATCGACGCAGCTTGCCTTATTAGTATAGTTACTTTTACCAGTGGGAGGCTCCTTTGCACAGGATACCGGCTAGATTATGGGTACCACAGCGGCGCCTATTTCTATCGTGAAGCAGTAATGTGTAAGCATAACTGTGTTTCGGTCTGAAGGGCGCCGTAGCTACTGAAATTACTGGGTAAAAGAGACTTGACATCTTATTTCCCAAGGTGACGAGCGCAGTTGTAGTGCTGCTCCGAATTTTTGGGTATTTTAAGAATCCTGAGCGGCACTGCATTGTCATGGGCAAAGCGTATCAATTAATCAGCTGGACGTCCTGTTCGTCTCGGCCGAAGTGTGTTAATATTTAAAAAAAATAATGAATAGATTATAATTTAATTCCAACGAATCTAAATTGAAATACTAAATCAAATGTAACATTCACTGACAAACAGAATGGTCTCTACATTTTAGCCACGACAATTATGTTGTCCTCAGCCATATGCCGACTTAGAGCGCATTTTTCTGTCCCACAAGATTAATTATTGGGAAGAAAAATGGTCTATTAGTGTCACTTTTATAGCGTGGATAATAGTATTGAAACAATTATAATCCCAAATGGATAATTAATATTAAATGCCTTGAGTTTTTAAAATTATTTTAACGCTTTTTATTGCCGAACAACTTTTGGAGATTTGTAGGTTGATTTCATATGGTTTTTAACACAATTTCCACTTTATTAATTAACTAGGTATAACGTCTACTACGTCAGGCAACGATGTCTCCTTTTGTAAATTAAAATCAATAGTTTTATGTTAGTTCCTATTGAGATAAAACTTTGATAGACTGATCTGGAGACGCCACGAAGGTTCCTGAATTATTGTTCATCACTTATTGAACGTCACATACTACCACCCATTCTCTTATAATGTTTTTGTAGAAGTGAAACCTTCAAAAAGGAATCGGGGGTTTTTGGTTCAAAATGTAATAAGTTGAGATATGATTTAAAAAATTGTCAAATTTTTCTATTTCAAAATATATGAAATTACCCTAATTCACAATCGAGAAAACGAGAAATCTTAAAATTAAGTTTTCACTATCTTAAAATTCACGATTAAGATGGTATATCGATTACTATAATCAATTTATGTGAATAAGTTAATACAATTCAACCCAAAACCACTTGCACCAGATGATTTATTCAATAAAAGTACCTAAAATAAAAATTATAATAAACATAATGTCTTAAGTTAAAAAAAAAATATCAACTTATTATTATAAAGAAATCGATCGAAGAAAAAGTCGATTCTGAATCTCGTTCTTTCTTTTTAATCTGTGCTGACAGTGACAGCCACAGAATTGTCTAGAATGTCAATTGTCAATCACTCGTTTCGTAGTATAGTATCGTTTGTGCGTACCTACGCGATTTGTCGTTTGAGTGTTTCCCGTTTTTTTATTGATATTTTCCTTCTTTCTATTTGACTTCTGATATTGCTCAGCTTGTACGATCATTATCGTACAACAAATAAACAATCGCATTTAAAAAATCAGCTGTTTTAATTTAGATTGTTGCCCATATATTACATAACCTCAATTTTACAAAACCTCCAATAACTCAGCTTTCAGATTGCCAAAAATCCTCAAATTCTCAGTGATGCTTTTTTAATTTATAAGCTATTATTGACACTAATTTCATACTTTTACATGTTGGCCTAATAATGAATGAAAGGGTATTCGTCTCCTTTCGGCTTCAAGATAAAGAGACGAATGTCGAAAGTCGTCAAAGACGATCGGTCCTGCTGTACCCTTATCCAACATATTCTGCTGATCTTAATTAGATCATCAGTCCAGCTTACAATTTCGATAAATGATACAAGAGGCTAATGGTAACTTTTTTTATGGAATAGGAGGACAAGCGAGCGTACGGGTCACCTGGTGGTAAGAGATCACCGCCGCCCACAATCTCTTGCAACACCAGAGGAATCATAGAAGCGTTGCCGCCCTTTAAGGAAGGAGTACGCGCTTTTTTTGAAGGTACCCATGTCGTATCGCCCTGGACACACCGCACAAATATGCTCATTCCACAGCTTTGTAGTACGTGGAAGAAAGCTCCTTGAAAACCGCACCGCACCGCCACACATCCAGATGGTGGGGATGACATCCTAACCTGTGGCGTGTCGAGCGAAGGTAGAATTCGGCGGCAGGAATCAGATAAATATATAAAACAGCTCTTCGGAGCACTCCCCGTGATAAATGCGGTATGTACCTAAGTATGAAATAAAAAAATTGTCTTAATATTCTCAATATATCGTTTTTGATCTTTTAGTTGATACAGTGCGACTGCTGCACATTTTCAAATTAAATTTGGCATCCAACTCAATCAACGGAATCGCTGTATCCGATGCAAAATTTACATTAAACCTCTAAACTACATATGAAGTTCTGGTACATGTTTCTAGAAAGACCCAATATGAATTCATTCGCTATGAAAGACATTACTTTTTTTTTTATATGAGAGGGGGCAAACGGGCAAGAGGCTCACGGGATGGGGAGAGGTGAGGCAACCGCCCACGGACATCCGCAACAACAGGTGTGTCAAGAAATGCGTTGCTGGCTTTTAAGGTGGGAAGTATGCTTTTTTCTTGAAGGTCCCTAAGTCGTATCTGTTCGGGAAGACCGCTGCCGGTAGTTGATTCCACAAAGTGGCTGTGCGAGGCAAGAAATTTCAAAGAAAACGCGCGGTTGTGGAATGCCAGACGTCTACGTGATACGGATGGTACTTTGCACGTAATGTCCGATGGTGGAATTCGGCCGCTGGAATCAACCCGAACAGCTCCGCTGAGCACTCCCCGTGATAAATGCGGTAGAAGATTCAGAGAGAACCCACATCTCTACGCAATGCTAGAGAATCAAGCCGATCGGAGATGACTTGATCGTCGATGATTCGAGCCGCTCTTCGTTGTATGCGGTCAAATGGAAGAAGCTGGTACTGGGGAGCACCCGCCCAGAGGTGAGAACAGTACTCCATGTGAGGCCGAATTTGCGCATATAAAGTTGCAGGCGGTGGCTTTCAGTGAAGTACTGTCTCGCCTTACTGAGTACACCAAGCTTTTTAGAGGCCAGTTTGGCCTTCTCTTCCAAGTGACCACGGAACTGAACGTCGCTCGATATATCAACGCCAAGTATGCCAATACAGGCTGTGGCAGTTAGAGGAGTGATCTCGAATCGAGGGGATACGACAAAGGGAGCCTTTTTAGTAGTGAACGCACAAACTTGTGTCTTGGGGTTGAATTGGACTAAATTTTGTCGGCCCCATTCCGAGACTTTGCAAAGCATAGTCTCAATTTCAGACACAAGTTTGATCCGGTTCTCGTCGACGCTATCCCGGGACATGTTGGCGCGGCCGGTGTAGGAAGCATACCCCGTGCTGTCGTCTGCATAGCAATGAATATTGCTGATTTGCAGCATATCATTGATATGCAGAAGAAACAGCGTAGGGGATAGCACAAAGCCTTGCGGGACACCAGAGTTTATGGGTTTTAAGTCGGAGCATGCACCGTTGATAACAACCTTGATGCTCCGATCAGCCAAAAAGCTAGTGACCCATTTGCACAACTTCTCGGGAAGCCCATAGGATGGCAGTTTCGCTATAAGCGCTTTATGCCACACCCGATCAAAGGCTTTCGCTATGTCCAAACTCACCGCCAACGCCTCTCCCTTCGACTCAACCGCTTGCGCCCATTTATGGGTGAGGTACTCAAGAAGATCACCAGCTGAGCGACCCTGACGGAAACCGTACTGGCAGTCGCTGATCAGCTGGTGCCCCTCTAGGTATCCCAAGAGCTGGCGGTTGATGATCGACTCCATTACTTTGGAGAAAATGGAGGTAATGGCAATGGGGCGGTAGTTGGACGGATCTGAGCGTACACCTTTCTTAGGGATCGGGTGCACTAAAGCCGCCTTCCATAATTTCGGGACTACGCCTGATGAGTAGGAGAGCCGGAAAAGACGGGTAAGGACTGGCGCCAGTTCCGGAGCACATGTCCGCAGCACTATCGGGGGAATGCCATCGGGCCCGCTCGATTTGTGAATGTCCAAGGTGAGAAGCGCCTTAAGCACGGCACCATGCCGGATTTTTACTATCACCGCTACCATATTTATATTTATTATAACGCTCCTGGTGTCTATGTAGTACGTGTAGTAGTAATATATTAAGGTATACTCGCGTCATACATAAAACAATCTCTTCTTCAACTATGATCGCCTGGTACCAAAACAATGTATAATGCTTCCTACCTCATTTTCTCCCACGAAATCTTATGAATGTCTGTCTCATTTTCTGTCTCGCTTTTTCGTTTACTGCACCGACTTTCAAAACGGTGCTATTGAAGTTTTCACTTCAATAAATACTCAGAACCAATACTTATTGTATGATTCTTCAAGTTATAAATTTTGTTTTATTACAAGTTGGTGTTATGTCGTTGTTGCAATTCAACATTTCATAATATTTGGCCTTAAGGACTAAGTGATTTAAGTAAAGTAACAATAGTTTAGTGTATTTTATGAGCACTAACAGCGGTTTTATAGCCTGTTCCATTGCAGGTCCACCATATTTAGAGATGTAAACACATTAATTTTATGCGATAATATATTTTAAATGTATTTTATAAGTGTGTTATGCAAGATGCAGTATGCTTCTGTGATGTCATTTTTCTTATGCATTCCCCATTTTTTGGAGGCAAGTGTTTTTTTTTTGTGATACGGCAAATGAGTTAATGGTTCGGACACATGGTTTCGTTTTTCTTAACGTTTAGTTTATTGTTTCTGTTATGTACTAATATATTATAAATGTTTATTATAAAACTCGCTAAATCTTTGGTTCAATGTTATAGTGTAAGGCACAAAAAATATAAAAAGGGGTAAGTAAAAAAATAATAATGGCAAAGGTTATTCTAAAAGGAGTGGTGTAGACCCATCGATGAAATAAATATTAATTGAATTGTCATAATTCCATCACAATTCGTTTGGTAACTTTTGCGTGATTGTGCCTCAAAGAAAAGTAGTTTTCATTGTTTATGCTTATGTAACCGGCAATGAAATCTGTATAATCTAAATTAATAAATAAAATATTCTAACTAATATAGAGGTATATAATATTCTTCTATACATTACACATTACACAGCCAAGTAGGTACTGTGACATAATGACGAAAAACGACTTAACAATGGTTAATTCAATATTGCAAAAACAGCAATCTTTTTTTTAAAAATTGATTCTCAATCTTCGTAAAATAAAATTTACTAACAATTCAACGATACAAATACACATATTAATGTATGATTATAATTTATTAGTTTTGTGTGATTCTAATTGTAATAAGTATAAAATTAACTATTGCTATAAATAAACTTCTAGTTCAGTTATGAAATTATGAAAACGAGCCGATAATTTGCCACGAAACATAAAATAAAAAAATAATAGTCCATTAAACAGCACTAATGTCCTGTTACAAATTTGTACGTCATTCTAATGCCGCCTAAAACCACTGCTCGCTTAATTAATACGGTCATTCCAGAAACATAAATGTCACATTTACACAGTCAATATGTCAACGTTTGAGAAGCGCGGAATAAAAAGGTAGGGGATTCTTTTATCTCAACTATTCTTGATATATAACTCGTGTTGTATGATATGTCTATTAATTCAAGTCGGATACGAGCAGGCGTCCCGATAAATTAATTTGGATCGGCTTTTATGAGTGTTGCAACGTGGCTGAACATTTTTAATGTTTGAAGTTGATCCAGAGAAACTAATAAATTATGTATCTATTTGCAATTAGTGGCATATGGTTAATAAATTAGTGATGCATTTATGTTTATCCATGTATTGTAACCATAGACTTTAACTTTTTTTATGATTTGGGACGGGTCGAGCTGGACGTTCAGCTGATGGTAATTGTTACGCCCTGCCCATTACAAGTGCCGCCCAGGATACTTGAAAAACCCAAAAATTCTGAGCGGCACTTTAATTGAAAATAATTGTTCTTTTCTTTTTAAATATTATGTACTTAATTTAATTTTAAGCGATTTCACACACAGATAAGCTTCCTAAAGTTTAAGTGTGTGTTATTGTATTGTAAGCTACAACTATATTGTATTTTAAATTAATATTATAAAAAAAAATGCGCTCGTCACCGAAACACAATAATGCCTACATTACTGCTTCACGGTAGAAATAGGCGCCGTTGTGGTACCCATTATCTAGCCGGCATCCTGTGCAAAGGATCCTCCCACTGGTATACTAGTCTATAGGCTAACAAAGCGTGCGAGAGAGAAAACCAACTCTAATATACAGGAGATACATGATGTTGTTGGACGAAGTAAAGTGAATCTATTGTTACAGTAAACAATTTGATTAAATTAAGTTTTCTTCTTCCAAGTCCATAAATTTAACTAAAATTTTGCAAGTTGTGGTGAAAAAATGTTTATCAGTAATAAGCGTGTGTTAAAGAGAAGTGTTCATATCATAGTTCATATAAAAGAATATTCTTTAGAGACTTTGGAAGTTATTAAGGATCTTGGTGTGACTTTCGATAAAAAAATGACTTTTCTTCCCCATTGTAGTAGTTCCCCAATTAAAACGTGCTTCTAAAATGCTCGGGTGTGTTATACGTAACATAAAATTTTTTAAAATCTTAAAAATAATAAAGCTCCTTTATTTCAGTCTGGTTTGGAGTATCTTGGAGTATGGTTCAGTTGTCTGGCGTCCTCACTATGCTATGCATCCTAAGACTGGAACGTATTCAGAAGCGATTTCTGTGGCATGTGGCATTTAGGGCCGGTAAAGCCAAGAAAATTTCTTCTTACAAAGAAAGGCTGGCCATCTTTAAAATGACCACTTTGGATGAACGTAGAGAACTTCTGGATCTTCTGTTTACTCATAAACTATTGAACGGCTTTCCCGCTGTCCCTATCTACTAGTACCTTGAGGGAAAGTTGAAAACAGGCGCGATGTATGTTGTCACGTCTGTTAGTGGACAGTCGGTATAGGGTGTTCAGCTGTACTTCAGGGTGCTCATCCAAAAAAGTTGGCCAAGTAGCCACCTCATCTCGGTTATCCGAGCAACGGGCGCGGTGGCCTTCAATTGACCTGCAGTAAATGGTTCCGAAAGGTTCCTCGGCGGTTACCCGTCAAACGTGGTGGAGGTAGCTTTACCGACACGGGGGCTATGGGGGAGGGGAGCTCACTGGGTATCAGTGCCCCTCCATTGGTGTCGGAGTCGTAGTGACTTGGCGCAAATGGCATGTAGATCTTGATAACCGAAAGGTTGGTAGGTCCATGGGAAGGGAAATGTCCCGAATTGCTAAATAAATTTGGTCTAAGAGTACCAGTAAGAGTTCCACGTAAGCCTATTACTCCACTTTGTCCTCCAATTCGTCGAATGATCCTAGGTACCAATTCCCCAGTCCCTCGATTATGTAAAATTTTAAATTCTTATATCGTACCTGATATTGACATTTTTGCTGATTCCTTAGCCAAATTCCGCAAGACGATTTGCAGCATCACTGGTAATCTTTAATAATGTTATAATTGGAAAATTGATGTAACTGTGTATAACTCATTTATTAATTTAAAAATAAATGTTTAATTCGTAACTTATTCTATATAATACCTAAAATTAATTACTTCTGTGCATGCTGTGTTTATTTGTAAGTAATCACTATATTTAGTCCCTAGTTTTTAGTTCTACTTTTTATATTTGTATGTATTATTGTAAGTGATTGTAAATAAACCTAATAAATAAATAAATAAAAGTGTGAGTCGCTATTTTATAGCCTAAACACATAGTCGAATTTGGTACGGCCATACCATCGGACGGTCCGGTGGACGACTCGAACCAATTGGTCTGGCGTCGTACTCGGTACGGACCCGTAATAATAATAATATTGTGCGGTGGAAAATGCGGCATACCATCGAATATAGTCCAGACTATGTCCGATGGTTTGACCGCATCACATCCAATCACGTGTTCAGGCTATTAGTAAGCATTCAACAAAATGCATCTAACCAAGAAGCACGGACGAGTAAAATAAGAAGGACTCTGTGTGACCTTACATAACAGTGAGGCACCAAAACAAGCCGGTAAACGTGTATGCCACACATAGCCCCATGCATACACTTACACTAATTCAAGCCGATCGGCCGCCATTATGAGATTTGCCATCGTCTGTGACAGATCAGTTTGCGTCGCAATAAAATATCTTAAAAATGCCGTCGTGCGTAGTGAAAAAGTGTAAAAACAATACTATAAAAGTATTTGTGGTATATAATTATTTAAGGGAGAAAAATCGAGTATCTGGTACACCCCATAACCGCACACACACTAGCATAACCACTGCTTCACTTGCTAATATCATGGCGCGGAGTCCTTCTTTTTTACTAGTCCGTGCCTGGAAGATACAGTTCTACAGAGCTTCGTATTGTAAATAGTCTTAAAATTTGCTGGGGCCAAATTCTCATGTTAAGGCGAAAATTAACGTTGTTGCAACATTTTTGAAAAATAAATTTATCATAACAATAGTTATTTATACATCTGAAGTAGAAACTTCATTAGGTGCGCTGGACACTTAACTTTGTGGGTATTGAATTGCACTGAACTGTCACTCTGGAATATAATCTATACATATCCATATATATAAAAATGAATTGCTGTTCGTTAGTCTCGCTAAAACTCGAGAATGGCCGGACCGATTTGACTAATTTTGGTCTTGAATTATTCGTGGAAGTCCAGGGAAGGCTTAAAAGGTGAATAAATAGGAAAATGCTGCTAAATTAAATAAAAACAACAAATTTGTTTTTCCTTTGATGTGTCAATACATAATTTCTATGAAAGAATTTATTGACGCACGGTTTGACAGTTCTGCTGTGAAACAATTTCATTACGACAGCAGGGTGCATATTTTACGGAGTAATTTTTGATGTTATGATAATATAATTGACAAAATCATATAAAAACATTATTCTATTTATTATATACAGAACAACGTCTGTCAGGTCAGCTAGTAATATAATATAATAATATTGACACACTTTTTTTACACAAATTATCTTGCCCCAAATTAAGCATATATAGCCTGTGTTATGGGTTACAAGACAACGATATATTTAATACAATATACTTACTTCAACATACATAAATACATTTAAACATCCATGACTCGGAAACAAACATCCATATTCATCATATAAATGCTTGCACCTACCGGGATTCGAACCCGGGACCTCTAGCTTAGGTAGGATCGGTAACCACTCGGCTAAACAGGTCGTCATATGAATATGTAACGCTCGTTCAGTTAAACTCGGCACAGGTCGGCAAAGAGAGCGCGAATAGTGAGAGCAAAAATTAACAGAGTAATTTACATAAAATAACTATTGCATAAAATATTGTGTTATTACTTTACGAATAAAGAATAAAAAAAATGTTGTTTTTTGTAAATATACCCCGCTTTTAATGAGTCAGACGACTTACTAATTAAATAAAACCTTATTCCTTTAAACAATTTGTAATGTTTTTAAAGTGATAACCCGCACTTCTAGGATTAATACACAAATAAAATTTGAAAAACAAAATTTTATGAACGATGCGGGACTCGAACCCACGACCTTCGGCGTTCCGTGCCGCTGCTCTAACTAACCATTTGAGTGACGTATCGTTATAAAATCTTGTATGATTTGTTCAACTCTCAGGTTGTGGCTTCATCTACAGGATCTACTTTACAGTTGATAACCTGCTCAACCCCAATATTTTGCATATTAGGAAATTGACTTGAGATATCACTATAAATATAATATAATCTCCCATCGACATACTTTATTGTATGTAAGTCTTTTTTCTTTCGTTTATGTATTATATCGGAATTAAATAAAGCCGATTGCATTAAAGTATATATTTTCATTAAATTTTAGCATTAAAATTGTAATTTTGATAATTATATTTAACACACAATTACAATTTTTAAATGATAATTCATAAGTGATTCATATTTACATAAGTAAACAAAATTGGCCTCGTGAACTTTTTGCAGTTTTGCATCTGTGTTTTGCGTAAAGCCATCAATTATAACTCTACAATCTAAAAAAAGCAGCACCAATACAATGACACATACTAAAAGAACGCGTGTCATTGGATTCGCGATCTTTTAGTACAAATTAAACAAAATATACCGTACTAGCTGACCCGACAGACGTTGTTCTATTCATAATAAAAATATATTGCGAGTGGAATTTCATAAAATCCTTTTCTTAGCTGACCTCTACTCGGCGAAAGGAATATTCCTACCAAATTTCAAGTCTCTACGCCTTATGGTTCCAGAGATATCGTGATGAGTGACTATATACGTGGAAATCTCTTATATATATATAGATTATATTCTTGCTGTGTCACAACCGAAGGGCAGCACCCTTGCTGTAGATTGGTATGTAAATAATTGTTGTTCAGAGTAGAGTTTAATTTTTTTCCATTTTTTTTTAAATAATATATGTGTTTATTAAAGAAGAAGTGTTTGTGTTCAGAGCTGTTTCACCTAATTCCTGCCGCCGAATTCCACCTTCGCACGACACGCCACAAATTACGATATCATCCCCACCATCTGGATGTGTGGCGGTCCTCCACAGTGTGCTTTTCAAGCAGCATTCTTCCACGTACTACAAAGCTGTGGAATGAGCTTCCTTGTGCGGTGTTTCCGGGACGATAATACATGGGTACCTTAAAAAAAAGCGCGTACACCTTCATTCAAGGCCCGCAACGCTCCCGTGATTCCTCTGGTGTTGCAAAAGAATGTGGGCGGCGGTGATCACTTAACAGCAGGTATACGCTCGTTTGTTCTCCTTTTCCATAAGAAAAATAATAATATATAAATAATAAAATTGTTAATTTACGAATTTATGTTTTATTGTATTCATTATTTAAGTATAATATAACATCTGTGGAAATTTGCACAAAAGATCTAAATTGTATACGGGTAAATTGAAACTGTAATCAATTTAAATCAAAATGAATTCATTTCAAAATGTCAGCGTAGGTATTTCAAAACACCGCGACGCAATAAATTAAACAAGCTGTAACCTCGTTGCAATATTTCGTGCAGCTCAAACCAACTTAATTGACTAATTCAAAGTTAATCCGATGCCACAAGTCATAAGTTACGTTTGCCGGCGTTTAATTGAATGTGTGCTCCTCATATTGGATTCACGACTTGATCAATTGCGAACACTAACGAACTAACAAACATTGTTGACAATAGAATTGCCATGCAGAACATAAACCTTCTAGAACTTTATTTAAACTGTTGTGAAAGCCCAAATCAACTCGATGTTTCGTATTCCAATAGACTGACTCAATAATTTATGATCAATGTTCTCATGCTTAGATCATTCACCACCAGTGGGAGGCTCCTTTGCACAGGATGCCGGCTAGATTATGGGTACCACAACGGCTCCTATTTCTGCCGTAAAGCAGTAATGTGTCAGCATTACTGTGTTTCGGTCTGAATTGCGCCGTAGCTAGTGAAATTACTGGGCAAATGAGACTTAACATCTTCTGTCTCAAGGTTACGAGCCCCGTTGTAGTGCCGCTCAGAATTTATGGAGATTTTCAAGAATCGTCAGCGGCACTGCATTGTAATGGGCAGAGCGTATCAATTACCATTGGCTGAACGTCCTGCTCGTCTCGTCCCTTATTTTCATAAAAATAAAATAAAAGGCTAGATAGACAGCTGTGAAAACATCGAAAAGGTTGACAGTTAACCTCTATTTAATTATTATTAAATCTTGCAATGGACACACATAACACAAAGTGACATACAAATTGCGAGTGTAAGACGTAGCTTGTCACGCACACTAAAGTAATAAACCTGGCCTGTTTTCATCGGTTATCTAGTAGCAGGAGGCTCTATCTAGACATATAAGTTATCTAGGTTGGCATGTTTATGCATAGTTATGAAAGGCAGTGATATCAATACATTAAACAAAAACAATACATTATAGGTCCTCCACAGTGCGGTTTTATAGGAGCTTTCTTCCTCGTACTACAAAGCTGTGGAATGAGCTTCCTTGTGCGGTGTTTCCGGGACGATACGACATGGGTACCTTCAAAAAAAGCGCGTACACCTTCCTTAAAGGCCGGCAACGCTCTTGTGATTCCTCTGGTGTTGCAAGAGAATGTGGGCGGCGGTGATCACTTAACACCAGGTGACCTGTACGCTCGTTTGTATTCCTATTCCATAAAAAATTAAATTAAGGATTGAATTTTGGAACGCCCGCGACGTAACGCCTACGGACCTCAAAGGAGCCAGAGTTTAACGAAACTTTTGAAACATAAAATATTATTATAAAAATGCTTAATTACAGACTCAAGCGAGTGCTCTTATATTTTCCGCTATAATATACTATATCTAAAAGGCTTTCAGTATCAATGAAAACAGATTAATTATCCACGAAACGAAGATTTCTCTTGAAATTGAAATATATGTCTTTAAAACTTTTTGAATATTAATAATAGTAGTTATTAGTCGCAAGTTACACGCTTAGTTAGACTTAGCTTAAACTTAGGCATAATAAATGATTTTTCTTTAATTTATTGGATTTCAATTTTTTTTAATGTGTCAAAAATTCAATGGCCTTTTTAAACACAAATTTTTATTAATAATTGAAGTAATATTGCGAATGAGACTTATTTGTGTCTTGTTAAAATCGTATGGTGTCGTATTACACCAGGTAAGAATTTCATTTATAAATTTTGGTCATGGTGTAAGACACATGACACGTGAATACACCACTAACCGTTCGAGTGACGTATCGTTATAAAATCTTGTATGCTTTGTTCAACTCTCAGGGTGTGGCTTCATTCAACCTGATTTACTCTTGTAATAAACGTTTTATGATGATTAGTTTTATGTACTTTCGTCACAATGTGTGTGTGCTATATGGGCTGATACAAATAGTACAGAATTACGTCAAATTTATACGGAAAATATGCCCACAATACTTTATTCTAAGTTTGTCACGTATTATTTCAATTAATTTAACTTCTTCGTTACCGCAGTGTCTGAAGACGAAGGTTTTCAACCAGTGTCTGCTCACTCACTTCGATCCCGGGTGGGTCCATTGCTTATCTCATACGTCACGTCTACGTGTGTGTTGTTTTTTTATTATATATAGATAAATAGTTGTTAAAAAAAACTAAAAGACACTCTTTTTATAAAAAACCGAACTAAAATATTGAAATTTAAAATTAACATCAATTACTGATAGAAGACGCATGAAAATTACATAAATTAAAGAAAAATATATTCTGCAATTGCAAAATGGAATAATTTTTATCAATTTAATGTAATGTCATCAATCCTCGACGAATCTACGAAAATTTAACAAACTTTGGCCGTTTAAAGTCAGTCAAAATTCCGCCGAAATGAGTCGGTTACAAACAAACATACATACAGGTGAAGCTAATAAAAAGCGTGTAAAAATAAATACTATATTCTGTTGGGCGAAGAAGCACAGTTCACAATTAATGTGAGGGCTACATACACATACACATTATGGCTTTAATTTGTTAATCACCTCTTATCTGTACCCTAGTGTTAGAACAGTGACGAAACCTTAGTAATGTCTGCGTGACGTCAGCGCCCATTCAATTGCAAACAGCACTATGATTGGTCAATTTTATAAAATGGCGGCCTGTCTCTATCTTTAAGCGCGGAAATTACAATTGAATTAGTTTCTGATTGTGCCTTCAAGGCTAGAATCTAGCTTATAAAGGCTAAAAATTCGTGTGCAAAATTTTAACATGATCGGTGCAATAGTTAATGCGTGAAGGCGTAACAAACATAGTAAGTCACAATTGCACTTATATTTTAAATAAAGATAAGACGAATGAATAAATAAAAAGACTAATAGAAGTTGATAACCCTATCTAAAGATTATCCTCATTATCTATGGAATTTACAAACCTATAGTACAACGTTCGCCGGTACTCGCTTCTCCATCTAAGGAATGTAGTTTTTCACACGAATAGAACTTTAATCATTATTAGCTTAGTATTGCAAATTAATAAAGCTCATTTTTACTCACATCATAAATTTGCAGTCTCTAATTATATTAAAAAATTATTGATAAGTATTTGTTGATATTTTTTTCTATGTCCGTCTTCAACCGATGGGGCTCGCTAGGCGTAAGATGATCAACTCCTGGAGGTTTTATGTTAACCTTAATAAACCCAGAAAAGTAAATCTTTTCGAATACAAGAATCCATTGTTACTTTCATAACTCCTGCAAAAAGGTGTGAATGACAATGACAAGGTTAAAAAACGTTTGTGTGGTAAAGGTTACTATAACATAAATGACTTTCTTAATGATGCCACAGATTGGGTATGGAGCGACCGCTCTCAGACTATTAAATAGTAAGTTTATTGTACAATATTACTTTGTAAACATATTTTTTGATGAAAAAAAAGCCCGCTGAGTTTGTTGCGCCCATTCTTCTCAGGTCTGACGCATTCTTCTTGGAATGGGTGGTAATTTTTGAGTTTTAATAAGTGACGTCACATTAAATTTTGAATAAAAATATTTGAATTTGAATTTGTCGCTAACATTAACTAACAGCCTACTATTGTTATCAGGAGAACCTGTTAATGTCATTGAGAACTTATTTAATTTGTTTATTTTGTTTTAAGCCCACCAACACACAAATTATTTCGATTTTTTTTTACACTTATGAAAATATTCTTTAGAAAATATATACTAATTTTAATAAGGAAAAAGTTATTCAAAAGAGACAGGTCTCATAATGTCTCACAGTCAACATGATGCCTCGTATTGAGGAGAAACACACGTCGAATTGTTTGAAGACGTTTGGCGGATTTAACACTCAAGAAAACTCAAAACATTTGGATAATTATTATGGATTTTCGCAAAGTAACGCCTACTTCAATAAAAGTAAAAGGTTATAAAAAATTACATTTTAGATAGAATTTAGTTTATATTTATATTTCAGTCTATGGATGAATTGGAAGAAACGAAATTCTAAACAGAAACCTGTAGTTCAAAATTGTCTGGGTATTTACTTTATAATTAAAATTTGTACGTACTGTTTGTTTCAATATGAATATAATATATTACAATAAAACTACGGGGATAAATTTAAAGAATATCGCAAGAAGTAACAACCTAGTTGTTGTACATAATATCGTGTATCGTAATAAAGTGTATTAAATCGTTATATCTTAATCATAAACCATAATTTTTATCTTCACACGACAACACCTGGAGGTAAAACCAAAAACTTCTAAAGAATCTTCTAACACATAATTGAAGAGTGCACTCTCAACAAAACATTTCACGTTAAAATCCAAATGCACTTAAATCACGGATACATTGTCATAAAACACACAAACTTACGGCAAATATATCAATGTCAGCCGCTCGCCTAACGAGAGAACACCTCATTCCCGCTCCATGTGAAAAATATCTCTCGAATTTATTTTATTAGATACTTGAGTCTCGATAAGAACGCAGAACTGATTGACTTGTAAACGATTGATCTTTCGAATTTGAGAGTTGGGGTTGAATAACCCGTTACGTTGAAATAACAGGAGCATTCTTTTTAAACGGTTTAAATTTAAGCACATTCTAGAAGACGTCTTCATTTGTTATCTGTGATCTATTTTGTCTCTTTTATGCAGATTTATGTAGAGACATCACGTTAGATCAAATACATTCTATTCTTTACCACTGATGTAGAATGCTGTACTAGAAGGATCGCCAAACATTAGCCTTTAAGATATTAACGATTGCTACATATAACATGACTGAGATAATCAATTTATTAATATAAAACTTTTTTTTATGGAAAAGGAGGATAAACGAGATTAGGGGTCACCTGGTGTTAAGTGATCACCGCCGCACAAATTCTCTTGCAACACCAGAGGAATCAGAGGAGTGTTGCTGACTTTAAGTAAGGCTTACGCGCTTTTTTGAAGGTACCCATGTCGTATCGTCCCGGAAACACCGCACAAGGAAGTTCATTCCACAGCTTTAATTAAGGCCCTGTCTCTAAAATTGCTGTTTGTTTTCAATAGACTTTAAAAAATTCCTTTTTCAATTTGACTGTTTATTGTTTTTTTTGTGTTTTTCATCTCATATCTACCTCACTATAATATTACCAACCAAACTCATTTGGTGATAATGCCAAAAGCCAACCGAATGTATCGGAACTTAATAAAACCATTCCTAGCGTCTTTTCTATAATATATAAACTTTTACTATCCCTTTCTTTCGACTGTAATGAAATTGTCTAAACAAATTACGTTACTTGCTGTCACTATGTGTCCCAATTCGTACACTTTCGAGTCACGCGTCCTCTTTATTATCACACTATTCATAGATTTAAAGAATTAATGTTGATTAAAAAGTTTAAATATAAAGACAATCAGAAAGGTTGTATCTAAGGTTACAACGACCTTAAGAATTTAAAGCCTTTCCCTTTAAGTACAGTGCGTTACATGAACAAACCCAAAATATTATTAAAAGATCTTCAAGGTCCTTACAAATTAAATTTACGTGAAGGTTACAAAGATATAAAATTAATTGTAAAATACCGATCGTATACAAATAATTATACATACATACAGGTTGTCCCAAAGTTATGGGACATGACGGGAAAGTACCTTAAATATCGAAGATAGGCTATTTTACTGAAAGAAGACTTTATGTTATTTTTAAAAGTTAGTAATTCTGCATTCAAAGATTTTCTAATAATTACTTGCCTCGTCTGGGAATCGAACCGACTTAAATGTAAAAAAAAACACCCCTACTTTTATTATGCCAATCGAAAGAATGGCCAAAATAAATAACTCTTCTTAAGTAACATAGTATTTTAAAAGAAAGTAGTCAAGTAAGTGGGTACTTTTTTGTAAATTAATTAATAAAATGCTCAAAATGTGACCAATAAAATTGTGCCTATTGTGCCTATTGACCAATAAAATTTTAAACAACTGCAGTAAACACAGAAATGTATAGACATAGCAGTTTAAGCTTATTATGATGTCATTTGTGGCATATTTCGGCTTTGATTTTATATGACGTGCATTGTCTATCGGTCGTTTTCAATAAGCTATCTATCCTTAGTTTAACTTACTAGAGGTAGACAAATCTATCCTTTTACGCTTACTTACACTTCAATAACCTATTGACAGATAGCATTGGACTATAACTATATTGGACATAACTATGGATAGATAAGATCTTGTCATTAAACGGTGACAGCTATGTATCCGTAACTTAACCGAACGTTATTGGTTCAAACAGACAACTTTTTGTATACATGTTTTCTGATATTATAGGTGAGTTAAAATTCCGATTACGTAACAGAAACCTCAATTTTATTCATATTTAAGGATTTATTCAAAAGCTCTGTGTCTGTACACACTAAACTAATTCCTGACCGTCACATCGATTACGTCATAAAGTAACCGTCGCGTTAAATTCGTAGATGAACCTATCGGATGCTTGACCCAGATGCGAACATCACGCGTGCATACGTCCACTGCAATCATATGCAATCGTGCACGTGTTAGCGAGCGACAATATTGTGAATAATAGCATCTCTTTTGTTAGCGATGTTCCAATAACTCCAAATACAAAGCATGTTTTAACACGAGTAATATTCTAATAATGGTACAATTAACCACACACCACAACGGCTCCTTTCCACAATTTCTGCTGAATGTTTAAGCATTATTGTGTTTCTTTCTGAAGGGCTTAGCTGGTAAAATTACTGGATTTAAAATCTTCTGTCTCAAGGCAACTTTGGATTTTTCAAGATG
Organism: Leptidea sinapis; assembly: GCF_905404315.1. Taxonomy (NCBI): domain Eukaryota; kingdom Metazoa; phylum Arthropoda; class Insecta; order Lepidoptera; family Pieridae; genus Leptidea; species Leptidea sinapis. The sequence continues at coordinate 3,091,251 of NC_066299.1, forward strand.
CCCGTGCAGTTTTGTATTGTAATGGGCAGGGCGTATTAATTACCATCAGCTGATCGTCCTGCTCGTCTCGTCCCTTACTGTCATAAAAAAAAATAAAGAAATTAACAGTACCTTCACGAGCTACTTACAGAATACTTAGTCTGTACAGTGTACACTTATGTTACAGTAACTAAAGTACATATTTGTTTTTGTTTAATTTGAAAAATGTTTGTACTTTGTGCACAGGTTGTCTGTCTGGCAAATGCAAGTTATGTTTTATGCATATTCAGTCAGTTTTTGAAGTGAAAACTTTTTGAGCCGCGTTGCGCACTGAATGTGTAAAGAAAACTCATTTTCGCGTCATCGTCACCAAACTCTTTCCATGAGCTATTTTATATGTACTGTATAATATACTAGTTGACCCGGCAAACGTTGTTTTGCCATATAAATTATTTTTAGAGTTAGACCCTTTCTTGGACATTGCTTTATTTTTCTAAAATAAACGTAGCCTAAGTTACTCCTTATTACATCAGCTACCTGCCAATAAAAGTCGCCGGATTAGGCGGAACAAACAGACAGACAGACAAAAATTGTAAAAAATGTTATTTTGGTGTATGTATCGTATATATATTCATAATATACATTTAGTAAAAAACGGTTATTTCAATATTACAAACAGACACTCCAATTTTATTTAAGTGTATAGATAATTCAGACAATATATTTATAAATTATAGCCTATTTGTTATTCTGGTGTGTATATATATTGCAATTCTTGTATATCAGAATTGCTCGTTTAAAGATATAAAATAGTATTATGTTTTCTCTTCACGCATTTCTTAATATTGATTGATATCGTGAAGGCAGTATTATATGTGGTTAATATTAAAACGTAACAAATAAAAACATTCTTATATAAGAAAGCTAAAAGCCATAAAAATGCTCAAATAATTCAATTAATTATTACCACTCATAATAACCAATTACAAGAAACAGAAATTTATACAAGATTTATGACGAAAGCACTCGCTTCATCACGATTATAATTGGGCTGATTAAACCTCGTATTAAATATATCAAGCGTGGCAGATTGACCAAGTATGGAGACAGGTTACTTACTCTACGGCGTCCAGCTGTGTTAACAATTAAACCTTATTATCGACGAACATCTTATAGCCCATTAAAATTTATCAATTATCATATTAATTATGAAAAATAGGTCACATTTAAAAGGATACAGAAAGTCGTAACACGCAATCGATAACTGATTTACACAGACATTTTATCAACCATGTTTGCGAATTTAAATTCTGAACATTGTTCCATATATCTTACGCAAGAGGCCGTACAGTTGAGTAGATTATATACAGATACTAGTGGACCCGACAGACATTGTCCTGTACATACGTCTTAAATTTGAAAAATCGGTCCAGCCGTTAGGAGGAGTTCACTAACATACACATGAGCAGGAGAATTATATTATCTGGACGGAATTGAGAATCTAAACCAATCTCAAATTCACTGGAACACACAAAAAATCATCAAAATCGGTCCAGCCATTTAGGAGATAGTTCAATAGTGAATCTAAACCATTCTCGAATCCACCTGAAGACACACACCAATCTCAAATTCACTGGAACAACCAAAAACTTCATCATAATTGGTCCAGCCGTTTAGGAAGTAGTTCAATTGTGAACTAAAATCCTCGAATCCCCTTGAACTCACAAAAATTTCATCAAAATCGGTCCAGCCGTTTAGGAGGAGTTCAGTGACATACACACGCACACAAGAAATATATATAGTATGATACAGGGTGTAAAGTACTCAAGGAATCGAGCGGAGTTAGGTAACCTCTCCCGTACAAGATCGCCACAGTTTTACTTCAGAATGAGAAGCATTTATAATTTATTACAAACATTATACAATTATTTTACAAAAGTAACAAAACTATGTCATGTTAAATAGTATTGGTAAACAGTAAATAATTTTTCACACAATTTTTATCTATATCTGTTGCCAATAGATTGGCCAATGTTCTGGGAAGTTTTTAAAAATAGTGAGAAGCCATAGGCTCCCCATTTTTTTTTGATACCTTGAACATTTTCATGAATTTAGCTGGAGCAGTTATCTTGAACTTACGACTCAATTCTAAACTAGTTCCGCATTGTCTAAACTATTCATAGTTTCTTATGTGGTTATTGCAACTGTAGTTAATAATTGTCAACAATAAAATTAACTAAAAGTGTTAAAAAAAATTAGAAAAAAGTCCTAAACCACAATTAGGTGAAAAAGGCGGATAAAAGGGGAAAACATTTATTATCTCCTAAGCTACGCAAAATCGTAGAACACACAGCTTTCAAATTTTACCTTTGGACGTCTACTTCTCGGCCATCCTGTATATAATCTGTGTAACTATTACGGTGTATGAAAAACAGCCCGTTGACAGAAAGACACACGGATAATCAGACATAGGAGACTAAGTAATAAAGTTCCATTGGTTACCTCTTGGAACCCTAAAAAGATTGCCATATATTAACATATCTAATAAAGTATAACTCAATACGGTGCGGACTGAAGTTCTGTAAATAAATCTAATATATTAAATTCTCATGTCGCGGTGTTTGTTGTTAAACTCCCTCGAAACGGCTTGAGCAATTCTCATGAAACTTTGAGTGCATATTGGGTAGTTCTGAGAATTGGACAACATCTATTTTTCATCTCCCTAAATACATAAATAGTAAGACATACAACTTCAAATTTTCACCCATCTACAATCAACAGTTACTTTTGTATAGCGATTTTAATATCGGCAATACAACGTTTGCTGGGTCAGCTAGTAAATAAATAAATTTAAATGTTTTATTAAAAAATGACTCTGTCGTAAGTCCTACTACTCCACAGCTGAATATCTAAGTGATCGGGCAGCCTGGGACTGATTATGATTGTTTTATAGCGATAGAAATGACTGTACAGTATTGTATATTTTTATTATAAAGAGCTCAAAAAAGGCATGCTGGGAGAGTTCCTTGCGCCGTTTGTTTCCGAAGCGTTAGTAGTATCGAGTATATTAGAAATGACATAAAAAAGAATTCTAAAGGAAGCAATTTTGAGAAAATAAATGCCGTTTATGCCTTTTTGGCTTTGATGTATATCAACAATGTTGCCACTTAATAAAAGTAATGTGAAAATAGTCTTGGCTATGTGCTAAGCTTGGCTATAGCCCAAAGACGTGATCAGAAATCTCTTATATTGCATTCACGGCATCTTTACATATGCTCAACTTTTACTTAATATTGCACAAGTTTATCGAAAACTTTCAACTACCATTACAAGTGTCGTACTTAAATGGAGTATTGCAATAAAATGTCGACCGCAAAAATACATTTGAGACGTCTCTACTGATATTATAAAGTTGAATATTTTTTTTTGTTTGAACCTAGGATGAAGTTTATACCTAGATGTGACAAACAAAAACAAAAACTAGGAGAAATATGGGAAATGTTACAGTTTCTGTTTTGTTTGTTGGTTACCGACGTCTACTTTTGATCAAGACGTCGGTTATCATCTATATTTATCGTAAAATTTGGGTTATCAACAGTAATTTGCGAAATAAAGTGGTTACTGTGTGTTAGATATTACAACTCATCTTAAGAAACGGGTTATTTATTAAGCTGCAATAGCCCCTAACCTATCATATGTAAGCACTATTTAAGTTAAAAAAATTCCTTGATTTGTAAAGCACATTAATAAATGATAAAAAAACCACAATATAGAAATAATCAGTAGTCATATAAAATTATTAATTAGTTTATTAATTCAAAGAGCAAGCATTTCCACCATGTTCTAATGATTTTTAATGTGTCTGAGTTAAATAATAATTGTTTGTGCCTTTCGGGTGGATGGCAGATCCAGTCGATACTTCATCCTAGGTTTGAATGTGCTAATCTCTGGATCTATTTTGATAATTTTTATATACGATAGCTAGTTTCCCGAGCAATAGTAGAATCACAGTAGTTAATAAAAAGTACTTAGTGAAACCAGAATTATATTTCTGAAGATATAAAGTATGACCTTTATTTACTACATCTCAAAATGTCTGAAATACTTTATTTGATAAAAAAAAATTATTCGCTTTGGAGTAATGCTCAGTTCATATTTTCACAGAATATTGATCATAAAAAACTAATAATTAAACGGTTTTTCTATTCATCTGTAGAGATTATACTCTTGGGTTTTAAGTAGATAAGCTTAACATCACTCACAACTTTGGTAAATTAATTCATGCACACGGGCTGATATGTAAATTTGAATATCCCGAATATTTTCTGAATTTTCATATCAAATACATATACTTATATAATTAATGGTGAAATAAAAAAAATTGTCGTAAAAAGGTTATTTACAAAAGAAGAAAGGCAAGTGGTGGTAATATGATAGTCTAGACCAGTGGGAGGCTCCTTTGCACCGGATACCAGCTAGATTATGGGTATCACAACGGCACCTATTTCTGCCATGAAGCAGTAATGTGTAAGCATTACTGTGTTTCGGTCAGAAGGGCGCCGTAGCTAGTGAAATTACTGGGTAATTGAGACTTATCATCTTATGCTTCAAGGTCACGAGCGCAATTGTAGTGCCACTCCGAATTTTTGGGTTTTTGAATAATCTTGAGCGGCACTGCATTGTAATGGACAGGGCGTATCAATTACCATCAGCTGAACGTCCTGCTATTCTCGTACCTTATTTTCATAAAAATGTCTAATTGATGCTAAGGTGTAATAAAGCGCTATTGAGCGTGGAAGATGGCACCTTAACTGCTTTGTTCAAAGCTGTTTAATTCAACGATGTTTAAGTTATTTAATACTCATTATGGTTTATTTTTGACAACTAATAATATTTTACCAGTGGGAGGCTCCTTTGCACATGATGCCGGCTAGATTATGCGTGTCACAACGGCCGGCGCCTATTTCTGCCGTGAAGCAGTAATGTAAGTACCAAGCGAGCATCGTTGAACAAGAGATTGTCTTATGTTTGACGCGAGTATACCTTAATATATTCCGACGTTATGCGCACGACGTATTATACTACATAGACGGTTTAGAAGTCTCAAATAGCGGATAAAATCATGTGTCATCCTATCAACATGTACCAGGACTTCATATGTAGCTTAGAGGATTAAAGTAAAATTTGCATCGGATACAGCGATTTCATTGACTGAGTTTTTGGACGCCGAATTACATTTGATAATGTGCAGCAGACTGTATCAACAGCAAGATCAAAAACAGTATTTGACACAGAATTCCAAAGATATACCATAAGCATCTTGTATCATTTATCGAAAAGGTAAGCTGTGAGTCGGAATAAACCTATTTAATATATGTACGAAAAAAATCTAAAATAATTATATCACTTATAACTTTGTATCACTATGATCACTACTAAAACCTATAATTATCCTATTCTCGAAACTTTACATTCGTCTCATTATCTTGAAGACAAAATTTTTGAAGCTTTCACTTCTACTACGTCTGAATTGCACACATGTTTCTATTAATTATTTTATTTATTAAAACTGAAAAATGTTTTTTCAAAATTCTCGATTACATGCAAAGCTCCCTTTAGGTTTAAATAATAAGTAAATAATAAATAAGTAATCTCTGTATTACCAGTAAAAACCAAACTAGAGAATTTTAAAATGGCCGCCTTGCAAATTAGGCTTTAATTTTTTTACGATATTATTCTACAAGCGCTGACCCGGAAACGTTGTTTTGTCATATAAATTATGTTCCCCGCGCCCGCTCATTGTACGAAATGTCATTGAATTATTTTTATTGCGAATATATAGGTATTTCTAAGTCATAAAATATAGATTCCGGATATGTAATCACCAACATATCATATAATCCTTCTCCGTAACGTTTTCATAAAAAAAACGCTACATCTTATGGTACATTTAAGTATTATTTCCATCGGTACAGTATTACCAAAGGAAAAACCGGTTAGAAAAACAGTGTAAAGTTTAAAATATATATTTATTTGCATTATTAACGCTTTTCATTTATTATGATTCAAAACGTATTGGTTACCGACTGTTACTTACTTACGCTGACTTACGCTAGGCTTCCTGTACTTTTCTTTTGTATTAGTCCATGAACTGAGGTTTGTATTGTCTTTTTTTTATGAAAATAAGGGACGAGACGAGCAGGACGTCAGGAGGGAAGGACGAGCGGCACTGCGGGCAAGATTATTGAAAAACCCAAAATTTCTGAGCGGTACTACAACTGCGTCCGTCACGTTGAGACAAAAGATGTCAAGTCTCATTTGCCCAGTAATTTCACTAGCTACGGCGCCCTTCAGACCGAAACACGGTAATGTTTACACATTACTGCTTCACTAGCTTTAATCTAGTCGGCATCCGGTGAGAAGGAGCCTCCCACTGGTTATCTTAAATCTTAATGGTAGATCTCTGATGACATCGAATCACATACGCTAAAGTACGGTCTTCCAGATAATATTAAGTGTTTAGTTACGTAAATGTTTGGAGCACAATTAGTTACTGTCGCGATCCGAAAACAGCATTTATATATAATATTTCAAGGAAAATATAATTGAAGTCGGACTTATGATTATGAGTAACATATCTGGCAAGAAATCTAGATTGTTTATGACCATTTAGGTAATTCTACCTTTCGTATAATAATTTTAGTCGAAAGCGAATCAACTTATATAGAGATTTCATTTGAAACATATCAGGGTTGTGTACCGCGGTGTATTTATCGAAGCACTTACATCAATATTTTGTTACCTAATGTTATAATTTTATGTTATTTGTGAACAAGGTATTTTTCAAGTGAAAACTTCTGAAGCTTTGGGAGTATTGAATGAGACTGAGCCGTCACGCTCGTTGGAATAAAGAAAACTAAACGAGTCTCACTCGGTGAACATAAATGTATTGAGTACTCTTGTTTCGATGGAGTTTTTGATGTGAATTGAAGAAAATGCCGACATCGTTTATATTTTTTATATATATATATATAAATTAAATACTCTTTAAAAGATTAAAACGCGTGTAATAGTACCTGTATTTTTACATTCGGTTATTGCGTAAAAGTATCATTTTACTGTTATTTTATTTAATCCGCCGTGTCGTGATCTTTTCAGAGCATATTTTTAGAGGGAAATCAAAACTGGACGTGGATAGTAATAAAAATGTAACTTTAATGCAAAAACCTAATGTTATAAATTTATCAAATTAATTTACGAAGCTTGAACGAAATCTCGCCTTTTAAATTTCAGAACTATTACAATTAATTTATGTTTAAAAGTATATCTATAAGAAAACTCAACTTTCATCCATATTAAACTGTAAAAATATTTCACTGCTGAGATTCATTACCTCGACCTCGATGATGCTGATGACAATATCGCGCGGTATGCCTCAGATCAGCGTGATTTTGTCGCTCGTGCAGCGTTTTGCCAATGCGTATTATTTTACGTGTAGCAATGGATTGCTTATAAATAGGACAATTTGAATCTGAGAGCTATTGAAACAAGCTATAAGACCATTCAAAATAAGTTTGCAGTTTCTCATTTCACGTTTCACTCTCGGTTTTGGTAAATATTATAAATCTAGTGCCCTGGGGCACTGCCGATTCGATAAATCTGTTTAGAGGGAGAAAATTACGAATCGAATATAGTTACCTAAAGGAGATTGAAACGCTTCCAAACATTTCTGGGCCCAGATGAAAGTTGCACCATTTAAAAGCTCAAACAAGTTAAAACTAAAAACAAGCCGGTAACTCAACGACTGCGACAAGAAACGAAGTGACAATGACGTAGAAATGAAATGATCTGTCAGTCTGTCACTGTCAAAGCGAAGTTAGCTTAGGAACAAGGATTTTACAGTATCGATTTTTTATGTCAATCGCTTTATTGACTAAATAAAATTATTGCTCAGTTCGGTTTTCTCATAACATAATAATATATTTTATTCATAATATGGTCATTCGAACTTCAACTATGGACCTAACTAATATTATTTACATAAAACAACTGGATCTTAATGTTTTTTAATCGATTAAATATTCATTCGATTCCATTTTAATCGATTTACTCCATTTTTTGTCTATTTAAATGTTTTTTTCGTTTTGTAGATTGCAAAATAAGCTAGTTTTTTGTATTTTACAAAAATATATTTCAACTTGTTAACATCAGGCCTAAGAGTCCCATTCTCCTTTACTAATTTCTGACGGGTACGAAATTTACTATAATATTTTAAGGTGAAAATTAATATTTTACAATAACTGTTAAAGCCGAGATCTTTTCCGATTTAATTTCACAATATGATCGAAATAATAAAATAATGTTATTATATTTTTTAAGGTATAGGTGATCACTTATGAAGACATCCTCTCGCGAATTCGTTTAAAACGACTACGACAAATTTTACATTTAACAAAAAAAAATTTTTTTTGTAAGAGCCATAGAAACAGGACTAATTATAATTCTTTATAAAAAAAATTAAAATCCTTCGTGTGTTTGATTAAATATATCTACTATTGCCGCCGATATAAATGATTATATTTTTTTATGGAAATGAAGGACAAATGAGCGTACGGGTCACGTGATGTTAAGTGATCACCACCGAATGTGGGCATTCTCTTGCAACACCAAAGGAATCCCAGGAGCGTTGCCGGCCTTTAAGGAACGTTTACACGCTTTTTTTAAAAATAATTAATAACTATAATCATAATATACTAAAATTAAAATCTTCTAGTTTAATATTAAGAACTTTCTACATCGTACAGCTTTTTTATCACCGATTCATTATCTGGTAATATTCCCGAACCGATACTACTAAGGGACCTTCAATTCTGGTATTGCGAATGTTCATGGGAGGTTCTCACTTTTCACCAAATAAGCAACTTAACATTTACCCTTTTAAATATAATTTGAGCACGATTTATATTTACAAACCAATAATAGTTATCTTTTCATGTTAAATGGTTTGGGTAAGAAAAAAAATTGCATACCAAAAGATGATTTTTCCTCTTCTATTAACATAAAAAAAAATATTAATTGTTAAGCAACCACTTACATACTCTTTCTTAAACATTTTATAATGCCAATAAAATTTAAAATAGTACCATTTTAAAGTTAGAACGTATTTGAAGGCAATAATAATAATTAAAACAAAGAAATTATGCCCGAACGAATATATATAAAAATAAAATTATATATTTAAACAAATTGAAAACTTCCTTCTTTTAATAAAGAGTCTTATATTAATCTGATAGCGTATTTAGCTAAATTAAACTTTTATTCCTAAATGTCGTATAGAAATCGTGAATTTTCTACAGATTGGAATTTTATATCAAAGTGAGCAAATCAAATTTTTTATGCAAAACTATTGTTGTACTACCTGATTCGAATTTTTTGTGGGTAGTTTACTAAAATGTAACATATAGTCTACTTATATTAAAAATACTACTTCAAGTTCTAATTTGTATATACTTAGTTGTTTTTCATCTGATTCAAGAACAAACAAAAAAAATAACACAATCATTGAGATCATATTTTCTTTGACTAACGCGAGTGTTACACAAATGATTTAAGTTTTCTTTAGTGTTAATTCCGCCAGATTTTGGCGAGACAACACGTCCTGAGGATGCCTCGTGTAGAGGCGAAACACGTGTCGAATTGTTTTAAAAACAAATATTGGCGGAATTAACGCTAAAGAAAACTTAAATCATTGGTATAATTATGAATTTCCGCAAAGTAACGCCTAATTCAATAAAAGCGAGTGTTACACATTTAAATAAAACACTTTTAAAGGATTAAAACGCGTGTAAACGTAACACCAGTGACCCGTACGCGCGTTTGTCCTCCTATTCGATAAAAAAAATTGTAACTGTGTTTTTACTACTAAGTCCAGGAAGTCCCCCTGAAAACGACATCTGTAAAGGTCTTGAAACGTCGGGGTAAAATAATAATAAAAATTTAACTTGTACGCAAAAATCTAGTGTAAAAACACAGTTACAATTACACGCGTTTTAATGCTTTAAAAGTGTATAAAAATACATTTATTGATTGCATATTAAAAACGTGGAAAGTTATTAGCATTATAAATTAAATAATAAATCTATTATTTAGTTTAAGAAGGATTTAACGTAGTCTATCTGATATAGGTAATTTGGATGGATTCATTCGCGGTATAATTTTTTACTTTTTAAACGCTGTGAGTCACAATATTTTGGCAGACCATCAAAAGTAATGTAAGTGTAAAGTATAAGTGAATGGCGAGACTGGCAATAGGCACACGTGCTTAAATATCGTGATTCTATAATAGCACCAACCAACTGGACCTCGGCTCGAAACTAGAAACCATATGTTAACTTACACATCAAATACCAAACACTTATCACTGTATTTAAACACTTATTTACTGTCAAGTTTGCGATCACAAAGTTGATGAAAGTTGCGATCGTATTTACGCAAAGTCTAGCTCGTCTGTTAGCACAACCACGTCGCGGTGATGTAGAGCTTAAACTGATTTTTTGTCGAAGGCATCGGCGCTTGTGCTTACTGTTTGCTCTACATTTGTCGACCGTGCGAACACGGCACATGTTTAAATCTCCCTTGAAAATAGTACTTCTCATTACACTAACTGCGTACAGAACTATCTACTCCTATAACTGGTTGGATTATGTTACCTATCTCCGCTACAATTGCAAACACTTTCAAACTCTTAGAACTTCCGATATGTTCGGTATAAATAGTATTTTATCAATGGCCGATCTTAATTTGGATGCGTGTATCATGATTGTCTGCCTCAAATACCATACCAATTACCGACCAATAATAAAACTTTTATAATAAAAGATAACGTATTGATTTCGCGTAAATAAGGCGACCTATATAGATACTGATGTAAATTACTGCTGATATTTTACTACCTCCGCACTTAGATAACTTTTAATAATAAAATATATCGGGATATTTATGTGACTAAAATTGTAACAGATTTGAATAAAATATAATTCCATTTGTAATGTAAAATATAGGTCAAAGTAATACTTAAATAGGTAAATATCTTTGTATTTGGTATATGCTATGCCATGTCTAGTTTGGGGCTAGATAATTTGTGTGAAAAGCGTCACTTATTATTTTAACCGATTTTAAAAAAGGAGGAGGTTCTCAATTTGACTGTATTTTTTTATGTTTGTTTCTTCAGAACTATAGACTGGGTGAACCGATTTTGATGATTCATTTTTATATGAAAGCTGGTGCTTCTCGTGTGGCCCCAAAATAACAATAATGGCAACTAAAATTAGATTGTATAAAAATACTCAATTATTTTTTACGTCTTAGTGCATATTATATCTATTGTTCTGAAATAGTTTTTTTTGAAGTGGGTTGTTTTTTGTTAAATTTATTTTATTTGAGTTTTAATTTACAAATACCTGAAAAAAAAATATGTAGCCCTAACTTGATATAGCTAGGTAGGTCGGGGCTTATACTTGTCATCTGATGGTATGTGACGACCTCTCAACACCAGAGAGATCACTCTATAAAATGTCGGATAAACGTACATATGAATTCGAAAACCACAAAGTAGCTAGCAGCTAGTTAAATTACTGGGGAAATGAGACTTGACATCTTATGACTGAAGGTGACGAGGTAAATTTCAAGAATCCTGAGCGGCACTGCATTGTAATGGGCAGGACGTATCAATCACCATCATCTGAAAATCCTGCTCGTGTTGTTTCTTATTCTCATAAAAAAATTTTTGGTGGGCGAGGATTGAACCGAGGACTTCGTGGTGAGAGTCAACGGTTCCACCACCTATTATGGCACCGACTCCTTTTTGACGGTTGAATTTGCTTGATCTCTATCATCGATAACGATAACGATATCTATACCTAAAGAAATATTTGAATGTAATTTTCACCACCTTAAAGATGTTGGATTTGCTTGTGATTTTGCACAAAGGAAAATAAACTTTATTCAAATAGGATTAAAGCGTAAGCGCTTTTGAATCGTTCTTATTAGTATTTAATTTAACCAGTTGGAGGCTCCTTTGCACAGGATGCCGGCTAGATTATGGGTACCACAACGGCGCCTATTTCTGCCGTGAAGCAGTAATGTGTAAGCATTACTGTGTTTCGGTCTGAAGGGTGCCGTAGCTCACTAGCTAATGTTAAGTCTCAAGGTGGCGAGCGCAATTGTAGTGCCGCTCAGAATTTTTGAGTTTTTCAAGAATCCTGAGCGGCACTGAATTGTAATGGGCAGGGCGTATCAATTACCATCAGCTCAACGTCCTGCTCGTCTTGTCCCTTATTATCATAAAAAAAAATATTGAGTATACCATATGTTCGGAAAAAGAAGAGCTCGTGAGAAGAACATATAAGAAACTAAACGGTCAATTAATTAATCAAATAGATTATTGTACATTTGCTATACCATGTTCAAGGTTAAAAAGCGTTTTAAATATTTCATAAGAAGTAATAAAAAAAATACACTTACATATTAGATGCATCAACTTTTAGAACTTGAATTCATTGTTTGTGTAAGAATGCTTCGTGAACATGATCACTGTCACAATTAGTAATCGCATCAAACAAATACCATGGTTTATTAACTTATAACAGGGCAACCTAGCAGCAGTCGTTCATGAGAAAACGTATGGACACTCGTATCAATGTTAATACACAATTTTCTTAATGTTGGCTAAGGCAGCGGCTTGGTGAGAATTAATATTAATTATGTCTCAAAGAAAAGTAAAGATAAGTCCTCGAATGGCGATCACGTACCGGAAGATGTAGTGTTGGTAGGGCCCCCACAAGATGGACAAGATCGCCGGAATACGTTGGATGAGGGTAGCGTAAGGCAGATCGTCGTGTAGATCTTTGGGAGAGGCCTTTGTCCAGCAGTGGATGTCTTCCAGCTGATGATGTCTCAAAGTGACGAGTACAATTGTGATGCCACTCATAATTTTCGGTTTTATCAATAATCATAAGCGGCGAGTAATAGGTAGGGTTTATACATTAGGGAACATATTGCTCGTCTTGTCACTTTTATCAGAATAAAAAGCCATCAAATATATCGATGCACATATTATGTATATGGGAAGAAATCGAGTCTTTTATTAATAGCACATTTGATGCTGCATTTAAACCAGATTAGACGACAATGTACCACGCCTTGGAGTGAGCTTCCTTTTGAGGTGTTTCCAGGACGATACCTTTTTTTATGAAAATAAGCGATGAGACGAGCCTACCCATTACAATGCAGTGCCACTCAGGATTCTTGATAACACAAAAATTCTAAGCGGCACTACAATTGCTCTCGTCACCTTGAGACATAAGATGTTAACTCTCATTTGCCCAGTAATTTCACAAGCTCTGTCGCCTGTAACAAAAGTGCGTTCACCTTTTTTACAGGTCGGCAACGTTCCTGTGATTCCTCTGTGTTGTAAGAGAATTAGGCGGAGGTGATCACTTAACATCAGGTGACCTGTACGCGTCACGTACGTTTCAATTCGTAAAAATAGTTGTATTTATAATTTAATGCTTATTATTAAACTCGCTCGCAGTGAGTATCTACCGTCTGTTTTAATTAAAAATGGAGTTTTAATTAAGTTGTAACTTTGCAACTCGAATAGGAAATCATTTCTGTCAACTCAAATGATTAAGGCTGGGTTGCACCAACCAACTTTAGCAATAAAAACACGTTAAAGTACCGGTTAACCAAAAAATGTGTTGCACCATTTGACAACTTTTAGATGACGTCATAACTTTAACTTTTAACCGTAACCGTCCAATCTTCGCAGGTTAGAGCTATTGTTAATAATAAATAGCTAAATAGCGACCTGACAAAAGTTTCAGAAGAATATTCAAAATTGATTTGATTTTTAACTTTAACTCTAACTATGCCAAGGAATAGATGGTGCAATACATTCCGCAGTTTATGTTAAAGTTCGCGTTACTGTTAACATTATGACTTATACCTTAACTATAACAGCTAGCAACCAAGCCTAAGATTCTCAAGCTTTTGTAAACTTTATCGATAGAAGCAACTTGGAAGACAAACTTTTATAAACAAACAGAGATACCAATGGGAGGCTCCTTTGGACAGGAAGCCGGCTAGATTATGGGTACCACAATGCCTATTTCGGTGTTTCGGTCTGAAGGGTGCCGTAACTAGTGAAGTTACTGGGCAAATGAGACCTAACATCTTATGTCTCAAGGTGACGAGCGCAATTGTAGAGCCGCTCGGAATTTTTGGGATTTTCATGAATTCGGAGCGGCACTTCATTGTAATTGGTAGGGCGTATCAATTACGATCAGCTGAACGTTCAGCTCGTCTCGTCCCTTATTTTAATAAAAAAAAACTTACAATTATATATACTGTAAATATTCTTAGAAATCTTTTACGATAGCTGTTAAGATTTGATATTTCTTAAAGTGATATCCCTCACTTTTGGGATTAATTACACAAATTAAATTTGAAAACGAAATTTATAAACGATGCGAGACTTGAACGCGCGACCTCTTCCGTTCGAGCGCTCTTCCACTGAGCCAACCGTTCGTGTGACGTATCGTTGATAAATCTTTTTTTTATTTTTTTGTTATTTATGATAATAAGGGACGAGCCGAGCAGGACGTTCAGTTGATGGTTATTGATACGCCCTGCCCATTTCAATGCAATACCACTCAGGGTTCTTGAAAAACCCCAAAAATTCTGAGTGGCACTACAATTGCGCTCGTCACCTTGAGACATGAGATGTCTTTTGAGTCTCATTTGCCCAGTAATTTCACTAGATACGGCGCTCTTCAGACCGAAACACAATAATGATTACACATTACTGCTTCACGGCAGACATTGGCGCCGTTGTGGTACCCATAATCTAGCCGGCATCTTGTGCAAAGGAGCCTCCCTCTGGTATATATGTCTTGTATGTCTATATCACTATCATATCACTAACTCCAACTTTTGTACAAACACATAGGTAGTAAGACGAACAGAGTATTGTGATATTCCGCATTGGTGGTGTAAAATTTGGGTCTTAAACTAAATCAATTCTAAAAGCTTTCTACAGGAGAAAGAAACTCTATCATTAAAGAACTGCTGATGAATGGACAGATAAATAAATGAACTGGTTACCGAACTGTTCAAAAGTTTCACAATATCAACAAAGTTTCAAAAGAATATATAAGTTTAATATAAATCACGTCTGGTTTTTTACTATTAATTCCGCGTCGGCGGTTTCATTGAAATGAAATGAAAATGTCAGAAATATATAGACGACATTATGTCAAACAGGCGGCCGATATTCAAGGAGATTAATTTGGTGTAACATTTTGTTGCTGTCTCGAGTGTCACTATAAATATTTTAGCTTTAACATCTTTCATTATGCAAACAAATATATTCCCTTACTGTTGTAGTGAGGGTTAGCTTGTGAGTTAGTTGGTTTTGAATGTTGTCTAAACAATTCAGATTTACTCCGTTCAAAAAGTTATTTTACCAAATAATAAATTAATTTTGGATGCGCCGCAACTATTATTTATTTTCTTGTTATATGGTTATGGCAATTTATAGCGACGACGGTTACTTTGCAATGGATCCCATAATCAGAACCTAACCAAATTCTCACCAAACTTCAGTTGAAGTATATCCTTTCCAATAAAAAAAACATTGCGTGCGTACAAAGTACACGTGTCAGAAGTGAAACCTGCATGGTGCATGAACCTCTAAACCGAATATGAATTCCTGGTACGTGCTGCTAGCCATTCCTACCATCACTAATATATATAATAATATGTTCTCCTGGTGTCTATGTAGAAGTATGTATATATGTATGGATGTATAAGTCGTGCGTTTGGAGTCAGAATATATTAAGGTATACTCGCGCCATACTTAAGACAATCTCTTCTTTAACTATGATCGCCTGGTACCAAAACATTGTATTATGCTTCCTATCTCATTATCTCTCATGTTAAATATTATGAATTGATTGATGTGACTGCTCTTTTTCGTTTCAACGACTTTCAAGCAAAATGTTGACTTTTTAGTACATACATACATACATACATAAAATCAGTTTCCCGTAGACCCCTACGGGAAAGAGGCGTGATAGGCAGAGACCACTTCTTTCCACTTGCTACGATCCTTACATACTTCTTTCGCTTCGTCCACTTTCATTATTCCTTTCATACATGCTCTCCGGTTTAGGGTACTCTTGACCTGGCCTTTTTTCAAGACGTCCCTGATTTTATCTTGAAACGTCCGCCTAGGTCTACCCCTTCCAACACTTTCATTCACACTGGCCTTATACACTTTCTGCGTCAATCGTTCTTCATTCATTCTCTCGACATGTCCAAACCATCTCAGTAAATTAATTAGTCAAGTGCTATAATTATAAGTATGAAACAAATGTGAAACACGAAAAGCACTTTAACTAAATATATATGCAGAGGTTACTTAAATGTTCAATATGCATTCATCAATCTCAAGTCGGTTGCACAAAAATAAACACATCGTTTCTTATATTATATATTTAAAATTAATTTTAGTCTAATTGCAATAGTTACTAAGACCTTGTAAACTTATAAAGCTATCCTAAATATTTTTTTTTCACAAATCATAATAAAAGTAAACCAAGTTATATTCTAAAACAGGTACTGTTATTTTTTCGTTTCTTATCTTTCTTTATTTTTTCAAAAGTATGATGATATTTGGTGATCAGCTTCTTCCAAAGACCATATATACTATATATATATACTAACTATTGATAAGAAAAAATACGTCCCGAAATTTTCATAAACAAAAATTAAAAAAAAAAATATTCAAAAAACAACCGCCTTCAAAAACACTATTCCAAAACAATGATATTATGTGCACTTAAAAGTGTAAAGATTATCGCGTATTTTTATACAATCTTATTGATTAATCTAATTCTAGTTACGATTATTGTAATTTTTGGAATCGGTGTCCTCCGCTGCGACCCTCTCTCGCCTCTCGCCTCCTCACGACTCAAGCACATCTCACCTATAACTACAAAGTTACTTCGAGTCGACTCCAAAAATAACAATAATCGTAACTAGAATTAGATTAATTAATTATATTGTATAAAAATACGCAATTATTTTTATACTTTTTAACGCACATTATATATATTGTTTTGGAATAGTGCTTTTGAAGACGGTTGATGTATTGTTAAAGATTTTTTTATTTTATGATTTTTAGTGAATTTTAAGTACACTAATTAACAATTTGTCTAAATATGTGTAGATATACTAAATTTTTCAATGCAGTAATGAATGTAAGTGATTTGCAATTTGATTACAGACAGTTTTCGGTTACTTTGTCATGGATTCCGTAATCAGAACCTAACCAAACTCTCAGCAAACTATCTTGGAAGTATATCCTTTCCAATAAAAAAATAATCATTGAAATCGGTTGACGCATTGAGTTTTTCGTAAATTTATCATCAACTTTGCTATACGTATGTATAGCAAATGTAGGACTTTTATGGTTTTCTCATAGATGCCATTGTCAGATCTGGACCACACGGGAAGCACCAGCTTTCAAATAATAAAAGAATTATCAAAATCGGTTCATCCAGTCGAAAGTTTTGAGTTAACAAACATAAAAAAAAACATACCGACGAATTGAGAACCTATATTTTTGAAGTCGGTTAAAAATCCATAAAAAAAATTAAACGAGTTTAAGTTAATTATTTTCTGTATTACCATTCCAAAATAAAATAATTAAGGTTAGAGGCCACAGATTTATATTGTAGCATTGATATAAAACTATTGTCAAAGACTACACACTGCCTTTCATAAATCTACCTACCTACTATGCGCTTATAGGTAATTTAATATTATGACTGTTCATTCTCAGTACATTTATGAAAATTTAATTTACGTTCACAAAAATCGTCACCTTTTTGCTCTTAATAGTGATTTTCATTATTTTAACAATAGAAATAAGGGATTGCTTGTAAC
The DNA here is from genome assembly GCF_905404315.1 of Leptidea sinapis. Lineage (NCBI taxonomy): Eukaryota > Metazoa > Arthropoda > Insecta > Lepidoptera > Pieridae > Leptidea > Leptidea sinapis. The sequence goes on from NC_066299.1 coordinate 3,109,239, forward strand.
TAATTCTAGTAGGCTTCATAAGATACATAATAGCTTTAAGGGTTAAATGTATACACTTTTATAATAAAGTCCCAGCCACTGTTCAGGCATTATCTATAAACAAATTTAAATGTTTTATAAAAAATGGCTCTGTCGTAAATCCAATTACTTCACTGCTGAATATCTAAATGATCGGACAGCCTGGCACTAGATTGTGATTATTTTATAGCGATAGAAATGACTGTACAATATTGTATATTTTTATTGAAAAGAGCGCAAAAAAAGAATGCTGGGAGAGTTTCTTGCGCCGCTTCTTCTCTCTCATAGCGCCATTTGTTTCCGAAGCGGTAGTAGTATCTCGTAGTTATTAGAAATGACATAAAAAAAAATTCTAAAGGAATCAATTTTGAGAAAATAAATGCCTTTTAACTGTGGTGATCTGTCTCACTGGGAAAATATATAGCTTTTTTTAGTAACCATCGAAAACAATGGGACAATTATCAAAATACAGGACAATCACTGTTATGGAACGCCATTTAATATTTCTTTCTCTACGACTAAAATATTTTCTGTTTACTATAAATATTGTCATAGCATATTTATTTAGTTTAACATAATTTATAAATAAATTCGTTGGCTCGGTGTTGCCATATAATAATTTAAAATAATTGTCCTGCGTTGGTTTGGACTTCCGCCAAAAATATTATCACTGAGAACACCTAAGTTTATTGCCTTTTATGTTCCGAATAACAATAGATCTCTTTGGTTTTAAAATGTTTTGTGAAAATTTTCAATGTTTTTCTCTAAATATATTAATCGTGACGTCACCAAATGGCCCAACTGAAGCCAACCATCAAAAAGAGGATGTAAATACTACGTAATAAGAGGCCGGACTGCATTAGTAAAAATTTAAATTTAGTTTAGTATGAAACGTGCAGTGATTAAATTACAGTATTGCGATTTGCGTCGAAGTACTCGTATAATATGGCTAAGTTTGAAAGTGACCAGTTGCTTAAAACATGGTGGATTTCGGCTATCTCCGTTTTTTACAAGATTACTAGCTGACCAGACAGACGTTGTTCTGTACATAATAAATAAAATACAGTTTTTGATGAATTTGTCAATAATTTTTCATTGTAACATAATAATATGCTCCTTGTTGTTATAATGAAATTGTTTCACAGCAGAACTGTCAAACCGCGCGTCAAAAATACTCTCACAGAAAATATGTCCAAACAAAACAAATATTGGAAATAAAAATAATTATGGGTCCTAAATCGAAATAAAAACTATCCTATCTCTTAAGTTGGACTAAACTGCACTCCATGAAGTAATTCCCATTGAAATCCGTTCATTAGTTTAGGAGTCCATTGAGGACAAACATTGTGACACGAGATTTATATATATTAAGATAGTCGTTATCTGTCAATCTATCAATGACTGCACGTTTCATACAATTGAGTGAATCGCTTTTTTCTCTCACAAGCATTTGGTTTTTAAAACATGCTGGGACTATTAACGTATAATATAAAGGATTTTTTTTTGTTTGTCTCTTTGATAACTATATTTAAAGTCTTATTTATGTGTATACGTTTCAAAATATATATTCCTTCTAAATTAATATAACGTTGACTCACAAATTGGGGTTGATTTTCGCTTGTTGGATTAAAGATTCATTCCATCGAACTTTATTCATAATCGAGGAATTTGAAAGCAATGAATACACAAAGGACAAAGAGTGCAACATAGCTTCAATGTTGGTAAAAAAAGATACAACCGTTCGTAGTTCTTTCAGAATTTATTTACAATAAAGATTAATATTGTGGTAGATTTACATTTTTGTATAGTCCAAATGATTTGAGTTTTCTTTAGTGTTAATTCCGCCAATATTTGTCTTTAACCAATTCGACACGTGTATCGCCTCTACACGAGGCATCCTCAGGACGTGTTGTCTCGCCAGAATCTGGCACGAGACTTAAATCTCTAAAGTTTAAAGACAAATATTGGCGGTATAAACACTAAAGAAAACTCAAATCATTTGGATAATTATTATTTATTAAGTAACGCCTACTTCAATAAATTTCGCCGAATTCCACCTTCATACGACACGCCACAAGTTAGGATATCATCCCCACCATCTGAACGTGTGGCGGTCCTCCACGGTGCGGTTTTCAAGGAGCTTTCTTCCACGTACTACAAAGATGTGGAATGAGCTTCCTTGTGCGGTGTTTCCGGGACGTTACGACATGGGTACCTTCAAAAAAGGCGCGTACACCTTCCTTAAAGGCCGGCAACGTTCCTGTGATTCCTCTGGTGTTGCAAGAGATTGTGGGCGGCGGTGATCACTTAACAACAGGTGACCCGTACGCACGTTTGTCCTCCTATTCCATAAAAAAAATTTGTATAGTTTTACAAAATTGCATTGTCTTGTATAAATCCGTTATTTAGAACTAGATTTTTTTCATCAACTCATTTATCAGAATAAATTGCAAGAAATGCTTAAGTAGATAATTTTTTAACATTTTTATTTTTCTATTTTGTTGGATAATTGGGTGAAAGGCGGGAGTAGGTACGTGATTGCTACACGTTTAAGCCTCGGCTAGACAACTCAATCTATTTTGTTTATTATTGTTTTATTAGCCAGTGGGAGGCTCCTTTGCACAGGATGCCGGCTAGATTATGGGTACCACAACGGCACCTATTTCTGCAGTGAAGCAGTAATGTGTAAGCATTACTGTGTTTCGGTCTGAAGGGCGCCGTAGCTAGTGAAATTACTGGGCAAATGAGACGTAACATCTTATGTCTCAAGGTGACGAGCGCAGTTGTAGTGCCATTTAGAATTTTTTCAAGAATCCTGAGCGGCACTACATTGTAATGGGCAGGGCGTATAAATTACCATCAGCTGAATGTCCTGCTCGGTTTGTCGCTTTTTTTCATTAAAAAAAAATATTAATCTACCTCTTCTTCTTAATCATTACTTCTTTTGAAGCGTGAGGGAAAAAATTTCAGAGTGAATTTTTCCGATGCGAGCGCACACCGACATCCAAATTCATGACAGTAGTTGGTCATCTGGTTACTGGACCATTTGTATCATACTTCAGATTGCATTAACTAAATTATAATTAAGTAATATTTTCATTGTTTGTATATAAAACCTTCTTTATTACAATATTTTTCTTTCAACAAACGTAAAATAGCACGAGGAAGATTTTTTAAAGGATTATTTTTTTTTGTTAATTGAAAAAAAAAAAAAGAATTGTTAATAAACGCTTGTGTGGTAAAGGTTACTATAACATAAATGACTTTCTTAATGATACCACAGATTGGGAATGGAGCGACCGCCCTCAAGCTATTAAATAATAAGTTTAATTGTACAATGTTACTTTGTAAATGTTACTTTAATTGTAAAACATATTTTTGATGAAAAAAAAAGCCCGCTGAGTTTGTTGCGCCCATTCTTCTCAGGCCTGAGGCATTCATTTTGTAATAGGTTAGTTTTTTTTGACTTTCAATAAGTGATTTCACATCCTATTTTGAATAAAAATATTAGAATTTGAATTTGTTACACCATAGATATTTGCGTGCTTACAGAAAAGCACTCACACACTTCTTTTTTAAATATGACCCAAACATTTTTATTGCTTTAAAACTGCCTTAAACGTTGACTTCATCATTGTTTCATTTCTTACATGCCAAAGTAAAGTAAAACCTAACTTTGGTATTTACGTTAATTTACGGTTGTAACACAAAGTAATTAAACCCTGCTTTGTCACTGAGGAATTAGCAAAAGCTTTTAAACCTAAATATTCAAATGCGTTCTTTTGTATTTATTTTATTTTCAGAGAACTACATTTTACTACAGTATCTTAACATGTTTTCCATTCAAAGTTAGACATTCTCTTACTCCAAACTTAAAAAAAAAACTAACATTATTCCACTTGCTAAAAAAGTCAATTTTTTTACAAAATAAATTATAATATCGTACCTTGAGATGAACAAAAGCATAAGTGGTAGTTTAAGTAAACATTATAACACCACTTTACCTTGTTCGAAATTACCACAAACTATCGCGATTACCACTCAATGTGCTGTAAACTTCAAATGCGTTCCTTTGTATTAATTTTATTATCAGAGACCTACATTGTACTACAGTGTCTTAACATTATTCCACTTGCTAAAAAGTCAATTTTTTTTACATAAATAAATTATATTATGTGAATTGTACGTTTTCGCCTCTGTTTTTCCAAGGTGGATAATATAATTGCCATGTAGTGTGATTTATGACGTTTCCGAGATAAAAAGACGCAATTTACACTTTTTCTTTTTATTCCACCAAAAAGTGTATCTGAATTATCAATAAATAAAATTTAAATATTTTATTAAACGCAGATTAATGTCGAAGGCTTATTACAGTATTGAAGATTACGTAAACGATATTATAATGTGGAATTGAATAGGTATTATAGTTGTTTTTTTATGGATTTTATGGTTCAGACTTGTATTGTTTTACTGGATAGCATTATTTTAAAAATATGTATATGTTTAAACTTTTCGACGTTGACGAGCAATCTTTGGATTTTTATGTCAATAAAATATTTTTGACCTTGATTTTGACTTTATTTCAATTTTGGTGTAAAATACTTTTTATTTATTTATTTATTTAGATTCATCAGTGGTAATTACAATAATACATTTATAATTAATATGCTAATTTACAAGGGTCTTATTACTAAATGCAGTACCTTTTAAGGTGAATACCGCATGCTAAATTATGTGTGATATAAATATAAGTTATAAAACAACCATTCTATAATGTAATTAAATTAAGAAATTAACAAAATCTACTAAACAAGTCAAAATAAACGTATTAAACAAATCAAGAATACTTATAAATTATTTATTTACAATACATTTTTGTACATTTTTGCGAAACCTAGTAAATACTTAGTGTAATATCTAGAAAAAATAACTAGGTATTAAGTAACTGTTAGGATTCGAAAATATCTAATTCTCATATTGAAAGTAAATAAAACCGAAGTAAAATCTAATTCACCACTTTGACAACTATATTACCTCTCTTAAAGTACTTAGTAGACGATGAAACTCGACTCAATTCTTAGTTATCCCACACGACAGTAAGCAATTTAATTTTAGATATGTATTCTGTTAATTCAGCAGTCTGCTGAACGTAGATTCTCGGGACTCCCACCATTTTCTTTCAAGCTCGTTCAGTGAGGATACAATTAATGATTCTGACTAATGTAATTATTGCATTCAGTGTATTGTCAGCGAGAGAACAAAAGCTACAAAGAGTAGTTTTAATCAAGTAATGTCGTTTGTCAGCACGTTGGTTCTTAACATTTAATTATATATTTTAATAAATAGAGTATTTAACTTTCGTCTTAATGTTTCAAAGTTATCTATTTTTGGCAAGTAAATACTTTCGTCCCTTCGAGACGTAACTTTGATATTTTTTGCCATAACCACTTAACTTAACATTCTTGGATATATCGACGATTAGTTCGAAAATACAGGCTGCGGTAATTTAAATCGTCGAATCAAAAGTGTACGTCATAGGGAAACTTCTATAAGAAACAAGAAAAATAATTTATTTCACAGCTTACAATTTTTATTAAGAATATTAGCAAATTAATATATATTAGCTTTTACCACAGCACTAAGCAGATCATAGGGGATATGATCAGCTCTGCTCTTCTACCCAGGTGGTGTTGTGGATATTTTTATCCTGAGGAAAATACATGCAATCAACAGAAGAAAAAAACTAATTTAGATTTTGTGACCTGACTATAATTTCTTATGTATATTACAGCTATTGAAAAATACTCTATTTGATTGAAAAGAGTGGCCGTTGAGTTTCTTGTATGTTCTTCTCAAGCTCAAATTACTTAAATATTTTTAATGAGTATTCAAAAGCATATATTTGAAGTCAAATTGAATAAAGTTTATTTGACTTTGACTTTACTAAAAGACGCTTAGTTTACGTTCAACAACTCATCAATGCGGTCATCAAGTGAAACTTTAATTTATTATAACTTAAGCCCTTTTCAGCAGCATTATCCACAAGTTAAGTTAAAACTTGAGCATGCAATAAAGATGGATCGCGTAATCAATCACGAACGTCAACGAAATGAAGATGCGCCGTGAGATATCGCGTTAAAAACAAACTTGCTGTCAATTTCGCATTATTTACGACGTAAAATGCATGACGGTGCTAATTTATTGCCAATTATGTTGTGTATTCAGTGGAGTTTGTTAATAATTTAAGGAAGGCTGGAAAACATTGTAAGCATTAAATGTCTCATTTATAATTTGGTGAGTTCGTATACGTATATTGTAGATTCGAGTTTTTTTTATGAAAATATGGGCAGGACGTTCAGCTGATGTCAATTGATACGCCTTGCCCATTATAGTGCAGTGCCGCTCAGGATTGAAAAATATCGTTCATAAAATTTTGTTGTTTTTCAATTTTATTTGTGTATTAATCCTAGTGAGGGTTATCACTTTAAAAACATAACAAATTGTTTAGATTTACAAGAGCGACATCTCAAGTCAATTTCCTAATATGCAAATATTGGGGTTGAGCAGGTTATCGACTGTAAAGTAGATCCTGTAGATGAAGCCACAATCTGAGAGTTGAACAAAGCATACAAGATTTTATAACGATACGTCACTCCAACGGTTAGCTCAGTTGGTTAGAGCACCGGCACGGAACGCCGGAGGTCGTGGGTTCGAGTCCCGCATCGTTCATAAAATTTTGTTGTTTATCAAATTAAATTTGTTGAAAAAAAAAACTCAAACATTCTGAGCGGCACTACAATTACGCTCGTCACCTTGAGACATAAAATGTTAAGTCTCATTTGCACAGTAATTTGACTAGCTACGGCGCCCTTCAGACTGAAACACAGTAATGTTCACACACACAGTGATCTGCAATGTAGAATAGGTATGTGCTCTCAATTCACTAAGCCACCATTTCTTCCATGCCCGATTGCTACAATTTTTCTTGTATTTTAAAACATTGTTAAAAACTCTCACCAAATTACCTTTGAAGTATTTTATTTCCAATAAAAAAAGAATCATCGAAATCGGTTGGCGCGATATCGAGTTATTCGTCCATTTTTCGCGTACATACTTAAAGTAAATTTAAGAATTTTATGGTTTTCTCATGGATGCCATTGTCAGATCTGGACTAAATTGCAGTGGGACCGCACGAGAAGCATCAGCTTTGTGTTGTGATGTTAAGCGTTCGATACCTTTTGAATGGGGAATTCATGTACTTATTAATAATATTGTTGTTATTATTAAATAAACCATTTAATAATTAACTTAAACTAAAGTAATATAATAGATTTTTGTTAAACTCTCTTGTAATCTTTTTTAGCTGTTCACTGACTGCCCATACTTTTAAACAGGAAGTTGTAGGATTGTTTCATTTTGTATATAAAAGTTTTGATAGCCAAATGGGGCGCTGCACATGTTTTCCTTATAAAATTTGACGTGAAGGCAATATTCTATATGACAGTAAACTATATCTGCTCCGTGACAGGGCCTTATCTCTATAATAATTTATCTGTCGAGTCCATTGGACGACAGATATGCAAGAAAAATAGAATTGAAGGAGGTATCTGTGTGTGTGAAACTTTTTTATATCAATAATGTACTCGGTGGTTTTATACAAACTAGCCTGGTATTAGAATATAGATCCTCGCTCGCCACATACCAATGTGTTCGATTTTCGAATTCATTATGCAGGTTTTTTCAACGGAGACATTGAAAGGAGAGGGAAACTGTGGAATGGAGCGCTGCATGCCTTTATGAACAGCTAGACTGTGCTAAAAGAAGCGCGAATGGATGTCCATAATGGAGTGCTAGTCGCTACGTTAATATACGGAAGTGAGAGTTGAGTATGGCAGAAGAAGTATAGAAGCAATATTAACGCAGTTGAGATGCGATCACTGCGCAGTATGTGTGGGGTGAGACTGATTGATAGAATTCGGAATGCGTAATACGAGCGTGCTGTGGTCTGAAAGAAGATGTTGTGACAAGGACTGAGAGAGGAACGCTGAAATGGTATGGACACGTGGAGCGAATGAGTGGAGAAATAATGACGCATCAAATATATAAGGCAAGTGTGTGTGGGCAAGTCGGTCGCGGAAGACCTCGTAGAAAATTCCTCGACCGAATTGGGGACGTTTTGAGAAAAGGAAAGATCCAAAGCACCAGCAACCGGCAAGCGTATATAAAAAGAGTAATGAATGTATGAACAAAATTTTTAACAAAAAAACAACTGATTTCCAAAACACTATTCCAAAACAATATATATAATGTGCACTAAAAAGTATAAAAGTAATTGCGTATTTTTATACAATCTAATCCTAGTTACGATTATTGTAATTTTTGGAATCAGTGTTCTTCCGCCGCGACCCACTCTCGCTTCTCACCTCCTCACGACTCAAGCACAACTCACCTATAACTATGTATGTAGTTACAAGCCTATCTTGGATGACACCGGCTCCAACAATTACAATAATCATAACTAGACTTAGATTGTATAAAGATACGCAATTATTTTTATACTTTTTAGTGCATGTTATATCTATTGTTTTGGAATAGTGTTTTTAAAGTCGTTTTTTTGTGTTAATTTTTTTTTATTTTTGATTTTTAGTGAATTTGAAGTACACTTACTAATAACTTGTCTAAATATGTGCAGATGTACTAAATTTTTCAATGCAGCAATGAACGTAAGCGCTTACTTGAAGAGTTCCGTTACTTTTCCATGGATTCCGTAATCAGAATCTAAGTATATCCTTTCCAATAAAAAAAGAATCATCGAAATTAGTTGGGGCGATATTAAGTTATTCGTAAATTTATCATCAACTTTGCTATACGTATGTATAGCAAATTTAAGACTTATAGTTTTCTCATGAATGCCACTGTCAGATCTGGACCAAATTACAATGGGACCACACGGGAAGCACCAGCTTTTAAATAAAAAATGAATGATCAAAATCGGTTCGAGTCCAGTCGAAAGTTTTGAGGTAACAAACATAAAAAAGGAACATACCGACGAATTGAAAACCTCCTCCTTTTTTGAAGTCGGTTAAAATATATTAGTAGGACTTTGACTGGTGGCAGTTGGCAAAAAACAATTGTATTAAATCATTCGATTCCAATTTGCTTAACCCCTTTTCACAATAAACTAATAAACTTTTACTCCCCCCATAATAAATACTTATCATGGACAAACTTTTAATATCTTCGGAGTAGAGTAAGACGAACATAAAGTTTTTCAGTGATAAATAGGCAGTTGCGTGAACTTTTATTGCATTTTTATTATATTTTGTATTGAAATGACAACTTATTTACGCGCGCAGAGGTTTTTCTTGGTGCAATCTGTCAGAGCCAAATTTACCAGAGTAATTTATATATAATCGGGTATTTGAATCTATTTCTAATTAGTTTATTTTAAAATAAGATAAATACAATTGTGTATATTTCAAATAAAATTAAATCAAATAAACTAATAAATAGTAAACTCATTAAAACTAACACTGTTTTTATTTTCATTTCATCATTTATTTGTAGTTATGGGTATACAAATCACAATAAAAGTTCTCCATTCCTTGCCCGCATGATGTGGCGTACAAAAAATAACTAATAACAAGTCAAACAAATATATTTAAACACAATGACAATAAATTGATATGTAAATAATTAAAATTGGTAAAAACATTATTTAGTAAGTTATTAATTTAAGTAAAATGATATTTTAAAAAGTCAATTGAGTGAAGCATCTGCGTTAAAATTTGTAGAGCTACAATTGCAGAGTTGACGTCACATTTAATTATGGCTTCCTCTGTCTAATCTGTTATTTGATCGATTTATTAAAATGGTGTTTATTAATCAATTTCACGACCCGAATTAATATAATAAAATAATAATAAAGCCTTTTTTTATATCAAATCCTTAATATATGTACATTTCAAATGTTGTTATTTAGTGTTAGTTTATATTTTTCTTAATATCTATATGTTAGTACGTGTTACTTATTTGTATGGGTTATTTATTTATTTGGATATGAACCCCTCCTCGGGTGAAGGCCTCCTCCAAGTTTTTCCACGCGTCTCTGTCTTTACCCGTTATTTGGCAGTCACGTGGAAGGGACCTAAAGGAAAACGACGAGTAGGCAGACCGAAAATTAGGTGGGCTGATGAAGTAACGACCCGAATTATTGATCAACAAATGAAGCCGGATCATCAAAATATTCGCCCGAAGCTGCTCCTGTAAACAATTACCGTATAGCTATTATCGATATAATATATCGATTTTTATCGTCGCGTTAGGTATGTTGGTATATCTATAGAGATTTGACTGCTGATTTGTTTTTTTATGATAATAAGGGACGAGACGAGCAGGACGTTCAGCTGATGCTAATTGATTAACGCCCTGCCCATTACAATGCTGTGCCGCTCAGGTTTCAAAAACCCAATGAATCTGAACGGTACCACAATTGCGTTCGTCACCTTGAGATATTAGATGTTAAGTCCCATTTGCCCAGTAATTTCAATAGCTACGGCGCCCTTCAGGCCGAAACACAGTAATGCTTACACATTACTGTTTCACGGTAGATATAGGCGCCGTTGCGATAAGGAGCCTCCCACTGGTAAAACTGTTTCATTTCAGCGCCTTTTTAACGGCCATTGTTTTATGAAAAAAATCCAAATGGGGCCTTTTGGCCTTTTATGAATCTTTAGCGGTGACATTCGATTGCGACTTGTATCACAGTATACGTATGTATGTATCGTCCATTTATACAAGTAAGACATTACCTTGAATTTTATGTAAGTTTTATGTGTTTCAACTACATCCGCAATACGCATTGCTTTAGACTATATACTTGTGGACACAAATATTAGCACACACAAAGACTAACAATTTAATAAAAAATATTTAGTATTACTATCATTTACATATTTGTTTTGTGAGTTTAAATTGGGATATTATATTTTGAAACTGTTGACGTTAAAGTATACCTTTTTACCTATTACTACTAGTTGTATTAGGGTAGGGTAGGGTCCTAGAATACTTCGGCCATATTGCCAGAAGGGATGAAGACAACCTGGAGAGACTGATGGTAACAAGGAAGGTGAAGGGAAGAAGACTAAGGCAGGAGCCCCATGCGATGGACCGATCAGATTCGCACTGCCCTTGAAACCACCTTCCACGACGCTTTTCACTCTGCTTCCGACAGGGGCAGATGGCGGCAAATAATACGCAAAAAAGTACTCTGTCGAGATGATCACGACCCTCAGCACTGAGCAAACCGACGCGAGGAGAAGGACTATTGTATTATACGAACAGAATGTAATTGCTACTCTTTAATGAAAGTGGGTAGTTGTATAACATTTTATAGGAATCCGTACTGTAACTGTAAAACGACTTCATTATCTGTGTATCTATCTGTTAAAAGCTTTTTTGTCAAAATCGATGTTGTGAACTAGATTATCAACCAAACTGTTATAAAACATCTTATTACGTTGAAAAAACCTTCACATTCATTGAATTGTTTTTACATCATTACCAAGAAAACAATCAGTATAAGTGTAAAAATTAAATGGGTTTTTTTTTTTCAGAAAAAGGAGACCAGGGAGGATATGGGTCAAAGTTAAGTGGTCACAGAAGCGTTGGTGGCTTGCTAGAAAGGTGCACACACTTTTATTAAGGTTCCAAGGTCTCATGCTGTATCGAGTCGGAAACACCGCGCAAAGAAGCTCATTCCATAGTTCCTTGAAAACTGCAATTGAGAAACGTCCTTTGACGTGTCATGTAAAGATGAAATTTGATGGCAAGAATTAGGAGAAATAGGCAACAGCTCTTCGGAATACTCCACGTGATACATGCGGTACAAGACACACAATGCGGCAAGTTTACAGAGCACCGGATCCGCTACAATTCGAGCGAGATCTGCGTTGCATGTGGTCAAATTGCTTGAACTGATAAACACAACACGACAATATACTATATATATAATATAATAATCAGTACTTTAATTTTATATCACAGCGCCCGAATCAATCAGTTAAGCACCATTATCTTCTGGAGTAAAAACTTTCGAGTGCCACGCCGTACGCTGCCGAGACAGGGAGCCTACTCCTAAAATCGATATTCGCTAAATCGTGGCATTAGTCGTGTCGAATCCTACTCTTAGTTACATCGTAATCAATGTCGAAACGATGATTGAACGGACGTAACATTATTCGATATTATCGGTCCTAACCCTACTCTTAGTTGAAAATGTCAGAGACGAATATTCGAATTTTACAAATAATCAAACGTCACTTTTACGATAATCTCAACGACACCTAGGCTGTTGATGCTATTATCGTTTCAAGTTGTATAGATATATTTACCATACAATATACATAATTAATAAATATTATTGAAGTAATTATATGTGATTTACTATTCAACAGGATTTTTTGTTGATCGTTTATGCGTAGAAATAATGCAAATGGCCGTCTGAGAAATAGGAAGTCGAAGAGAACTCAACCCGAGTTAGTTTTTTTTACATTTTATTATCCGGCAGTTTTGTATTATTTATTCAATTTTAAATAGTCATATTATATTAATTACATATTTTTTTAACATTTACATTATGTGTAAATGATACCAAATTGGTGGTGCAGAGTCTGGCATGGTCCTTAGCGCCTAAACTATGTTTTGGCTTTTGACACTTAACAGCGACATAGCACAGATTTGAACATATTTCATTGACACTAACAACGTAAAAAACTGGAAATATTAGTCTATGGTAACGATAAACGATAAGGAATTCGAACATTTGTTAGAGTAGGATAGTTGCGATATATTCGGAGTATTATCGAATCGTTCCGAATGTATCGTTGTCGATTTTGCGAGAAGACCTCCTGGTCGCTGTCCGATTTAAATTAGCTGTACAGCGCAGTACGCGTGATCAATCTTTTTGTATGTACCGCAGCGCTCGACCCGACGTAGTTATAAATTTCAAGGAGTCCGCTGAGTTTCGCTACTTGTTCTTATAATAATTGTATTGTGGCAACACTCAGTTCTCGCTCCGGTTTACTTTACAGGTTTCCGTATCGTATTATTTCAACTTTTTAGTTGGCCAATGGTATACTAGTTTATATTTAGATTATATGATATAATTTACGAACGCCTTCTTGTACATATCATTCAACGAATTGATTTCATCTAAGTATGTTATTTTAATATCATGTTTAGAGATGTCTGGTGTTTGCTTTGTTTGATTACCTAAATTTGACTAAGTATTAGTACCCAAATTAGGCTGTTAAATTGTATATGTTTATTATTATTTATATAACTTATATATATTATTTATTTATAAGTTTATTATTTGATTGACAAGCTGGCACCCGTGTCTTCACACGCGTAGATTTCGTTCTTGTAATAAACTGACCATAATATCGGAGTTTATTCCCAATTAATTAAAACAATTTTATATGTAGAGAAAAACTATAGTGCTGTATTCATATGAAGATATCAGTTGGATTTTTTATAATAATAGTATTCTTATTACGGCTAACACCTTATTCATTGCTTAATCATTTGTTGTAAACAATAAAATGTACTGTTTTTTTGTCAATAAAGAAAAAATCATGAAATCATTGAGATTAAAAAAAAATAGCACAATTTTCTTCTATTTTTATTATTACGCGTTTTTCATGCTTTTTATTAGCTTCACCTATTTGTTTGTAACCGACTCATTTGGGCAAGATTTTGACCCACTTTAAACTACCAGATTCGTTCAAACTTCTTAGATTTATCGAGGACGGATGTCAATACATTAATTTGATAAAATTATTCATATTGTTATTATTTTTAAATTTGCAATTAAAGATTTTTGTTATTTTATATAATTTTCATCTACCGTCTATTAAGCAGGAATTGATGTTAATTTTAAATTTATTTTTTATTTTTTAGTTCGATTTTCTTGCAACAAGTTATATAGCTATATGCAAGTTAAATATTAAGTAAAAAATACTCAATGCATCGAAACCTTTATAGTTAATTCATACATTAATCTGATGTGACATGAAGTAGTTTGACAGGTCCACAGATGTATCAACATCTTTTAGGAGGTCCAATACCACACACAATATACACACAGAAAGGTTTAAGGTGAGAGACCTTAAACTAATAATAATAGGTACCTGTTTATCTAACTCTTACTCCCCATAAAATAAGTACACTACAACAAGACAGTAGATATATAAGTTTTACATTGCTAACAGTTTTAGTTATTATACAAATTAAATTTGAAAGCAAAATTTATGAACGATGAAGCCACAACCTGAGTGTTGAACAAGACATACAAGATTTCACTCGAACGGTTGGCTTAGCTGAATAGCGTCCCGCAGCGTTCATAATTGTTTTTTCAAATTTAATTTGTGTAATTAATCCCAGAAGTGAGGATAGATATCGTACTACAATAATCATTGTAATTATTATGACGGGTACTCACGATATATATTTCATGCCGATATTTGTGTGGTGACCCTTATCATTTAGGAAAAATAGATGGCCGATTCTCAAACCTACCCGATATACACAAAATTTTCAAACAAATTGGTTTAGCCCTTTCGGAGGAGTTTGGTAACAAACACCGGGACACGAGAATTTTATTTATAAGATTATTTCAGTGTCGATGCTTCGGATAAATTATCTTATTTATTAAAATTTATCCAGAGGGTGAGCTTGCCAATTCATATTGTCTATATTGCCTTCAAAGACGTAAGCACAAAATATGTATCTAGTGTAGGTATTTATACAGTAAGTCATTCAATCAATTTTATTTTAAACTACCCACAGTACTTCGTCCGTACTCATTTTTGTATTACGCTCTGTCGGTGGCGGATCATAATGTGGTAGGAATAGAAATCCAAACACCATATTTTGTAAATAGCAAGATTTGGGCTAAAATATATTTTTTTAATGACTAACGAGATGTGCTTGAGAAAATGAGAACAAACGAGCGTACGGGTTACCTGGTGTAAAGTGATCACCGCCGACCACATTCTCTTGCAACACCAGAGGAATTACAGGAGCATTGCGGGCCCTTGAGGAAGGTGTACGTGCTTTTTTTGAAGTCCGCATATTGTATCGTCCCAGAAAGGCAGCTCACAGATTTATAGTACGTGGAAGAAAGTTCCTTGAGAGCTGCACTGTGGAGGACCGCCACGCATCCAGATAGTGGGGATGATATCCTAATTTGTGGCGTGTCGTACGAAGATGAAATTCGGCGGCAGGAATCAGGTGAAACAGCTATTCGGAACACTCTCCGTGATAAGTGCGGTAGAAGACACACAATGAAGCGACGCGGACGTCTCTACGCAACGCCAAGTGATCCAGCCGTTTACATAGCACTGGGTCCCTGACAATCGAGAATCTCTGTATATTTCTATTAATATATTTCTTAATTCATACATAAACTTTTGCAGCGTTAAATATTTAC
Source organism: Leptidea sinapis (assembly GCF_905404315.1). Classification (NCBI taxonomy): domain Eukaryota; kingdom Metazoa; phylum Arthropoda; class Insecta; order Lepidoptera; family Pieridae; genus Leptidea; species Leptidea sinapis. Next base: position 3,124,750 of record NC_066299.1, read on the forward strand.
AAGTTGCAACAGCATCGACTCCAAAAATAAAGATCTTTTTGAATAGTTCTTGAGCAATTTAAACTCTAAGGAAGTTTGCGATTAATATCAGAGCTCAGACAGTGATAAAAACGTTCCGGGGCAATTCGGGACGGAAGCAACATTAGTTGCAAACCAACTCTACCAACTGACAATACTCAGGGGCTACGAATTAAATCCTTAGAGTAACCAACCTAAAGGATACGTCTAGCGCATATTACGAAAACAACGAGTTCGGTGTGTAACACTTAGCTTTTTAACCGACTCCAAAAAAGGAGGAGGTTCTCAATCTATACTATAATATTATAAGGCTGCAGTGTTTGTTTGTTTGTTTGAACGCGCTAATCTCTGGTACTACTGGTCCGATTTGAATGATTCTTTTAGTGTTGGGTAGTCCATTTATCGAGGAAGGCTATAGGCTATGTTTTTTTCAAAATTAGGGATCCGTAATAAAATTGCTATTTTGTAACACAAGGTGTAAAATCGAAAACAAATTTTTGTGTGCGCTGCAAAAACTATTGACAATAGAACAAAATGATGTACAGGCTATAATATAGGCAATATTTTATTACTTATAAAACTATCGCGTGAATTATACTTTATATGGCAAAACAACGTTTGCCGGGTCAGCTAGTTCGTCGATATTTTGTTTGTTATCTCAGAACTTTCGACTTGGTGAACCGATTTTTATAATTGTTCTTTTATTTGGAAGCTGGTGTTTCCCGTGTAGTCGGTGTCAGCCAATGTAGGTTTGTAACAACATACATAGTTATAGGTGAGATGTGTTTGAGTCGCACGTAGGGATACCGATTCCAAAAATAACAAAAATCGTTACTACTGTACAAACATAGGATGTTATTTTTATACTTTTTAGTGCATATTATATCTATTGTTTTGGAATGGTGTTTTTCAATTCGGTTGTTTTTTTGTTATTTTTTTTTATTATGTTACAAAAACAAACCTGAGGGGTATGTTTCACCGGGACATCATGGTGGCGTAACCAGTCGCTGCTACCAACAAAATATATACAGTTCTATAGGAATTACTCACCTAGTGTCCGTCTGGTTGCGTATCCAATTTAGTGGCGTGACCAGCTCGGACTCGTCATGGCTCTGGTGTCTGTGTGGTGTCTAGTTAGGTACCTGACGGGCCGTGGTATCCCGGTGAAATATAGTACTAAATGTTAGGTAGGTTTGAGATTTATGCCATTCAAGTGTTGATTTAAGTATAACAATGTGTGAATTTAAAATCACTCGAAAGTTGGCTCAGTTCGAAGAGCGGTCTGACGGAACACAATAGGTTCGAATCATAAATTTTGGTAATAAATTTAATTTAATTGATTCCAAAAGTGATCACTTTAAAAATAACAAATTGATTGTTTTAGTATAGCGAGATTGAGCTTTACTCTTGTATTTTTTACAAAAAACGAACTCCATTAATAATCGTCTCCGTGTCAGTTTAATACTCTATGATTCAAACCCTTATTTATTATCAATGTAAGGTTTATTTAGAAGTTTTGCTTCCTTTGCTACGATCTTTGAAAATACCAATGATAACTAATTTCTATTTACAAAACAAGATGTTTAGATTAAATTTTGCCTTTTTAAATTCAATCGATTTTGGTGATACAAAATAGATGGAGCTTCTTGGGCAATCGTTAAAATAAAAAGAGGAAATTGATTGTAAATCTTCTGTTTTCATTGAAGTTTTAGCGTTTGCAGTGACCAAGTGGTAGTCATGTATTTACTTGCTATTGAGAAACGGATTTTGAGCTCGATCGTCACGGAGGAAAAACAAATCATGATATTTCGATAAAGAATTTATCAATAAAGTATTAATGTGATTGATTATAAGTGAGGTTGGTTGGTGATATAACTTTGAATACCAAAAAAAACATGATTTGAACGTACGGAATTAATATTATAATATTATAATCATTGTTAATTATAGCTATATCAATTATTGTATTTAAATCTTTATTTTAATAAAATACAACATTTTTATAAACGAATATCTGACCCCACAGGCGTTGTTCTATACATAATAATTAAAATAATGTTTTTATATGAATTTGTCAATAATATATCATAAAATCAAAAATTTTTTTCGTAAAATATGCACCCTGCTGTCGTAATGAAATTGTTTCACAGCAGAACTGTCAAACCGTGCGTCAATAAATTCTCTCATAGAAATTATGTATGGACATATCAAAGAAAAAACAAATTTGTTGTTTTTATTTAATTTAGCAGCATTTTCCTATTTATTCACCTTTTAAACCTTCCTCGGACTTCTACAAATAATTCAAGATCAAAATTAGCCAAATAGGTCCAGCCGTTCTCGAGTTTTAGCGAGACTAACGAACAGCAATTCATTTTTATAAATATAGATGATGGCATTATTATGCCAAAATGTACATCATTGGCACGAAGGATACATTTTTATTGATTTTTTTTTATTAGCAATAAAGAAAAACTTACATCAGTACATAAACTGTATAATTTTTTCATCACAAACACCAAATAGCTACGTTGCTGTTAAAAGAATTGAATGTATAGAAAACGAGTTTCCGCATTTCAATAATACTTTTTCATCGAGTCAAGAAAAATCGCATCTAATGAATATAAATATTTTCTATTTTTCCCTACGTAAGCTTACCTTCCTACCTACTAATATCTATAAAAGCAGTGAAACTGTTTGTTTTCCTTGTTTCGCTTACCTAATAACCTGTATGACAATAAATTATCATAGAACTCGATCGAACAGGGGTCCTATTCTGAACCGGTTTCGAATAACGGAACTATAATATTAACGTATTAATTTTTTGTTCGATGTACAGATAATTTTACTAATGGCCAGTTAAGAGTGCTAATTGATGACTTTAATGCTTAAAACGCTGTTCGAGATAATCATGAACACTAAAAGTGACAGGTGAAAGAAATATTTTTTACAGATAGTGTTAGTAATGAAATGAAATTTTATTTGCAGGAAACATTGTACTTAAGATGTTAACAATATAATGGATTATCCAATATGTTTCGTCAATTGACATGCAAAATATGTTACAAAATTGTCTAAGCACTACTCGTACTGTTATACCGAAACATCGGTCGGATTTCACAATGATATCATTAATATTTATAAAATAATTTTTTTAAGATATTATAATATGAGACCTAAATAACTTAATAATTCATTTAGTACCTATGTATAATATTAACAAATTCAATGTCATAAAAGTATATTAATTTACATATATTATTATCAAATAGACTAATTCATTTTGTATTGAAAAATTCATTTAAACTATAGAAGCACTTATTTGTTAACCACTGATGCAGTCTTCTTTTAAAAACTTTGAACGGTAAATCTTTCAATTCATTGGGCAATTTATTATATATTTTCACAGACATGCTATAACAATTTCTACTAAAAGCTGCAGTTCTACAGAAGGGCATTATGAGTTTATTTGGATACCTTGTATTTAAAACCTTCTGGCTTTTTTTGTATAGAAATCACACATATGTTTTTGAACAAATAGGCTTATCTTATAAATGTATAGGCATGGCAGCGATAGAATTTTCAATTTTTAAATAGCGGTCTACTAGAATCTAGGGGGCCGGCTCCACAAACCGCCCTGATACACTTCTTCTGTCCAATAAATAAATGCCCTATGCTCACCGAGTTGCCCCATAAGACCAATCCATATCTTAAAGCTGAAACCACGAATGCATGATATGTCATTAGCGCTGTTTTTTCACCTATTGTTTTTGATACGCGTTTGAGGACAAATACATGTTGGTTAATTTTTTTGCTAATTTGTCAACATGTGACTTGAAGGACAAGTTGCTGTCTAAAGTAATACCAAGAAAATTGACAAGTTGTGCTTCTTTAATATTCTCATTATGATAATTAACATTAATATCTTTTCCTTTCCCATTCTTATTATAATACTGCATATACATTGTTTTTTTTTTTATATTTACAGTCAGGTTATTTTCAGTAAGCCATTTAATTGTGTCCCTTACTGTTTTATTAATTTCTATATCATATGTCAATTCATTGTTACATTTAATTACAATAGAGATGTCATCAGCAAAAAGAGTACAGTTATAAGTAGTAATGCTAGGTAAGTCGTTTATGTAGATTATGAATAGATGTGGACCCAATATACTTCCTTGTGGTACACCTTTTGTTTTAAGTCTAAGTTCTGATCGATAAGGTATTACTTCTTGTTTATTATTTAATTTAGCAATTTCAACGTATTGAGTGAGGTTTGAAAGATAACTTTTAAGCCAGTCATTTGCTAGACCTCGAATACCATATTGAGCGCATTTATCTAATAGTTTTTCATGACAAACATTGTCAAAAGCTTTGCTCATATCAAAAAATACTGATGTAACTGGAATTTTTGTATCCATGCATTCCGATATTTCTTTTATGAGCGAAAAACACGCTAAAGTTGTTGATTTTCCTTTTTGGAAACCATTTTGTTCCTCCAAAATGATATTATGTTTTGTTAAAAAAGATGTTAATCGCTTGTGCAGTAGCCGTACAACTGTGTGACTGTGTCAACGAGTGTAGATTGATTTGATTGATATCATAACATGGTGCGACGTTATATATTAATTCGTGATATGTTATCATTTGGTGTGTGTATCATGCATGCCACTTATTCTCTCTAAGAAAATTATCATAATTTGTCAATTTGGGTTTTTGAATACTATCTTATATTGTAAACAAAAATCGCTTTGGAAAATCCCTGGAGTTGTGGATGTCCATGGGGCGGTCGACTCGCCACATGTGAACCTCTTGCCCTTTTGCCCCCTCTTATGTAAAAAAGATATCTATTAACAATGAATACCTACAATGAACACCAGTCAGAGTACCTACTACAGAGGCCATATTGTTGTAATAAGGCAAACATTTGTGCTATCGCGACACATGAGCAGTTCGTCATAATAATACTTATACATAAAAGATTGGCAATTATTTTTATGTCCATGAAGTATGTAAAGTATAACATACACAGCACTGGCACAGAATTTATATTATTATCTTTTTTATTATGAGTTTTTAGTATCTCATAATATTTTAAACATTTTATGTATACCAGTCGTATTCGCATGCAAAACAAGTGAGATAATACCATTAATTTGTGGAACGCTTTCAAGCTTACATTACTACAAACCAAGAAGACGGCTCTCAACACATACCGATAATCTGCATGCGCACATCATTTATCTGCATACGTACCTGAAAAAAAGAAAAGAAATAATCATTCGAACTTTACAATATTTTACTATTGATAATCTCGAATTTAGAAAAAAGTATTTAACAAACAAGGAAAATATCAATTTCAAACATGCAAATCAATGTATGTCCCTTTCCTTTGGTAAAAGCCAGTAGTTTATATCAGCGCGAGTACCACAAGAGTGCCTTTTTCTGTGTGTTTTATGAATGGGTTTAACACTAAGCGTTGAGTAGAGACGTCTCTTCATTGGTTGTCTTCTACAGCATTTATCACGGGGAGTAACCTGAAGAGCTGTTTGATGTGATTCTTAACACAGAACAATATGACATCCTACAAAAAAAATCCACAATCATTGCGGTATTGAAGAAAATTTGAAACGTAAAAATAAAATGTGGAATGAGCTTAAGAGCGCTTTCGCACTACGTCCGATCCGAATCCGATTGGTAACCGTGAAAACACGGTCCGAAGTAGTCGTAGAACTATTTCTGTGGTAGTTTACGCACTAGATCTGGCTTCCGTCATCCGATTTCTTTCCGTTAACCGTTAGAAATTAGTTCTACACGCTTACACCGGACCGTATTTTCACGGGTACGATATCGGATTCGGATCGGATGTAGTGCGCTTACTGTGCGTTGTTTCCAGGACGATACAACATCGGTAGCGTGAAAAATGCGCAAACGAGCATTTTCCTAGAACGCCGGCAATGCTCCTGTGATTCCTCTGGTGTGAAAGAAGAATAAGGGCAGTGGTGGTCACATAATATTAGGTTAGAACTCGTATAACAGGTTACCCGATGTTTTTCCTCCTCTTCCACAAAAAAAGGTGTCTTATTAAGCCTTATTTACCGGTTTATTCCGAGGTACTCGAGTGGACCTTCCAAATGGTAAACCGTGTGCTCGTCGGCATATACTTTCGTTGAGTCTATTGCTGAGGAATAATCTATATAAATATATATCTAGTTTTCTATATACACTAGTTCGAATTTCCTTTCGGTTTCAAAGCCTTATCTGATCCTCGCATATAGAGAGAATGTATGTACATGCTGTGTATTCATTAATAAATGGTATTGTAGAACTAAAGTAACTGGACTTTATTAATGGTTGTTAATTTGCGAAATGCGATAGAAAAAATGTCGCCTAATATAGCCTTACGGCTATCGTTGTGTTTGAGAATAGTGTAGCAATTCACTGTAGTTGCATACGGGTGAGTTATTGTGGTGTATGATTTTTCCTTAGAGATGACATTGTTTCATTTATACCTTCTTCTTTCTGTTGTAACATAAATGAAATAAATAAACTAAATTGTTGTTTAATACCACAGTTTATGCTATAACATTGTAAAATATAATATTTTGAAATTTTAATATATAAATATAATGAATACTACATTATCTTCGAATGACATAGACTGCATTTTGTTTTTCAAAATAATAAGAGGTAATAAGGAATCTATACAAATATTGTAATTAAATAATAATAAATAGATAAACGTTGTAGCTATTGTTGTCTTACAACACTTTGCTACTAAGCAAGAGCAAGGCGTTTAAAGAATTCCGCTTGAGTAAGGTATTATATACTTATATATAATAAAGTGTAATATATCTAGTAAGTGAAGTATATATATATCTATCTATAATTATAAATAAATTATAGATGTATATATGTAATTTCATAACGCAGTCTTTTGAAGTTAGCTACTAGGCACTTTTTGGTAGGGCATAATTCTTATGGGTTCGCGTCACTGACATGCTTAAAGCAAGCAGTATATCTGTAGCTATACAGTACTATATAATATAAGTGCTGGGTATATTTTATATGTGAAACTGTATATAGTTCTAACACGTAAGTATCCATCCCTCTGTGTACTATTACAGATGATACTACATTGTACTCATAGCAATCAGTGGGAGGCTCCTTTGCACAGGTTGCCGGCTAGGTTATGGGTACCACAACGGCGCCTATTTCTGCCGTGAAGCAGTAATGTATAAGCGTTATTGTGTTTCGTCTGAAGGGCGCTGTAGTATGTGTACCTAGGCTATTAGGTTTCAAAAATTCCCGGCATGTTAAATTCTATTGTCAAATGTATACTGTACGTCACTACTGACTTCTCAATTTGAAAGAAGTCACTTATCGCCAGTAAGCCGGTGTTTAGTGTTATCGACGTTAAAAAGTTTTCTGAGGAAAAATTTAAGTATTTATAATATGCTTTGAAGTAATAGATTTAAACGTTTTATTTATTTATTTACTAGCTGACCCGGCAGAATTCGTACTGTCTCAATGGATAAATAAAAGACCTAAACTCCTGTATAAAAAAAAACTTAAAACAAACAAAACGAATTATTTTTTTACAAAACTTAAGATTTTTCAATCTACATAAAAAGATCTTATAGATAGTTAACAACTGTAGTTAATCTACTATAAATTTTATTTTTCAGCTCCAGAGAAAGTTAGAAAGACATAAAAAATTCTTATTAGTTATTCATTTTAAGCCATTATTTTAAATTGAGTTCTGAACGACGCGGGACACATCAAAGGAAAAACAAAATCGTAATTTTTATTTAATTCTGAGCATTATCATATTTATTCACCTTTTAAACCTTGTCTGGACTTCCACAATTAATTTAAGACCAAAAATAGCTAAATCGGTCCAGCCGTTCTCGAGTTTTAGTGAGACTAACGAACAGCAATTCATTTATATATATATATATATATATATATATATATATATATATATATATATAGATTTATTCACCAAATTATTTGAAATCAACCGTTTTGTTGAAGTTGTAGTCGGTCACGGTCAATCAATTGTACCTTGGTCAGTGGCCTAGGTACATTTAGGTGTTGTACTTTGGCCAGGAGATTTTTTTTTTTAAATTATTTCACTTTCACGTAATAAAATATTCCTAATAAAATATAAAAACTTTGTCATATTACAAAAAAGAAACTATGAATATCATTTTGATTTTGTTCAAAATTTATGAGTTATTTTTTGTTCAATATATTATTTAAACGAATAACGGTTTTAGTTAAGATTATATTTTCTATAAATGACCCCAAATTCCTAGGTTATCCATAGTACTGGCCTAAGCCAGGGTATATACATAAGGTTGTACTTTGGCCATAAATCCCTTTTTTTTAAATTATTAAAACACGTGTAAACTGTATGAAATATACATGTTTGATATTTTGGTGGTGAATACTAAAATAATTGACCTGTCAAAATATGCAAAATTCGTTACATAAAATCAGAAATAGATATCTAAAAAAACTGTCCTAGGTACAATAGGTTCCCCTACTTCCCCTCCATGAGCCATGGGATACCCTGTATGATAAAATATACACAATTGATTCCAAAACAAAACAAAAGAACTTGACAAAACAATCTCTCAATCCGACCAACATTGTAACAAGGGTTATAAATTACTTTGTCATTATCATAATAACACCCATTAATTTAATACATTACACATCGCTTACAATCGGACGTGTCAACAATATAACAACGTTAAGGTGTGAAATATGTCGAGATTGATCATGTCAACGGGGACCTTTAAGATTGCTCAAGTTGGTCGCACTTTGAGTGACAAGAGGTACACTCGGTAAGTTAAGTGTTAAATAAGAAAATATATATTACTAGTGGACCCGACAGACGTTGTCCTGTACATACGTCTTAAATTTGAAAAATCGGTTCAGCCGTTAGGAGGAGTTCACTAACATACACATAAGCAGGAGAATTATATTATATGGACGGAATTGAGAATCTAAACCCATCTCAAATTCACTGAAACAAACGAATAACTCAAAAATCGGTCCAGCCGTTTAATAGGTAGTTTAATTTTGAATCTAAACCATTCTCGAATCCACCTGAAGACACACACCAATCTCAAATTCACTGGAACACACAAAAATATCATCAAAATCGGTCCAGCCGTTTAGGAGGTAGTTCAATTGTGAATCTAAACCATCCTCGAATCCCCTTGAACTCACACAAAAAATTTCATCAAACTCGGTCCAGCCGTCTAGGAGGAGTGCAGTGACATACACACGCACACAAGAATTATATATATAAAGACTAGCTGACCCAGCAAACGTTGTATTGACGATATTAAAATCGCGATTCAAAAGTAACTGTTGATCGTAGATGGGTGAAAATTTGAAGTTGTATGTATTTTTTGTCGAATTTAAAAAAAAATGTCAAAAAAAATTTGGCGTGGACCACCCTTAACATTTAGGGGGATGAAAAAGTCCGATTCTCAGACCTATCCCAATATGCACTCAAAATTTCATGAGAATCGGTCAAGCCGTTTCGAAGAAGTTTAACTACAAACACCGCGACATGAGAATTTTATATATTCGATATACTATACGTATTTATGTGACAAATGGACTGAAAGTGTTATATTTATAATTTTATTTTATTATTTACTCGATGACCCGTCAGACGCAGTTCTGTCAATAAAAAAAAAAATATTCGGGAATAATGTAGTCTTTAGCCATCGGGAATGTGTAATCAAAGCGAATGAGTTAAAAATGAAACAAAAACGTATTTCTGAATGATTTTATAATTTGCATGTATGTGTAAAAGTGCTTCTAAAGTACCGCTTTATAATTGCCAATTTTTTAAAGTATTAAGATGGATATTGTAGGTATGTTATCCTTCAAAGATACACACATATATATATATATATATATATATATATTTATATATATATATACAGGTTGTCTCAAAGTTATGGGACATGAAGGCAAAGTACCTTTAATATCGAAGATAGGCTATTATTTTACTGAAAGAAGACTTTATGTTATTTTTAAAAGTTAGTACTTCTGCATTCAAAGATTTTCTAAAAATTACTTGCCTCGTCTGGGAATCGATTCGACTGAAATGTAAATAAAACACCCCTACTTTTATAATGCCAATCGAAAGAATGGGAAAAAAATAATAACTCTTCTTAAGTAACATAGTATTTTAAAAGAAAGGAACAACGTAAAATGAATGATTTCCTACTTGGATTGGTACGAATGGACCGATTAGATGGCCGGCCAGATCCCCGGACCTTACACCATTAGATTTCTTCTTTTGGGGATACGTGAAAGATATGCTATACAAAAACCGATACGAGAAGAGAAAACTCATTAAAAGATTGGCGATTTGCGTAAGACAAGAGGGGTCTCATTTTGAGCATTTAATTAATTAATTTACAAAAAAATACCCACTTAATTGACTACTTTCTTTTAAAATACGATGTTACTTAAGAAGAGTTATTAGTTTTTGGCCATTCTTTCGATTGGCATCATAAGAGTAGGGGTTTTTTTTTTTACATTTAAGTCGGTTCGATTCCCAGACGAGGCAAGTAATTTTTAGAAAATCATTGAATGCAGAATTTCTTAATTTTTTAAATAACATAAAGTCTTCTTTCTGTAAAATAGCCTATCTTCGATATTTAAGGTACTTTCCCTTCATGTCCTAAGGGACATGGTAAGGTAAGCCTTTGGGACACCCTTTATATATGTGTGTATCGTAGACTTTTCTATAGACCTATATAAGATACAGATTTCCACGATACATTATTTTATTATATCACAAAGGGTTTAGACAGCGTTTTTGTTGGAAGCTCCTAGATGGCTGAATTTAATCCAACACCTCCAAAAAATATTGAAAAACCTTCCTCGAGAACCACGCTATCCATTGGGGAAATTGGCATGAACATCGGTGTTGCAGTTTTCCCCCTTATTCATAATGGTCCGCTAACTTTAAACAGCCGCTTAGGAGTGTTTTTTCTCATTCTGACTTAGGTCAATAGAAGAAGACAGAGTGAGAATTAGCAATGCTTTAAGTTAGCAGACTATTATGAATAAGGGGGTTTGAGTTTACCGCCAACAGACAGACAGACAGACGCGGCGAAGGACTTTGTTTTATAATATATAGTGATTATGTTGATAGGAGGGCAAAAAAAAGTGTTGAAAGACCATTTCTAACGTGTAAGTTATTAGATTATTTTATTAGCTATTAAATCCTCCAAATGGTGTAATTTCACTAGTAAACTTGTCTAAAAATGCCTTGTTTGCGTGTTATCTGCTTACCCTTCGCCTTGCTTAATTCGCTAAGTATATGGGTTGAACTAGACTGTCCTCAAATTGTTTAGTAAGTCTGTCAAAGAGACTTCTAAAAGTTCTCTGCCATTCATTTGTATGAAATCTATTTGTAATTAAGTTGCTAAAATTACAATACTTTACTTCTTCATCGTACGTGTTAAAGTGCTAGGATATCATATCATAAAATTTCATTTCGTTACTCGGATGTATGATATGAATGATGTTTTAAATATTTAAATTCATATATTTTTATTCAAAAAAGGATTCAAAATCTCTTATCAAAACGTCAAAACTACCACCCATTCAAAAAATACTGCCTCAGAGCTGAGAAGAACGGGCGCAAGAAACTTAGCGGGCTTTGTTTATATATTATAGTGACGTCATTGGCTAGTACTTCTTTTTTTTTATAATTTCTTGCTAATCTATGTATATACACATATAACAAAAACAAAAGAAATCTACTTGCTCAAGAGAAATCGGAATGGTCATGTATTGGCCTAGAATCACTTTGGATTACCATACCGAGTAGTACACTGGGATCCCGTAATCACCGTCAGCTTCACACAAATCTTGTGACATTTACAGCAGCACTCTCTAATTATTTAGTTAACAATCAAAACGATAATGTACTTCTATGTGGGGACTTCAATCTATCTCACGTGAAATGGTCTCAACAGGGGGTAACTCACTTAAAAAAAGGTTCAATAGGTCTTCAAAATGCTGCCATAGAATTTTTGGATATGTGCAGCATAGCTGGGCTGGAGCAATACAACTTTCTTACTAATACAGCACATAATACTCTTGACTTAATATTTTGCAATTTCCAAATTGATATACTGAGAGCTAAGCAGTCACTCGTTCCAGAAGATAATTATCACCCGTCCTTAGAAATAGACACAACTGATCTTAATATTAAATTTTATCTATCTCTCGCTTTAATTTTCATAGATCAAACTTTATTGAAATAAATGAAGGCCTTTCCAAAATAAACTGGCATAACACTCTACTAGGAGACAACATCAACGACATACTTGATATATTCTATAAGCAGATTAATAATCTGATAGCTCTGTTCACACCTAGAATTACAAATAAATCATCAAAAAAAATTCCATGCTGGTATAGCACTTATACACGTGGTAAAAGATAAATTAAAACTTCACAAAAAATGGAAAAAATATAAAATTCCGCTAGATTTCGATGAATTTTGCTTACTTCGTTCAAGACAAAAACTTTTACAAAAAAAAAAATTATAAATTTTATATCGATAGTATGCAAGAATATATCAATAAAGATCCTACTCGTTTATGGTCATACGTTAAATCCCTAAGAACGGGTAATATAGGTCATCCTAACACTATGTCATACAACGGAAAAGATTTCAATAATGAGACCGAGATATGCTCTTCTTTTAGTCAACACTTCAAAAATGTTTTTGAAAATCCCGCAGATTCCTATGATGATTATGAACTTCCATCGGGTTGCCTAAACAACGAACTTATATCGAAAATATCAGTAGATGCACATGAAATAAAACGCATTCTGAAATCACTCAAAATAAATAAGGGCGCGGGCAGTGATGGAATACCTCCAGTGTTTCTTAAAAATTGTGCCGATACTTTAGCTTTACCTTTATCAATTATATTTACCTTGTCTGTTAATCGTTACGGAGAGTTCCCTGCAAAATGGAAAGAGGCCCTCATTGTGCCAATATACAAAACTGGACAACGAAACCAGATCGTTAACTACAGACCTATATCAATCCTCAACTCGATGGCAAAAATTTTCGAGATTGTAATACAGAAGCGTATTACACCTCTCGTACATAAATTTATACCACCAGAACAATATGGTTTCATGAAGAGGCGCTCTACTGTTACAAACTTGTCTGTGCTTGTTAATTACACTGTCGATAAAATGAGTAAAGGAAAACAGGTGGATGTTATCTATACGGATTTTGAAAAGGCTTTTGACCGCGTGGATCACATTATTCTGCAAAAAAAATTATATGCGCTTGGTATAAGAGGTGATTTACATAGATGGCTTTACTCCTACAGAATAAACAGAAGACAGGCTGTAGTTCTGGGTGGTGCCAAAAGTGATTTTATATATGCGTTATCTGAAGTTCCACAGGGATCTCTTTTAGGACCATTGCTGTATAACGCATACTTATTTGACATATTTACCTGTTTTAAACACGCACGTTTCTTGATGTATGCAGATGATAAGAAAATTTACTATGCCATTGATTCAACTACAGACTGTCATCTCATACAAAAGGATTTGAATAATCTGGCAGTATATTACACGAAGAATCGCATATGTATAAATGGCAGCAAATGCCAAAAAATAACATTCACGAGGCAAAAATGTCCGATTAAATTTACGTACAAGATAGGTAACTCCTTAATAAAAGAAGTAAAGTCAGTTCGGGATCTTGGTGTTACACTGGACTCTAAATTAACTATGTCTGAACACATTGAAATTATAACTAATGGAGCTCTTAAACGACTCGGATTTATCAAACGTACATGTAGTTCTTTTACAAATATAACATGCATAAAAACTCTGTACTCAACATACGTAAGGAGTATCCTTGATTATGCATCATGTATTTGGTCACCTCACTATGCAGTACATATAAACAAAATTGAGTCTATACAGAAGAAGTTTGTCAGATTCTTGTGCTTCAAGGATTACTCTCATTTCGACACCTATTACGATGTCTGTGTACGCTTTGGAATGGAACCTCTGTTTATACGGCGGAAAAAAAGCGATATAATGTTACTCCATATGTTATGGAATAACCTTATAGACTGTTCGGAATTATTAGAATCTATATATCTAAGCGTACCGGACTACAGAACCCGTCACACTTCCTTGTTTCACGTCCCCCAAGTCACTATAAATTATGCCAAGAACAATATTTTAAAACGTATAACATACTTATATAATACCGAGTACGCAGGTACTGACATTTTTGCGACGTCTAAGCAACGCTTTTTACATGAAATCTCAATACTTAAAACACACGAAAATAAAATTGTATAACATAAACACGAAAACACTCAATCAGCTACACCCTCACTCACCTACACTATACACACACACACACACACACACACACACACACACACACACACACACACACACCTCTTAAATAATATTATTATTAACGTATATAATAATATTAGCATTAAATAACAGATGTATACCTATTAAAGTTTTGTAACTATTATTCTTAATCCTAAATTGGCATATTTGTAAAATTATTTGTAAGTCTATTGTAATGGTATATAAAGCTGTTGGATTATTAGTAAATAAATAAATAAATAAATAAATAAACAACATACAATGCATTTACAACATGCTCCCAGATAATGTAGAAAACATATGTTTTGAAATGCATAATAACTTAAACAATTTGTTTTTTTTTTTAAATTATTAAAATTGTTTAGATTTGAAAGAGCGACATCTCAATTCCATTTCCTAATATGCAAATAATTGGGTTGAACAGGTTATCAACTGTAAAGTAGATTTTGTAGATGAAGCCACAACCTGAGAGTTGAACAACACATATAAGATTTATCAACGATACGTCACTGGAACGGTTGGCTTAGTAGACAGTGGCGGTTTCGATACCCGCATCGTTCCTAAATTTTATTTTCAAATTTAATTTGTGCAAAACAATTGTTAAAAACCTATATGTGGTAAGAGCTATATCATAAATGACTTTCTTAAAGATATAACACCTTGGGACCGCCTTCGGGTTATTTGATTAATAAATTATAAGACCTATTACAAAAAAGAAGCCCTCTGAGTTTTTTGCGCCCGTTCTTTCACTTCTAATGTATGGATACTCGAATGGATAATATTAGTTTTTGACGTTTAAGAAGTTTGAATAAAAATGTATGATTTTTAATTTGAATGTCTAAACAAAAAAGTAAATACCTAATAATCTCCTAATAACCTATAAAAATGCTGCCAGTATTCTTGGTACGCTTCCACGTAATGATAGTTTTAATTTTATGTAGTCATAGTATTGTTATAGTATAGTATAGTTATAAGATTTGTTTTGTTTGAATTAATTTTAGGAAAATACCTATAACATTGTTGGTTACGTTTATGAAATCCGGACATAGCATTGATTTTTTTTAAATACTCAAATAAAATTTGAAAACAAAATTTATGAACGATGCGGGTATCGAACCCGCCACTGTCTACTAAGCCAACCGTTCCAGTGACGTATCGTTGATAAATCTTATATGTGTTGTTCAACTCTCAGGTTGTGGCTTCATCTACAAAATCTACTTTACTGTTGATAACCTGTTCAACCCCAATATTTGTTTATTAAAAAGGAATTTGAATTAAGATGTCGCTCTTTCAAATCTAAACAATTTTAATTTTGGATTCGAACACGTACACTGAGTCAATCGTTCGAGTGACGTAGCGTTCATAAATCTTGCTATGTCTTGTTCAACTCTCAGGTTGTGGCAATTAGTCCCAGAAGTGAGGGTTATCACTTTAAAAAAATACTTCAAATACTGTTGACTAATTTGAATGTTAAATCACTGAGCAACGCCAAACAAATTTAGTAATTGAACACAGCATGAGTTCTTCGAGAATGTTCGAATAATTTGCTCTATAGTCTATCGTTTGAGTCGAATCCGAAAGTGTTATTAGGTGTCTCCATCGTGGCGGGAACGTCCCTAAAATGTCATAAAATTTGCTATTCCAGACGTGATGATTCAGCGACCATACTTACAACAATATAGACTTCAACTGATTATCTGTACTTACCATATTAACCTTTTAACTCGATCTATCCTTTTTTTTATGAAAATACGAGACGAGACGAGCAGGACGTTCAGCTGATGGTAATTGATACGCCCTGCCCATTACAATGCAGTACCACTCAGGATTCTTGAAAAGCCCAAAAATTTTGAGTGGCACTACAGTTACGACGCCCTTCAGACCGAAACACAGTAAAGATTACACATTACTGCATCACGGCAGAAATAGGCGCCGTTGTGATACCCATAATCTAGCCGGCATCTTGTGCAAACAGCCTGGTAATCCTTCACAACCTTTTTACACGCTTTATATTAGCTTCACTTGTATGTTTGTATGTTTGTAACCGACTTCTTTGGGCGCGATTTTGACCCACTTTAAGCGGCTAGATTTCGTTCAAACTTTGTAGATTTATCGAGGACCGATGACATTACACTAATCTGATAATTGAATTAATATTAATTTTGTTTATTGAATTAAGTGATCTTTCAATATAACTAAAATATTTATATTCGCAAATATTAAAATCCCTCCATTCAATCTAAAAAAAAATAACTTAAAATTAAAAAATAAATAATAGTTTAAAAAAAAACTAAAGAACACGCTTCAAATTCAACTAAAAAATAGAAAATAAATTTAAATTGAAAATAGTGTAAAAAAATATTATATATTTCATTATAAAAAAGCGTGGGGTGCTTTTTAAGATATTATTAAAATAATAATTCTTCTACAACCTCTTCTTCTTATTCTTCTTATAATTGAATTTTATATAAAGCGTGTTCTTTAGATTTTTTTTAAACTATTATTTTATTCATGACAACAGTTGCTTATGTAAAAGGTACTTTGTACGAAGGTTTTTAAAAAAAATGTGTGGACGCTCGGCAGAAGTGATAACTTAAACTAATCTAAGTTGAACTATTGAATGTAGAAATTGTTTAAATTGAGAAAATATTAGGTTCCTATTTGATTTTTATGTATATTGATATGATAATGTAAGGAAAAGTTAATAATTATCAATATCTTTTATTAAGTATAAAATATATTTTATTCCTAGTTACTATTTTTGAATATGCACATTAGAATTTTTTGTATGTTCAATATAAAGTATCATTATTTAATCCTATAAAAGTAACAATTGGTTAGAGTGAGAGACTGGGAGCCTGAATACCGCTGCCTTAAGCATGAGAGAAAGGGAAGCCAGATAGACTGGCACACTAACGCGTTACGTTACTGGTTACTTCAAAAAATTTAAAGACAGGTCATTTTTAAGGTAAATAATAATACACAGTACCTTAGCCACACGGACGAGTAAAAAATAAAGGACTCCGCGCCGTGATATTAACAAGTGAAGCACCTTTATGCTAGTGTGTGTGCGGTTACGGGGTATACAAGTTTCACAATTTTTCTCCCTTCAATAATCATATGTATAGGGCTGCAAATACTTTTATAGAATTGTTTTTACACATTTTCCCAACGCTTGACAGCATTTTTAATATATTTTATTGCGATGCAAACTGATATAGTCATAGACGATGGCAAATCTCATAATGGCGGCCGATTGGCTTGTATTAGTGTAAGTGTGTGCGTGGGGCTATGTATTTACACGTTTACCGAATAGTTTTGGTGCTTCACTATTATGTAAGGTAACACGGAGTCCTTCTATTTTTACTCGTCCGTGCTTAGCCAGAAAGCTTTCTGGTTCCAATTCGGAAACATTTGTTCTGGTTTTTAAACATCAGGTCTTACAGGTAACTCAATTAAAAAAAATTAACAAAAAACAACCGACTTCAAAAACACTATTCCAAAACAATGATATTATGTGCACTAAAAAGTGTATAAATTATTGTGTATTTTTATATAATCTAATTAATTAATCTAATTCTAGTTAATTAATATTATTCTAGTTAATTGTTATTTTTGGAATTTATTGTATATTTTACGAAATAATTCTTGATGTTATGAAATATTATTGACAAATTCATAAAAAAAAAACAGAATTTTATTTATTATGTACAGAACAACGTCTGTCGGGTCAGCTAGTTTATCATAATATATTGATTATATATATTTCTAAACTTTCGAGACATAATGAAGATTCAAAGCGTTGTATCCCCATCATCCATATAATTTATGCTCTCTCACACACTCTCTCTATAATATGTGTGTTTTATTTCTATTTTTATAATTGGTATTATTTTACGATACAGATATTAGAGCTATGGATTTGCTACAAATTAATATGTGTCATAAAGGCTAATCTATTTGATATTTAAAAGTATTATCCCTCACTTTAATTTTATGATCTATGTGGGACACGAACCCGCGACCTGTCGGGTTCCGTCCAACTGAGCCAACCGTTCGACTGACACACCGATCGATATGTTATCTGTCTTATTGTATAGATACAGCCTTAGATTAAGGATTGGTCTCCGCTGCGCTCCAACTAGACACTGCAGACGTAGTCGCAAAGTACGGTAACTAATACTACGCCGAAATTGACGTGCCACATGTTCTGTTAAGCTTTGCTAATAGTTTAAACTAAAATGCCGGGTTGCGTAGTAAAACTTTGTGAAAATAATACTACAAGAAATAAGAAAGACACTGAGATCACATATCATCAGTAAGTATTTTATATTTTATTAATTTCAATGTAATATAACACGAAGCGTATATTACAAAAATTGAAAGATGCCATTGAGTGTCAAGATGCCACGCACACAAGTATCTAATAGTTGCCATACTAAAAAAGCTATTGTTCTTAGGTAATACGATATCTAGCTGTAGCGAAACGCAGACCAATCCTTAATCTAAGGATACAGCACTATTTGCGATATTTTTCATCTTATTAAATGTGAGGTATCTATTAGTAATACGCTAGCGTATTGGGAATAAGGAGAAGGGATAGAGTACAGATAAACAAGATAAAAGGGATAACTAAGTTCAAAAAAGTTCAAACAGTATCCAGAAAATTGAAATGGCGCTGGACGGACATATGTTGAGACAAAAGAAAGAGAAATGGACCAAAATTATAACCGAATGGTACCCTAAAGAAAGCACACGAAGCAGAGGAAGACAGACAAAGAGATGGGAAGATGATTTTAAGAAAGCAGCGGGCCCAGAATGGTTACGTATAGCAAAAGATAGAGACAAGTAGAATGCCTTAGACGAGGCCTTTGTCGAAAGACAAGCTGTTGCAAGGGGAGAACAACATAATGCAAACAATAGATAGATAGTTTAAGTTAATGGTATTTTCTTACCTCTATTAAACTTTTAATATGTTTTGTTAATTAAGTTCAAAATAACAGCAATAAAGGCTTATTTTATATCCATTAGTAATATCTCATCGAGAGTTAGGTACAGTTTGCAACCATATCTTTTTGCTTTAAAAGATAAAGAAGCTGGAGGGAAATAATTGACGTTTGAGTGATAGCGACCGCTCGATTTGCGATCAGTAGCGGTAGCCATTAGCCTTATCTTAAATTATCTCGAATATTCGACACACCTTGCTTTGATGTCGCGGTTTCTTTAATATTCCGCTTTTGTTATCTTCATTCATTAGTTAAAAGGCATAAAAGGCATTTATTTTCTCAAAATTGATTCCTTTAGAATTCTTTTTGATGTCATTTCTAATATACTAGATACTACTACCGCTTCGCAAACAAATGGCGTTCTGAAAAGCAGCGCAAGAAACTCTCCCAGCATTCTTTTTTAATAAAAATATACAATATTGTACTATCATTGCTATTGCTATAAAATAATAATAATCTAGTCCCAGGCTGTCCGATCACTTAGATATTCAGTTGTGGAGTAGTAGGATTTACGACAGAGCCATTTTTTAATAAAACATTTAATTTTATTTTAGATAATGCCTGAACAGTCATGGCTGAGACTTTATTATAAAAGTGTATACATTTACCCTTAAAGCTTTTATGTATCTTATGACGCCTACTAGAATTAGTTACATGCAATCCCTTACTTCTAGTGTTATACTCGTAATAATGAAAATCACTATCTTGTATATTGTAGTGCTATGCTACTTGAGTACAATTTACGAAATTCTTATCACTTCGCCCATTAGATTATTAATTTTTTTAGTTTACTGCTTTGGTATTTTTGTACATTTGTCCACTATTAGAATGGGACAAATTTTGTCCAACGTTTTCTATTTCCGCAACTACCTCCTTAATGGGATCTAGTTTTTCGACATGGTTTGTTGGTTTGTCTATTTTAATATTTTCTCTTATATTTTTTTATAATATCCATACTAAAAATTAAATTAATGATGGCTTGACTTGCTGGTTGATCATCAAATTCAAATTATTGTATTTTCGGTGGCGCGAGCTTTAGCTCTGACAATTTCTTATGAAGTAAGTTTATCTTTAATCATAATATCTTCTTTATTTATCATAATAGATTTAAATTTGATACACTTAGAATTATACCAACAAAATATATGATTTAAATTTTTAATAGTTCTTTTAAGTATAATAATATTTTCTTTTATGATAGCTCTTTTGAGAATTTCAGAACCTTTTTGGGATGTCCGCAGATTACTGGTCCGTTTTCTTAGTTTGGAGTATTTTTGACCGTTGGTCATCCACTCCTGTACATTCCAGGATTAAGAGTATGACCATTTCATCCTCAATCCAACAGCTTCTGCACTTACAGCTGTCCGTTACGCCAGTTGTGAAAACCTGTTTATTTAGTGACCAATCCTAAGCTTAGTTTGTGGTTTTATTTCTACCAAAAGAACAAATTTTCAGTAGAATTGATCCAACAAAATTTCGGGTCAACTGTAATTTAATCGAAATGACTTGGGCTTTGATTTCCTTAACCACCTCAACTAAGTACTTAGCTACTTGACCAGTACTAAAGTCCTCTTCAGTGCCTATACAAAACATATTTAATACTAGCTGAACCGACAGACGTTGTTCTGTATATTATAATAAATAAAATAATGTTTTTATATGAATTTGTCAATAGTATATCATAACATCAAAGATTACTTCGTAAAATATGCACCCTGCTGTCGCAATGAAATTGTTTCACAGCAGAACTGTCAAACCGTGCGTCAATAAATTCTCTCATAGAAATTATGTATGGACACATCAAAGGAAAAACAAATTTGTTGTTTTAATTTAATTTAGCAGCATTTTCCTATTTATTCACCTTTTAAACCTTCTCTGGACTTCCACAAATAATTCAAGACCAAAATTAGCCAAATCGTTCCAGCCGTTCTCAAGTTTTAGCGAGACTAACGAACAGCAATTCATTTTTATATATATAGATGTACAACTCCGCGGGAACCTCACTGTAACAGGGATTGAAGAATATATAATCAACTGTACAAATAAGGTGACTGCGCTAGGAATATAGTTATAATCTTATTTGTATAAGTTTTCTTATTAAAAGTTTGTAGTCTGCAACGGCTAGGAAATAACAAACTTAGCATTTTACTCTCTGTGCTAGACTGTAGTGTCCTATTTACCTGCTCGACCCATTTCTATTCAATCGTAGAAAATCAAAGCTGAATTTATGGAGCAAAGTATAATTTATTAATAGAATGTCTTTTTTTTACGTCGGTCTTTGCTTTTTTTTATGAAAATAAGGGACGAGACGAACAGGACGTCCAGCTGATGGTAATTGATACGCCCTGCCTATTACAATGCAGTGCCGCTCAGGATTATTAATAAACCCCAAAAATTCTTAGCGGCAATACAACTGCGCTCGTCACCTTGAGACATAAGATGTTAAGTCTCATTTGCCCAGTAATTTCACTAGCCACGGCGCCCTTCAGACTGAAACACAGTAATGCTTACACATTACTTCTTCACGGTAGAAATAGGCGCCGTTGTGGTACCCATAATCTAGCCGGCATCCTGTGCAATGGAGCCTCCCACTGATTGCTATGAGTACAATGTAGTATCATCAGTAATAGTACACTGAGGGATGGATACTTACGTATTTGTACTATATACAGTTTCACATTTAAATATACCCAGCACTAATATTATATAGTTCTGTATAGTACTGCTACAGATATACTGCTTGCCTTAAGCATTTCATTGACGCAAACACACTAGATTTCACGCATCCAAAAAGTTTCTAACTGTATTTTTTTTAATTATGAGCATGTCAGTGACACGAACCCATAAGAATTTAAAAAAAGTGCCTAGTAGTTCACTTCAAAAGACTGCGTTATGAAATTCGTGACATAAGGTGAGACAAATTAGTAAAAAATAATTTACGTCACCAAGCAGTCTTCGAATAACTTGAATATTCTCAATGTTACCCCAACCTAGCCCCTCAATTTCTTTCTATTGCCAAGGTTGAAGAATTATATAGAAGGATAGAGATCCGAAGGTGATGAAACAGTTGTTGCTGCAGTACAGGAACTGCAGTATAGAATGATGAGATTTTTAAGAGAGGTATTTTAAGCTTCCTTATACGGTGTTTCCAGGACGATACGACATGGGTACCTTCAATAAAAGCGCGTATACTTTTTTAAAGGGTCTGCAACGTGATTCCTCTGGTATTGTAGAAGAATATGAGTAGGGATCACTTAACATCAGGAGACCCGTACGCTCATTATCCTCTCTTCCATAAAAAGGGGGGGGAGGGGGCAAACGGGTAAAAGGCTCACGTGATGGAAAGTGGCGAGGCAACCGCTCATGGACATCTGTTACTCCAGGGTTGCTGGCCTTTAAGATGGGAGTTTGCTCTCTAAACTTTGAGCTTTAGAAAAATATCCAAGGTATGTTAATTTTATTGAAACAGAAATTATTTTATAAAGTTTAGCCAGAAACATATGAATTCTCACTTTTTATTGAATACTCTGTTTTTCATACGAATATGGGTTTCTCAACGTAGATCTTAATTTTCTTGTTTCTAAGGCGCTTGAAATATTTCTGTCATATGAAGTTTTAACTGATATGAAAATTGCAAACAAATAGGT
Organism: Leptidea sinapis; assembly: GCF_905404315.1. Taxonomy (NCBI): domain Eukaryota; kingdom Metazoa; phylum Arthropoda; class Insecta; order Lepidoptera; family Pieridae; genus Leptidea; species Leptidea sinapis. The sequence goes on from NC_066299.1 coordinate 3,147,860, forward strand.
TTAGCTGTTTCTGAGACCGCGTACGCACGCACTGACAAACCGACAATAATTCAAAACTATTTATTTGGCCTCTGTAACATAGGTGAAATGTCTATAATTGTTTTAAGTATCTAATGTACACACACCGTATTACTAGCTGCTAGCTACGACTTGTAAGGGCTCTCATATTCCCCATATTCCTCTACGCTGCTGAGACATGGACTCTACGAGAAAGTGAGAAGAAAAAGATCAATGCTCTTAAGATGTGGTGCTGGAGAAGAATGCTCGGTATATCGTGGACCGAATTCCGAACCAATGCGTCCATTCTTCGGGAGCTCGGCATCGAACAGAGACTGTCCACTACCATTTTCTTCGGGCATGTATCGCGACGTGGAAGCGACTCCATAGAACGCTTAATAGTGCAGGGTAAAGTCGAGGGCACTAGACCAAGAGGCAGGTCCCCGACGAGGTGGACGGACCAAGTGAGGCAAGCTGTCGACGGTACTCTGCATGAATGCACGAGAAGAGCGGTAGTTCGCGACGAGTGGCGTCGCATTGTGAAACAGGCCACTAACCTCGACGTGACGACCACGACCACTCTGACAAGAGTGTAACCCCGAAGAAGAAGAAGAATTACTAGCTGATGTCCGCGACTTCGTCCGCGTCGATAAAGGGTTTTTCAAAATAATAAGAAAGTTTCGAATTGAAGATTATCTCATGTCCTATTCCAGTTCCCGTTTTCACTCCCGATCCCAACATATTATATGAATCTTATTTCGAGGAAGATTGCTATGGGAAACTAAACTTACTATTGGTATAGTTATAGCTCATCGACGTGAATTTAAAGTTTTCACAAATCCCGCGTTAACCACGGATTTTCCCAAGCTGTAGTCTATCGCTGTACTATTTCATCAAAATCGGTTAAGTAGCTCCGGCGTAAGCAACAAATTCACATTAACATTTATAATATTAGTATGGATGTATTATACTATATATTTATTATATAATATTATTTATAAATTCAAGGATTGACAAGGAATTCAGAAGTCACAACAAGATTTATCGTTGTGTAAACTGTGGCCATCCCGAATGTCTTAATAACAATTAGCGAGCCAGTGTCGGAGATGTAATCACATAAAACAGCCACAGATCGGAATTTAAACGGTTCAACGGTTGAAGTGCCTGCATCGTGTTTGATCTGCTTACAGATGTACATTTTCTGCTTATGGATTTACAACAGTTTTTACAGTTAAGATTTATGACAGGTAAAATGTATAGCAGATGGAGAGACCCTATTTTATTTAAAGGATTTTATATGGTCTGATTTTAATGTTATATTTATTGTACACATCTCTGTAAAACAACTACATTCTAGGGGGATTGCAATTTGACCATGATCCTGAATATAAAGGAACTGAAATTTTTCAAACTAAAAAAATTGTGGATTTTTTTTTTTGATAAATAAAATGGAATTTATTGCATTTTTTAATCATAACTATCTAATTATCTTTATTATAGTACTAATTATAAAATACCAAAAAGCAGAAATGTATTTCGCCGCAACAGCTGACAGCATTAGAAACGTTTTACAATAATTAGTGACATGACAAAAAAAAAATTCTGGTTAAAATGCGAGCTATGATTCAGTTTCCTTCCGTATTCGGTAGCTATCTGGTTACAATCAATATAGTAGGTAATACTTACGTAGTCTTCTACCCGTCGTGGAACGTTCTACGGCCGTTTTCAACAACCTATCTATCCTTAGTTTAACTTACTAGACGTAGACAAATGTATACTTTTACGCTCACTTACATGTCAATAACTTATTGACAGATAGCATGGGTATTGGACATCTGCCGTTTTCAATTACCTATCTATCCTTAGTTAAATTTACTAGAGGTAGACAAATCTATCTTTTTACGCTTACTTAACATTTCAATAACCTATTGACAGATATCATTGGACTTTAACTATCGGCCATTTTCAATAAACTATCTATCCTTAGTTTAACTTACTAGAGGTAGACAAAACTATCCTTTTTTTTTATGGAATAGGAGGACAAACGAGCGTACGGGTCACCTGTTGTTAAGTGATCACCACCGCCCACATTCTCTTGCAACACCAGAGGAATCACAAGAGCGTTGCCGGCCTTTTACGCTTACTTTCATTTCAATAACTTATCGACATAAAGCATAGGACTATAACCATATTGAACATAACTATGGATAGATAAGATCTTGTCATTTAACGGTGACAGTAATGTATTCGTAACTAGAGATACGTTATTGAAAACGGCCGTATATTGGACATAACTATGGATGGATAAGATCTTGTCCTTAAAAGGTCACAGCAATGTATCCCTAAGTTAAACTAAGGGTAGATAGGTTATTGGAAACGGCCACTAGTAAACAAACCTCATTTTCAATGAAACTGAACTTTCGAAAAAAGCTTTGAGTCTGAATAAATCTATGTAATATATTATATACGAATAAAATGTAAAACAATTATCAAACTTTGTATCACTATGATCATTACTAAAAACTACAATAATTATCTGCTTCCCGAAATTTTACATTCGTAAGAAGAGGTAGAAGTGAAACCTTTTGGGTTCAAGAAAATGAGATCTTGAACCCAAAAGGTTTCACTTCTACCCATGTTTTTTTTATTTATAAAATGTCGCCTCTCACTGATTGTATATCGAATGAAAATATTTTTTATAGGAATATTTTACATATTTGTACTTTGGATAAAAAAAAACAGAAATATGAACATTACCCAAAATAATAATCAGATTCAATTATCTTGCTTTACAAATAACTCTCATAACATAAATTCCTCTTACAAATATAGTGTTATTCTTTCGAATTACAACCGCAAATTATCTGCATAAGAATTTTAATTTGAAGCCATAAAATGCCATCTCGCTTGTTCCCAGTTTATGGGACTGGTAAAACTGAGGGTAATTTTCTTTTTATTTAAGCAAGGCTTAAAATATTTCAAAGAAGTGGAAAAATATTATTTTTAACCGACTTCAAAAAAGGAGGAGCTTCTCAATGTTTTTTACCTCAACACTTTCGACTGGGTTAACCGATTTTGATAATTCTTTTTTTATTTGAAAGCTGGTGCTTCCCGTGTGGTCCCTACCATAAGTCAACCAAGATAGGTTTGTAACTATATACATAGTTATAGGTGAGATGTGCTTGAGTCGTGAGGAGGCGAGAGCGGGTCGCGACGGGACACCGATTTCAAAAATAACAATAATCGTAACTAGAATTAGATTAATTAATTAGATTGTATATAAAATATGCAATTATTTTTATATTAAAAAAGTGCATATTATATCTATTGTTTTGGATTAGCGTTTTTGAAGTCGGTTGTTTTTTTATTATTATTTTTTTCTCGTGATGACTAAGTAATGGTGACTTTAGCACTTCTCTTTGCTTAAATATTGAACTACCGATAGAAGTGAAAACTTAGAACTTTAACTATTAAAATTTGTAATTTCATAATGTTTAATAACAATTAAATTATTAAATTCACTTAATTTTTAATACTTATTTTTAATATTAAATTAATCAAACAACACTATTTCAACAATACACAAACTAATGTTGCACAATACGTCAGCTGTATATTACTATTTAAGTTTATTCAAATTCAAATATTTTTATACAAAAAAGGGTGTGACATCACTTATTGAAAGTCAAAAAACTACAAGCCATTCCAAAATGAATGCCTCAGACATGAGAAGAATGGGCCCAACAAACTCAGCGGGCTTTTTTTTTCATCGAATAAATATGTTTACAAAGTAATATTGTACAATTAAACTTATTATTTACCAGTGGGAGGCTCCTTTGCACAGGATGCCGGCTAGATTATGGGTACAACAACGGCGCCTATTTCTGCCGTGAAGCAGTAATGTGTAAGCATTACTGTGTTTCGGTCTGAAGGGCACCGTAGCTAGTGAAATTACTGGGCAAATGACACTTAATATCTTGTCTCAAGGTGACAGGCGCAGTTGTAGTGCCGCTCAGAATTTTTGGGGGTTTCAAGAATTCTATGCGGCACTGCATTGTAATGGGCAAGGCGTATCAATTACCATCAGCTAAACGTCCTGCTAGTCTTGTCCCTTATTTTCATAAAAAAAAAGCCTGAGGGCGGTCACTCCATTCGCAATCTGTGGTATCATTAAGAAAGTCATTTATGTTATAGTAACCTTTACCTTTACTTTATATATTTTCAATAATGTTTAGTAAGTGAGAAAGAAATTAAATGTATTACATCGATTCTCCATACTTCATAGTCTATTCTCTGCAAACATTACAGAATCGAGATTTATCTAGAACTGTCCAACAGATATTACACATTAGTAAGTTATGTGCGTTTCTTTGATTTCTTAAACTGCCATTTGTAACTGGCAGGTAATATGTTACTTTTGAATATGAACCCGACTCCGTTATAAATGCGACGTCTCGGACTGACTTGTGAGATATGAAAAATGATACCATAAGATACAAATTAATCTTTAAATACTTTTTAAAATACAAGTAGCGAATGCAAAAAATATTGTCGAAAGGCGTGTTTGTTGATTCCTCAACAGATTATTTAAGGTCGGCCACACACATTCGGCTTTCGTAGTCGGGTTTCAGAATGCACAAACTGTTCTTTAAAAACTTCTTGACGGATGTTTCTGATTGTTTTAATAATTCGTTCAGAATTCCAATCTAACATAAATCTAATACATTCAAACCCCCGAATAAAAATTTGCTTAAGAGGGGTGAAGATTTCTCACAAAAGAAAAAAAGATGTTTGCATAAAATTAAAAGAAATATTTATTCATCATAATTCGCTATCTGTCACTTTTTGAAAAAAAAAGAATTACAAACAATTCAAATTAAATAAACACTCTCCTTGCATGTTTTTCGGCAAGCAGCAAAAGCTTGTATTAATTTTTGCTTACGCACGTCGGGGGCCCCCCATGGCCCAGGGCCTCTTATAATTGATAGATACGGCAAAAAGTGCGGTAGCTACGCCCCTGATTCAAACCATAGACTTACAATATACTGTTGTATAAACAAACAAAGTTTGCGAGAGAGAAGAATAAAAGTTTAAGTTTAATTTTAATCAGAAGAAAAGAAGTTATATGTATCATTTGCCGTAAAATATTTACATTAATATAAAATAACGTTATGCCGTTTAGTGTCGAGACTCTTGTACCGTGGAGCCTAGAGGCGCGGAGATTTTACAAAGAAGGTACTATCTACGCGTCTCAATGGAAATCCATCCAATCAACTGGAAATCCAAGTTATGGCAGCAACTTCAGCCAACGGATCAGCCTAGCTATCCATCGCGACATTGCTGTCAGTATTATTGGTACACTTCCTCGTAATGATAGTTTTTACTTCATGTAATCAATATAATATATATATAATTGACATGAATAATGAAAAGCTTACTTAATTATTTAAATAACATAGAAGTGCCCATTTACTAGTTGGAGGCTCCCTTGCACAGGATACCGGCTAGATTATTGGTACCACAACGGTGCCTTTTCCTACCGTGAAGCAGTAATGTGCAACCATTACTGTGTTTCGTACTAAAGGGCGCCGTAGCTCGTAAAATTACAGGGGAAAAGAGACTTAACTTCTTAAGTCCCTAGTTGACGAGCGCAATTGTAGTGCCGCTCAGATTTTTTTTAGTTTTTCAAGAATCCTGAGCGGCATTGTATTGTTATGGGCAGGGCGTATCAATTGCCATCAGCTGAACGTCCTGCTCGTCTCATCCCTTACTGTCATAAAAAAAAGTGTGTTTGACCAGACGATTATTCTGTAATTATTACAGATATCAAAAATCTTTAAACTGACGTTACCCAATCAGACAAATGATATCAATAACTTTTAAATAATCAACCGATAATTAACCAAAAGTTTGATATTAATCTCCCCCATATATGAAAGTAATAGCGACTGACGACCCATATAGCCGAATGGTTATTGACCCTGACTACTAAGCTAGAGGTCCTGGGTTCGAATCCTGGTAGGTGCAATCATTTAAATGATGAATATGGATGTTTGTTTCCGAGTCATGGATGTTTATATGTATTTATGTATGTTTAAGTAAGTATGTTGTATTAAATATATCGTTGTCTTGTACCCATAGTACAGGCTATGCCTAGTTTGGGGCAAGATAATTTGTGTAAAAGTGTGTCAATATTATTATTATTAATAATTAAGAATAAACTGCATAAATTTAAATTATCGTATATTGGAACCTTGAGAGCTTGAATTCATTGTTTGTATAAGGATGCTTCGTGAACACGATGGTCGTGATTACTGTCATAATTAGTAATAGAATCCAACAAATACAATGATTTATTAAATATAACAGGTCCACCTGGCACCACAAGTAGCACCCGTTCACAAGTTGACGCATGGACCAGCCATCGTTCACTCCGCACATATTTGGGGGAAACGTTATACGCTATACCCTCGTTTATTTAAAAAAAGATTAACAAAAAAACAACCGAAATCAAAAACATTATTCCAAAACAATAGATATAATATGCACTAAAAAGTATAAAAATAATTGCGTATTTTTATACATTCTAATTAATTAATCTAATTCTAGTTACGTTACGTTAGAAATTTAAGACTTTTATGGTTTTCTCATGGATGCCATTGTCTGATCTGAACCAAATTACAATGGGACCACATGGAAAGCACCAGCTTTCAAATAAAAAAAGGAATTATCAAAATAAAAAACCAGTCGAAAGTTTTGAGGATACAAGCATAACGAAAAAACATATCGACGAATTGAGAACCTCCTCCTTTTTTGAAGTCGGTTGAAAAGTCTGAAATCTTTTATCATAATCCTGGCTTAAAAATCTACAGTACATAGAAATATAATAACAGACATTACAATTCAGACGACCATATAAAATATTTGGCACCTAAGAAAGCGTTCCAGACAAAATTAAAGTTCTAATTGAGCCAATTGTTTAAGAATATAAAATATTGTATTCTTTCATTGTTCCAAATGTTTTATTGCCTTCATTTATATACAGCAGCTTGTTTAAATATTATATTTGTTTAATACTAATGCCATTTACTTTATATTTTAATAAATGTTTTCTGTTTTACTAATTCTAGCTACTATTATTTATACAATAAAGTAAGTTTGTTAATTTGTTACCCTTTCATGCAATAAGTATTTAAACGATCATTATCAAATTATTTATATAAGGCCCAAATCATCGACGATCAAGTCATATCCGATCGGCTTGATTCTATGGCGTTGCGTATAGATGTGGGTTCTCTCTGCATCTTTTACCGCATTTATCACAATAGCTGTCCGGTTTGATTCCATCACCGGACATTACGTGCAAAGTACCACCCGCATCACGTTGACATCTGGAATTCTGCAAGAAATTTCTTGCCCCGCACAGCCACTTTGTGGGATCAATTACCAGTTGCGGTTTTCCCGAACCGATACGACTTAAGGACCTTCAAGAAAAGAGCATTCTCCCTCGATCTTAAAGGTCGGCAACGTATCTCATGACGCCTGTTGTTGCAGATGCTGATGGACGGTTGCCTAACCTCTCCCCATTCCGTGAGCCTCTTGGCCGTTTGCCTCCTCTTGTCTCACGTTGTAACGGGTACAGAACATGATATTATAGAGTATATACAGGGCGTATCTTTAAGTGTGTGTGACCAAGCAATTATTCAGTTATTATCACAGATATCAATAACGTTTTAAAAATCGAACGAGAATTTCATTATTTAGCTAACAAAATAAATATGTCGCCATTGCTAATGATACGGGTACTAGATAAACAAGCTTGGTTATTGTAAACGTGATTTATGATAGATTCGTGCCGCTCTTTCAGATTTGTTCGAGAAATTAAAAATACTGCAATTAAATTCTTTTATTATTTTTATTATAGTTATAATATGATCTTATGGTTACCTTTAAAAAATGTTTTTTTCCTAATTACTCTACTATATATTCTACACTTGTATACGTGTATACAAGACCTAATTAAACACCCCCATAGATATATTTAGTATGAGATTAGTAGTAAGTTCATTGTACGCCCAACGTGGACGTTACTTTTTTGTACAAAATGTTGTACTTACTAAGAAATAAATATTTTTCAATTTAAATATAGCTTTGGATACTTCTCGTTTTATTATAAAAAGTTATTGATATCATTTTACTGATTAGGTTACGTTCATTCGTGTTTTGATATCTGTAATAGTTTACCAGTGGGAGGCTCCTTTACACCGGATTAACTAGTAAGGAGAAAAATTACTGGGCATAATACTAGGTAATTTCACTAGCTACGGCGCCCTTCATTCCGAAACACAGTAATGTTTACACATTACTGCTTCACGGCAGAAATAGGCACCGTTGTGGTACCCATAATCTAGCCGGCATTCTGTGCAAATGAGCCTCCCACTAGTAAAGTATGCTTACATTAGTATGATCTAATGAAATGGGTGAAATCAATTTAAACATTATACAACAACGAAGATCGCGCGTAGAAATAAGAGCATATAACCAAACTTATTAACGCCTTCTTTCTATTGATAGTAAAGTGACCAGCGTATTAAGGCGACACTAAATGCCAGCGACCTTGAGCGATATGAGTTCACGGCTGCAGGACCGCCATCTGTGTAACAAGCCAATATTTTCAAAATTCTTGCGTGGAAGACTTAACATTTCATATGCTTACACTCCACGTTATTCATTACTAATCTGAATAAATGTACCCACACAAAAAAGTACAAGCTATAAGAATAAGTTTTCTGAGAGTAGTACTAAACAAATGCGTCATGTCATGCCAAAAAACTTGTTTAACTGCAAATAAAAGTGGTCGTTCAAAAAGGCTCTGGAGTGTTAACTATAACCAACAGCAAGCATAAGCAACCTACAAATAAGACTAATGGGTATATGTAACAGGATTAAGTAGTGTTCATAACTCCAAATGCTATATTATCACCAAAAAAATTGTCTAAAAACACCTTGTTTGCGTGTTTTCTGCTTACCCTTCGCCTTAAATTCTTAATTCTGTGAGTTGAATCGTTTTCAAGTGTCTATTACAGGGCTATACAAGAACCGTAATATCTTGACAACTGGAGGATCTTGAATTGTCAAGAATAACTGCCAAAACCGACAATTTGTCAGGTTATTTTGAAGTGTAAACTTCTTTAGCGGCGCTGAGCACTTTTCTTGGGATTGGCATAAAATGTTAAACTTGCGTCAGGACACGTGACCTGAACGGTTCATAAGACGGTCTTCGAAATTATGGATGAAAGTTGATTTTTCTGAGAGATAAACTTTTTAACCGATTTCAAAAAAGGAGGACGTTCTCGATTCGTCGGTATGTTCTTTTTTTTAAGTGAACTAATTGTAATAGTTCTGAAATGTTATTTTTTTATATAATATAAATAGTCATTTTTGTGTACGATAGCGCAATAAATGAATATTGTATTGAACTACACAAATTTTAGTACTTTCATACTGATAAATAAAGCAATTCGTGCGAAAATTTTCCCTAAACATTCCAAAATATTAAAAAAAAATTTAACAAAAAAAACAACCGACTTCAAAAGCACTATTCCAAAACAATAGATATAATAATGTGCACTAGAAAGTATAAAAACAATTAAGTATTTTTATACAATCTAATTAATTAATCTAATTCTAGTTACGATTATAGTAATTTTTGGAGTCGGTGTCATCCATGATAGGTTTGTTACTACTTACATAGTTATAGGTGAGATGTGCTTGAGTCGTGAGGAGGCGAGAGGCGAGAGCGGGTCGCGGCGGAAGGAGTCTGATTCCAAAAATAACAATAATCGTAACTAGAATTAGATTAATTTATCAGATTTTATAAAAATACGCAATTCTTTTTATACTTTTAGTGTACATTATATCTATTGTTTTGGAATAGTGTTTTGAAGGCGGTTGTTTTTTTGTTAATTATTTTTTTATTTTATGATTTTTAGTGAATTTGAAGTACACTAACTAACAATTTGTCTAAATTTGTGTAAATGTACTAAATTTTTCAATGCAGCAATAAACTTAAGTACTTTTCAATTTGATTACAGACAGTGTTCTGTTACTTTGTCATGGATTCCGTAATCAGAACCTAACCAAACTCTCACCAAACTATCTTTGTAGTATATGCTTTCCAATAAAAAAAGAATCATCGAAATCGGTTGGCGCGATATTGAGGTATTTGTAAATTTATTATCCACTTTGCTTTACGTATGTATAGCAAAATTTAAGACTTTTATGGTTTTCTCATGGATTACATTGTCTGATCTGGACCAACATGTATCGACATAACAGTACGAGTAGTGTTTAGACAATTTTGTAACATATTTTGCATGTCAATTGACGAAACATATTGGATTATCCATTATATTGTTAACATCTTAAGTACAATGTTTCCTGCAAATAAAATTTCATTTCATTTCATTGATCATTTACAGAAACATAGTCCCGCAAAACTATTTGGACAGTTTGTCTGCAAGATCAAGTCTCTTGTAATACATTAATGCTTATTAGAACATTGATTTTATACAAGTTTAATTAACAAATATTGATAAAAATATAATAAAAAATCTAATTTTAATTTTAAGGCAACGCTGCCTATATATAATAAATATTTCTTAAGTTTAGTTTTAAATTTTCTTTTAGTGGTTTCTAGTCAGATGTCCTCAATGTGTAAACATTTTTATGTTTCGCACTGAAGGGCGCCGTAGCTAGGGAAATTACTGGGAAAATGAGACTTAACATTTTATGTCTGAATGTGACGAGCGCAGTTGTAGTGGCGCTCAGAATTTTTGAGTATTTCAAGAATCCCGAGCGGCCCTTCTTTCTTTAATTAAAAAAAACTACTACCGTTTTGGAACAAATGTCGTTGACATAGAAGTAACGGCACTTTATTTTGTGGAAATCGATTCAGAATGAACAGTCACGCTGGGCTCTGTAACGTTAGTTCACGTAAAGACGGCTCGAGTATGTATCAGATAGAGCAAAATTACTAACGTCATTTTTATGCAATTATAAAAAATATTGTATTATTCGTATAAATTAGTTAGAGTTTTCTGCACACACCCTTTTTTTTGGTGAATGAATAGTTGATTCATTTCAGGGCCTCTCCTTCAATTCTCTCGACACCTCCTTCTTAACACTTGATACATTGGCACTTGACACTAATCAATCTACAGATAAATATCGGCATCAAATCAATTACAATGGGACCACTCGGGAAGCACCAGCTTTCAAATAAAAAAATAATTATCAAAATCGGTTCACCCAGTCGAAAGTTTTGAGGTAACAAACATAAAAAAAATACCGACGAATTGAGAACCTCCTCCTTTTTTGAACTCGGTTAATAAATACACAACGTTAATGTTCAAGATTTAACTTCTGCCGGCACTCCCAAAGTGCAACTAGTATTTTTTATAGAGAAGTGTACATATTTAAAACATAAAATATTTTCAATGTTTATATGGTCACTATAAGATCTTGTTAGGTTAGCTAATTATGTAACTCAGGTATGTAACTTAAGACAGAAGGACCCTTAAGTAGGGACTAAATAAATTGACCGACTTCAAAAAAATTTGTGAAATCCATGTATTACACATGGATCTCACAAATTTTTACTGTAGAAGAACTGAGTTGCGAGACTTGGGTTTTTTTTACAAGTTATGGTTTTGATGGCATTGATATTTTATCGAATGCAGACGTAATAAAATTATTCCATGTTTTAAAATAAATTTAAATGTTGTAACAAACAGCACAATAAAACTGCCTTTTAAGACACCATAATAAACGAATAAATTATTATTATATAATATACAATATGGCCCAGATTAAAAAAAAATATTTATTCTTAATAATTTTATTATGTACGGGTCTTGAGCACTTCTTGAATTCTAAATATGATCAAATATTTAGTCGTATACATTTGTATTGTAGATATTGCGTGCTTACGCATGCGAAACATATATTGTACCTATTTTCTTAGCTGTTTCAGTGACACTGTTCAAGGTCCATGTTGAGGCATATATCAGATTACATTATGTAATCTAACAAGTTATATATATACAGTTTAGTATGTCGTAGACAGAAAATAATTTTGTAAGTGTTATTGTAATAATACTGATAAACATGTTAAAAAAACATATTAAAGCATAGTTATGTACGCTTGTGAATGATTGAATAATTATTTTCTAATGCTTAAAATATTACATGATGAATTGTTTACAATTTTATTTTATTTATTTTTTTCTTATTAACAAATAACATATTATAGGTAACACATTTATTGTACATACATAAACTCGAGTTTTACCGTGTACAATAAGGTCGTCGGAAGACATATAATATTATTTAAATTTAAAGTTTAATACTTAATTAACTACTTAATTAAATTACTTATTTTTAATTATTATTATTAATTATTTAATTATATTATAAATTTAATTAAACTTCTCTATCATTATATATGGGACATATTGTAACACATTACACATAGCTTAATTAAAAATTCAAAAGTAATTATTATTAAAAAAATAAAATTTGAAAAACAAAATTTTATGAACGCGCATCGTTCAAAGTTTTGTTTTGAACAAAACTTTGAACGATGCGCGTTCAACGAGTTAAACAAAGCATACCAGATTTTAAGACGATACGTCACTCGAACGGTTAGTTCAGTTGGTTAGAGCACCGGCACGGAACGCCGGAAGTCGTGGGTTCGAGTCCCGCGTTTTTCATAAAATTTTGCATTTCAAATTTTAATTGTGTATTAATCCTAGAAGTGAGTGTTATCACTTTAAAAACATAACAAATTATTATTATTAATAGTAAAAATAATATCAAAAGTTCGATTTATCAGATGTGCTATCAAACACTACTTTAAATCGCATTCTGTGTGGAAGTACCATTACGTTTGAACGTGATAGCACAGAGCACGCGAGATTGCAGATAACCCACCGCTATATAATTTGTGTCCAATAAGCAGCATACCGTATCTACAGAGTCTGCTTGTGTCGTGGAGATTACAAAAACTCATTATTCTCTGTAAATAATGTCCATTGCTCGCTGCGAAACAACTCGAGTAATGAATGTGACCGGACTCTGACATGTACATCGCGTACCTAAATCTGATAATACAAAATGTTGTTTATTTGGTACACCTTGTTGTGTGAATAATGTTTACCACCTTATAGTTTAATTATTGCAGGAACCACCCATGTTTGCACCTCTTTAATTGTCAGACATGTCGCCAGAAACAGTTAAGCGTCATAAAATACGAAGTTGTTATTTTTTGTGTTTTTGTGTTTTAAGTGTTTTGAAGTTACCTACTAAGTTTGAGTAATTTTGGTGGATCACTTTATATACATTGTATAACATATATGTTAAAATGCTATATATAGGGAGGAATCGCAGAATGCACTTGGCATTTTCTGTGATTTATCTATGGCTTTTGACCGTCTTCAACATTCAACGCTGGTCAGGAAGCTATACCACTATGGCATAAAAGGAATTGCGCTCGATCTTCTGACTTCATATCTAAACAATAGAAGTTAGAAGGCCGACGTGAATGTGGGTACCACAAGGGTCTATTCTTGGGCTGTTCCTCTTCCTTATCTATATAAACGATCTTCCTAATCTTATAGAGAAAAAACATAAGGTAGTATTGTTTGCGGATGACACTGCACTGATTTTCAAAGTGAAAAGAAACCAAGCTATATATGACGAAGTGAACGATATTCTATCTGTCATCGTGTACTGGTTTAGCGCTAATAACCTATTGTTAAATAGCAAGAAAACTAAATACATTAAATTTACCGTACCAAATGTCAAAAATGTAGATGCATGTGTTTTGTTAAACGGAGAGGTAGAGATAGAATCGTTTTGTGGTCATAACTCAATTTCGACATGATTTTGGTTTGGGACGTTTTTCTGGACGTCCAACTATGAGTTAAGAAGCATTACTGACGTTTTTCTTTATCGCTATTTAGAAACTCTTGTCTCACTCTCTATAGTCATGCATCTTCCTTACATTTAATAATCTATGGCTAGAAATGGGGTATAGTGCCCCATTTTAGAAAAGGGATATAAATAGTATTCTCTTTGATTAACGCGACTTTTAAACATTGAAATAAAACACTTTAGAACGCGTGTCATTTGTAACTGTGTTTTTACATTAGTTTTTGCAGGCAACCAAGCTCTAAAAGGATTTTGTGCTCTTTTTGTTATTGCCCCTAAAAAAAAATATATAATTTCATCATCCATAATTAATATTCAAGCAATTACTATTAATACATTATTAATATTAACCTGGAGAATGTATTGGAGCCAATCTCTATCTATGCTCCTATCAAGCTAAAATAATAATAAAATTTTATCTTTTACGTAAAAAGTTACAGTTACAGTAACACGCGTTTAAATTCTTTAAAAAGTGAATTAAATTAAGTTTTCGCATCACGTTCATCAACAGTTTTAGTTGAAGTGTAGTTACATTATATTAATATACAGTTATATTTCGCATAATCTATTTCATAGATATATTCGACGTGAATACCTTTAGGAAGATTGATATCTCTCTTCCATTTAGTAATGTAAAGGCCTCACAGGCTGATCAATGTGGGACACGCCAATTCCTTGTCATTCATTGACAATATAATTGATAACTCCTGGACGGCTTTCAAATATTTGATTGATTTTCCATTAGATGACTACGGACAACAGCTTCAATACAGGTTTATAGATAATTAGCCTTTGAGGCCTGCTTCATAGAATTTGAGATCGAGCTTTAGAAATGATTAGAACTTTGTTTTAATTCTTAAATATTCAAGTTATTCAAGTAATTAAACATTTTTTTATTTTTAAATTGATTTACCTCTCTTCTGTTTTCAATTATTCAAATTAAATTTGTAACTAACACCCAGAAGTTAGGATATCACTTAAAAAATAACAAATTGTTTTGATTGCAAAGAGCAAAATCTCAAGTTAATATTCAAAATATGCAATTATTGGGGTTGAGCAGGTTATCGAATGTAAAGTAGATCCTGTAGATGAAGCCACAACCTGAGAGTTGACTAATGAATACAAGATTTTCTTAGTTGGTTAGAGCGCTCGGACGGAACCCGAGAGGTGCGGGTTCAAGTCCCGCATCGTTCATAAATTTTGGTTACTAATTTAATTTGTATAATATAATAATTAATTGGAATGGTGCCTGTGACGAAATCATTCAACGTCAAAATAAATACTAACCGGGATAACCTGGATAATTAAAATGTTATTTTTTATTTTTATATATACATACGCATATTGTACATATGCGATCTAAGAATAGAGTTTCAATTAAATGCGACTGTTGAAACTGTTTTATGAAACAAGAAATAATTTAAGTATGTATAGAGAGTTCGTTCAGAGTTCAGAGATAAAAACTCCACTGGTATGTCAAAATTAAGAAGATTCTAGAAAAGATTCAGTACGATATATCGTTATCTAACAAATTCCACATTTGAATTCCAAATTTTTAGCTTAGCCTGCTAAAAAAGCGTTTTTATGTACTGATAATATTATCTCGAAAACAGTTAGCAATAAAAGCACTGTCGTATTTTACTGTCGCGCGAATAATTCAATGAAATTCTGAAATAAAGATGTATTATCTAAAACAGTCAGCAGTTCTTGAGAACGATATGATTTAGACGTATCATAGCAAAAAAGAAGAGCCTTCGCCGAAGTGCGTTAAAGTGGCGACCTCTACAAATTATGCTAAAAGAATCTCGAATACCCAAACGGATCGTTATAGCGCTGACGATACAAAAAGTTGCGAAGAAAATGTATTAAAATTGCGGGGGCGATGCCGGTCGTGGGTCGTCGCCCCACGCAAGTGTCAATTATTTGATAAATATTCAACTACACAACAAACCCGGCTGGCGCACTTGTATTTTGTTTAGATGACGCTTAAAGCCTAAACACATGATCGGATTTAGTACGGCCGAATCATCGAACGCGGTCCGGTCCGAACCATATACTATGGTATGTTGCATTGTTCATCGCACAAAATTATTATTATTTCCCAAAGTAAATTTCTCGAAAGGGTCCCGCATCGTTCATAAATTTTGGTTACATATTTAATTTGTATCGTTAATCTCATTATATCATATCACTTTAAAAATAAAAAAATTTAGATTTGAAAGAGCGACATCTCAAGTCAATTTCCTAATATGCAATCATTGGGATTGTGCAGCTTATCAACTGCAAACTAGATCCTGTGGGTGGAGCCACAACCTGAGAGTTGAAGAAGACATCAAGATTTACGATTCGAGAGTCACTAGAACGGTTGGCTCAGTTGGTAAGAGCGCTCGGACGGATACTGAGAGGCGCGGGTTCGATGCCGCATCGTTCATACAATTCGGTTACAATACATTTGGTTAATTTGTGTAATTGATCCCAGAAGTGAAGGATAGCACTTTAAAAATAACATATTATTATTACCACCTGGACCGTGCAGAGCTCAACGCCGGACCATTGGTGCGAGCCGCTCACCGGACTGTCCGGTCGTACCAAATCCGACCATGTGTTAAGTCTTTTATGTCTCACCAACGAGGTACGATTTTCAGGGTTACGTACCAGAATGGAATGAACACCAACGGGATCTCTACTAATAATTAATTCGTTCTTCTTTCTGTCAGTGGGCTATAAATTAACCGGGAATTCAAATAGGCCGAAATGTAAAAAGAAAATAAATAAAACAGGGAAATAAAGAAGTGAAAACTTGCAACTACTTATATAAGAATGAAAAATTAAAATTTTTACTATTATATATATTTTTTTAAATTTATATTATTTTTTTGTTGTTTTTTACTATTAATATTAAGCACATTTGACTTAACCTGGTTTCGGTCACGCGGCCGGCATAACAAATTAAAATAGAGACATAATATGATTAATTATTTTGACCATGGATTAATACTGTTAACTTAACAACTAACTTGTTTAGTATATACCTAGTACATACCTTACCTAGTTTTGAAAAAAAAATATTCATATTATTATTAATTTTTATTTTGAATTTTAATTTGGAGTTTTAAGAAAATATAAAAATTTTCCTTTGACTTCCTTAATTAAGGAATCCTCTTAATGTGCTTTAGGAATTTTTCACTTTAATTAATAAGATATTCGGTATAATATGTAATAATTATAGACTGGTGTGGTGTTATTTCGAATCGGTTAGCAGAACGAGCATTTAAAATCCGAGCATGACGACTCAGTCACATTTGATAATCACAAAATAACGTGCTTCACAACAAAATTATTCACAACAAAATGTTTGTTTTACAATAGTATTTAATCACAAAAATATAACAGTACATATTTTATATAGATGGTCATAGTACGGCACGTTGTAGTGGACACACTCCTTAAGATTGATTATCACCTTTTCTTGTGACACCAATAAGTAGAACGTAAGTATCGCACATCACAGAGTACGCTTTTTATCCCTATTCTGTAAATAAATAACAAAGTGTTTAAAAAAAAATAAGAAGATAGAAAGATTATATTTATAAATTCCAAAATATTAATATTAATAATTTATGAATATGAAGAGATAACATAAAAACCAGACTCACCGTGCACATCCGCAGTGCACGAAAATTAGACAGCAACATCTCGGCAGTGGCAAAGCATGCCCTAAACTACGTGACACGTCACGTGAAAGTATTGGCTTGTAATAAAAACTTTGTGTCACGCAAGCTGCTGGAAGCCATAGAAATTGACCGTCGACCTAATTTTAATAGAGTTAAGGGTTGGGCTCTGCCACCTACTTTGAAACCCATGTGTCACCCATCACGTAGTGGACATTGTGAGAACATTTTATGCGCCCGTGGACACCAATAGTGATAGTGGTACCGTGCTCGTGCCCCTGTCCAGCCACGCACTACGAGCCCAAGTCCGCAGTAAGAGGTGGGACGTTATCGCAAACCCACTACACTCACCCTGATGAAGGACCTCCGAATGGTCCGAAACTAGTCGGTACCCACACCGATAAAACGTGAGCAAGCCGTATTAATTGATACGTAAATAATGTCTCACGAAAGTTTTAATAATTTGATATGGAGAGAGTTCTAAAAATAAAGAATAGGTTAACATTGAGTTGTTTCTTGCTATTGCGTATTAAATAACGTGTTTTATTTAGCTCTCTGAACTCTTTTGAAGTATAACGCACATAAACCATTATAAAAGCTATAAACAATTTAAAAAGTATTTATTTTCTGACAGAACTATTACAGCGACACAAAACAACAGAAACTACAGAAAAAGTCAACAAGTAACAAAAAAAACAAAGCTGTAATAGTTCGTAAAATATCAAGACATGTACCTAACGGTGATGAAACTGCAAACCGTACTGACGCAACACGACGAGTGCGGGGGGGGGGGTGAAAGGGGAACAGGAGGGGGCTTCACGTTCCAGCGAGGTTCGAAGATAATGTGGCCGTGAAGTACATAATATGTTTGGAATTCTATATCGACAACTACGTTAACTTAAAAAAAAATTGCGAACGTACAAAGTACACATGTCAGGAGTAAAACCTGCATTGTGCATGAGCCTCTAATCTGCATATGTAGTCCTAGTACATGTTGCTAGGATGACACATGATTTCAACAGCTATGAAAGACATTATTACTATCACCTACCTTTTTTATGTTCTCCTGGTGTCTATGAAGTATAATATGTCGTGCGCATGACGTCAGAATATATGAAGGTATACTCGATAAGACAATCTCTTCTTCAACTATGATTGCCTGGTACCAAAACAATGTATAATGCTTCCTATCTCTTTTTTGTGCCAATACGGGACGAGATGAGCAGGATGTTCAACTGATGGTAATTGATACGCCCTGCTCATTACAATGCAGTGCCTTTCAGGATTTTTGAAAAACCCAAAAACTGAGCGGCACTACAATTGCGCTCGTCACCTTGAGACATAAGATGTTCAGTCTCATTTGCCCAGTAATTACAATAGCTACGGCGCCCTTCAGTCCGAAACACAGTAATGCTTACTTACACATTAATGCTTCACGGCAGAAATAGGCGCCGTTGTGGTACCCATAATCTAGCCGGCATCCTGTGCAAAGGAGACCCCCACTGGTATCTCATTTCTTCAATCTTATGAATTAATTAAGTGATCTGTTTCTTTTTACTGTCGCGCCTTTTCGTTTCATCGACTTTCAAAAAACAATCATTGCTAAAGAAGTTTTACTTCAAAATTTTCAAATACAATTAACGTCAAATGATGTACCTATTGAACTTCGAGTGGAATTGAAACTTGCAGAAGTAAAGGACCATCTCATTCGGGACTTAAGCTATGACTGACATATCGCGGTCTACCCTTGTTACGTAATAAATTGGTTTGTGAGTTACTTGAACCCTGAATAATTATTCCTTGTGCGTTAAACTTTTTAGACTCCCACAGTTCTTACTTAGTCCGTTTTCCAAAATGAACTTATTCTTCAGACCCCCGTATCCAAATTACTTTAAAAATCCTAGCTCTAGTTATTTCCTATTTTATTTACATGGCGAGTTTTTCATCTTGTAAGAACTTGAATTCTTGAAATCAACTATCGACTTATTTTTTAAAATGTAATACCACGATATCACACATAACACCACTATCGGTTAAGCATTTATAAAGGTATATATATATATATGTAAGGAATGTATTTTTTTTTGCGCTTTCACGCCTAAACCACTGAAACGATTTTAATAAAATTTAATACAGAGATTGAAAAGAGCTTGGAAAAGTAAATAGGTTACCTTTAATTGCGAAAAAATAAATGGAGGGGCTGAAATAGCGGATGGAAGATTGTGTGGAAATTCGTCATTTTCGGAGATAAAACCATAAACTTTGTATTTAGGCACTTGATAAGTAGTCTATATATATAAAAATGAATTGCTGTTCGTTAGTCTCGCTAAAACTCGAGAACGGCTGGACCGATTTGGCAAATTTTGGTCTTGAATTATTTGTGAAAGTCCAGAGAAGGTTTAAAAGGTGAATAAATAAGAAAATGCTGCTAAAATAAATAAAAACAACAAATTTGTTTTTTCTTTGATATGTCCATACATAATTTCTATGAGAGAATTTATTGACGCACGGTTTGACAGTTCTGCTGTGAAACAATTTCATTGCGACAACAGGGTGCATATTTTACGAAGTAATTTTTGATGTTATGATATATTATTGACAAATTCATATAAAAACATTATTTTATTTATTATATACAGAACAACGTCTGTCGGGTCAGCTAGTAATTTATAAACATTTGTTCGAGCATTTTTAAAACTCTGACCTACAGGGGATGAAATAAATTATTAAAGTTCGTAGGGAAATACTATTAAACAGACTGTCGACATTGACAAGGGATATCCGCTGTATCGTAGAAGAGTGCCGCCAGCAGAGGAAAGAGCAGTTTGTATGTGTATTATTTGCAAAGTATCCTAAGAAATGAAAATGCTGCCCAAAGTAACTATTCCACGTGGACGAAGTCGCGAGTAAAAGCTAGTATTTATATAATATATTAGATTTTTAGACCTTGACGTATATTAAACAGATTTAAACCCCAGGGTCTTAATTTTAAGAATTCCTGCCCCTTGCTGCCTAAAATAAAAGGTTCTTAATATTTTAATAATCTTACATTAAAATTAAAACTTATGTTCATATCAGCAAGAATACTGTATTTAAAAGAAACACTGAAATATTTGAGAGATCGTTTTTAGAATATAAACTTAACAAAATAGTGGGTACCCATTTGAAATCGACCTGAATAAAGCCATAACCTATCAGGCTATAAATAGATCTTCATGTCTTCACAACTGTCCCACAGGATGCTAAGGATTTCTCTGGATTTCTATCGTGTGTTTATAGCTATTGCTTCCTTATTCACAGATCGAGGTCGCTGTTTCACTAAACATTCAAAGAAACGAGGTTAGCCGAGGTTAATAGATAAAGTCGACTGTACGGTAACTTTGCACGTTACAACAGTGTGAAATTTTTACTCAGACATTGTTTTGACTTAAATTTTCTATTGTTTAAGTGGAGAACTTTGCTTTCATTTGCATTTTCAACATCGTTGCAAAATATCAAAACTATCTGACTGGTTTGTATAAATTATCGATTTCATGGAGATATTAATAAGTTACTTTACTATTATGTATCTGGGATGCGATGTAGGGCATTAACTATTGAATTTATCAGTCCATTCATAGAAAATAAAATTTCAATTAAAATTGAAATGTAAAAATGTTTAGAAAAGTTGTTTTGCTGATGTTGGTGCGTATATTTTAATTGTAATTTTCAATAATAATGCATTAAACAACTTAATTTTTGAAGTAATACTTCTTCTTAGGCGCGTTATGAAAAAATTATGATAGTGAAATTTTAAGATGCGCGCGCATCACTTGAACTCAAAAGTAACAGGCTGAAGTTGGTTCCTAAAATTTTCTGACGCTTGCGACATTCGTTTTTTTTTATTTGGTTTCTTCGACCATTATTAAGGCGAAGAGTAAGCAGAAAACATGCAAACAAGGTGTTTTTAGACAAGTTTTTTGGTGAAAATATAGCATTTCGAGCTATGAACACTACTTAATCCTGTTACACATATACTTAAGTCTTATTTGTAGGCTTATAATGGTAGCTGTTGGTTATAGTTTTCACTCCAGAGCGTTTTTGAACTACCACTTTTTCTTGCAATTAAACAAGTTTTTTGGCATGGCATGACGCATTTTTTTAGTACAACTCTCAGAAAAGTTATTCTTATAGCTTTACTTTTTTGTTTAGGTATATTTATTCAGATTAGTAATGAATAACGAGGATTGTAAGCATATAAACTGTTTTCCACGCAAGAATTTTGAAAATATTGGCTTTGTTACATAGATGGCGGGCCGGAAGCCGTGAACTCATATCGCTCAAGGTCGCTGGCATTTAGTGTCACCTTAAGATAGGCAAAGAGTTCAAGCCCATACAGCTGTATTCGTTATTTAATAATTAATTGTCAAAGCCTCGTTACAAGTTTATTTTTAAATATCGTTCTTTCTACAAACGTAGAATAGCAGGAGGAATAAATATTTCTTTAGCATTTTTGCTTTGTTATGTCAAATAAGTATAACTTCTTGCGGGCGTACATAAGTACACACACATTTTTTTTAAGTGAACTTTCTTCCACGTACTACAAAGCTGTGGAATGAGCTTCCTTGTGCGGTGCTCGGGGACGATACGACATGGGTACCTTCAAAAATAGTGCGTATACCTTCCTTAAAGGTTGGCAATACTCCAGTGATTCCTCTGGTGCTGCAAGAGAATGTGGGCGGCGGTGATCACTTAGCACCAGGTGACCCGTACGCTCGTTTGTCCTCATTTTCCATAAAAAAGCACCAAAGTACTCTTTTGCACGACGTTGTTTAACAGCTAGAAAACGCAATTCTTGAAATAAGTAAGTTCTGACTTGTGCTGTTATTATACTAACACATTACTTACACGAAAAAATTATTTTTATCTTATCAAATCGTTTGTGAATCCTCAAATACTAACGAATTAAAAAGGTACACTGTGTGTTCACAAAAATCGACAGCGAACTCAGAATTTGCTTCTTTTACATGCTTTTTATTAGCTTCACCTGTATGTATGTTTGTTTGTAACCGACTCATATGGGTGCGATTTAGACCCACCTTAAACGACCAGATTTCGTTCAAAAATCGTAGATATAAGTATCGAGGAGGACTATACATTAATTTGTTAAAATTATTCCATTTTTTATTCTAAGATTTTTGTTAATTTATATAATTTTCATCTATCCTCAGGAATTGTGGTTAATTATAAATTTCAAAATAAATTTTCCATTTCTTAGTTCAATTTTGTATAAAAAGCGTGTTTTTAAGTTATTTTTAACTTCATACGTATGTTAGTGTCTATGGATGTAACGGTAACTTTGAATATGATTTTCACCCACATTAAAATGTTTGATTAAATTGAAACTTTGCACATTTATCAAGGGCAGATCACAATACAATAATTTGAGTTCTGTTCCACTTTTATTAGCTTGGTATGTATGTCTGTGTGTATGTTACGGAATCTTTAAACGTGATTAACGACCCCTTCAAAACCTCGGATTTAATTGAAACTTTGCACACTGGTCAAGGATTAGTGTCAATTTAATATATAATATCAGATTAAGCGATTTTAAATGCCCGATACTCAGAAGTGTGTCGAGACTTAGGCCCGGTTTCCACCAATGTGAAGAGGAGAGGAGACGAGAGGAGGTTAGCTGCGAAGCGGTCAGGTTTTTCCACCAAAGCGGAGAGGAGAGGAGATTAGCCGCTAAGCAGTCAGGTTATTTCCACTAAAGTGGAGAGGAGAGGAAGGAGTTAATATTGAAACTATCGACGGAAACTTAGATTCGGGATATGAAACCATACTGTATAATGTAACAGTCATATATCACTAAAAGTGAAAAAATAATTCAATTTATTACCGATTATAATATTATGTACACAAGAGTTAATGTAATTCTATAAGAATATTTTTAGAGCCACCTCCATTTTTTAAGTTAAAATAAATCGCTCAACTACTAAAGTCTGCTAAAAATCACACCTCACATCTCCGCTCTACTGCGTAATCAAATCAAAATCAAAGAAAAATGTGACATCTCCTCTCCTCTCCGCTTGATCCATTTCCACCGAAGCTGAGCGGAGAGATGTGGAAATAACGAATTCTGATTGGTTATCAAAACGCATCTCCTCTCCTTTCCGCTTTGGTGGAAACCGGGCCTTATCATCGTTTTAAGACGAAAAAGGCAAGAATAAATAATAGTAAAAAAAAGCTTAGGAACGCTTTGAAAGAAAACCAAACTAAAATGTGGGTAGGTACTATTAAAAAGCATTAACTACGAATATTGTTATTAAGTATCGAACAATGTTTTTTTTATCGTAATCGGGATTTCGTAATAATTATAATAAAGTGATATCAAGCACCTTCACCTTACAGCTATACTTATATAGGATACATTCTTAATACATTCTCCAAATACATTCTCCATGGGGATATGTAACTTGAAGCGCCACCTGGTGGGCATCTACAGCGGAGATATTAGCAAACAAACCCTTCCCCACAAAAATGCATAAGTAGATTACAGAAATACGTACTCTGTGTATCTTCAATAATTATTTTCTTAATGATCGGTTGAACGGTATTGGCGTGACACGGTAATGATATGGAAAAACTTGTTATAATATTGTTTATTATTACTTACTAGGTAAGTATCCATCCCTACTCTCATCGACACTACTAAGTAGTAAGTACTAACCAAAATTTAATAGATCAGCAGCAACGCTTTTGAGCGCTGTGTTCACTGAGATTTGCCAAAAAGCGCCATCTAGTGCGTAGTGTTGAAACAAACACATCATCAGAATTGTCCTCCAGTATTTTCACTGAATCGTCAAACTCTACATCTTCGGGCTAGTATGAGCTTTTACGGTGCTTGGCTAGAGGGCGCTAATCAAAACAAATATTGAGTCCGAAATTACTTTACACAAAATATTTTTAAAAACTGTACGGTCTACAGATTAATACATAGTTACTATTATACGATAACTTGATTGATGCAAGTATTAATTTTACTATAATACACGTATATATGAAAAGCATTGTTATTCAATGAAAAAGATCTTTAACATCCTATCTATCTTTAAAAATATTTTCATATTGGATGTTCCTAACAATAACATTCTGGTTACTAATGATACATTTATAAGTTTTAAAAAATATAAAACTTTGCCTACCTTTCAAGTATTCCGAACATTACAACTTAATATACTCCTTCGTTATATAATACTGACCTGAACTCAAACAAGTTTAGAGCTACCTACCTACCATTAGTTGTGTTATAACTGAGGACACTGTTAGTAACAATGAGGGTCAAAGGGTATTATTGTTGTGGTGAGGCCTATATTTTGTCAGGGTATTTTTACGTTATTTAAAATATATCTACGAAACTATTTAATAATTAACAACATTCAATGTTATTATCGCTTTTTATACACATTGCATGTTTTTTTATGACAATATGGGATGCGACGTGCAGGACGTTAAGCTGATGGTAATTGATAGGACCCATTACAATGCAGTGCCGCTCAGGACTCTTGAAAAACCCAAAAATTCTGAGCGGCACTACAACTGCGCTCGTCACCTTGAGACATAAGATGTTAAGTCTCATTTGCCCAAAATTCGAACAAATTAGAGAGCTGGATATAATCCGGACTAGAGTCTTAAAGTCCGGACATTTCCAGATTAATCTGGATGGATTAACCCTATTTGCAATGCATAGGCTTCCCAACCATACTTTATAATAAAAACAAAGTTATCATTTTTTCATTCATTAGTACTTTTTCCTGTTCTATAAAAAAGTATAGAAAATACAGTTTTTGTGTCCGGAACGTCCGTATGTACAACTAAGGGTAAGCATGCTAACATGGCAAAAAGTCTTTTATTCTATGACTCTATGGTATACAAGTTTACCCGTTTATTTGTTTTACCAGTGGCAGGCTCCTTTGCACAGGATGCCGGCTAGATTATGGGTACCACAATTGCGCGTATTCTGCCGCGAAGAAGTAATGTGTATGCATTACTGTGTTTTAGTCTGAAGGGCGCCGTAACTAGTAAAATTACTGGGAAAATAAGAGTTAGCATCTCAAGGTGACGAGCGCAGTTGTAGTGCCACTCAGAATTTTTGTTTTTTTTTTTATGAATCCTGAGCAGCACTACATTGTAATGTGCAGGGTGTATCAATTACCATCAGTTGATCATCCTGCTCGTCTCGTCCCTTATTGTCTTTAAAAATAAGACAAGATGACTTAGATGTAAAGTTTTAGAAGCTAACAATGGTACCTCGGACGTCCTATTTGAAATAGATATACAGCATCGATATTTGCGGTGAAATAAAGTTGTAAAAGCCACATTCCCCGAGAAATAACAATTTATCGGGAAAAGCGCGCGACAGGGGTCAGTTTTATGTAACACTTATTACAAATTTATCTTAAGAAGGTCGCAAGGATGGAACACATGTCAACCTGTCAGGTAATAAAGAGAGAGGGGTTGTTCAGGGGAGTCAAACATTTTTTATATTCATGATATAAATTATGTAGGACTTGCTTTAAATATTCTATCTGCAATTGGTGTGTTTTGTACCTACCCATAGCTAAAACAAAGAGGATTTATAAGATTTTGAAACTATAGGTCCCTATGTAATTAAAAAAAGTGTGTGCGTACTTATGTATGCACGCAAGAAGTTATACTTCTTTCGCCTAACAAAAATCCTTAAAATTATTTATTCCTCGTGCTATTCTACGTTCATAGAAAGAACAATATTGTAAATATCTTGCAACGATGGCTTTGACAATTAATCTATATATATAAAAATGAATTGCTGTTCGTTAGTCTCGCTAAAACTCGAGAACGGCTGGACCGATCGGGTTTAATTATTTGTGGGAGTCCAGAGAAGGTTTAAAAGGTGAATAAATAAGTGCTGCAAAATTAAATAAAAACAACAAATTTGTTTTTCATTAAGACAGCAGGGTGCATATTTTACGAAGTAATTTTTGATGTTATGATATATTATTGAAAATTCATATAAAAACATTATTTTATTTATTACTAGCTGACCCGACAGACGTTGTTCTGTATATATTAAATAAAATAAGGTTCTCGAGTTTTAGCGAGACTAACGAACAGCAATTCATTTTTATGTATATAGATATACAGAACAACGTCTGTCTGGTCAGCTAGTTATTAAATAAAGAATACGGCTGTACGGGCTTGAATCCTTTGCCTATCCTTATAATGGACTTTCTTCGTCCATTATTAGGATAGGCAAAGGGAAAAAAATAACGAATGTCGCAAACGTCAGAAAATTTTAGGAACCCACTTCACTGTGTTACTTTTGTGTTACAGTGATGCGCGCGCATCTTAAAGTTTCACTCTCATAATTTTTTCATAACGCGCCTAAAGAAGTATAACTTCAATAAAATAAAGTTATGCGTCATAAATAAGATCTGAAAAAGCCTATTATTATATAAGCTTGTGTTTTCAAGGCAAAATTACATAATAAACTTACCTATCGTTGTAAAATATAGTTGTGTATGTTATTAAATACTCTCTGGCTAAGACAAATGTATGGTTCTTGTAACATTATCTGTGGTTATCATATTGGGTGTGAAATTGAAATGTTAATATCTTTGTAATGGACGCTAAGTTAAATTTAAACTTAGATTGTACTACTTCTGGATCTTTGAATTATTATTAAATGCTAATGAATAAATATTGATATTGTTTTTGAATAATATATATGATCTAAATAAATTGGTAATAAAAAAAAATGCAGTTGTAGAGACTCCCGATAGAAGTAAAAACTTAAAACTTTAAAATCATTTTATTAAAATATGAAATGGCATAATCCTTAAGACAGTTAAATTATGAATTTCAATTTATTTTTAAAACTTATTTTCAATGATATATTAATCAAATAAACACACTATTTCAACAACGAACAGTATAAACACATTAAACTTTTCACTAAATCCATTCAGATTCACTTTGAATACACAGCTCTAAATAATCTTGCACAATACGTCAGATGTATAACTACAGATATACTGCTATAAGCATTTCGGTGACATGAACTCATGAGATTTCATCCATCCAAAAAGTGTCTAACTATATAATTAAACTAGCTGACCCGGCAAACGTTGTTTTGCCATATAAAGTATGATTCACGCGATAGTTTTATAAGTAATAAAATATTGCCTATATTATAGCCTGTACATCATTTTGTTCTATTGTCAATAGTTTTTGCAGCGCACACAAAAATAGGTTTTCGATTTTACACCTTGTGTTACAAAATAGCAATTTTATAACGGATCCCTAATTTTGAAAAAAAAAAAACATAGCCTATAGCCTTCCTCGATAAATGGACTACCCAACACTGAAAGAATCATTCAAATCGGACCAGTAGTACCAGAGATTAGCGCGTTCAAACAAACAAACACTGCAGCTTTATAATATTAGTATAGATTTATTTTTTTAATTATTTATATATCACGTGCGCCAGTCATGAGCATGTTGGTGACGCGAACCCATAAGATTTTCCTCTATCAAAAAGTACCCAACGCGGCCAAAGAAGAAAATTTGGTGTATGGTAGCTATTACAATAAACTTCAAAAATGTTTAATAAAAATTGTATAATTTTTTAGTTACTATGATTAAGTACCCATACTGTATAATTTTTTTATAAATACTATTTATTTTAAAAGTTCACACATTTATCTGAATTTTTCCAACCATAGTGCCGGCTAGATTATGGGTACCAAAACGGCGCCTATTTCTGCCGTGAAGCAGTAATGTGAAAACATTATTGTGTTTCGGTGTGAAGGGCGCTCGTAGTTAGTGAAATTACTGGGCAAATGAGACTTAACATCTTATGTCTCAAGGTGACGAGCGCAATTGTACTGCTGGTCAGAATTTTTGTGTTTTTCAAGAATCCTGAGCGGCACTGCATTGTGGGCAGTGCAATGGGCAGGGCGTATCATTAACCATCAACTGAATGTCCTGCTCGTCTCGTCCCTTATTTTCATAAAAAAAACCATTTCAAACAAAGAGAAAATTCAAATCGGTCCGTAAGCACTAATAAGTTTTTGTGGTAAAAAACTTAATAACATCCTCTTTCTTTGAAGTCGGTTAAATAAATGTCGGTCGTCAATATAGATTGACGACCTGTATAGCCGAGAGTGGTTAGCGATCCTACCTACTAAGCTAGAGGTCCCGGGTTCGAATCCCGGTAAGTGCAAGCATTTATATGGTGAATATGGATGTTTGTGTCCGAATGTATTTATGTATGTTTAAGTAAGTATATTGTATTAAATATATCATTGTCTTGTAACCCATAACACAGGCTATATATGCTTAACTTGGGGCAAGATAATTTGTGTAAAAAGTGTGTCAATATTATTATTATATATATTATGTAATTTTAATATGTGTATACTGTTGATGTATTATTAAGAATAAATAAATAACTAGAGGAGAAACCTTTTATCTCACTGGATTTGATGACTCATCATTGATTGGTTTTGATTGTTTTTAAAAGCGAAACAAGATGGACTCCATCTATTATCTCAATTGAGCTGGATTGCCCGAACACGCGTCACTTTATACAGATGACCTAAGCTCTTAAAGGCAATTTATGACGGTCTTAAAAGATTCAACTTAAATCGTATTTATATTCGCCAATAAATAACTTAAAGTAATCTGAACATGTTATTATTTGATAGCATTTCTCGGGTATATTATCGTTATGGTTCAGCCTTGAATTGTTTTACTGGTTTGAATTATTTAAAAAATAAGTATATGTTTAAACTTTTGTATTTTTAGTGATTATTTTAATATTTTTGAGTTTTTGACTTTGACGTTTGTTTTATGACGGTTTCTGGTGGTATGGCGATGTACTGGGGACATTATTAGATCATTTATACGTCTAGATAGAATATGACTGCTGTGAAAACGTAGAAAACAATTGAAGGTTACTGTTAACCTCTATTTTGAGCAATGCTTGTACACGAACACAAAGAGATACCAATCGCGTAAGATGTAGCTTGTCACGCACACTAATGTTATAACCCTGGCCTGTTTTCATAGGTTGTCTAGCAGCAACAGGCTATATCCAGAGTCTAGATGGTTGTGATCCTGTGGTTTGTGAGGGATGTATCGGAAAAGGTGGGTCTTGGATTACACCCCACGGTGAGATCAGGGATATAAAGGTATTCCAAGACTTAGGAGTGGAAAGTGTAAAAGTGGAATTGAGAGAAGGCAAACCCTTCTGAGGCAATTGGAGGTATTTTATTCACTTTATTAACGAAAGTCGGCAATGGCATATTATATTTATTAAAAATAAGCCTTAAAAGACATAGAGCAACTTAACTTATATAAAAGGTTATAGATATTTTATTAAAATCTTTGAGTGTGACACAGTGTGATTACTCGTAATATTAATACTAGCTGACCCAGCAAACGTTGTATTGCCGATATTAAAATCGCGATACAAAAGTAACCGTTGCTCGTAGATGGGAGAAAATTTGAAGTTGTATGTATTTTTTAATGCTGACTCATAATCAAGCAAATTTAAAAAAAATGTCAAATAAATTAAAAAAAAATTGGCGTGGACCACCCTTGACATTTAGGGGGATGAAAAATAGATGTTGTCCGATTCTCAGACCTACCCAATATGCACTCACAATTTCATGAGAATCGGTCAAGCCGTTTCGAAGGAGTTTAACTACAAACACCGCGACATGAGAATTTTATGTATTAGATTTATTTGTAGGAGGCTCCTTTACACAGGATGCCGGCTAGATTATGGGTACCACAACGGCGCCTGTTTCTGCCGTGAAGCAGTAATGACATGTTAGCAAATATTCAAATCAAATCAAATCAAAATATTTTATTGCATGTCACATTTTACTATAGGGTGGTATATTAAATGGGTAGACATAATGTGACGCCCTGCAAGGGCACAGCAATGTTTTACATAAAATAAATAAGTCTTATACATTTATACATTCTTATGATATTAAAAATACAAACAATACCACTATTATTATTAGTATAACTATTTATTTCTATATTATAACTAATTCTCACACTTGTGTAATTAAAAAATTCGGGTAAATCGTAGAAGCATTTTGAAACTAAGAAATTTTTAAGATGTCTTTTAAATAGAGAAGGCTTCACTTTATTTTTAATTTAATTTGGGATGTTATTATAAATTTTTATTGCCATAGCATTATTGTGCTTGTGTGAAATCACTGGGAAAATGGGACTTAACATCTTATGTCTCAAGGTGACGAACACAATTGTAGTGCCGCTCAGAATTATTGGGTTTTTCAAGAATCCCGAGTGGAAATCCCATTATAATGGGCAGGGCGTATCAATCACCATCAGCTGAACGTTCTGCTCGTCTCGTCCCTTACTGTCATAAAAAAATACAGAGATATAATATTAAGACGGTGCCAGGCTGTTCACATGGTCAAGATCTACGATATAGAGATAAATTACTACCTTCTACTGTCAGTAATTATCTGTCAATAATCCGAAGCTGTCCCAATATACCCGATAAGTCATTATTATCGCCTTATATTGGGACGCGTGAATTGCAATTTCCATACAAACTTCTATCACTGGTAAGCTATACGTCGTCCCATTGACAGACAGCGTGTACGGATAAAGTGAGTTACCGTCGATAAGTTTATTGGGACACAAAAGTCAACGATAGTTACAATTTTCATCTCAAATAGTCGATAGACTGAATATTGGGAATGGCCGTAGCACGACAGTAAATAAAACACAGTCTTACAAACACACTGTCTAATAATCGGTTTCACATCACACATACAGCTATCATAGATTACGTAATCTATCTAATATATAAGATTCTCGTGTTATGGTGTTAAACTTTGAACTCCTCCGAAACGGCTTGACCGATTCTCATGAAATTTTGAGTACATATTGGGTAGGTCTGAGAATCGGACAACATCTATTTTTCATCCCCCTAAATGTTAAGGGTGGTCCACACGAAATTTTTTTTTTATTTTTTTTGACATTTTTATTTTAATTTGTTTGATTATGAGTCAGCATTAAAAAATACATACAACTTCAAATTTTCACCCATCTACAGTTACTTTTGTATCACGATTTCAATATCGGCAATGCAACGTTTGCTGGGTCAGCTAGTAACATTATAATAACGTGGTGTTCCCGCCATGCGCGTGTGTTAGATTATTAAGCTTTTAAACTTTCGTGTTATTATTTAATAATCTTAAAGAAGTATGTACTTCTTTATGTGTATGTACACTGAATAATACCTAATGTAAATAAATCAAAGTTAAAAGAGTTATATTTTGATATCCTAAAACTAAATAGTAGTTTATTTAAAGCTGATTCAGGATAGCATAGCTTGTTCCTGATTGGCTGTTCGAGCTAGGGTTGCCAACCTAAGTCTACTAAGGTTCCGTTGGTGCAGCGCAGTGGTGATTAGTCACACATATATACAGATATATATATATACTAGAGATAGATGTGCCACAAATGTTTTTACTTTTTATTTTGTAAAATTAGTGTACCCAGGCTATGAGATGGCGCTGCGTTATTTTTACGCTCGTAGCGTACTGTCGCTAGATGGCGCTCATTATGTTTATACTTTTTAGCATTGTTGTAGACCGTACTGATTGCATATTGATGTTTGTTTTAATTGAGTGGGTGGAAATTCTTATTCGCTTATTAAGTTCAGGGATTATCTATAATAAGAAGAAGCATTCTATGATTACAACACGATATTCAAGTCTTGTTTTAAAAAGTAAGTTAAGTGAGTTTTTTTGCTATCACTAGCTCCATCTATCCATCTATCATTTATGTTAAATTATTACCATCGTCATGATGTTGCAGCGTACCTAATAGAATAGGTGGCAGCACTTTCAATGCAAATATTTCATATGCCAATGTAGGGAAGTTGCATCCCCCTGTAGTCACATTTGGCTGGTAGCTGCTGCACCGAACGGACGTGTAAGAGTTAAGAACTTTTCTGTTCAGATATTATTATCCCTTCAAGTGTCTATTAATAATCTTATAGCGTCACCCCTTGTGATTATTAAATGAGGCTAGTAAGTGTTATTTTAGTATTTTAACATAAGTAAATTTTATTAAAGATTCCTTAACTTGTTGGATGTATATTGTACATAGATTATATTGTTAATAATTTAAAAGATGGACTGGGAGACTTATCGGTTCTTCTCCCCATGTCAAAGCTCCTTGACGAACCCATGTAGCGTCATGACGTAAGAAATATATTTCTAAAATTATGGTGATTTATTTGACTTATAAAGGTTATTAGATTTTAATATTCGCTTTACTTGTAATTTATATTCCCTACACGCTATTTCTGGTGGCTATTCTAACACGTGCGACACAACCCCCTTACTCGACAGTTCTTCCCTGACTGACTGCGTGGAGTTCACCTGGCGCCCGCTCTCGGCCGCACTTGCAACGCACGCCGATTACACCCGAAAGATTAAAAAAGGAACAATTTCGTACTCGCTTCTTGCCGTACTCGAAGTTCTTGACTATGATATATGTAAGTTTTGGTTGCGGCTTCACTTACCTTGATTGTTACTGAATCAAGTCCTTAAGATGCTCAATTAATAAAACAATGTTGCAATTTTTAATAACAGTTTTATCAAAGTTTAGTTTAACAAAGTTTTAAAAATTAAAACCGCCACATCAATTATTAATTAAATAATGGTTGAGATTGTATTTTTTTGTACCAAAGTACAAATTATTTGTACTTACATCATACATGTATAGAAAGGGGTGGTTAGATATTACCTACAGAACTCAAACGCTACGGTCTTCGAAAACCTTTTTTGTTTTGCCAAATTGAATTAGCTTTTGCACTGTGAATTTCTTTTATCGTCAAGAATATCGTGTAAAGTTTTTGAGAATGCTTTGAGAGGTTTCAATTACTGAATTCAATGTGTGTTATTTTGTGAATGTTCGTTTCATTATATTCACTTTTGATCTGTAGTTAGTTGTTATGTATAGGTATGTAAAAAACAATACATTAAAATCAAATAAACTACTGAATTCCTGAATCTACCATATGTACGGAAAAAGTAGAGCTCGTGAGAAGAGCATACAAGAAACTCAATGACCACTCTTTTAAATCAATTAGATCAGTTTTTCCCAACGTGGGGCCCAAGCCCCATAGGGCGCAATTTCATAGTTAAGGGTGACAATTTGAAAATGGACTCGACACGACTTTAACCCTTTCGCTTGGGTTATTTTCGGTATTTGATATCGGTAACAAATTTAACAGAAAAGTCAAATTCCAAGAATGTGCAAGAAACTTTTCCTACCGTTTCCATCTTCATTTTTAGCTGAATGTAGATTTAGTGATGTAAATGATTTACTGTTAAAAATAAATAAATCGAATTGTTATAACACAACGTGGAGACTTGAGATTAAAGCTAAGTAAATTGGAACCTGATATAAAATCTCTGTGTAACAAAAAATGGTAATCCGTTGTAGCAAGGTCTGGCGAATACGGAGGCTAATTAATGGTTTATAATTGCAGTTCCTGTAAAGTTAAAATGGTTTCTCGTGCTGTATGAGGTCTTGCGTTATCATGGAGCAATAATGGTGAAGATTGATTCATGAGACGGGGCTATTACACTGCTAGCTTTGCTATCATTGTTCGGAGTTCGGCACAGTAGATATCTGCCGTTATTGCTTGACCAGATTGTAGAAATCTAAACTGAAAAACAACATGCTGAGACCACCAAACAGTTACCATTACCCTTTTATTGGTAAGCTTTGCTTTAGGATACTGTTGCGACGTTTGACCTGGGGCCAGCCATTGCATTTGCTTTCGCTTACGTTTATCGTTAAGAATCCACTTTTTATCGGATGTCACAATTCGAACCAATATTCCTTTATTTATATATGGATTCAACAAGTCAACACAAGTTTCATTCTGCAGATCAGTTAAATCATGAGGCACCCACATTTCGTATTTTTTACTTTATTGATTTGACGCCAATGAGTTATTATTGTTGGTAAGGTAATATTAAGTCATGCCGCTCATTCCTGGGTAGTTTGGCTGTGATCGGCTTCCACCATCACTTTCAATTCATTGTTATTCACCTGTGTGGACGGTCTTCCACGTCGTTCGTTCTTAAAATCAAAGTATCCATCACGCAAGCGTTTAAACAAAAACGCACGGACGTTTATTAGCAGCTCCCTCTCCAAACGCAAAATGACTTTGAGAGCTGTTTCTGCCGCGTTATTTGCGCGTCGGAACTCGTATTAAAAATTACTCGGTATTTTCGAAGTATCCATCTTTCTTGTCGAAGCCGAATAAAATAAAAACAACTGAAAGTCGATAATCCAATGTTGCACGTTTTTTAAAAGAAGAACCAGATAGGTGTGACAATAGTTTCATAAAAAAATCTCAAACCATGAAAGGTCTATGTCAATTAGAAGTACCTATTAGTAAATAAAAAGGCAATTTTATACTTTAACCCCTATTATGTAATAAACATGACAATGTGGCCTATCACACTCAGGACTGGCTAACTGGGTTGCTGATAATTGATTTGCGAAAAGTGTTAGGGGAATCAATGTCGATCTCAACTAACGGACTGAATTTATTATATATACCATAAGCGAGGAATAGTGCTGTTGGCGCCAAAGACTGTTAAGGTGCGTGGAGGCTGTGCTACTGTGTAAAATTAATTTCCGAGTACTGTTACTCGCAAAATGGGGCATGAAAAGGGTGCACCCCTTTAGGGGTAGATATATATATTGGTTTTATGGTAAAAGTATTTATTTACTTAAGATACTAAATTAATCTATGACACTTGGTAAATGACTGGTTCTATTTTTGTGAGTACGCGTATTTCTATTGGTTAAAATGGTTACTCGGACCAGTCCTGTTATGGTTATAGACAAATGGTTAATGGTAACTAGGACCGGACCGATCAATGGTTACTCGCGTACTGCATATCTACTATGCATTGGTAATAATGGTCAAAATGGTTATTCGGGTATGTAATGGTCAATGGTAACCAGGACCGGCCCGATCAATGGTCACCCGCGTACTGCCTTACTAAAGGCATGGTTTTATTACAATTAATTTGATCTAATAAGCAATATTTGTAATATAATGCTGTTCGATGGATTTACTTCGAACAGGGCAGTCAAAATTATCTCTTAGTAATTTATATAAAAACCTTAAATCCAAAAAGTGTCTTCATTGTTCAAGAGGCTGGCTGGTAAGTGTCTCCTGCTAGATATAGTTGGCTATATAACTAGTCAATATTCCACATAATGCTATATCATTTAAAATATTCAAATCCGATCCATAGATTTGGGATGTTCTGAACTGACTTCACAATGTTTCTGAACTTTATTTGAACAGCCCAATAGCTGTCCAGTTATAAAGATTTATGATTACGCATTTGAGTTATGAATATGGCTTTTTCATGATAATATTTACATTTTGAACTTATATAGGTATATATTTTTAAATATATTCTTTTAAATAAAACACTTTTAAAGGATTAAAACGCGTGTAATTACATTAGATGTTTGCGCAAAAGTTACATTTTTATTTTAGTTAACCCAACGTTTCGAGACCTGTCCAGATCTCGTTTTCAGGGGGACTGCAGATGAAGAATTATATTCTTTTATCTGATTAAGTGATTGAAAGTGTTGCTTAGAAGGTACCTAGTGATTTCAGTTGTTATTTAAAGTGACAATATATACAATTTAAAATCACGGACGAGTAAAAAAGAGAAGGACTCCGTGTCACCTTACAAAACAGTGAAGCACCAAAACAAGCCGGTTAACGTGTAAATACATAGCCCCACACACTTACACCAATACAAGCCGAACGGCCGCAATTATAATATTTGCCAGATCAGTTTTGAGTCGCAATAAAATATTTTAAAAATGCCGTCGTGCGCTGTGAAAAAGTGTAAAACAATCTATCAGAATTTAAAAAATCGGAGTTTAAGTAAAAATATTGTGTAACTGGTATCCCTTTTGTAATATCACGATGGGGAGTCCTTCTTTTGTTACTCGTCCATGTTTGAAATTATATTTCTATTTTTAAAATTATTGTTTTATTTGATTTAGTGATCGAAAGTGTTGCTTAGAGGGTATCTAGTGATTTCACACGCGCGAGTGCGGGTGGGTCTTGTTAACTGCGATGCATAAACATGACCCGACCTGTCACTGCCGAGAATTTTTTGATTTTTAGTAAGGATTTTTGATTTTTAGTAATGCTGCTAAAACGACTCTTATAAAAGCAGAGCGGGCACAAAGATCTGTTTTAAAGGTAATGTTTCGTAAACGCTTCCGTTTTCCTACTTATTCGCTATACAAAGAGGCTAAGGTTCTTACGGTCAGGCAATTATATATTCAAAAAGCCATAACTTCCTACCATAAAACATTCCAGACAAATTTTTTATCCCAAAATAATACTAGACGAATGAAAATCCCTCATTATCTTGTAAAAACCAGTTTTGCTCAACGTTTTCCTGCATTTGCCTTTCCTTATTTATTTACTCAAGTAAATAAGTTCCAAAATATTACTAATTTGTCTAAATATGAATTTAAAAAGACAACGAAGGATATACTGCATTCCCTAGACTACGACTCTACCGAAAACTTGCTTAAAATAACCAACTTAGATTTAACAAAACGCACACTCACACAAACACATCACACACGCACACTCACACATACTCTGTCAGATCACTACTCAAATCATAAATAAATATTTTGTAAGTGCTTAAACACATAGATGATGGTTACTTATAACATACTATATTCATTTTAGAAAGGAGTACTTTACTTCTATCAAATATTTTCAGAATCCATTTAAAAATTTAATTTGAAGCTCACTCATGAACCTGTTTTGTAACTTAATCGTATTTGTATGTTCACTTGTTTTCCGCGATACAGGCTTGCCAAGTGCGGAAAGCGCTGCTAATTTTGTATTTTTATGTATCCATTTTTGTCAATAAATATATTTTCTATTTCTATTTTTCTATTTACCGAATGTTCGGCTGAAATTCGTATTCGGTTCAAACCACATTCGGCCCGTCTAAATCTTAACAAATTGTTTGCTCTTTATTACTTTAAATATCACAGTCACAAGATGGGCGTTAGTTATATTCTCATTTAGTCCAAATATACTTTTTTATTTGACTACCTCAGGCGTAATATCCAGAAATTCCGTATGATGATAGTTTCTGCTAAAATGTGCTTTTCATCTTTAAACTTAAACTAAGTTGAGGAGAAAAAACAGAGCTTCAGGAAATTGATCAAGAGTTCTAACGAAATTGTGGCAGAGAGCCAAGATAATGACGAGGAACAAGAACTGGACAAAAACTGTAGTGTAAAATTAACTTTCTTGTAACAGTTATAAGGTAATTAATTCAGTATTAGAAAATATCACACTTATGAATACAAGTATGTCTGAAAAGATGCTTTCATTTTTGTCACAGCAGGCAGATCATTTGTTCTTTTTTAAGGATTATAATCCTCAGATAAGAAAGAAGAAATAGTAAAATATTTTCATTCAGTATAAGTTACATATTTTATTTGGCGTGAACCACTAATTATGTTACTACGAATTCGGTTCGAACGTTGCATAGAGACGTCGCTTCATCGCATTTATCACGGAGTGCTCCGAAGAGCTGTTTCGCCTGATTCCTGATGCCGAAGCCAACCTTCGCACGACACGCCACAAATTAGGATATCACCCCCCCAACTGGCAGTATCCGCCATATTTCCAGATGGTGGACAATTAAATTAAAATCTGATCTAATCAACATAATTTAAATGGTCCTCATAGAAACCTTATCATCTAACTCATAAGTTATGTTATATTTATATATAAACCTTATAAATCTTATATAAATATTTATATATAGACCTTATGGTCATAAACTTAAAATGTTAGAGGGCATATTTATTTTAACTTTTTTGTAAAAAGTCCTTTTTGACCTGATTCCTGCCGCCAAATTCCACCTTCGCACGACACGCTACAAATTAGGATATCATTCCTACCAACTGGATGTGTGGCGATCCT
The DNA here is from genome assembly GCF_905404315.1 of Leptidea sinapis. Lineage (NCBI taxonomy): Eukaryota > Metazoa > Arthropoda > Insecta > Lepidoptera > Pieridae > Leptidea > Leptidea sinapis. The sequence goes on from NC_066299.1 coordinate 3,186,626, forward strand.
CCGCAGTGCGGTTTTCAAAAAGCTTTCTTCCACATACAACAAAGCTGTGGAATGAGATCCGACATGGTACCTTCAAAATCAGCGCGTACACCACGCGTACACCATTTTTAAAGGCCGGCAACGCTCCTGTGATTCCTCTGGTGTTGCAAGAGAATGTGGGCGGCGTTGATCACTTATCACAAGGTGACACGTACGTTTGTCACCCTTTTCCATAAAAATGTATTTCATTTCAACATTTGATTCTCACTCAAAGTTTTAATAACTAAATTAAACAGCTTGAAAGCATCAGATTAAATTAAAATATTCCATACTCTTACACTCAAAATTATCCATTGAATTTATTATTGGTCGAGCTCTATAAGTGTACGCAATACATAACACGAATTCAAATAAGTACGAAGATTTCTTCGGATAATATTATTCAGTCATCTTTCAATTAGGCCCTAGATCCGGAGGGCTAATAGAATTAAGATCTGCAGACTCATGTACCATTCTGAGAGAGAAACTACTTTCAATTAATCGTTCATCAATCATTTATCACTGAATACGTAACATTGTTAGATACATTTACATCTTAACTAATATTGTTAAGACCAAAGATTTTTTTTTATAAAAGGATGATAATCGAGTCTACGTAAGGGTCACTTGATGGTATGTTATCACTATGGCCCATCTCTCTTGTAATGTCTTGTGTAATGAGGAATTACAAGATATATTAAAATTATTGTTTTAGCTGTTTGTTTGTGGTGATTAATTTTCTTTTATTTATTTATTAATAATTGGAGGTTTTTTAATTACCATATTCTGTTACTATTTTAAGTGGACTGTATTTATGCGTTATTAAACGTTGGTTCAGTGTTTCCTCCAAATCAAAATAGGTTTTTTAATGACTGACAGAACTAAAGATAAGATGGTAAAGGAAATGCATGCAACTCACTTGTCTCGATGTTTCGAAGAAATTGCGTCGCCACGTGTTCACACAGCACTAAAAATATATATCTTTTCCTACTACGGTTCACTCACTTAGCCGGCCGGCGTTTATATAAAGTATTCTTAAATATCAATTAATTGTTAAAGCACCTTTGATAACTTCTTCTTCAGTAAATAATATGTTGCGCGAGCGTCGAAACGGTTAGGCAAATTTTCAGTAAGTGAAGTAAAAAACTGCTCGTGGTGTAATGCGTCGATTAGCAGCCAATTAACCAATCGCGTGCGAGATTGCAAGGATACGGGAGTAATTCTGCCATGTCACTTCCTAGATTTAATTTATTATACAAACTGAACAGTTTGTAATAGATAAGCTCAGAATTACTTCATATCATCATCATCAACGAGAAGACTACCACTGCTAGACAAAGGCTGTCCGCCGTATTCCTGCGATCTTGACCAGATCGTCGGTCCATCTTGTGGAGGGCCTACAAACACTACGTCTTCCGGTTAATAGTCTTCTTCTTCTAATTACTTAACGGATTATAATTATGCCGTAAAACCTAAGATATAAAATATGCTAATATAGAACATTGTAGTAAGTTTCAACTAACTTATATAATTTTTAACGTTCATATTATTATCATTAGCATGCGCGTACGCACGAACTATATCCAAATAAGTATAAGTATGTAAATATAGTTTAGCTATAATATGATATTTATAATTTAAACTATGTATATATTTACGTACTTTAATTATGTCTTACTACAAAACATGTAAATTCATATAGGATTTGACTAACCAAAGTCACCAACATAGGCATTGCGAATGCGGCAGTCTTCGAATGGCGACCACGTACCGGAAAACGCAGTGTTGGTGGGGGCCTACCTAAAAGATGGACTGATGATCTTTTATCGAATTCGATTAAAATCGAAAAAAATATGTGATTATAACATAGTGAACGTGTTACAAATAATTTTATTATATATTTTTAAGTTATAACAATATTAATGGCCAAACAAGTTATATTTTTCTATCAGTATTAAACGTTAAAGTCAAATTTTACAATAATTGTCCGCTATTTTCAACTTGGAGTTAGTTATTTTACTAACTTAACCGTGAAGCAGTAATGTGTAAGCGAGACTGTGTTTCGGTCTGAATGGCGCCGTAGCTAGTGAAATTACTGGGCAAATGAGACTTGACACCTTATGTCTCAAGGTGACGAGCGCAGTTGTAGCGCCGCTCAGAATTTTTGGGTTTTTCAATAATCTTGAGCGGCACTGCATTGTAATGGGCAGGTCGTATCAATTACCATCAGCTGAACGTCTTGCTCGTCTCTTCCCTTATTTTCATTAAAAAAAAACTTTTTAATTATAGTGCCATAGATGTAACGCCACGTCACGCAGTAATAAACCTACAATTCCAATATATCGTTAGCTTAAAGCTTAATTAAAAAAAAATCTCCATGTTCTAGTTCCACTACATATACAGGGTGGCCGAGAAGTTGACGTCCAAAGCTAAAATTTGAATTTTAATCATAATATCAGCCAATGTTCTGAGAAGTTTTTAAAAATAGTTAGAAGCCATAGGCTCCCCATTTTTTTTTGATACCTTGAACATTTTCATGAATTTAGCTGGAGCAGTTATCTTGAACTTACGACTCGTTCCGCATTGTCTAAACTATTCATAGTTTCTTATGAGGTTATTGCAACTGTAGTTAATAATTATCAACAGTAAAATTAACTAGAAGTGTTCAAAAAAATTTGAAAAAAGTCCTAAACCACAATTAGGGGAAAAAAATTATTATCTCCTAAAACTACGCAAAATCGTAGAACATACATAGGGGTGATTAGGATACTCATCACCATGAGGCTTTCAAATTTTAGCTTTGGACGTCAACTTTTCGGTCACCCTGTATTATTACTTGGTTTATATTTCTCTCGTAGAGTGCAAATATTGTAGTTTTATGCGTTTGCGTAATTATTCCGTCCATGCATACGACCCAGAGCAAACAATTTGCCCCTGATTCCATAACTTAATGAGAATATCTGGACTTCATTTTACATTCCACATATTAATATGCTGCATATCTGTTTTAGCATTTCCATTTTTTAAACATTACACTTATTTTTAACTTTGAGTGACATTAAATAATTATCTTATAGGGTGTTTGAAAAGCAGCATTAATTTTTTATTAATTTCCAATTTTATTTTACTGAAATAATAATAATAATTTTAAGAGTACCCAACCTTTACCAGAACATGAATGAAAATACTTTAAATGACACTAACTAATTATCTTATAAGGTGTTTTAAAAGCAGCATTACTTTTTTATTACTTTTCATTTTTATTTTACTGAAATAATAATTATAGTTTTAGAGTACCCAAACGTTACCAGAACATATCAATCTTATTCAAAAATAATTTTGAATGCAATTAAACCTACGTTGTTATAGTTGCTTGAGCTAAATAAAACACTTAACTATTGTAGTTAAGTAAGTACAAAATAATTTAATGTAGAAAAATAATTAATATAGTTTTTTATTGAACTTTTAATAACTAGACACAAAGTAACCTGTCAAGCCAAGAAAAAAGAACTGGCAATGCAGAAGCTGTGTTAGTAACACGAACTAAAGAAAGTGAAAAATTCTTTAGCGGCATTGAGCATTTTTCTTTGGTTAATGTTAAAATGGCGTCATGACACGTGACCTGATCGAAAATTCGTAAGAGTGTCGTTGAAATTATGGATGAAAGTTAATTTATCTGAGAGATAAACTTTTAAATGTAATTTAATTATTGTAATAGTTCTGAAATGTTTAATTTTTTGATTAATATAAATTTGTCATTTTTGTGTACGATAGCGCAATAAATGAAGTAATTATTCCCTTACCATTCCAAAATATTCCAAAATGCAAAACGTTAATGTTGAAGTTTTCACTTCTGCACTTCCGGTGGGCAATCCGTTTTTTTTTAAATAAGATATTGACGTCTTCAATTGAAGATGACAGATTAATTAAAAACTTAGGTTTCAGATGACCTAGAACGTAAATTTTTTAATTTGTGTCATGTGTGTAAAAATTAACCGACAAATTTTAAATTTGTCTTGATTTATCTGCTTTGGCGCATATTTAGGCAGTTTAAATATAAAAATAACAGTTATATTTACTATTTTACATTTATTAACTTTTTTATTTTATAAATTAACTTTTTGTTTTTATGTTCTTTATTTATAAATTTCAAGAATTACTAAAACACATGAGACCTATTTTAATCCCAATACATAAGTAGATTTATTTTCTTTATTGAATACTCATTATTTTATGTACATAATACCTATTTTAGATATGTCTACAGTTACTTGGAGTTTTATACAATATTATACTGTTGTGAAAGAGAACAAAGTTGGGAAAATAGAATGTGCATCTAAGTTAGCCACGTTATAAAAGTTATCATTCAACAGTACTATGGGGATATATTTAACAACGTAGAATAATTGTGGTTTTAATGCTAAACTAGTAAGTCAAAAATCAACCTGATCTAGTGAAATTACTGGGCAAATGAGACTTAACATCTCATGTCTCGAGTGTTCCGTGTCCGTTCAGAATTTTTGGGGTTTTTCAAGAATCCTAAACGGCACTACAATGTAATGGGCAGGGCGAATCAATTACCATGAGCTGAACGTCCTGCTCGTCTCGTCCCTTATTTTCATAAAAAAAACCTGATGTGTTGTCTTTTCCATATATTAAAGTTAGGTGAAGCAAGTATGATAATTACTATTACTTTTTTGAAGATAATATGCATACCGGAAAGTTATGACTTTGCTGCGTTCGCATTTCGTTTACATACAGTTTGAACAATTTGTACAGTCATGCACATCTACGAACAGTGTGTGGACTTTGGTTTTACTGGATAGATACGGTTTGTGAAGATATGCATTCCGTATAGGTTCTTCATTTGTTTCGATAAATATACTTCGTTTATACATCTGGAACAATTTGTACAGTCATGCACTTTTAACAACGTGGCGCGTACAATCTGTCGAAAAGGTCTTCTTGTCAAGAGTTCATTAATATTGAGGAGTAAAAGAGATGAAATTCACGCAGTAATTGTTTAGCGGAAGCGAGTTGCCCATAAGTTTTGAGGATTATGGACTCTTCGAAGCTCATAAATTTGATAGATGCATGGTTTTGCTATAAACGAGCGAAGCATTTAAGCAATTCTTGTAATAAGGTACCAGTCTCAGTCAAACTGCGTTTTGCTTCTCGCTTTCTTATTCATATTACTAGCAGGTACGTAAAATATTTATATCAACATAATATGACTTTATGCCGTTTAGTGTAGAGACACTTGAACCGTGGATGCAGATGCGCGGAGATTGTACAAAGTACAATCTACGCCTCTCAATGAGGCTACTGAAAATCCAAGATCTGGCAGCAATTTCGGCCAACGGATCAGCCTTGCTATCCCACTCGAAGATGCTGCCAGTATTCTTGGTACACTTCCTCGTGATGATAGTTTTAACTTCATGTAATCATATTTAATATCGTTAATGTTATAATATATAATTAGATAAAAAGCTTACTTTATTATTGAAATAACATAGAAATGCTTAGTTAATAGTGGGAGGCTCCCTTGTACAGGATGCCGGCTAGATTAAGGATACCACAACGGCGCCAATTTCTACCGTGAAGCAATAATGTGTAAACGGTGAAATCACTGGGCTAATGAGACTTAACATCTTATGTCTCAAGGCTCAGATTTTTTGGGGTTTTTCAATAAACCTGAGCGGTACTGCATTGAAATGTGCAGGGCGTATCAATTACCATCAGTTGAACCTCCTGCTCGTCCTTATTTTTATAAAAAAGAATGTCAACTGGAAATCTATGAATTGAATTGGAAAATCAAATGGATATTCGCTCTATGTGAAACGAGCTTTATGCTATTTCAAAAGTTGAAGAGATATCCCGTGTTCCCGTGACGTGCACGTAACATGTTATCTATGACAGCGCACATTCCCGTTTTATTCGAATAAAACCCTCACATTGCACATCATTTTACAGTAAATATTGGTAAAATAGATGCAATTGCTCTGCTTTTATCTCATACAGGAATAATTATTGTTATTAAAAACCAACAAAGCTTATAAAAAAGAGGCCAAGTGCGATTGGACTCGCCCGTGAAGGGTTCCGTAGTACGTTCGTTGTAACTTTGATCGATGTTTTAATAATACTTAGTGCACATTTTTTTAAATAGAAAAAACTACTTACTAGATCTCGTTCAAACCAATTTTCGGTTGAAGTTTGCATGGCAAATCATATATATATACAAGTGACGTATCGTTGATAAAATCTTGTATGCTTTGTTAAACTCTCGGGTACGGAACGCGAGAGGTCTCCGGTTCGAGGCCCGCATTGTTCATAAAATTCTGTTTTTAAATTTTATTTGAGTAAATCATACCAGGAAGTGAGGGTTATCACTTTAAAACATAACAAAACCTGTAAGGTATCTATTAGTAGTATCCGCGCGTAGTCACTGACACCTACTTCGATCCGTCTTATGTGACCACGTAAGGGTGATTAAAATTTTGTTTCTTAAAAATATAATTTGTTATATTTACTTGAAATCTTAGAAATATTTTTATACGATTAAGGTTAGGCTCTACCCATTTTAATTTAATGTCGCTTCTATATCTAGCTCTTCGTGTTGTGTTTGCAAGTGTCATTTGGTTGTAAGTGTAAAAAATAATCACTAAAGTACATAATATTAAAAAACAAAATCCTCCGCCGCGTCTATTTGTCTGTCAGTTCGCGATAAACTCAAAAAGTACTAAGCACCAATTTTTATGCAGTTTTCACCAGTAGATAGCGTTGTTCTCAAGGAAGGTTTTAGTATATAATTTGTTAAGTTTTTGCATATTTTTTTGTATACATTAACGATATACTTTGTTGGAGGTATCGGAAAAACATAAGCCGTCTGGGAGACATAAGCTTACAATGAAAACGCTGTCTAAACCTTTGGAGATATAATAAAATAATGTATTGTGGAGTTGTACATCTTATATATGTCTACAGAAAATTCCCCGATGGTATATATGTCTATTTTAAAGATATTGTAACGCGTGAGTCCTCCCTGACACGCGGGATCGTTTCAATATTAAAACAAACTTATAGATTCTGTTATACTTATATTCTTTCACTTTATAGTAAACATATTAATTATAAATTTTAAATTCTAGTTGACCCGATAGACGTTGTACTGTAATATATCATAACATCAAGAATTATTTCCTAAAATATGCTCCCTGTTGTTGTAATGCAATTGTTTTACAGCAGAACTGTCAAACCGTGCGTCAATAAATTCTCTCATAGAAATTATGTATGGACACATCAAAGGAAAAACAAATTTGTTGTTTTTATTTAATTAAGCAGCATTTTCCTATTTATTCACCTTTTAAACCTTCTCTGGACTTCCACAAATAATTCAAGACCTAAATTAGGCAAATCGGTCCAGCCGTTATCGAGTTTTAGCGAGACTAACGAACAGCAATTCATTTTTATATATTTAGATCAGGCCGAAGGCCGACCGTTTTGACTTTATCTCGTTCTCTTATCTGTCTCGTTGTTCAATTACTATTTGATTCACTTCTCATCCGCGTCAATATTTTAAATTATAAAAGAATATTCTATCTTTAACTTGACGGCCAACTATAAAACAATGAGTTCTTATATGCGGATAAGAACTCCTTGTTACAACATCATACTATAACACTTTAAATACTGTTACGATATTAATCCTTATCATTTCCAATACCTTAGTTATATATATAATTCCTTGATGCGAATTGATCTCCCCCTCCACCCCCCACGTTGAAGGGTATGATCTTTCCCAATTACATTTTCGATTGCTATAGACTACATTATTCCCGAAAGGAACTTATATCATATTTTCTTATATTGACAGAACAGCGTCGGGTCAGCTAGTCTTTATATATATATATTTCTTGTGTGCGTGTGTATGTCACTGAACCGATTTTAATGATATTTTTTGTGTGAGTTCAAGGGGATTCGATGATGGTTTAGATTCACCATTGAACTACCTCCTAAACGGCTGGACCGATTTTGATGATTTTTTTGTGTGTTCCAGTGAATTTGATATTGGTTTAGATTCTGAATTCCATCCATATAATATAATTCTCCTGCTCATATGTATCTTAGTGACCTCCTCCAATTGGCTGAACCGATTTTTCAAATTTAAGACGTGTACAGGACAACGTCTGTCGGTTCCACTAGTAACATATAAAATACTAGCTTACCCGACAGACGTTGTTCTGTAGATAATAAAAAAAACACTGTTTTAAAGGAATTTGCCAATAATATTTCAAAACATCAAGAATTATTTCGTAAAAAATGCTCCCTGTTGTTATAATGAAATTGTTTCACAGCCAAACCGTATGTAAATAAATTCTCTCACAGAAAATATGTACATACAAGACAAATATTGGAAATAAAAATAATTATGGGTCCCAAATCGAAATAAAAACTATCCTATCTCTCAATTTGGACTAAACTGCACTCCATGAAGTGAATTAAATCCGTTCATTAGTTCAGGAGTCCATCGCGGACAAACAACGTGTCACGTAAATTATATGTATTAAGATATATTATAGATTTACAGAAATTACACAAATATATAAACATACACAAACTCAGGTGTATGATAATAAGATTCTGTTCTTGTATGAATGCGTTAGCAACTGTTATTATAGTCGTTTGTGATTCCACACAGATGCTCGTACGGGGAATGTTCAAGCTGTAACGATCAAATGATAACTGTGGAAAATCGAACACACAAGCCCCCATAACGTTAAGAACCTCTTCAAAGTTCTAAATAGTAATAGTATTCGTGTACGTACAAGCTTATAGGAATTTATTTTGTAAGCCTTTTGTGTGAAATACTTATAAATATTGCATCAGAATGTTGTTTAGATTTTAAAATGTCGGGCGATATTACAGCTTAAAAAAATCGGTCAAGTGCGAGTCGGACTCGCCCATGAATGTTTCTTTAGCAGCAAATAACATAATATAAAAGTTCTTGTAGATCGTTCAAACCAATTTTCGGTGGAAGTTTGCATGGGGTATCATATTATATTTTTTAAAGTTTTATCATTCTCTTTTTTGAGAAGTTACAGGGGGGGGACACATTTTACCACTTTGGAAGTGCTTCTCGCGCAAACTATTCAGTTTAGAACAAAAATGATATACCTCAATATCATTTTTAAAGACCTACCTATAGATACCACGTACGTATGGGTTAGATGAAATAAAAATTGAATTTTTGTTCTTAGTATGGGTAACAAGTAAAATTTATTGATTTTTTTTCTCTATTTTTGTGTGAAAATCCTAATGCGGTACTAAATACACCTACTTACCTTAATTTTCAACAGTATAGTTATTATAGTTTCCAAAAAAAGTGGCTGTGACATACGGAGGGACAGACAGACAGACAAAACGAATCTATAAGGGTTCCGTTTTTTGCCATTTGGCTACGGAACCCTTAAAATTGGTTAATTAGGAGTTTCACTTAATTGCACTATAAAAAGTTGTGTAGTGTTATACTGATCGTTCTACTTGCTTTAGATGTGATCAATTGAATGAAACTCAACGTCGCAACTGAAAGTGAACATGATAGAGTCCATTAATTAATAAAAATAAATTAAAAAAACAATTAATGACGAAAACGTGATTCTACAAAGGTCACGGAACGTCGGGTTTAATAAATAATTATAAAAATATACCTTTTACACAAAAACCTAACGTATAAATACAGTTACAATAACACGCGTTTTAATCCCTTAAAAAATATTTTATTTAAAAGAAAAAAAGGATTGTGTGGTTTTATGAAACAACGGTAAATGTGAAACTGTTTTTCACATTATGGACAAAAATTTTTGGAATAAAGTTCCCTTAAGGGTATAAAAATCGCTTTATCAATCTTAATTTTATACTTGGAAAATTGGAATGATAATGGGAAATAATAAAAGTAGACTAAGTCTCCAACTAATATTTTTATTGAACTCTGTGTCTTAGGTTAAAAATATTGATTGAAAAGGATTGTATTAAACACTGACAAAATCAAACAAAATAGCGTGGAATACAAATGAGTAATGGTCTATACACTACGCTCAGATGCGATGAACTATAGGCGCCGCCCGACCGTCACTCGACATGCAACACAAAGACAAAAAGTTTGAGACGATGTAATAAAAGTTTCACCTTAATAAATGTTTAGAAAATGTCATTGATAGAAGTAATATCGCGCTCTTTACATTGAAATATACACCAGAAATATGACAATAGCGTTGAATATTGACTGGGGTTCAATATTGCATTAGGAAATTCAATATGTATTCTATCTGAGTGAGCTTTACGCTATTTTAAATTTGAAGTGACATCCCGCGATCTTATTACACACCACGTGTTATCAATGAAAGAAAAAAAAAATTATATGAATAAAATTTACAGTGTAGATAATTCATATAACTTAAGTATACAATTAGTGATTCCACCTTCGCACGACACGCCACAAATTAGGATATCATCCCCACCATCCTGATGTGTGGCGGTCCTCCACAGTGCGGTTTTCAAGGAGCTTTCTTCCTCGTACTACTAAGCTGTGGAATGAGCTTCCTTGTGCGGTGTTTCCGGGACGATACTACATAGGTACCTTCAAAAAAGCGCGTACTCCTTCCTTAAAGGCAAGCAACGCTCTTGTGATTCCTCTGGTGTTGCAAGAGAATGTGGGCGGCAGTGATCACTTAACACCAGGTGACCCGTACGCTCGTTTGTCCTCCTATTCTATAAAAAAAAGTCTAATTGACCTATTTTGGCGCGTATAGAGCGTGCCACTTATAATCATCATCCGACAACACCACCATCTGCTAGTTACGTCTTCAATAACCGTGACAGTAAAAAAGAAAACAATTAGTGAAACAACCTAGAGAACGGGCATAGCAGCTAATTGTTTTTGAATAAGCTTTTCACAATGGAATCTATACCTATCCTTGCCATAAAGAAAATACCATACTTAAAGAAAAAATAAATTTTTCTTATTCGAAGTGGTCTCCATTGGCTGCAATACAGTCCTTTAAACTTTGAGGCCAGTTATCAATAGAAGCACGCACTCTTTCCATGGGAAAATTCCTCACTGCCAATCGTACATATTGTTTTAGGGACTTCAAATTATCATGGCGAGAGCAAGCCGTGCTCTCTAAAATTGACCATAAATCATAATCCAGCGGATTAGGATCGGGACCAGTCTTCAGCTCTGATGAAGTCTCCAACCAAAACTGCGTAGACCGAGCTTTATGACCCGGCGCTGAGTTTTGCTGGAAGGACCATTCTTGGTTATTGAGCATGGTGTGGTTAAGGGGCTACTACCATCACAAGAATGGTATCTTGATATACTTGTGCCGATGTTTTGATACCTTTTTCACAAAAGTATGGCTCAGTCACTCCTTCATAGCTAATACTATACCAAACCATCACTGAAGACGGAGAGTCCCCACGTTGTACTCTGTCGACTAATTGGGAAGCTTCCCAAGCTTTTTTTAAGCTTTTTTAAGCTTAGAGCATAAATACGGTGATTTTGTTTGTTAAAATGATGCTCAATTGTAAAAATCTTCTTATCCAAGTAAGCAAAGTTTTTCTTTCTTTATTACGACCTTAGATCATTTATATGTCTTGATAGAGCCTCTTGCTGCTAGAAAACCGATGAAACAGGCCTTATTTATTACTTTATGTGTGCGTGACAAACGTCTTACACTCGCGATTTGTATGTGATTTTTATCGATATTATTTTTATTGATATGTACTTTGTATTTTCTTTGATTAAAGCGAGTGTGACACATTTAAATTAAACACTTTTAAAGGTTTGAAACGCGTATAATTGTAACAGATGTTTGCGTAAAAGTTACATTTTTATTTTAGCTAACCCGACGTTTCAAGACCTTTCCAGATCTCGCTTTCGAGAGAGCTAGAAACAGATGCTTTAAAAGTGTTTTATTTAAATGTGACTTTGTGTTAGTGTGCGTGCATTGTTCAAAATAGAGGTTAACGGTCAACCTCAATTTTTTTCGACGTTTTCACAGCTTTCGCAGTCTTCTAGACGTATAAATGATCTAAGATTACGACCTTACGAATCTAACTCCCTTGAATTTTAAGCATACTTTAGGAAAAAATACTCACACGTCAAATAGTCAATAAAAAGGCATAAAAAGGCATAAAAGGCATTTATTTTCTCAAAATTGATTCCTTTAGAATTCTTTTTGATGTCATTTCTTACTACTACTAGACTACTTCATAGTACTAGATACTACTACCGCTTCGGAAACAAATGGCGCTCTGAGAGAGAAGAAGCGGCGCAAGAAACTCTCCCAGTATTCTTTTTTTTTGCGCTCTTTTCAATAAAAATATACAATATTGTACAGTCATTTCTATCGCTATAAAATAATCACAATCTAGTCCCAGGCTGTCCGATCATTTAGATATTCAGCAGTGGAGTAATAGGATTTACGACAGAGCCATTTTTTAATAAAACATTTAATTTTATTTTAGATAATGCCTGAACAGTCATGGCTGAGACTTTATTATAAAAGTGTATACATTTACCCTTAAATCTATTATGTATCTTATGAAGCCTACTAGAATTAGTTACAAGCAATCCCTTATTTCTAGTGTTATAATAATGTCAATAACTTAAACGTGTAAGTCAAGAAAGTAAATGTAAATTAATACGTAAAAACAAGAGTTATTGAGTACAGTATCACATAGTACAGATCCACACACACACCGTAAATACATAAAGATATTTAGCACCAGTATGTGAAGCCAGTTTATTATATTCCTAAATTTTGCATCCTATGTAGGATATATATCATATATCGACAGATATTTCAGACTCCTCTTACCATAAAATCTTAGGTAATTTCCATTTACATCAAGTCTTCCATATATGCTCATAAAATATCGTAACTGCCATACTGCAATTCGAACAAAATCAAATCGTGTAGAAATACAAAGTACTGTTACTAATAAAGACTACAATATTCATGGTTATTTTTAAAACCGCACAGCTGTAGCATAGAAATGTTCAAGATTATTAAAATATTTACAAAATATAATGTAAACACACGTATACTCAGGTGTAAGCTAATAATAGCATAATAGTAGTGGTCTCAAACGAAGGCGTTAGGAACTGTTACGCGACTTGCTTGTGATTTCATACGGATGTTTGTACGTGGTGATGTTCGCGCTATTACGACCAAATGATAACTGTCGGAAAATGTAAAACATAAATGGCTAAGGTGAGTAGTAGGCTTGTTGTACGGGTCTAGGTTTAACGTTTTCTTTGTTAATAAACGTTTGTGTGGTAAAGGTTACTATAACATAAATGACTTTCTTAATGATACCACAGATTGGGAATGGAGCGACCGCCCTCAGGCTATTAAATAATAAGTTTAATTGTACAATGTTACTTTGTAAATGTTACTATGATTGTAAAACATATTTTTGATGAAAATAAAAAGCCCGCTGAGTTTGTTGCGCCCATTCTTCTCAGGCCTGAGGCATTCATTTTGGAATGGGTGGTAGTTTGTTTTGACTTTCAATAAGTGATTTCACATCTTATTTTGAATAAAAATATTTGAATTTGAATTAAGGATGCTTTTTGTAGTGAAAACTTGTTGAGCCGCTTTGGGCACTTTTTGGTAGGGGAAAATCTTATGGGTTCGCATTACCGACACAGTCATGATTGGCTCCCGCGATAAATAAATAATTTAAAAAATAAATATAAATTTATAGCTGGACACTTTTAGTACGGTTGAAATCTCGTGAGGTCACGGCATCGAAATGCTTATAGCAGTGTATCTGTAGCTACATATATAGTATTGTGCAACATCACTATGTGTGTGATGTGTGAAAATTAGGGTCGAGATGAGCATGATGGTAACTGATACGCCCTCCCATTACAATGCAGTACCGCTCTGGATTCTTGAAAAACTCAGCGGCACTATAATTGAGCTCGTCACCTGAAGGCATAAGTCTCATTAGCCCAATCATTCCCAGTCCCAGTCAGACCGAAATACACACGCCAGAAAAAGGCGCCGTTGTGGTACCCGTAATCTAGCCGACATCCTGAGCCTTCTACTGGTAAACGTCCTTAATCGCCTCTTACGACACCCTTGGGCCTGGGACTTGTTCTTCGGGAAGTTGTTGATTTTACCCCGTTTTTCAAAAATCGAGTTTTCATCAGATCTCGAAGTTATGAGGTCCTCGGAAGCTTCCCTGACTACCCTATTATTTTTTTCTCAGGATTTTTAACAGTGGGAGGCTCCTTTGCACAGGATGCCGGCTAGACTGGTACCACAACGGCGCCTATTTTTGCCGTGTAGCAGTAATGTGTAAGCATTACTGTGTTTCGGTCTGAAAGGCGCCGTAGCTAGTGATATTACTGGTCAAATGAGACTTAACATCTTATGTCTCAAGGTGACGAGTGCAGTTGTTGTGCCATTCAGGATTTTTGGGTTTTTTCAAGAATACTGAGCAGCACTGCATTGTAATGGGCAGGGCGTATCAATTACCATCAGCTGAACGTCCTGCTCGTCTCGTCCCTTATTTTCATTTAAAAAAAAGGAGAAGCACAGGGCAAAGTAGAGGAATTTAGGATTAGGACTTCAAACTTAAGGTGCAGTTTGATACGTAACATACATCTAATAATATAGTCGATATACATATTAATTCCATGAAATAAAACAAACTCAACCTTCGCCGTATTACCGTTACTGCCTACATTACGGATAATATACTCCGAGCTCAGAATAACAGACAGGAGATAATATTGTTTGTTTAAGCTCGGAACTTTACTTTTCATGTTTTTTAAAACTTAGATAAATATTCACTATGTTCCTTTACTTTGATTAACAAACGATCTTTTTATTAAAATTTCTTAACTTAATTTTTAACTTTCCGCTAAGAATATTTAATCTTTTCATAACTTCGGAAAGTTATGGTTTTACCTCGTTTTTCGAAAATCGAGTTTTCATCAGATCTCGATTTGAAGCGTTTTGGTTTGGAATTAGCGGGAGGTTGCAGGGATGGCCTTTAGGGTCAACTGTTGTCCTAATTTTTTTTATTAAATTGCGCGTTGCGTGAGCGTGCACGGCGTGACTGGCGATGACACATGTCGAGGGAAATAACGTTAACAAAGAGAAAAAGGAAGAGATATATCAGTTAATTATTCAAATAAAAGAAACATATGGATTTCCACTGTCTTCTATTATTAATTGATATTGGTCAAGAAAAAGAAATACTTTACTTTAAAAATAGTAAAACTATTTTTTTAAGTTATTCTTCTTTTGGCGCGTTAGGGAATTATTATCAGTGTGAGTCACTACGATGCGCGCGCACACCGTCACGCAACTTCGACACCCTGACGTTAACTAGTCAACTAGACCATCTGTATCTTCTCGATGTATATAACTTCAACTACCATAATTTAAATAAATGTTACAGAACTTAATTGGTTGTAGTTGTAATATGTTATGCTTTTAAAGTGATAACCCTCACTTCTAGGATTAATACACAAATAAAATTTAGAAAAACAAAAGCTATGAAGCCACAACCTGAGAGTTGAACAAAGCAAACAAGGTTTTGTAACGATACGTTACTCGAACGGTTGGCTCAGTTGGTTAGAGCACCGGCACGGAACGCCGGAGGTCGTGTCGTTTTTTCTAAATTTTATTTGTGGTTGTATTCAATATCTTCTTTATTATACATTGTTCTTTCTACAAAAGTAAAATCGCACGAAGAAAAGTGATGTTTAAGGAATTTTGTTTTGTTACGCCACAGAAGTGTACCTATTAACCTAGTACTACCTACTACTAGTAGAGACTATCACTTTTTTTTTAAAGTTTATTCATTTTGTGAATTTTCAGTACATTGTTGTCGTTTTCTGTTTTAATGTTAAAGTAACTTCACCGTTCTCTGCGTACAACTTATCAAATTATGCGCAGTTTATATTTACTATACCTATGTTTTGTTAAATAGTACTAACATGTATTCAAAGTAAATATTCCTAGAAGCCTATCTGCTTGTGTAAATAGTTTCTTGTGAATCTTGAATAGGTTGAAACACATAATTACGACGTTATTTGAACTGGGTTATTATGACGTTCATAATTACTTGATATTTTAAGATTGCTTCTGTGTCGGCCATCACCGGAGAAATCTTTTCCCTTGAAGATAGATCACCTATCCATTATCGGCAGTTTTCAATAACCTATCTATCCTTAGTTGAACTTACTAGAGGTATACAAATCTATCCTTTTACGCTTACTTACATTTTAATAATCTATCGACAGATAGCATTGGACTATAATTAATAATATAACTATATTGGACGTAACTATGGATGGATAAGATCTTGTCATTAAACGATGATAGTAATATATCCGTAACTAGATTCGTTATTGAAAACGGCTGTAAATAAATAGCGCCTTCGCATAATACAGCAAGAGCACGTAATCCACAGTCCTTCTTTATTTTATATATGCTGGAAGTTTGTCAGCGCATACTCCTATCACAGGTTAGAATGATGGCCAATTTTGAAGTTAAGACTTCAGTGGCTTTGGCAGGTTAACGGAATTAAAGCTATGCAGAATACCCGTCGAAATTCTTCAAATAACAAAGTCTGATTTTGATTTCCTGGGTATTATCTTCAAAAATTTAATAAAAATCACGTCATTAATTGTCAGACAGTTAATTAACATCGTGGCGATCCTTTGCCAGACAAGCTTAGCTTCATGAAATTATTATTCTACTTACGTTTTAGCATAAAAGCTGATTTGTATATATAATAATCGGGTAATAATTAGGTTGTCAATCGTTTTCATATATCTATTGATAATTTCAAAAGGAAAATTGCACGCTTCAATATAAACTATTACTGTTTTGTAAATAGCGTATGAAAAAAATTGCCCAATCAGAACGCTCGACGTCTCACACTGCTTATTTCATTAGTAATGTACCCAGATTTGAACGTAGTGTTTAAATTCTCTTTGCCCAGATTTATTATAATGTCACTATGGGTATCTTCCGATATACACTGCGACCACTGTACAGTGTGACGTCAATTTAGTATACTGTGAAGCCGTTCCTTTATAGCCAGTTATACTGGTTACTATTTAAAACGGAACGCAATCCCGTATACTGTCAGCCGTATTTTTTTACGCACCATTCAAATTAGTGTATTAAAGTTTTCTAGTTCATTAAAAAAAGCTGTTGTTGGAGTACTGTCAAATTTAAAATATTTGAGATTAAACTGTAGGTAATGTTTATAAAACGTGGTTTTGACTTATCACGTGACCAAAGTACTGCGAGTACCTTACCTCGAAAACGCCAGTGCTCACAGTAGAATATGGCGGCGATTTATGACGTCATATATTTCGCTAGGATACTGCGGCAGTATACTGGCAGTCCATAACGGAACAACTTTTTTTTACAGTGAAAGCACTGTGCAGTACTCGCAGTGCATATCGGAATATACCCTATAGTGTACCCGTGAAATCACAATGTCACTTAAACCAAGCCGCTAAATTGAAATGAAGTCAGTCGACTTCATTTCTTACAATTTTGTGCTCTCTCTGTCATTGATTTGATATACCTGCGACATAATATTTTGCTTTTACAACGTGATGCCAGAAAATGTTCAAGATACATGGTTCACGAAATTCAAAAGATTTGTTTAAAAAAACATTTATCGGGTAAAGATTATTAACGTAAATGACTTTCATAATGATACCTCAGACTGCAAATGGAGCGACCGCCCTTAAGCTATTTGAATTAAAAGTTCGATTGTCACGATTGTCACTTATTTTTGGCTGACATCTCCAACAAATTGCGTTAATATATACAAAACTTATAAAAAAAACTTAACATTTAATGTACTAAAACCGTCCTCGAGAACTACGCTATCTATTGTTGAAAACAGCGTGAAGATAGGTGCAGTGGTTTTTGAGTCTATCGCGAACAGACAGACAGACAGACAGACGCGGCGGAGTACTTTGTTTTATAATATGTAGTGATATACATATAATATATGTAAACTAGCTGGTGACAGGTGCGCTTCACTTCAATTAAACAAATGCTACAAAATATCTTAATTTTAAATCTTTTGTTTAATAATTATTTCGTTTTTCCCTGTTATGAAATAATTGTTCAGCAGAACTGTCAAACTACCTACGTAAAAAAATTATCTCATAGAATATTTATTGATACAGAAATAAAATTTGAAATAAAATAATATAATGGGTCACGAATCAAAATAAAAACTGTCACATCTCTCAAGCTGTATCAAATTTGTGCATTGTGCAAAATTTGATTAAAATCGGCTCAGTAGTTTAGGAGTTTATCGCGGACGAACAACGTGATGCGAAATTTTACGGACGAGACGAGTAGGACGTTTAGTTGATCGTAATTGTTACGCCCTACCAATTACAATGCAGTACCGCTCAGGATTATTGAAAAACCCAAAAAGTCTAAGCGGCACCATAATTGCGTTTATCACCTTAAGGCACAAGATGACAAGTTTCATTTGCCCAGTAATTTCACTAGCTACGGCGCCCTTCACACCGAAATACAATAGAGCTTACACATTACTGCTTCACGGCAGAATTAGGCGCCGTTGTCGTGCCCATAATCTAGCCGGCATCCTGTGCCAAGAAGTCTCCTATTGGTAAATGTATACTGAGATACTAAACTATGTAATTGGTTTAATGATAGTTACCATGAACGTCATGGGTGTATGATGCAAATGCAAATATCTGTGTCAGTCGTAATTTAATCAAACTTGTTTCTTCGGATATTCCTATAGTCGGCTCTCGTCAGTTATGTTAATCTAAGAAAATAGCGTAACACATTGCTCACTTACGTTATTTATTTCTGATGGAGTCGATTGGATCCTATATTTAATATATCACACTTCTAAATGTCTATCATTGAATATCTGAATGAATGATGTATGGCAATTCAAATTTATTGGTACAAAATCCATAATGGCCGTTCGGCAAAAGTTATTTCACCAGAAATAAGCATACATTATGATAAAGTGTAAGTAGCTAAAATAAGACTTAAGGATTAAATAGTGTTCATAGCTCTAAATGCTATACTTTCACCACAAAACTTGTCTAAAAACATCATGTTTGCGTGTTTTCTTTTTACTCTTCGCCTTAAACTAAGTATTTCGCACATGTCGTAATCACAAGCATCCGTTAAAACTATTGTACATTTACTAAATAATGAACACTTCGCGAACCAAAATATTACAACGTCAATCAACTTAAGTACTTGGCAAGGCTTGTTCTATTTTGCGTAAGAAGTTTCCCGACCGAAAATACCTTTTATGAATAGTTGGTCGTTAGCACCAAATCTTAATCAGTCCTTTGAGTGTATCTTCACGAAATCATAAATCAAGGAAGTGAGGGTTCACTGAGACCTCGTATTCATATGAGGCGTGATTTAATAATACAGGTGGATGTTAGATTCAAATATAGTACTTGGTAATATAAAGTGCTTTTTGAAGGTATAATAAATTACCCAACACTAGATTTTGTTCTAAATATCATGGGAAATATTTTTGTTACACTAAGTTTTTTTTTATGAAAATAAGGGACGAGACGAGCAGTACGTTCAGCTGATGGTAATTGATACGTCTTGCCCATCACAATGCAATGCCGCGCAAAATTCTTGAAAAACCTAAAAGTTTCCCAGCGTTTGGCGAATCAATAGCTGGAAATAGAGCCTAATTATGTTTTGTTTTTTAAAATAAGTATTGCGTTGATACTGCTCCTATGACATATGTATGCGATCGCACAACCTGGGACTAGGTTATGATTATTTTATAGCAATAGCTCTTCGAATAATTGTATATTTTATAAAAAAAAAATGCTGGGAGAGTTTCTTGCGCCGTTTTATCTCTCCCAGAGCGCAATTTGTGTACGAAGCGATTTTGAGAAAATAAATGCCTTCCCTGCTACAGAAGTGTATTGGTGATATTACTATCGTCATAAGCCTTATTAGCCTATCAAATCAATAATTAAACGTTTGCTTACAATATAAAGGTCCCTTTCATGATAAATTCAATACTAAATATAAGCGACGATAAAAAGAAAAATACGGTTTCCAAAAAAAATGTTCACGTCATATGGTTTTGGCTCTGGTGCCAATAAGTTGGCAACTTGACCGTAAACGATGCAGATAGTATTGCCAACTATATTTCTATTATGATTCCCTAATTACTTTATTTCGCTCTATTTAAAGGTTATGTTTTGACAACAATAGATAGGCCACATTGATTCGAAGACAACTTCGATTCTATGTGGGCGTGCATAGCAATGAATACTGGACAAATGCGAGAATGAATTATTAATCAAGGGATTTCTGCGTACTACTAGAGATTATTTTTGCGATCTGTAATGCGGCTCCCAACCGAGAAGAAACAAACATAAAATTTTTATAGCTATTACTCGGTTAAGTCGAGTTAATAAGTCTTTTATTGGCCGATGTATATGCTTCTACAATATGATCCCAGAAAATGTACAAAACAAATGTGTTACGAAATTGTTAAGAAACGTTTGCGTGGGAAAGGATAAATGATACCATAGACTGGAAATGAAGCGAACACCCTCAGTTTCTTTAATTATAAATATTTATCGTACGATATTACATTGTAATCCATATTTTTATAAAAAAAAGCCCGCTGAGTTTTTTGCACCCGTTCTTTTCAGGTCTGAGGCAGTCTTTTTTGAGTGGTAGTTTTTGACGTTCAGTAAGTGATTTTGAATAAATATATTTTGAATTTGAATTTGAGATTTAAAAAGACGTAATTCCACACTTTATTTTCCAAAATGTAAAAGACAATATTGGGAAGGACCTCACTTTTTTGTTATTTTAAAAACCATAATATAAGCGATATAAATGCTGTTGATACAATACTATCGCTATGTAATCATGTCACGTTTTTAATATTTTCACAGACAGGATGATATGATGTTATTGCAGCTGATTCATAAGCGAAAAAGTTTAAATACATTTTTTAGTTAAAGTGAAACAAGTTTGAAGTAACGGATAATTTTAAGAGACAGGTTAGTTCAAAGTAAGCAATAATGGTATTTACCATAATTTTTGTAATGGTTTGCCACATAAATTATTTTTAGAGTTAGACCGTTTCTTGGACATTGCAACATTACTTTTACAACAAATAAATAATTCTCTAAAATAAACGTAGCCTAGTTACTCCTTATTCCATCAGCTACCTGCCAATAAAAGTCCCGTCAAAATCGGTACATATTTCAGAGATTATCCGGAACAAACAGACAGACAGACAGACAGACAAAAATTGTAAAAAATGTTATTTTGGTGTACGTAAAAAACGGTTGTTACAATGTTACAAACAGACACTCCAAGTTTATTTATATGTATATAGATTTTGATAAACATTTAAATATTTTATTCATGTAAGTACAAAAAGATATATTTATTTAATCACACTATTACCTTAGCTATTTTTTGAGACAGATTAGATGCTCAATAACCAAAATATTCAATTAAAACAAAAAACTACAACACATTATATATGTATCTAGCCGTGCATATATAATGTAAGAAATACATGAATAATTCAAATACAAATATTTTTTTCAAAATAGGATGTGACATCACTTATTGAAAGACAAAAACTACCACCTATTCCAAAAAGAATGCCTCAGACCTAAGTAGAATGGGCGCAACAAACTCAGCGGGCTTTTTTGTCATCAAACAATTTATATTGTACAATTAAACTTATCATTTAATAGCCTGAGGGCAGTCGCTCCTTTCCCAATCTGTGGAATCATTAAGAAAGTCATTTATGATTTAGTAACCCTTTTTTATGGAAAAGGCGGACAAGGACTGTACGTGTCACCTGGTGTTAAGTGATCACCGCCGCCCACATTCTCTTGCAACACCAGAGGAATCACAGGAGCACACAAACCTTTTTTAACAATTCTTTTGAGTCGTAATCGTACTAAATTTAAAGGTAATAAGCATAAAGTACCTAGTACCAGTTGTCAGGTCGTATAAGAGATATTACTTACATTACTCAAAATAAATCATTATGAAATTATTTTTAATTTGGAACTCGAAAACCGAAAAAATAACAACATGGGCCTTAGTCCTCATAAAACGTCTTAGTCCATATTATTATAATTATTTCCAATATTCCCGACCGCCTGCGAATCCGTTCATTGTAAAATCAACAAAAGGTAATTAATTCTTAAATGTGAAGCGTATTAAACGTTATTGTAAAGATAAAATAAGTGACAAAGAAGATTTAAATACTAATTTATGACAGTCCAAGTATTCAAATAGTGATAGTAGTGGTTATTTTATTTGGATATCGAGCGTTTGACAATAATAACAATGGAGAATGCCGGAAAATGGGCTATATTGGTCACTATGATGCGTCTGAACTAAGTATGCATACAAAATTTTCTTTTAAATTATAATTTCGCATATATTTATTTTAGTCAGATGCGAACAGGGGTTTAAAAGCTATATGAATAGAAAGTAATTTATCGTTACGAAATAAGCGGAACTCCCATATTAGGTCGGAAACGTCACTGTCACTAAAACACTCCCGAATGATACCAGTATATAATGAACTCCCTTTTTAAAGGGAAAATCAAGGATAACTACATATTACAGGAAATAAATCGAATTAAAACCGAAACAGACCTAACTATTTCCACACCACTGGTAAAATATTATTTGATAAAATCATATTCATATGTTCCGTTTGCCGAATAATAAAAAAATGCACAATTATTAAAAATAATATCAGTTTTCATAGAAATAATATGGATAGGTATCGATATTTTTTTTTAACTGGTAGCTTTGGTATGCCAATCAGATCTGCACTTCGTGTTTCTTCAACTTATTTTCATTGCTGTTGAAAAGCAAAGTATGCTTCGCCGAACATTTTCACTGCGACAAACAGCAACAAGTGACAACACAGAGTATTTACACTACCACTACACACACAACAGACTATACGTCATGTATTGTTTTGTTTGATCTCTTCACGCGTAGCAAATTTTGAAGAAAATATAAAACATACCTCTAGATCGTTTAAAAAATCCTAAGGGCTTAAAAGATTTTCATTTACAACATTATTATAATACTATAATTCCCATTAAACCGTGAACTTTTAAACGCAGCCGCATAAAGAGTCTTTGAGTTTCAATTATTGATCGGACTCGGAATTTCGATGTAATTCCGAAAGAACACTTTTTTCGGTTTTCTTTCATCAACGATAACTCACTTACGAATCAACCGAT
The DNA here is from genome assembly GCF_905404315.1 of Leptidea sinapis. NCBI lineage: Eukaryota > Metazoa > Arthropoda > Insecta > Lepidoptera > Pieridae > Leptidea > Leptidea sinapis. Next base: position 3,209,982 of record NC_066299.1, read on the forward strand.
TTTGACTTGGTGGCAATAGACGTGTTTCTTTGGTGTTAAGAGCATTTTTTGAAATCGATCGGTAAAGCAGTTTAAAATTTATTCCAAAAAACTCACACATGAAAAATAAAGGCCAGAATAGTATTTAAATAAACGTAATAAATGGTTACGAAGTTAAATTAGGAACAATATAATTAATATATTATACTCACAAGTAATGTAAATGTAATAAATAATTATGAATATAAAAAGGCTTTTGTCTTTTGTAATCTAAATATACACGAAAATGTAACAAACTTATAATCCTTAAAAGAAGCAACATACTTTGAACGTAAAATAATTATTACCCTAAGAAAATTGCCTCCATACCGACCCTAAAATAACAAACAACTTTGTTTTGCCATCACAAAATGTTGGCATCAAAAAGTTTATCTCTAGTCACTGCTGTCTGCTAAGAATAATATTATTATCATTTAGCCTTTAAGTTTGAATTTGGTTTGATGTACGATGTGTTTAATATTCAGCACGACATTTTTTTTTATTTCAATCAAAATAGATACTTGAATACCATCATACACCTAATAATATTTCTATATTAATTTCAGTTTCAATTTTGTCTTGTGGCAAGTCGTCGTCGTTAAGCATATCCTTAGATAGAAATTTAACTACTGAGTTATTACCATTCCCGACTCGTGGTCACACCAGTTTGTCACACCAGCGTGACTACGAGTAATTTGTTTTCCTCGTCGTCACACCAAGGGTTTTACTACACCCTGTTGATAATTGATATTATAAGTGATGTGTCAATTTCTATTCTCATGATCTCGACATTCTCGATAGTTTAGATAACGAATGACTTAGCACTATTGAAAAATATATTAACGTTACAATGAATGGGAATAAATAAATATTGTCTTTCCAATTTTTTTTCATTTACATTTTAAGAAAAGAAAGAGGTTAAATATTTAATGTGGTTGTATTAATTGAAATAAATAGTTTTATGATTAATCTGGCTATGCTTAGAAATTGTTATTGTGCTATTCTAGATATCGATAGTGACAGTCTTGTGCCAGAATTTGGCGAATGAATGCCTTCTGAGGATGCCTCGTGTAGAGACACACAATTGATTGAAGACGAATCTTAGCGAAATTTACACTCAAGAAGGCTCATTTGGATAATTATGTATTTCCTAAAAATAGCGCCTAATTCAATAAATATTCTAGATCACTTACCGTGGGTATAAAGTGGTGAAACTCGATACTTTACAGCGGCTGTACAGGCGATAGCACCAGGTCCACCTCCAAGCTGTAGACCATGTGATAATATCTGGACGATTGTCCCCACAACCGTGATAGTCCATCCCCAGCCTCCTTCAGGATAGTACCGCCTGGCTAATGTAAGAGCAGCCCTAGCTCGTAAAGCTGCTGCTGTTTCAGCTCCAATTGTAGCACTTGCACTGGCACACCTAACACCACACAAAGAAACTGATAGGCTATCGATTGGATTTAATCAAACCAGTCAAAATTGTTAGGATGACTCTAAAACATTAAGAGATATAGTTAAAAAACAGTAAGATTTAGATTATGGTGGACTGTATGATTAAATTCAATCGGTATATATATTATATAATATGGACACTACTAAACAAGCCACTCACTAACCGACGAAACTGTGTAACTTCACGTGTAACCTCATATCCGACACTTTTAGATCGACCACGCTCCGAATAATTGTTCTGCTTGGCTTTTGCTTTTACGTCTACAACACCACATGTGCATATCAAGTCTTCTTTGCGAATTTTTGGTGGTTTCCGATTTTTAGCAATACATTGCTCTTGGCAGTCACATTCTGGAGTTCTCCAGGAGAGAAGGCGTTCCAATAGAGTCCGTCTTCGCACTGTACTCGCTCGTCTGTCGTTGGGGCATCTCTTCCCCATGTCCAAAGGAAACGATGAACTTCTGTCCACATCTTGGCACGCAATTGATATGTGTTTGTTGGTAACCTTCTTTGGCTTATTATTTTCTCTTGTACAAAAGTTTGGTGCGACAAAATCATTTCTATTTGTTCCATTTTTTGGACAATTGCCATTCTTTATTCTGTTGACATCTGTGTTAAGAGATTTCCAAGTGGCTATAACTTCATCCCTTATTGGGGCGTCTCCAAAATTCGGGACAGTATTTGAGTCGGATATTTTATTAAGGAAAGGTTGAATTGTTTCCTGATTTGCGACAGAAGCCTCCCGTAGTTGCGTTGGCAAGCTGTCACACCGACGGAGAATCATTGTCACTTATTTTTGAACACATTTTACTTGGCTTTAGGTCAGCTTCACATTTTTCACAATGGATATTCTGAAAAAAAATTTAACCGTTAATATTAAATTTCAAATAACGAATCAATACGAATATATACAAAGAATAAATGTGTATAGTCATGATCGGAGCCTCCTTTTAAGCATTATAGCGCCTGTATTACAAATCTACGCTCTTCTTTAGCATATTGTGTAAAAGATAGCTGGTAGATATAATGTGTGTTCAATTGAGCAGATTCTTATTTTACACAATTTTTTTTAATTCTTTTTAAAGGATGGTTTTCTAAAATATGCTTATTAATGGTAAGTATTGTTTGTAGTGATGATTTGTGGATGATGGTAAAGTGTGATGGTGAGGGTAAGATGTTAGGGGGAGAATGAGAGTTGAGGTTTTGGTGTGTGAGTCAGTGCGTACCTACACATCTATGATTTGTAGCAAAAGCATTTATTTTCTCAAAATTGATACCTTTAGAATTCATTTTCATGTCATTCTAATATACTAGATACTACTACCGCTTCGGAAACAAATGGCGCTCTGAGAGAGAAAGAACGGCGCAAGAAACTCTCCCAGCATTTTTTTGCGCTATTTAATCAATTATACAATATTGTCATTGCTATTGCTATAAAATAATCATAATAATAACTCTTTGTTACCTTATGACCTTGTTACTATTACGTAGTATGTAATTATTAAAATTCCTAAACATTATTTTATTTGATTCCGTTGAAATTTCATTCTTCATTATGTTGTGTTTATGAATTATTTATGAGTTACAAGGTGCTACTTATGTAAATGTCAGATAAACTGTAATACTGTGTTGTGTCCGTAGATTTTCTTGATAAGGATAGGAAATATTTCCATAATCCTTATAGTTTAGCCTTGTTTTGCAAGAAATTGATAGATATATTACGTTGGTAGCTAATCTAAAGGATCAAAGGATTGCAGAAACTTAAACTATTTTTTTTATGAAAATAAGGGATGAGACGATCAGGACGTTCAGCTGATGATGGTAATTGATACGCCCTACCCATTACAATGCAGTGCCACTCAAGATTCTTGAAAAACACAAAAATTCTGAGCAGCACTACAATTATCGCGCTCGTCACCTTGAGACATAAGATGTTAACTCTCATTTCATTTAAGACCGAAACACAGTACCTAATGTTTACACATTACTGTTTCACGGCAGAAATAGGCGCCGTTGTGGTACCCATAATCTAGCCCGCTTCCTGTCCAAAGGAGCCTCCCACTGATTTCTTATACTATAATACTTGCACCATGTATGATGACTTTTTGTCACTCTTATATGAAGTTTTAATCAAAAGATAAAATATTTTTGTCAAACTAAACACATTTAAGGTAATTCTTAACAAAAAAGAGAGCTTTTAGATATATGTGAGGAAATTCAAAACAGTAGATACAAATATGACAAATATGTAGGGGGGACATACTATAAATAGACCTACGTCCTATGAGAGTGAAAATATAAGTATTTCCGCGAAGGCAAGGGTTACAAATTTATTTAAATAAAATACATTTTAATGGATCAAAACTCGTGTTTTTTTACTCTAAATTTTACATTTGGTTCTCGTTATTTGCGCTTTTCACCTTGAGACTTAAAACGTTAAGTTTCAATACCCCACTAATTTTACTAGCTATGGCACTACTAAAAACAGAACAACCATTTGTGGCTGAAAGAGGCACTGATCTAAGCACTGAATTATCTAAAAGAAATGATATCGAGTTGGTCGAACATATAAATGACGGCACAATCAAATATAACAATCTACTATTTGTTCACTTAGAAAATATTTATGATTTACTTAGCAACAAGTTTAAATTTCGCAGAGAGTATAATTTTTTTACAATTGAGCTACCTTGTTTTGAATACATAATTAGTTTGTATTTGTTTGTTATGAAGCAATGGATTTGTAAGTATTATGTGAAGCTACTTCAACATAATAATAATATTCTCCACTTAGAAAATATTTATGATTTACTTAGCAACAAGTTTAAATTTCGCAGAGAGTATAATTTATTTACAATTGAGCTACCTTGTTTTGAATACATAATTAGTTTGTATTTGTTTGTTATGAAGCAATGGATTTGTAAGTATTATGTGAAGCTACTTCAATATAATAATAATATTCTCCACTTAGAAAATATTTATGATTTACTTAGCAACAAGTTTAAATTTCGCAGAGAGTATAATTTTTTTACAATTGAGCTACCTTGTTTTGAATACATAATTAGTTTGTATTTGTTTGTTATGAAGCAATGGATTTGTAAGTATTATGTGAAGCTACTTCAACATAACAATAATATTCTCCACTTAGAAAATATTTATGATTTACTTAGCAACAAGTTTAAATTTCGCAGAGAGTATAATTTATTTACAATTGAGCTACCTTGTTTTGAATACATAATTAGTTTGTATTTGTTTGTTATGAAGCAATGGATTTGTAAGTATTATGTGAAGCTACTTCAACATAATAATAATATTCTCCACTTAGAAAATATTTATGATTTACTTAGCAACAAGTTTAAATTTCGCAGAGAGTATAATTTTTTTACAATTGAGCTACCTTGTTTTGAATACATAATTAGTTTGTATTTGTTTGTTATGAAGCAATGGATTTGTAAGTATTATGTGAAGCTACTTCAACATAATAATAATATTCTCCACTTAGAAAATATTTATGATTTACTTAGCAACAAGTTTAAATTTCGCAGAGAGTATAATTTATTTACAATTGAGCTACCTTGTTTTGAATACATAATTAGTTTGTATTTGTTTGTTATGAAGCAATGGATTTGTAAGTATTATGTGAAGCTACTTCAATATAATAATAATATTCTCCACTTAGAAAATATTTATGATTTACTTAGCAACAAGTTTAAATTTTGCAGAGAGTATATTTTTTTTACAATGGAGTACCTTGTTTTGAATACATAATGAGTTTGTATTTGTTTGTAATAAAGCAATGGATTTGTAAGTATTATGTGAAGCTACTTCAACATAATAATAATATTCTAATAAGAAAAATAGCACTTAGTTTGACTTGGGGAAAGTACACCAAAAGTAACCAACATTTGGGTGTATAAAAACACTCAATTCGTCTCGTGATCACAAATTACACTCTCATAAAGAATCGCCAACATTTTCCCTTGGTGATCAATGTATTTATAATATTACTACTTAATTTTATCTTGAATACACGTGCTTCACTTTTTTCATATATAATACTTAATTATAAGTCAGTGACATACCGTAAACAAGTTAGTGTCATACCGTATACACAAATAAAATTTGAAAATCAAAATTTTATGAACGATGCGGGACTCGAACCCACGACCTCTGGCGTTCCGTGCCAGTGCCCTGCTAATTGAGCTAACCGTTGGAGTGACGTATCGTCATAAAATCTTGTATGCTTTGTTCAATTCTCAGGTTGTGGCTTCATTTATACGATCTACTTTACAGTTGATACTATATATATATATACTCAACCCTAATATTTGCATATTTGATTTCAGAATATTTATTATCTCAAAAAGAATACAAATTCACTTACTGAGATACTTAAACTAACATGATACATATATTGAGCGGAAAATCGTTATATACTATACATAATTTAAGACGTTATATTTAAAGTTACAATAATTACACAGAGTTACAATAAATACTAATTAGGTAGATACATTAATAACGAAATATGTGGGTAACGTATAAAATAAATGTTTACAGTAATGAATGAAATACCTACACTATTTTATTATTAGTTAAAATGACAGCTATGAGGGTATTTGTTTATTAAGGTCTCGTTCATAGTCATAGCCGGAAGATTAAAAATATGACTTGAGATGTCGCTCTTGTCAATCTAAACGTTTTTTAAGTGAAAATTGTGTATTAATCCTAGAAGTGAGGGTCATCACTTTAAAAACATAACAAATTGTTAAGTGTCGTAATTACCGTAAATAAAACAGTGATATACCGTATTCAAGTCAGTAACATAACCGCAAAAAAAACCGTGAAACCCTCACTAAGATTGGCATACAAACAGATAATACAAGAAAGGGACAAAAACACCAAAAACTATTTTTGCAAACTTTAACAATAAATAAGAAAACCAATGGAATGATAGAAACTAAATTAAACGAGAGATCGTCAAAAGTTTAACAGTTAATTATTCGACTTCGTAAATAACAGATTGCATCTATTTCAAGATGTCCAAGAAAAAGGTAAGGAATGAATGAAATTGTTTGTTCTATAAATGCGAGGGTGATACACACAAGTTTTCAGACGTCATTCTATTCGAACTGGCCATTTATAGAGTGTAATTACATGCGAAGATTCTTTTGTAGCCTCATTGCCTCAGACAATTGAATCTGGAGATGCTTGTCTTATCATCTCGATCCCACGCTTAACAGATCTCTCACTGTAAACAATTTCGTCAATTAATGTGTAATGTTTATTAATATTATGTCTGGAACGTTTGACGCGAAGATTTCATCAGCAATTGTATACTTCATTTGTAAACGAGTTTGATACTTTAATTTTAGTTTAATTTAAAATTGTGTAATATTATTTTAAATAGGCTAAGTTGCTATATGAAAAAAGCTAATTCTTTCTAATGTCTTTTTGTTTTTGCCGGTGACCCCCTACGGGTTAACCACAGATTAAAAGACACTGAGCTAGAACAAAAGTCACCGTTTATTTTTTTGTTAATTTTTATGTTAAGGTGAAAATAATTGTATTTCGTATTATTTAATGCCTTGATATAGTTTTAGCTTCTATCGTGTGGTCTAAATTACAAGCTATTCTTTTATTTTGATTTCTTGTTTTTTGGTATGTATCTCTTATCGGAGTTATAATTTGCAATTTTACGTCTAATTTTGAATATGTTTTTTTTCACACTAATTATTAAACTCGTTAATTTTATGCGTTACGTTTTAACGTATAATATTTTTATTACAAATAATATAGAAATTTAAAATAAAATACGCAATTGTGAGAGTGAGGGGGGGGGGGGGGGCGAGAAAAAGAAAACGATAGAGAGAGAAACCTGAATAGATGGGATTGAATAAACTTGAATAAACGTTTTATTGATTTTATCTCACGAAAATAACAAAACTACATTCGAAGCAGAGAATTCGGTTTCGGAATTTTATGAAGAGGAACATCAAGCGTTGCCTAAGAAATATTGCGGTACGTTTCTTGTATTTTAGATATACAAGAAAACATTTCAACTTTATGTATGTACATATATTAAGCTATTGCATAGCTTCTATCGCGGGCCTTGAGCGTGGAGACCGAATCCAGAAATTCCGTTACGAAAATAACCTAACACTTACTTACTAGATCTATATAGATATTTCGCCTCGGTCATAACAGTTGCCGTGGAACAGCGGTAACACGTATGCTTTTTGTGCAGAAGGTCCCGTTTCAAGCCTGGGGTACGTCTTGATTTTTTTTAATTTCTTTATTTTTTTTTATCACGTTTTTTTTATTTTTATTATTATGACAAGCGTTTTTATTTAGTTTCACCTGTTCCGTTGTCTATCTGTAATCGAATCTTGCAAGTAAAATTTTGCTCACTTCCCGTTTGCTTTTTTTTAAATATTTAAATTATAAATGTGTCCTACATTGACAAATCGTCTCCTACTGAACCCTCGACTGAAAGACCGGGCTACTTGGTAATGCACAACCCTGGATTGTATTGGATGCGATTACTAATTATGACAGTAATCACGACCATAATGTTCACGAAGCATCCTTGCACAAACAAAGAATTCAAAAGGTTGATGCGTCCAATATACGATAAATTATATTTATACAGTTTATTGTTTATTACTTTTTATGAGATATTTGATATTAAAAACGCTTTGAACTCGATTCATATAGGCAGCACCTCACAAACTAAATTGTTATGTATATTACAACCATTGTAAAATACTCTATTGATTGAAATGAGTGACCGTCGAGTTTCTTGTATGTTTTTCTCACGAGCTCTACTTTTTCATATGGTAATTTAACATATGGTAGATTTATAAATTTAAAGGAATATTTATAAAATTTAAGCCTAATTGAATATAGTTTATTTGACTGGTAATACCAAATTCCGCCAAATATCGATTGTTAATTTATTTAAAAAGCGGCCAAGTGCGAGTCGGACTCGCCCATGAAGGGTTCCGTAGCAGCAAGTAAAATAATATAAAAGTTATATAGAAAGGAAAATGATATTAAATTATTTAAATGGAATAGGAAAAAAATTTTTCCTCAAAATCATACAGTGAAAATGAGCTCTCATCATTTATACCTATACAAAAAAAACTACTTACTAGATCTCGTTCAAACCAATTTTTGGTGGAAGTTTGAGTCGTAATGTACATCATACATTTTCTTTAGTTTTAACATTTTCTTATTATAGAAGTTACAATGGGGGGGGGGGGAAACGTTTTACCACTTTGGAAGTCTCTCCGCAAACTTTTCATTTTGAAAAAAAAAATAGAAACCTCAATACCTATCCTTAGATACCCCATACGAATGGGTTTGATGAAAAAAAAAATTTTCAGTTTTAAGTATTGGTACCCTCGAAATTTATTGTTTTTTTTTTCTATTTTTGTGTGAAAATGTTAATGTGGTTTACAGAATACATCTACTTACCCAGTTTCAACAGTATAAGTTCTTAAAGTATTGGAAAACAGTAACATACACGAACAGACAGACAGATATGACGAAACTATAAGGGTTCTTATTTTTTGCCTACGGAACCCTAAAAATAAGCCAATAATGTAAGAATTATTCGGCAAGGCATTCCAAACACGGATGAAATGGAAGAACAATTATCGGAGGAATTTGTGGAAATCTTTTCCGCGAATCCTACTGTCAATAATTACATGATATAATCTGACATCGACCGTTACTTGAAAGAGAGAACTGATCGATAAGATAGCTAAAGATGCCGTGGTAACTACGCGAGAAACAATTTTTATTGTCAACAATAATTATTGTTGCATTAATTTAAAATGAATATACGTAATGAAACAGCATTTTTAATATTGTAATAATAATCGTTTGCAAAACATTACGCATTCTTTAAGGAGACGAACATTACATGTATTCAAATTCAAATATTTTTATTAAAAACTAGCTGATCCGACAGACGTTGTTCTGTATATAATAAATAAAATAATGTTATTATGTGAATTTGTCAATAATATATCATAACATCAAAAATTACTTCGTAAAATATGCACCCTGCTGTCGTAATGAAATTGTTTCACAGCAGAACTGTCAAACCGTGCGTCAATAAATTCTCTCATAGAACTTATGTATGGACACATCAAAGGAAAAACAAATTTGTTGTTTTTATTTAATTTAGCAGCATTTTCCTTTTTATTCACCTTTTAAACCTTCTCTGGACTTCCACAAATAATTCAAGAACTAAATTTGCCAAATCCGTCCAGCCGTTCTCGAGTTTTAGCGAGACTAACGAACAGCAATTCATTTTTATATATATAAATGGATAGGATATAATATCACTTATTGACAGTCAAAAACTACCATCCATTCCAAAAAGTATGCCTCAGACCTGAGAAGAATTGGCGCAACACACACAGCGGCTTCTTTTTTTCATAAAAATATGCTCACAAAGTAACATCGTACAATTAAACTAGTTATTTAATATCCTGAGGACGGTCGCTCTATTCCCAATTATATATAAATAGTACCTTTACCACACATACGTTTTTTAACAATTCTTTCGAAATTCGTAATACATTTGCTATGGAAATTTTCTGGGATCTTGTTGTAAAAGCATATACAACGTCCCACAAAGACTTACTAGCTTGACTTAGCCGAGTAGTAAGCATCATCAGTTTATGTCTGTTCCTGGTGTTAACATTATTGTTATGGTTATGACGAACTCACGAGATTTAACCCATCCAAAAAGTGTCTAACAACAATTTTTTTTTAATAATTTAAGTATCGCGGGCGACAGTTATGAGCATGTTGGTGACGCGAATACATAATATTTTTCCCTACCAAACGTGCCCTACGCGGTTAAAGAAGTTTGTACTTAAAAGCCTTTGAAAAGTCGAACCTACGCTCCCTCTTAGAACCCAGAGCTTAAATCTGGCGCCTCACTCGGACAACCTTATTTAAACCAGTTGTTAAAGTTATAGGTTCAACTTCACCACTCCCTCGCGGTCGGCAGTAATGCGACATGTGATAGATGTACTAAAATATTTGAGGCAATGTAATTTTTCTTTGACAAAATTTAAGTTTTAAAGTATATGGTGTTATATCTTGTATAACGCCGCGGAATTCGTATGTAAGTCCGACTTTTTGCCGAATTATATTTAAAATTGACACAATTTTACGTAATATATTCAGAAGTAAGACGATGGCACGATAAAAATTATTTCTTATTTAACAGTTATAAGTAGGTTACCATTTAAATAAAGAAAAGTTTCGCAAATGTGAAACCATCAATCATATGAAGGGAGGGAAAAATGAACCGCAGAATGTTAATGAAATCGCTGCTAATTTCCCCAAATTAGAGCCATTTATAACTGAGGACAAATGGCCTACTGTCCTCGCTGTCTGTCTGTGATTCATTTTTGTATTCAGATAAATATATCTGAAGAAAAGACATAAGAAGTTCTTTTTTGGATGAAAATAAGGTACCAGACGAGCAGGACGTTCAGCTGATATATAATAGGAGAAACTAATAAGAATTCCTATGATAATTTATTAAAGCAGCTTGGTAATGTGTATTTTCATCGTTTTTCAATCTTTTTAATTAAATAACATTAGTAAGAAGTATTCAAAGCGAGCCAGTAAAGATGAAATTGCGAGAATTTTCTTTATGCTCTATACATTCTGTTTGACTCGTTCGAGAAACGTGTGGGCGCAAATACGCTGCCAGAGGTATATATTTATTCTAGAACATTATAATACTACATAAAATATATTAATATAATGACTTAAAAACTTGTTATTAGATGAATAATGTTGAAACTATGAGGAATATTTTATGTATTTTAAAATAAACAAAAAACATTTTATATCTGCCTACTCTATACTATGTTTTAATTTTTTTTTGGAAAAGGAGGACAACCGTCCGGATCATCTAGTGTAAAGGGATCACCGCCACCCACATTCTCTTGCATCGCCAGAGGAATCACAGGAGCGTTGACGGCCTTTAAGGTAGGTGTACCCGCTATTTTTGAAGGTACCCATGTCGTATCGTCCCCGAAACACCGCACAATGAAGCTCCTTGAAAACCACGCTGTCATTTCCCCACACATGCAGATAGTAGGGAGGACATCCTAATTCCTCATTCTTTTCACACATTCATTCCACAGTCTCATTGATTGCCCATCAAAACAAATGTCTCAGCATATCTAAAGATGATCTTCACTTCGAAAATACGAAAATTTCTATACCGTTTGTACAAAAATTTGTAATAAAGTGTAATTAATTTCAATATTTTTTGTTTATGACAGACAACATATAATTCAGCTGATGGTAATTGATATGCCCTGCCCATTACAATGCAGTGCCACTCAGGATTCTTGAAAATCCCTTAAATTCGGAGTGGTACTACAACTACGCTCGTCACGTTGAGACATAAGATGATATGTCTCATTTTCCCAGTAATTTCGTTAGCTACAGCGCCCTTTAGACCGAAACACAATAATGATTACAAATAACTGCTTCACGGCAGAAATAGCCATTGTGGTACCCATAATCTAGCCGGCATCCTGTGCAGAGGAGCCTCGCACTGGTAAAAAATTTATTGTATTAAGCGAAGTAGGTAAGTAACAAGAAAATTTTTGATAAATTCACCTTCCACTAAATTTCATCTTCCATGCAAACCACATTTATCTTATAGGGTTTAAGTGGTTTTAACTGAAATCTAAACATGATGCATCGGGATTCAGCATTAGGAGATCTGCCAATGTAGAATATAAATCATGCGATGTTTTGACTTTCCGTTCTCATGGATAAGCCATTTTCAACATGGTTTCCTGGAAGCTTTAGTGTGATATATTGTGGCGTGTTCCTATCGGATAAGGAATGTTAATGATACTGTTACTATGATAAATTACATAACATGAATGGTTTTATATTAAATAATTATAATATAAGCTATTTTTTAATAATACAAGCTGTACCCGCAAATCAAATTACCACACAACACAACAAAAAATAATAAAAAATATTGCAATAATAATCTAATATATAAAATTCTCATGTCGCGGTATTTGTAGTTAAACTCCTTCGAAACGGCGTGACCGATTCTCATTAAATTTTGAGTGCATATTGGGTAGGTTTGAGAATCGGACAACATTTTTTTCATCCCCCTAAATGTTAAGGGTGGTCCACGCCAAATTTTTTTTTTTAATTTTTTTGACATTTACTTTAAATTGTTTGATTATGAGTGAGCATTAAAAAATACATACAACTTCAAATTTTCACCCATCTACGATCAACAGCTACTTTTGTATCGCGATTTTAATATCGGCAATACAACGTTTGCTGGGTCAGCTAATCTAATATATAAAATTCTCATGTTATGGCGTTAAACTTTGAACTCCTCCGAAACGGCTAGACCGATTCTCATGAAATTTTGAGTGCAAATTGGGTAGGTCTGAGAATCGGACTATTTTTCATCCCCCTAAATGTTAAGTGTGGTCCACGCCAATATTTTTTTCAATTTTTTTGATAGTTTTTTTAAGTTTGATTATGAGTCAGCATTAAAAAATACATATAACTTCAAATTTTCACCCATCTTACTTAATATCGGCAATACAACGTTTGCTACGTTTGGTCAGCTAGTAATCTATACTAATATTATAAAGCTGCAGTGTTTGTTTGTTTGTTCGTTTGACCGCGCTTATCTCCGGTACTACTGGTCCGATTTGAATGATTCTTACAGTGTTGGGTAGTCCATTTATCGAGGAAGGCTATAGGCTATTTCTTTTTTTCAAAATTAGGGATCCGTAATAAAATTGCTATTTTGTAACACAAGGTGTAAAATCGAAAACCTATTTTTGCGTGCCTCAAAAACTATTGACAATAGAACAAAATGATGTACAATATATAAAGGCAATATTTTATTACTTATAAAACTATCGCGTGAATCATACTTTATATGGCAAAACAACGTTTGCCGGGTCAGCTAGTATTATATAATTTCATAAAAAATTATCAAGCCGTTTCGGGGGAGTATGGCAAGTATTGATACAAGAGAATTGTATGTATATATTATAGATAATAATTTGAATATTGACACACCATTACACAAATTAACTTGCCCCAAACTTTTTAGAGTCTTTAGGATGCAAGAGAACGATGTAGGTGTTTTCTTAGACATACATAATACATATATTCATCATATTATAAATATTTTCACCTACCGGGATTCGAACCCGAGACCTCCATATTTAGACCTCTATATCAACAATTCTTCTTTATCAATCACGTTGAAATAAATACATGTTTAAATTCAGGATATGATCCAGCGACTGCGTGAAGTGGAAATATGATGTCGCAGAATTTCCTGGATAGAACAGAATGACAAAGTTGAGTCTAAATCAGTTATATAACTCGTCAGCATTAAAGGAAATACCTTGAATATGACTTTGACCGACTCTAAGAAAAGATTAATAAAATTACATATTTCAAACAAACCCTTCAGATTCATATAATGTTATTTGCAAAACCAATTACACATAGCCTAGAGGGATATATAGAGAAAATAAGTAGAAATTATAGGCCGTGACTGTAAACCTTATGCATGGCAAATAGAGAAAAGGTTATATCATATTATAAGTGATAAGTTAGGCTATTATGTAGAAAATCAATTTATTATTCGAGCAAAAAAAACCTTTGAATTTTAACTTACAACTTGGAAAACTTACTTATTTTGTTCTTAAAGAATTTTATCTACATTAATATATGGAGAGCTTTATTTTCCTTCGCTTATACTGCGAAAACTACTGAATCAATCGGAATAATACTTGTACCATAAGATGCAATGTGTTTCGGTGATAGTATAGTATATATATTTATGGTGATAACTTATCCAGAAGGTATATTTTTTTGACTTAGAAATACCTATAAATTCGCAGTACAAATACATCAGTCAATAACATTTCATTACATAAAATGACAATTCATACAATGACCGGGCACGCGGTATTTAATTTATATGGCAAAACAACGTTTTGTCGGGTCAGCACTTGTATTTTATGTTTCTGTTGAAACAATAACTGAGGCTTTACGAGAGTATCTACAAGATACTCGATTCTTGTACTAATTAATTAATAAAATTAGTTTCTTCACCTTTGAATTAGTTTGTTAAGCTTAAGCGCCGACAGGTCCGTGTGTGTATCCCCCCCCCCTCGACCCCTACTATAGCTCTCTGCGATTATCGTTAATCCGTCCATCCGCACCGTAACGGTGCGTCGCGTGATTAATAACTTAATTTCGATTAAGTTTAATAACTAGTAAATGTATGAAGTCTATGGAAATTGTCATGAAAGCAGCTTTTGGAATAAGAAGGGTTTTATATTTTCATAATGCAAATAATATTTCATACTTTCAATTAGTCTCTTAACGGTCTCTGCAAAATATTTTTCTAGATAATGTTTTTCTCTAATAAATTTAATAAGGAACAAAAAAATAACCATAAAAGTGCTGACCGACGTTTTCACATTAATTAACAGTATCCACATACGATACTTTAGCAGTGGGAGGCTCCTTTGCACAGCAATCCGGCCAGATTATGAGTACCACAACGGTGCCTATTTCTGCCGAGAACCAGTAATGTGCTAGTGAAATTACTAGGCAATCTAGGCAGACTTAATACCTTATATCTGAAGGTGACGAGCGCAATTGTATTTCCGCTCAGAATTTTTGGGTTTTTCAAGAATCCTGAACGGCATTGCATTGAAATGGACAGGGCGTATCAATTACCATCAGCTGAACGTCCTGCTCATCTCGTCCCTTATTAACATAAAAAACACAGCGTGACGAGCGGTACTGTAATTATTCATATAATAAGTGTAATTTGTATGTGAAACAATTAGTCTGCTTCAGACTCCCAGTAAATCAAATAAACTGTGACGTGTAACATGATTTACGTGATATTCCCGTGTTTAAGTGTTCCATGATGTGACATTGTTTCAAAATACGCTATTGTTAAGTTCGTTACTCGATTCAAGCGGTTGAGTAATATATATAAATCCAGTGTCCTGATGTTTGTTTCCAGTCCTCCTATACTTATGAACGGATTTTAATGGGGATTACTTATTCATGGAGTGCAGTTTAGTCCAACTTGAGAGATAGGATAGTTTTTATTTCGATTTGGGACTGATAATTGTGTAATATCCTGGAGAGGAGCAAATAAAACCCATTTAATACTTCTTGAAAGAGCACAACGCATGCTCCTAAAAATAATAGTAACTAGAGTCTTTACCGTTCGACAATTATTTTTACACTGCTTAATAATAAATCAGCACAAAATTATAAAAAAAATTAACAAAAAAAAAACAACCACCTTCAAAAACACTATTCCAAAACAATATATATAATGTGCACTAAAAAGTATAAAAATAATTGCGTATTTTTATACAATCTAATTAATTAATCTTATTCTAGTTACGATTATTGTTATTTTTGGAATCGGTGTCCTTCCGCCGCGACCCCCTCTCGCCTCTCGCCTCCTCACGACTCAAGCACATCTCACCTATAACTATGTGTGTAGTAACAAACCTATCATTGATGACACCGACTCCAAAAATTACAGTAATCGTAACTAGAATAAGATTAATTAATTATCAATTCAAAATTAATTTAACTTAATTAATATATTTAATTATTTTTATCTTTCTTTATATATATAATTCTTGTGTGCGTGTGTCACTGAACTCCTCCTAGACGGCTGGACCGATTTTGATAAAAATTTTTATGTGAGTTCAAGGGGAATCGAGGATGGTTTAGATTCACAATTGAACTACCTCCTAAACGGCTGGACCGATTTTGATGATATTTTTGTGTGTTCCAGTGAATTTGAGATTGGTGGGTGTCTTCAGGTGGATTCGAAAATGGTTTAGATTCACAATTCCGTCCATATAATATAATTCTCCTGCTCATGTGTATGTTAGTGAACTCTTCCTAACGGCTAGACCGATTTTTCAAATTTAAGACGTGTGTACAGGACAACGTCTGTTGGGTCAACTAGTATATATATAAAAATGAATTGCTGTTCGTTAGTCTCGCTAAAACTCTAGAACGACTGGACCGATTTGGCTAATTTTGGTCTTGAATTATTTGTGGAAGTCCAGAGAAGGTTTAAAAGGTATAACTAATTGCTTTATCTATTACTATTTAATTTTATAAAGGTTCTTATTATAAGATAGGTATACTTTAAAGTCAGATAAATATTGTTTTAGTTGTCAATTTTAGTTCTATTTCATTCATTATTAACATAAAATAAAATTACATAGTAGACGGTAATCACTGGGTGGCTCTGCACAGGTTTTCCTCTGAGCCATCCAGAGGAATTTAATACATTAAAAGTTTTTGAGACTGAAACTGTAAATTGATATTAGGCATGAAGAACAATTTATGTAATTATAATTAATAATAAATAAATGAAATGATTTTTTTATTTCCAATATCTGTGAGAGAATTTATTGCCGCTCGGTTTGACAGCAGTGCTTTGAAACCATTTCATTACAACAACGAAAGTCTTACGAAATAATTCTTGATGTTATGAAATATTATTGACAAATTCACAAAAAACAGTATTTTATTTATTATGTACAGAACAACGGTTGTCGGGTTAGCTAGTATATATATAAATTTCAGAAAATCGTGTTGCAGCTTCAAACCCATTGGGAGCTTTCCATAGTTTTCCACTTTGAGGTATAGTTTCTATCAATATATATTATGTCATCAAACTCTGTCATGGCCCTTCTCAGTCCTTCACATGTAATGCAATAATAAATTAATACTGATATAATAAAATACTTAAAATATATAATTATTATGTTAAAATACGATTGAATAAATAAAATTATTGTTTGTCAATACTAGTGAAATTACTGGGCAAATGAGACTTAATATCTTATGTCTCGAAGTGACGAGCGCTATTGTATTGCCGCTCAGAATTTTTGTGTTTTTCACGAATCCTGAGCGGCACCGCATTGTAATGGGCGGGGCGTATCAAATATCATCAACTGCACGTCCTGCACGTCTCGTCCCTTAATTTCATAAATTTTTATTTTTTTATTTTAGAAATGACAACTGAAAACATTCAAATGAAAAGGGTTTTTGAGACGGTTAAACTTATTTTATTTGAAATAAATTTTATATAATACTTACATGCATAAGTCTTAGGTAAATTGTACGTCTCGATAGATCCTCTTGCTAGTCAAACGGTGAAAACAGGCCAGTTTTATTACTTTGTTGTACGTGACAAGCTTATATTCGTGATTTTGATGTCAATTTGTGTTAGTGTGCGTGTATTGCTCAAAATAGAGGTTAACAGTCAGCCTCAATTTTTTTCGATGTTTTCACAGTTCTCACATTCTATCTAGACGTATAAATGATCTAAGGAATAAGTATGTGAGATACATCGGATCGGAAAAATTTCTTTTTACTACACTTATGGACAAATTATGCGGAACGCAAGAAAAAGACTTTTCTTGTTGTAGTTATTGTGCGTACTGGCCCATCCAATAAAAGATCTTAGAATGTTTCTATTTTGGAATTTCATTTTTTATTCATATAACTATTGTGTGTGGGAAAAATCTCTCAAATTTAAAAAATTGAGTTTAAATTTTATTTTTAAGATTTGTTGATTGGTTTGTTTATAGTATGAAGTGGGAATCATAATGGGTAATAAACTTTAAAAAAATCATCGTTAAAAAAGTAATTTTTACAGAATAATATACATTTATTTTAATATATGTAACATAACTAATTTGTAATTGTTAACGTTTACTCGATATTATTTTAATTTGCTTCTTATTAATATCTATATTACTTTGTTTAAAATAAGATCTATATTGCAATAACTGTAATTGAAAATAATTGTTCTTTTCTTTAAAAAAAATGTGTAAATTAATTTTAAGCGGCTTCACACACAGATAAGCTTCATAAAGTTTAAGTGTGTGTTATTATATTTTAAGCTATAAACTACATTGTATTTTAAATAAATATTTAAAAAAACATTGAGAATGAAATGCTACTACTTGACTAGTTTTTGGTAGTCACAATAACGTAGAGTTTGAAGTAAGATTTAATTAAAGTTTACTCTGAAACTTTATCCGGAGAACCGGTAAAAAATGGACACGGTTTTAGGAAACATCTGATGGATTTTGGTGAAAACAATTTTGGCGAATTCGATTGTAAGTTAAGCGTAGGTTGTCAAAATAAATGAATAAAGTTGGTAATTATTTTTGTATTCTATTGGCATTGTGACGATGTTTTATGTGTGAATGATTTAATTATTTTATTAGATCAAACGAAGGAGGAAGGTTTTTAACCAATGTGTGTTGTTAGTGATGGCATACGGAACATCGAAGGTCGCTAACTATGGGCCTTATGAGAAAGCTCATTGTCGCTCAGCGGGCAATGGAGAGGGCTATGCTTGGAGTTTCCCTGCGAGATCAGAAACGAGGAGATCCGTAGGAGAACCAAAGTTAGCGACATAGCCCAGATGGTTGCGAAACTGAAGTGGCAGTGGACAGGGCACATAGCTCGACGGACAGATGGCAGTTGGGACAGAAAAGTCTTCGAATGGCGACCACGTACCGGAAGACGTAGTGTTGGTAGGCCCCGCACAAGATGGACCGACGATCTGGTCAAGATTGCTGGAATAGGTTGGATGAGGGCAGCGCAGGACCGATCGTCATGGCGATCTTTGGGGGAGGTCTTTGTCCAGGAGTGGACGTCTTCCGGCTGAAATATTTTTTTTATGTTAATAAGGGACGAGACGAGCAGAACGCCGTAAGAATAAGCGTAATTCATAGGCCCTACCCATTACAATGCAGTGCCACTCAAGATTCCTGAAAAACCGAAAAATTCTGAGCGGCACTACAATTGCGCTCGTCACCTTGAGACATAAAATGCCAAGTCTCATTTGCCCAGTAATTTCACTAGCTACGGCGGCCTTCAGACCGAAACAGTAATGTTTACACATTATTGCTTCACGGCAGAAATAGGCACCATTGTGGTACCCATAACTGGCTGACTTCCTGTGCAAAGCAGCCTCCCACTGGTGAATGATGATGATGATCAGACCAAATGGCTTATTTACCCATTGGTTCATAATTTACTGTCATTAAAATTTCATAAAAATGCTGTTTATACTTGTGTCTCGGTTTTAGTCGGTTTCGGATTTTTCCATATTATACCCATTAAAAGGCATAAAAAGGCATTTATTTTCTCAATATTTACCCCTTTAGAATTCTTTTTAATGTCAGTTCAAATGCTAAAGAACACTAAATAACTTGCAGGTAACAGATAAATCAGCATGTCTTAGTCGCGACTTAGAAATATTTCATCCCCACCTAAAAGTTCTCAATGCGCCTAATATTTTAAAAAATCTCGATAAACATAATATCTTCTCGTTAAATATTTTTAGATAAAAACACATCTAGACATGAGTTAGCAAAACTTAACAGTATGTAAGTACAGACTGAAATAATGTTGTCGTTAATGGCACGAGACATCTGCTTAAGAGATCTTGTTTCGATGAAAGTTTAAGATTGTTTTTCTATAGCTAATCGTTACATCGTTACAAGTAAATAATCTCTTAAAGTCATTGTCTCTATGTTTGCTGATTTCTGATTACTCTAAGTTTCTCGAACTCTAGAGAAAAAATATGTTAGCATCAAATTCTTATAGATGAAGTTTCAAACCTATTTATAGCTACGCCAATAAAACTTTTTTTTTTTCACTTTACTTTTTTTTTCTTTTTAAGTATTTATGTAATTAAATTTTAAGCGGCTAAAACATACAGATAAGCTCTATAAAGTTTAAATGTTTGTTATTGTATTTTAAGCTGACTATTTTTTTTAATTACCTAAACATACAAATGATTTGAGTTTTCTTTAGTGTTCATTCCGCCAATATTTGTCTTTTAACAAAACTTTTCTCGCCAAAATCTGAGACAACACATCCTGAGGATGCCTCGTGTAGAGGCGAAACACGTGTCGAATTGTTTAAAGACAAATATTGGCGGAATTAACACTAAAGAAAACTCAAATCATTTGTATAACTATGGATTTCCGCAAAGTAACGCCTACTTCAATAAATTTTAATTACTTAATTAAAAAAAACATAAATATGATTCGTGATTAAACATAACGTTCTATATCTTTTTTTTTACGGAAGTAACAAACGAGTGATCACCTACCTGTTGGTAAGACCAATCCTTAATCTAAGAGCACAACCCTTCTCCTGTCAATATAAAAAAAATATTTCACCGCTAAGAAAATTTGAATAGCTTATTAAATATTTTTTCTTTTTATGTATTTAATTAATTTATTTTTAAGCGGCTAACAGACACAGATTACAGATATGCTAAATAAAGTTTTAATGTTTGTTATTGTACTATCTTGTATTTTATATACCTGCTAGCTGACCCAGCAAACGTTGTATTGCCGATATTAAAATCGCGATACAAAAGATAACAGTTCATCGTAGATGGGTGATAATTTGAAGTTGTATGTATTTTTAATGCAAATCATAATCAAACAAATTTAAAAAAAAATGTCAAAAAAATAAAATTCGTGTGGACCACCCTTAACATTTAGGGGGATGAAAAATAGATGTTGTCCGATTCTCAGACCAACCCCAACCCACTACCAACCTACCCAATATGCACTCAAAATTTCATGAGAATCGGTCAAGCCGTTTCGGAGGAGTTCAAAGTTTAACACCATGACACGAGAATTTTATATATTAGATATAAAAAAAAAAAATTTGAATCGTCATTAAATATAACATTCTATATCTTTTTTTTTACAAAAGTAACAAACTATCACTTACCTCTTGATAAGAACAATCCTTAATCTAAGAACATAACATTAAGGAGTCTAACTTCTCTCAATTCAAAAAAAATATTTCAAAACTTGGCATGGCCTGTGCTATGAGTTGCTAGACAACGATTAAATTGATACTATAATAATCGGTACTACTATTTTAAATGAGAATGTTTGTTTGTTACGCTTTTACGGTGGAGCTAATGAACCGATTTTGATGAAATTTGGTACAGCAATAGACTAGAACTTGGGAAAGGACATAGGCTACATTTTATCTCGAAAAATTCTATGTTTCCCGCGGGATTTGTGTAAAACTGAATTCGCGTCGATGAGGTATAACTATACCAATAGTAAGTTTAGTTTCCCATAACAATCTTCCTCGAAATAAGAATCATATAATATGTTATATGGGAACGGGAGCGAAAGCGGGAATCGGTACTGGAATAGGATATAAGATAATCTTCAATTCCAAACTTGCTTATTATTTTTAATGAGCGTTTATCTACGCAGACGAAGATGCGGGCATCAGCTAGTTCAAATATAATTCAGTTAATAGTTAGTTAATAGTTTTTGTAAATTGCATCCAAAATATACGAGAGAAATTGAATTTTATTCCTTTTTAACTACTTATCTACGAATCCCTCTTGATTTATCGCTTGTAAGACAAGGGGGTCCTGACGCCCGTCTGTCAGTTGGACAGATGCCCTGAATGGACCCATTCAGGTCATCTGTTCGAATAAGTATCAGTCGTAAAACTGTAACGGTTCATACAATTTATACGTATTTAGAATATTAATTTAACTTCGAGGGCAACCATTCTTTGTATTTTATATAACTGCAAAATAAAGACCGACGAACCTGTATTCAAAATATGAAATGAAAACGAAACGAAATTATTTAAGCAAAACATAATATTATAATGTGAACGAAATTATAAAAAGGGGTATATATTCGAAATAGAACTTTGACACAAATACAAAGTTATCAACTTAAATAACAAATACCAGTGGGAGGCTCCTTTGCACATGATGCCGGATGCCTGCTAGATTATGGGTACCACAACGGCGCCTTTTTCTGCCGTGAAGCAGTAATGTGTACGCATTATTTTGTTTCGGTCTGAAGGGTGCTGTAGCTAGTGAAATTACTGGGCAAACGAGACTTAACATTGGTTTTTTCAAGAATCCTGAGTGACACTGCATTGTAATGGGCAGGGCATATCAATTA
The DNA here is from genome assembly GCF_905404315.1 of Leptidea sinapis. Lineage (NCBI taxonomy): Eukaryota > Metazoa > Arthropoda > Insecta > Lepidoptera > Pieridae > Leptidea > Leptidea sinapis. The sequence continues at coordinate 3,232,565 of NC_066299.1, forward strand.
CCATCAGCTGAACGTCCTGCTCGTCTCGTCCCTTATTGTCATAAAGAAAACACTTCTTCTTTTTTTAATTTTGAAAGTATTGTATGTAAGTATTGTATTGTTAAATAGTAAAAGGTGTTCAAATTCAAATTCAAATATTTTTATTCAAAATAGGATGTGCATCACTTATTGAGTTTATATTTAGTCATATATATTTAGTCATTATATTTAGTCATATATATTAAGTCAAAAAACTACCACCCATTCCAAAATGAATGCCTCAGACCTAAGAAGAATGGGCGCAACAAACTCAGCGGGCTTTTTTTTTCATCGAATAAATATGTTTAAAAAGTAATATTGTACAATTAAACTTATTATTTAATAGCCTGAGGGCGGTCACTCCATTCCCAATCTGTGGTCATCATTAAGAAAGTCATTTATGTTATAATAACCTTTACCACACAAACGTTTTTTAATTCTTTTGAATAACGTAATACTTTTGTTTTGAACATTTTCTGGGATCTTGTTGTAAAAGCATATACATCGCCCCACAAAAGACTTAGCCGAGTAGTAGGCATCATAAGTTTATGTCTGTTCCTGGTGTTAACATTATGGTTATGACAGTTTCTGGCGAACTCACTTATGTGCCTATGTGTTATTTATAGAATCAAGAAAATTTATTAGATATGCGTTTCACCTTTAATATTTTTTAATAAATAACTTCTGCTCGATATATCGTCACCAATTTTAAGATTTATTTTATTAAATCTTGTTAAAAAAAACTACTTGACATTACTGCTATGCAGCAATAAAGTTCTTGGTGTTCCATAAGTGATTTTAAAATAAATAATTTTTGGATTAATAATGATTTTAAAATAATATTTGAATACCAATTTTCATATGGATAAATGCGATATATAAGTTGATTTTGATTATAAAGGTGATTAGTATAAAAACCTACCTAAAAACCTACTCAACAAAAAAATCCAGTTTTCATAGCGATTGCTTGAACGGTGTAATGATACAAAAATCCATTTTATACATTATATTATGGACAAAGTAAAAACTATATCAAAACCGGGCCTGTAAGAAGACAGATAAAATTTATTTTCATTAAATAAAGATGGATTTATGATAACATAAACTGGAGGCCAAAAACCAAATTTATAGGCCCTTGTTTATCGCAAATTACGAATAAATAAGTCTCGATGGATTTGTGTTCGTGCTGACGAAAGTTGGGCTTCAGATACAGTTGTAAATCTTATTAAAATGGACATTGATGCCATTTGCGATGTTGATCAGGCACGCGAATGTATTTTTCGATCGCATTAAACTCCAAAACACTTAAATTAATTGAGTAACAAACGTGAAATATTCATTTGGAACAAATTAATTCTTATTATTACTGAGAGACCTACATTCTGATTGGAGTGGTTTTCTCTGCATTAAGTTTTTATTTTCCAGCTTAACGAATTTCAATGAAGTATTTTCGAATAAATCAAGTAATATTTTAGTTTTTATTATAATTAGGTACTATGGATTCCAAACCGGCAGTGGCTGTCTGTTTTTTTTTATGAAAATAAGGGACGAGACGAGCAGAACGTTCAGCCGATGCTAATTTAAAAACCCAAAAATTCTGAGCAGCACTAAAACTACGCTCGTCACCTTGAGACATAAGATGTTAAGTCTCATTTGCCCAGTAACTTCACTAGCTACGGCGCCCTTCAGACCGAAACACAGTAATGTTTACACATTACAAAAATAGTCGCCATTGTGGTACCCATAATCTAGCCGGCTTCCTGTGCAAAAGAGCCTCCCACTGGTAAATCAGTACTTTTTTGAATCATCTAAATCAAAAACGTTTTACTCCAAGAAGTTTTGGGTATACGTAAATTTGTTTCACTGCTATTGTACTAGTGTTAGGTATCTTCTAGTTCTAGTAAACAAACCTCATTTTCAATTCAACTCTATGGAAAATACTTGAACCGGAAAAGCTTTTGATCCCGAGTACCTAGAAACCAAAACTCAATGAACTTTTCTCATCAAAACCTTTCCAACGACATAATATTATGGGGAACTGTACCTATTTTGGTTGCTGACGAATAAATTTTTCAACGCCGTCTTTGAGTATTATACCTATAGCTGTGTCAATAACATACTACACAAATAGACAATGCACGTCATACAAAGTTGAAATATGGGACATGCCACAAATGACATCATAATAAGCTTTAACTGCTAAGTCTATACATTGCTGTGTTTACTCCAGTTGCTTAAAATATTATTGATAATATACAGCAATGTAAACACTTCTTCAATTTTAGCTGCGTATTTTGAATTTAGAACCCGATTTGGACAGTGACATGAGTGGAGTAGCAGTATTTTTTAAACTTACAGGAAATAATAATAAAAAATTAAATAAAGGTTGTCATAAGTTTTACGTATGTGAGTGTGTCTCTATTTTCTGATCAGTCGGAGGTTTTTACGTTTTTAATCGACAATCACTCTCATATTATAAAGGCGAGTGTTTGTATGTTTATTTATTGGTTTGTGCGTATATTCATAACTCCTTAACGCTCTATATTAATTTAAATCTAATAAGCTAAGGTTACTTATAATGAGTGAGACAAACACCTAAATATAATATTTTTATTTACATAAAATAATTCGGGACACTGGTTGTTAAAATGTTAAGTTCCCTGAAATAAATTTAATTTGTTAAACTTTGTGTTTGACAAAGACAAAAATCTTTTCAGGATATATTTTTGGCATTTGTAGCATAAGCAGACACCAATATATCTTGGTATTCTTGGCTTGGCTTTCGTATAATTTAAATACAACAACGGCCGTTCCCAATATACTATCTACAGGTAGAGATAAATTACTACCTTCTACAGTCGGTAATTAGCTGTCAATAATCTGAAGCTGTCCCAATATAACCGATATCATTCTTATCGCCAGTTCACTGTTGAAATTTCCATACAAACTTCGATCCCTGGTAAGCTATACGTCGTCCCATTGACAGACAGCGTGTACGGATAAGATGAGTTACCGTCGGTAAGTTTATTGGGACAGAAAAGCCAACGATTTTTATCTCAAGTAGACCACAACCGGAGTTAGACTGAATATTGGGAATGGCCGTAAAAATATAGATTAGAAGATAGTTAGTAGTTAGTATAGATAATCAATAGTTCCAGACTGCGGGCTTTAGTATTAAACAATCATTGATATAATTCTCCCGAAACAAACTATCCAACTATTATTTAGTAATCAAGGCGGTGTTTTATTCAAAAGAAATTCTCAGAAGAAACACAGGTCTTACTCACGCAAAAAGTTCTGGTAATTAGCTAATTATTTCATTACGTCAAGAATTGCAAAGTGGTTTTTCTTGACGATGAAACAACAAAAACTCAGATAAGAATAAAAGGCATACAACTTAATCATATATTATAAAGTGACATAACAGAACAGTGACATTATACGCTTCTAATCCTCCAATTGTGTTGAAGGAAAAGTGGGGAATTGTTTAACAACAAATAAATTACAGTTAAAAAAAACTGTGTGTGTACTTATGTATGCACGCGAGAAGATATACTTCTTTGGCCTAACGTAGTAAAAAATCATTAAAATTATATATTCCTACGTTTTTAGAAAACACAATTTTGTAAAGATTGCTTTGACAGTTAATTATTAAATAATGAATACGGCTGTATGGGCTTGAACCCTTTGCCTGTCCTAATAATGGACGAAGAAACAAAAAAAAAAATAACGAATGACGCAAACGTCAGAATTTTTTTTATGTTAGAGTGATGCGCCTGCATCTTAAAATTTCACTCTCATCATTTTTTTCATAATGCGCCTAATGAAGTATAACTTCAATAAAGAAAATAATACCCCTTGACAAGTCGGGATTTTTTATGGAATTTTCTATACTGATATAAAGCTCACTGGGAATAATAATTGGAACCTGTGTAATTTATCTAAAATATCAAAATCTCGTTTCACGGTGTTTGTTACCATACTCATCCGAAACGGCTAAACCAATTTGTATGATTTTTTTGTGCATATTGGGTAGGTCTGAGAATCGGCCAACATTTATTATTCATATCCCTATATGATAAGGGACCTACCTCTAAATATTTTATTTTATTTTTTTGAAATTATTTTATTTTTATTTTATTATGATTCAGCATTGAAAAATACATTCAACTTCAAATTTTCACCTCTCTACAATCAACACCTATTTTTTGATCACAATTTTTATATTATTCTGTTCCATCCACAGATCCGCAATAGGGTTGCAAGATGGTAATCGAGTGCAATAATTGTATTACAAAAAAAATTTGTACGATATATTTTGCAGGTCGTCATCTATTTTTTAAACCCCGAAAAAATTTAATTATTGATTTTTTTTTTACTTTATATGGCTATACAACGTTTGCTGGGTCAGCTACAATGGCTAAACACGGACTCTTCTTGTTTTTAAATTTACTTTACTAACTATTACAGATATCAAAAAACTTTTTACTGATATTGAAAGTACGTTATCTTATCATTAAAATGACATCAATAACTTTTTAAAAATCAAACGAGAAGTATCAATTTTTTTTATATTAAACAATCCCAAACATTTAGTATGAAAAATCATTGTATCGCACAACAAAGACGCCACGTCGCACATCTGTTTTGAAAACAAAATTTTGTAATTACTAAGAAATAAATATTATTCCAATTATATTATATTTACGGTATATGTGGATTGATGCATCTACTGTACTCAATAACTCTTTTGTTTATAATTATTTATATACTTTTTTTTCGACTTACTCGTGTAAGCCATTTAGTTTTTGACGTATGAGTATTTTTGTTGCATCACCTTGCATAATATATTGTAATCGAAATGATTTGTAAATTATACTAAAAATTTCTTGCTCATTCTTCTCTAAAGAAATCTGCCTTCCGAATGAGCTGTACGAAGAAAAAACAAGACATATTTCAAGTGTAATATAGGTATATGATTTGAATAGGGGAATAATGTACGACAATGTAAAGCGTCGTGCATACACATACATTCAAAAACTGATAATACATTGGTACATGGCGGGCAAGGATCGAACCGGGGACTCCGTGGTGAGAGTCAACAGTTTTACCAATAATGACACCGACGCTGAAAAAGTGTGCTAATACGAAATGAAACTCGATCTCTTAAACTTGTTTAAACTCACGCTCAATGAACTCGTTACAAACAAAATATCGATACCACAGTTCCAAAGTGTAAAAATCAGTAAGATTGAGATACGTATGAGAAATTGTTCCATAAACGGAACAAGTCCAAACAGAAACAAGTCGATAAGTGAATGCAGTTTAATTGTCACTTCCAATACATCTTTAATTGTCTTGCATATTTTTAGTAACAACTCAACTTGCTTTTTTATTTTGTTTGAGAAAAGGGTTCCAAAGGGACCCGATGTATCGGTATATGTCATTTTCTTGACTCTTTAACTCTTCTTTCAATACAAAACCATACTTATGGCAATATTGTTATGTCATTGGTTGGACACGCTTGCAAATTTTTAAGTAAATTTAATGTCTCAAACAATGAGAAACAATTGTTCTAAGATTTTGTTGCATATTATATATATTTCCTTTTTCGCAAAGTATGGCTCAGTCACAATAGAGTTAAGTATGCGATCGTACTTCTGAAGGCCGAATCAGTCATGTAGTAAAAAGACTATTTTGAAAATGTAAATGGAAACTGTTTTTGGATATATGGAAGATTATTAAGAGCTGAAACTTCAAATATTTATAACTCAAAAGTGCCTGTGTGTGGTTTGAGTCGTTTCTGCCTAACTACGTCCAATTATAAGCTAAAAGCCTCTCCAAAACACAATATTCCGATCGGTTTAGTTGTTGTCGAAGTATTATATATATATGTGTATATTTCGCAGTATTTTAATATGTATAATTAATGGAAAAAAAACGGTTTACCATTTATTAGTATAGAGAGATGTATTTTTATGGAGTAGGAGGACAAACGAGCGTACGTGTCACCTGGTGTTAAGTGATCACCGCCGCCCACAATCTCTTGCAACACCAGAGGAATCACAGGAGCGTTTCTGGCCTTTAAGGAAGGTGTACGCGCTTTTTTTGAAGGTACCCATGTCGTATCGTCCCGGAAACACAGCACAAAGAAGCTCATTCCACAGCTTCGTAGTACGAGGAAGAAAGCTCCTTGAAAACCGCACTGTGGAGGACCGCCACACATCCAGATGGTGGGGATGATATCCTAACTTGTGGCGTGTCGTGCGATGGTGAAATTCGGCGGCAGGAATCAGGTTAAACAGCTCTTCGGAACACTCCCCGTGATAAATGCGGTAGTAGACACACAATGAAGCGACGTCTCTACGCAACGCCAAGTGATCCAGCCGTTCACAGAGCGCTAGGTCCCCTACAATTCGACCTGCTCTGCGTTGCACGCGGTCAAATAGATCGAGCTGATACTGGAGTGCCAGACCAGAGATGACAGCAATACTCCATGTGTAGCCGGACCTGCGCTTTGTAGAGCGCTAGAATGGTGGTGGCTTGAAGTATTGCCGTATGTCTCACGAAAGCTGTTAATTGCCAAGGGGTTTCATCCAAAGGTGGTTTTTAAAGGTAACAACAGAACCCTCTACTATTATCTCAATTTAGATCTATAGAAATGCAAATAACACAGAAAGTAGGAGTTTCGAGAGAGCCTGATGCAGGTTTTTTTGACCATCATCATGCTATGTTCCACAAGCAGTTCCTATCTCCTTCAACTCTGCACTTGGCCTCAATACACCTGGATCTCTCTTACTCGTAATTAATACTACTGTTTTATTCTATACGAGCAAACAAATAGGTACTATTTTCTTTGATTGACGCGATTTTTACATACATTTAAATAAAATACTTTTTAAAGGATTAAAACGCATGTTAGTGTTACTGTGTTTTTTACCTAGTGTTTTTTAAAGTAGGTAAAAACATGGTGTTAGCGTAAAAGTTACATTTTTACTATTAGTTTATTTAACCCGACGTTTCCCCGCCGTTGCAGAACACGTATACAGGAGTAAATACCTAAAGTTTAAGTGTACGTGATTTTTGAAGGTCTCGTATGTTTTATTTGCATTCCATAATAATTCAATATAAACAAAATGAAAGTTTTAATAGAGATAATGTTTTGGTAATAGCAAGTAATTTCAGAAACCTTTCTGTTACAATTTTATCTTTTACAAAAAATTTAATGTCTATTTTCCATTAATATAACCGCAGAGTAGGGATAGATATCCACGTATATAATATTATTACAACGATTTTTATCCAGTCATTCTCAAAGAGATTATCCGTTTGAAGAGTTTTAACAATAATCAATTCTTTGTAATCCCACGCTTTCAGGGAAATTAATACCAAATAGTATAATTGAGCCATTCTATAATAATGACCTTAATGGAAGCAGAATGACTGTAAAAACATTCAACAATACTTTGGCTAATTAATTCAAACTTCGCTACCAAATTCTATCCTAATTGTGTAAGTTCTCAATGGAATTTTCCAAATGAAGTTTCGTCGATCATAATACCTAAAGATTAGGAAGTACCTCATTGGTTGGTAATGGATGTTTCACAGTTTATAGAGTTATAATAGTACATTCTTCACCTAGAAAGTATACGACTTCAGCACCTAAATTGAACTCATTCATAGGTATGAGACGATGTCGAGGACTTCAATACACCCGAGCAGTCTAATTTATTTGTTTATTTAGTTTCACCAATGGTAACAACAATTATTATTAGGTAATAACAATTATTATAAGGTAATAACAATTATTATTAGGTAAAAACAATTATTATTAGGTAATAACAATTATTATTACAACTATTATTATTAATTATAAATCACATATTACGGACTATATATATATTATAAGGACTACATAAAAGCTTAAATTATATATCTATAAAATTTTGGCTTCGTGGACCCCTTTTTCTACATATTATAATATATACTTAACAAAATCACAAAATGTTCAATACAAATTTATTATAATTTTTTTGTTGAATTTAAAGTGATGATTTTTAGCACTAGTTATCGGCACCCACTGTAATTAATACTATTTCAAACTTATGTCAAATCACTGCACGTTTCATACTAAACTAAATTTCAATATTTTACTCAGGCAGTCCTTCCTCTTATTACGTAGTATTTACATCCTCTTTAGCTACAATAATGGTAAAAAAAATCATAAACACATAATACTTCAGTATTTCAAAGTATCACTTCCAACACTTTCGTTGCAAAAAACGAGCTTTTAAATATTTTTTCTTTCTCTTCCATTCCATTAAAGCTTCAACTGTTCATATTATTTTATTGCACAATTAACATTTTATGTCCTGTCACCTCATTGTTTATCGCGATAAATATATTTCGGTACTTATTATGTAAATGACGGCAATTAAATTGTTTTATCCGTGTAAAAACATGGAATATAATTAAGTTGATACATGGAAGTAAGAGCTTTCCATGTGTACGTTTCCATTTTTTATGTTTTTAAAGTGATAACCCTCACTTCTTTAATACACAAAACAAATTTGAAAACAAATTTTTTATGAACAATGCGTGACTCGAACCCACGACCTCTCGCGTTCCGTGCGAGTGCTCTTCCAACTGAGCTAACCGTTCGAGTGACGTACCGACATAAAATCTTGAATGCTTTGTTCAACTCTCTGGTTGTGGCTTCATCTACAAGATCGACTTTACAGTTGATATACTGCTCAACCCCAATATTTGCATATTAGGAAATTTGTTTTGTTTTTAAAGTGATAACCCTCACTTCTGGAATTAAAACACAAATAAAATTTGAAAACAAAATTCTTATGAACGATGCGAGGCTCGAATCCACGACCTCTAGCGTTCTGTGCGAATGCTCTCCAACTGAGCTAACCGTTCGAGTACTTCGTTCCGTTACTTTATCATAGAATTCAAAATCAGAACCTAACCAAATCTCCCCAAACTACCTTTGAAGTATTCTAGCTAAACGTATACTAATCCTTTCCAATACAAAAAGATTTATTATACAAAAGAAATCGGTTGGCGCGAAATTGAGTTATTCGTCCAATTTTCGCGCACATACTTATAGCAAATTTAAAACTTTTACGGTTTTCTCATGGATGCCATTGTCCGATTTCGACCAAATTGCAACGGGAAACACCAGCTTTAAAAAAAAATTTATTGAAATCGGTTCACCAAGTCTAAAGTTCCGAGGTAACAAACATAAAAAAAATACCGACAAATTGAGAACCTTCATCTTTTTTAAAGTCGGTTAAAAATTGTCGAATGGTGCAACTCATTTTTTGGTTAACCGGTATATTACCATGTTTGTTTTTGCTTAAGTTAGTTAGTGCAACCCAGACTGGGTTTTTATTATTCGCGTTACCATAATAATTATTCTTTATTAAGAACATAATATTGACAGCTAATACGTCAATAAATTTGGTTCTTCAATCATCCTTAGTAAACATAATAGAATATGGTTATGTTCCGATATGCACTGTAGAAAAATTCGTTCCATTTTGGACTGCCAGTATACTGCCGCAGTACCCTAGGGAAATATATGACGTTATAAATCGCCGCCATATTCTACTGGGAGCACTGGCGTTTTCGAGGTAAGGTACTCGCAGTACTTTGATCACGTGATCAGTCAAAACCACTCGAGTGCCTGACGTTTTATAAACAATAACTACAGTTTAATCCCAAATATTTTTAATTTGACAGTACTCCAACAACAGATATTTTTAATGAACTAGAAAACTTTAATACATTCATTTGAATGCTGCGTCAAAAAATACGGCTGACAGTATACGGGATTGCGTTCTGTTTTAAATAGTAACCAGTATAACTGGCTATAAAGGAACGGCTTCACAGTATACTAAATTGACGTCACACTGTACAGTGGTCATATCGGAACATACCCAATGTAAATACACAGGTTACAACATATAGTTACCTATTCGTATTTCAGCCATAATTGACAGAGAATCGAGGCTTTGAATGCCACCTATTGTGATTCACGCGAACAATCGTATGTAAAGCCTTTATGTTCTCGCGTCAGTTTTGTTACCGAGCTACCATTATTAATGACATTGTCCCCTACCACATTTTGTTTTACAATATAATTTTGTTCCGCGAACTAAATTTTCGTAATTTCCTGTTCAGAGTTCTAGGAAAATTAATTTTGTCGAGTTATTGAGGTTTTGGTTTTTAATTTGTTTTTGTCGTTGTTTTATGAGACTTAGCAACAGGACGAGGAGATGGCCATGTTGCCTCCGTTGAGAAATAATAATAATAATAATATTGACACGCTTTTACACAAATTATCTTGCCCCAAACTAGGCATAGCCTGTTCAATGGCTACAAGGCAATATATTTAATACAATATACTTACTTAAACACACATAAATACATATAAACGTCCTTATTCATCATATAAATGATTGCATCTACCGAGATTCTAACCCGGGACCTCTAGCTTAGTAGTCAGGGTCACTAACCATTCCGCTATAATATGGTCGTCATCGCTAACCAATGCAAGAATTTTTTTTATTCAATCGAGTCCTTTCTTGAGAAGGTCGCGCAAGGTTAGAATGAATCTTGTTAAATAATTTAACATCGAGAAGACTCAAGTTTCCAAATTAACCAAAACCATTTGCCGTATACAGCCGAAATCTAAATCTCCTCTTTTTGAAGTTGTTACTTGATACAAACAGTTTTATAAATACACTAGCTGGCCCGGCAAACGTTGTTTTGCCATATAGATTATTTCTAAAGTTAAACCGTTTCTTTCACATTGCAACATTACTTTATTTCTCTAAAATAAACGTAGCCTATATTACTCCTTATTTCTACCTGCTACCTGCCAATAAGAGTCCCGTCAAAATCCGGTTCAGTCATTTCTGAGATTTGCCGGAACAAACAAACAGACAGCAAAAAAAATGGTAAAAAATGTTATTTTGGTGTATGTACCGTATATATGTATATATTCATAATATACGTGTAGTTAAAAACGGTCATTTCAATATTACAAACAGACACTAATTTTATTTATATGAATAGATTACAGTGTTATAACGATTTTCATAAAAATTCGATTCAAATAAAGTTTTTAACAATTATCTTATTAATATCATCATATTCAAAAACTGCTACCATAGGCTCATGGTTGCTAAAATATGAATGAATTTTATTTTAAAACTTTTTCACATGCCTGTCAAATGTCAAATTCGGGACAGTTTTTTCATTTATTTTTCATTTTAAAAATGCCCAACGATATTAAGAAGTATTCACTTCAAAAAAATGCCAATAATGCATAAGAATTGATAACCTTCCCCTTTTTTTAAATCACTTGGAAAACTTAAAAAACAGTGATATTTCAATCCAATAATTTTATTTTCATCAAAATATAAATAGTATGTTTATCTTAACAGATTTATTAGACTAATGTTCAATTTATTTTGACTAATTCAACTGATGCAGACATTGAGATTTTGTAACGTAGTTGAATTATACTTTACTTACCCCACTTAGCAAAATAATGTAGCCATAGTAATTTATATGACTAGATACGAGTCTCTTGCTGTTAAACAACTGATAAAAACAGGTCAGGAATAATACTTTAGTGTACGTGACAAGCTACGTCTTACACTCGCGATTTGTATGACAGTTTGTTTTCGTATGCGTGTAATGATCAAAACAGAGGTTAGTTATAAACTCATTTTTTAGACATTTTCACAGCTGTCATATAGTCATAGTCTTTCTAGACGCATAAATGATGAGAATGTGACCAATTCAGTTCATGTAAATGCATATCGTGTAAGGTTTAAAAATGAATAATCAATTACTTATTAAATTATTTAGGATAAAAAATAATATCGTATTGATAATAATCGTGGGTAACTGCTACAGAAATATGGAAAAATAATTTTGTACATTTATATAATGTAATTGGTGATTGATAGCTCTACAAATACTGAATAAAGAACAAATTCAGTTTTGGTAAAATGATTAAATGAATTTTTTATGAAGATAAGGGACGATTTATCTTACGAGGAAGACTTAAGGGACGATCCATTATTTTCATTAAAAAAAAACGCGCAGGACGTTCAGTTGATGGTTATTATTACGTCCTGCCCTTTACAATGCAGTGCCGCTCAGGATTCTTCAAAGAACCCCAAAAATTCTGACTCTACAGTTGCGCACGTCACCTTGAGATATATGATGTTAAGTCTCATTTGCCCAGTAATCTCACTAGCTACGTCGCCCTTCACACATAACAGAGAAATAGGCGCCGTTGTGCTACCCATAATCTTGCCGGCATCCTGTGCAAAGGAGCCACACACTGGTAATTTTAGGTATTAATTGTACCATTCTTCGTATTAGCTAACATTTTTCATGATAAGATTTATCACGAAGTCTTACGAAGCGCTTTAAAAATAGAAAACTCTATAGTTATAGTTTCAATATCGTTAGCATCAAGTATTCTTTGTAACCTAACAGAGTACATTCCACAAAATAAACTTTACATAAAGGAGAGATCAATCGTTTTTCGTTCCATTTAATTTTACGCTCACAAGACAGTGATCCATAGCTCCTGCATGACAAACAAACTATAACCAGATTTAAACTTACCGTGAGCTATCTTGGTCTGAAAGATTCACAAAGTTCAGCATAAACTAAATAAAATGAACGGAGTTTTTCAATCAAACTTGACGTATGATCCTCGTAACTCATTCGTCGATGATTTCACAATACTTAACGTTGCACAGTTTAACTTTATCATGCGAAAATTTATATTTTTACTCGTATAAACCGTTCTTTTAGATTCAATATTATTACTTATGTATTTATATTTATATATAGGTACGACTCATGAAACCAGGAATAGGTTGAGGGTAGTGTCTTTTTTATCAAGAGGCTATCGATTACGCATTGTTTTTATTGGTATTAAATTGGAATTATTATCAAATACTTAATAAAATAAAAGCCTTAATTAAAAGAAATTGCTACGCAAGGTGCGAATACTGTTATTAAAAGAAAATAATCTACAATATAGTGTTTATTATGTTTTTAAAGTGATAACCCTTACTTCTAGGAATAACACACAAATAAAATTTTATGAACGATGCGGGACTCAAACCCACGACCTCTGGTGTTCCGTTCTAGTGCTCTAACCAACTGAGCTAACCGTTCGAGTGACGTATCGTCATAAAACTTCAACTCTCAGGTTGTGGCTTCATCTACAGGATCTACTTTACAGTTGATAACCTGCTCAACCCCAATATTTGCATATTAGGAAATTGACTTGAGATGTCGCTCTTGTAAATCTAAATAATTTGTTATGTTTTTAAAGTTAAAACTTTAATAATAGTTCATAAAAATACTATATTCAAATTTTATTTGAATATAGTATTTGTTGTTATATTGCAAGTTTTTTCGAGTGGATATGCAAGTTACTTCGGCGGTCATTATAATGTCATACTCCATGTGAGGCTGAATTGTAATATAGGATATGAATTGTAAAATTCTCTATTAATGGTTTATTATTCTTAAGAAAAGTACCCGCGAAAATGTTGATTCACAGAAATGAACGGCGAACTTGAAATTGTAATTCAAAATGTATAACAATTCAACTGAATCGGAGTGGAACTTCGTAAACTGAAATTAGTATTTAAAGCAAGTTAACTGCCCCCATTTAAGTCTTTCATTAATAACAGCCTTTAAAGAAGAGCCAAGTTTTGGTACAGAGTATTAAGAAAATGTTTTATTATCATTGTGTTAGACACCTGCTGAACTGTTTTATTATGCAAATTAACAAGAAAGTTATGTTTCCTTTAGAAATTTGAGATGTATAGATTAGAATAGAAATATATTTACGTACCGTATGAAGTGACAATAACATAACATTTTGCAACAAAACTTTGTAAGAATGATAAGGCTAATCAGTTCGTAAAGAGGCTTTGACATGGGGTGAAGAACTGATAAGATGTTCCCAGCCCATCTTTTAAATAATATATCAACTTCATTTAATATTATACAATTTTAGGTGGCCTTCCGCAGAGCCAGACAAGAACCATGCATCATTATCCTCTAAATTATCTACGATACTACAGTAAGCCTTCCTCAAGTTTTAATATATTTCCTAAATTTGTGCTCAGTATACTGTCTGATATTCTATTCTAAAATGTAACACCAAGACATATGAAGAAGCCCTTAACGCTACTTCATTCTTTCTCTAACTTAATTTGTAACGGGTTGGCTTTTCTGCACAATATCTTTGCTAGGTTACTAGGCTACCATAACTGGGGCTATTACTATCTTGAGTTGAAGTTTGACGGGAGAAATTACTGGGTTAATAAGACTTACGATCTTATGTTACAGTGATGTGCGCAATTGCGATTCCGTTTAAAATTTTCTGTTCAATCAGGAATTGTGAGCGACGGTGAATTGTAATGGGCAGAGCGTAAGATTTACTACAAGAAGAACATTAGCTTGTTTCGTCACTTCTCCTCATAAAAAGTTATATTTTGATGCGGAACCCTGAATTCAATGACTTTTTATATGGAGGACTTTCCTTATGAGGAAGCTCACTGTCGCAATGGAGAGGGCTATGCTCGGAATTTCCCTACGAGGTCAGACGGCCGTTGTGGCAGTAAAGTCTTCGAATGGCAACCATGCGACGTACCGGAAAACGTAGTGTTGGTAGGCCACCACAAGATGGACTGATGATCAGGTCAAGATGAGTATGTTGAGGGCAGCATAGGACTGATCGTTATGGCAATCTTTTGGGAGGCCTTTGTCCAGCAGTCGAATATGGAGGACAATGAGCCAGTGTATCATCTGACGGTAAGTGATCGTTGCTTTCTAGAAAATTTCAGAGGAATCACAAGCGATTTGCTGGTTCTTAAGTTGGGTTTCATTAGAATATAGGAACTATCCTATAATAATCTATATATATATATATATATATATATATATATATATATATATATATATATATATATATATAAGAGATTTCCACGTATATAGTAGTATGTGTAAAGACCGTAGGCGTAAAGACTTGAAATTTGGTAGGAACATTCCTTTCGCCGAGTAAAGGTCAGCTAAGAACGTATTTTAGGAAATTCCACCCGTAAGAGTCTTTTTTAAATATGAACAGAACAACGTCTGTCGATATAAATACGTAAGACGACGTGACAGATCGATAATAAATAATAATAAATAAGGAAAAAATTCAGTGTCAGTTTTCTGCTGATCCAAAATCCTTTTGGGGATTTATAAAAGCAAGAACCCCTTCTTGTCATCGAGTAAGCAATTAATTTTGAAAGATGGCAAATTTCTCACGAATGAAGAAAGTGCTTTGCAATTTGCTCAGTTCTTCGAAAGTGTTTACAGTTGCGAAAAGCCACTTTTGGACGCAGGATCGGCGGCATGCTACGGGGCTAGCAGCGCGCGCGTCCACTTAGAAGAGCTTACTGTGGCGGAAGTGAGTGAAGCTCTGGTGCGCCTCAAACCAAAGCGTTCCGCAGGCCCGGATGGCATACCAGAATTCTTGTTTAAGGATTGTAGTAGGGTACTAGCTGAGCCTCTTCAATACATTTTAACACATGCGTGAAATATAGTACATTCCCTGAATTATGGAAAACCACGAGAGTTATTCCAGTCCCGAAGGGTAAAGCGGGACCAGATGTCAGTGGGTATAGACCGGTGGCAGTCCTATCAACGCCGGCAAAAGTGTTCGAGTCAGCTATACATCGCAAGCTGTACGCCCAAGTGTCAGCGCAATTTTGCGACTTCCAACACGGATTTCGTCCAGCCCGAAGCACTGCCACTAATCTTCTAAATCTGATGACATATTTGGTCCCAGCAATGGACTCTGGAATACAGGTAGATGTGGTTTACCTAGATTTCCGAAAAGCATTTGACACTGTTGACAATGACGTATTGCTGAGGAAATTAGCGGATGTAGGTTGCTCGCCAAAAACATTACAGTTCTGGGCTTCTTACATGAGAGATAGAAAGCAGTATGTAGACTTTAATGGATAAGAATCGGAGCCATACTTTACGAGATCTGGAGTAAGTCAAGGCAGTAACCTTGGACCTCTTGAATTTATCATAACGATAAACGATCTGCCGGAGGTTCTAAGGCACAGCAAATGTCTCCTTTTTGCAGATGACGTAAAGTTAATGCTCCAAATAAGAGAAAAATCGGATTGCGACCACCTACAAGACGACATCTCAAAATTGATAGACTGGAGCAGGGAGAATAAATTGAACTTCAATCCTGCTAAGTGTTGTGTCTTAAGTTTTACCCGAGCCAGTAAACCTATATTGTATAACTACAAAATAGGCACGGATACAGTGCAGCGCGTGAAGCAGATACAGGATCTGGGTGTCTTGTTTAGATCGGACTTGATGTTTAGAGAGCATATAATTAAAACCTGCAAAAAGGCCTATAGAAATTTAGGGTTTGTTTTGAGACACTCTAAAGAGTTCACTAATATCACAACCGTCAAGGTACTTTATAATGCACTGGTAAGGAGTCGTCTAGAGTACAACTCGGCGATATGGGGCCCTTATGAGGACAAGTACAGGTTGATGTTAGAGCGTGTCCAAAACAAATTCGTTAGGCACCTATACTTCAAGTTATATGGAGTATACCCATTTTACCCACTTATGTATCCGACACTGTTTGTGCTGGGTATGGTTGGGTATACTGAGTTGAGCGTCCGTAGGGATTTTTTTCTAGCAGCGTATGTGGTGAAGTTGTTGCACGGGAAGGAGCACAACCCGGGAGTTCTGTGCTGCTTGAGTCTTCGTGTGCCGGACCGGTACGTGTGGAGGCGCCTCCATCCGCCACTACTATCCATTCCGATGGCGAGAACAAATGTGTTGGCAAAGTCTCCTTTAACTAGAGCCCTTCGCCATATAAATGAACTCCACAACAAAGTGGACATTTTTGAGTGTACGTGGAGTGATCTCACAAGGGTATTGTTATATGTAGTATGTTATGGTAAATAGTAGTATGTTTAAGTTTTTTCTATTTCTGGTGTGATATATTATTTGTAATGTAATGTAGTTTGATTGTATGATTAGTTTTAGTTTGATTTGATTGTTGTTTGCTGTGTTTGTTATTCTTGTTTGTTTGTAACTGTCGCATTAGGTAATACCTGTAATGATAGTTGCTATGTGTGTGTGAAATAAATAAATAATACGTGACCAAATTTTGATTTGTCAATGTGTGCGGTCGCTAGTGGTTTAATTAGTCAACATACTAAGGAGCCAAGCGTGGGTGACTGTTTACGACTTATCAATCAAAATCGGTTACAGTACCTAAGTAAGAATAGATTTGCTTAAATTTTTCATATTGTTATATCTCCGTTAAAAACGATCTTCTCTCTCGCACGCCTTGTTTGTCTTTACGCTAGTATATTGTCTATGTATGTTTTTTAATGATACCCAAGTTGAATTTAGGTTAAGGCGAAGGGTAAGCAGAAAATACGCAATCAAGGCATTTTTAGACAAGTTTATTAGCGAAATTACACCATTTGGAGCCATGAACACTATTTTATCATATAACACCTACCCTTAAGGCTTATTTGTAGGTGTCTAATGTTTGCTGTTGGTTATAAGTTAACACTCCAGAGCTATTTTGAACTACCACTTTTCATTACAGTTAAGCAAGTTTTTTCTCGGCATGACGCATTTGTTTAGTACTATTCTCAGAAAAGGTATTTATATAGCTTGTACTTTTTTTGTGTAGGTACATTTATTCAGATTAGTAATCAATAATGATAATTGTAAGCATATAAACTGTTTGCGCCTGTTAAAATATTACGATTTCCACGCAAGAAAACGCGGGAAAAAGCCGCGGGTCTCCACGATCAAGGCCTGCGATAGAAGCTATGCAATAGCTTAAAAGAAATATCATAAAATGTTAGTATCGTCACCACAACAACCACTTCACTCAGTTTTATTTTAGTGATACAAATTAATCTGGAAACCCTACAAAAACCGAATGATATTCGAATTTCAACGTTCGAGTATCAGATAAAAAGTTCATGAACTAATTGAGTAGCGTCTAACATTCACATCGCGTGCAGGTGATGCGAAATCCATATTGGCGCCCAACTCAATACTCTTGCAATATACCGTTATCTGTTTAAACAACCTCGTACCATATCATTGTTATATTTCTGTTTGTTTTACTACAAAGTAACAGGATATTTAACTCTTCACAATTGGCTTCTTTTTAACCGACTTCAAAAAAGGAGGAGGTTCTCAATTCGTCGGTATTTTTTTTATGTTTGTTACCTCAGAACTTTTGGCTGGGTGAATCGATTTTGATAATTCTTTTTTTATTTGTGGAGTTGGTGTCAGCCAAGGTAGGTTTTTAACTACATACATAGTTATTATAGGTGAGATGTGCTTGAGTCACACGCGCGACTTGAGGAGGCGAGACGCGAACTAGAATTAGATGGTATAAAAATACGCATTTTTTTTTACTTTTTAGTGCATATTATATGTTTTGATTTAGTATAGTGTTTTCGAAGTCGGTTGTTTTTTGTTATTTTTTTTTACTTGCATCAAAGAGTTGCAATAAACTACTGCATTTAAATATTAGCTGTTTTAGGTACTAGTTCTACCACTGGATGGAGATAAACGAGATAGATATCGAGTAGAATTAGTAACGATATAGCGAGATATAAGTTAGGTTGGGTTGCACAATTATTTTTAGCAATAACAAACATGTTAAAGTACCGCTTAGGCAAACAATTAGTTGCACCATTTAATAATAATTTTTAGATGACGTCATAACTTTAACTGTTGACCGTAATATTCGCTGGTTACAGCTGTTGTTAATGTTAAATAGCTAAAGAGCGACCTGTCGAAAGTTTCAAAGGAATATTCGATATTAACATGATATTTTACTTTTTAACTTTAGCTATGGCAAGGAATACGATGTTGCAACACATTCCGCTGCTAAATATCATGTTAAAGTGTTAAAGTCAGCGATACTGTTAACGTTAAATTTGACTTTAAACTTAACATAACAGCGAGTATGATGCAACCCAGCTTTAGGCTGAGATCTATAGAGAGTAGTTAGACTTTACTCAGACTTTAGTTACGTAAAACTTAGCTGAGTGTGATAAAACGCGCAGTGGACTTTTGCATTGGGTTGTCTTAGCTTTAGCTCTGTATAATTTCAGCTGTCAAATGACCATAAAAAATAAATAAAAGATAATGCTAAGCTTACACTCAGATAAGTTTTACGTAAATAAAGTCAAAGCGCTCTAAAGATCTCTGTCTTAGTGTAGTTCCGTTTTATTTATATATAGTAATATCTAATATATAAAATTCTCATGTCGCGGTGTTTGTAGTTAAACTCCTTCGAAACGGCTTGACCGATTCTCATGAAATTTTGAGTGCATATTGGGTAGGTCTGAGAATCGGACAACATCTATTTTTCATTCCCCTAAATGTTAAGGGTGGTCCACGCCAATTTTTTTTTTAAATTTGTTTGACATTATTTTTAAATTTGTTTGATTATGTGTCAGCATTAAAAAATACATACAAATTTTCACCCATCTACGATTAACAGTTACTTTTGTATCGCGATTTTAATATCGGCAATACAACGTTTGCTGGGTCAGCTAGTCTTAATATATATATTTCTTTTGTGCGTCTGTTGTAACTGATAACTGACTCCTCCTAAATGGTTGGACCGATTTTGATGATTTTTTTTGTGTTCCTGAGAATTTGAGATTAGTGTGTGTCTTTAAGTGGATTCGAGAATGGTTTAGATTCACAATCGAATTACCTCCCAAACGTATAGACCGATATTGATGATTTTTTTTGTGTGTTCCAATGAATTTGAGATTGGTTTAGATTCTCAATTCCGTCCATATAATATAATTCTCCTGCTCAGGTGTATGTTAGTGAACTCCTCCTTACGGCTGGACCGATTATTCAAATTTAAGACGTGTATACAGGACAACGTCTGTCGGGTCCACTAATTTATTTATAGTTTTGTAGCTGGGCACGTGCTTGGAGCGACGGACAATCACTCGCATTGAATTGCATCTCTAACGAAGATTTTTCTGTATTTTTTTTTATGAAAATATAGAGACGAGCAGGAAGTACCGTTGATAGTAATTGATACGCCCTACCCATTACAATGCAGTGCCGCTCAAGATTCTTGAAAAGCCCAAAAATTCTGAGCGTCACTACAATTATTGAGCTCGTCTCCTTGAGACATAAGATGTTATGTCTCATTTGCCCTGTAATTTCACTAGCTACGACGCCCTTCAGACCGAATCACAGTAATGTTTACACATTTCTGCTTCACGGCAGAAATAGGCGCCGTTGTGGTACCCTTAATCTAGCTAGAGGCTGGGAGGCTCCTTTGCACAGGAAGCCAGCTGGCTTCCAGCCCACTGGTAAGGTGGAAGATACAGCAAGATAGAAAACGGCAGCGAACCCTTATGTTAATGTAACAGATCTTGATTGACAAGTCGTAAGCAGTCAGCCACGTATTAGCTCCTTAGCATTTGATTTATAATGAATACTAAGTCACCTAACGCACACATTGACAAAGATAATCGGGCTTTTAGGTGGTCTATACGCTAATATATTGACTTGATTGCTTGCTCACTGAACGAGTGTAAAATTGGAGTAGTTGTTGTATGTTCTAGTAATAGTTATTAGCATAGTAATAATCTAGTATAGTAGGTATAGATTGTTAGTAGTAGCTCTAAGATTTGTTTATATTAATTTATATACTTAAATTTAAGTCAAGCCTCTATCGCAATGGGTCACTCTGTAAGGCTGTTGGTTAAATAAATAAATAAATATTAGTTAAGCAACAAACGATTAAGTTGCTTAATGTGTTAAGTTAATGCTTAAGTTATGAATTCTGAATGGGTTTGGATTTAATGGGGTGGAATTCACCATTCTAAAAGGTGGCGAGATGGACACTACCGGCCTTACAAATAACATTGGCATAAAGTTGTAACTAAGCATAAACCAAGAATATGTAAAATGTTTACAAATAAACATTTTGCTTACGAATGGTTCGTTCGGACGTATAACGTTTCCCGCGTCTATTTGCAAGGCAGCTTGTCATTCGGAAAACTTCAGAATTATCATTGTATTGACAGCTTTGTCTACGATATTGTAAACAATTTGCATTTTCATTGTTTATCATCAGTTATAACTTTATACCAAGTTTATTTGTAAGGCCGTAGATGTTTCGTTTTTAATATCAAAGTGTTATTCAAAAAAGGATTTATGTTAAATTTTTGAACGTTATTAACTGCCAGTCATTCATGCTATGAAAATGTATGCCTTAGATCTGAGACGAACGGTTGCAAGAAACTCAGAGGGCTTGTTCTTTTTTTTTATTAAATAGCTTGACGTTGTTCTTTCCATTCGTAATCTGTGGTATCATTATGAAAATCCTTTACCACATTAACGTCTTTTATCAATTCTTTTGCATCTTGTAACAAAACACTTACTAACTCAACTACTAATATACTATTAATATATTTATTTATCTAAATTATTATCTACAAGAAATCTTTTGCAGCACAAAGATGGTATTCATAACGGCTATATTACCCCAGTACAATATACCTTGGGGCATAGGACATAATACGATGAAACTACTAATTGCGCCCTATCTATGTCAATCATTTTTATTTCAACTGGATCACTTGAGTCGCTTCAAAGTATGTTTTCTACCGCATTTATCACGAGCAGTGTTCCGAAGAGCTGTTTCACATGATTCCTGCCTTCAAATTCCACCTTCGCACGACACCCCACAAATTAGGATATCATCCCCACCATCTGGATGTGTGACGGTCCTCAACAGTGCAGTTTTCAAGGAGCCTTCTTGCACGTACTACAAAGCTGTAGAATGAGCTTCCTTGTGCGGTGTTTCCGGGACGATACGACATGGGTACCCTCAAAAAAAGCGCGTACACCTTCCTTAAAGGCCGGCAACGCTCCTGTGATTCCTCTGGTGCAGCAAGAGAATGTGGGCGGCGGTGATCACTTAACACCAGGTGACCAGTATGCTCGTTTGTCCTTCTTTTCCATAAAAAAAAAAGTTACAGATGGACTGAATGAACCTTTAGAAAACTTAAAAACTAACTACTTCCCACTTAAACTCACAATTTTATATAAACACCTTAAATTTTTATATCTCGAAAAATCTTGTCCGAAAATAAACGTTTCCGTCATTCAAAATAATCATTTCCAATCCTCGAAGTAAAATTAAATTCGGAATGTCGCATCATAAATGCGACCATTATGAACAGCGATGACCGGAGTAAAAAAGTGAAAAATAAATCCACAATTCAACATAACAATGCCTTTAACAGACCACAAATTGAATATTATACGGTGTAACGACGCCATGTTAAAGACTTGTTATCGGAAAGTAATCATTTTAGTCACGTCAATGGCACTGCGATGGCAGCCGTGCGAATAGCGGACCGTGCACTCGGAATGCGAACTGGTAAGTCTTCGTGGGTGTACCGCGAAATAAAAAGTGAGGCGTGTGACGGAACCGATTATAATGACGTGCATTTGTGAATAACTAAGTTGGAGTTTTGTTTTGAATAAATGTGGCAACATTTATTAAATTTACAGAATTATACAGCGTGTTGCTATAATGGCAACATTAACGGCCGTTCCCAATATACTATTTACAGATAGAGATAAATTACTACCTTCTACTGTCAATAATTAGCTGTTATTAATCTGAAGCTGTCCCAATATATCCGATAAGTCATTCTTATCGCCTTATATTGGGAAGCGTGAATTGCAAATTCCATACAAACTTCTCTCGCTGGCCATACGTCATCCCATTGACAGACAGCGTGTACGGATAAGTTGAGTTACCGTCGATAAGTTTATTAGGATAGAAAAGTCAACGAACGTTATGATTTTTATCTCATTAGGCCATAACCGGACATAGACTGAATATTGGGAACGGCCGTAAATGAACACACAGGTTCTAACCTTAATCATATAAAAATAATATTAAAATTTAAAGAATATGTTGTGTATTACAACTAGCGCTGGTTATTCGATATAAATATTTATTTAAATGGACTGTATTTGATTATTTTATAATTGAGGAATTAATGAGTCCTCTTAGATCCTTACCTCAATGTGCAAAATCGGGCCAAAGTTAAAATAGTGACCTAACCTTACATTTCCTCGCCTATTTCTGCCTCGGACCCAGCAACTTAACCGACCTTCCAGCTCGATGCACGGCACTTGTAGCTCAGTACAAGTTCGTCATGAACATTAAAAGGAGACTTATGAATTGATGCCGTAACGTAAGACGCAACAATAGAACAAAGGGGTTTTCAGAGGGCCGGGTGGCAGCACCTCTTCTTAGCAATGGTCAGACGCGGACTCTCGACTCGTGTGTGTGTTAGGTGGGCGTTGACAGCTGTCACTTCGACAAGATGAGGGTAGTTAGAAAATATAACCTTAGCGGTCACTCCTATCCACCACCGTCATTTGCACATTGATCGAACAGTATATAATTGAAATTTTGAAATTTTCAAACAAAAAAATTATATATTTTGGAAACAAAATTTTATCACCCTAACATGGTCGCATAAAACGGCACGAAGTAGGTGTCAGTGTCTACGCAAGCGCGCGGCTACCAGATTTCTTACAGGTTGTTCAAAAATGATATATTGGAAAATTGATTTATTTAGGAGAATTATGTATGTGATTTATTTTTGAATATTTTTATATGTTTACGGTTAACTAGTTCTGTCTATATGCCTATGTATGAAGCATTCACATCGGCTGGTACATTACTATCAGAGTTTAAAAGTCGAAAATTCTTTTAAAAAACTCTTAATCATGGACATCTGGTTTGATATAGTATCACGCCACCCCTTAAAGTCTCTAAATGACTTAAAGAATAAGTCTCTAAATTTATCTTTGTCCCCGTAAAGCTCGTAATATACTGATTTCATTTGGAAAGGGAAATAAGATATCACAAATGATTCATATTCTGAGTATTATATGATTTTACCACGCTTTAGAAGTGAAAATTATAAGATCACTATCTGATAAGTTTATTGATAATACAACTGCTCTACAAATTTTCATAATATTTGCCATTAGTACCTACTTAACAAATTATAAACTACTTGCAAACTAAGCTTCGTACGGTTGTAATTATGTGAAAATGTGATATTTTTTGGGTTTTCAGTACATATTATGTACAAATTTTGTTTTGAAGTGACGAAAGAGATACGTACTTATAGCTGTCTAGGGTAGAAGCATTCAGCGTTAAATGTCTGTATTTAATTAATTAATATCTTCTAAAGTAATTAGAATGCTATCTATATATTATATAAAGAAAAAAGAAGGATTTGTAGATTTTATTTTTCAGCAAACCTCGCAATAGGTACAGATCCCCATAATATATCTTTAGGAGGGTCTTCATGAGAAAAACCTTGGGTTTCAAGATGGTCGGGAATAAAAGCTTCAAACATTTCCCATAGAGTTACATTGAAAATGAGGTTTAATTGAACGTACCTTCCTTTTTCATCTAAGTTTGAAGCATTCTTTTAAGTTTAAACTACCATTGCATAATATGCTTAACCAGGCATACATAAATGGGTTGGAGACACGTGAGGGACTAGTATTTTATAATCTGCATTTCCGAGAAATATTTGATTGGATTAGGATTAATGATGAATAGGCGATATAAATTAAAGTCCGTTGCGTTGTTCAGGAGAAGTTATATAACTGCGGTGCCTTTTTCTGCCGTGAAATAGTAATGTGCAATAATACCAGTGGGCGGATACTTTGCACCGGACGCCAGCTAGATTTTGGGTACCACAACGGCGCCTTTTTCTGTCGTGAAGCAGTAATGTGGAAGCATTACTGTGTTTCAGTCTAAAGGGCTCCGAAGCTAGTGAAATTACTGGGCAAATGAGACTTTACGTCTTATGTCTCAAGGTGAGGCGCACAGTTGTAGTGCCTCTCAGAATGTTTGGGTTTTTCAATAATCCTTAGCGGCGCTGCATTGTAATGGGCGGGGCGTATCAATTACCATCAGCTGAACGTCCAGCTCGTCTCATACTTTATTTTCATAAAAAAAATATTATTGAGTTTCGATTTGAAAGGAACCATAGCCAATGAAATTACTGGGTTATTCGGACTCTATCTTCTGGCTCAATGTTTTTTTTTTGTTGGCATTTATTTTCTCAAAATTGATTCCTTTATAATTCTTTTTGATGTCATTTCTAATAACTTCTAGATACTACTACCGCTTCGGAAACAAATGGCGCTCTGAGAGAGAAGAAGCGGCGCAAGAAACTCTCCCAGCATTATTTTTTTATGCGCTCTTTTCAATAAAAATATACAATATAGTACAATCATTTCTATCACTATAAAATAATCACAATCTAGTCCCAGGCTGTACGATCATTTAGATATTCAGCATTGGATTAATAGGATTTACGACAGAGCCATTTTTTATAAAACATTTAAATTTATTTATAGATAAGGCCTGAACAGTGGCTGGGACTTTATTATAGAAGTGTATACATTTACCCTTAAAGCTATAATGTTCAGTTCTTAGTTCAGTTATTAAGTTCAATCAAGAAACCTGAGCGGCACTGTTGTCAATCAGGTGGACGTTTGTTCACTAAAAACGTTGGTAGATAAACTGACAGACCACGGAAAGCGACGTTGTTATACGGCCGTTTTCAATAACCTATCTACCCTTAGTTTAACTTACGGATACAATGCTGTCACCGTTTAATTACAATATCTTATCTATCCATAGTTATGTCCAATACAGTTGTGTCCAATGCTATCTGTCAATAGGTTATTGAAAAATAGGTAAGCGTAAAAGGATAGATCTACGTCTAGTAAGTTAAGTAAAGATAGATAGGTTATTGAAAACGGCCGTTAAACTATAAAGATAAGCATGAAAAGCAGACAAAATACGAGTTTAATTCGCGTAGTATGAGTGTCGCGTTGTGATGTAATAACAAAAACAGAAACCTTAAGTTAAACGATACATTATAATACTTTACGAAACGTGATTCAATAGAACAATGACAACCGATGCGAGGAAATACATTACTCTCAATATATTATTGCAGCTAATAGCACGTTTGCTTAACACTTCAATGTACTTGTAATATAAAATTGACTCACAATTTCCACATTTTTTTATGAGACATTACTACGAGGCATTTTAATAATTCTAGAACATTAGAAAGTATCTTTTGAATTGTTATTTAACTGAGGTTTATTTTCCAGATGGCGAGAAGATTTTAAGCAAAAAATATATTGAGTAATGATCGAAATTTTTGAAGTGAAATTTCTGTAGAATCAGAAAAAGCGAGACGATAGAAAAAGGTATAGGATTCATTCGGCGAGAGAATGAGATAGGTATCAATAATGTGCGTCCTGGTGGAATGACGCTGGTGGCTTGGGCACGGGGAAGGGCGCTGGCGTGGGACGCTACTTGCGTCGACACTCTGGCTCCTTCTCATGTCCAAGTTACGTCAGTTGGTGCTGGGGCTGCTGCTTCGAATGCCGAAGACAGCAAGCGTCGCAAATATGTTGGTCTCAGTGAATCATACATCTTTGTGCCGTTTGGTGTCGAGACATCTGGGCCCGTGGGGCCCAGATGCGCGGAGAATGTTCAAAATACTATCTTCGCGCCTCAATAAGGCTACTGGAAACCCAAGCGCTGGCAGCTACTTCGGTCAACGGATCAGCCTAGCTATCCAACGCGGTAATGCTGCCAGTATTCTTGGTACACTTCCACGTAATGATAGTTTTAATTTTATGTAGTCATAGTATTGTAAATATAGTTATAAGATTTGTTTTGTTTGAATGGATAATTATGTTAAATTAATTTTTAATTGTTGTATCATTAATTTCAACTACTGTTTTTAACACAAATAAAATTTGAAAAACAAAATATTATGAACGATGCGGGATTCGAACCCACGAGCTCCGGCGTTCCGAGCCGGTGCTCTAACCAACTGAGCTAACCGTTCGAGTACCGCCTCGTTATAAAATTCTGTTTACTTTGTTCAACTCTCAAGTTGTGGCTTCATGCTGCTTTTAAGTCAGTTTAGCCGGGAGGTGGCTAAGGCGCCGGATTTAAGCTCTGAGAGGGAGAGTAGGTACGAACCCTAAACCTGGCAAAGTTTTGATTATTATATTATATTTTTATTTAATGAATATTTAAATCATAATATATACATTTGTTTTGTTTTCTATGCTGATATTAATATGTTTTTTGTGTAAAAACGTTTCAATTGCATCGTGGTTTTATAAAACCACTCAGTTGCTTTTTTCCCAAAAATATCTTTATGATCGTAACTTTTTTCGAAACACACAAAAGAACTCTTAGAATTTAGCGCAGCGGAAGGAATCCCAAAGTAATTTTTTAATAGTCTACCTTCATCTCTCAAAAAGATTAGGTCACTAAAAACATTTAAACGTGAGCTATCAGACTATATTGTTTCAAAGTTTTTATAAAACACATGTCTGAACTTGTTTGTTATGTGACAGTGCCCTGTAAAAGTGTGTAATCTTAAATTTTGTGAAGAAGAATAAGTACTATAATGTGTAATATGTATGAACTGAACATCTAAAGAACGGCGGATAAATTATTACATCATATTTTTATGTTATTATGTAAGTGACAATATTATGTTTTTAATGAGAAATAAATATCTTTAAACGTAAGTAAAAACATAGCGGTGGTGATAATAAAACGGATATTACCGGGATTGAACTGAGTTTGTTTAAAATAATATATTTGTTGCAGAACACAGCTGTCGATCTAACCATCGTTTAACTAGACGGTTGAAAGCCATTTCCATTTCGCTAAAGTGAATATTGTTGAATTGTAACGTCCGGTCAGGATTGATACAATTTCAAATCCTTTTCAAAATTGCGTCTTTTAATAAATTTGACGTCGACAAATGAATATATTTGATGTTGTTAGATCATCTTTAAATACCACGCATGTTTTCTTAGTACCTATAGCATAAAATAGCTTCATTTGTTCATGGATCAGAATAACATAAAATTTCCTGTAACTTCGGTGTGCGGCTCTGATAATCTGGAAAATAATCTTGAAAAGGATCTCTGAAAATGGTTAGTCTTATCCTAAAACAATAAAAAAAGAAGTAAATACCTTCAAAAGTAAAGTACTTTTCTAGTATAAATACTTTTCAGGTCTATTTTAAACAATACAGCGGTTTTTTATTTGAAAAGTTTCACACACAAACATTTATCTTTTACAGCCTCGCTTGGTTTTATTGCTCTGAATGATATACGTGTATGATAAACAAAATTTAGTATCAATGTTTTAACAAGAATCGTTATTATCGGTTACTAATAAAACTCTTATTTTTATTACATTGGGTAAGCACTTGGATGAGCGAACTCTGGTCAGCGTATGTAAAGGATTAATGGGTTTACCGATTGGATTCAAATTCAAATATTTTTATTCCAAATAGGATGTGACATCACTTATTGAAAGTCAAAAAAAACTACCACCCATTACAAAACGAATGCCTCAGACCTGAAAAGATCGGGCGCAATAAACTCAGCGGGCTTTTTTTGTAAAGTTAAATTGTACAATTATTAAACTTTTGATTATTAATTGCCTGAGGGCGGTTGCTCCATTCCCAATCTGTGGTATCATTAAGAAAGTCATTTATGTTAAAGTAATTTTTACCACACAAACTTTTTTAACAATTCTTTTGTGCACAATGTAACAACAAGTAACAATTTTTTTGTAATATGTACATTTTCTGGGATCCTGTTGTAAAAGCATATACATCGCCCCACAAAAGACTTACTAACTCGACTAAGCCAGTAGAGTAGTAGGCATTATAAGCTTATGTCTGGTGTTAAAATTATGAATAATGTTAAAGTAACGACAGTTTCTAGCAAATTCACTTATGTACCTATGAACATACATCACATTATCAAGTAACACACGAATGGCTTTCCACCATAAACAAAATATAACACTATGTATTTTTCAAATACTATTGCAAAAGGAACAATTTTTAATTTGTGTGGCAGACATTGTCTAATTTTCAGCTGTGTAAGTATTGTGTTTTATGAGATACTGCCTGCTGATCTCATAATGCACTCCCTTGGGAACTATTTATATTATCGGGATAAAACGTAGCCTATATCCTTTTCTGTACCCCTGAGGACGTGTGCGTAAAATGTCATAATAATAGATTGAGTGAGGAGAAACAAAAAATAGCAAACCCACAAAAAACTTACTCATATATTATATATTTATTATATTAGTAAGATTTGGATACTAAATAAAGGTGCCTACACTTTTGGAAAGAATGGTGAAAGATAACAAAATAAACAGACAATCTACGAAAAATTTTCATGGAATGATCAGTTCTATTCCATAATTTTTCGCACTTTTTCTTAATTTCGCCTCAAAAGAAAGTCAATTTTCTAATATGCAAATATTGGGGTTGAGCAGGCTATCAACTGTAAAGTAGATCCTGTAGAATGTATGAAGCCACAACCTGAGAGTTGAACAAAGCATAAAAAAATTTATGACGATACGTCACTCGAACGGTTAGCTCAGTTGGCAGAGCACTCACATGGAATGCGAGAGGTCGTGGGTTCGAGTCCCGCATCATTTATAAAATTTTGTTTTCAAATTTTATTTGTGTATTAAGCCCAGAAGTGAGGGTTATCACTTTAAAACATAACAAATTGTTTAGGTGGTAAGAACAGCCAATCTACGAAAAATCTTCATGGAATGGTCAGTTCTAATATCTTTATTATTTTTTTCGGTTTTCAAGGAACTTTCTTCCACGTACCACAAAGCTGTGAAATGAGATCCTAATTACCTAAGTCCGCAACGTTGAATTTCTGGGAGGAGTTAGCGGATACACAGACAGACACCAGAAAGCAACCTTATACTTGAATGATGATGTGCTGGTAACATTTAAACAGGAAATATTTCATAATAATGACGTCATATTAATGAAGTGTGGCAGTCTGCCCAAGTCAATTATTGCTTAAAAGCCTCTTAAAATATTGCGTAATGGAGTAGCTCCTTAAACGGTAATGTAATACATATAGACACTTTTGTGAGATAGTATAAAGTTTTTAGATATAAAACGAAAAAAGCTCTTGAAAAATCTTATTAAAATGTATAAAACTATTTAAATGACACGAGGGCATGAATAGATATGAATTATCCTAAAAACTGAATGTTCTTTTACTAATAGTGAATGTTTATGCAAAATGTTCAACTTAATTATGAGTAGAGTTACTTAGCTATACTAAATACATATTTGTTTGTTATTTCATTTGTTATGCTCAATTAAAATGGCTTCAAAACTGTGGAGAAACTGAAGGGCTGGCTATTCTCCTCAGTCTTCTGTATACGCCTACGGTATCCGCCTTTTCGGAATCCGGCTTCGAGAGGCTGGAAGTCGTCAAACCTGATGAGATGCACGAGACGATTTGTCATCATATAATAGAAAGTTATACAGCACACTCAGAAAAGATTACAATAACGCTTTTCGTATATTAAAGAAAAAACCTCCCTACTGTAGCGCCTCTGGCATGTTTGCCGAGACAACTGTTGCTGTCTTTTTGTGATCTCCACATCGACACGTTTTGGAGTCGCCTGCGTCCAGAATAGTATCCTTCGAATCATCGGGTATTGCCCGGATAATCATTTCTTTAGGCATTGGTGTTCTGTATACCACAGTGAGAACCAAAAATTTGTGTGTAATTTTACTTAATCTTATTATTCTAATTAAACACTTTTATTATATATTTTATATCTTATGCTTTATTTTTTACATATTTGAATTTTATTTGTAATCGTATTTTGTAATAGGGACTTGCTCTAAAATAAATGATTTTATTAATATTATTATTATTTGCAGGTTAATGAAATGTAAACGCCATTTCTAAAAATTGAACATTAAAATTTACTAAGTCATCTGTTATTATTATTATCTTAATCGACGCGTCCGTCTATAGTAATTCTATGTTTTGTTCAAAATCTCTCATAACAAAAGGTTACTTTAGACTGAGTTCTCTTTGCAGATTTGACTCCATTTCTGAAATTTGTACATTAAAAAGTATTATCATAATCGACGTATCTGTCTATACCAGTTAAATGTTTCATTTATAATCTCTCATCACAAAAGGTTACTTAAGATTGAGTTCTCTTTGAAGATTTAATTCCGTTTCTGAAATTTGTACATAAATATTTAATAAGTGATTTGTACTTGTATAATATACTAAGTCATTTAGTATTATCATAATCGACGCGTCTGTCTATAGAAGCTGTATGTTTTACTCAAAATCTCTCATCAGGTTACTCAAGACTGAGTTGTCTTTGCAAATTTGACTCCATTTCTGAAATATGTACATTAAAATTTACTAAGTCATCAGTTATTATTATCTTACTCGACGCTTCTGTGATTTTTTACAGAATTCTATGTCTTCTTCAAAATCTTTCTTAACAAAAGGTTACTTAAGATTGAATTCTCTTTGCAGATTTGTTTCCATTTCTGAAATTAATTGTACATTATAATTTACTAAGTCATTAGTTACTATTATCATAATCGAGGCGTCTGTATATAGTAATTCTGTTTTGTTCAAAATCTCTCATAACAAAAGGTGACATAAGATTGAGTTCTCTTTGCAGATTTAATTCCGTTTCTGAAATTTGTACATTAATATTTAATAAGTGATTTGTACTTGTATAATATACTAAGTCATTTGCTATAATCATAATGGATGCGTCTTTCTATGGCCTTTGTTTTATTCAAAATCCCTCATCAGGTTACTTAAGACTTGAGTTCTCTTGATTTGTTTCCATTTCTGAAATTAATTGTACATTAAAATTTACTAAGTCATTAGTTAGTATTATCATAATCGTACCAACTGCTGGGAATAAAGTCTTGGATTCAGCCTTTAGCGTTCACTCTTCATTAAAAATAGCAAGAGATATTTATAACCTAATCACTTCAGTGCACATTAGCGGAGTTAAAATGGATTTCTTAGTTGTATTTAGGTCAGGTGTATCATGCCAATTAAACGATATATTAGATAACTATAATATGAGAAGTAGGGCTAATGTAAAATGGCATGTAGATTACCTGAATATTGATTGAAACGTAGCTTTGTAACATAGTTTGGCATGCGGTTAATATTTGTTGTGAATTTTTAATACAAAACCGGACAGAACCAAATTTACCATACCATTACCAATTTAGAACCAAGAGAGGAATATTTGATTGATCTATCATAGTATAGTCAGACTATAATATGTACCCACGTCTCTTATTTCTCACTTCGTTTAGTAACTATTTTGCAAGTAACTTATAAGTATACTAATGGACCCAACAGACGTTGTCCTGTACACACGTTTTAAATTTTAGAAAAATCGGTCCAGCCGTTGAGAGGAGTTCACTAACATACACTTGAGCAGGAGAATTATATTATATGGGCGGAATTGAGAATCTAAACCAATCTCAAATTCACTGAAACAAACAAAAAAGTCATCAAAATCAGTCCAGCCGTTTAGGAGGTAGTTTAATTGTGAATCTAAACCATTTTCGAATCCACCTGAAGACACACACCAATCTCAAATTCACTGGAACACACAAAAATATCATCAAAATCGTTCCAGCCGTTTAGGAGGTAGTTCAATTGTGAATCTAAACCATTCTCGAATCCACCTGAATACACACAGAAAGTTTCATTAGAATCGGTCTAGCCGTCTAGGAGGAGTTCAGTGACATACACACGCACACAAGAATTATATATATAAAGATATAAGAAAATTCTGCGATTTAAATATTTTTATAAACCATAGACTACAAATATACTTGCGTATAGACAGACAAAGCATGTGAATGAGGAGAAAATCTCTAACGGATATACAGCAAGATAGAACAGGTAAGAGAATCACATGTTTTACCAGTGTGAGGCTCCTTTGCACCGGATGCCAGGTAGATTATGGGTACCACATATGGGTATGGCGCCTATTTCTGCCGAGAAGCAGTAATGTGTAAGCATTACTGTGTTTCGGTCTGAAGGGAAATTACTGGGGAAATTAGACTTGACATCTTATGTCTCAAGGTCACGAGCGCAGTTGTAGTGCCTCTCAGAATTTCTGGGTTTTTCAATAATCCTGAGTGGCACTGCATTGTGATTGGCAGGGCGTATCAATTACAATCAGCTGAACGTCCCGCTCATCTCGTCCATGATTTTCATAAAACTTTCACTTGGCATTAGCTGTTTAGGCTAGGTTGTTGCTAGCTGTTATAGTTAAGATTTTAGTCAAATTTAACGTTAAAAGTAACGTTGACATAGACTGCGGTATACATTCCTTGACATAGTTAGCGTTAAAGTTAAAAACTGAAATATCATTGGTCACTGGTCACTACTCATCACTGGTCACTATTTAGCTTTTAAACATTAACAATAGCTTAAGCCGGCGAATATTGGACGGTTACGGTTTAAAGTTAAAGTTATGACGTCATCTATAAATTATCAAACGGTGCAACACATTTTTACCTTAACCCGTACTTTAACATGTTTGCTATTGCTATAGTTAATTGGTGCAACCTAGCCTTAGTAATTAAAATATTAAACCATTAAGCTAATAATTGTTCACTCAAAATCGGGCTGTCAGGTCGTCTATACGCTACTATATTAAGTCTATGGTATAGACAGATATCTATCTGTCTATAATCATCTGATTAGAATAAAAAGTGTTTGTGTACTTATGTATGCACAAAAGAAGTTAAACGTCTTTGGACTAACGAAGCAAAAATCCCTAAAATCATTCATTCCTGGTGCTATTCTACGTTTTTAGAAAGAACAATTTTGTAAAAATCTTGCAAAGATGGCTTTGACAATTAATTATTTAATAATGAATGCGGCTTGAAACCTTTGCCTGTCCTAATAACGGACGAAGAAACCAAAAAAAAAAATGACGAATGACGCAAACGTCAGAAAATTTTAGGAATTAACTTCAACCAATTTTGTGTTACAGTGATGCGCGCGCATCTTAAAATTTCACTCTCATA
Source organism: Leptidea sinapis (assembly GCF_905404315.1). Classification (NCBI taxonomy): domain Eukaryota; kingdom Metazoa; phylum Arthropoda; class Insecta; order Lepidoptera; family Pieridae; genus Leptidea; species Leptidea sinapis. The sequence goes on from NC_066299.1 coordinate 3,266,746, forward strand.
ATTGTTTCATAACGCGCCTAAAGAAGTATAACTTTAAAAATATATACTGCAACAATGAAAATGAAATGAAATTCTAGAAAAACAATATTGCTAGTTACATATCAGCTAAATAAAACTCTTTACTGTAGAGTACTTTGCAGATATAAATCCTGGAACAGTTTAACAAATTCAAGGCATGAAGAAGGTTTGGATATTTTTGCTAAAAGTGATAAAAAAATATGCTTAAACGTAACCAAATATTATATAATTGGTTTTGGAGACTTAAAAAATACTCATAAACTTTTTTGGCAAACACAAACTCAACCACACTTATAAGAAAAGTTAAACTTAAATTTCTTCCAGATATAAATGGAATAATATAAACATTATAATATTTTCATTCTTAAAAGTTTTGTGTACGAGATTCTACTTAAAATATACAATACACAAATTGTTTATCATATTATTAAGATGTTATTTTGTTATTTTCACCAGTGGGAAGCTCCTTTGCATAGGACGCCAGCTAGATTATACAACTGCGCAACGGTGCCTATTTCTGTCGTGAAACAGTAATATGTAAACATTACTATGTTTCAGTCTGAAGGGCGCCGTAGCTAGTGAAATTACTGGGCAAATGAGACTTAACATCTAACGTCTGAAGATGACGAGCGCGGTTTTTCAAGAATCCTGAGCGGCACTGCATTGTAATGGGCAGGACGTTTCAATTATCAACAGCTGAACGTCCTATTCATCTTGTTCCTTATTTTCAAATTCAAATATTTTTATTCAAAATAGGATGTGACATCACTTATTGAAAGTCAAAAAACTACCACCCATTCCAAAATGAATGCCTCAGACCTGAGAAGAATGGGCGCAACAAACTCAGCGGGCTTTTTTTTCATCGAATGTTTACAAAGTAATATTGTACAATTAAACTTATTATTTAATAGCCTGAGGGCGGTCACTCCATTCCCAATCTGTGGTATCATTAAGAAAGTCATTTATGTTATAGTAACCTTTACCACTCAAACCAATAACACCTTTGTTATAGCGTTTTTGAAAATAGCTTTAAATTTTATTCATGCTTCAACATTAAGAATGTCAAAGCTATGATGTCTGTCTCTATTCACAGCGGAATCTAATGGATTTTTATAAATTTTGTTAATATTTGACGTATTCTGAATATAAGACTATATTTTATTTTGAAAACTTCTCAAGAGAGCGCTATATAAACGAATTCCACGTGAATGAAATCGCGGGAATTACTTTTATCTGCAGATATAAATAAAAATAAAATATAAGTAGGTATGTAATATTAAAATAGCAGCAGCTTTACAATTTATATCAGACAATTTTTTATTAGTGCTGTCAGTCTAAAAAAACCTTATTTGTCGTATCTTCGCTCTTCGACAACACTTCCCTTAAAGCCTCGCTTAGTATCGGAATAGTGGGTCTCGAAATCTCGAGCGATTGCCAGTTCTGTGGCCATCTGGAGGGCAAAGCCAATATGGCTTCAAAGAAACTGGGTGTCATTAATAGAGCACGGCAATACTTCAAGCCGGCCCACATTCTAGCGCTCTACAAAGCACAGGTCCGGCCACACGTGGAGTATTGCTGTCATCTCTGGTCTGGCGCATCCTAGTATCAGCTCGATCCATTTGACCGCCTGCAACGTAGAGCAGCTCAAATTGTCGGGGACCCAGTGCTCTGTGAACGTCTGGATCACTTGGCGTTACGTAGAGATGTCGCTTCATTGTGTGTCTTCTACCGCATTTATCACGGGGAGTGTTCCGAAGAGCTGTTTAACCTGATTCCTGCCGCCGAATTCCACCTTCGCACGACACGCCACAAGTTAGGATACCATCCCCACCATCCATATGTGTGGCGGTCTTCCACAGTGCGGTTTTCAAGGAGCTTTCTTCCACGTACCACAAAGCTGTGGAATGATCTTCCTTGTGCGGTGTTTCCAGGACGATACGACATGGGTACCTTCAAAAAAAGCGCGTACACCTTAAAGGCCGGCAACGCTCCTGTGATTCCTCTGGTGTTGCAAGAGATTGTGGGCGGCGGTGATCAATTAACAACAGGTGATCCGTACGCCCGTTTGTCGCCCTATTCCATAAAAAAAAGTCTAATTGACCTATTTTGGCGCGTATAGAGCGTGCCACTTATAATCATCATCTGCCAACACCACCATCTGCTAGTTAAGTCTTCAGTAACCAAAGCTCACGCAAAAGTTAATTATACATTTATCAATGAAACAATATTAAAATTACATTATATGAAAAATCTAAAAGTTTAGTTTAAATCAAAAGAACAACAAAGTATTGATGTGGTTTTGGTGGATTTGGTATTATAAAGAAATGATTATTTTAATTTTCAGCTTGATATTGATAATAAAGTTAATATTAAATATTGATAATTGTTTTCAAGTGAGACCCGTAAGTACAACGTAAATTAACAATACAATTTTTTTTTTTTAAGTAGGCGTTACTTTGCGTAAATATATACAAATGATTTAAGTTTTCTTTAGTGTTAATCCCCCAATATTTGTTTTTAAACAATTCGACACGTGTTTCGCCTCTACACGAGGCATCCTCAGGACGTGTTGTCTCGCCAAAGTCTGGTCACACGTGTCGAATTGTGTAAAAACAAATGATGGCGGAATTATCACGAAAGAAAACTTAAATCATTTGTATAATACAAGAAATTAATATTTTATTTTAAAAGATTTGTCTATTTACGTGTAGAATAACATTTGAAATAGTGTTTGAATTATATTTGTCACATAATATAAAAATATTTTTATAAGCCGTTTTCACAAATATATAAGACAAAACAATTAACTAATAGTTAGTTAACCAGAGAGAGACATCTTAATCAAACCATTTCAATCCCATCTATCTTGTTATCTTACATCAAATAGCAGTCATTAACTGAAGCTATTCTGAATATCATTTAGTGAAATCAAGCTTTAACGGTCTTGGTGATATATTCTCGTATGCGTTTGCTAAAAATTTCAAGCATAGTATAAACTAACGAGAGCATAAGCTCTTAGATGATTTTTGAGTTAGAGGTTGATCTTTACTGATGCCAAAATAATTGCTTTTTTTTGAAGCGAATACTTCTTTAGCCGCACTTTTTGGTAAGGGAAAATCTTTTCTCTTTCTAGTGTATTTCTCTATATAGTGTATTATCTTAATAGTGATTTTCATTATTATAACACTACAAATAAGGTATTGCTTGTAACTAATTCTAGTAGGCTTCATAAGATACATAATAGCTTTAAGGGTAAATGTATACACTTCTATAATAAAGTCCCAGCCACTGTTCAGGCCTTATCCATAAATAAATTTAAATGTTTTATAAAAAATGGCTCTGTCGGAAATCCTATTACTCCACTGCTGAATATCTAAATGATCGGACAGCCTGGGACTAGATTGTAATTATTCTATAGCGATAGAAATGACTGTACAATATTGTATATTTTTATTTAAAAGAGCGCAAAAAAAGAATGCTGGGAGAGTTTCTTGCGCCGCTTCCTCTCTCTCAGAAGCGGTAGTAGTATCTAGTAGTTATTAGAAATGACATCAAAGAGAATTCTAAATGAATCAATTTGGAGAAAATAAATGCTTTTTTATGCCTTTTTTTATGCATTATGGGTTCGCATCACCGACATGACATCATAAATAAATAATTTAAAATAATATATGAATATATTATATAGTTAGAAACTTTTTGGATGCTTATAGTATAGATTATATATTGTGCAACATTAGTGCTGTTTATATACTGTGATTTGTTGTAATAATGTTTTTGTTTGATTAATAAATTATTGAAAATAATTAAAAAATGAAATTAATAATTTAATTATTTTTACACATTATGAAATTTCAGATTTTAATACTAAAAGTTCTTACTTTTCACTTCTACCGGCAGTCTCTATTACTGCCAATTTTTTTTGTGTGCAAGAACATCCTGACTGAATGTGTTGCTATTGTTTTCGTTTGAGCCCTTGCCAACAATTCTTGTGCTTAAAAATAAGAGGACACACACTGATATGAATCTTCTGAGAATCTTAAGAACTTAACTTCATTTTTAGAATGACAATTTGAATAAACCCAAGTGCGGTTCCGGATTTGTCACAAGATTAATTCGCCGGTACAATGTTCTTAAATTTGGTTGATTATAGATAGAGTCGCTTGACTATTTTATAGCCAACCTGTAGTGTTGTTCATCAAAAACTTTCTGTATTCAAATGCTTTGATAGTTGCTCAAAAAACCAAAAACTCTGTTATGCACGGACGTGTAAAAAACTAATGACTCCGTGTCACCTTACATAACAGTGAGGCACCAAAACAACTCGGTAAACGTATAAATACACAGCCCAACGCATACACTTACATTAATACAAGCCGATCTGCCGTTATGAGATTTGCCATCGTTTTTGACAGATCAGTTTGCGTCGCAATACAATATTTTAAAAATGCCGTCGTGCGTTGTGAAAAAGTGTAAAAACAATACTATAAAAGTATTATTTAAGGGAGAAGAAATTGTGTAACTGGTATACCCCGTAACCGTACACACACTAGCATAAAGGTGCTTCACTTGCTAATATTACGGCGCGGAGTCCTCCATTTTTTACTAGTCCGTGCTGTTATGTTTATTTTTTATAAAATTAAGGGATCCCATTATTTACTCATAGATCCCATTATCAGATCGTGATTATTAGCACTTGTCAGTTTTTACTATCACTTTGGCTGTTGAAACTGGCAGTTAATACGTAGTAGAAAAAACAATTGCATTTTTTGACACAAATTATAATTTGACAGTTGACATAAGATGCAATAAACAGTCACCGTTGCGCCCATTGAGTCATTAATCAATCATACAAGTTAAACTTACAAACTTAAAATTATACATTTAAGTGGTAATCGCGATAATTTGTGGGGAACAATAATTTGGAACAAGGTAAAGTGTTGCTATAATGGTTACTTAAACTGGAAAATTTGAAATTTTGTTACAAAAAAATCTTTCAAACGTTCACTGATATTAACAAAAGAGCTTCTTCTTTAGGTTTGAAAAGGTGGTAAACTATTTCCGTGTATTTTCTGTGTAATCCATAAAACTATTTTCTTAGTCAATCTTATATTTTTGTCAAACGTAAAAATACACGGGTAACAGATTTAAATAGTTCTCTCTTAATGCTGGTAAGGAAACTCTGAAAAAAAAAATATTAGGTTGTTTATAGAGCCGCTAGACTACTTTATATATATTTTATCGCCACCCTGTTGTTCATCAAAAACTTTCTGTATACAAATGCTGTGTTAGTTGTTAAAAAAAAACAAAAACCCTGTATGTTTATTTATAAATTAAAGGAGTTCCAATATTAACTCATAGATCCCATCATCAGATCGTGATTGTGTTATAAAACTGCTGGAATAACTCGAAGTTATACCCTTCTTAGGGTTTCGTAGCCAATTGGCAAAAAACGGAACCCTTATAGATTCGTCAAGTCTGTCTGTCTGTCTGTCTATCCGTATGTCACAGACACTTTTTTCCGAAACTTTAATAACTATACTGTCGAATCTTTGTAAGTAGATGTATTCTGTAAACCGCATGAAGATTTTCACATTAAAATAGAAAAAAACAATAAATTTTGTCCGACTCGCATTTGGCCGCTTTTTAAGTTAATAAAAAATGGCGATTAAATAAACACGGCCTAAAACCAAAATATTTGGAAAGGAACTCTTCAAACAAGTTACAAAATGTTATTTTTATTTAAAAATAAAATAAATGCGTTATTTATAAACAAACGTTTTCTATATTTGTACCGATTGTATGCAGAATGTCCATCGTATGATAACTGTATATGCATATTTTGCCAAAAGAAATAAGAAAGTTATGATGTTTAGAACTACTATATTATATTAATTATTATAAAGTTGTTTTTTTTTTTAAGTTAAAACGTAACAAGAATAAATATTACCTAAACTGTTACCGAAGTTACTACATACTGCCAATTTTATTCAATAACTAGCTGATCCGGCAAACGTTGTTTTGCCTTAAAAATTATTTTTAGAGTTAGACCGTTTCTTGGACATTGCAACATTACTTTATTTTTCTATAATAAAAGATTTTTTCTGATATAAACGTAGCCCAAGTTACTCCTTATTACATCAGCCACCTGCCAATAAAATTCATGTCAAAATCGGTCCAGCAATTTCAGAGATTGGCCGGAACAAACAGACAGACAGACAGACAAAAATTGTAAAAATGTTATTTTGGCGTATAAACCGTATATATTTATTCATATACATGAAATAATTTTGCTCTTAATAGTGATTTTCATTATTATAACACTAGAAATAAGGTATTTCTTGTAACTTATTCTAGCAGGCTTCATAAGATACATAATAGCTTTAAGGAAAAATGTATACACTTTTATAATAAAGTTCCAGCCACTGTTCAGGCATTATCTATAAATAAATTTAAATGTTTTATTAAAAAATGGCTCTGTCGTAAGTCCTACTACTCCACAGCTGAATATCTAAGTAATCGGATAGCCTGGGACTAGATTATGATTGTTTTATAGCGATAAAAATGACTGTACAATATTATATATTTTTATTGAAAAGAGCGCAAAAAAAAAGAATGCTGGGAGAGTTTCTTGCGCCGCTTCATCTCTCTCAGAGCGCCAGTTGTTTCCGAAGCGGTAGTAGTATCTAGTAGAAACGACATCAAAAAGAATTCTGAAGGAATCAATTTTGAGAAAATAAATGCCTGTTATGCCTTTTAAAAACGGTTATTTCAATATTACAAATAGACACTCCAATTTTGTTTATATGTATAGATATTTAGTCAAGGTCTAAGTCTCTTTAAAGCGCACCAATATATAATTGCCTCAAATATTCTTAGGAAAAACGTGACTAACAATAATTACAATTGATCAAAACGATTTTATATACTGAGGCATTCAATTAAAATTTCTACATAATATTATACTTACCTCTTTTACAACACTGATGTTTTATTTATTCAGACTACTTCGATGCTGTACAGACATTAAGTGACACTATATTCTAAAGCCTTTATGCAAAATATGAAGTAACGTAAACATCTTTTTGAATGCCGATTTAACTTACATCAATATATTATTCACATCTTTGTTTCTATTCAACTCATAAGTGTTCAAAAATACGCATGGAAAACTTACCCGAAAGAAAGTTACGAAGCAAATTCGCGTACATTTATCGTTACGAAAGGGCACGTGTTTACCATGCCGCTGTTGGACGAGTACTGGCAAGTGGCAACACAAACTGATAGCTGATAGCGGAATAAAAATAAACTAAAAGCCTTTCTCACGATGAAACTTAAGATAATAATATCTCGATCCTTGAAACATGTGTGGGATGCGTTTATATGGCATATACATGAGTACTCTATTTTATATGGAGTAGTAAGAGATTCATTCATAACCTTTTCGAAGATAACTATAATGAAAATGGAATACTTTAAGAACACTTTCTTTGTATTTTTTTTTCAATTTCGCAATCTGTAATTTTTATATCGTCTTTAATAACTATTTTTTAAATTTTGTTACTTCTGGCTGATATTTTTTTAACTACGGTTTAAAGTATTTGGTTTTACAGGCTTTTGATTAATTTCCAGAATTTGTTCGTTAGTAAAGGTGGGTTTTTACTCAAGCTTTCTCAAGATTTAAGGTTTTTTGTGAATTTAAATCAGAACTACTTTCTGTTATTCTACAGAGTTGTATTTCTATATGTTCGTTCATTTCCGATCATCATGCATTTTTAAGATAATCACAAGCATTATTAGATCGGTATCCAGGAAAGGATCAATTTGACGACCCATATAGTTGAATGGTTAGTGACCCTGACTACTAAGCTAAAGATCCCGGGTTCGAATCCCGGTAGGTGCAATCATTTATATGATGAATATAGATGTTTGTTTCCGAATCATGGATGTTTATATGTATATTGTATTAAATATATCGTTGTCTTGTACCCATAGTACAGGCTATGCCTTGGGGCAATATAATTTGTGTAAAAGTGTGTCAATATTATTATATTATCTATACTAATATATAATAGATACACATATATATATATATATATATATATATATATATCTATACTAATATATAAAGCTGCAGTGTTTGTTTGTTTGATTGAACGCGCTAATCTCTGGTACTACTGGTCCGATTTGTTATGTTGGCTATGTTTTTTTTTTCAAAATTAGGGATCCGTAATAAAATTGCTATTTTGTAACACAAGGTGTAAAATCGCGTGCGCTGCAAAAACTATTGACAATAGAACAAAATGATGTACAGGCTATAATATAGGCAATATTTTATTACTTATAAAACTATCGCGTGAATTATACTTTATATGGCAAAACAACGTTTGCCGGGTCAGCTAGTTATTATTATAATTTAGAGCGATGCTCAATTCAACATTGTAGATACGACATTTTGTATACGCTATTAAGAAAATTTATTGAAGTATACGTTACTTTGCGGAAATCCATAATTATACAAATGATTTGAGTTTTCTTTAGTATTAATTCCGCCAATATATTTGCTACTGCGCCCAATATTGGTTCCTCTTGGGATAACAGTATTTTGGTGTACACTATGTACATAGTTACAGTGTGGTAACAGGTTTGCTGAGGAAAAATAAAGAAAAATAATGATATTTGTTAAAGTTTTTTATTTAGTAAAGATATTTTTCGTATAAATAAAAAGGGAAGTTATGTAACTACTCATATTTAATTACTGGCATTAGCTTTTTCAAGTTTTTGAAGTTATACTTCTTTTGGCGCGATGGAGAAAAATCATGAAGTGAATTTTAAAGATGCGCGCGCACACCGACACCTGAATTCTACATCGTGAAGTTAGTTCTAGGTGGCACGAAAATCTATAACTATGTTCAAGTGTGTAAGTTGTTCTAGTATTTTTATATTTATAACACGTGTTTCGTAACAGTACAATTAAACAGTGTGAATAAATAAATATTATTTTGGTGTTTTTATTAAATCAATTTCATATACGACGGTGATAGTATTTACTAATAATTTATTAGTATATCTATATATATTGAAAATTAATGATAAAACTGATTTGAATAAACTGTTTTGAGTGCATTTATAGATTTGAGGTTAATTGTCTGTATGTATAATTTATTTACATCGTAAATAAAAATATTACATTATTATCTAAAAAAAATTTTTTTTTCGTTTTGTTTTATTTATGGTATATTAACTAATTTTATGTATAAATAAAAACAATTTATTAATTTTCTATACTTGTTTATATTACCTTAAATGCTGAGTATTTATACTATCTTTGATCTTAACTATTTGTTAAAATTTGATTTATTTTTCCATACACCAAAGAAGTATAACTTCTAACGCGTGTACATACCTACACAAACTCTTTTGTTAAAAATATTTTGTATTTATTTTTTTGTTAATATTATTTTGATACATTTTAATTCTTAATTTAAGCAAAATGCGGTTTACTTGATAGTTAGTAATTAATTAAAAACGGAGAAAAAACAGGCGCGCGTTCTTCGTGGGCCCTTAAAGTGTGATACAGGTGGTACTTACTTAGTGGTAGTTAATTTTTACTTAATTAAGCATATTGGTTCGTTTTAAATTTGTTTATCTTTCCCAATCAATCTCAATTTAAGGGCTTTGATAATGCGCTTAAATAAAATCGATTAACGTCTTCTAGTTTTTATCGAGGTACACCCTTGCAAGTTTTATTTTTAGGTGACCACCTAGCCTATTACAGCGATGATAATGCGACGTCAATCGTGTATTTTTGGTATGAAAGAGGAGGGCAAACCAGTGTACAAAGCCGTATCTGTCGATCACCACCACCCACCACCAACACCAGAGAAACCATAGCAACGTTGCTAGCCTTCACGAACTTGTATGCAATTTTGATGGTAATTATTGCATATAGATCAAATGCAAATATTTAGAAAGAAAGAAAAAATGTTTATTGACGTCATTATACATTCTGATAATAGTTCTTAAAGTTATACTAATCTAATTATGATCTAATGACGCCAATGGGCCCCCAACTCGGCATAGTTGCGGTTTCGAAAGAATCCACAACGCTGGTCTTCCGTGGAAACCCAGAGAGCGCTACAAACGCGCAGACCTATCACACGAAGGTGTACAAACTATTAATTCTCTATGAGCATATAGCACAAAAAATAGTGAAACTCGGATCCAAGATTAAAACTAAAGCAGTAATTTTTATTTTTTTCCGGAACAATACAATTAAACTTGATTTAAATTTGCCATTGCCACACAAAACAAACTATTTTTTTTTAATAATTTAAATTTATATTCAAAATAGGATATGATATCACTTATTGAAAGTCAAAAGCTACCACCTTTTCTAAAGGTATGCCTCAGACCTGAGAAGAACGGACGTAAGAAACTCAACGGGCTTCTTTTTTTCATAAGAATGTCGTTACAAAGTTATATCATACAATAATATTTACTATTTAATAGGTTACTCCATCCTTAATCTGTGGTATCATCAAGAAGATATTAGGGATAAGATATTAGGGATGTCATTAATGTAATAGTTCTAGAAATAAAAAACTTACCACACAAACGATTTACTGGACTCATGTTTAAATGGTTTATCGACAGAATATCGAATTTTTAAATTTTTAAATAAACTTAAACCACAACCAGAGAGTTGAACAAAGCAAACAGAATTTTATAAAGAGGCGGTACTCGAACGGTTGGCTCAATTGGTTAGAGCACCGGCACGGAACGCCGGAGGTCGTGGGTTCGAATCCCGCATCGTTCATAAAATTTTGTTTTTCAAATTTTATTTGTGTATTAATCCTAGAAGTGAGGGTTACAACTTAAAAAAAAAACATAACATATTGCTTAGATTTATAAGAGCGACATCTTAAGTCAATTTCCTAATATGCAAATATTGGGGTTGAGCAGGTTATCAACTGTAAAGTGGATCCTGTAGATGAAGCCACAATCTGCGAGTTGAACAAACCAAACAGAATTTTATAACGAGGCGGTATTCGAACGGTTGGCTCGAAGTCGCGGGTTCGAATCCCGCATCTTTCATAAAATTTTGTTTTTCAAAAATTTTATTTGTGTATTAATAAACATTTGCATGCTTATTTAAAGTAGCTGAATAGTAAACACTAGAATAAATTTAGGATCTAGAATTCGAGTACATACTCGAGGCAATAAATAAATTTCATTTCATAAATATATATACATTTTACTAGTAATGCTGTTAGACAACCGATGAAAATAGGCCAGGAATATTAGTTTAGTGTGCGTGACAAGCTACGTCTTACACTCGCGATTTGTATGACACTTTGTGTTAGTGTGCGTGCGTTTCTCTAAATATAGGTTAGTTCTTAACTTAAACTTAGTTTTTTTTCGATTTTTTTACAGACCTCATAGTCTATTCAAACGTATAAAAGATCAAAGAGGACGGTATTCAAGTATGTGATGTGTCGTTCGATGGTGTTTTCAATTTATGAGATAAAATCATAGACCAAGCACTGTTTTTATTTCAGATAATTTATACGTCTAGGTAGAGCCGCTTGCTGCTAGACAACCGATGATAACAGGCCAGTTTTATAACTTTAGTGAGCGTCACAAGCTAGGAACGTCTTACAGTCAGGATATGCATGTCACTTAAGCCGACACAAAATGCCAGCGACCTTGAGCGATATGAGTTCACGGCTGCCGGCCCGCCATCTATGTAACAAAGCCAATATTTCCAAAATTCTTGGGTGAAAACAGTTTATGCTTACAATCCTCGTTATTCACTACTAATCTGAATAAATGAACCTACACAAAAAAGTACAAGCTATAAGAATAACTTTTCTGAGAGAAGTACCAAAAAAATGCGTCACGCCATGCCAAAAAACTTGTTTAACTTCAAAGAAAAGTGGTAGTTCAAAAAGGCTCGGCAGTGTTAAATATAACGAACAGCAAGCATTAGAAACCTACAAATAAGACTTAAGGATATGTGTAACAGGATTAAGTAGTGTTCATAGCTCGAAATGCTATACTTTCACCACAAAACTTGTCTAAAAACACAATGTTTGCGTGTTTTTTGCTTACTCTTCACCTTAATTTTAGTGTGCGCTCGTCGCTGAAACAGAGGTTACCTCTTCACCGCTATTTTTTTTTAAATTTGGCACAGTCTATCTAGACGTATAAATTATCTAAGGTTATTATTATTTAACACTTGTTACATACATGCACACATACATACAATGGCCATACGACAAAAGACCTGATGAGATTATTCAATAGCGAATAAGGTACCTTATTAATTTACATAAAAATTAATAATATTAATCTCCTCGGATATTGCTTCAAATGGCAATTATTCACTAATTTTATTACATTAACATAAAATCTTGTTGTTCAATTTGAATCTACCGTCATATTTTGTAAATTTAATAACTTTTCTTAATTATCCTGACCTTATTTAAATCGAGCATATTAAATATTTTGTTTAGTAAATTTACGATGTTAACGGGCTGTTGTAAATTTGCGATTGGAGTTTTTAATATTTTTATGTATACCTGTTACCTCACAATTAAACAACTTTTAAAATCTTTTTCGGTTTCGAATCTCAATGTTAAAGTACAATTTAAATGATAATATTTGTATTATTTTTAAGCGTTCTGTATTTTACTTATATTCGGATTTTTTTAATGCTCGGCCAGTACGTAATAACTTTTGATAGACTTCACGTGTGAAGTTAGAATTATGAATTTGTTATTAAATTTATACTAAAATTGTTAAATAACTCAAACACGCCAGAACTAAAATTTAAACTAACGAATTTGTATGAAGTTCGCCACGGACATAAATTATCTAGTACATTGTATGGAAAAGGTAACTTATTCCGAAAAAATTTAACGTACCCGAAGGATAGATTCTTACGATTCCTGTAGTACATCATTATGTCTATTCCTTGAAACTGTAAAAATTAAATTTCAAATTATCGCAAAAATAATAGTTAAAAGAAACTAAAAAGCACGCTTTATATAAAATTCAACTAAAAAATAGAAAATAAATTTAAATTGAAATTAGTGTAAAAAAAGTGCTTTTAGGTGCTTTTTAAGATATTATTAAAATAATAATTATTCTTCTACACCCCACGCTTTTTTTAACAATAAAATATATTTTTTTACACTAATTTCAATTTAAATTTATTTTCTATTTTTAGTTGAATTTTATATAAAGCGTGCTTTTTATTTTTTTTTAACTATTATTTATTTTTCATTTTTTAGTCAAATTAGTGTAATGTCATCACGTCACGTCCTTACTAATATTATAAATACGAATGTGTGGTGCAGGGAAAGGACATGGTGTACTGATTATCCCGAAATTTAAAGATTTCCCCAGGGAGCGTGATAAAAATTTGAGTAACATAAATTTAATGAAGGCTACAGACTACAGAGCCATTGAAGCAAAAATAATCATTTACAAGTTTCTCGAAATGACGTACAACGAATATAGGATTATTTGCGAAATCCAAGATGGCCACCGCCTAATATCGTAATAATATAATATTATTAACATTGTTACATTAGGGATATCGTTTCCATGAGTCTCAGCGTTGCAGAGAGCGAATTTGGGATAATTTATAAAATCCAAAATGTCTGCCACGCAAACTGAGGATATCGTTTTCAAAGTTGTAGAGAATTTGGGATCATTTGCCACGTTACGAATCTATAAACATTGTAATATTAGGTCCTTACATATGAAATTGGCGTTTTGTCGTACTTACATACATTATAAAAAAAAATCCACTTTATGTTCCGACCATACAAAACGCCAAATACATATGTAAGGACCTAATACTTCCTCTTCAGAACACAGTTGCAGTTCGGACACATTGTTTTCAACTCATTGTTTTCAACGCCGCAACTTATTTTCGATACGCCCGTCGTTTGCTAACAACTGTTTTAACTTACGTTTATTAATTCAATGGCTGTGATCTACTACCGATCGATGCTATAAAGCTTTTTATGATGATATCTACGCCCTAGTAGTAGGTCAAAACTGCAACGGTTAAAGCAATAGGATTATCGAAATATAAACAACACCTGCCCAAGGTAAGAATGCCAAAAAAGTACGCATCCTATTCCAGTGTTCTGTCGCTGGTATTATACGGAATCTATCAGCATATGGGCATCTGATATTTATCTTTCTTTCTGTACCGTAATGGATTACGTGCATATAAACGCAGCATTAGAAGCCAAACAAAATTTCACTTAATATTTTTATTGCGAGACCAGTTTCCAAATTAACGTTACTTATTTTCCTTCAAGATTCTTCATCTATTAATGTCTCGTATTTTGTATTTAGTTCAAGGAAACCTTAAAGCGTTTGCTAAGCTTTGAATATTCAAAGTGCAGTCCGTAGGCGTACCCCACTGTGTGGGCGCGAATATTGGAAAATAAAGTACATTTTGTAAGAAGAAATCAATAAGGAATGCTAGCGGTACAATGGGGTAACAACCCTCGGATACGATATTTCAACTGTATTTTTCAGTACATTGCAATATACTGTAACATTATTAACTCCGACAGTAAGCTGCAGATATCGTTGGGTAAGTGATAAGACAAACACCAAGGGAACTTAAATGTGTCATTTTGTTTTATTGTTGAGGGTTTGTCAGAATTTTGAAGTCGTGAAAGAAACAACATTTTATGCAAACACTTTCAGTCCGTGACATTTTTACGGAATTATCTGTTGTCGCGCATTCAATGTTTACGTAGGAAAAAGTAGCTTCTATTATTCATTCCGTAATATTATATTGGAGAACATTTTTAAAAGTGACCCTACTGTTTTTGGGAGTGAAGTTAATTGACGTTGTTGTTTTGATTTTATCGAAAATGAAATACTCTTTCGTATTGAACAAAACGAAAAATTAAAAGTATAAAAATAAAATACCTAAGGATCGTAAAAAGATGATTCAGAGAAAGAGGGGCGGAAGATATAACGCCTTTTCGTTACGTTACAAAAAACTTAAGATCCATATTAAATTCGAAATTGCAAAAGGGACTTCGTTTTAGACTCACATGGACCGCATTTTTAAGTTATACTTCCTTAGGCGCGTTATGAAAAAATTATGAGAGTGAAATTTTAAGATGCACGCGCATCACTGTAACACAAACGTAACAGGGTGAAGTTTTCTAACGTTTCCGACTATCGTTTTTTTTTGGTTGCTTCATCCATTATTAGGACAGGCAAAGGGTTCAAGCTATACAGCTGCATTCGTTATTTAATAATTGATTGTCAACGCCATTTTTGCAAGAGATGCACATGTGCCAGAGATACTACTGGCGTAGAATCGTTCGTCGTTCGTCGTGACCACGACTGCTCTGTCAAAAGTAATCCGACGAACGAAATATTTTATTAAATAGAGAGGTGGTAAAACCAGTGGAATCTGCTATATTTCTTGGCATTACTCTTGATTCCAAATTGCAGTGGGGTATATTTGAAGGATATTGAAGGATTGGCGAATAGGCTTAGTTCTGCAGCATATGCGGTTAAGAAAATTAGACGGTTAACTGACATAGATACGGCGAGATTAGTATACTTTAGTTATTTTCATAGTATTATGTCCTATGGTATATTCTTATGGGGCAGTGCGGCCGACATTAATACCATCTTTGTGTTGCAGAAAAGGGCTATTCGCGCGATTTATAACCTAGGTCCTAAAGAATCATTAAGAGAAAAATATGAAGAAATAAACATTTTGACTGTTGCTTCTCAATACATTTTTGATATTGTTCTGTATGTTTATAAGCACATTGAGGAATTTTCTAGAAACTGTGACATTCATAATGTTAACACGAGGAACAAACATAAACTTGTTATGCCTACTACTGGTTGGGTCGAGTTAGTAAGTCTTTTGTTGGGCGATGTATATGCTTCTACAATATGATCCCAGAAAATGTACAAAACAAATGTGTTACGAAATTCAAAAGAATTGTTAAAAAACGTTTGTGTGGGAAAGGTTATTATAGCATAAACGATTTTCTTAATGACACCACGGACTGGGAATAAAGCGAACACCCTCAGGCTCCTTAATTATAAATGTTTATTGTACGATATCACATTTTAATCCATATTTTATATTAAAAAAAAAGCCCGCTGAGTTTCTTGCGCCCATTCTTCTCAGGTCTGAGGCAGTCTGTTTTGAATGGGTGATAGTTTTTGACGTTCAATAAGTGATTTTAAATCCTATTTTGAATAAAAATATTTGAATTTGAAGAAGAAGAATCTTTGCAAGATTTTAATAATATTGTTTTTTCTACGAAAGAAAAATAGCAGGAGCAATAAATAATTTTAAAGATATTTGCTGTGTTACGCCAAAGAAGTATAATTTCTTGCGTACATACATAAGTACACACACACTTTTTATTTAAATAAATATATATTATATAAAGTCTGATATGCCTTTTTCAGGAGCTACAAACTTAGTATAAAAGTGTTGAGCCAGTACATAAGCTTATCAATACTAAGTGTCTGAAGACGAAGGTTTTCAACCGGCCTTCTGAGAAAGCTCATGGTCTATCAGAGGGCAATGGAGAGGGCTATGCTCGGAGTATCCCTGCGAGATCGAATCAGAAATGAGGATATCCTAAGGAGAACCAAATTCATCGACACAGCCCAAATGATTGTGAGACTGAAGTGGTAGTGAGTAGGGCACATAGGTCGACGGACATATGGCCGTTGGGGCAGTAAAGTCCTGGAATGGCGACCACGTACCGGAATACGCAGTGTTGGTAGGCCCCCCACAAGATGGACCGACGATCAGGTCAAGATCGCCGGAATACGTTGGATGGTGGCAGAGCAGAATCGATTGTCGTGGAAATCTTTGGGGGAGGCCTTTGTCCAGCAGTGGACGTCTTCCGGCTGAAGATCAAGCTTACCAATAGGTGCATGCATAATCTGTACAATTGAGTTTTTTAATTATTTTATGGGAACTTAATTGGTTTCTAACGGAATATCTTTCTCGAGATGGGCTTCCATGAGTTTCCAATATTTTGAATTTGTACGATTTTGTGGAAGGTTTTTAACAAGTGGCGCGAAGATCGCATCATTACCTTCCACATCACGAAAAGTATCATGAATGTGACTATTTAAGCTGAGTTTCAATTATATTTATGCATATATATAAATAGTATATATGATTATGAATACCACAAATTGTCTGCAAAGGAGATTCTGATTATATTAAATATATAGATACCTATTGTAAGGTTGTATAGATACAAATCCCTACAAACTAGATATGGGCAGGTCACCACTAACAAAATACTATATTTTTAGTCACAATCATGTTATATTAAAACTCCAGTTTTAATATAACATGATTCGATCTTTTGTTATTATTTCACAATTCTTTTAGACGTTACTTCAAACATTACCACTGCTTCGGAAACAAATGGTGCTCTGAGAGAGAAGAAGGGGCGGAAGAAATTCACCCGGTATTATTTTTAGCGCTCTTTTTCACAAAATAAATAATTTTGTACATACTGTCATTGTTACTGCTATAAAATAATCATAATGTAGTACCAGGCTGTCCGATCACTTAGATATTCAGCTGCGGAGTTCTGCTTCGCAGATTTTACGACTGAGCAATTTTTTAATAAAACATTCAAATTTATTTATAGATAATGCCTGAACAGTGCCTGGGACTTTTATAAAAGTCTACCCTCAAAGCTATTATGTATCCCAGAAATTATCAAGTCAATTTACGTAATGACTCTTTGGGATGACATCACTCATGAAAGCAAACCTGAATTCAGTAAAACACTCCAGTACTTAATTGATTAACATTTTCTCATATTGGTTGTGAGATATGGGGACTGAATGCTCAGTTAATTGAAAATTTAAATTATCCTTCATATTATGATATCAAAGAGAGTGCAGCAATATTGATAATGGAGTCATTATTAATATTGTTACCAGCCTTTTGATATATGAAATGTGTGCATAAATATGATTAAATACAAAACTGTTATAATATGATTTTTTGTTTGCCGCTGGGCCAATTTTAATAATGTGCGTTTTATAAAAGCTGTTTCTTTACATAAGTTACGTTACAGCCTCTTAAATTTTATTTATATACTAGCTATTTTCCGCGACTTTGTCTCCGCGGCTGTTACGCGCGCAAGTCCCGTTGGGTGAATCTCCGCGGCTCTGAACCGTCTTCTAGGCCGCCTTAACTGTGTCCGATTCGCTAGAAAATATATTAAAGCTTCATAGAGGAGGTTTTAAGTCGGTACGGGGTGCACCCTAGTCCGACATATGGTGGGCCCATAAACGTAAAGCCGAAAAACGTAAGTGTATTTTTTTCTCGCTTCGACGTCGTTCGCGTCGACGCTATGAAAGAACAAAAATACTATGCCAAGATAGTCTGGTAATACATAGGCTGCACTAAAAGTATCATGAATGGAATATTTCCACTGTTTCTGTCATATTAAAATCTTTTTAATTGAAAACTTCTTGGTTTTAAAAATCGAATACCATTTATATATTTAAAAAAAGATTCTCGGTCTTGTCACAAGGTCTTGTCAAACTTGTTTAATCGTTGAGAAAATGGAATTGACTCGAGAAAATTCTAGAGGGATGATTTATTATGACTTTCGAAGTGGTTTAACACAAAAACAGTGTGTTGACCGGATGATTTCTGCATTTGGTGATGAAGCCCCATCCAAAACTACAATTTATTGCTGGTTTGCTGAATTTCAACGTGGACGTGTCAAGCTCAGTGATGACCCCCGTCAAGGTTGTCCAAAAACTGCAGTTACCAAAGAAAACGTTGATGCTGTGCGTAAGCTGATTGAGGAAGATCGACATGTGACATACCGCGAATTCAGGCAACTTTAGACATTGGCATGAGTCAAATACAAATAATCTTGCATGAACAATTATATGTAAAAAAGTTGTTTTCCCGATGGATACCGCATTTGCTCTGTGAAGAGCAAAAAGCGGCTCGCGTTACTTGATGCGTCAGAACTCTGGAAAGATTCCACGCAGGATCATCAAATGCTGTATACAACATCGTATCAGGTGACGAATCCTAGATATACGCGTACGAACCCGAAACAAAAACCAGTCACGAGTTTGGGAGTTCGAAAATGAGTTAAAGCCAACAAAAATTGTTCGGTCACGGAGTGTTGCAAAAAAAATGGTGGCCACGTTTGTCTCCAAAACCGGCCATTTTGCGACTATTCCTCTTGAGGGACAAAGAACGGTTAATGCAGAATGGTATGCTAGCATTTGTTTGCCACAGGTCGTTTCTGAACTCCGTAAAGAGAACTGCAACCGCCGCATCATCCTCCATCACGACAATGCGAATTCTCACACCGCGCACAGAACAAAAGAGTTTATAGAGCAAGAAAACATAGAATTATTAGACCATCCACCGTACAGCCCCGACCTAAACCCTAATGATTTCTATACTTTCCCTAAAATAAGGAATAAATTGGGTGGTCACAAATTTTCATCACGTGAAGAAGCTGTGGACGCCTACAAAACGGCCATTTTGGAGACCCCAACTTCCGAATGGAATGGTTGCTTTAATGATTGGTTCCATCGTATGGAAAAATGTGTCAAATTTCGCGGAGAATACTTCGAAAAGCAATAAATACATTTTTAAATCGTAATGTTGTGTCACTTCCTTGATTCCCGAAATTTTTCAGTGCCGCCCTCGTACATACAGGATCTACTTTACAGTTGATAACCTGCCCAACCCCAATAATTGCGTTAGGAAAATGTCTTGAGATATCGATCTTCGAAATGTAACAGTTTGTCATTTTTTAAAGTGTCATCCCTCACTTCTGCGATTAAATATGTAAATTAAATTTGCATATCTACTCAGTAGTTTCTTTTTTGCCTAGACATATATATATATATATACAGACAAATATACAAACCCACAAACAGACAAAAATTCTACAAAGAAATTTTGGATTCTATGTTGTTTGAAGAAACAGCAGGTATTCTTTAACAAATATTAAATGTAGAGTATTTTCTATATTTTAATTTTATTATATACCTTTATTTTTGTTATATATATTTAGCAAGATTTTAAGTTTTAGTAAAACAAACTTCAGTGATTTGGCGAGCACAAACAAATGGACTAACAGACAAAGTTATTTTTTTGCCTCGCTGACAATTAATACATTGAATTAAAAAAAAATGTATAAATACGGCATGCCGTAACGATTTTTTTAGTTTATAGATACTAATAAAGCTCGAAATAAACTTCAAATTACATTTTGGTAACGCACCACATTCAAAAATATCTAAATGAATTTGTTATTGGATTACCTACAAAATCAAATTTAAAAATACACAATATTCGCATCGAATATCTCTTTTGTACGATATTTGATTTATTTTCAATCATTCGCTGATTGAAGAGCCTACGGTGAGTTTAGAATTTCAATCACACATATTTTTTATACATCACACAATCTTTTCACAAGATTTTATTTGTATTTTTTATGAAAATAAGGGACGAGACGAGCAGGACGTTCTGCTGATGGTAATTGATACGGCCTGCCTCTTAAAATGCAGTGCCGCTGAGGATTATTGAAAAACCCAAAAATACTGAGCGGCACTACAATTGCGCTCGTCACCTTGAGACATAAAATGTTGTCTCAATTGCAATTCTTCAGACCGAAACACAGTAATGGTAAGCATTTCTGTTTCACGGCAGAAATAGACGCCGTTGTAGTATCCATAAACTAGCTGGCATCCTGTGTAGCCTCTCACTGGTATATTTTAATTTGTACATTTGATCGGGTTGTATCCTTTTAAATATCCTCAACCGATTGGATTAAATTTTAGCTGTGGGCTCAGTTAAATTGAACTGCTCGAATTGTCGGGGATCAAGTGCTCTGTGAATTTCGTAGAATCGTCCCTCTATTGAATAGATCACGGTGTTCTGAAGACCTGTTTCTCCTGATTTCTGCCACCAAGCTATCTGGATGTGCGGCGATCTTCTACAGTGCCATCATCAAGGACAATCAGCATCGCATAACTAAACTATGGAATAAACTTCGTAGGGTTTTTTTTATTGGAGAGGAGGAATATACCCCGAAACGGGACCCATATGTCAGGCTCGGGTGTAAACACCCCCTACCGACTAAAGATCTCCTCTGTGCTGATAGCCCTAAAGGCTTTTTTCAACGAAGCCAGGCGGGGGACTTGGGGGCCGAAATATATACCCCACAGGCGCGGGGTGTTTCGGAAGGAGACTCGAACCTCTGACCGCCTGTTCACTGGGCTGGATGGAGAGAAAATAACTATCGATCTAATATATCTGTTAGTCCAATGGACTCTATGCTTGAAGAGACTTCGCACTCGCCGGCGAGTGCGGTTATATATGTACTTATGTGTGTTTGTAAATATTTGTGAATGTATGTGTATAAGTGTGTGACTATTCGTTGGCTTTTCCAAAAGGCCTAATGATTCCTCTGGTGTAGCAGTAGACTGTGGGTGTTGGTGATCACTTTGGTTACATCCGGTGACCTGTACGCCTGTTTGTTCTCCATTCCATAAAACAGCTTCAATGATAACGCATTTTTTAATACCTACCTATAAGCTGTATCGACACCCAGGATTATCATCACATCAATGAACCCTTCACCAGATTACAGATTCAAAGATATGCATTTCTTTATAAAAGCTAGTTTTATTATTCACCATTATCAAAGAATAAATAATAGTTCTAAAGTGAGTCTTCAATTTGAAGTTTGTCTTTTAATCGCCTACAAAACCACTTCTCCACGTGCAAGCCATATTGCTCTTAATTTCCATCAACCGCTTGAGTTTTCCGGAGTTTAAAGCACTGTATTGCAGCCAATGGAGACCACTTCGGATTAGCTGTTTATATTTTTAATTATCTTTTATTTAAGTATTAAATTAACACACTGGAAAAGTAATAAATGTTATTTTCAATAGAATTTTTTTACTATTTGGTTCAGTATTCACGGCAGGACAAGGTAAATTGCTGTTTTAGTAGCAACACCTACAAATACGCAGTCCATCAAAACTATATAATATGTAAAGTTATAATTAAATCATACATTAAAGTGTATCATCCCCACCATCTGGATGTATGGCGGTCCTCCACAGTGCGGTTTTCAAGGAACTTTCTTCCACGTACACGTGTGCGGTGTTTCTGGGACGATACGACATAAGCCGGCAACGCTCCTATGATTCCTCTGGTGATCACTTAACACCAGGTGACCCGTACGCTCGTTTGTCCTCTTTTTCCATAAAAAATATTATACGCAGCGTACATATAGATAAGTCTTGGTAATAGTTACTCCTTTGGGTACGGAACTCTAAATTGAATCATATCTACTCTAGGTATATTTGTACTTAATTCTTTGTGGTTTATGATTCACTCACAAAGCAAACGAATCTTATTCTACGACCATTTATTGCTTTGTTCAAAAGATTTATATTCATATGGATCTTAATAGAATTTATTTTATATTCAGATGGTAACGCATTTTCACGCCACGCGTTCCAAAACACGCGCGCTTCAGATACAGCTTCATATTTTCCTCGTGTTGACGAAAATTAAGATGTGACCTTTGGCAGTACACTGTACAACACACAAACCTCAACTCACGCCCTAAATTAACTTGTCAAGGTTACAAGGGTAAACCGGAGTAACTTTAGAAATAAGTGATGTTTATGTCGTAACATTGCATATTACAAAACTTCATCCTCCAAAAAAGGTAATATAAGTTGACAGCAACCGACATCAATTACCTTAGTTTTTCTTTAAATATTTGTTATTTCAAAAACTCATTTTCATGAAAACAGATTTGAACCATCTAGTTGGAGAGCTCGCGTGGAGACCTAGCACTAATCTAAATACTATATGTTTTGAAGTTGTATTTTTTATCATGCATAGCTATTTTTGAGAGCTTGCTGTTTCCAACAGCATTTACCAGTGAAAGGCTCAAAAGCACAGGATGCCGGCTAGAAAATGGTTTTTTTTTTGTCGTGAAGCAGTAATGTGTAAGCATTATTGTGTTTCGGTCTGAAGGGCGCCGTAGCTAGTGAAATTACTGGGCAAATGAGACTTAGCATCTTACACGAGTATCTCAAGGTGACGAGTGCATTTGTAGTCTCGCTAAGAATTTTTGGGCCTTTCAAGAATCCTGAGCGGCAGTGCATTATAATGCAGGGCGTATAAATTACCATCAGCAGACGGCCCCGCTCGTCCGTCCCTTATTCTTATAAAAAAATTGTGTTACAAATCAACGTTGGCTATGACATTCACCAATTACTAATATTACACTTTAGTAATTTAAGTTTGTTTAATTTAATTATATATTTTATATAAAGTACAGCCCAAGCTACTCAGTTATAATAATAACTAAGTAACATGGGCGGCACTTCATTTTTATTTTACTTATGAAAGAATTTTTAAAATAGCTCAAGTTAAATAAAATAAAATTTTAGGTAAACTTGTTATTTATTTTTGTAGGGTGTGTTTCATTCACAATATGGACTGACGCAAGTAGTTTTTTAATTTATTAGTTTTGTTTTTAAATAAGAAAATGAACTTCTTATAATATTTAAATAATTATTTTTTATATAATAATTTTAGATTAGATGCTTTGGTAATCATTTTAATGGAAGAAGAGGATAAACGAGCGTATGGGTCACCTGGTCTTAAGTGATCACCGCCGCCCACATTCTCTTGCAACACCAGAGGAATAAAAGATGAGCAGTGTCTGAGGAGTTCTGGCGGCCTTTTATTAAGGTGAACGCGCTTTTTTTCAATTATTATCTTATTATTGTCAGAAGATTAGCTTAATTTAAATATTTGTAGAGCCCGTTTATCCACACGTTATAATAAAAACGAATTGTTTTTTTTTTATTTAAACATAAGATTTTAACATACGTGACGAGATGAATATGTAGACTAGCTTGAGGTAAATTCTTTCACCAAAACGACACTATTAGCTTTTGTACACAAATATCCGGCAACGCTCCTGTGATTCCTCTTGTGTTGCAAGAGAATGACAATCAGGAGACCCGTACGCTCGTATGTCCTCCTTTTCTATAAAACAAAAACAAAAGGCAGCAGAAAAATTGATTTTTATTTAATCTATATATATAAGAGAATTCCACGTATATAGTCACTCATCACGATATCTCTGGAACCATAAGCCGTAGAGACTTGAAATTTGGTAGGGATATTCCATTCGCCGAGTAGAAGTTAGCTAAGATTATGAAATTCCACCCCCAAGAGTTTTTTTTAATTATGAACAGACCAACGTCTGTCGGGTCAGCTAGTATTTAATATGGATTGCATTTAATAATAATGATGCCGGACCAGTGAGAAGATCCACCAGGAGTAACCAATACCTAAGCGCGGTCTTTTTCTGCAAGCATTATTTTGTTTCGGTTAGAAGGACGCCGTAGCTAGTGAAATTACTGAGCTACTGAGATTTAACAGTGACCGACATAGCCCAAATTATTGCGAAACTGAAGTGGCAGTGGGCAGGGCACATAGTTCGACGGACAGGTGGCTGGTGGAGCAGAAAAGTCCTCGAATGGCGATCACGTGCCGGAAGACGCAGTGTTGGTAGGCCCCCCACAAGATGGACCGACGATCTGGTCAAGATCGCCGGAATACGTTGAATGAGGGCAGCGCAGGACAGATCGTAGTGGAGATCTTTGAGGGAGGCCTTTGTCCAGCAGTTGACGTCTTCCAGCTGATGATGATGAGACTTAACATCTTATGTCGTGACGAGTGCAATTGGCGCCGCTCTCAATTTAGGAATCCATCAGTTCCATCAAGAATGTTGAACGGTACTACATTGTAATGGGAAGGTGTATCAATTGCTCGTCTTGTCATTAATACATATAATGCTTACGTACATCACAGAATACAAATGTAGAAGTTGGTTAGTAATTTAAGCGCACATAATAAATTTGTTATATATGTGTTTTAAAGTTTCCAATTAGAATTACAATAATCACCTTACTAAATCTATCAGATCTGCCAACAACCTTAACTTACACTGTCATCCCCATAATACTTCATTTTACGAGAAGTCTTTTTCTGTAACTGCAGTGAAGCTGTGGAATAGTTTACGACTCTATATTAAGCGTGCTCAAAACTTAAAATCATTAAAATTAATGCTTTCCAAACACTATTTCACAAGCATATTAGATGTTATGTAACTGTCAGTGCGTATAATACTATCAATTTGAAGATATTGTATTTACATCGTATTTAGTAGTATTATTTTGTATTTATTTTTGTATAAGTATAGGTATGTAAAATAACTCTTTTTTTTTTCTTTTTTCTTTTTTTTTAACATTAAACAAGAATGTTTGTAATATTATTGTACTTATTAAATAACTTTAAATTTTTTTTTTCTTTTTTCTTTTTTTTTAACATTAAACAAGAATGTTTGTAATATTATTGTACTTATTAAATAACTTTAAATAAGTAAAGGAATATTTACAGGCGGTTTTTTCAAGATACCTGTTACAATTACTTATTGTATCCTGTATCGTATTTTGGGTTGTCTGGAAGAGATCGCTTCAAGCAATAATACCGCCCATTGCGTATCTATGACTGTAATTAGCTTAAGATTTTTATTTTTTAAATCTGTATGGTATGCAATAAAGTGTCTATCTATCTCTCTATCTAATCACTGATATATGGGCATAGTGTCCCCTTACAATTCACAATAAGTAATGCCTAATCGAAATTTTTTTTGCGCCCAGACATAGGGAAAGGGCTACCCTCCGGGATAGCGATAGGTGGTGAATGCTCATGCAACGCATTGCCAACGCAGCCTAAGTCTGCGTTGGTTATGTGGGACTCACGTAATCCTAAGTGTAACATACCCACTTAACACCACCTGAGGTTGGCTTTGCCCTCTAAGCCTTCATCGAAGGCGACCTTCTCTTGGGAAGTTGGGGATGGTCTTAGTTAAGCCTACTCGAACTAACGCTCTTGCTTATATAGGGCACGACCGTCTACCGATATTTATAATTAGTGATAATTATAAAATAACAGTACTAACATAGTAATGAGTTAGTTAAATAAATGTTATTATTAATTGGGATATGTTATGGCAGTTCACGACATTGGTAGCGCTTGTTAACAAATCAAGCTGACAGAAAAGAATAGTACATTATTTCCAAAATGTGTATATCAAGGATTACTCATAGTTGAAAGTGCACATTTCATAAATGTGGTGTTGAGAGTTTAATGAATATTGAAGAATTGGGTAATGAAGTAAAAATATGCAGACAAGAACAAATTTTTTCACACTTTTCAATACATTATTTATAATATAATATTAATAATAATATTGACACACTTTTTACACAAATTATCTTGCTCCAAGTTAAGCATATATAACTATTTTTTAAGGTAACAAGACTGATATATTTAATACATTATACTTACTTAAACATACATAAATTCATATAAACATACATATTAACATACATTGTTACGGGTTTTATTATGTAAATGACACACCTTTGGTAAATAAGAACTTATATTTCTTGCACTAAATCAACTGTAGCCTTATTACACCTATTATATTTAAACTAAACTAAAGCTAAGTACTAAGACTACTTTGGACGCCAGGAGAATTTTATCCACGTTGGAGGGAATTCTACCACAACCCAAGCTCTCGGCTGCTCAACCTCTCAGGGTACTTATGTATTCATTAAAAGGGCATTTCCATAGGCTAGGACAATAAAAAATAGTAATATTATTTTCAGATACAAATACAAATGCCTAACTTCTATCCCAATTAGATATAAATTCTGTGCAACTTACCCCTTTCCTTGTGGTTTAATAAATATTTTTGATGGCACAAATTATTTTATTACCATAACAAAACTATAACCATGACGACATATAATATCACATTGACGATCACAAAGGTACTTGTTACTTCATTGCACAGCTGATCGCTAATGTCAATGACCGACCGTGACATTCGTTATGAACCAATAATCGAGAAAGAAACAAAAAAAACTAAAAACGAAAATGAAGCCAGGATTCGAACCCACGATAGACGACAGTATAACGTTTCACGATTCTATCGTCGATACCGCTAGACCACGAACGTTATGACCGAAAGTGTGAAATTATCTAATATCTTATACTCAAAGAGTCGTAATACTAATTCATAACATTCCCCCAACCTACAAAAGAAAAAAAAATATATATTTTATCTAAAATATATATATTTTATTTCTTCTATGCATCAGCCCACAGTCTTTAAATCTTTTGCATGCCAAACGCCAATCGGTTTGCCATAAGCATTATTTAGCTGAAATACATTATCCGACAATTTTTTTACAATTAGAGCTTTTTCAAATTTCGGTGCAAGCTTGGCCATAAATTTGGTTCCCGCTTTTGACAGGAATTTCGTTCGTCTCCATACTATATCGCCCTCTTTAAAGTTTGCTTTACGACGTCTTTCGTTATAAAACCTGAGACTTTTGTCATGTGCGAGCTTTATCCTTTGTTCAACCTCTCTATGTAATTTCGATCGCGATTTCAAGCTATGTAAATATTCTTCAATGTCCACACGTATCGGTTGGTTCTGCACTACGTGTTGTGTACCAACAGATTCACCAGTCAGTTTTACGGGAAAGGATGTTTCTCGGCCAAAGAGTAAAAAAGAGGGTGTGTACTCAGTAGTTTCATGAACTGATGTCCGTATTGCGTGTGCAAATTCTTGCAAATGTTTATCCCATTCATTATGTTTTCTTGAATTAATGTAAGACGCTATCATTGTGCCAACAACTCTGTTTACACGTTCTGTAGGATTGCTTTGAGGATTTGAGTGTCATATTTATGTGCGAGATCTTTGAATACTTGTGATACAAATTGCTTTCCATTGTCACAGATTATAGCTGAAACTTTGCCAAAAAGCAAGAACTGTTTCTCTAAAATTTCACAAATTTTGTCTGCTTTTCCTGTTCTCAAGGGAAACATTAGTGTGAATTTACTAAATAAACAGGTTATTACTAAAAGCATTGTGTTAAAATTCTTGCTTTTTGGAAAGGGGCCCATGAGGTCTGTTGATATGACTTGCCAAGGTCCAGTAACAGTCCTCTCTTGACCCATATGACCTAAGGGTGATTTCTGTGATACTTTCACTTTTGCACAAGTTTCACATTTCCTTACATATTGCCTAATGTCATTCAGCATATTTGGCCAAAAGTAATGTTGTTTTATCCTGAATAAAGTCTTGCGCACTCCGAAATGGCCTGCTGTAACATCATCATGACAGTGTCTTAAAATATCAGATCTCAAAGACTGTGGAATGACTAGTTTCCAGTCATTCGATTCATTGGGATATTGCTTCAAACAAATTTTCTTGTATAAAAGACCCTCTCTAACCTGCCAGTCGTTACAATTATTCTGTTCACTTCCAAATTTAGCAACTTTACTTTTATACCACTCATCCTTATGTTTATCTAATATCCTTATATTTCCCCGATCATTGTCCATAATTGCATCAACACACCTAGACAGGGCATCTGGCACCACATTACTTCTGCCTGGTCTATGAACTATATCAAAGCTAAATTGTTGTAACTTCATAGCCCACCGTCCTAATCTACCATGCGGATCTTTCATATTGTGTAGCATTTTAAGTGCACTATGATCAGTAATAACTGTGAAGTGAGTACCATCTATGTAGGGTCTGAATTTCTCAATTGCATAAACTATACTTAAAAGTTCCCGTTCGGATGTCGAGTACAATTGTTCACGGCTATTAAGTTTCCTACTTAAATAAGATATCGGTTGTTCTGCATTATTAGTTTTTTGACAGAGTACTGCGCCAATTCCTTTGTTGCTTGCATCACATTGTATTATAAAAGTTTTACTAAAATCTGGACAGGAGATGACCGGTGTTGTAGTGAGCAATGTTTTTAATTTAAGAAATGCTTTTTCTGTCTCATCTGTCCAGACAAACTTTTTGTTTTTCTTACCTTTTGTCAAATCATGAAGTGGAGCAGCAATTTGTGAAAAATTTTTAACGAATCTCCGATACCAACTAGCGATTCCGATGAACCTTCGTAATTCAGAAATATTTTTAGGTCTTGGAAAGTTCATGATTGCCGAAACTTTTTCGGGATCAGTGCGCAGACCATCTTCATCTATGATGTAACCTAAAAATCGTAAACTCGGCCTTGCAAATTTACATTTCTCAACATTTATTGTTAATCCAGCTTCTTCCAGAATATTCATTACCTGTCTCAGGATTTCTAGGTGTTCTTGAAAGGTTTTAGAGCAGACCACGATATCATCAAGGTAAGACCACACTTTACCCTCTAAGGCGTGAAATAATATGTCCATTAACCGTTGTTGCGATTGTGACGCATTTACTAAGCCAAATGGCATTACTTTGAAATGAAAAAGGCCTCTACCTGGAATTGCAAATGCGGTCTTTTCTTTGCTAGTTTCCTCAAGTTCAATTTGCCAAAAGGCCGATTTTAAGTCAAAAGTGCTAAGGTATTTTGCATTACGTAAATTATCGATAATGCTAGATATTCTTGGAAGTGGGTATGTGTCCCTTTTTGTAACTTTATTTAGCTGACGACTGTCTAAACAAAGTCTGTTGTTACCATTAGCTTTTTTAATAAGTACCACCGGTGAACACCATGGACTGTGAGACGGTTCAACCACATCTTTTTCTAACATTTCATCTAATTTGCTTTCGATTTCTTTCTTAATGACCGGAGAAAAGACATACTGTTTCTGATATATTGGTTTACTGTTCCCTGTATCTATAGTGTGCTTAATAATTTTAGTTCTACCTAAACCTGTACCTATACATTTCCGTATTTCTTCAATAATATCAGTTAGTTGTTGTTGTTGACTTTCATCTAAATCTTCTTTACTTGTTAAATGCGTTGCTTTATCTTCAATGTTGTTGACTTCTGATAATTCTTTTACCAACACTCCTTTAAATTTAAAGGAAATTTCAAAAATGTCAAAAAAATCTTTACCTAATATCAATTTCTGTGACAAATTAGGCATAAGAAGCATAGTGATATAGTGAAACTGATCATTAAAACTTACCGGAACATCAAAACCTTCAGTTACAGAATAACTGGCACCATCTGCAGTTGCAATATCCATAGATTTTATTTTCTGTATTTTAACCCCCAAGTGCTTCAAAGTTCTTGCGAATTCACTATTTATGACTGAACAAGTGGCACCTGTATCTAATAATCCGTAACAATTATAATTTAAAATGTTTATTTGTATGTATGGCCTGTTATCATTTTCTTTCTTTAGGGTTAAGGGTGAAAGTGCTTTCTTGGACATGACGATACGAATAAAATTTAGCCAGTTCTGCCACACTTTATTAGTTTTAGAGGAGAGGTTCAGTTGGCAGGTTTCAAACCTTCCTCTTTGGCGTTTCCCTTGCAGGTACAATCTTTTGCAGTTACGCCAAAATGACCACAACGATAACAAAATATACGCTGTTTTGGCATGGTGCAAGATCTGAATAAATGACCAGATTCACGACAATTCCAGCACCGCATGTTCACACTACTTTTATTGGTGGTTTTTATTTCATTAACTAAGTCATTGTTAGTCATAAAATTTCTGCTCAATTTATAAGCTAAATCGGGTTCTAATGAGTAAACTGACGTTTTCGGTTCCTGAAACTTGTCACAATTAATTTTAGTTCTTTCAATGATACGCATAACATTTATTAGATCGGAAATAGAACAGAAAGTGTCCCTACATATGGCCCTTTGATAAAATGGTTGCAAATTTTTACAAATAATCATTATTTTTTCTGATTCAGTAATTTTGTTGGGGAGTCTATTAAACATATTTTGCATTACTGAAATAAAAATGAGTACTGACTCATTTTTACCTTGTGTTCTAGCTTTTGCTTCGGTCAATAGTTCCTCTTGGTAGTAAGGAGATTGAAATGTCCGTTTAAGCAAGATTACCAGCTCATTCCAAGTACTTATAAACTCTCTATTTGCACGAAACCAAATTAACGCATCATCCTTAAAAAAATCAATTGCATGACGCCATAAATCATCCTCAGTTGCGTTCCTAGC
Organism: Leptidea sinapis; assembly: GCF_905404315.1. Lineage (NCBI taxonomy): Eukaryota > Metazoa > Arthropoda > Insecta > Lepidoptera > Pieridae > Leptidea > Leptidea sinapis. The sequence continues at coordinate 3,297,916 of NC_066299.1, forward strand.
CTCCTGAAGTTCCTCAACCCGTTCAATAAAAGCATTCACGCTAAATTTATTGTCACCATAAAAATGGACACCCCATTGACTTATAGGTACAAGCTTGCGTACTGGTCGAGTCTCCTTGAATGAAGTGGAATTAAATAATTTAGAGTTTCGCTTTTTGCCATGAAAAGTTGGACTTTCAAAGTCCTCTTGCGCAAAACATACCTTTTTGTGTTCTAAAGAATCTTTTAAAATTTGATCTTCTTTTAAGAGATTTAAAATTTTTTTTACTATCCTCACCTATGGAGTTATGTAAAGCCTCTTTCATTTCCGCAGTTATTTCCTCCCCATCCAGTATGTCGTCTTTGCCCTCTAAATCTTTTAAAGTTATAACGGCCTTATCTAATAGTATGTTACGCCTATCTCTGTCTTCCTCTTCCGTAGGCGCGGCCAATTTCAATCTGTTGACAATGTGACACAAACGAGAAACTAGACGTTTGTACAACTGTTTATCTGGCTTTTCTTTTAACTCTGAGACATAACGCATAACCTTGCTTATTTTGTCTGAACAAATGTCTAGTTCTAGTCCCGGGGTGGTAATAGATGCTTGCGGTGACTTTATTTCATAAGAGACTATCATTGAGCTTTCAGCTTCTAACATTTTTTTTAAGATAATTTTAAGAGCTGAAACTAAGCCTGGATGAGTATACCCCCGACACGCAAGTTCGAATTCGACTTCATCTTTTAACAAAAATTGAGGATCCATATTTAATATACAATTAAAACAAAATACTATACAAAACTAAAATTAGTTGATTACAATAGCGGTATTGTGTGCAATTGCCTTATATTATGTGTACCTAATATAACTAATGTAGAATTCTTTAATTACAAACACAAAGAAATAAACTTTTATGTTTATCCGGTAATATAAATAAGTAAATACTATCAATAATAATATTATTCGCAAAAAAAGCTCAACACAATATACAGAACCACAAAATAAACTTTTCGCCAAGAGGGAACTCTAAAAGTATGTACCTACATGTACCAAACTGATTACTGTCATACATAATATTTTAATCAAAAGTAAGTCTTATATATTATCTTATTTAGATCTAAAGTCTGTAAATGTTAACAATAATTAAACAAAATAATTATGTGCCTAATAATGTAAACTAGTATCTATTAGAATGCACTATCTAACTTAATCTATCTACTTAACCTATAAGTAACCACAAGATTAGGCAGTATTATATTATAGGTAAATATTATTATACTAAGCTTAGGTAGATGTATGGGTAACCGCATTGAATTACTATTCTTTTTGAAATTTAATTGCATACAATATTTTACAAGTTACAAACCCACGACAGGTATAATATGCCTACTGCCACTATGTAACTGCTACAATTAACTTATGAATAATTAATATATAAATAACCAACTTATGAATTACAATTAAGTATAAGCGTTATAATATACGCAAGCGCATCAATCTTATACTTCAACTAAAGATGCGTAAATAGGTATAAACAAGTTAAGTTAAGCCGTATGTAGGTATTTAGCTGCCGTTAAGCAGCCAAAGCATAACCACGATGTCAAACATAACCCTTTAGTTTTAACGTTGGGCGCTATTTTGTTACGGGTTTTATTATGTAAATGACACACCTTTGGTAAATAAGAACTTATATTTCTTGCACTAAATAAACTGTAGCCTTATTACACCTATTATATTTAAACTAAACTAAAGCTAAGTACTAAGACTACTTTGGACGCCAGGAGAATTTTATCCACGTTGGAGGGAATTCTACCACAACCCAAGCTCTCGGCTGCTCAACCTCTCAGGGTACTTATGTATTCATTAAAAGGGCATTTCCATAGGCTAGGACAATAAAAAATAGTAATATTATTTTCAGATACAAATACAAATGCCTAACTTCTATCCCAATTAGATATAAATTCTGTGCAACTTACCCCTTTCCTTGTGGTTTAATAAATATTTTTGATGGCACAAATTATTTTATTACCATAACAAAACTATAACCATGACGACATATAATATCACATTGACGATCACAAAGGTACTTGTTACTTCATTGCACAGCTGATCGCTAATGTCAATGACCGACCGTGACATTCGTTATGAACCAATAATCGAGAAAGAAACAAAGTAACTAAAAACGAAAATGAAGCCAGGATTCGAACCCACGATAGACGACAGTATAACGCTTCACGATTCTATCGTCGATACCGCTAGACCACGAACGTTATGACCGAAAGTGTGAAATTATCTAATATCTTATACTCAAAGAGTCGTAATACTAATTCATAACAACATCAATACATTTAATCATCCATGACTCGGAAACAAACATCCATATTCATCATATAAATACTTGCACTTACCGGGATTCATACCCGGGACCTCTAGCTTAGTAGGTAGGATCGCTAACCACTCGGCTATACAGGTCGTCGTATATTATTTAAGTATACTCTCAGCTTTATTTGAATAGAAGTCTAACGATGACATAAACACAGACGTATCTATTACATAGCATTTTAATATACGACCACAGATGTAGACTAAGTAATTCACACATTTCTCGTCTATAAGCCTCTTTGAGCATTCTGAAAGCAAGTTTACTCCTCGATTGTTGATCGTGTGAAGATATAATATTGCAGTAAATTTCAACAGGATTAAGAGCGAGTATGTCTCGTTTGCAGAGAAATAAGAAGTAAGAGTTTAATTTAAAATAGCATACATATTAACAGCTCGAATGCAAATTGGAATTCAGTATAGGCCTTTATGATTTTTATATTAATTACTGATATAGCGGCAATAACAATATATACACAAAGTTATTTAAGGGCTATTTAGCACACTTTGACCTCTGTCTCTGTCTGTGCGCCTAGTTTGCATAGCAGAGTGGGCAGCTAAGCTAGCCATTACAACACTTTAAGATAATTAACTTCTGATGTTACCAATGACCTCAGGGTGAGTCCTCAGTGACTGCAGTCGTACATGCCCGATGTGTGGCCACACCTTGAACTTCTGATGTTACCAATGACCTCAGGGTGAGTCCAGAGGAATGTCTACTCGCCACTTCAGCCTCCCTGCAAGTCCTGCATTCAACTATTGTTACATTATATAACTTACAGCAAATACAACGACAAAATACAAATTCATCTTCCTGGTATTTATGACTTTTACCTTAGATTTTCTTACGGAACTAAGTAAAACAAGGAATACATACAATAAATATACAAAAACAAAAACATACATACATGTATTTCTTATGATATACAGCTAGAGAGACTCCGGGTATGGAACCAGAAAAACAATCTAAAGCTAACGTAATAAGATTCAACTATAGGTATACATTTCCTATTTATTTAAATTCAATAAGAATATTTACAGGTGGGCAGGTAGTATTCAATTTTATTATTGGTTAATGAAATATCCAATTTATCACAACATTGTTAAGTGCAATGACAGCATGTATAATGTGGGTAGGCGCGTTAATTAAACTGATGTCATTGTTAATTATAATTGGGCGTTTGCTGTGTGTGGAGTTCTGAGGCTTCTGTTGTGAGTGGCGGAAGTGATTGACCTATATTGCCCTTGTGACGGAGCCAACTTTGTTATTTATATGACGTCATATCCTATCGAGATAGTGCTATTATAATTTCCGTCTCAGTTTATAATACGAATTAATTAATATAAAAAAGTTATGCGGTTATGCAAAAAATCACAAAAGATGAATGGTTGTGAAAATAGAACAATAATTGTTTTAAGAAATATTTTTTTGTTTAAAAGTCGTGTGTGCTTGAGTAGCACGACTTATCACGAAATCACCGTTCGCGTAACTCTCGCCCGATCACACTTTTCGTAACGCCTTAGCTTACTTTATTTCTAAAACTTTTCTGAGAAATTATTTAATTATAATAAAACAGTGAATTTTAATTCACTATAGAACACACTTTACTGTTATCTATGTTTTGCGGTTAAATTTATTTTCTCATTTGTAGTCTCAGTACAGAATTAATATTTTTTAACTTACGCGACTTACAGCAAAGTGAACTGAGTGTCAGTTCACTTTGCTGTGCAACGTTACGAAATATCGTTATGCCCCACTCGAGATTGAGATTGAGAATTGATATAGCATGGAACATATTAGGGGCTAAAGTATGAAATTGCCGATTTGTACTGAAAAATTGAAATTTTTTTTTTTATTAAGATGTTTATTTTAAATAAAGTTATTACCATTATTATCAACACATTGCTGTCATCTAAAAGGAAGGTTACTAATGCCTTTGCGATAGAACTATGGTGATCTAGATTCGACAAACTGTGTGAAAACATGTTGTACTGCCTCCTGAGAAGAAAATCGTACAAGTCACGAAAAAAATGATAGTCTGGCGAATACGGAGGGTTACGAATGGTATCTAATTGCAGTTTCTGTATAGGTAAAACAAAAGGTTCCTCGTGCTGCATGAGGTCTCGCGTTATCATGGAGAAATAATGGTGAAGAGCGATTCATGCGTTGGGGGATGTTTCACTGCTAGTTTTGCTATCATTATTCAGAATTCGGGACAGTAGACAATGATCAGAGAAAGCTATAGTGAATAACACCATGCTGAGACAACCAAATAGTTACCATTGCCATTTTAATGGTAAGCTTTGCTTTAGGACCCTGTTGTGGTGTTTGAACTGGGGTCAGCCATGATGATGTTATCGAAATGAATCCACTTCTCATCGCTGGTCGGAATTCGATCCAATGTACCTTCATTTCTGTATCAATTCAACTAGGGAAGACAAGTTTCAGCAAGCGGTTCTTTCTGCATATCAGTCAAATCATGAGGCACCCATTTTTCATATTTTTATGTTATTGTTTTGATGCAAGTGGTTACATAATGTAGTGGTAATAATGCAAGGTAACGTTAAACTATGCCGCTTATTCCTTGGTAGTTTGGATCGGATCGGCTTCCACCATCTCTTTCAATTCATAGTTATTCACCTGTGTGCCCTCACAGTCCTACACGATCTTCCACGTGATTCGTTCTTTAAATCAAAAGTTTGTATCATGAAATCGATGAAACCAAAATCGCATGGTACGTTCATTTGCAGTCCCCTCTCCAAACGCAACATTGATATTGCCAGCTGGTTCTGCTGCGTGAGCTCCGCGTTTATACTCGTATTAAAAAATCACTAAAATTTTCGAAGTATCCATCTTTCTTGTTTTAGCTGATTAAGAAAAACAATTGAAAGTCGATTATCGAATGTTGCACATTTTTTAAAGAAGAACTACAAAGGTAGGTACCATGTGAAAAAAGTTTTATTCTTAAATCCCAAACCATGATGGTTCGATGTCAAATCGAAATACCTATTACAATAAAACGGCATTTTATACTTTAACCCTTTATTAATATAGTGCAGAGTTCCTCACAAAAAATCTGTTGCAAATTGTTGAATTTTTTTATTTTTTAGTAACTTACAATTCATTTATTATATAAATTGAAAAGTTATTGAAATAATAAATAAAAAAGCAGACAACAGAGAGAGGGAGAGAGAGAAAAGATGAAGAATGGAGGAGATACGACGCAGATATTACTTTATACTTAAGTCACATAATTTATAAACTTAGACAATCTGAATAATATGAAATAGATATAATATTATATCAAATTAAATTCGTAGCAAAAGAAAAGACGCAAGGAACTTCGTTCGCCTCACACTTTTTTTATCCTGGTGATTCTGGTTAGGATATAAGTACTTTATAACTGAAAAATTTGATATCTGTTATGTTGCATGTACGTCATTGTTTTTTATTAGTATCATGATAATAGCAATGTTTTATCAGTCCTTCATTATATTTACAACTTATTAAGTCAAATTGTCGTCTTGAAGATGGCGTACGAGATTTCTTTCCACAGTTGCAAATTATATAAATATTTATGTATACAAAATATCACGTTTATAAACTTAGGAAACATTCTTCTTCTTCGGCGTTACACTCTTGTCAGAGTGGTCGTGGTTGTCATGTCGAGGTTAGTGGCCTATTTCACAATGCGACGCCACTCGTCGCGAACTGCCGCTCTTCTCGTGCATTCATGCCGTACCGTCGACAGCTTGCCTCACTTGGTCCGTCCACCTCATCGGGGACCTGCCTCGTGGTCTAGTGCCCTCGACTTTACCCTGCACTATTAAGCGTTCTATGGAGTCGCTTCCACGTCGCGATACATGCCCGAAGAAAGTGAGAATGCGAGCTTGTACGGAAGGCTAAGCTTGTTTGTTAGGAAACCTACATTTTTAAAATTCAATCAGACGGACAGAATGAACGACATGCAGACTGCAAGACAGTAAAAACTACAGGATTCATTACGGTTACGTTTTTAAAGTTATGAAACCCAAAAAAATGGTTATAAGAATAAGATTTACGAGAACTAGACTAGAACAGACTCTTATAGATAATCGTAATTTATCATATTAATAGAAATTGCATCTTTGGTTTTTAATAAATTTGTCAAAGGATTAATAATTTTCGTAAACATTTCAATGGTTTATATTAATAATCTCTCAATAACGATAATAGCTTGAACATAATTTAATTCATTTTATGTCTGGACACATCGGGATCGTTCATCTCTTCAAAATTTGTTGAATAATTCAACGAAAAGCGACGGATTTTCGATTTTATTGCAAATATGACACGCTTTGTTAGACAAAATTGATACTTGTCTGTTATGAGACTTAAATTGATAGTCCTTTAATATATTTTTCATCAGTATTAGAAGATTTCGGAGATATTTCAATATCGCCCTTAATTTTAATATAGTACTGATAAAAATAAGTGCCACCAGTATTAAACGTAAAGAAGTTATATTGAAATTTTCTAGAAAATTTGCGATAAACGTTAAGCATTTTTGGGGAATGTAATTTGAATGTCCAGCAACCCAGACAACATGAAAAAGGCACACAAAAGCTAATATTTAAAGAGCTAGACATCATTGATAAAAAGGTCTTCGTAAATGTAAAATATATACTTTGTATGAATAGAAAGGTGGTGATGTACAGTATCAAAATATCTACTAACACTGCAGTGAATTTGCTTTACAATGGCATAAGCATATATGGCACATAGCAGAGTAAATATTAAGAGTATTATACTGTCTAGACATGAGTTATTTTGCATAGCTTTGTGGGTCAAATTTCACATCTAGTGATTTTATAAAATATAAGAATGTGAACATGTTGTGTTGTTCTCTTTAATCATATACTCGAATCAGCAATATTCACAAATATAGCGTCGAGAACAAAATTTTTCAGTGATAATTTGAGAAATAAAAATAGAAGTTTGTTCAGTTGATTTAGATTGTGTGTCATTTATAGAAAGCTAATGGAAACTGTTAATGACTGTAAACGTTTATCAGTGGGAGGCAACTTTGCACAGGATGCCGGCTATTTCTGCCGTGAAGCAGTAATGTGTAAACATTACTGTGTTACGGTCTGAAGGGCGCCGAATCTAGTGAAATTTACTGGGCAAATGAGACTTGACATCTTATGTCTCAAGGTGACGAGCTCAGTTGTAGTGCCGCTCAGAATTATTGGGTTTTTCAAGAATCCCGAGTGGCTACATTGTAATGGGCAAGGCGTATCAATTACTATCAGCTGAATGTCCTGCTCGTCACGTCCATTATTTTTATAAAAAAAATGTTAAAACTTGTTGAAAACAGGTGTGTATCATCACTCTCCTATTTTTAGGCTCAGCGAAGGTACTAACAACCAGATAAACTGGATTGATTTATATAATAATAGTTTACTATCTGTGGCAAGACACACTAAAACCATGTTTGTTTATAATTTGAAAGTAAGATGTGTTGGTTAGTTAGTTAAATATTATTATTTGTTAGTTAAGTAAATATTGTATCACTTTCATAGTTTTAATATTGTAAAAAGGGTTCGCCCGTATATAATAAATAAATAAATTAAAAACTTTGGAAAAATAGTACGCGCTTTAACAGCATGTTGCAATTCCGATGTTGAATCCATGATTTCAAGATGCTAACTATATTTATTTTAATTATCTACACCATCCGCGAAAATAATTTCTCTATGTACTTAAATAATAACTGATAGCCAATTTAAAGGATATACAACACTATATAAATGATTTGAGTTTTCTTTAGTGTTAATTCCGCCAATATTTGTCTTTAAACAATTCGAGACTGTGTCTCGTGCCAGATTTTGGCAAGACAACACGTCCTGAGTATGCCTCGTGTACAGGCGAAACACGTGTCGAATTGTTTAAAGACAAATATTGGCGGAATTACTATTAATGAAAACTCAAATCATTTATATAATTATGGATTTCCGCAAAGTAACGCCTACTTCTATAAATTTTCAGATATACAACACGACAGTAGGAAACACTATTATATAATCATGTTTTGCAAAAGTTGCAAAGGTTGAAAAACAAATTGTAGCATTAATATTAATATAATAATAATAATAATTAGTATTATACCAAGAAGCCTTTGGCAATTTGCCTCAATGTGGCCGTGTTATTATGACATTAATTTTGAAAGTAGGCTTATATCTTTAATCCAAATATCTGTATTTTGGCTTCATTAATTTTTAAGATGCTGCTTTGCCGGCCAAAATATTTTGTAACGATATTCTAACAGTAGTTGGAATCAGTCTAAGATATATTTTCCTTTTGGGCCCATGAGAGTTTCAATGTAAAAAGGCTTAAAAGGCATTTATTTTCTCAAAATTGATTCCTTTAGAATTATTTTTGATGTCATTTCTTATACTACTAGATACTACTACCGCTTCGGAAACAAATGGCGCTCTGATAGAGAAGAAGCGGCGCAAGAAACTCTCCCAGCATTCTTTTTTTATGCGCTCTTTTCAATAAAAATATACAATATTGTACAGTCGCTATAAAATAATCACAATCTAGTCCCAGGCTGTCCGATCATTTAGATATTCAGCAGTGGAGTAATAGGATTTTGTATTTAGTTACCTCTGACTTGATTGATAGTCTGGCCATAAATACTGTTACAATTAAAAATAAACAAAATAATACATTTGAATTTGGAATCTGTAATTATTATATGATAGTTCATTGAGATTTCTCATTTTGGCGCCAATACATTGTACAATATTTTGCGATAGTAAAATGGAGTGGGGTGATAAAGAAAACCGAATCGCTGTGATTGCATTACACAAAGCAGGTATAGAACCAAATGCAATCTTTAAAACTCTCCAAATGTTTGGTATTAGTAAAGTGTTTGTGTAGCGGGCAATTAATAGGTACAATGAGACCTCCATTTTTGTGACCGAAAAAGATCTGGCCGTCCACGTAGTGTTCGTACGAAAAAGGTAAGCAAAGCAGCAAGGGAAAGTATTCATAGAAATCCTGTCCAAAAGCATAAGATTTTATCTCAGGAGATGAAGATAGCAACTAGAAACCGTTCTTGAGAAGGTAGTGAAGCCCCTTAACAACACCATGTTCAATAACCAAGAATGGTCCTTCCAGCAGGACTCGGTGCCGTGTCATAAAGCTGGGTCTACGCAGTCTTGGTTAGAAACGAACGTTTCGGACTTCATCAGAGCTGAAAACTGGCCGTCGCCTGGTGCCGATCTTAAAACCACTGTATTATGATTTATGGTCAGTTTTAGAAGGTACGGTTTGCTCTAAACGCCATGATAATTTGGAGTCCCTAAAACAATCCATACGATTGGCAGTAAAGAATTTTCCCATAGAAAGAGTGCTTGCTTCTATTGATAACAGGCCTTAACGTTTAAAGGACTGTATTGCAGCCAATGGAGACCACTTCGAATAAGCTTTTTATACATTAAATTGTTTTATACTTATGTATTTAACTAACACACTGTAGAATTAATAAATATTGTTTGCAATAGAAAAAAATCTTTTTCAGTATTTATGACAAGACTAGGTATTATAAATAATAGAAGATATTTCATAAAAATAAATATTAGAAGAAGATAAATAAATGTTTGACATCGAGATAAATTCAAGTTCAAATATTTACCCAAGTAGTTGCTCAACTAGTAGTTGTCCAATGTAACTTTAGATTACAATCTTACCATACTATCGCACATAGTCGTTAGTCATGACGTGTTTACGAAAAATTATGGGTGTGAATGTTTACCATGGCCGCACAGTGTCACATTTTTCCGACACCAAGAAATCAATCGGTTTTTTGTTTAAGAGGGGGCAAACGGTCAAGAGGCCGTGGATCACTTGATGGGGAGAGGGTCGGAAAGTGCTCATGGACATCTACAAAATCAGAGGTAAAGAGGTCCGTTACGGGCCTAAGTATGCTCTGAGCTTGATTTTTTAAACAATGAGAGATGAGACGAGCAGGACGTTAATCTGATGGTAATTGCTACGCCCAGCCTATTACAATGTACACATTATTGCTTCACGGCAGAAATTGGCGTCGTTGTGGACGCATAATCTAGCTGGCATCCTGTGCAAAGGAGCGTCCCACTGGTAATGATGGTCCCTAATTCTTATCGCTTCGGCATAACTGCAGCCGGTAATTGATGCCACAAAATGTCTGTGCGAGGATATATCTCCATTTTAACAGGTAAAGTATGGTAACTAAAGCGTCAGAGTATGGTAACCAAAGCTTCAGAGTATGGTAACCAAAGCGTCAGAGTATGGTAGCCAAAGCGTCAGAGTATGGTAACCGAAGCGTCAGAGTATGGTAACCAAAGCGTCAGAGTATGGTAACCATAGTGTCAAAGTATGGTAACCAAAGTGTTAAAAAATGGTAACCAAAGTGTAAGAGAATGGTAACCAAAGCCTCAGAGTATGGTATCCAAAGCGTCACAGTATGGTAACCAAAGTGTCAGAGAATGGTAACCAAAGCGTCAGAGTATGGTAACCATAGTGTCAGAGTATGGTAGCCAAAGTGTCAGTGAATGGTAACAAAAGTGTCAAAGTACTGAGTTTTGTACATTTGTGTATATGTGAATTTGCTGGAAACTGTCATAACCATTATGCTATCACCATAAACTTATAATGCCTGACTACTCGGCTAAGTCGAGTTAATAAGCCTTTTGTGGGGCGTTGAAAATACTTTTACAACAGGATTCCAGATAAATGTTCAAAACAAAATATGTATTATGAAATTCAAAAAATTGTTAAAAAATGATTATATTGTGGTAAAGGTTAATAATTCCTCACATTAGGAATGGAGCGACCACCCTCAAGCTACTAAATAGTAAATTTTATTGTATTATTTTACATTGTAACCATATTTTTAATAAAAAAAAAAAAGAAATCCGCTGAGCTTGTTGCGACCGTTCTTCTCAGGTCTGAGGCATACCTTTTCGAATGTGTGGTAGTTTATGACTTTCAATATATTATATCCTATTTTGAATAAATATATATATAATGTAATATATATATATATAATATCTAATATATAAAATTCTCATGTCGCGGTGTTTGTAGTTAAACTCCTTCGAAACGGCTTGACCGATTCTCCTGAAATTTTGAGTGCATATTGGGTAGGTCTGAGAATCGGACAACATCTATTTTTCATCCCCCTAAATGTTAAGGGTGGTCCGCGCCAAATTTTTTTTTAATTTTTTTGACATTTGTTTGATTATGAGTCAGCATCAAAAATACATACAACTTCAAATTTTCACCCATCTACGATCAACAGTTACTTTTGTATCGCGATTTTAATATAGGCAATACAACGTTTGCTGGGTCAGCTACAATTGATATAATATTGAAATAGTTTTATCGTCTTATTCGGCAGACACTTCTGGACAAGCAATTCCTTATAAAATTATTAAAATTTAAAATTCTTACATCAAAATCTTACACTGCGCCTAAGCTTTGCGGAAAAACTTATATTGACAATCCCATGCTGTGTTTTGTATACTTCGGAATGCTTTATCTACACCCATGCTTTAAATCATGTATTAAAGATTCTAAAACAGTAAGATTATTGCGAAAATTAAAACACCCAATGTCCTAATAACCATTACATCATCCAAACGAGTGTTGTAATTAAATTCTGTACAACATTATATCATCCGTTTTTATAACAACACTCCTTTGGATGATGTAATGGTTACTAGGACTGGCTTTTTAAATTTTAGCAATAAGCTAACTGTTTCAGAATCTTTTATAGAGAAAACAATCATGTTATACTATTATCACACATATATAACTAGTCTAGCCATTAATACTGCTACATAAAAAATTTTCTTTTTTTCAACTTTTTAATTATTTTGAAATTGAAACACGTATATTATTTTAAAAACTTATTTTGATTTTGCACCATTTCACATATTTTTTCGTGTTTATTATTAAATTACAATATGGTATGGGGTGTTAAAGAGGAAGGAGCCGTCGATCATATTGCAGACTTGGATTGGTTACAAATGATTGGTATCAGCCGTATGTTCGTATATCGTACTATCAACAGATGCAGCAACTTCGTCTGTCGAAGACCAGAAAAGATCGGGGCGGCCGCGTGTTGTTACAACTACAAGGGCTGTTAATGCTGTTAACGCCAGAATTCGTCGAAGCCCCATTAGAAGCAAAAAAAACTTGTCGCGAAAAATGAAGATTCCCGATAAGACTCTGTCGCGTCTTATAAAGACAAGACCTGAAGCCGATATGCAGGAAATGCCCTAAATCAATCTTTAAAATTAAAAAGAGTCGATCGATCAAAACGCATTCGATATGCAGGTGAAAGGCACAGAAATATCCTCTTTACCGATGAAAACATTTTCACGATTGAAGAACACTACAATAAGCAAAATGATGAAGTGTACGGTAACAGTTCTAAAGAAGCTACTCAAGTTGTCGGAAAGGTCTTATCATCATCCTGCGTCAATGATGGTTTGGTGGGTCGTGTCTTATCAAGGAGTCACAAAACTACGTTTTTGTGGAAAAAGGAAAAAGGAGTGAAAACTTCAGTCAAAGTGTACAGTCTTGGATCATGTTGTGAAACCTCTCAGCAATACACTTTTTAAAAATATACCGTGGACTTTCACGCAGGACTCTGCACAAGTCACAAGACGCGAATTACCCAAGCCTGGCTTGAAACCAACGTTCCGGACTTTATAAGAGTTGAATACTGGCCCTCATCTAGACCAGACCTCAACCCTTTAGACTTCAAATTATGGTCAGTTTTGTTCCGAAGAGCTGTTTAACCTGATTCCTGCCGCCGAATTCCACCTTCGCACGACACGCCACAAGCTAGGATATCATCCCCACCATCTGGATGTGTGGCAGATCCTCCACAGTGCGGTTTTTAAGGAGCTTTATTCCACGTACTTCAAAGCTGTGGAATGAACTTCCTTGTGCGGTGTTTCCGGGACGATACGACATGGGTACCTTTTGTGGGCGGCGGTGATCACTTAACAACAGGTGACCCGTACGCTCGTTTGTCCTACTATTATATAAAAAAAAAGTTTGAGAGGATATTGCCTGCTCTAAACGACACGGTGACATTGAGTCTTAAAAAATCTTTGGAGCAAGCAGTGGCGAAATTTCCCTTGGTAACAATTCATAAATCCATAGATACGTGGCCAAACAGATAAAAGGCCTATATAAAAGCTAAAGGTGGCCATTTCAAATAGAATATCTTTTTTATTTTTTACTGATATTTTAATAAATACGTAGGTATAAATTTTAATTATATTACACTACTTCATTAAAAAAATGCATTTTCATTTGTAACAGATCTTATGGCTGGACTAGGTATAAACCCACATTCGTGTTTTAATACCCCTTATTACACAACAGCTGCATAAATAACTAAAACCTAACAGGGACTAAGCAAATGACATTTTGATATTAACACAACACGGAGGTTATTGTGTTTAATAAATAATTGCTGTTTATTGGATTCTAACAGCATTATTTTTGTTATCTTTTGTAATAACCGACAGATGGCCAATAATAAAAAGCACATTTAAGTGATTCGTTCATAAATAAACAGATTTTATTACGTTTCGATTTATTTCTTTTTTATTATATGAACTGGGCTCATCGACTTTACCCGAGAATAATTTCTTATTGGTGTTTATTATTCCTGGCGTCCGAAGGTTATTAATTGAAAGCTTAGATAAATTATACGTGTAGATAGAGTCCCTTGCTGCTACACAACCGATGAAAACAGGCCAGGTTTATTACTTTAGTGTGCGTACAAGCTATGTCTTACACTCGCGTTTTCTATGTCAATTTGTGTTAGTATGCGTGCATTGTTTAAAATAGAGGCTAACAGTTATCCTCAATTTTTTTCGACGTTTTTATAGCTGTCACAGTCTTATCTAGACGTATAAATGATCTTAGATTGAAAGCATTGGAGCATTTGAATGAGGTTACACAGTAGTTCTGATGATTTAATTCTTTCTAGTATGAATAGAAATAGAATAGTTCAGTATAAATATGTGAATTTAAGTAACATAAAAAAAATACCAACCAATTTAGAACTTCCTTCTTTTTTCAAGTCAGTTAAAGTACGTATATTTGAACGATTTATAAACATGAATAGTTCAAATGGTATCGTATAATTCTATCTCATACCAACACTTACCAGAACTTACTTACCTACTCTATATCGAATGATTATTTTAGCACATGCTTGTGTGTATTACATTCTTTAAACATATAAAAGACAAAAAAATACGTAACACAAAATAATATTCTCATCAAATATAACTTTGATTCATCCTAGTAATCCGGTCAAGTTAGAAGCAGATTGTGAAAATATACATATCTCTTATGCCCACTACTCGGCTTAGTCGAGTTAGTAAGTCTTCTATTGGCTGATGTATATACTTTCACAATATGATCCCAGAAAATGAACAAAACAAATTTGTTAATTTCATAAGAATTGTTAAGAAACTTTTGTGTGGTAAAGGTTATTATAACATTAAAAAAAATCTTAATGATTCCACAGACTGGGAATGGGGCAACGTCCCCAAGCTATTTAATTAAAATTTTACTGAACGATACTACATAAATTGTAACTAAATTAAGAAAAAAAGTTCGCTGAGTTTCTTGCGCCCGTTCTGCTCAGGCCTGCATACTATTTCGAATGGGGTGATATTTTTTTAAGGTCAAGTAAGTGATTTTAAATCCTATTGGGTGATGTATATACTTTCACAATATGATCCCAGAAAATGAACAAAACAAATTTGTTAATTTCATAAGAATTGTTAAAAAACTTTTGTGTGGTAAAGGTTATTATAACATTAAAAAAAAATCTTAATGATACCACAGACTGGGAATGGGGCAACGCCCTCAAGCTATTTAATTAAAATTTTACTAAACGATACTACATAAATTGTAACTAAATTATTTATTATTAAATATTATTATTAAATATTTTTTTAAGGTCCAGTAAGTGATTTTAAATCCTACGTTGAATAAAAATATTTGAATTTGAAAAGTCCCCGAAAGAGTAGTAGTATTTATTCCACTAAAAACTATTCAAGCCCAAACTTCATTAATATACGAAATTTCAAATTTTCACTTTATCAGCAATATTCATCAAGAAAATTGATCCGACAAAATTATAGATGATACAATTTTCTACAACAATTGTTTTAAAACTGGTCTTCTTAACCATTAAAATGTAAATCTATTCTTAGTGTCAAAATTGTCGTGTTTTTCACAGTGAATGCGCAACTAAGTGATCCTGAAAATATCAACTCAAGAGAAACCCGGTTCCTTTACTCTAGGATTACGTTGAGTAACATCAACCTACTTCTATGTTACAAAATATACCAGAATAATAGAAACGGTAATTTGTTTAAGTGATTATCAAAATGGACAGAGTATTAAAGCTCTTAAACTCAACATAACCGCACGTCGACTGCGGGGAAAAACTAACAAAAGTCGAGAGCGAAGCTTTTAAACAGACTTAAACGAAGTATCTGGAACGTTTTGAGGGCATTGCACGACCTACAGCCCCGAGGAAGAGATTAGGTCCAATTGACTTCACGAGTGCAATCTTCGTTATTTTTTCCTTCTGTTATCATTATGACAGTGATGAGTTTAATTAAGAAGTATAAATTAATACTTTAGGCTCCTTCTTAAACTTTTACGACATATCGAAGAGCGATCATGCAATATTATTATTGTTTGACTAGCTGACCCGACATCTGTATATAATAAATAAAATAATATTTTTTTATGAAATTGTCATAAATATATTATCATAACATCAAAAATTACTTCGTAAAATATTCACCTGCTGTCGTAATGAAATTGTTTCATAGCAGAACTGTCAAACCGTGCGTCAATAAATTCTCTCATGGAAATTATGTATGGACACATCAAAGGAAAAACAAATTTGCTGTTTTTATTTAATTTAGCAGCATTTTTCTATTTATTCGCCTTTTAAACCTTCCCTGGACTTCCACAAATAATTCAAGACCAAAATTAGCCAAATCGGTCCAGCCGCTCTCGAGTTTTAGCGAGACTAACGAACAGCAATTCATTTTTATATATTTAGATTATAATTATACGGAATCTATTCATTTTGGGTAAGATAAGCAAACCTATTAGATCATTTATACGTATAGATAGACTATGACAGCTGTAAAAACGTCGAAAATAATAGAATGTATAACTAACCTTTTTTTTGAGCAATTCACGCACACTGACACAAAGTGCCATACAAATCCCGAGTGTAAGACGTAGCTTGTCACGCACACTAAACTAATATTCCATGCCTGTTTTTATCGGTTGTCTAACAGCAAGAGACTCTAGAGGTATATTTTATCCAGGGCAAACCTATCCATTTTCCAAACAATGTTAAAATGGAACGAAGTCCTAGTAGAAAATGTGCTGTAACAAAAAAGCGTTATGCATCCAGTCGATTTTATTTTTTCACTTATTTCATCCAACGTGACAGTTTCTGAGTATCTCTATTAGTTTACCAATAGACACAAAATACAGGGTTCCTCAGATTAAATCTACGCCAAATTGTTGATAACATATCGTTCTTTTTATTAATCTATTATTTTTCATGAAGGTAGGCCGAAAGTTTTTACTAATCATTGAGGCTATGAATGTTTTGATAATTTCAAATCCAAGATGGCTCCTGCACATGATTATGTTTAAGTATATAATATAAGATCGATTCAGAAATCAGGAGATCCGTAGGAGAACCAAAGTCACCGACATAGCCCAAATGATTGCGAAACTGAAATGGCAGTGAGCAGGTCACATAGTTCGACGGCCAGATGGCTGTTGGGGCAGAAAATTCCTTGAATGGCTTCCACGTACCGGAAGGCGCAGAGTTACTAGGCCCCACAAAATGGACTGACGATCTGGTCAAGATCGCCAGAATACATTGGATCAGGGCAGCGCAAAACCGATCGTCGTGGCTATGGCAAACTAAACCTACTATTGATATTGCTATAGCTCATCGACGTGAACTTCAATTTTTTACAAATCCCGCGGGAACTATGTAATTTCCGGGATAAAATGTAGCCTTTGTCCTTTCCCAAGCTCTAGTGCATCACTGTACCAAATTTTTATCAAAATCGGTTCAGTAGCTCCAGCGTATGAGTGTCACAAATAAACTTACATTCACATTTACAAAATTACAATCTCAAATTACATCCGGAGTTAAAATAAATAATAGTTAAATAAAAACTAAAAAGCACGCTTTATATAAAATTCAACTAAAAAATAGAAAATAAATTTATAATAATTCTTCTACACCCCACGCTCTTTTTTACAGTAAAATATATTTTTTTTTACACTATTTTCAATTTAAAATTATTTTCTATTTTTTAGTTGAATTTTATATAAAGCGTGCTTTTTAGTTTTTTTTAACTATTATTTATTTTTCATTTTTTAGTTAAATTTTCTATAAAAGCGTATTTTTAAAACTATTAAGTACTTTAACATCAATTCCTGCATTATCGACTATAGATGAAAATTATATAAATTAACATTATTCATATTTTGCAAATTGAAAAATTGAATAATTTTATCAAATTAGTGTAATGTCATCGGCCCTCGATAAATCTACAAAGTTTGAACGAAATCTAGCCGTTTCAAGTGGGTCAAAATCGTGCCCAAAGAAGTCGGTTACAAACATACAAACATACAGGTGAAGCTAATATAAAGCGTATAAAAACGGGTGATCGGTGAAACGGGCATTAAATATAGAATTTTTATTAACAGTATATTATTCTTATAATAAATATATATATCCTTATAATATGACAAAAATGTAAGCAAGGTTAGGCTTTGAATATATATATAATATGACAAAAATGTAAGCAAGGTTAGGCTTTGAATACAATTTGGCAGAGGAGGAAAATACATTTACGTATTGAAGACACAAAAAGGGAGCCCACATGTCGATACACTACGCAATAATAGTCGCAGGGCGTCTTTTAAGGCGAAGAGTAAGCAGAAAACACGCAAACATGGTGTTTTTAGACAAGTTTTGTGGTGAAAGTATAGCATTTCGAGCTATGAACACTGCTTAATCCTGTTACAAATATCCTTAGGTCTTATTTGTAGGTTGCTAATGCTTGCTGTTGGTTATAGTTAACACTGCCTTTTCTTTGAAGTTACACAAGTTTTTTGGCATGACGTGACGCATTTTTTTGGTACTTCTCTCAGAAAAGTTATTCTTATAGCTTGTACTTTTTTGTGTAGGTTCATTTATTCAGATTAGTAGTGAATAACGAGCATTGTTAGCATATAAACTGTTTTCCACCCAAGAATTTTGAAAATATTGGCTTTGTTACATTGATGGCGGGCCGGCAGCCATGAACTCATATCGCTCAAGGTCGCTGGCATTTATTGTCGCCTTAAGGAGACTCGAACCACAGACCGGCTGTGTGCTTGTGGGAAGGAGAGAAGAATGCTTATGATCTCACATAATCTGATAGTCCGATGGACTTTTGATAAAAGAGTGATGTATTGTGTAAGTGGATAAAGGCGACTGGGGACAAATAGGGCTCTATTGAATACCGTTTCGATATGTTTCCTGACGTTCATATTCATAATGCTGTTGAACGTGACTCCTAAGTATTTGTAATCCATCACCCACGGTATGGGAGTTTCATACAATTTAATAATGTCGGTCGGTTGCGGTTGGTAGCCTTGATGCTATGCGCGTCACGGAAGAGTACCGCTGCACTTTTGTAGGGGTTCATATGAATCCGCCATTTTCTGAATCAGTTGCCTAGTTCATCGACGGCGGCTAGAAGCACTTTAATATTCTTGCTGAAGGTTGAGCGGGTGGAATCAAAGTAGAGTTCCGCATCGTAAGCGTACTGAGCGAGCTAGACACTCAGAAACTTGGGAATGTAACATATGGAGAGCAAGAACAGAGTGGGAGAGAGGACTGAGCCCCGAGTAAAATACCGAAAAAGGTCCTAATCTTCAATCAAAAATTCTGACATCAAAATATTACCAGCTTTTTTAAAAACGTTGGTGGGCTTTTTATGCATTTAAATCTCTACATTTGATAGTGTGAAAATTTTTACAGTGGTAAATTTCTCGACAAAAAGGATAATATAACACTGAATCTTTATCCTTTTCATACATATTTAAAGAGTTTTGATTAATTGTAATCTGTATTTTGCTGCTACGAAATAAAAGGTTTGAATTCTCTATGAAATACCTTTTGATGGGCTTAATTTTTCTGAAGATCGTATCCACATATTATTATTATTATTTATAATTTGGGTGACCCCTAAGCTATTTACGAGACTAGTTAAAAGATAATCAACTGACGGTTAACCAAAATCGTATACAGATATTATTTCAAGTATTTTTCAAATTCGAATTTGTATTTTATTCAAAATGGGATTTTAATTGACTGATTATTTATTGAACGTCAAAAACTATACACCCATTCGAAAGTAAATACCTCAGGCCTGAGGAAAACGGGCACAAGAAACTCAACGGGTTTTATTTGTTAAATAAAATTTTGTAACTGTAAAATTTACTAATAAAATAGCCTGTCGGTAGTCGTTTCATTCCCAATCTGTGCTATCATTAACAAAGTTTAATTTACATGTTACATTAACGTTTTACATACAAACGTTTTTTAACAATTCTTTCAGATTTCATAACACATTCTACTAACATTTTCTGCGAGCGTATTATAAAAGCATAAACATCGCCCAACAAAATCCTTACTAACTCGACTGAACCGAATTGTAGGCATAACAAGTTTACATTTGTTTCTCGTTTTAACATTATGATTATCACAGTTTCTAGATAGTTTGCCAATTATCGAAAATAATAAATTGAGAGGTTAATATTTTAGAATTGTAATATTTATACTAAATAGTACATACAATTCTGAAAATACCGTGGGAGATAGGTCAATGTTCCATAAATTGCTTGTATTATATTAAAAAGTCCTAACGTCATAAAACAAACGTACCAAATATACTGCTATTGAATATAAATCGGCGGGTCGGCGTAAAGTGTGTCATTTACAGAAAACTTGAACTAAATATAGTTGGATTATTTCCGACGCGACGCGGCCTGACGCTAGTCACAATCCTAACACAAATCTAAACACATTATCGAGCTTACGCGAAGCTTACACCATTTATTACGTTTTACCATCGATTAAAACAGATAATTACTATGTTATGCGTTAACTCATTACTTGATGGTGATTAAAACTTTAGTGGTTCTGTTAAAATGAAAGCGGTTGCGAAGTTGTTTGTATTTGTGTTGTGTTTGGAGTGTCTTTTTGCGGAAACTCCTATTATTGGTAAGCTTATGTTTATTAAATGCACTTAGTCATCACAGAGACCTTTATTAAAATGGGCATTTCCCCTGTTTTACATAAATATTGGCACAAAACAGCGACGATTTGACATAATAATATATATAACCTCTTCATATTATTTACTTTTGTGGTATTTGATCTCTTATAGAAGATAGTAAATATGTATTACATTTTTTTATTTCATCCTTATTATTTCAATTAAAGATATCTATATATATAAAAATGAATTTCTGTTGTTTGTCTCGCTAAAACTCGCGAACGGCTGGACCGATTTGCCTAATTTAGGTCTTGAATTATTTGTGAAAGTTCAGAGAAGGTTTAAAAGGTGAATAAATATGAAAATGTTTGGAATTAAAAAGAAAACAACAATTTCTCAGGAGGTAAAAAACAAACTTAATTTTAGCTACCAATAGTTGGTAGAATAACTTCAGATGTTAACTATGATGGCAATACAACTCAGGGTCAGCTAGTACGTAATAAAATATTTTTGTTTTTTTTTTTTAAATCGTCTGAGCGATGGCTCGCGTCTTTGCTCCAAGGATCAAAGTACATCAATGAATAAAATATATTCAATCTATATTCAGATATTTTTATAATTTTAGTTTTTTATTTTGCGTGTGCACCCTTAATTCGAGTACCAAATAAAAGTAGCTTTAGATGTAATTTCTATGACAAGTAGTATTGTTAGTAACCAATGATACTCCTATTAAAATCGGTCCAGACGCACAGATATTATCTGGCACAAGCAGACATAAAAAAAACGGTTTTCTTGGAAATATGTTGATATCAAGTTCACATGACTTTAGTAAAAACTCTTAACAGACACACCAATCTTCTTTAGATGTATATGTTGTAGCTGCAATTAATTTTTGTTTTTCAATTTCCCGGTGATTATTTTAACAAAGGGAAAATAGAAAATTTATTGAAGTAGGCGTTACTTTGCGGAAATCCATAATTATCCAAATGTTTAAAGTTTTCTTTAGTGTCCAATATTTCTCTGGCATGATATTCTCGTGCCAGAGTTTGGCGAGTCAACATTTCCTGAGGATGCCTCGTGTAGAGCCGAAACACGTGTCGAATTGTTTAAAGACAAATATTGGCGGATTAACACTAAGTGAAATTTAAAACATTTGGATAGAAAAAATAGGCAAAAAGTTGATCTAACTGTTTCTAGCTCGTATATGATAATATTGCCTTCAAAAAAGTGTCAGGTAGATAGCTAAAGTCGGGTAATATTCATAAGCATAAGTTAATTCTGGTGTACACAATATTATGACAGCTGGGAAAAAAAATATTTATGTTTTGCTTTTTCTCGTTTTATCTTCTTATTCGAAAAAAAATTGTGCGTCTCGGTTGCCAAACAGAAGTGATAACTTAAACTAAAATAAAGTAAAGATAATGTGTTCTTCTTCGTCGTCGTGGTCACGTCAAACGTCGAAAGATTCTACTCCAGTTATCCCTGGCTGTTGGTTCTCTGACACATGTGTTAAGGGGAGTGTTGGTTAGGGCTTTGGTCTGGTCTGTCCAGCGCATAGAGGATCGTCCTCTTTACTTGACCCTGACTGCTGAGGCAAGGGGAATCCAATGCACTATTCACGTATGAATATGAAAGATAATGTAAGGAAAGGTTTTTCATTAATAAAAATCTTTTATTGATTGTAAAATATATTTTATTCATGTACATTAGAATTTTGTGTATGTACATTATTAGTATCATTATTTAAGCCGATAAAATAACGATAAATTAGGATATCATCCCCACCATCTGGATGTGTGGTGGTCATCCACAGTGCGGTTTTCAAGGAGCTTTCTTCCTCGTACTACTAAGCTGTAGAATGTGCTTCCTTATGCGGTGTTTCCGGGACAATACGACATGGGTACCTTCAAAAAAAAAGCGCGTACACCTTCCTTAAAGGCCGGCAACGCTCTTGTGATTCCTCTGGTGTTGCAAGAGAATGTGGGCGGCGGTGATCACTTAACACCAGGTGACCCGTACGCTCGATTGTCCTCCTATTCCATAAAAAAAAGAAAAAAAAAGTAACAATTGGTTAGAGTGAGAGGAGGAGCCTAGCTACCGTAAGCGTGAGAGAAAGGGAAGTCAGACAGACCGGTGTCGTAACGCGTTACGTTACAAAGCGGTTTACCCTCCCATAAGATGTTATCACTTCAAAAAAAGCCTAAATCCATCTCAAAATTTCTAGAGACAGTTTCATATTATATTACTTATTAGATTTTAAAAATAACTAGAGATTTTATTTTAATCAGGTGGTATTTTTGACTATGATGACATGGACTCAAAGGCAGCTCTTCTCGCGAGTGCGAAACGATTCGAGTTTGCAGCTTCGATCAAGGATGTGTCGAGGCGTGGGGCAATACTTGAGACCAGTGAACTTGTCTGCCAACTAGCTCAAGTAATATTTAATTTTATATGTACGAATTAAGACAAGATCGAATTTGGTACGGACAGACCATCGGAAGGTCTCGAAAGCCTCGCACCAATTGGTCTGGCGCTCTCTCTTGCACCAATTTCGATTTTATAGGAATATTTTCCGGGTGCTACAAATGTTTAATTAATGAATATATTGTATTAGAAATATTGTAAATTTTTTAAATTTAGAACGTTCTAACTGTCGTTTGAGGCCGGCCTATACCATAATGTCTACGCCAAAACTGCAATTTTGTACAATTATCAGTGTAAATGTAATAAAATCAGTCTGCAATGCTTTGCCATTACAAGCTAAGTGAATGGTGATACCCTTTTGATAATGCCAATAGAGTATCTCAATTACGTCTGAAAAAGCCATTACAGTAAGTATCATTTCAGGAAGGAGTAATTGGTATAATTGACGGGACGAGCGGTCGTTCAACGGAGCACGTACAAGCTATATGCGATGTTTTAGAACTACCTCTCATCGTGCTACAGCATAATGACCTATATACTAGAAACTGGTCTCTTATTAACTTATATCCCAGCCCTACCGCATTCAATATGGTAAGTAGGGTTCAAAATCCTTTAATTTATTAATGAGATGATGATCGATTTTATATACCTTACTTTTTGTATAAGATAATGTATTTCATGAATAATAAGCTATGGTTAGGTTCATTATGTTAATGTTAATGTTTGTTCTACATTTACAAGGTATTATTTATCGCTTTAATATGAATTAAGGATATTTACTGTTAAAGTAATTTTGAAGCGCACAAAAAAAATTACCGGTGTTTGTGATATTTTGTCATCACAGAAATATATCTGCTTAATTAGATTGTTCTCTGAAATAGTTTTTCGAGGTATTATTCCCTCGATATATATATTGTTATCAAAAACTAAAAAGTATAAAATAACTTCTACCGCATTTATCACGGGGAGTGTGGGCGGCGGTGATCACTTAACAACAGGTGACTCGTACGCTCGTTTGTCCTCCTATTCCATAAAAAAAAAAATCTAACTTAATGCACTTATTTGTACATGCTAGTTATTGATAGGTTTTAAGTTTGTGCCAAGCCCTAAACAAAATAAAACATATTATAAACAGCTTTCTTACTGTAATTATAAACGTTTGCCCGCGCGTGTTTGTCAGCTTGGGTTGTTTTGTTCTATACGAAGCTATTCTGCATAAAGTCACACGTGGCTAGTACCTACTACCTACTTTTGGCTTGGCAAATGGCATTTATTTCGCATCAAACTAAAGAAGAATCACGTAAATCGGATCGTAAATCTAAATATAATAGGTGTACATACCTAAAAAAATATACCAATCAAATTGAGAACCTCCTCTTTTTGAATTCGGTTATGAATTGGTACTTACATCCAATTGTAGAGTATCTTATTACCCTTCAGACCGAAAGACAGTAATGTGTAAACATTACTGGCGCCGTAGCTAGTGAAATTACTGGGCAAATGAGACTTGTCATCTTACGTCTCAAGGTGACGAGCGCAATTGTAGTGCAGCTCAGAAAATTTGGGTTTTTCAAGAATCCTGAGCGGCACTGTATTATAATGGGTAGAGTGTATAAATTACCATCCTGCTCGTCCCGTCCCTTTTTTTGAATAAAAAAGAGTAACCTCTGTAATAATTCATTTAAAATGATTTACTGTATGTTAGTTAATGTCATTGTAGGTTCTAGAAAAGCTGATTGCAGCTAAGAATTGGCACAACTTCACAATAATATATGAAAAGGGCCACAGTATGATAAAAGCACAGGATCTGTTGAAGCTCAGTAATCCCATTGAGAAGGAAGCAGTATCTGTGAGAGAACTGAGCGGTGATGATTACAGGTTAAGTATTTTTTTTTGTGGAATAGGAGGTACGAGCGAACGAGCGTACGGGTCACCTGGTGTTAAGTGAGCACCGCCGCCCACATTCTCCTGCAACACCGGAGGAATCACAAGAGCGTTGCCGGCCTTTAAGGAAGGTGTACGCGCTTTTTTTGAAGGTACCCATGTCGTACCTTCCCGGAAACACCGCACAAGGAAGCTCATTCCACAGCTTTGTAGTACGAGGAAGAAAGCTCCTTGAAAACCGCAATGTGGAGGACCGCCACACATCCAGATGGTGGGGATGATATCCTAACTTGTGGCGTGTCGTGCGAGGGTGGAATTCGGCAGCAGTAATCAGGGTAAACAGCTCTTCGGAAGACTCCCCGTGATAAATGCTGTAGAAGACACACAATGAAGCGACGTCTCTACGCAACGCCAAGTGATCCAGCCGTTCACAGAGGGTCCCCGACAATTCAAGTTGCTCTGCGTTGCACGCGGTCAAATGGATCGAGCTGATACTGGGGTGCGCCAGACCAGAGATGACAGCAATACTCCATGTGTGGCCGGACCTGCGCTTTGTAGTATTTATTGAATTAGGCTTTTTTCACGGAAATCCATAATTATCCAATTGTGATGAGCCTTCTTGTTCTTGAGTGTAAATTCTGCTAAGGTCTTCAATCAAATAGACACGTGTTTTGCCTCGACACGAGAAATCCTCAGAAGATGTTGACTCGCCAACCTCTGGCACGATATGAAGGCGAAATTTAGCGGAATTTATACTCAACAAGGCTCATAACATTTGGTTAGGTTTAGTATTGCTGGGCAGCATTCGGGAAGCTGTGTAAAATCTTGTCGTCCCAAACACTACATTGCCTGAAGACGAAGGTATTCAACCATCTCTGGCAACACACACTGTGTTGCCAGAGATGACTTAGGATACGCAGACGTGGTCGCTAACTATGGGCTTTATGAGAGAGCTCATGGTCGCTCAGGCAATGGAGAGGGCTACGCTTGGAGTTTCCCTTCGAGATCGAATCAGAAATTAGGAGATCCATAGGAGAACCATGGTCACCGAGATAGCCCAAATGAATACGGTGCCTAGTTGTTTCTGTCTTTGGGGGGAGTGTTCCGAAGAGCTGTTTGACATGATTCCTGATCTTTGCACGATACTCCACAAACATGGTTATAATCCTCACCATCTCAAAGTGATTCGAACCTAATACCTTTCCTACGATAGGTGCAAGGGAAGCGATGGTTGGTCCGGATCATGCTCGTGATTGGGCGCTGCTTTTGGTGCCTTTCTTAGGTTTTTTTTTATAGATAATATATCATTTTAAGTTAATTGTTTAAACTTGCCCCTTAGCCCAATATATTCAATTACAAAATCAAGTACTTTCCGTCCACTGCTGGACAAAGGCCTCCCCCAAAGATTTCGACGACGATCGGTCCTGCGTTGCACCCATCTAACGTATTCCGGGCATCTTGACCAGATCGTCGGTGCATCTTGTGTAGGGCCTACAAACACTACGTCTTCCGGTACGTGGTCGCCATTCGAGGACTTTACTGCCCCATCGGCCATCTGTCCGTCGAACTATGTGCCCTGCCTACTGCCACTTCAGTTTCGCAATCATTTGGCCTATGTCAAAATAAGATTATAAATCACTTATTTAACATCAAAAAATCTTCACATTCGAAAATGTATGCCTCAGACCTGATAAGAACGGGTGCAAGAACCTTGCGTGCTTTTCTTTTGATTTTTCATTACAATGAAATTAATCATTTAAAAATCGGCGGTTGCCATTACTTATCTGTGGATTCATTATGAAATTCATTTATGTTATTGTAACCACATATGCGAATTTTAACAATAATTTTGTTATTTTTATAAAAATCTCTGATGTTTCCAGGGAGGTTCTTATTAACGCGAAGCACAGTGGGTATGTTAACTTTGTCGTTGATTGTCCATCTAACAAGATAGAAGAAGTTCTCCTCCAAGCCCAACAAGTTGACCTGATGGCTGATGAGCATTCATACATCTTCATCACACCTGATCTCTTCTCAGTAGACCTCGCAAGGTATAGGTATGGGGGTGTCAATATGACAGGTGAGAGATATTCAAAACTATTTTTTTTTTGGATTAAATATAAATAATAATAGTATTTTTTCTTTGAATAACGCGAGTTTTACACATTTTAATAAAACACTTTTTATAGGATTAAAACGCGTGTAATTGTAACTGTGTTTTTACATTAGTTTTTGCATAAAAATTACATTATTGTTTCAGCTAACCCGACGTTTCGTGAGCTTTTCAGATCACGTTTTTAACACGGCCGTTCCCAATATTCAGTCTATCTCTTACTTGAGATAAAAATCTTAACTCTCGTTGATTTTTCTGTCCCAATAAACATAACTCACCTTATCCGTGCACTCTGTCGGTCAATGGGACGACGTATAGCTTACCAGCGATATAAAGTTTGTATGGAAAATGCAATTCACGCGTCCCAATATAAGGCGATAAGAATGACTTATCGGGTATATTGGGACAGCTTCGGATTATTGACAGCTAATTACTGACAGTGGAAGGTAGTAATTTATCTCTATCTGTAAATAGTATATTGGGAACTGCCGTAAGGGGACTGCTGTTGGCAGGAGTCGAGATAGTATTCGAGATAGTACGAAACGTCGGTTAAACACACTTACACGCGTTATAATCCTTTAAAAAGTGTTCTATTTAAATATAAATATTTAATTTGTACCAAACCTTGTAGAATATTGGAATCACTCGAAAGCATTAACTTCGAAGCCAACGATCCGAATGAGGCATGATACATAAATCTTGGTATGATTGTTCAACTCCCGAGATCTGGCTAAAATTAAAAAAAAAATGATTAGAATTTAAGATTTGATAGAGTAACAATTCGGGTTGAGTAAGCAATTACCTGTTGAGTAGATTCTAGAACGCGCCACAACTTTTGAGAGATTTGGTTATACAGTGTGTTTGTCATGACTTTAATTTGAATTCGAGTTTCAATAGTACGCTTGGTATAAGAAGGATGAGGTTAGGTAGAAATGTTTTTTATTGACAATATTAAGTTAAAAGCCACACGTATTTGCCAGTCAGCCCACGTCCACGACACTTGTAACAAGGCCAAAATATCAGGAACTCAAATGTTGAATACATTTGAGTTTCCCTATTTCAGGCGTTTTCGGCGTTAAAGTATTTTAAATTTTCTCATTTCATTTTATATATTATTGTCCATTACAAAGATGCAAAAATTTAATATTATACAGGATTCCAGAATTTAAAAAAGTTCTTGTATCGCAAATGAATACTGTCTTTCGAATTTTCGATCAGGCCACGTGTCTTGACGCGAGTTTAAAATTTTATACCCATCCCAAGAAAAGTGCTCAATGCCGCTAAAGAAGTTTTAACTTCAACGATCAACTAATTTGGTGCAGTCGGTCAGATATTATGTACGACCTACATAATATAATACATAACGCTAATTCATTTTTATTTATATAGTTAAATAAGACAATGACTAACAAACATATGATTGATAGGTGATCACTCGCCCTGGAATCAAAAACGTTATTCGAGTGCTTCAGATCAATGAGGTTCTATACAAATAAAAGGACATAATATCATTCGCACGTCCATAGCGGAACTAAATGACTGAAATAAGGAACTGAATAATGTAAGAACTGTAACTGTAACTGTCCGAATTAGGTTCTAAATTCAAAATATGTAACCTGAACTGAATAAACAGTTTACATTGCTGCTTATTGACCAAAAATATTTTATACAACAGGAGTAAATGCGGCGATGTATAGATATAGCAGTCAAAGCTTAATAAGGTGTAATTTGTATCATTTTCCATATTTCAGCTTAATAGCTTAATAGCTTTTAGTATAAAACGACATTACTTTAGACAGAAATTATGTTAAATTAACACAAGCTGTTCAAATAAAGTAATGTAAATTGTAAAACTTATAGGTTTTCGATTGACAAACATTCAGAAAGACGAAGAGCTGTGGGACTTTACAGCGCGTTACAACGAAGAGACAGGCTACTCTCTCGACCCGGAGAACATGAAAACAAAGATCTTGTTAATTCACGACGCTGTGAAAATGTTTTCAAAAGCGCTATCTAAGGTCGCAGCGACGGCCGCCAGCTTAAACTGTGAATTGTATGAATCGTGGACGTATGGATCTTCGATTTTCAACTTTATGAAAACGGTATGAGGTCATATTTATGTAAGCAATGTATCTGTGTAATGGAATCATTCAATATTTACCACCTTTAGGACGTCCTGCTGTCCTAATATCATAGAGGATGTAAATACTACGTAGTTAATAAACTAAAATTAGTTTAGTATGAAACGTGCACTCATTTGGCATAAGTTTGAAATAGTAGTTATGATAGTATGGCGATTGATGACGATATAAAATCCGGCTAAGGTTGAAAGCGAAAAGTTGCTTAAAACGTTGTGGATTTCGGCTTTCTCCGTTTATTACAAGATTATAGACGTCATCTGTCCAATCTATCAATGACTGCACGTATCATACAATAGAGTGAATCGCTTTTTCTTAGAGAGTTTCGCTAGGCTGCTAATACTTGAAAATTTGAACATTGGGCTATAATAATGCAAACAATGGCTTTAAGGCGAAGAGTAAGCAGAAAACACGCAAACATGGTGTTTTTAGACAAGTTTTGCGGGCCGGCAGCCGTGAACTCATATCGCTCAAGGTCGCTGGCATTTAGTGTCGCCTTAAGTCTTCTGGTCTGTTGTAATGTAAAAAAAAGGTGTGCCCTTCATAAACAGGCACACACACTACAGAACTAAAATCTTCAAATATATTAATTAATTATTAAATATGTTTTTCTACTCCTATACTTTTATCTGTCATTTATACAGCCACGATCAGTAATATAACTAAACTTCTTCGTCTTTGAAAAATTCTATACTCTTTGGCCTAAAAAGCATTGTTTTTAATGTCGTCAAAAGAACATTCAGTTGTTAGGTTAGGTATGGTAGGATCATAAAAATATTAGGTAATTCGTACTACATACTTTATTACAAACATAATGTTTTCATTTACATTTTTATGTTTAAATCATTAGATTAAACTATTTTATGTTAACTTAAGAAATAAACTTCTTAATATAATTTGCCAAGATGCTGCTTGGTATATTTTGTAATTTTCAATTTTCCTACGTTGGCTGTATGGGTGTACCTTTGCCATTCCTTGAAGGAAAAATGAAACCACTTACCAGAGTTAAGTATGTATACTATGTATTTCCCGCCCATTTTAAGTACAGCAACTCGATAACTTGTGATATTTGTTTGTTTAATTTTTGTTTTATTTAAAACTACCTAGTCGTAGAAAAAATAATTTACGTGACACGTTTTATAACTAGGACAAAAACTCTTGTTCATTCATTGTATTTTCGCATTCGGCTCACATCGTAACCCACGGCACTCGTGTTAACGTCAGAAACAGAAATATTAAATTTAAAACAATGTGTGTGTCAGCTCCGACGCACGACGACGATTGTCTTTGAACAGGTATTATGCAAAATCAAGTCCAATGGAGTCGTTTACAAACAGACATACAGCAGTCTAAGCTTATAAAAGCGTATTAATTAAAAAATGATGTTTGCTATCCGTATCACTGCAGTACAACTAATATAGGGACCGCGTGTCAAGACTGTCACGCCAACTGAAAAGTGAAAGGTGCTCGAGTAATGATGCGCACCAAAAACGTTACTATCCCATTTGATGAGTAGGTTTTACTCTCCATATTTTTCTCATACCAGGCGCCTTATATGAAAATCGATTCTTAAGGAGTAAACTCCAAAAATCCTTTCTTACAGAATAAAGTACAAGGATTAACAAGATCGTTATTATTTGATGGATTTGGACAACGAACTAACGTTGTATTTGACATATTGGAACTGACCCCAGCTGGCAATCAAACGGTTAGTAAAAATTAAGTAGTCTGTGATATTATGCTGTTTGTTTCACGGACACTTTATCATATTTACTATGTAGAAGTAACTATACTTCAAACTTAATACAGTAACACTGTTGCTCTAATATTACTTATATTTTTATATATTATTCTCTTTTTTATAACTTTTCTCATTGTTTCTTATATATTTATATCTATATATATGATAATACAAATAAAACTAATAATAATTAAGTTTAGGTACATAATTCATAAGATTAAAATTTGAGATTAAATAAGTAAACTTTAATATTTTATTTTTTGGATTTATTCCGAGGATATTTGGACAGCCCTAGCACAGGCGTAGGTCTAATTGGGCTGCCAGTTACAATCACCAGCCTTAAGTTTTAGTCTAATGCTTTGGTCTATAAATTATGGTGTAAATGGTGTTCACTTTTTTTAAGTCTCTAAATAAATAAATTAATAATCTATACTATAAATAAAGATGAAAGATTTGATTGCTCGGCCGTTCCCAATATTCAGTCTATCTCCAGTTGTGGTCTACTTGAGATAAAAATCGTAACTATCGTTGACTTTTCTCTCCCAATAAACTTATCGACGGTAACTCACCTTATCCGTACACGCTGTCTGTCAATGGGAGAACGTATAGCTTACCAGCGATAGAATCTTGTATGGCAATTGCAATTCACGCGTCCCAATATAAGGCGATAAGAATGACGTATCGGGTATCTTGGGACAGCTTCAGATTATTAAGAGCTAATTACTGACACTAGAAGATAGTAATTTATCTCTATCTGTAGATACTATATTGGGAACGGCCGTGATATACAAATCGTGAGTGTAAGATGAGCTTGTAAACCTGACCTGTTTTCATCGGTTGTCTAGTAGTATCAAGACGTATAAATTATCTAAGCATATTTTAGTATAAATCTTATATTGTGAGGCTCAGCTTTTTTAATTCTAAATTATGTCTTTCTATATAACATTTCTATTAACATAGTCCAAATGATTGCGAAACTGAAGTGGCAGTGGGCAGGGCACATAGTTCGACGGACAGATGGTCGTTGGTGCAGTAAAGTTCTCGAATGGCGACCACGTACCGGAAGACGCAGTCTCCCCAAAGTCCCCCACAAGATGGACCGACGAACTGGTCAAGATCGCTGGAATACGTTGGATGGGGGCGCGCCTTTGTGGGAGGCCTTTGTCCAGGAGTGGACGTCTTCTGGCTGATGATAATGATGATATAACATTATATTGATAATACATTTTTTTTTTAGATTGGAACATGGAGCAACAATGAGTTAGTAATTTCCAGACCGATTGTTTCAAACGCTGAAATAGCAGAGGAGACAATAATGAAGAATAAAACATTTAAAGTGTTGATATCAAAGGTAAGCTTCACAATCAACAATGGAAAGATAATGAATTCTCGCTTAATTTGGATAACTTTGCTGTTATTATGTAATAGGTTGAAATTTGCCTTAGGGCGGATTTTTTTATGGAATTGGAGGACAAACGAGCGTACGGGTCACCTGCTGTTAGGTGATCACCGCCGCCCACATTCTCTTTCAACAACAGAGAAATCACAGGAGCGTTGCCGGCCTTGAAGGAAGGTGTACGCGCTTCTTTTGATGCCCATGTCGTATCATCCCGGAAACACCGCACAAATAAGTTCATTCCACAGCTTTGTAGTACGTGGAAGAAAGCTCCTTGAAAACCGCACTGTGGAGGACAATTACACATCCAGATGGTGGGGATGATATTCTAACCTGTGGCGCGTCGTGCGAAGATGGAATTCCGCAGTTGTAATCAGGCAAAACAGCTCTTCGGAACACTCCCCATGACAAATGCGAACACACAATGAAGCGATGTCTCTACGCAACGCCAAGTGATCCAGCCGTTCACAGAGCACCAAACTTCGATTCGACCAAACTGGATTAAGTATTTACTCGCCAGTAACTGCTACTATTCTAAGATTAAAAGAAATTTTGGATTTTATCAACGAATAACCTAAGAATAATATAACTATACGCTAGTAAATATTTATACGGACGGCTGTCGAGGTGGGATGAAAGTATTTGGTTAATGATCCTGTTACTAATATAATTTTAACATAATATAATACAGATATCTTAATAATACTGGATGGCCGAGAAGTTGACGTCCAAAGCTAAAATTTGAATTTGGCTCATTTTATTGGCCAATGTTCTGGGAAGTTTTTAAATTTAATAGTTAGAAGCCATAGGCTCCCCATTTTTTTTCGATACCTTGAACATTTTCATGAATTTAGCTGGAGCAGTTATCTTGAACTTACAACTCAATTCTAAGCTAGTTCCGCATTGTCTAAACTATTCATAGTTTCTTATGTGGTTATTGCAACTGTAGTTAATAATTATCAACAATAAAATTAACTAAAAGTGTTCAAAAAAATTATTAAAAAGTCCTAAACCACAATTAGGTGAAAAAAGTGGATAAAAGGGGAAAAAAATTATTATCTCCTAAACTACGCAAAATCGTAGAACATACATAGGGGTGATTCGGATACTCATCACCATGAGGCTTTCAAATTTTAGCTTTGGACGTCAACTTCTCGGCCACCCTGTATATTCTTTTAATTATGATATCAGTATTATCTTTTTTACTATTTTATTATATTATTAGAGTATGTTTGTTGCATCACTTTACATATTATATTGTAACTGAAATGATTTGTAAGACAATGAAAATGTAAATCTTGATTTAAAAGAGTGGCAATGAGTTTCTTACTACTTCTTCTCATTAGCTCAACCCATTACGAAGTGGCGGTAGATTTAATAAGAAAAAAAGGATCTGACATTCATATGTGTCATTTCCGTGACCTACATGAATAAAGTGATTTTGATTTGATTTGATGATCAGCTTTTTTTAATTTTTTTTTATAGACGGGGCCATACGCTTTCGTCAAGGAATCATCTCAGAAACTCGAGGGTAATGACCGTTACGAAGGCTTTACAATCGATTTAATTGAAAAAATAGCGGACATATTGGGTTTCAGCTATGAATTCGAAGTGGAAACGGATTATGGTACTTTGGACCCTGTCACTAAGAAGTGGGATGGAATGGTATTGAAATTAAGAGAAGAAGTGAGTAATTTATGTGTGAGTTATTTGCAGTAATGCTCAGATCTTAGATAATAGATCTAGATAGACTGTGAATTTTCAAAAAAAAACTAAACATAAAAAATAGCGGTGAACTATTAACCTCTATTTTCAGCAAACGCACACTATAACAAAGTGATTGGCATATCGCGAGTGTGAGACGTATACTGTCTAATAAATCAAACCCTTTTTTAATATTTATATTGTAAGCTTAACCTCAGAAAATATGTAATGGAACCATTAAATGTAACCATGAAAGTTTTATATTTTCATTAGTTTGGTCCAGGTTTTGACTCATATCCTTTATTAGGTAAATTGAGGATCGCAATAGAAACAGAAAATGGTGACACATACTGCTCTCTTTTGAAGCTAAAAAAGAAAATAAACAATAGTTCAAACTCATTATTTAATCGAAAGATTAATAAATAATGAGTAAACGTTATGTCACCTATAGAACGAACTTTTCTCGTAGGAAATTGTTTTCAACCCTTGTAAATTCCATAACGTTATGTCACCTATAGAACGAACTTTTCTGGTTGGAAATTATTTTCAATCCTTGTAAATTCCAAAACGTTATGTCAACTAAAGAACGAACTTGTTCTCGTTAGAAATTATTTTCAACCCTTGTAAATTCCAAAACGTTATGTCACCTATAGAACGAACTTTTCTGGTTGGATATTATATTCAATCCTTGTAAATTCCAAAACGTTATGTCAACTAAAGAACGAACTTTTCTCGTTAGAAATTATTTTCAACCCTTGTAAATTCCATAACGTTATGTCACCTATAGAACGAACTTTTCTGGTTGGAAATTATTTTCAATCCTTGTAAATTCCAAAACGTTATGTCAACTAAAGAACGAACTTGTTCTCGTTAGAAATTATTTTCAACCCTTGTAAATTCCAAAACGTTATGTCACCTATAGAACGAACTTTTCTGGTTGGATATTATATTCAATCCTTGTAAATTCCAAAACGTTATGTCAACTAAAGAACGAACTTTTCTCGTTAGAAATTATTTTCAACCCTTGTAAATTCCATAACGTTATGTCACCTATAGAACGAACTTTTCTCGTTGGAAATTATTTTCAACCCTTGTAAATTCCATAACGCTATGTCACCTATACAACGAACTTTTCTCGTTGGAAATTATTTTCAACCCTTGTAAATTCCAAAACGTTATGTCAACTAAAGAACGAACTTTTCTCGTTACAAATTATTTTCAATCCTTGTAAATTCCAAAACGTTATGTCAACTAAAGAACGAACTTTACTCGTTGCAAATTATTTTCAACCCTTGTAAATTCCATAACGCTATGTCACCTATACAACGAACTTTTCTCGTTGGAAATTATTTTCAACCCTTGTAAATTCCAAAACGTTATGTCAACTAAAGAACGAACTTTTCTCGTTAGAAATTATTTTCAATCCTTGTAAATTCCAAAACGTTATGTCAACTAAAGAACGAACTTTACTCGTTGCAAATTATTTTCAACCCTTGTAAATTCCAATAGTAATAGTGCTTCTGGAATGTTTGCTGTTACATCTGTGGATGGTTTTCATGCCATAATGCGCAAAAAAGCGTCTACGTGTAAGCAGTAACAGCATCCTAAAGATGATTGCTGCCAGAGCTGACTATTCCTTCCAGAAACACTGAATACAGTTAGCTCTAGGTTTATAAATATAATTCACTAATAATACTAACATAGTTCATAAGAAATATTGTTACTAATACATTTACTATATATATGGAGATCTTTCTGGACTAAATAAATAAATAGGATTCAAAGATTCTTCAAAAACAAAGTAATAATGCTAATTGTAATTTAGAAAGAAGAATAATTTCTGAAGATTTAGTTCATCTACAAATTCAACTGGTTACTTTATTGCAATTTGTTTTTTGTCATAGAGTTAAAGACAAAAGAGGAAATCCTATATGATCCTAATGGCCTGTTTTTATTAGAGAAGAAATATATATCTTTTAAATTAATCAGATTAGTATTTAAAGAAAACATACTTACTCTAAATGAGTTATAGCTAAGAGACAAACTTCATTAAACACTCAATCCATTAAGAGTTATACTAAGTGTTTAGTTTCAACGCAATAAAGGCTAAAACCTCAAAATGAAACTTTGTTCGCTCGTGCAAATTTTTGCGATATAGCCTTGAGCAGTCTTATTCTAAATGTTATTTATGTGTTGAATTCTTTACCATCGTAAGGCAGTCAGGGAAAATAAAAACAGTTTTCCATCACTAATCACTGTAATATGTATTTCAGATTTTATAATAATATTATAATAATATTCACACACTCTTACACAAATTATCTTGGCCCAAACTAGGCATAGCCTGTTTTTACTATGGGTACAAGACAACGATATATTTAATACAATATACTTACTTAAACCTACATAAATACTTATAAACATCCATGACTCGGTAACAGACATTCATATTCATCATATAAATGATTACACCTACCAGGACTCGAATCCGGGACCTCTAGCTCAGTAAGCTGGGTTACTAACCACTAAGCTATAGACCCCTATAACTATTAACTTTCAAATATATACTCTCGAAATTATTTAACCACTCTTTAACACTGCAAAATAATTAATTTAATCCCGAGCAAGACATTATACCTCCTTCGCCACCCCTCTCCTCTCCTCTCCTCGCCCCTCCTCTACTCGCCTCATACTTCACGCCGCTACACTAGCGCCACCTCTCAGACACCCGCTGCTCACTTCAGTTTACTAGTTACACTTTGTTTTATCGTTATCATCATCGTGGGATCATTTTGATGAAAAGTTAACCCGCCCATCATGTGGCAAATTTTATTTTAAAATCTCTATATGTATGGGAGTGTCTAATATCAAAATATATTATACTTCATGTTTGTTTTTTAAAAAGTTATTGATGTCATTTTACTGGTTAGGTAACGGTATTTCGATATTAGTTTAAAGTTTTTTGATATCTGTAATAGTAACAGAATAATCGCATGGTCACACACACTTAACGATAACATCCTGTATAATATGAAGCCTGATCATACTTAACAATTACAACCTGTATTTGAAGAGTATCAATAATAAAATAGCTTGACGGAAAGGTTTTCGCGAATCGTAATATTAATATGTACGTAGATTTATAATTTCAATAAAATAACCGTTAATCATTTCTTAGTAATTTTTTTTTATGGAATAGGAGGACAAACGAGCGTTCGGGTCACCTGTCGTTAAGTGATCACCGCCGCCCAAAATCTCTTGCAACACCAGAGGAATCACAGGAGCGCTGCCGGCCTTTAAGGAAGGTGTCGTATCGTCCTGGATACACCGCACAAGGAAGCTCATTCCACAGCTTTGTAGTACGTGGAAGAAAGCTACTTGAAAACGTGCGGTTTTCGACTGTGGAGGACCGCCACACATCCAGATGGTGAGGATGATATCCTAACTTGTGGCGTGTCATGCGAAGGTGGAGTTTATATTTTTTTATTTCAGAAAGCGGATTTCGCAATATGTGATTTTACAATAACTGCGGAAAGACAAAGTGGGATTGATTTTTCGACACCCTTCATGTCGCTGGGTGTTGGTATTCTGTATAAAGAGCCAAGCAAACAACCACCTGAGATGTTTCAGTTCATGGCAGTCTTCTCAGATGAGGTGAGGTCTACGATACATAAGACGTTAACAAAATACTATTATCTCACCGACAAAAACGAATCATTTCAGCCGGAAGACGCAGAAGAAGCAGTGGATGCTTGACAAAAGATCGCCATGACGATTGGTCCTGGGCTGCCCTCATCCAACCTATGCCGGCGATCTTCGACATTCGTGGAATTTACTGTCCCAACGGCCATCTGTCCGTCGAGCTATGTGCCCTACCCACTGCTACTTCAGTTTCGCAACCATCTAGCCCAGATGCCATGTCGGTAACTTTGGTTTTCCTACGAATCTCCACATTTCTGATGCCATCTCGCAGGGAAACTCCAAGAATAGCCCTCTCCATTGCCCTCTGGGTGACAATGAGCTTCCTCATAAACGCAAATAATATATTATTATTAAATATTAACTATAAATATTGCCTGTCTACGTGTATTAGGACTGTCAGTAAAATTAGGAAAATATTTAAAAGTGCCATTCCTCACATCTGGGATTAATTATTGTGCAAATTAAATTTGTAACAAATTTATAAACGATGTGGGACTCTAACCCGCGACATATCAGGTTCCGTCCGAGAGCTCTTACCAACTGAGCCAACCGTTCGAGTACGCATGGGTCGTAAATTTTGGTATATCTTGTTCAACTCTCAGGTTGTGTATCCATCTACAGGATCTACTTTACTACTTTTGGGTTCGAGTCCCAAATCGTTCATAAATTTCGGTTACAAATTTAATTTGTAAAATCCACAGTTATTTAAAGAATTTTAAAATCATTTAATGAACATTGTTTTATTAAACAAAATTGATTTTAGTTAGCGAACAACTAAATTGCCAGCTAGTGAAACCACATGGACAATGAGATATATTGTTTGTTTCGTGGTTTTGTTCAACAGTTTGACTCGTAACGATTCAGAATAAAATTTAATTTCCTTTTGTACGATCGAATGTGGATACAATTGTTTTAATTAAACTCTAACCAACGTTTTATAAAAATTTTAAATTAAGAATTATGTTTGCATTTTTTGATTTTTTTTCAAAACGGCGTCGGATTTGGTTTTTTATTAAAGTATACTTTATTATTGGTTCCATAATGAAAACAACAGGGAACCCCCAAATTTTATATTCAAATATCTTATTCAAAATAGAATTTAAAATCACTATTCTTTTTATAAAAATAAGGAACGAGACGAGCAGGGCGTTCAGCTGATGGTAATTTAACGCCCTGCCCATTACAATACAGTGCCGCTCAGGAATCCTGAAAACCCCAAAAATTCTGAGCGCCACTACAACTGCGCTCGTCACCTTGAGACATAAGATATTAAGTCTCATTTGCCCAGTAATTTCACTAGCTACGGCGCCCTCCAGACCTTAACACAGTAATGTTTACAGATTACTGCTTCACGACAGAGATAGGCGCCGTTGTGGTACCCATAATCTTGCCGGCATCCTGTGCAAAGGAGCCTCCCACTGGTAAAATACAAAAACACTTAATGAACTGTTGTGCTTATTGAGGTGTTACAATTATTGAAACTGTGATAAGATGTTATGTTTTTACAAATTCCTTCTCTCTTGATTCTAATGTAATTGTCCCACATTAAAATTAAGATACCTACATGTTATTATATCACATAGGTATGCTTCATCGTAATGTATCTATTACTTTATTCGGAAAATTAAAAGGGAAAATGAAATATCACCCAAATTTTGAGGTTGGCGTTATTTACCAGTGCCTCCTTTGCACAGGATGCCGGCTAGATTATGGGGGTACCTCCCACAACGCGTCCTTTTTCTGCCGTGAAGCAGTAATGTGTAAAAATTATTGTGTTTCGGTCTGAAGGGCGCCGTAACAAGTGAAATTAGTAGGCAAATGAGACTTAAAATCCTACCCTCAAGGTGACGAGCGCAATTTTTGTGCCCCTCAGAATTTTTGGGTTTGTAAGAATCCTGCGCGGATTTAACTGCATTTTAATGGGCTGGGCGTATCAGTTACCATCAGTCGAACGTCCTGCTCGTCTCACCTCTTATTTTCACAAATAAAAATTATTTCGTTGAGACCAATTTTTGTCGCACTATCATTACATTAAAAGTAATGAATGTCCTAATTTTTTAAGAAAAAAAAATGCAATAATTATATGAAAGATTATTAATGATTTAATTATATTTCATGTTATAGATCTATTTTATTTATTTCTTATCTAACATGATAAATAGAAAGTTAAATATTTTCTAGGTTTGGTACAACATGGTATTGGTACAGTCAGCTCTAGGGGTTGTGATGATTTTCGTTGGCCGAATTTCTCACAAGGAGTGGCAGAACCCAGTCCCTTGCGTTGAGCAACCAGAGGAGCTCAGTAACCAGTTCAGTCTTGCCAACTCAGTATGGCTCATCATCGGTTCCGTTATGCAGCAGGGATCTGAAATTGCACCAATGTAAGTATAATTTATATCAATATTTTGTACCAGACTCTTATTAGCTACGGTTTTCATTTGAGGAAATGCCTATAATAGTTTTAATGCAAAATCTTACTTAAATGTTTTTATCATGAGATTTTTTTTTTCATAATTTTTATTAATATTGATTCGAAATTGAAAAACACTTAACTGTTTTGAAAAGTAATTCCTTTGAATTGTGACAGAATGTTTAAAAATGAGAATATTGACTTCAAATTTAAAAAGTTTGTCTTACAAAAAATATATGAAACACATTGTTCTAAAATTTATTTTTAGCCATTGGTTAAATTTATTCATTCTAAATTCAAGATGGCGGCCTTCAAAATGGCTTATCAATTTAAGGGAATATGCAATCTGAGAAAAGACGAGAAATAAAATGACAGTATAATATATTTATTATGGCCGACATCATTTCAATAATATATGTATAAGTATCAAATGGAAGATCAATTAGGCTTGGAAGTGATAGTAATCTGAAATATTCTTTATATAAGGGGGAAAGATCCTTTCATATGTAAGAAATTATACTTCTTTAGCATATCAAAACAAAAATAACAATAAAAATGTTATCCTGTGTTCCAATGATAAATAATACATACATCGGCTAACTTCGATCTTATTTATTTTCATAGTATTATGTCCTATGGTAT
Organism: Leptidea sinapis; assembly: GCF_905404315.1. Lineage (NCBI taxonomy): Eukaryota > Metazoa > Arthropoda > Insecta > Lepidoptera > Pieridae > Leptidea > Leptidea sinapis. The sequence goes on from NC_066299.1 coordinate 3,338,822, forward strand.
ATTGTTATGGGGCAGTGCGGCTGATATTAATACCATCTTTGTGCTGCAGAAGAGGGCTATTCGCGCTATTTATAACCTAGGTCCTAGAGAATCATAAAGAGAAAAATTTAAAGAAATAAACATTTTGACTGTTGCTTCTCAATACATTTTTGATAATGTTCTGTATGTTCATAAACACATTGAGGAATTTTCTAGAAACTGTCACATTCATAATGTTAACACGAGGAACAAACATAAACTTGTTATGCCTACTACTCGGTTGGGTCGAGTTAGTAAGTCTTTTGTTGGGCGATGTATATGCTTCTACAATAATATGATCCCAGAAAATGTACTAAACAAATGTGTTACGAAATTTAAAAGAATTGTTAAAAAACGTTTGTGTAGGAAGGTTTTTATAGCATAAACGATTTTCTTAATGACACCACGGACTGGGAATAAAGCAAACACCCTCAGGCTCTTTAATTATAAATGTTTATTGTACGATATCGCATTGTAATCCATATTTTATATCAAAAAAAAAGCACGCTGAGTTTCTTGCGCCCATTCTTCTCAGGTCTGAGGCAGTCTCTTTTGAATGGGTGGTAGTTTTTGACTTTCAATAAGTGATTTTAAATCCTATTTTGAATAAAAATATTTGAATTTGAATGTGATACCTAATAGACAAAATATGCCCATCGTAAAAATTCGATAAAGTAAGACGTATAATTGAAAAAAAAATAACACAATACTTCAATAATATAAAAGTTATTGAATTATAGCGATTGGCAATAACCACACAAGCGACAAAGTTGAAATATACATTATTTTATAGAATTAAAATACTAATAAATGATAATAATGTGTGTTGGAACTAATATTAACTATTATGGTAATGAGGTAACAAAATTAGCAGTTGGCATTACATTATTTTACAACCACCGATATTGTGGATATTAGATGAATATTACACAATTTTAATGGTAGCATGACTTGGAAATCCATAATTATAATAATAAATACGACCCACCCATATAGCTAGTAGTTAGTTAGTGCCTTTTGAGCCAGAGGTCCCGGATTCGAATTCCGGTGTTAAATATATAATACCCCAGTCTGTGGCAAGATCAGGACAAAGGACAAAGGTCAGGACATCATTTAGCCGCAGATTCTTTCTTTTATGGCGCCGTACCTTTAAAATAAAATTCATAAGGTCTTATTTCTGTATGGTCTAAACATGTACAAATTTAGAGCAATTGCACACGAATGGCTCTTTTTAAAGAATGCTGTCACACAGAGGGACTTCTGGAGATCTTGGATGGTCTCACCACACACTCTTGCACGCATGATTGCACACGCACCCTCGCACATATGCACACACACTCCCTCAAGTTCTCTTCCTCTCACACATACAATCTTATTTATTCTTTATGATTTATAGAATATAAGAAGAATACCATATAGTTTTTTATTTGCTGTATAATAGTGTAATCCTGGTAACTAGTAATACAGGTATTTTACTATCTACAACAGGCACCAGTGATTCAAAACCAAAACTTTAGAGCCCCCTGTATTTTTAAGCTTTTCATTTGTATGTAATTTTGGTTGTCGGTGTACAAATAAAGATTATTATATCCTGCAAGAAAATTTGTCGACCTGACTTCTAATTTTACTTACAAAATATATAGAGAGAATACATAGTACATGCTCTTCTTACCTACCCATAAAACATATCTTGACAGCAAATTTATATTTCAGCGCATTAGCTCCTCGAGTCATCACTAGTGTCTGGTGGTTTTTTACAATGGTGATTGTTGCATCTTATGTCGGTACGTTGGTCGCTTTCCTCACAATTGAGAAGAATGTGATGCCTTTCCAAACAATTGAAGAACTATATGCACACAAATCCATTAGTTATGGATGCAAAAGCAAGGGATCTACAAAACAATTTTTCCAGGTATTATATTTGGTCTATATATGTATATATTTATTAGATTAATAGAGAACCTATGTCGTATAGGCTCTTTCTAGGAACTATAGGATTAAGTTTCAAGTAAACTGCCATCTTAAAAGCCGGTAACACATCTCTGGTATTGGTAAGAGAGTTAAAAGGGAAATTTTCCCATTTTTAAATAGCGTGTAGTTATAAAAAATACAAAATCACTTCCCTTCTAAATATATTTTACATCTATTATTTGATTTGTTTATAATTTTAATGGCGTGATAAAATAGAGTTATTATAAGTTCATGCAACTTTTTTCTCTCTATAGTAGTGTATTTAATTTGTCATTCTAATATTTTTTTTAAATATAAATAAAATCAAAAAAATCCGCTAATACTTTAGGAAATACATTCAGTTAAAATATTATGATGTAATAATCAAAACAAAAACGAAATATGCGATCTGGAACGAAATTTCGCAAACTTTTCTTTAATTCTCCGCGTGCTGCAGAAAGCATTTATAGGCGAGGTGGCGAGCAGACATATTATGTCTGCTCGCGGGAGGCCGGCAGATATACGTTTCTCGTTAAAAATACACTGAGTAAGCAAGACCCTTTGCCTTAACAGGAGTAATTATATAACTTGCTATCATTGACTGTCAAGATGAAAAAGAAAGTGACGGTAATATATTTAATGAAACATTAATTTTTGGATGCTTTCTACAACTGGCGGTCTGTTGTTTATTTATATTGGTGAGTTTAGGATGTCCCTGCATGCAGGAACTCTCTTTTTTTCTGTAATGTTCATATTTTATTTGTCACTGCTATAATTTTTTCAATTTAAATTTATCTTGCGAATTGCTTGCACTTAATGACCAGTGGGCAGCGGCTTTCGACGAAGCCACAAAAGTGGCGCTCTGAATTTTTATTCATTACCTGTCCATTACCAGACTAATTGAGATAGTTAACTTACTATCTATATTCGTTAAAATTTGATAATACCATGGTGTGGTATTATCATATTTTAGCTAGTGCTTACAGCTAGTACACTGGATGAAACCGAACTGAATGTAACGCTTTTCTTGAGTTACAAAATATATAAGCCAATACTCATCTTGATTCCAAAAATAATTCTAAACTAATGAACGGATTTTAATGGGGATTACTTCATGCAGTGCAGTTTAGTCCGACGCGAGAGATAGGATAGTATTTATTTCGATAAGCGATTCATAATTTGTTTTATATGGCCATATTATCTATGAGACAATTTATTGACGTATCTGTACAATACCTGTGGGAGACTCCTTTGCAGAGGATGCCGGCTAGATTATGGGTATCACAACTGCACCTTTTTCTGCCGTCAAGCATTACTGTGTTTGGGTCTGTAGGGCGCCGTAACAAGTAAAATTACTGAGAAAATATGACTTAACATCAGCTTATGTCTCAAGGTGCCGAGCGCAATTGTAGTCTCGCTCAGAATATTTGGGATTTGCAAGAATCCTGAGCGGCACTGCATTCTAATAGTCAGGGCGTATTAATTACTTGCTCGTCTCGTCCCTTATTTTCATAAAAAAAATTAAAAATATTTATATCGTAAGGATTTTTGTTATCATGTGACAGTTGATAAGGACTTGAGTGTTGTTTTTTACCGATTGTGTTAGAACGGACAAAGGGCCAGTACTGAATTCTTTTTCTTCAATCTTTGATAATTCCTCCAAAGTCATCTCAGATCTCGGCTTCGTTGTAGTAGTCATTATTGCGAAGAGAGGGTATTTAAGTTTTTTAACAGTGATAATTAACAATTACAAGCAAAGTGTTACCAAAATACTTTTAGTAATTTAAAGTATCTTCCAAGTTCCAGTTCCACTCTTGACTTCATAAGAATTGAAATGTCAAACAGGAAAAGCAAACTGATCGACCGGCGCGGTAGGTGGTAATTTATTGCATAACTAGGCATCCATAGGCATAGATAAACAACTTATATCTAATCTCAACATTATTTAACTAACGGTAAAGCCTTCTGATAAGAATATTTATTTATCCTATTTTAGGATTCATCAAATCCAATCTATCAAAAAATGTACGAAAAAATGCGTAGAAAAGGATGGTTGGTGCAAGATAACGATATCGGTGTTGATCTGTAAGTATATGTTTGATCTATCTAAACTATTTTATTACCTAAGGCTTATGGCTATATACCTATACCTATGGATATTTTATTAACTTGCCCCACAAAGTTTTGTTTACGGGGAAATCTGAATATTTTGAAAGAGATTATGTTATAATCTTTTATTTTAATTTATTTTATACAATATTGGGGAAAGCAGCACGTAGCAGATAATAGTAGACAATAAAAGTAGGATAAGACCTAACAAAAATGGGGGCAAAAATAAATTACTGCGATCTGAGGTCGGGAAGTGGAGGGGGGGGGGTGTTTAAAGGTAAAAAACGGTTTGCCAAAAACAGCCAAGTTGTAGGTATTAAAAAGATCTAACTTTAGTTTTCACACTTTTTTCACATGACCATAATTAAAATTTATGTGAAAAATTCAAATAACCAAGTTTTTGGTTTTTTATTTTTATCTTTTACAAAATTAACTTATTTCCTTTTTAAATTTATAAACAGCTTTGATTAATTCTAATCCATATTTTTGCTGCTACGAAATAACAGTTATGAATTTGCTTTCTTTCATTCTTGTTATAGTCTCTTCCTTTTCCAATAGGTTTCATCCTAATTTATTTCTTTTTGGTTTCAAAAATTATCGACCCTGGTCTAATTGTATCAATAATATATTAATTGTAGGGTTGAAAATTCGACGTATGCATTTTTCATGGAATCTACATCAATAGAATATGTAACTGAGAGACATTGCGATTTGCTCCAGATTGGAGGTCTACTAGACTCGAAAAGCTACGGGATTGGGATGAAAAAAGGTAAATATTTATGTAGGGTTGCTACTCATTATTAGCTCAGGATTTTATTATTTTTACCCCTAAGATAAGTTTTTTAAATTTATATAATATACATAATCTATATATATATATATATAAAAGAAATTGCTGTTGGTTAGGCTCGCTAAAACTCAAGAACGGCTGGACTGATTTGGCTATTTTTGGTCTTGAATTATTTGTGGAAGTCCAGAGAAGGTTTAATAATGAATAAATATGAAAATACTCGGAATTAAATAAAAACAACAATATTTATTTTCCTTTGATGTGTCCCCCGTGCGTCGTTCGGAAATCAAATAAAAATAATAGTTTAAAATTAATAACTTAGAATTTTTATATCTTTCTAACTTTCTCAGGAGGTAAAAAATAAACTTCCTTAAAACACGGGTAATAACACTTAAAAAAGGACTTCTTTTGTTTGTTTTAAGTTAATTAAGTATATACAAAAGTTTAGGTCTTTTATCGATTGAGGCGGTACGAAGTCTGCCGGGTCAGCTAGTATCAAAATACATTTTTGCCTTGATTGTTGCACAAGTTGCATCATAATAAAACCATCCCCTATTTTCATTATTAATGTGTTATTTCTTACTTTCAAGTTGCTGCACAATGTTCCCAGCCACTGTTCAGGCATTATCTATAAATAAATTTAAATGTTTTATAAAAAAATGGCTCTGTCGTAAATCCTATTACTCCACTGCTGAATATCTAAATGGTCGGACAGCCTGGGACTAGATTGTGATTATTTTATAGCGATAGAAATGACTGTACAATATTGTATATTTTTATTGAAAAGAGCGCAAAAAAAAGAATGCTGGGAGAGTTTCTTGCGCCGCTTCTTCTCTCTCAGAGCGCCGTTTCCGAAGCGGTAGTAGTATAAGAAATGACATCAAAAAGAATTCTAAAGGTATCAATTTGGAGAAAAAAATAAATGCCACTCTTAATGCCGTATCAGAACGTGTCAATCTATCCACATGTATTTTGACTAAGTTCACAATGGCGGTCTCTTGTATTTTAGAAATTGTTTTAATACTAAGACAAAATATTACTTGTTTAAAATTTAATCATTTATTTATTACAATTTAGTTAGTTCTATTATATCTCCACTGGTTTTAACATTGTTTTTTAATGAAAATAAGAGACGAGCAGGACGTTCAGCTGATGGTAATTGATACGCCCTACTCATTACAATGCAGTCCCGCTCAGGATTCTTGAAAAAGCCAATAATTCTGAGCGGCACTACAATTGCGTCACCACAAGCTTCACAGCAGGAATAGACGCGCACAGGTACCCATAATCCCTAGATTATGGGTACCTGTGCAAAGGACCCTCCCACTGGTTTGACATATATTAAGTACCTGTAATCTATATGACTAAGCTTTTAAATTGTAGGTACCTATTAATTTGACAAATTGTAATTATTTTTATTGACAACTGCACTAAGGCATTAGGTATATCATATAATGTAAGTGAAAATTTAAAATTATAATAAATAAAAGATGATGTTTGACGGATGAAATAACCTGATAGCGTTAATAGGCTTAATAAGCTGTTGATGTTATTATGTTAAGGACATATAAAGTACGAGTGAAGTTTCTTTTTAATGATTTTTAAAGAATTCTTTTTGATGGCAATAAATTCAATACCACCACTTCGGGACCAAATATCGCACTGAGAGAGAATTTCCAAGGGAATGTTTACTTTCATCGATATTTTACAGTTATTTTTTGTATCTTCATAGAAAAAGTATCTTAAAATGTACATAGCGTAGTAAATGTTGTTAAAATTGGGAAAAAATTTGAATTTATGAGTTACTGCGTGTTTTATCTACGTACATAACATTTTTATATATAGTATACTACTTACAGGGTCTCCATATAAATTCCTAATAGATGGCGCGCTAATAAAGCTTAAAGAAACAGGAGAAATACAAAAACTGAAGGATATTTGGTGGAAAGAAAAAAGGGGTGGTGGAAAATGTGGAGTAAGTTAAAATCTGTCGCATCAATATTTTATATATAACCTTTTTGTCTTTCATCTTTTATTTATGTTCCGTACACTACATGATTGACAAACCGCGGTTTGTAAGACGTTGTTGTCATGCACACTAACGTGATAAGCCTGGCCTGTTGTAATGTGTTGCCTTACAGCTAGAGGCTCTATCTAGATGTATAAATGATCTAAGACCGGAGGCCGTAATTGAACTATTTTCAAGAGTTCAAGATTATTAAGAATTAAAATTAGTTCAATAAATGATGGAGTTATCTACTTACGGCCGCTCCCAATATTCAGTCTATCTCTTATTTGAGATAAAAATCTTAACTATCGTTGACTTTTCTGTCCCAATAAATTTATCGACGGTAACTCACCTTATCCGTACACACTGTCTGTCAATGGGACGGCGTATAGCTTAACAGCGATAGAAGTTTGTAGTTCACGCATCCCAATATAAGGCGATAAGAATGACTTATCGGGTAAATTGGGACAGCTTCAGATTATTCACAGCTAATTACTGACAGTGAAAGGTAGTAATTTATCACTATCTGTAGATAGTATATTAGAAACGGCCGTTAAAATATATTCGAGAGAGGCGATTGCTAGTCTATGCGTCATGTTCGCGAACGGGCGCTACTTGTGGTGGCTAAACGATCCTGTCATCGGAACTCTACTTCATGTATTAAAAAATTTACATTGTGGACATAGATAATTAAAAAAAAATTAAAACAGGCCAGGTTACTTTGGTGTGCGTGACAAGCCACGTCTTACACTTGCAATTTGTATGTCACTTTGTGTTGGTGTGCATGCAGTTCTCAAAATAGAGGTTAACAGTCAACCTCAATTTTTTTCGATGTTTTCACCACTTTCACAGTCTATCTGGGCGTTTAAATGATCTAAGGCTAGGAAATGTAACTTTTATTTATATGATGCAATTTTTTTGCTCTTGCATGCATCTAATGTACTCAATAACTCTTGCATCATGTTTGAGTATTTGCGTTGATTGTAATTAAAATATTATAAAAAAAATCTGTCAGTTTTGATTTAAATGGGTGGCAATGAGATTATTGCCATTTCAAATCAAAATGACTTATCTTAACACTATCACACACACACACACACCCATTCGTAGAAGGCATACTTTTATTTTAACATCACTGACACTATTTTTAATTTCATTTTAAGAATTTGATTTCACTATGTATAGAATGTCATTTGATGTAACTGGTATCGAGGCGAAGTCACTGACAGCTGAAACACATTTCAAACTCGTTTAGCTGTCTTTACTAACTGTATGTTAATAATATAATTTAGATACATATTTCAAACTTGTACTATTTGAGAAATAAACATAATTAGTATTAAATACTTCTCATGAAGGCTCAACGTTTTCCGTAGTAGTGGTAAATGGTAAAATATATAACTGTCGACATTTAACGTGTCGTTTCTTTGTCCTTAATTAATAAACTGATATAGATTTGATTTTATGATTAAAAACATAAAGATCCACGCTTTGATAACCGGATCTAATTTTTGAGGTCGCTTGAAAACTTACATGATAGTCAAATTTTTACTTAGTATAGTATTGACCCACCTGACTGTATCTTTCTCACTCGGGTACAACCGGCGGTCTAGAGTTACCAGTGGGAGGCTCCTTTGCACCGGATGCTGGTTAGATTATGGGTACGACAACAGCACCTATTTCTGCCATGAAGCATTAATGTGTAAACATTACTGTGTTTCGGTCTGAAGGGCACCGTAGCTAGTGAAATTACTGGGCAAATGAGACTTAACATCTTGTGTCTCAAGGTGACGAGCGCAGTTGTAATGCCACTCAGAATTTTTTGGGGTTTTTCAAGAATCCTGAGCGGCACTGCATTTTAATGGGCAGGGCGTTAAATTACCATCAGCTGAACGTCCTGCTCGTCTCGTTGCTTATTTAAAAAAAATAGATAGTGATTTTAAATTCTATTTTGAATAAGATATTTGAAAATAAAATTTGGGGGTTTCCTGTTGTTTTCATTATGGAACCAATGATAAAGTTTACTTTAAATAAAAATCTAAATCCGACGCCGTGAAACAGAAATGTGTAAGCATTACTGTGTTTCAGTCTGAAGAACGCCGTAGCTAGTGAAATTACTGGGCAAATTAGACTTCACATCTTATGTCTCAAGGTGACGAGCGCAATAGTAGTGCCACTCAGAATTTATGGGTTTTTCAAGAATCCTGAGCGGCACGGCATTATTAATGAACAAGGCGTATCAATTACTATCACCTGAACATCCTGCTCGTCTCGTCCCTTATTATCATAAAAAAAAAGTTCAACCAATCGAGCCTTGCATCATTGAGGAGTGAAAAGCATATGTCTGTATTTTTCTCGCTCGGGTACAGTCGGCGGTCCCGCAATCACCCGATCGAGCCTTTCACCTCAGAGCGTGACGGATCAGCCTAACTTATTACAGACGAAGAAATGTGTGTGCGCCAAAAGATGTTAACACTTCAAAAGTAAAACGTTTTTTTTTATTCATTTATTTATTCAAGATCCACCAACACAGAATACACATGTCAATTCATAAAATTGTAACATTAAGTCCAAAAATCGTGTTCCTACAATTACTGGTGAACACATAATGCACATAAACATACAAACAATTTAGTTCTTAATTACCTATATGAAAGTCCTATAACGTTAACATGTCAAAACAATAATATAATACATAATAGTTAAAAGAAACTAAAAAGCACGCTTTAATATATAATAATATCTTAAAAAGCACACTATTTTCAATTTAAATTTATTTTCTATTTTTTAGTTAAATTTTCTATAAAAGCGTATTTTTAAAACTATTAAGTACTGTAACATCAATTCCTCCCTTATCGACTATGGATGAAAATTATATAAATTAACAAAAATCATATTTTGCAAAATGAAAAATTGAATAATTTTATCAAATTAGTGTAATGTCATCGGTCCTCTATCCATAAATCTACAAAGTTTGAACGAAATCTAGGCGTTTAGAGTGGGTCAAAATCGCGCCCAAAGAAGTCCACAAATCGTTACAAGCTAAGTTTCCGTACACTTCTGTCATGTTTAGCATAAACATAACATAAAGGCAAACCATTGCAATAATTTTTATTCCAAGATGTGCTTTCGTTTCATATGTTTACTAAAAGTTACTACACCCATAGAAGGAATCCCATTCCATTATATTGACGAAGTTTCCAACAAATACCTGAAATAGCGATATCAACATACATTACCTGTGAATGCAAATGTTTGTTGTCTGATCCGAGATGTTTGAAAAGAGCTCAGACAGTCTGAAAAATTATTCACTTTGATCTAAAAAGGTCATGTTTCAGTCATATTGTAATCTATAAATAGCTTTGCTTATGAACATTCAGAATGAGTTGTGGCATCAAAGTGCATTTGCTTTATCGAATATGAAAATATTACTTACTTTCTCTCGTTACTTCTTTTGTAAAGTATTGTGAAGTATTTACTCAAAACTTTAATGAAACAAGTGAGCTGAAAATCTTTATGATGTTAGCAGTCAACAGTTTGCAAACATTGTTCCATTACTATATTGATCATTGAAGACCGGCTTGTGGGTTTAGTTCCCGCTGGGAATTGCAATTTTCTTAACGTTTGAGTTTTAGCTCGTTGAATGAGGTAATGTTTAAATAATGGCTTACGGCGGAGCAACGAACTGCCGTTCTCAAAATATGTAAGACCCCAAAAAGTACCCTCAAGTAATCTGTTTTTTGCATCAAAAAAAATCTTGTATAATTTTGCACCCCCACTGCACCGACTCCTTCCACTTGTGTCGCCTATTTATCGCGAAGATGTCCTTATAAATTTTTCCTTACTTTGATACTGAAGTGCGATCGTATTTTTAACCGACTTCAAAAAAGGAGGAGTTTCTCAATTCGTCGGTATGTTTTTTTATGCATCTAAATCCAGCGTCCAAGTAGCATTTCACTCTTTAAGGCTTAATTGCTGTACTACAAAGTCATACAAGGAAAAAAACAGAAGAAAAATATATATTAGAAGAAATATGATTCACTGAATGCGATAAACATATTTATAGCGAATAAAAGTGAACGAGGAAGTATTTTATTTTAGCATCGAAAAAACGTGTGTATATAGTAAGAAGTAAAAACTTTATCAAGGTTATTAATAGAAAATACAACTATTTTAATTAATCATAAAGTAAAAACATTTTCAAAACATAAAACTGTAAGTGTTAAAACCCGAAAAGCGGATATGTAGTTGAAAAACATGGAGTCAGACACCATTTTGTTTTTATAAAATATTCTGCATCTACTCGCATAGTGAAACTCTAGTTTTATTTCCTGGCATTTTGAAATATATCCATATAATCATAATTCATATCTCTGGTACATGTGCATTGTGTCAACTATAATTGAAACAGCGCCGCTACAAGCAAATCTAATAACTGTCCTCGTTGTATAATACATGCTACAGTCTGTCTTAATTTTCATAACAAGGAAAATTGATTGGTTTGGTCGACTGTACTGTAAGCGCACCATCTTAATTGATCAACCTGCAAATAAATTTAAGTCGTTATGAACCGTTCTAGAATGATCATTTAGATTTTCTTTCCCAAATTTGGAAAGATCACTCAAAGACACGTAATTCCTGGAAAAAGTTTTGTGGAATTGTTGCTTTCTCTTGCTTGTTGCTTGATAGACAGGACCAGGAGGGACCTCTAAATTAATAAACAATACTCAATCTTACAACGATTAATTAAGATTTCAAATGCGGGTAGCACGGCATTCTTCACATCAAACATGACGTCGACAACGAAATGATGTTCTATGCACCTGAAAGAATAGGCGAAAAGTTGGATTCTGAATTTGTTTAGAATCCAGGCCTGTTTTGATTTTAGAATATGGTCATTAGTAAAATTCTAATTATATTTAACAGGAGCAACGCAAAGATGATGATCAACAGCTGGGAATGAAACACATGATGGGGCCATATGTTGTTCTGGGTGTTGGATGCTGTATCGGTATTGTAATTAGTACGTTGGACATGCTTTGGGGTGTCTTTAAACGATCTGTCAAATATAAGGTAAGTTTTCACGACACGACTATAACTTTTCAGGTGAATTAATTGAATTATCGTAACACAAACGGTATTATTGCAATGGTTTTTCAAATTAGTTAAGCTGTTAAGTTTCTTTAAAGCTCTCCGTACACGTGCTATTCTTCGAAAATTGACAAATCTTTGACTCATTTCATCTGCAGTCCCCCTGAAAACGAGATCAGAGGGCTTACCATCAACTTTTAATAAGCGATGCGAATCCGATGCAGGTCAGTTTAGGTACCTAAACTGAATCACTAAAATTCGTACCATGAAATGCCTTTTACTCAATGGCGTTTGGATTGCTTAAGAAGAACGAACGAAATAAAATTGCGTTTCGAAACCTAAAATGATATGATTTTACCGGTTTTTTTGCGTAGAAAATACTAAAAATACATTTTAAAATTGCGCAATTACGTGAAATTATAAACCATTAAGCCCTTTTTTATACTTATTAAGTAATAGTAATATAAATAAATATAGTTCTTTGAATTACAAATTAAATGTTAGGTATATTCGTAAAAATAACGAGTTATGAACGCACCTTTATTGATGTTTGATTTGACAGGACCACAGAGTCAATTTTTTTTAATTCGTTCTTGCGAACAGGCTATAGCCCGGGCCCTTACTGCCTCGTCTTTAGTATTTTCATTTTTGGTATTTTTTTTCAGTATTTTTTTTACAAAAAAGTTAAATAAAGTATTCTCATCTCATCTTTAATCAGTAAATTTTTCTTTTCTATGTATTCACTATTTTTTAAAAGTTATTAACAACACGATTCACTTTCCTCTAAGAAAGTAGCAACTTTTTTCGAATCGGTCACTTTGACAAATAAGTTATCCAGTTTAGGTTGAAATAACACCTCATGGTACGAATGAATGAACGAACTAAATCAGTTTGCGATTCAGTTGATATCATTTTTGACATTCAATTGACATCATTGCGATTTAATCAGTTGAGTTGACGTCAACCTAAATAAGTTAGCTCTAATCACGTCGTGGTACGAAATAGGAATGCAGTTCATTTTAGGTTGTCAATTGAATCGCAATAAGAGTTCATGGTAGGCCCGCTTGAAACATCGGGTTAGTTAAAATAAAAATGTAACTTTTACGCAAAAACGTAATGTTAAAACACAGTTACAATTACTCGCGTTTTAATCCTTTAATAGTGTTTTATTTAAATTTGTAACACTCGCGTTAATCACACTACTACTATCACTTACCTTTTCTTTCAGTAAGATTGAAAAGTTTAAATTAGTTATTCAACTTTATGTTAGAGTATTATTTAATTTAAATAGATATAGTAAATGAAAGTTACTAACCGAAACCTATGTTACAAACAATAATATTTATTATGATGATCTTTTTTTTTTCTCTTTTATATTTTAATTGTTACTAAGCACATACATTTTATTTTTTGTTTATATAGATGTACGTGTTTATCTCTCTCTCATATAATTTATCTGTGGCTAATGTAGTTGGTTTCACAATTAATTAACGTTTATATGTATTAGTTAAAGTTAAATATTATTATTGTGTTACTGTTTATTGGTCCTAATAAAGTAAATAAATTCTTTAGTTTAATTAATCCTTTGATGTGACACACATGATAACGCTTCTAAATATTAATGAATATCTCTTGCAGACAACGTTCAAGTACGAATTAATTGAAGAATTGAAGTTTGCTATCAAGTTCAACGGGGATATAAAGCCAGTGAAACGTCCGCCCAAAATGAGTGGTAGTGTCGAAGCGTTGGCAGAAGAAGAAGCAAAAGATGAAGTGAGATCACTTCGATCTATACGTTCGTCTGATACGAACAAGACTCACCATTCTCATAGGTCGAGGCATTCTTCTAGCAGTCTCAGTGTTGCGTTTGCAAGGCGAAGAGATTACTCTTAAGTCAATGTTTTTAAAATATAGATACTTTTAATACTAACACCGATAGGATTGTTCTGCTTAGCACAGCGACACATCGAAATTTGGGAAAAAGATGTCGTGATAAATCAATAGGATAAAAGATACAGTAAATGTTTTTCATTCACGCTTATATGAAGGATATGATTGTAATAATAAAACCTATTTCCAATTTATATAGAAATTACAATCTATGCGGAGGTTGTGGTACCGTTAAGTTCAATAAAGAGGCTTATTCCATCGTCAAGTTAGTAGAGACAGAAATTTATTTACTCTTGTTATATTAAAAAAATAAACAACATTTAATCCTCAACTTTTACACTCTGAAATAAATAATAGATATAATCGATTTTAACCGGTAATAACAGTTAAATTTAACCAGTTTGAAAGGGCTTCACTATTGATGCAAGAATTTGTGGTGTTATGAAGTTAAAAATATGTTAGTTATATATATGTTGTCTACTCAAATATATAATGTGGATGTTAAAAATAAAGCTTAAGAAAATAGCTACTATCTTTGCAATAATTAGTTATTTTATCTTTAAAAAAACTGCGGATTCTTTTTAAGTTTTTGACGTACTTCTCGTGGAAAATTAGCATATATGGTACACGTACGCTCGTTTGTCCTCCTGTTGCATAAAAAAATGAAATATTTAATAATATTGATAAATACAAGGGTATTATTAAAGTACAATAATATTGACACACTTTTTACAAAAATTATCTTGCCCCAAACTAGGCATAACCTGGACTATGGGTACAAGACAGCGATATATTTATTACAATATACTTACTTAAACATACGTAAATACAAATAAATATCCATCACTCGGGAAAAAAACATTCATATTCATAATTTAAATGATTGAATCGGAATTTGAATCTGGGACCTCTAGCTTAGTAGTCAGGGTCACTATCCATTCGGCTATATTGGTTGTCTATCGCCGTATATCTATTACAAATCGTTATATCAATTTGATAGTGTTATAATTAATTATATCTTACTACTTGCAACTGCTTACGCTTCATTATGGCTGATTCTCATTGTGAAACCGTAGTGCGGCTTAACGTAGAGTATTTGTTAAGCTAGACGAGAGATTGTCTCCAGAGAATCTATAATATTTCAATTATTTCAGATTATTATTCCTTTGAGATGAAGGTAATAATACTCGAGTTAAAATCTTGTTATAATATCTTTAATATTACCATAAATCCACATTCATTATAAAAATATTCAAATAAAATATGATAACATAATTTTATTGACGATGCTGGACTCGAACCCACGACCTCTCGCGTTCCGTGCGAGTGCTCTGCAAACTGAGAAAACTGTACGAGTGACGTATCGTCATAAAATCTTGTATGCTTGGTTCAACTCTCAGGTTGTAGCTTCATTTACAGGATCTACTTTACAGTTGATAACCTGCTCAAACCCAATATTTGCATATTAGGAAATTGACTTGAGATGTTGCTCTTGTAAATCTAAATAATTTGTTATGTTCTTAAAGTGATAAGCCTCACTTCTAGGATTAACACACGAATAAAATTTGAAAAAAAAAAATTATGAACGATGCGGGACTCGAATCCACGATCTCTCGCGTTCCTTGCGAGTGCTCTGCCAACTGAGCCAACCGTTCGAGTGACGTATCGTGATAAAATCTTGTATGCTTTGTTCAACTCTAAGGTTGTGGCTTCATTTTGTTTTCAAATTTTATTCGAAAATTAATCCTAGAAGTGAGGGTTATCACTTTAAAAACATAACAAATTGTTTATAAAAATATTTTTATGTATTGTGTGCACTGCTAAAATTTGCTTATTTTTAGTGTACAACAAAACATATATTTGGTAATTGTTTTCTGTTCAAGTCCGCACAAGCTTAAAGATTTATTAACTTCTTTTGTTTTATGACATAAAAGTCTTCCGCAGCGGGAATATATTTTACTTGTGAGTAAATTATTGTAGGCGCATAAAAATATAATTTCTGTTAAATGTTGTGGTTTTATTTTCGTAATATTTATATATTAAGTCATTAGCATCACCAACAAAATAATCACTTAATATTATTCTAATCTAATCTAAATCTGAGTGTTATTCCACTTACAGGCAGCAATATAATATTATATTACATACTTATACATACTATGAAGTTTATATGCAACTATTTAGTTATTAGTGCATTTTTGTCAGCTAGGCATTAAATAATTATAATTTGAGTGATTTCAGTAGTATTATTTACTATATCTTTTTTGATTTAGCTAGATATCTTGTTGAATTTTGAAGTAAAACTTCTTTAGAATCGTTTTGATTTGAAACTCGATGAAACGAAAAAACGAGACGATAGAGACGAGACACAAACAGGTACAGGTAAATCTTTGGGGGAGGCCTTTGTCTAGTAACAGACGTCTTCCAGCTAAAATGATGAATAAAAATGTGTCAGTATCTCAATGTATTAAAAATATACAATGTATTATAATAAGCCTTTATATGTATTTTTAACAATAGTTTGTACAATAGTTTACAGTAAACACAAAATTTACATTGTATTTGTAATTTTGCTTTGGTTAAATTTTAGTCATATAAGTGTAAGATTAAATTAAAATATATTTACAATTATGGGTTAACAAGAACCCCTGTATGAGTAAAGACCTCCTCCAAAGATGCCCATTTTTGTCGGTCTTGTGCTATGGAGCACCAGTCTATGCCAGCTAATCTTTTCAGATCATCTTTCCAGCGGGCTAAGGGTTTCCTCCTTCTCCTCTTGCCTGGAGGTCCTTTCCTATGTGTAGAGAATTTCCAGGTCTGGATTCCATAAGTTAAGCTTGGTAGTAGATATATGTTCATATCTTTAGCTTTGAGAAGTATTGGTAAGTTACTTTTTAATATATCTTTTAGGATCCAATATTTATTCCAGGTTTGATGAATCCTTCTCTCTATTGCTATGATGTTCCTGTCTTTCTCGAAACATGTCCATTTTCCCAGGTAAATATAATCTTCCGCATATTCGAAGGGGTCACCATTGACAGTTATAATTCTTTTTCGTGTATTAGTCATTATTATTATTATCTTAGCCTTCGTTAGATTCATTTCCAGTCCTACATTCGTACTCGCTTTTTGTAGAGACTCTATCATGGATTGCATTTCATTTACTGTCACGGACAAAAGTATCGGTTCATCGGCGAACCTCAGATGACTTAAGTCGGCGCCTTTTACATTGAGCCCTTTTTAACTCCAGTCCAAAAATTTAACATCCTTACGTAAAAAGATCAACCAGAAAATCAACAATAATGCTTTTTTTAAATTCGTATTTTTAAATATAGCAACTCATTTTTGTAACAAAGAGCTAACTAATAATAAAGTATCGTATACAATGCTTATAGCTGACGTTCATTATTTATGAAAAATTGTTGTATAAAATAATATTGTTCGGGTCGCCATTTGTTTTACTAATGGATATACCGTAAAAGATGGTGGGTTCGGTGTCCGGTTCGCCGTAGACGCTCAAGTAATGGATACTTTATCAAAACTATCCCAACATGATGTATGGATAGTATTTTGTTTCAAGTTTAGACTAGACGCAGGATAACTGCTCTTAACAAATTGATGTCATTTGTTTTGCATGTGTTGAGAATACTAATTTTGACGATGTCTCAGTGACTAATACGCGAGGGGTCCCTGGTTTGAATATCAGAGATGTAATGGAGGAATTGTTGTTTATATTTGTGTTTTATAAGTTTTTTTTATTGGAAGTGGAGGAGGATGTTTAAGTTTATATGTATATATGTTTAAGTATCTTGTTTTTGGAAAGTGGGACGATCGTATGGACACGATAGGTACTAGAGTGCCTGAATCGACGCACGCACACATACATATGACTAACACAGCCGCTTAGCAATTTTGGGAAGACAACAGAAGACCTTTGACCTATAAGAGGCGGAGTATCCTCAGTGGACACAAGTAGGGTAGGTCCTCTGGCTGAATATTGAGGGCTTTGAGGCACCCCGCCCTCATTGTTTCGATGGCCTCACACTCCAGAAGGATGTGTTTAGGGGTCTTCGTATGACTCTTGGCAACATATAAATAGTCCGGATTTACTAAGGTCTATTTTTGCCAGGAGATTTGAAGTGTGTAGAGAAGCCGGTGAAGGATCGTAAATGACTCCTGGTTTGTCTTTGACAGAACAAAACTTTTGAAAGCCACGCCGTGAGCTGCCGAGACTAGTTGCTGTCTGATATAAATTAGCTGCTCTGCGCCGTCCGTCTCAACCGGTCAGATCAACCATGGTATTTGTTGGATGCAATTACTAATTATGATAGTTATCACGACTATCATGTTCACGAAGCATCCTTACACAAACAATGAATACAAGCTCTAAAGGTTGGTGCACCCAATATACGATAATTTATATATTTTATATAGTTTATTCTTTATTACTTTTTATGAAATAATTTATATTATTTAAACAATTTGTTATGTATATTACAGCCATTCTAAAATACTATATTTAATTGAAAAGAGTGACCGAAGCTTCTTTCTATGTTCTTCTCACGAGTTCAACTTTTTCTGAACATATTATGGTAGATTAAGTTATTTAAAAGAAATATTTATAGTGACGATTCTAAAGCGCTTAATTTAAGCCTAATTGAATAAAGTTTATTTGACTATGAATTTGTGTTTAAATGTATTTTAATCATCAAATGCCCGATCATGAGTTTTGTATATCTTTTTTCGGACTTGCAATCTATCTTTGACTGTGGTGAATGTGTTCAGGACAGCCAAATCTCCGAAATACAAGATTAGGTGGTTCTGCTCCTGGAACGTACCTACTTCCTTGTTCCGTCTCATTCTCACGTGTTTGCAAGTCCAGAGTTTTCATTCTTTCCTTTTAGGGTTTGAGTATATTTACCAAAAGCTTGAATATTGTTTTGAATTAAAATTAAATTTACCCTCGCGAAAGAGTGGTCACTGTTAGTTTTTGTATTTCAAACTAATTACAATGCTGGTAATAAAAATACACCTTGTATATACACACCTTACATTGCTACGTACGCTTGCAACGCTATGGATATCGAATGACTGTGAACAACGAATGTGCAGCAATGGTGTTTGAAATGACGGATGAATAAAATCCTTTGACATGAAATATTTTAATTGGTATAGTTGACAGTTTTGAAAGAATTTCCGCAGTTAAATACACTGAAATAAACCACATTTAGGTTTTGTTTTACATCCACCCTGATAATTAATACTTAATCACTACTAACTGCTGGTTATTAGCTGGTTTTACTTGTAGTACATTATTTTCGTCCTATTGTAATTAGGTCCAGATCTGGGAATGGCATCCATGAGAAAACCATAAAAGTCTTAAATTTGCTTTAAGTATGTGCGCGACAAATTTACGAATAACTCAATATCGCACCAACAGATTTCGATGATTACATGATGAACGATAATCGTAACTAGAATAAGATTAATTTATTAGATTGTATAAAAGAAAATAATTATTTTATACTTTTTAGTTGATTGTTTTTTTTTTGTAAAAAAATTTGAATAAAATTTTTATATATGAATAGATTACTATTAATTCATCAGTTTATTAACACTCTTTCAAAATTTCAGCTGTGTAACTGGTAGGTTTATGAGTTACAGCCCGCTAATAGACAGACAGACGTACGGAGTCATTGGTTACGTTCTTTTCATGTTATATTGGTCGGTGAAGGAACGATACTAATTTTTATCTCAGCAAGCTTATTACATGATACACTGTAGTGGGCATATACCCTTAAGTTTATATTGTGTGCTGCTATTTTGAACGAGATCCAAGTTAACGGGGTCTTTTCAGGTTAGCTGGAAGCTAAAATATTTGAACTCCTTTCAT
This sequence comes from Leptidea sinapis, assembly GCF_905404315.1. Taxonomy (NCBI): domain Eukaryota; kingdom Metazoa; phylum Arthropoda; class Insecta; order Lepidoptera; family Pieridae; genus Leptidea; species Leptidea sinapis. The sequence goes on from NC_066299.1 coordinate 3,358,571, forward strand.
GATAAAATCTAATTGAACAGCTATTTTTTATGAAGGTGTGAAATGAGTTTTAGAAAACTGGCTACATATAGAAGCTATTCAAGTATGATATTGCATGAGACTCTAAAAAGACAAACTTTTATGCAAAGCTAAAAAGATTGTTCTAGTGTTAGAAGAAGGCATGAGCACGGACAACTAGATCTTACTATTGGAACCAGGAGTCACTTACGAACCTTCACCGGTTTCCTCTCTGGACACTACAAACTTCAAGGTATGCTGGCAAAAATAGACCTTAGTGAATCCGGAGTATGTAGATGTTGCCAAGAGCCCTACGATCCTTCTGGAGTGTGAGGCCATTGACACAATGAGGGCGTGGTGCCTCAAAGCCCTCAATATCCAGCTAGAGGACCTATCCTACTTGTGTCCACTGAGGATACTGCGCCTCTTAAAGGTCAAAGGTCTGGAGGATGTGATTTAGATACAAATAATTACTCCGATTATGCAAGGGAATAACTTAATTAATAATTTAAGATTACACCTACAGGATGCGATCAATTGTGAATTGTAAGCAATGTTAATGTCTTAAAGAAACAATTTGATTTCACTTAAAATTAATTTATACCCCTTCCTATTTTCATTTCCAAATTACGAAGTTTCACTTCTTCCGCGCGGAGGGACTCCACGGACTATAGTTTTTTATGTAAGACTATTTCTGAATATACAAATTAAATTTGTAACCAAAATTTATGAACAATGCGGGACTCGAACCAGCGACCTTGGTTGGAATAGTTTGTAGTTGAACAACTCCCAGAAATGAGGGATATCAATTTTAAAATAACAATTTCGTAACCTGAAATCTTTCTGCTATGATTATTTTTGCAGTCTAGCCCATCTGCACATTGGATGTGGTTGGATAACACTTTTACTTAAATCTAGTATACTGGTAGGCTACTATATAATATACATGCATATTTCATTCAAGTCGGAATTGTTATATACTAATCAAAAGTCCTCTCTAAATCGCTTACTTAAATTTACATTATTAGACTTTGCCCTCTAAATTATTGGCAAAACAGCTCTTCTTAAGGCTTTTTGAATATGTGTACCGTTATTCTATTATATCTTAGTCACATAAAAAAAGAAAATTCTAAACCAGTTTTATCCGGTTTCTTAGTTATAAACTTAGTTCATTAGTACAATCTTGACAGAGGATTCTTTGAGAGACACCCCATTTCTTGTTTCTCAAGGCATTCTGATTAACTTTTGGCTAAAGGGTCATTGTTATGTAAAGGGTGCGATCGAATTAGGTTGTCTTATTAAGACAGCGTCGCAACTCTCTGAAATTTTATAACCTTGATAGGAAAATTATTTACCTTTCCACGTCTGCAAGAATTTTGAAATTTGCAAATATTCAGTAATTTACAAACAGGCAGACATAAATCTTCAAATGTACCTTGACGTTATGACGTTCTATACATATAGGCAAATCACGACGTGTAAAAACAAAACCCGAAATATGGAAAATGCCATAAATTACACCATTATTAGCTTCGACTGCAGTATTTACTGCAATTGCTTAAAATATTCTTGGTCATTAAGCAGCAATGTATGACATTAATTTAGTTCAGATTTGATTTGGACAGTGATAGTTGACACACGACAAAGAATTGCTTAGATTGTCTTAAAACACACTTTTGCCGTCGCGTTATCAGACTGCGAATGATTTTTGTTCTTATATTTGTACAAAATGTCATTGAATGTACCAAGAGTGTAGGTGTCCTTATAGTTAGCTGTTAGAATAACCATTGAGCCCGGTCAATCCTCGCCCGCCAATATCAATGTGTTTTTGTTCAACTCATAATATTTATGTTCATTCACCGCTGGCAGCAACGGTCTTTTAATCCTGGCATTATAAAAGAGAATGTGAGAAAGCAAAAATGATAATAATAAGACCAAATATCTTTTAAATATTATTATTTATAATTAAATAAGTATTTGAAAGTCACCCTTAAGTTTTTTTGTTAATTTTTAAATTCAAAAGACTATTTAAAGATAACTCTTAGATAATCTAAAGATTTAAAGTTTTCTGCCACGCAGCTAGATTTTAAATTTTCTATGTCTTTCAAACATTTTATTTGTCGAAGAAGTTTGGGAGTACTTGTTCTAGTAACATGCACTAATCCCTAAGTAAATTTTCTCATTTTTGCCATTTGGACAGCATTACTCTGCCGTCTACTATGGGACGTGTGTCGAGAATGACTTGATCGTTCCGAATGTGGTGTCGGTGCAGGGTCGAGTCTGTCGTCTTCATCCCCAGGGAGCTCTTCATCTATTTCTCTTTCTTTCTCCTTAGATTCTTTAGAACCTTTAGAGCCTGAAGATTCTCTGTGGCGCACTGGTTTTACATCACCACTAAAGCTCAATATAAATAGTAGTTCTGCTTTTAGTTCTTCAAGAAACGGTACCTGTAGATAAAATGTACTTATTATTAACATTTTATAGGAAGAAAAAAAAGTTGATGATTTTAAAAATGGGGTGTCATTAAGGCTGCATTTAAATGCAAGAGGTAAACTTCAAAGTATACGAGACCGACGACTATGTTTGTAACTTTTTTTAAACTTTGGCCCAATATCAGCATAAACTAGGATAAAATAATACTTTCGTACATCGGCTCTGAAATTAAGCTTAATATTTTAATAATTTTACTGCATAATAATTAAAAATCATAATTTATTATTATGGCTAAAGAACCGAACAAACATTTCTGTAATACACCATTTATGAGGTGTTGTTAAAAATACCTTTATTCAGGTTCTTAAGGTACATTCATGAATGTACAGCCAACCTGTGGCGGTTACTTGATGGTAAATGACCACCTCAAGCCCAACTCACTAAAGGAATCACACGAGTTTGCGGCCTTTTAAGTGGTTGTACACACGTTTCCTACCATCTAAGAAATACCGCGCAAGGCAGATGAAGTCAACCTTTTGGTAAAACATAGTAGAAATTTAAAAAAAAATTGAGGCATGTGGTGTTGAGATGAAATTGGGAGGCAGGCAACAATCAGGTCATACATCTCTTCGAAACAGTCACCGTGATAAATGCTGTGCCTTGCCCTTCCCTTCCAGATCAATACGATATGGAGTTCTATAAAAATTAACAGTAAAACTTCCTCATCAACTGGCTCACATTCCTCTTACAAGAGAACATGGTTTTTAAATATCAAAGTGGACAAATTCAAGACAAGCAGCACACTCGGAGGAGAGTTACAAATAACTGCACGTTGACATATTATTGTGAATTATTATAGATAAGATGCGTTGCCAGTCTTAGATTTAAGAATTCTCAAAGGTCACCAAGTCATTTTAGTTAGGGAACAGGGCAGTTGTCATTTGATTACTAAAAGTGGCTGCGTGAACAAAGAGGTTTTAAGGTGACACACATTCCGTTGTCCTCATTCGAAGTCTATCTAAAATCTATGAGAATAAAAGTAAATTCACACAATTTTTTTGTAAATAGATACAAATTACCTTTTCCTTTCTTGAGATCATCCAAACATCAAATATCATTTCGATGAACGCACAAATAACTGCGAGACCAGAACCAGCAACCAGCACTATAAATACTCCACCCACGTTGGCCAGAACGAGGGGCTGAGCATCTCCGCTGCTTGCGTCGTCATCCTAGGTAATTGTATCATCGACCTTTATTTATAAATATTAGATATTTTCAAGAGTAAACATAGTATCGGCTTTACAATGGATATATAATATGCAAGTCATCCATTTATTTATAAAAATAGCACAGATATTCGGTATTTATTTAGGCTCTAAGAGGCTAGGAAAAACATAAATCTAGTTCGAATTTAATTGTCATTTGTTTTATCAGTGAAGATGTATATTTTAGAAAACTTTGAAAATTAACGTTATACTTAAGGGTTATGGTGAGGATATAGGTTCAGTTCGGGTGTAATCGGTGTGTGGTGCAAGTGCAGGCGAGAGCGGGCGCCGGCCGAGCAGGCAGTTTGGAAAGAACTATCGAGCGAGGCGGTTGTGTCGCACATGCATGCTATAAACACCACATTCTTATTACATTATCATAAGGCTTTGTGAAGTCTACTTTTCATTAAGATTGTAATATTTGTTGCCAATATTAATACCGTGTGTTTGTAAGGCTGTGTTTTACTTGATGTCATGATCAACGCCCACAACAATAAAAAACCATGAAGATCAAGATCATGTGACCGGCCTTGCACCGTGATGTATATTGTAAGGAAATTATATAAAGATGTATATAAATCTACTGTTTCTTTGTTGTTGAAAAAAAGCTTTTCGTACATATTATGTCAGGCTGCAAACAGGTGACGTCGACATGCGACACTCGTGACGGGAAGTGGTGATAAAACTGCCCATGGACACCAGGAGTCAAGAGATGCGTTGCCAGCCTTTATTCTCTAAGCTTGAAGATCCCTAAGTCGTTTCGGTTCAGGAAAAGTGCAGCTGGTAATCTTATCTTAATATGTATAAATCCAGTGTCCTGATGTTTGTTTCCAGTGAACTCCTTAATTAATGAACAGATTTTAATGGGGATAACTTCATGGAGCTCAATTTAGTCCAACTTGAGAGATAGGATAGTTTTTATTTCGATTTGGGACCCATAATTATTTTTAATTCCAATATTTGTATAGAAAATAATATGTTCATTTAACTTTTTATTTTCTATGAGAAAATTTATTGACGCACGCTTTTTTGACAGTGCTGCTGTGAAACAATTTCATTATAACAAGAGGGAGCATATTTTACGAAATAATTCTTAATGTTATGAAATATTATTGACAAATTCATTAGAAAGTAACAGAATTTTATTTATTATGTACAGAACAACGTCTGTCGGGTCAGATAGCTAATCCATAAAGTGGTTCTGAGAGGCAAGAAGTTGTTTTAAAACCGCACTGAGGAGGAACACAGTTACCGTGTGTGTCACCGTACATAACAGTGAAGCACCAAAACAAGCCGGTAAACGTGTAAATACGTAGCCCCACGCATACACTTACATTAATACAAGCCGATTGGCCGCCATTATTAGATTTGCCATCGTCTGTGACAGATCAGTTTGCGTCGCAATAAATTATTTTAAAAATGATGTCGTGCTATTTGAAAAAGTGTAAAAACAAGAATATAAAAGTATTTATGGATACATGATTTTTTAAGGGAGAAAAAATTGTGTAACTGGTATACCCAGTAACCACACAAACACTAGCATAAAGGTGCTTCACTTGCTAATCACGGCGCGGAGTCCTTCTTTTTTTACTAGTCCGTGCTTGTAGATAGGTTATTATTTATCTGAATAAATCTAATGGCTAAGCTATGGCTAGACTTTTTTTTTCCGATACATTCATTCGCAGTTCTCTTATGCTTTAAAGTAATAATTTTGGAAAAGGTGAACAAAATCGGATCTGTTTTTATTGAAGAAAAACTTCTTTAGGCTTCTTTCTAAAAGGTAACTTACGACAATAATACGGAAGTCTGTTACGGCAAGATGGCGTCATGTTTCTGTACCATCCGGTTTGTGGTTTCTTTGTCCATTATTATTACCGGGTTCGAATCCCGGTAGGTGCAAACATTTATAATATGATGAATATGCATGTTTGTTTCGAAGTCATGGATGTTTATATGTATTTATGTATGCTTAAGTAAGTATATGTATTAAATATATCGTTGTATTGCAACCCATAAAACAGGCTATATGCCTAATTTGGGGCAAGATAATTTGTGTAAAAGTGTGTCAGTATTATTATTATATTATTATTAGGACAGGCAAAGGGTTCGAGCCCATACAGCCGTATTTAGACGTAATGAACATGTTCCCCATAAATATAATTATAGATAAAATAACAAAATACCGCACAAGCGCCACCTCCTCGTTTCTCCTTCCACCATTTATCCTTCATCCTGGTTATTTTGCCTTGCTCTTGCAGCTGCAATATTGACTCACTCATAGGTTGTCTGTACGGTGAATCTAAAAAAAATACAAAAGTGTGTGTGCTATGTACGCACTTATGTACTCACACTAGAGGTTATTCTTCTTTGGCGTATTTATTGAATTAGGCGTTATTTTGCGGAAATCCATTATTATTCAAATGTTGTGAGCCTTCTTGAGAATAAATTCCGCTAAGATTCGTCGTCAATCAATTTATCACGTGTTTCGGCAGAATTTACACTCAAGAAGGCCCACAACATTTGAATAAAACAAAAATTCTTAAAAAAATTCCTCATGTTATTTTATGTTTGTAGAAAAAACAATATTGTATTAAAGAAGGTATTAAAAACAACCAATAAAAATATTATAATGCCGCATAATTTAGTTAAATGACGTGTAATTAAATATCATTAAATTATTTTTATACAAATAGAGAGAACTAATATTTTTTATTTATATTACTTGTATATACATTGAAATTATATTTTTAATATTATTTAATTCTCGTCCATTGGTTGTATTTCAGACATAATATTATGAGTTACAAGAGTATTGGTAGCTGAATTATGATACAAATGGTCTTGTTGACCAGCTAACGCCAAGGTGTCAAATTTGCGTGACGGTGTGTGCGCGCATCGTAAAAATTCACTCTAATAAAATTTCCCTGATGCGCCAAAAGAAGTAATATATTGTAAACTTCAATAATAATTTAAGTTTCTCTTTGAAAGAGTATTTTTTTTAGTTTTAAAAAGTTGTCAAAATGTCATATTATTAAGGGAGCTTAGCCTTAAAAATATTTCTAGATATCCGAAATAGTGCCAAGTTATATATTCAGTGAGGAATAAAATATAAGATTCAGGGCAAAATATAAAGGTAAGGTAGTAAGTATCTTTTAAAAATGACGACGCAGGTACCTCGTTAGCATTAAATTAAAATATTTTTATAATTCAATAATTATTCGACTCGTTACAGAAATTACTGTTAGTATCATTATTTTTGACTCGATTATTCAAACTGTAAAACTTCTAACCTTTAAAATATGTTAAATATGCTATCCGTAATTAAATTTTATTGAGTCCAAATATAAAACTTAATGTTTTGTAGATCAGTATGAGTTACTGTGTACTTATACAAACATGACCCATATTTCTTAAGGTATTAAAACTTTGTGGATTACATCAAAATGGCAAAAATAAAATGAACATTTTGAAGAAACATAAAATTTCGTAAGAAGTTTTATTGTTTGTAGAACGTGCATTGTCATAAACAAAACTATAAAGTGACTGTTGGTCGATTCATTTCATATCATTCCTTGTTGTCAAGTACATATTGGTAACCATTTAGATCTTATATTGAGACAAGAATCATCTGTCTTATTTTTGCTACAACAGAGGGAGATAGTAAACACTTAATATAACTTATACTTGCAAGCCTATTCTTTTTTTAAGATCATAAGGGACGAGACGAGCAGGTCATTCAGCTGATGGTAATTGATACGCCCTTTTATTACAATGCAGTGCAGGATTCTTGAAAAACCCAAAAACTCTGAGTGGCACTACAATTGCGCTTGACACCTTGAGATATTAGATGTTAAGTCTAATTTGCCCAGTAATTTCACTAGCTACGGCGCCCTTCAAACTGAAATACAAGTCCCTTATTTTCATTTAAAAAAACAGATAGCCATTGGGGCAGTAAAGTCCTCTAATGGTGACAACGTGCCGGAAGACGCAGTGTTTGTAGGGCCCTCACATAGATGATCAACGCACCAATGATCTCGTCAAGATTGCCCGAATACGTTGGATGAGGGGAGTGCAAGGCCCGATTATCGTGGAGATCTTTGGCGAGCCCAAAGTTTCTTCCTTTAAGTAGTTCCTTTGTCCAGCAGTGGACATCTTCCAGTTGATTTGATGATTATGATGATGAAATTATTTCCCACTATGTGGAGATAAGGCTTCTGACTGTAATTATTTCGAGTGCTATTGTTCAAATTGACTCAGCTTTCGGTATCATGTGAAGCATTAGGGTGGTTATCAAACTAATATTGACTACCATATCTGCTTTGCATTTTATTTGTGATAGTAATGAATCACTTACTTTTTTTCATAGCTATGCCATATCCTTTGCTATCCAGAAGACCACCAACCTGTGCCACATCACAATTTCTTTCCACCATATATTCAATAGACGTGGATTCCATTAGAAACGCGTACTTTTCTTTATCGCTCTTAACTCTAAAATGTCAGCATCAGCCTTAAGATTTGTCATTATCAAGAAATTTATAATAGACTAGTGGACCCGACAGACGTTGTCCTGTGCACACGTCTTAAATTTGAAAAATTGATCCAGCCGTTAGGAGAAGCCCACTGACATACATACACATAGGCAGGAAATTTATATATGGATAGAATTGAGAATCTAAACCATTCTCAAATTCACTGGAACACACAAAAGAATCATCAAAATCGGTCCAGCGGTTTAGGAGGAGTTCACTGTCAATACACGTACAGAAGAATTATATATAATTAGATATTAGGTTATAGTAACATGGATACGTTCTTCTTTCCGATTCTTAGTTTTTATTAAATTCCTACTTTGCTTAATATTATACCTTACACAATAAAGATTTATATTGTTACATCTATCGTATTAATAAATTGTTTAGTCAAGAAATAAAAAAACTCTTTTTCATTCTATTATGAAGTTATTAAATGTAATTCGTTGCTTTCAAAAAACATACACCTTCCTTAAGGGCCGGCAACGGATCTATAATTCCATTGTTATTAAAAGAGACGGTTGATGGCTGTTATTCCTTACTATAAAGTGAACCCTACTCTAGTTTGTCCTACTCCTTAAAAACAATAGAGTTACTAACGATTAAGTTAAAAAAACAAGAATAATATCTTATTTTAAGGATTTGTCTCGGCTGCGCTCCAACTAGATACCGCAGGAGTAGTCACAAAGTGTGGCAACTAATACTATGCCCAAATGGGCGTACCCGAGCCAGTATCGAACAATGTGTGACGTTGACGTGACACATGTTCTGTTAAACTTTGATAATAATTGAAACTGGAATGCCGCGAGTTGCGTAGTAAGACGTATATAAGTTACAAGATTTTAAAGACACCATTGAGTGTCAAGATGCCACCCATACAAGCAGATTTACAAATAGCCAATACACACTAGAGTATAAAGTTTTTAATAGCCATTTTTCTTAGGTAGTACGGTATCTAGTTGTAGCGCAGCGGAGATTAATCCTCCTTAATCTAAGACTAATAATTTTACTTTTTATAAGTTTTAAATTGATAATTTTTTATTACCGCTGACTTTATGACTTCAAAACGTACGTAAAACTTTATATCGCGTTTTCCCTATAATAATAGACCAAACACACACAAAAACACTACGCTGCCGAATTGTAAATAAGTAAAAACAAAGATTTTTTTTATCATTATGTATTTTTTTTTACATAATATGACTATTATTGAAAATGAAATGAAAAAATAATGAATTTTTTTTGTCAATAATCCATTGATGTATCAATCCTTGCTATGAATGCTTATCGCTACCTCCTTTAAGAGAATCAATGAACCAATCAAGCATTGATTCCCTTGATCAAAGATTGTCGGAGCGAGTGTCGATAATAAAGGATAATATTTCTCAATCGCTAAGTGTACTTAAACGGCATTAATTTTAATTTCTTGTAAAAAAAAAAATGTTTCAATTTCCAAAAATTAATATGTAAAATGGAATTGGGCAGGCCATATATCAAGGGCCAGTAACGAAAGATGGTGCAGTATAGCAACAAACTGGTACCCATTAGACGCCAAAAGAAGAAGAGGTAGACCTGGTAGTAGATGGAGAGACGACCTAGTAAATTACGAAGGAGTGATGTGGTCATGCACAATATACAATAAGGACCAATGGAAAAAGAAGGGGGAGGCCTTTGCCCAGCAGTGGGATGATATATAAAATATTGTAAATAAATTAGTAATAGTTTTAATCTTGTAATAGGCTTTAATAAATAAATAAATATGTAAATAAAATATACAGTGTTAATATATTTTCAAGCTTGCTTTAACCTTGAACCTTGGTTCAGGGAGTATGTTAGTTCAATTGTAAACATAACCATATGAAATTCCTACGTAAACACCAGAATTCAAACCACCATTGGGTTCAAAAATTAACTATAACGATCAATCAAATAAAATTTATTATTAGTAACTTTCAAACAAATTTACTTGGCGCTATTATTGCGCAATTTCTTTGAAGAAAAAAAATACATACTTATCCATACTAATACTACCTTTCTAGGCCAATATCGTTCGTTTGAGTCATTAATTCTGGATGACTTTCCATGTATAAGTACATCTTTTGATAAAGTAGATTGTCCGACTCCTGCAAGTAAAACAACATTTAAATATATTTTATTTTCACAGTGCCGATTTTGTCCATTGTTTATTTGAATGTGAGCATGTTTTCTATGTTAAGTATTTTATTTGAATTTTTATTTTATTTTACAATTTTAGGGAAACTTACAGCTAAAAAAACTCTCAATATTATATAATTAACATGATGAAGGCCAATTATCAGCTTCCACATTCAGGTATCACTACATCTCCACACTCCAATGCTCAAAAAACTCAAGGCAAGAAATTAAGAGACTACATTAAAATCCAAATCACTCAAAGTACCGACCACATAGGGCTCTCTTCATTCTAGCAACACTAGTGCAGAACAAATCCAAATCAACCTCCCGGCATGCCACATTGAAAGAACGACATGCTCGCAATAGGTATGAATTTTGTCTATATATAGTTCTTGCTATAGGGACGCACAATAAATTTGGCCTGCGCAGAAACAGTGATGGTGCGTATAGGCCCACCTTAGATACCAGTTCTGGTAACTCAGTTGCACCATTAAATAAAGACATTAGAAACGCTATGTCCGATATTTTTCTACGCTCAGCTAGAGGCAAAATATGAAATTGAATATATAGTATTATATACATTAATATACTTAGTCTGGCAATAAATACTGTTACAATTAAAAATAAACAAAATATTGCATTTGAATTTTGAATCTGTCATTTTTATAATATGATTGTTCATTGAGTTTTCTAATTTTGGCGCTAATACGAAATTTACAGTGAAAAATTTTGCCATGGAAAGAGTGCGTGCTTCTATTGATAACTGGCCTCATCGTTTAAAGGACTTTATTGCAGCCAATGGAGACCACTTCGAATAAACTTTTTATATTTTAAATTGTTTTATTATATTTATGTATTATTTTTTTATGTTTTATTATATTTACATGTACATGAAAAAAATTACAATGGGAAAGCTACAACAGCTGTTTACTCCAAATGTCATGAGGGGCTGCTGAAAACCAGTGTTGTGTTGGTGTCTTCTGCACTGACCAACAATATACTGAGTCAGCTCCTTTTAGCAGGGAATCACGCGCCACACAGTTATTTAATATTTTGTTTTTGTTTATATTTTAATAATTTTTGTAACACTTAATTTAATTTTTTATTTCTTTAAGATTTTTACTGTAAATTGAAGGTGTGTGTTTTACTGTTAATAAAGTGTTTCTATTCTATTCTATTAAACTAACACACTGTAAAAGCAATAAATGTTAGTTTCAATACAATTTTTTCTTCTTTGTTTTAGTATTTATGGCGACTAGGTAATATAATCATATCAAAAAGAATAATCTTAATAAGAAAGAAAATCCTTCAACTTATTGTTGGAACGAAATATATTGGTTTGAAGTATTGATTAGTAATTACTACCAACTTTAAAATTTTGTAGAAAAATATAATTTTAACCATTTGGTTACCTTTTCATGTGTTTTTAGTAACATAATATGTTTGAATTCGGTATATATATATTTTTTTAACACTTTTAAATTATTGTACAATTTTACTAAAAAATCCGATCGGTGCACATAATTAGCGGTCAAAAATACAGTCAAATTAAGAACCTCCTCACGTTTTTGCAGTCGGTTGCAAAGAGGATGTAAATACTACGTAATAAGAGGCGGGGCTGCCTGAGTAAAATTTGATATTTAGTTTAGTATGAAACGTGCAGTGATAGTTAGTTTGAAATAGTAGTAATAACAGTATGGTGATTGGCCACGAAGTATAATCCGGCTAATTTTGAAAGCAAACAGTTGCATAAAACTTAGTGGATTTCGGCTAACTCCGTTTTTTAGGAGATTATAGCCGGCATCTGTCAATCTATCATTGACTGCACGTTTCATACAGTCGAGTGAATCGTTCTTTTTTTAGAGAGTTTCGCTATGCGTAGGTAAATTTAATTTGATAAACAGAAATTATAGATGTGACAATGAAAGTCAAGGGAAACATTTAAATTAAATAAGATTTGGCATCTGCACCAGATATGAAACACACCACTGTTTTATTTCGATATGCATTTTTTACATTTATGAGGAGAAACATTAAGTTGCATTATAATATTGATTTTACTTCGCTTAACCTTTTGTGTTCAGTTTTTATCGGTCGTTATCTTAGTGATGAGTAAATTGTCATAAAAATAAGAGTCATCTTTGTGCCGTTTGGTGTCGAGACACTTGGCCTGTGGGGCCCAGAGGCGCAGAGAATGTACAAAATACTATCTACGCGCCTCAATAGGGCTACTAGTAACCCAAGCGCTGGCAGCTATTTCGGTCAACGGATCAGCCTTGCTATCCAATGCAGAAATGCTGCCAGTATTTTTGGTACACTTCCCCGTAGTCATTGTTTTATTTTAATTTAAGTATAGTAATGTAAATATAATTATAAGATTTGTTTTGTTTGAATAATTCCTATTATCGTCAATCCAATCAAATAATTTAATGTATATGACGAAAATAAAGTCATACCTTAAAAAATCCAAATGTTGCGCCGCCTTTCTTAGCTCCATATGTAATATCATATGGATTATTCGCCAAGTCACTTACACTCTTGATTGCGTAAAACTTTGACTCCACGGTAAGGAAAGCAGCTAAATTGGCAGTATACGATGAGACCATGATCAATGTGAAGAACCACCACATACTACCAGCCATACGAGTTGATACAGCGCTGAAAATTTGATAATATCTTCATTTTTTTCCATTTTTTTTTAAGATGAATATGATTAACTAGCGTATAGATCCCTGATGTTATGTGATCAGTGCCACGTATAAGGAAGGAGCCTTTTAGAAATATGAGTTTTAATTAAATATTGCCATAACGTATTACATCATATAGTTTGGTTGTACTTGGCAAAAAGTTGAAACCTTAACACCTCTATGTAGGGGAATCGACGCCCTCATTCTCCAGCAACACCAGAAGTATCACTGGCGCGTAGCCAGCCTTTTAGAAAAGTATATGGGCTTATTTTAAAGTACTCATGTCGCATCGTCCTGGAAACGCCGCACAAGGAAGTTTATTCCATAGTTTTGTTATATGTCGAAGAAAGTTCTTTAAAAGCGCACTATAGAGGACCACCAGACATGTAATGGTGGTAATGATATCCTTGTTTGTGATGTTTCATGCGAATGTGGAATTCAGCTGCAGAAATCAGGTCAAATAGTTCTTCAGAATACTTCCCATGATAAAGGCAAGAAAGAAAACACACAAAGAAGTGAAACCTCTACGTAATGCCAATTGATCTAGCAGTTCACAGATCAATAGATCCTCGACAATTCGAGCAACTTCGCGTTGCATACGATGAAATTGTTCAAGCTGATACTCAGGTGTGCCACACATACACCCTAGGTGGTCGAAACTGCGCTATGAAGAGCTCTAGAATGTGGGCCGGCTTGAAGAATTGCCGTGCTTACTACTTATTCTTCTTCTAGATTCTTCGAAGCCAATGTAGATTTGCCTTCCAGTTGACCGCCGAATTGCAACCGCTCGAGTTTTCGAGACCCAGTATTCCGATAGTAGGTGAGGTAGTGAGGGAAATGTTGTCGAATAGCGGTGAAAAATATATAACAAATTGATATTTTAAGTGGTTTTATTAATTTTATTATTGAGTACTCGCTTGTTATTTAAACACGTAATCATATTTATTACTATGATAAATATATTTGAGTTTATCGTACGTTTTTCTTAGTTAAAAAGTTTGTGTTATTTAGAAATATAGCGATGGTAGTAGTTTGAAGGGACACCGCATTAGATCAATCACTGATCAAACATGATAGTTCTAAATGGTCAATAAGATATGCAGAAAAAGATGCTGAGAGACATCTATCGCAATAATTGAAAATGCTTTATAAAGGACAATTTACTTACATTGGGGCAATTTCTGATCCTTGCGTCAGAACACTTCCTAATGTAAACCAGAACGAATTCGCCAAAGTAAACTGATTATCTAATGTTTCAGGTTCTGCAATGCATGGGTACGGGTTTTGCCATTCTTCTGGAGCTAATCTTCCTAATATGAAGAGAAGGACTGATACTCCGACATATGCTCCGGCCAACCAGCCCCATACCTAAAATGGAATTTAACGTTAAACACTTCGTATTACTTATAAATTATATAGTACAGGCTGTCTGTGACGTCATCTGCATGGACGTAATAAGCAAATAACAAAACAAATAATAATAATAATAATTGACGAACACTACAAAACTAGACGCCGATTTAAATGTCGTCTAAAAATGTGCGAGCGGCGTTGTACATACAATCACATTTAACTTATACATATATCATTAAAACATTAATTCAAATTAACGCCTAATTTCGTGGTAGTAATGTTAAAAAGCATTGTATATTGTACTCATTAGAAGCTCGGACGCGAACATAAGTCAAGAACATTTTGTTTTAGCAATTGAAATGTGATTATTTAGCAAAATTATTAAATACTTCAAGTAAGTTACACAATTTTGTTAATTTAAAGGGGCGCTTACTTGAAATACGACACTACATCCTTTTTAACGCTGGATATGCTATATTATTTTGACAGTCTTTCACTGAACACTTTGTAATTGCGTGGCCTTGTAAACAAAGCGCGGTCGAAACACAACTGAACGAAAACTCTGCCTAACAGACGCGTAGGCAGAATTTTTAGAGCGTGATTGTGAGTGTAGTTTTTTATAGCTATAAGCAAAAAATTTCTATGTCTGTATCTAGTGTGACAATATGTAGCCTATATATTGTCCCGACTTGTTGTTAAAATAATTAAATTTTTTCAGTAGTTTTTGGGTGTTGACTTGAAACAAATACACTTTAAAATCCTAAAAAAATGTTCAAACTGCAGCTTTTATTTTGTTACAGTTGTTTTATATGTATAGATCACACATTTTAATATTTTTAAATGTTTAAAACTGATTTTGTTACGCATATTACTTATTAAAATCGATTTGCTTTACTATCAATATGTACTAGTGAATCTGGTATTACAGCAGTTGCTACTCATCTTCACCCTTAAAAAATTTAAAATATTTATTCCAATGCAGCGTACCTATATGGTTAAATATTTGTAACTGCTATTACCTGGTAGGAAAATGGCGATATAAAAGAAAAGAGGTCTGGCGGCTGTTTAGTGGGCTTTTTATATAAAATGGTTATCCCCAAATTCATAAACGGACTTGTGAAATCAACTGCTTTTTGACGAGCGGACGTAATCGTTAAGTCAGTTATCGCAAAATCAGCTCTCTGAAAACAGATTATATATATATATATATATATGATACATTAAGTGGTATATACACTGACCTGTATAAATACCACTGGACAGGCTTTTCCATATTATGTTTGACAGCAAATTTTTTGTGTCTATTTGAACAAATTTTGACATTTAAAACAAATGGCTGCGAAGGATTGTACAATACTCTGAAGTATTTTTGCATTTTGAATTAATTTCGTTCGTTTTCCGTGTTATTTATACTTCAAGATTCAACGTAAAAAAAAAGTACACAATTATTTTTGTAAATAGTTTCCCACCAACTATCGATGTTTGCTGAGGTTGTCATCACTAGTTTTAGTACAGCAGACCCTCGCTTCATGGCCATCAGCTCCAAACGTACTTTGAGAGCCGCCAGTCCAGTGGTATGTAGTAGAGGTCAGTGGGTATATAATATCAAAATAAACGACGAAGGTGCAATAGACAGAACCAAAGACTTAGAATATACCCGACAGCAGCTGTATTGATTTGTCAATGACTTATTTACGTTAGCTAATAATAACAATAAAATCATTTATTTCAGGCATCATCATCAGCCGGATGACTTGCACTACTGGACACAGGCCTCCCCCAAAGATCTCAACGACGATCGGTCCTGCGCTGCCATCATCCATTATCTTGACCTGATTATCGGTCCATCTTGTGCCAATCAATACTGCGTCTTCCGGCACGTGGTCGTCATTCGAGGAATTTACTGCCCCACCGGCCATCGGTCCATCGAACTATGTGCCCGACCGACTGCCACTTCAGTTTCGCAATCATTTGATGTGGTTGATTTTGATTCTCCTACGGATCTCCTCATTTCTAATTCGATCTCGCAGGGAAACTCCGAGCAAAGCCCTCTTCATTGGCCTCTGTGCAACCTTGAGCTTTCTCATCAGGCCCATAGTTAACGATCACGTCTGCGTACCGTAAGTCATCACTGGCAACACACACTGGTTGAAAACCTTCGTCTTTCATTATTTCAGGCATACCACCCTTATAAATGATAAAACAGATAAGTATATACTTACAGACTATTACTTAATAAAAATTAAAACATCACAAATTAAATTATACAATACGATAAAAAATTTTAAGATAGTTTTGGACAATACGAGCAGGACGTTCAGCTGATGGCACTACAAGTGCGCTCGACACCTTGAGACATGAAACGTTAAGTCTCATTTTCCCAGTCATTTCACTAGCTACGGCGCCCTTCAAAACACAATAATGCATACACTTTACTTCCCCACGGCAAAAATTTGTGGGTTCGCGTCACCGACATGCTTATAACTGGTGTTCGTGAAGAATAATTAATTTAAAAAATATATATACCTATTATAGTTAGACACTTTTTAGATGGGTGAAATCTCGTAACTTCGCTTTACCGAAATGCTTATAGCAGTATATCTGTAGCTATACAGGTGACGTATTGTGCAACATTAATGCTGTGTTTTATAAGTGTAAAATTTAATGTATATATACTCTGCATTGTTGAAATAGTGCTTTTGTTTGATTAATATATTATTGAAAATAAGTTTTAAACATTATGAAATTTTAATACTAACCCCCTTATTCATCATTATGAAGCGGACCATTGTCCGCTAACTTTAAACAGCCGCTTAGGAGTGATTTTTCTCATTCTGACTTAGGTCAATAGAAGAAGTCAGAGTGAGAATTAGCAATGCTTTCAGTTAGCAGACTATTATGAATAAGGGGGTAATAGTTCTAAGTTTTCACTTCTATCTTCTACAACTGCCAGGTTTTTTGGCGATACGTCGTTTTTGCAAAATTATGTATTTCGATGTATCAAGTCCTGTTGTCACACTTAATTATAGATTGACATATTTGACGCGTAGCTAGTCTATGGCACGCCACTATATTGACCAACAAGTCTATTCATGCATAGATTAATATACACTAGCGCTCTAAAGAAATACTCCCGTAGTAGCCTTTTACAAGGAACCAGGTGGGAGTTCCATTTATTATTATACCTTATAACTGGTTCTAGTCAGGCCCTATACAGAAAACAGTTTTAGCAAATGTTTGGTCCGGTACTCTTTTTAACAACGTTTTTTCTCTGACTTAGTTTTTAAATCCGACTACCACGAAAAGGCTTTTCATTTTACGATTTTACGATTTTATTATGATACAAATTCAAATTCAAATTCAAATATTTTTATCCAAAATAGGATTTAAAATCACTTATTGAATGTCAAAATCTACCACCCATTCAAAAGAGACTGCCTCAGACCTGAGAAGAATGGGCGCAAGACACTCAGCGGGCTTTTTTTTTAATATAAAATATGGATTATCGGGCTTCCTATTGGTAACAGAATTTCCAAAATCGGTTTAATCCAGAGATTATCCACTACAACCTCATAAAAAATACCATTTTATAATATTAGTACGGATAATGTCTCCAGAAGGTGTCACAATCTCTGGTTGCTTTAACAGCATATAAAACTGTTTCTTTTATAAAAATAATCTAATTATTTAAAGGACATCTAATCATACCGTCAAAATATCAGTTTAAGGTGCACTTTTA
Organism: Leptidea sinapis; assembly: GCF_905404315.1. Lineage (NCBI taxonomy): Eukaryota > Metazoa > Arthropoda > Insecta > Lepidoptera > Pieridae > Leptidea > Leptidea sinapis. The sequence goes on from NC_066299.1 coordinate 3,376,734, forward strand.
CTTAAATTAATAAATATAATACAATATTTACACCATCAATAATCTTCTCCATCATTCCATTCCATTTTTGTGTTTTACTATCTAATGAACCGTAGACACCATCTTCTTGTATTTCAAATGTGTAGTTAAACTCGTTCATTTTAGCTAATTCTTCAATAATTTCAATCCCAAAGCCTTCATAACGGTCATTACCTTCCAATTTTTTGGATGATTCTTTAAGCATGCCATATGGAGCACTCTGTGGATATAATTTCGTATCGTTAGCATTTTAATATTACAATTTCAGACAAATACATCGAAAATTATTTAGCAGAGTAAAAAAAGTAAGGTTGGTATGTTATCTTTATATATATAATTCTCGTGACACGGTGTGCGGGACCGAACTCCTCGGAAACGGCTTGACTGATTCTCATGAAATTTTGAGTGCATATTGGGTAGGTCTGAGAATCGGACAACATCTATTTTTCATCCCCCTAAATGTTAAGGGTGGTCCACACGAATTTATTTTTTTTTATTTTTTTTTACATTTTTTTAATTTGTTTGATTATGAGTCAGCATTAAAAAGTACATACAGCTTCAAATTTTCACCCATCTACGATCAACAGTTACTTTTGTATCGCGATTACAATATCGGCAATACAACGTTTACTGGGTCAGCTATCTTAATATATATAAATCTCGTGTCACAATGTTTGTCCTCAATGGACTCTTAAACTAATGAACGTATTTTAATGGTGATTTCTTCATGGAGTGCAGTTTGGTCCAACTTGAGAGATAGGGTAGTTTTTATTTCGATTTGGGACCCATAAATATTTTTATTTTCAATATTTGTTTTGTATGGACATATTTTCTATGAGAGAATTTAGTGACGCACGGTTTGACAGTTCCGCTGTGAAACAATTTCATTCTAACAACAGGGAGCATATTTACGAAATAATTTTTGATGTTTTGAAATAAAAAACAGTTGTTTCTTTCTATCTACAGAACAACGTCTGTCGGGGCAGCTAGTAATATATATAAATTACGTGACATGTTGATTGTCCGCGATGGCCTCCTAAACTAATGAACGGATTTTAATGGCGATTACTTCATGGAGTGCAGTTTAGTGCTACGTGAGAGATAGGATAGTTTTAATTTCGATTTGAGACCCATAACTATTTTTATTTTCAATATTTGTTTTGTATGGACATATTTTCTATGTGAGAATTTATTGACGCACGATTTGACAGTTCTGCTGTGAAACAATTACATTACAGTTAACAACAGGGAGTAATGACACAATATAGAAAGTCATTGACAGGGAACATATTTTACAAAATAATTCTTGGTGTTATGAAATACTAGCTGACCCGACAGACGTTGTTCTGTTCATAATAAAAAAAAACTCTTGCGGATGGAATTTTGGAAATCCCGTTCTTAGCTGACCTCTACTCAGTGAAAAGAATACTCCTTCAAGTCTTTAGCTTTAATATATCTATATAATACGTGGAAATCTCTTATATATATACAGATTATTGACAAATACATAAAGAAACAGTATTTTTTTATTATGCACAGAACAGCGTCTGTCGGGTCAGCTAGTATATATATATATTATGAAAATAAGGGACGTGATGGTAATTGATACGCCATGCCCATTACAAAGCAGTGCCGCTCAGGATTCTTGAAAAACCCAAAAATCTTATCTACCTACCTTGGGACATAAGATGTTAAGCCCAGTAATTCCACTAGCAACAGCACACTTCAGATCGAAACACAGTAATGTTTACACATTACTGCTTCACGGCAGAAATAAGCGCCGTTGTGGTACCCATAATCTACCCGGCGTCCTATGCAAAGGAGCCTCCCACTGGTAAAAGAAAATCTGAGAAAAGTGACAAGACGAGCAAAATTTTCATCTGATGGTAAATGATAAGCCCTGTCCATTACATAATTTCAGCCGGAAGATGTCCATTGTTGATCAAAGGCTTTCACTAAAATTTTCCATGACAATCGGTCTTGTGCTACCCACATCCAACCTATTCCTTGGACAGGTCACCGGCCCATCTTGTGGCAGGCTTTCCAACACTGCGTTTTCCAGTACGTGGTCACCATTCTGCCCCAATGGGCATCTGTCCGTCGAACCCATTATAATGTAATGCCAATCAGGATTCTTGACCGAATCCATCAAGCAATAAACCTTCAACCCGAAAAACAATAATGTTTGCACACAGCAGACAAAATGGGATAAGAATGTAAAGATGTTTTAAATCTTCTACCGCATTTAACACAGGTGTTCCGAAGAGCTGTTTGACCTAATTCCTTCTGCTTAATTTCATCTTCGCACCACACGCCACAAACTAGAATATCATGCCCACTATCTTCACGTGTGGCGTTCCTCCACAGACACGACATGGGTACCTTAAAAAAAAATCACTTTTCTAAAAGGCTGGCAAAGCTACTACTTCCTGGTGTTGCAAATAAATGTGGGCGGAGGTGATCACGATGATATTAGACAGTTGCTTATATTACAATAGTGCTGCTGTTTAGTTTAGATAGTGTCCTCATCTTCAACTCTTTCAAGGACCCCTTTGCCATAAAACACTTGACTGCTTCCAACAATGCGATATAGAAACACATTGACACTGACATGTTCACGTTACGTCATTCAGTCAAAACTTTTTGCTAGCATTCTTCATCTGTAGCTATCGTACATAATCCTAAGATCATTTATACGCCTAGATAGAGTCTCTTGCAGTTAGGCTTGGCATAACAACAGGCCGGGCTATTACTTTAGTGTGTATGACAGCTACATACACTAGTCACACATTAGTCACTTTGTTTTAGTGTGCGTGCGCTGCAGAAAATTGGTTCTATTCGCCGCTATTTTTTCGACGTGTTTATTATTAATTATCTAAGAATTTACCATTAAGTAATAATTTATATACATTACCAAAGCTGTTAATATTATAAAATGTTTCCCCTTCATAGAGTCAGTTGCATCTTCTTCCACAACCGGTATTATCTTTCTCATTTCAACAAAGCCATCTTCTAAGGACCAAGCGCCAATCTTACAAGTGATATAAAATAATAATAAGTAAATAATATATTTAAGTTATAATTATGTAAATGTCGAGAACAGATGTTTTACGAAATTCAAATAATTTTTAAAGGATATTAGTGTGGTAAAGGTTACTTAAAGGGAAGCGAACGGAAGGCGCAGTAACGCGTAACGTTACGAAGCGACGTACCCTTCCATTAGAAGTTATCACTTCAATATGAGAAAATTTATTTAAATACTAATAATATCAACCAAATGTTTTGAGTTTTCTTTAGTGTTAATTCCGCCAATATTTGTCCTTAAACAATTCGACACGTGTTTGCCTCCACACGAGGCATCCTCAGGAGATGTTGACTCGCAAACTCTGGCACGAGACTGCAAGTCTACGAGTCAGAGGCATAACACGTGTCGAATTGTTTAAGGACAAATATTGGCGGAATTAACACTAAAGAAAACTCAAATCATTTGGATAAGTATGGACTTCCGCAAAGTAACGCTAATCAATTTTAATAAGTAGGTTTATAAAACACTTCTGTATCGACAATTAGTTTTTTTTTACACTACCACCAGTACTTTAAACTATAATAAGCTCACCTTTTCCAGTCCATGCGACATAACCTCGAGAACGTCAATTTCAAAATCAGATCGAAATCCATCTTCGTCAAATTTAATAGGGCCAGTCAAACCATCTGTCTCCATCTGCAATTGTAAAAATAATGTGAGCCCATTGATTAAGGATTGGTCTCCGCTGCGCTCCAACTAGATACCGCACTACCTAAGAACAACAGCTTTCTTATTACGGCAACTATTAGATGCTAGTGTGCGTGGCATCTTTCAAATTTTGTAACGTACGCTTCGTGTTATTTTACACTGAAATTAATAAAATACAAAATACTTACTGATGATATGTGATCCCAGTGTCTTTCTTATTTCTTGTAGTATTATTTTTACTACGCAACCTAGCATTTTAGTTTCTATTTTAGGCAAAGTTTAACAGAAAATGTGGCACGTGAAAGTTACACTTTGTTCGAGACTGCCTCAAGTACGTCCACTTGGGCGTGGTATTAGTTGCCACACTTTGCGACTACGCCTGCGGTACCTAGTTGGAGAGCAGCCGAGACCATTGCTAATCCAAGTGGGAGCCATAGTAAAGAATACAATAAGTAATAGTACAAGTGGGCAATAGTAAGCTAGAAAAATATTTATAAGCCTTCAGAAAAGAGTGTACCAACAGGCGAGGATGGAGACCACGTGATTATACTTAAAGTCAAAGTGAAAGTCAAATTAACTTTATTCAGTTATTAAGCTTAAACTGAGCGCTTTTGAATTGTCACTATAAATATTTATTTTTAATTACTGAATCTACCATATGTTCGGAAAGTAGAGCTAGTGAGAAGAACATACAAGAAACTCAACGGCCACTCTTTTCCTCGTTACATTAATTATGGGCTGCCAATAGAATTATATTTATCCTGAGCTTAGATAATATCTTATACGTCCAGATAGAGCCTCTTGGTTCTAGACAACCGATTAAAACAGGCCAGGTGTATTACTTTAGTGTGCTTGACGAGCTACGACTTACACAAGCGATTTGTTAACACTATGTGTGTACGTGCATTGCTCAAAATAGAGGAGGAGGATCTGTCAGCCTCAATTTTTTTTGATGTTTTTACAGCTACCACAGTCAGCTAGACGTATAAATTATCTATTGACGACCTGTATAGCCGAGTGGTTAGCGATCCTACTACTAAGCTAGAGGTCCCGGGTTCGAATCCCGGTAGGTTCAATCATTTATATAATGAATATGGATGTTTGTTTCCGAGTCATGGATGTTTATATGTATTTATGTATGTTTAAGTAAGTATATTGTATTAAATATATCGTTGTCTTGCACCCCATAACACAGGCTATATATGCCTAATTTGGGGCAAGATAATTTGTGTAAAAAGTGTGTCAATATTATTATTATTATTATCTAAGATCCTGAGATTACGAAATTCGAGTCCAAGCCGGATAGCGTACACTTTACGTCCATCATATTATTTGTAAAAGTTGGTTCGTCGCTCCATCATAATTTATTTATTAATAGTGAGCTTTGAATTTTTGCTTCTTCTTGGCCTATTTATTATGAAGTGTTCGCTGTTTCCTGTATCTCCGGTACAGATGTTATTCTCCCTCGCCCACTTTCACTGTCTATACGCTGATATATTATAGTGATTCTAAGGAAACAACCGCCACTTACAGTCCTAAGGTGATTAACAATACTAGATCCAAAATTCCAGGACTCTTCATCATCGCAAGTAATATTTGCACCTTCACTTAAGCCCATTGATTTAATTGCTGATGTATATAAAATAATTGCATCATATACCAAAGCGATATTGAAATAAAGACCATTTTCGTCTATTGCAGTTTCAATTTGATTCTCAGATAGTTCCTTCACTTTATCATTGATACTTGTAACAAAATTCTTTATGTCTTCCAGTTCAGGATCGAAGAAACGTATACCTTCAACAGAAATATTATTATGAAGAAAGAGCAGATTTAACATTTTTTTAAATTAAAAAGCATTTTATGCAACAGTTGTATAAGATGGGTCAAAAAATGGTTTAACCTAGACAATAATTTATCTACAGCAGTAACTAGTAAGTTAATTTTAAATGAAACAAAGAAAAACCACGACATTTTGAGTTTCCGTTTAAATGGGCGGCAAATGTATTGTATATCTCTGCTGATTGGTTTTATTTTTCACTTCAAGAAATGGGTGTATCATATAGCCAATCCTGGAAATGTGAAAATTACAGAATATACCTTCATGGCAAATCATATTATAAAGTTTTTTTTATGTTGACGTTATAATGTTTAGTCTAAGTGGCATCAAAAAAACTGAGCTTTTTGGAGACATTAAAGTTCTTTATAATACTTATAATGTTATACAATGCATTTAACGACAAAGATTATAGACTTTTTCCAAGACTCAATAAAGTATGTACTTATTAGACCGCGGCTGTCTGTATAAATGCCAGATAAAAGTATGAACGGTGCTTCACTTGCTAATATCACGGCGCGGAGTCCTTTTTTTACTCGTCCGTGGTCCTGACATACATATTACAATGCTCAACAAAATTACATATAACTATATTATTTTCCAAATTAAAATTGTTTGTAATTAATATGGACGTACGTAGGAAGTTTTCTAGTGTAGTAACTTTTTAACTTCTTTGCCATGGCAAAATAAAAAATAAAAACGCAGTCGTAGGACTGTCCATCAGAAATGAAAACCCTTTAAGCTTTACGATGTAAACATTAAATTAGAATTAATTGAAAACAGTTTATTATTACTTTTAAAAAATTAAAAATAGTCGGTCAGGGACTCAGTGCTCTGTGAACGACTGGATTACTTGGCGTCGCGTTGAGACGTCGCTGCATTGTGTGTCTTCTACCGCATTTATCTCGGGGAGTGTCCCGAAGAGCTGTTTCATCTGGTTCCTACGGCCAAAGTCCACCTTGGCACAACAAACCAATAATTAGGATAACAACCCCACCATCTGGATGTGTGACGGTCCTCTACAGTGCGGTTTTCAAGGAGCTTTCTTCTTCAACAAAGCTGTGGACTGAGCTTCCTTGTTCGGTGTTTCTGGGACGATATGACATGGTTACCTTCAAAACAGGGCGTACACCTTCCGTAAAGCCCGGCAACGCTCTTGTAAGCAAGAGAATATGGGTGGTGATCACTTAACACCAGGTGACCCGTACGCTCGTTTGTTTACAATAAAAAAGGCCGACTAAATTAATTTAATGGGATCTCATACTAATTTACCTGTTATATTAGAACCCCCATGCTTATACGGATCAATATCAAGCGTCTGGAAGTCTGGATTGGTGATGATGTAGCTGTGGTCATCAGACATGATTCCAACCTGTTGCGCTTGCTCCAAAAATAATGGCAAAACTTTAAGACTACAGCTAACTAAGTAGTTAACCGAACCTGATGATTTAATTGTTTTTAACTGTGACCTGGAAAGAAAATTCAGGTGACAGTTTGAATGATTAAATTAATATGACAATCTGACTATCTTTAACTTTATTTTGCAGATTCCTCTAATTCAAATCACAGTCACAATTATAATTTGTTGGATGCAATTACTAATTGTGGCAGTAATCACGACTATCTTATTCACAAACAATAAATTCAACCTCTATAGGTTGATGCATCTAATATACGATAATTTAGATTTATACGGTTAATTATTTATTACTTTTAATAAAGTGATTTATATTATTTAAACACGACTCATATATTGAAAGCAGCACCTTACAAATTAATTTGTTATGTATATTACAGCCATTCTAAAATACTCTATTTGATTGAAAAAGAGTGCTGTTGAGCTTCTTGTACTTTTTAGTAACATATGGTAAATTCAGTAATTTAAAAGTGATATTCGTAGTGTCGATTCAAAAGCGCTTAGTTTAAGCCTAATTGAATAAAGTTTATTTGACTTTGACCGTGACTTAGGTATTAATTATGAAGTTATCTATTACAATACGAGCTGTGCTAGCGAAAGACACGAGTGGTAATTTAGTTAGTCGTTTTGGATATCAGCCGGTTAACATTCTTAGCATTTAGTAATAAACTGTAAACAAAAGTATTATTTATGTGTAGAGATTCTAAAAGGTGATCACCTCCTTATTCAGTTTCAGCCCGCAGGTTAAGCATTAGATTTGATTTCCGTTATATTCTGCTATATTAAGAAACCATATTTACAAATTGAAAGACCGTTATGTAAAGTTACAAACAGATGATTCAGCTTCCTTCGTTCTCATAATTTAACTTCCTTTCCTCCTTGAGTGGGTACAATTACTGTTGGGCTGGTTAATCTAAATAATCCAGCTCCTCAATCGTTCAATCCAGTTGAAAGAAGTCCAGAACGTTCCTATAAAGTCCACACCCTTCGTAGGGACCTCGACTGTCTACACGTTGTGTACTTTGCCCAAGCTGAACAAATGCAGCTAAACAAATGCAAATGATCACTTCTTGTTATCTTTCCTTAAACTGCCTTAAGCTTTGGAAACTGCTATATATAGAAATATATATACTATATATATAGAAAGATACTAAAAGGGTACCTAAAGTCTTCTCCATCTGGAAGTTGAATCACACTGATTAGAATATGCTCATCAGCATCAATGTCCTCGATATTTAGAATATTATCCAGAAATGGCAAAAACTCCGCGCCTTCGTATATGATTGTGAATTCGTTCCAACCTTTCATTTCTATAATATCTGCGAAAACCTGCAAATGGAGGATTGTTTTAAAAAGCGTCACATAATATGCCATAAATTATACTTTGCTGAAATAACCTGTGAGAACGCCATGTGATGCGGGTATAAATTTACTGCAGACCAATCCCTGTTCTGCGATGACACTGGCTCACTAATTATTTGTGGGATTTCGAGATAGTCTGCTGTAACTTGAACGTGCTTTAATGTACCTCCACTGCTTGGTCCGAGAATTCCTAAAACGTTGCTCTAAAATGATAAAAATATACATTCATATTATAATATAAGGTTATTATTGTTTGCCGTTAGAAAGATGAGAGAGTACACGAATGTTGCGACCCCTAGATTAGTGTTCTTCAGTAATTTTCACAGCATTATGACGTACGGTATTTTACTGTAGGGTCATGCTGCTGATATAGCGCTTGCTCTCCAAAAGAGTGCTGTTCGTGCTATATATCAACTTGGTTATAGACAGTCTCTCAAAGAAAAAATTAAAGAAATAAATATTATGACTTTTCATTGTCAGTACATTTATGAAAACTTAATATACGTTCACAAAAATCGTCACCTTTTTGCTCTTAATAGTGATTTTTATTATTATAACACTAGAAATAAGGGATTGCTTGTAACTAATTCTAGTAGGCTTCATAAAATACATAATAGCTTTAAGGGTAAATGAATACACTTATATATTAAAGTCCCAGCCACTGTTCAGGCATAATCTATAAATAAATTTAAATGTTTTATTAAAAAATGGCTGTATCGTAAATCTTATTACTCCACAGCTGAATATCTAAGTGATCGGACAGCCTGGGACTAGATTATGATTATTTTATAGCAATAGCAATGACAGTACAATATTTTATATATTTATTAAAAAAAGCGCAAAGAAAGAATGCTGGGAGAGAAGAAGAATTCGTCTCTCTCAGAGCACCATTTGTTTCCGAAGCGGTAGTAGTATCTAGTATATTAGAAATGACATCAAAATGAATTATAAAGGAATCAGTTTTGAGAAAATAAATGCCTTTTAATACCTTTTGTGTATATGTGTCTTCGTTATGGTAAGGCAGCTGAAGCTTCTATAATTCCATATATGAATATGGATGGTAAGCAAATATATTTCCATTTCTACTTCAATGCAGCAAACTTCAATCTTAAAGACCGGCAATGCATTTCTTGACCTTGTATTGCAAATGGCCATTTTCTATCGGTGGTCAGTTTTTTACCTAATCCTCTAGCCCGTTTGCCACTTCTTATTTAAAAAATTACGTGCGTACAGTACACCCGTCAGAAGTGAAACCTGCATTGTGCGTGAACCTCTAAACTGAATATGAAGTCCTGGTACATTTTGCTAGGATGACATATGATTTCAACCGCTATGAAAGACATTACTATCACAGCTACCATATTTATGGTGTCCAGGTGTCTATGTAGTAAGACGTATGCGCATGACTTCAGACTATATTAAGCTTAGTATACTCTCGTCATACATAAGAGAATCTCTTCTTCAACTGTGATTGCCTGATAAAAAAAACACTGTATAATGCTTCCTATCTCATTTTCTCCCACGTTATCTATGTGTCTGAATCAAATCTTGTGAATTTATGTATCCTGCCTCTTTTTAGTGTCTCGCTTTTTCGTTTAAACTTTACAGTCTGAAATTAACTGGTGGACTAGCTCATGTTATAACTATTTAAATTATGGTTCCGGGCAATCCTATGGATCAAAATTTATTTTAGTAATAACTTGCTCAAATGGAGTGATTTTATGTTCCGTCTGAACAGGCTTTCAACAAAATCGAAGCGACATAAATCAATTAAAATCGATTTTAGATGAAAACTTTCAACGTTTTATTGAACCTTTAGCACATTTTCAATCGAATTCGTATTATTTAAAAGAATAATATGTGTGTCCTATATTAAATATTATTTTCTGAAAACATATTTAGTACCTACTTATGATAACGATACAAAAAAAAATTAAAACTTTTGTCTATTGATTGGTGTGCGTTTGTGCACTCTAATTTAAAAATGGCTTAACAGAATTGAATGCGGTTTGCATTTTTGTGGCCTACCTACAAAACAGCTGTATCGATTCTTCAAACTTACAGATAAAACAATATCAGTAAAATTTTATCAGAATGTAAATTAGAAAGGATTCTGTAAAACAAAATTGTAAACAATTTTTCCAACACTTGACAGCAACTCTAAGATAACCACTAAAATCTTTTCGGAAAAATTATCAGATGCCAGTTTCTTCAGTAATTAGTAGTAGTTTAATTAAATGTAGGTTTCTATGAATTTCTTCCAAACCTCTATGAGAGTGCACACTGCGTTCTCCGCTTCAATTAAATCACCTGGAGATGTTTTTATGACGTTTGCAACAAATGGATTTTCTTCATCATCCGATGCCGCTTGGATTCCAAGATGAAAAACAGCTTCCGTGACAAAACTGGCGTCATCAATAATTGCACCTGTGTCAGTAAACATCCTTGAAGGAATCGAAGCAACACCTTGGCTAATTAACTCAGTGTTTTCCAATTCTATTTTTAATAGTTTCGAAAAACTTACAGCTAGGCTATCAACTAGATGTAGTAGTTGATAGTGAAGCTTTTCAATTCTGAATGCTGATTACAAATTATTGAAATTGAATTAACTCACAAAATTCGAACTCTTATTGGAAAATAAAAGTTCTTATTTGATTCAATTATTATTTTAGAGGGTAGATATAGCGTTTTTATATTCTTATTTTTTTTAATGAAAATAAGGGGCAAGACGAGCAGGTCATTCTGCTGATGCTAATTGATACGCACTGCCCATTAAAATGCAATGCGGCTCAGTATTCTTTAAAAACCCCAAAAATTCTGAGCGGCGCTACAACTGCGCTCGTCACCTTGGCACATAAGATGTTAAGTCTCATTTGCCCAGTAATTTCACTAGCAATGGCGCCCTTCAGACCGAAACACAGTAATGCTTACACATTACTGCTTAACGGCAGAAATAGGCGTTGTTGTGGTATCCATAATCTAGCCGGCATCTTGTGCAAAGGAGCCTCCCACTAGTAAATAAATGAGAAATCAATAATACTTACTATATACAATATTCGAATACAGTAAGTTTGGTGAAGTAGCAGATAAAGGCCAAAATTTTGCACCGGAAAATACATTAGGATTAAAAGCGTGTAATTTTAACCGTGTTGATGTTACATGAGGTATTTACCGTAGTACCGTATCATAATCTGCCTTTTTATACAAACAAAGTGTACAAAATGTTTGAAAATAGACATTTTGCTTATGATTGGTCTATTCGGACGTATAAAGTTTCCCGTGTTTATTTGCAAGGCTGCTTGACATTTGGAAAACTTCAGAATTATCATTGTATTGACAGTGTTGTCAGCGATATAGTGAACATTTTGCATATTCTTGGTTTATTAACAGTACTAACTTTATACCAAGTTTATTTGTAAGGCCGTATGTGTGAGACTTACAAAATCTCTATCTTGATCAATTAATTATCAGAAATGTCTAACAGGTTCACTGGAAATATTTTAGGCTATCTAGCAATAGGTTACGCTTCTCAGCTTGTCTTTTCCAAGGTCCGTTTTCCAAGGAGACGTCTCAATACATATCTTTGGGTATATCTCTTTGGTAATAGAAGAAACAGAATGCTGGGAGAGTTTCCTGCGCCGCTTCGTCGCTCTCAGAGCGCCATTTGTTTCCGAAGCGGTAGTAGTATCTAGTATATTAGAAATTACATCAAAAAGAATTCTTTAGAGATCAATTTAGAGAAAATAAATGCCATAAGCACAGCTACAAAAGTAGTAACAAAGCAATCTTAATCCCGGATTTTCGCGTATTGAGACATTTTCCGGAATACACAGGTTGAACTTCGGAGCACGGCTAGTTCGTGACTTTTCAAATTTATAATGGGTTTCAAATTTTAAACAATTTTGTTCATAAAGATGCTCCAAACATATATTTTCCTTCCAAATAATATTATTATATTTTTATTGAAATAAATAATTTATTAAATTATTCGACTTATATCAATAATTTGAGAATACTATATTATCTAATGCTTACCTATTGTTCTATCTCCATATACAAACACATCACTTAAGGCTAACAAACAATACGCGTATATAAAATACATTTCAACCATCAAAACACAGACACACTACAATTATTTCGCGTAACGCGTACACAAATACATGAATTAAAAAAGAAAGTATTCGATCTTTTATTTTTGGAACCGAAGTGCAGTTGTTCTTGCAATCATTTTGCACAGCTATCTAGATCTGCAAGGCGACGAGAATATGCGTGTAGTAAAACTTGGCGATCGTGTCGGTTTAAAATAGTAAAAGGCATTTCATTAGGACACTTTGAACTTTGAGTGTTATCAATATTCGTTAAATATTGTCTAGTCGAATATCGCTAAAATGAATCTTGACTTTTTTCTTCCACGATTGAAGGACATTACTATGTTCTATGTTCAAAACAAATATTAAGAAATTCATAAGAATGATTGAATGGTAAAGGTTACTATAACATAAATGATTTTCTTAATCTATACTAATATTATAAAGCTGCAGTGTTTGTTTGATTGTTTGAACGCGCTAATCTCTGGTACTACTGGTCCGATTTGAATGATTCTTTCAGTGTTGGGTAGTCCATTTATCGAGGAAGGCTATAGGCTATGTTGTTTTTTTTCAAAATTAGGGATCCGTAATAAAATTGCTATTTTGTAACACAAGGTGTAAAATCGAAAAACCATTTTTGCGTGCGCTGCAAAAACTATTGACAATAGAACAAAATGATGTATAATATAGGCAATATTTTATTACTTATAAAACTATCGCGTGAATTATACTTTATATGGCAAAACAACGTTTGCCGGGTCAGCTAGTACATAATAAAATATTATTATGTAACTACAAATTAGGCATAGCCTGTACTACGGGTTTAAGACAACGATGTATTTAATATAATATACTTACTTAAACATACATAAATACTTATAAACATCCATGTCTCAGAAAGAAACATCCATATTCATCAAATAAATGATTGCACCTCGAGGGATTCGAACCCCGGAACTCTAGCTCAGTAGGCAGGGTCACTAACTACTGGGCTATGTGGGTAATCAATTATTATTATTTTTAATGATACCACAGATTGGGTAAGAAGCGACTACCCTCAGCTTATTCGATATTATATTGCAACCATTTCTTAATGAAAATTAACAGAAGCCCGCTGAGTTTCTCGCGTCTGCTCTTCAAAGCTTACTATTTCCAATGGGTAAAAGTTTTTGAATTTCGATAAGTGATATCGTTTCCAATTTTGAATTTGAATTAATGTATAATAGAATATTTGAATATGTCTAACTGCTTATATCTAGACATTTATATTTTGTGTACTTGAATTGTATTTATTAGATTAAAAGATATATCTATATGATTAAAGTGTTTAAAATAACATCAACTGACTTTAAAACATAAAGAGGTTTTCAATTCATTTGTTTTTGTTTTTTTTTTTTTTTTTTTTTATGAAAGCGGAGGACAAACTAGCGTACAGCTTGCCACATGATCATGATTAAGACGTGATCACCACCGCCCATATTCTCTTGCACCACCAGAGGAATCGCAGGAGCATTACTGGTTTTCAGAAAAGTGGTTTTGAAGGAACCTGTACACGTCGTACTCGTAAACCGGATTGTACAGAAACTTCAGACATACAGATGGTGGGAATTGGATCCTAGATAGTGGCGTGTCGTGCGAGGGTATAATTCGGCGGCAGGAATCAGGTCAAACAGCTCCTCCGAATTCGGTGATAAATCCTGTGGAAGACATATAATGAAGCAACGCCAAATGATCTGAGTCGCTCACAGAGCACAAGATCCCGAAAATATGAGCAACTTTGTGTTTGTTGTCTCATATTTCCACAGTTTAAGGGCAGATTTGAAGTACAATCTTTTGAATTCACTGGTGGGTGCACTCACAGTTTTTTTTTTCTAAATGAGACAACCATTTAAAAAATTCTGACCTAGGAATCAATGAGTAATTGTGGGAAATCCTCTAATTGTACAAAATACTATAATAGAGAAAATTACATTTTCCAACAATAAATCAAGCATTTGGATGCTTCGATAATTTATCTTTTGCTGGTAGACAACCTATGAAAACAGGCCAGGCTTATCACTTAAGTGTGCGTGACAAGCTACGTCTTACACTCATGAATTGTATGTCACTTTATGTTAGATTTTAACAGTGAACCTCATTTTTTTCGACTCTTTGACAGCTGTCACAATTTATCTAGACGTTTAAATGATCTAAGACAGTTGGGAAAGTTGAAGTGAAGAACACTACCATTTGTAATGTTAGATCAATATTTCCAATCGTTGACAAGATAATGAAGCGAAAACAACCCATTAAACTTAAAGAAGTGATAAACTAGTAAATAGGCAACGGATTTCTTTATATCCCTGGCGTGTTTGAGCTTTTTTGGTATTTAATAGAAGGACTGAATGTTGATAATATTATGTTTAACTTAGCAGCAATTTTAAAATGTTGAGCAAATTTACAATTAGTTCTTAGTTACTTTGTTTTAAAGTATGGCCTTCTGTAGGCGTATATCCTTTAATTGTCTAAATCTAAATTTTTAGAATTTTTATATTCTTTCTTATCCAAGAGCACACCATCTACCGGAAAATACAGATACCATTTCAATGTTTTATTCAGTAAGTTTCAGGATAGCACACATGGCCTGAATTATACCGAAGAGTTTTAACAAACTTAAACAAGATGGCGTATTAATAAATTTAGTGGGAATAATTATTTAAGTTTAGCAAACTTTTGATAAATCACTAAGTAATAAGGTTTTTATCTTTTAGTCTTAGTTAGTTATTTCAGTCAGTTAGTTAGTTTATTCAGTGTCTACATAAATTCGTTTTTGTGATTTAAATCGACAATCAAAATTAGGAGTAACTCATTCATATCCCCAACTTATCAAGTATGTATTTTATATGCTGCTGTGTAGAAAATACTACGGGTCCATATTTTAGCCATAAAAATTTTTCTTCGAAAAAAAGTGAAATAAGAAATAAAGAACAAAAAACATAAACAACACAATAACTGTTACTTTAAATGATTGTGACTTAACTGTTACGTAGCGTCGTCTTATCGCATACTAGCCTCTAAGCGCGGTTTCAGCCGCGTTTCCTTATCACGCTAAATAATTGAATAACTTACGCAAAAAACTGTTTGTCTAATCACGGACGAGTAAAAAAATAAGGACTCCGTGTCACCTTACAAAACAGTGTAGCACCAAAACAAGCCGGTAAACGAGTAAATACATAGCCCCACGCACACACTAATACAAGCTGATCGGTCGCCATTATGAGATTTGCCATCGTCTGACAGATCAGTTTGCGTCGCAATAAAATATTTTAAAAATACCGTCGTGCGTTGTGAAAAAGTGTAAAAACGGTACTATAAAAATATTTATATATATATGAGAAAAAATTGTGTAAATGATATCCCCCGTAACCGCTCACACACTAGCATAATGGTGTTTCACTTGCTAATATCACGACGTGGAGTCGTTCTATTTTTACTCGTCCGTGTGTCTAATATACAAAGTAAACTCTATAATTATACAAAAATGTATACACAAAAACTCAAATAAACGGTCAAACTCCATACAATATTATATTCTACTGCATTGGTTAAAAATGTTGAAATTTTGTTTTTTTTATCAATATGTAGTTACAATGAGTTCAATATATCTTACTTGTGAAAATATGTTATAAGCTTTCACACCAAAAAGGTGACAATCCCGGTCCGGGTTACAAACTTATCCTGTCCTTTCCAGGATCCCAAAATATCTCTATTGCAAAGTACATCTAAAACTTAAATTAATTCAGTGACTTTAGGCTGAAAGGGTTACAAGTTACATATAAGAGATAATTCGTATTTATTTGAATTAGTATATATTTTCTGCCACTTCACATTTATGCTCAACTTTGGAAGGTATGAATTATGAATGTATTAGGTAAGGATGGTATATGGTGCGATGACTTTTTATATTTTGGTGGTATCGTAAACCATTTTTTATGAAAGTAGTTATCAGTACGAGCAGATGATCTACATTCTACATCTACTCATATTAAGGCGAAGAGTAAGCAGATAACACGCAAACATGGTGTTTTTAGACATGTTTTGTGGTGAAAGTATGGCAGTTGGAGCTATGAACAATACTTAATACTGTTACACATATCCTTAAGTCTTATTTGTAGGTTGCTAATGCTTGCTGTTGGTTATAGTCAACACTGCCGAGCCTTTTCGAACTACCACTTTTCTTTGAAGTTAAACAAGTTTTTTGGCATGGCGTGACGCATTTTTTTGGTACTTCTCTCAGAAAAGTTATTCTTATAGCTTGTGCTTTTTTGTGTAGGTTCATTTATTCAGATTGGTAGTGAATAACGAAAATTGTAAGCATATAAACTGTTTTCCACCCAAGAATTTGGAAAATATTGGTTTTGTTACATAGATGGCGGGCCGGCAGCCGTAAACTCATATCGCTCAAGGTCGCTGGCATTTAGTGTCGCCTTAAGTGCCGTTTTCGGCAACGGTGCGTTGAAATTACGTGCGGCAAACCGTCGCTCGTGCTTGTCGCTTTTTGGGACCACATCCAATGTATAGAACGTCATTGACCGCATTAAAAAAGCTTCTTTCGTTTGCTCGCGCGCAGTTGGAACGGTGAATTAGCTCGCGCGGCGTAACATAAAAATGTACAATCGACAATGCAATTGACTATTTTGATAATCGAAAAAGGTATTCAAGGCTGGTATAGCTAGTCTCCAGGTGCCAGAAAACTTTAAGTTACTGCTAATTTAGTTAACAAGATTGAACTGGTCTGTCTAGCCGACGCGGGCTACCAGATGGATCTTCTGCCGCACGCGGCAATCGCGTTCTACTAAATTTATATCAACATATTATTTATTGCCTCGCGCGGCAAACAACGACTTGCGCGGCTGTCACGCGTAATTTGTACGCACCCTAATATGAATTGAATCACAACTATGGATAAGCCAACCTACCAGTGGGAGGCTCCTTTGCACAGGATGTCGGCTAGATTATGAGTACCACAACGGCGCCTATTTCTGCAGTGAAGCAGTAATGTGTAAGCATTATTGTGTTTCGGTAGAAAAGCGCCGTAGCTAGTGAAATTACTGGGCAAATGAGACTTAAGATCTTATGTCTCAACGAGACAGAAGATTGTAGTGCCGCTCAGAATTTTTGGGTTTTTTTATACCTTTTATACTTGGTAAAAAGTATACCTACTTTGGCGCTACATAATTACTTTGAAGTGATTGTGTGATTGAAGTAGGCGTTACTTTGCGGAAATCCATAATTATACAAATGATTTGAGTTTTCTTTAATGTTAATTCCACCAATATTTGTCTTTAAGCAATTCGACACGTTTTTCGCCTCTACACGGGAAAGCAAGTCTCGTGCCAGATTTTGGCGAGACAACACGACCTGAGGATGCCTCGTGTAGAGGCGAAGCACGTGTCGAATTGTTTAAAGACAAATATTGGCGGAATTAACACTAAAGAAAACTCAAATCATTTGTATAAGTGTGTATATTATTCTTATTACAATAAGCTGTTATCTACATGGCCAAACAAAATTAAATTAATAATTTACAAAGTCAATGCAATACACATACACCCAAACATATTTTCATAACCAACATATTATACTGCTCCGCGCTATAGAAATTAATTAAATTCCAATGCACTAAGTTCTGAATGTCGCATTCAGAAACTGAATATAACCAGGCTAATTTCCTCGGAACTTAAGTGTAAGATCTAATTAAATTTCTGACTTTATATAATACAGTCATTTTAAATGAATTATTTCTTAAATGCTACAAATTCCTTGTATTATTTTATACTAGCTGAACAGACAGATGCTGTTGTTATTAGAAAAAAAAAATATTTAATTATTCGGGAATAACGTAGCATAAAGCCATTGGTAATGTGTAAATAAGTTAATAATAATAAAATAATAATAATATTTACTAATAATAAAATTGACTAAAAAGTGTTTTTTACACAAATTATCTTGCCCCAAGTTAAGCATATATATCCTGTGTTATGGGTTACAAGACAATGATATATTTAATAAAATATACTTATTTATACATATATAAAGTCATATAAACATACATAAATAAATTTAAACATCCATGACTCGGAAACAAACATCCATATTCATCATATAAATGCTTGCACCTACCGGGATTCGAACCCGGGACCTCTAGCTTAGTAGGTAGGTTCGCTAACAACTTTTAATGAGTTAAAAATGAAACAAATAAGTACTTCAGAATGATTTTATAATATTATGTAATATTAAAAATGATAAGAATTAATAAGATGGTATATATATAGTATGTTTGACCTTGAGAGATAGGCATATGCCATCGCGGACTTTTCTGTAGACCTACATAAGATACACAATTCCACCATACATAATTTTTTATATCTCAAACGGTTCAGACACCGTTTTCGATGAAAGACGCGTCAATTTTTTTCCGACATATCCTTACAAATATCGTTACTGTATGCAAAAATGTATAAAAAAAACATAACAAATATAAAAATAAATACTAAAACCTTCCTCAAGAACCAAGCTTTTCATTGGTGAAAACAGCATCAAAATCGGTGCAGTAGTCTCTGAGTTTTTTTTTTATGGAAAAAGGAGGACACACGAGCGTACGGGTCACCTGGTGATAAGTGATCACCACCGCCAACATTCTCTTGCAATATAAGAGAATCACATCGATCACGCGATCAGACAGACAAAACGCGGCGGAGGACTTTGTTTTATAATATGAAGTGACATAAAAAAATACGTTTAAAAAAACCGACTTCAAAAACTTAAAAGTATCAAATAACTAAAAATTTAATTTAATACACATCTTATGCAAACCATTATCTTTAATATTAATAAAACTACTATTATTTATATGTGCTACCTATTGATAGGTTTTAAGTCAGTGCCAAGCCCTAAACAAAATAAAACTTAATATTATAAACAATACTTATTGTAATTATTTAGGCTGTCTGGCCACGCGTGTCTGTCCGCGTGGGTTGTTTTGATCTAGACGATGCTATCCCGCTCAAAGTCACGCGTGGCGAGTGTAGGTACCTTTTTTAACATTTTTGGCTTGGCACCGACTTCAAAGCTATCAATATGAAGCACATGCCACATACAAATAATAGTATTTTATTAATATTAAAGGTAAAGGTTTGCATAAGAGGTGTATTAAATTAAATTTTTAGTGATTTGATACTTTTAAGTTTTTGAAGTCGGTTTCTTTAAACGTAGTTTTTTTTATTTTTTACGTTTTAGTGCCACTTAATAATAATATATAATCAACCTGAATGAAAACTCCACAACAAAGCCGTACACAGAATACAATTATGTCATCCAGGTAGACGAAAATTTTCATATAAATGGTAATTAAATGAAAACTACTGGCCAAACTGTGTAATATTTTTATCGGACCAAATGGCATCTATTTCGCATCAAACAAAAGAAGAATTACGTAAATCGGATCAAATATCTCAGAGTTATCGGTGTACATACATAAAAAAATATTACTGATCGAATTGATAACCTCCTCCTTTTTTAAGTCGGTTAAAAATACAAAAACTCTGAACGGCAACATAATAGCGCTCGTCACCACGAGACATAAGATGTTAAGTCTCATTTGCCCAGTAATTTCAATAGCTACGGAGCCCTTCAGACCGAAACACAATAATTAACGAAACACACAGAAATAGGCACCGTTGTGGTACCCATAATCTAGCCGGCATCCGGTGAAAAGGAGCCTCCCACTCGTTCACACGGGATATACAATGTGTTGTACGTTTTGTGAGTTAAAAATAGTTTACTATTAGTCGCCTCGCTGGCGGTGGTAATAGAGCCTTAGAATGTTTTAAGCCCAATTCACATACATGTTATTAATCCCTTATTCACAGTACGCCATGATAAATGAATATTCTTGTTGTCATAATAATAATAAGCTACTGTGTCAAAATGTCACATGTCAAATGTCACAAAATTTTGTCAATCAGAAAGAGAAGAAAAAAAATTGTAAGTGGTTTTGTGCTACGTATAATAATTATACAATATTATATATAATTGTTTCTTTATCTAGTTATTCAACATAAGGAATAAGGCAACATTTTATAAATCGGAATTGCTTTCTTTTATTACTTATTAATACATAGGCTGCACTAAAAGTATCGGGAATGGAATATTTCCACTGTTCCTGTCATATTAAAATCTTTTTAATTGAAAACTCATTGGTTTTAAACATCGAATACTATTTATATACTTAAAAAAAGATTCTCGGTCTTGTCACAAGGTCTTGTCAAACTTGTTTAGTCGTTGAGAAAATGGAATTGACGCGAGAAAATTCTAGACCGATGATTTATTATGACTTTCGAAGTGGTTTAACACAAAAACAGTGTGTTGACCGGATGATTTCTGCAGTTGGTGATTAAACCCCATCCGAAACCACAATTTATCGCTGGTTTGCTGAATTTCAACGTGGACGTGTCAAGCTCAATGATGATCCCCGTCAATGTCGTCCAAAAACTGCATTCACCAAAGAAAACGTTGATGCTGTCCGTAAGCTGATTGAGGAAGATCGACATGTGACATACCGCGAAATTCAGGCAACTTTAGACACTGGCATGAGTCAAATACAAATAATCTTGCATGAACAATTAGGTGTAAAAAAGTTGTTTTCCCGATGGATACCGCATTTGCTCTGTGAAGTGTCTGTGTTACTTGGTGCGTCAGAACTCTCGAAAGATTCCACGCAGGATCCTCAAATGCTGTATACAACATCGTATCAGGTGACGAATCCTGGATAAACGCGAACGAACTCGAAACAAAAACCAGCCACGAGTTTGGGTGTTCGAAAATGAGTTAAAGCCAACGAAAATTGTTCGTTCACGGAGTGTTGCAAAAAAAATGGTGGGCACGTTTGTCTCCAAACCCGCCATGTTGCAACTATTCCTCTTGAGGGACAAAGAACGGTTAATGCAGAATGGTATATGCATATAATGGTATGGCTAGCATTTGTTTGCCACTGGTCGTTTCTGAACTCCGTAAAGAGAACTGCAACCGCCGCATCATCCTCCATCACGACAATGCGAGTTCTCACCATCCGCCGTACAGCCCCGACCTAAGCCCTAATGATTTCTATACTTTCCCTAAAATAAAGAATACATT
Organism: Leptidea sinapis; assembly: GCF_905404315.1. Classification (NCBI taxonomy): domain Eukaryota; kingdom Metazoa; phylum Arthropoda; class Insecta; order Lepidoptera; family Pieridae; genus Leptidea; species Leptidea sinapis. The sequence goes on from NC_066299.1 coordinate 3,398,366, forward strand.
GCATGGTCAGAGATTTTCATCACCTGAAGAAGCTGTGGACGCCTACAAAACGGCAATTTTGGAGACCCCAACTTCCGAATGGAATGGTTGCTTCAATGATTGGTTCCATCCTATGGAAAAATGTGTCAAATTTCGCGGAGAATACTTTGAAAAGCAATAAATACATTTTTAAATAGTAATTGTGTCACTTCCTTGATTCCCGAAATTTTCAGTGCCGCCCTCGTAATGAATATTATGTTTGCATATATTGAAAATTAATTTGTCATAAAAAGTATTTTAAATCTTATGTTTTCTCGTAGCATTAACGCATCACTATACAGTTAGGTGGCAGACACTGATCACTAGTGAAGCTGACTCTTAGTACTAAACTGATTCTTGAATCTTTTGTTTTTTCGTAACACTTATGTCCATGCCTACACATCACCATATAATGAGGTGGCAGACACTGATCACTAGTGAAGCAGACTCTTAGTACTAAACTGATAAATCTTCTGGTTTCTCGTAACACTGGACAGTAGTCCATGCCTACACATCATTATATAGTGAGATGGCAGGAACCAATCTCTAGTGATGCTGTCTCTTAGTACTAAACTGATTATTAAATCTTGTTTCCTCGTAGCACTTATTGTCCATACCTACACATCACTATATAGTGAGGTGACAGAATCCAATCGCTAGTAAAGCTGACTTCTTAAAGTTATATTTTATCGTAGCACTTACTATCCATGCCAACACATCACTAGGGAATGAGGTGGCAGAAACCGATCACTAGTGAAGCTTGCTCTTAGTATTAAACTGACTTTTAAATCTTATATGTTGTCGTAACACTTATTGTCCATGCCTACACATCACTAGGTAGTGAGGTGGCAGAAACCGATCGCTAGTGTAGCTGACTCTTAGTACTAAACCCATAGTGTAAGTAGGGGGAATCCGCCCCATCTCGTGTCCCACTTCCAGTACCGCTGCCGCCACTTGGGTACTTCAACGCTGAACGCAGTTCTGATGCCATCTCTGAACAAAGCGACGCCTGGGCGAACAAAAACAAAGTACAATACAGGAATACTTGTTGAATATTTTGTAGCTAGTAAAAGTTTACCTCCTCCTTCTGTTGTTCAGCCAGCAATGAAAACAGAGTAATTATCATTATTAGTATTAAAATATAAAGCATTAAAAAATGCATGCATAGCACTCAGATCTAATGCTAATTGTGATTGAAATAATTAAAATTCTCACAGACACTCGGGCAGAACTAACTTTAACGATTTCCATTTTGAATATTACTTTTTCTCTAGCGAATATGAAAGGTTCTCAAAACGAAATCTAGCGTGTATAATTCATTTGTATGAAATGTAATATTTGAGGAAATGATACATTAAATTCTAGCAGCCTTCAAAGCTAACGATGAACAAACATGAATTCGTCATGCCGTTTTAAATTCAATGAATTTAGTCAATGCAACAGAATATCAAAAGTCGGATATTGTTTCGCATTTACCTGTTGTAGTTAATAATTTCACTAAACAAAGTGAAATGATCTTTCATTTCGTGATGATAACAACGGGCTACCAAGATGAATTAATTAATGATTGTTCCGTACATTATTAAATCGAACTATTAACTCTTTCATTTCACAATGGACTGTATAACATGAGTTATTATACAGTTCATTATAGAATAGGTAATAAAGGCATAAAAAGGCATTTATTTTCTTAAATTTTTTTTTCAAGTTTTGGACGAAATTTTTTGTTTTTATTTTTTTATAATGTGGCATTAAAAAACACATACAACTTCAAATTTTCACCCATCAACAGTTACTTTTGTATCGCATTTTAATATCGGCAATACAACGTTTGGTGGGTCAGCTAGTTATTTCTATAAAACAAAGAAACATACAGGATATTGTGTTGTATATTTCTCAGCCAGTAATAGTTACTAACTGGAAAACCGGAAACTTCATGATGAATCGATCGTTACATTCGCACGAGGATGTTGTCTATAAAGCATGTACGAAATTAATGAAATAATATGCCTTCTTTTTCCGTGATATTCAAAAAACATGATTCTACCCTAATAACTATTATTTTATCTTATTGCTATATTCATATACTAAAGAAAAGTAATGACTTTTCTTAAAAGTAATAACATTTAAATAAAAAGGATTGTCTGGTTTTATGAAAACACGGTAAAAGTGAAACATTTTTTCACATCATAGACATTTAACTAAAAATTTTTGGAATAATATTTACACTAAATACTAAAAAAAAAAATAGCGTGGAGCACTGGCACAAATGAGTAATAGTCTATACACTACACGGTCAGCTGCTGTGAACTATAGGCGCCGCCCGACCGTCACGCGACATGCAACAGACAGACGAAAAAGTTTGAGACGATGTTTTAAAAGTTTCACTTTAAAATACTTTAATGCATTGCGACGAGTGTAATTGTATCGTTTTATTAATATTTTACTAAACTCGACGTTTCGTGGCCTTTGCAGAGCCCGTTTTCAGGGAGACTTCGGTTGACAGGAGTAGAGATAATATTTGTCGTAGTACTGTATGAAGTTTTGCGCTATTTGTTGCCTTGGAGGTGGCATATTTATTTTAAACAGATGGTTTTTAGCTAAATTTACTGATTGAAGTAATATTTGAAAAAAAAAGGTTTTACAAATACAAGATACGATATTATAAAACGCTTACGGCCTTACAAATAGTCCATCTTAGTATAAAGTTTAACCTTAGAATAAACCAAGAAAGTGCAAAATCTTGACTATATAACCGACAACACTGTCAGTAGAATGATAATTTCGAAGGTTTCCGAGTGTCAACCAGCCTTGCAAAGAAATGCGGGAAATGTTGTACTTCCGAATAAACCAATCATAAGCAAAATGTCTACTTGTAAACATTTTGCATATTCTTGGTTTATTCTTAGTTATAACCTTATACGAAGTAAATTTATAAGGCCGTTAGTGTCTAGTAATACAATTTACAATTATTTTGATAAAATATTAATTTCTATATACATACTTGGAGGCATGGCAATCCCGTAGCCCTTAGAATCCAACATTCCACCGACTTGAGTCAAATCACAATTTCTCTCTACTACGTACTCAATGGTCGTAGATTCCATCAGATAAGAATAGGCCCCCTTTCCTCTCATCACCCTTTCTTCCCCCTCTTTATTCCTGCTCGCAAATACTGATGGTCGGGCTGATTCCATAAATGACCACATCCTATGGTATGTAGAAAAGTTTGAATCCTAATAAAAACAATTTTCTTGTACTATCTAGTAAGTCGCGAATTATTGTCATCATATTTTGTATTTGATTCATTCGGATATTCGTGTAGATATTGCACATATAAATCGTTGTCGTTGTGTCAAAATTAAATATCTTGCAAAACCAAACTTCCAAGATAATTGCGAATTATTGATTTTTTTCAACAAAAATGGCGATAACTTTTTATGTGCGTAAAATTTTAGAGTCGATGTTTTTATGTGTTATAAAATTATGGTGCTATTATTGTTATTATGATAGAGAACTGCCAATAGACTATTATTTAGTTCTGCCATAACACTGTTTAGAATTTTATATGTAATTATTTAGGTCTTACCATTAGTTATTGATTTTTTCCACATACTCACTATAATTTTTTGTCGTACCAGTAAAACGTCGTCTTCACAATAAGCGCTTTATTAGAATTTACAATTACTTCTTATATTACTTCACTCAATGTACGAATATGGTATTAGAAGGCAACCATGCCAGGCAAATGATGTAGCTCGACTGGCTTGCTGATCGTTTATGTTAAACACGTTAGTAACCGATTAAAAACTTACTGAACAAAGAGGTGGTTAAGTTGTCAGGAGGCAGATTAGAGAGAACCAACATTTTCTTTGGAATTAAAGTAAAGTAGACTTATGGTTTAAATATTTGTAACAATAATTATGAGAGAATATTGAGATCGATAACTACCGTTATTGCCTTCTGTCACATTATTTTCTTATTTCCATAGACTTATTGAGTTAACCTATCTAATAATTAATGTCAAGCTAAGAGAGGGGATGATCCCCCTTTCATGTATTTCCTAACGAACGCCTTTCCAGTTACCCGACTGGAACACGCAAGTTCTAGTCGTTGTCGAAAGCTGCTCTTGGTAACTTCAACCAGCCGTTCCTGCCGCCGTTGCTCATGAGGAATGACACCCTGGCTCATACAGCAAAAGAGGAAGCCGATCTTCTGTGCGCTCTTTTTGCCTCCAACTCGCCTCTTGACGACAACGGACAGTTTTCTGTCCGTTGTCGTCAAGGCGAGTCTTATTCGGCGAGCTCTGTTTTAGTTGGTCGTGAGGAAGTCCAACCAACCAGTGAAGAAGACCGGGCTGGAAAGTATTTCTCCAATCATGCTTAGAACGTGTGCCTCTGAGTTGACTCCGGTGCTAACGCGTTTATTCCGGCACTCATGTTCAAAAGGCGTAGTCCCTGATTCATGGAAGCCAAGTCCTTGTCCATCCGGACCAAAAATAGAATAAAATAAATAATATGGCTTAAAAAAATACTCGAATGCACAATCACTCATATAAACATGTACTTATTTGTTTTAAGTTTTCTTATTTGTACTATTGTTGTAACCGTAGGTATTATTTTAGTTTACTTCAACTGTTATCTTTATAAGTGGTTAGCCACGTCCAGTCCTTCATATTCGGTATAAATATAAAATATATTGATGTTGTTTTGTTGAGAAATTTTCATGTACCTTCATTTTTTGTAATTGTTCACTTTGTTTGTTTTTCATGTTTAGTCATAGAAACCTAAAGTAATATTATATCGTATATTTATGTAAAATTCTCATTTAAGTGATTAAATGTTAAATCTTATGAGAATAAATGTCTTGAAACCGAATAGAACTTATTTACTATGCGTCATACATAATATGGATGATAAACTCTAACAAAACTAATAAGTGAAATTATTTAGTTTTGACATGTTATAAATTTCAGGTGACCCTAAGAGAGAATTGTGGCAGAACTAAATAAAAGAACTTATTGATTTCATTAAAAGTTTTTTAGTGAATTCGTTAAAGATATTGATTTATTTCATACGTTTTGCCACGCAAATGATTTACTATTATAGTGCTATTTATTAATGTCATAAATATTGTAAGACGTTATTATTTTTGTGAATTACGAAATTATTGCAAATTCAACTACACCAAAAAATCGAGCGTAAATTTGACTTAAGAAATAACTAATAAAGTGTTTTTTGCAAAAAGTACTTTTTATTTAGTTTCGACACAACGGCGACGATATATATATATTCTTTCTTATAAACGCGATGTAAGGTTACTCCAAGATTAAAAACTACTTCTCCCTGTCATGTAATTCTGTAGTGACAAAGGTAAGATAAAGAGAAAAAGAATTAAAGTTGGAATAAATTTACTTCGCGTTTTACTAATAACATAGATTGTGTTGAAGAGAAAAGTATCCTTTGATTTCTTAGTAGATAATATTTCCAACAAGTTTATGGTTTTTAATTGACACGTAGGTATACAAATTTATAAAATAATGTAGTAATGTATCTAAATATATATAAATCCAGTGTTCTGATGTTTGTTTCCAGTAAACTCCTAATCTAATGAACGGATTTGAATGGGGATTACTTCATGGCGTGCCGTTTAGTCCAACTAGACAGATAGTATAGTTTTTATTTCGATTTAGGAATTTTATTTCAAACATTTGTTTTGTATAGACATATTTTCTATGAGAGAATTTATCGACACACAGCTTTACAGTTCTGCTGTGAAACAATTTCATAAAATAACAACAGGGAGCATATTTTACGAAATATTCTTGATTTTCTGAAACATTATTGACAAATTAATAAAAAGAACAGTATTTTATTTATTATGTGCAGAACATCTGTCGTTCAGCTAGTTATATTATATAAACACCATTATTATTATTTTTATGAATTTAATTACTTATGTCTTTTTCTCCTTCTTTTTTCAATGTTTGTAAAAATGTGTAATGATTGCGACGTGCCAAGGTAAATTCTCGGTCCATTTCAATGTTTATAATATAAACTCTACATAACTAACCCTAAAGAAAGCAGCTGTAGATCCACCCATTAATGTACCGTATTTGATTTTTGTTTGTTTTGCAAGATCCTCAGCTTTTTCAATGGGTGAATACATTCGTTCCACTGTCAAGAAAGCTGCTAAGTTGGCAGTGTACGAAGATATCATAATCAATGTTAAGATCCACTACATTCCGGCAACCATTCGAGTTGAAACAGCTCTGAGTTATACAGAAAAATATGTTAACTAATTTAAATATATAAAAGTTACAAAACACAACACAAGTTTACCAGTAGGAGGCTCCTTTGCACAGGATGCCGGCTAGATTATGGGTACCACAACGGCGCCTATTTCTGCCGTAAAGCAGTAACGTGTAAGCATTACTGTGTTTCGGTCTAAAGGGCGCCGTAGCTAGTGAAATTACGGGGCAAATGAGACTTAACATCTTATGTCTCAAGATGACGAGCACATTTGTAGTGCCGTTCAGAATTATTGGGTTTCTCAAGAATCCCGAGCGGTACTGCATTGTATTGGGCAGGGCATATCAATTACTATCAGCTGAACGCTCGTCTCGTCACTTACTGTCATGAAAAAAAAACAAAGTTTTTTTAATTCACTCAAAAACCAAAGAAAGATAAGTAAATTTTTTTATGTAGTATATTTTTAATTCTTATATGACTCGTTCTAATTCTGATACTATACTGGAAATGACAATTAAGCGCCAAATGGCTTGTTCTATGCAACTAAATGAATTTGTAGTAGCAATGTAATTATTGAACTATACTATGTTTAACTTGATGCAGCAAGGTATGTACAGAAGAGAAGATACTACAGAAGCTCAGTGTCATGAGTGCATATTACCTGCGTCTCTCTCTCAAACCAAGTAATTATCAACTAAATAACAGTTCGTTTAACAATCAAGTGAAAACCATGGCATGTTGAAATTGCCAACACGTATCTATTCTATTTAAATTGGTTTAAGCGGTCACCGAAGCTTGAAGTTCACAAAGGGCTGCGGTCGCTTTGTACTTAATTAGTTGGGACTACATAGGAAACTTAATAATCAATTGAGATTTTCATTTTATAAACGTATTGTTCAACATCAACAAGTTTTTTCTGGAGCAAAGCTCCATATCGCACGTTCGAACGAAAAGGGAAAAAAGCAAATAGCATACGAACGAAAAAGTTTAAGTCACTATTGCTCTCCGCCTGCATGAAAGAAATAGAAGAAATAGAGTAATCGAACTTAAAACGTCTACTGCCACAGCACATTTTTGCTATCTGTACTTACCAGGCCGACATAAATGTAATAAATTTGAAAGTAGACCTGTTCTATTCTAGAAAGTGTCATAATATACAGGTAATCACAAAACTACAGTGGTTTATTTTAACTTCTTATACTGCGGCCATATTTTCGCGACAGCACTAATGACTATGTCGAAATCCGCCCCAGAACACTTAAATTAAATATTCTATTAGTAGCAAATATGTATGTTAAACAGATACTGACTTATGACTCAAAACCTGTATTTAATCAGAATTGTATCTGACAAATTATAATGTTGGCCGATATATTTGATCCATACACAACATTCTATCATAAGAATCGAATGGAAAAATTTAATACTATTTTTGAATAATGCTACATAAGTGTTAGTTTAATAAATAATGTCTGAAGGGAATTTGTAGGTAATTTAACATATTTCAAACATTTTTTAATCTGACGATACTGGGGTGCATGATGTATGGGCGCAGAACAATATCATTTAAGTCTTATCGCGTCACGTTTGGACCGACAATTCGTCATATCATTAATTATATATCCCATAAATCTTGTTTGCCAAAAATAATTTTTGCATCGGATCTCCTACACATTTTTTTAAATTTAATCCTGAAAATTCCCAATAGCTCAAAACATAAGTGTCATTAAAGATTTGTTAACCTGCGCTAAACTTGAAAAATGTATTATTGTCGGATTGAAGTTGTTATGATAATTTTAAATTTTGATACAATTTAGAAGCTCCCTTTGTGGAGTTCAACTTTCGGTGAATGTGCTTGTTTCCGTGTCCATTGATTTGACTTACTTCGGCGCGATGTCCGAACCTTGCTGCATCAATGATCCAATGGTGAACCAGAGCGAGTTCAACAGTGTAAACTGATTCTCCAACACTGGCGGCTCATCAATACAGTTCCTGGGACTGTCCCACTCGTACGGACTGAACCTGTTCCCAAATACATCTTCATCATTTTCATTTCCAAATAGATTAGAGGAACTTAATAAATGCATGAACCAATATACTAGAACGAATAGATGTGCTATAGAGATTCATTCTAGTTCATTTTTTAAAGCACACTTCGCTGTGGATAATTTCGAATAAGGTCCAAAATTCAAGGTAAAACTAGTTTTAGCAATAAATTTTTTCTTCAGGTGCAAATGTTAATTGCTATGCTATTCTCCTGTGGACTTCATGGTTGTTTCTAATACCAGGAATCGATTCTGTGTTTTATCTTACTTGGGCAAAAAGTCACAGTTAACAGTATAAACATATTGATTTTCACATTCTATTAAATTAACAATAAATGTTTTGAAACAATAAGGTTCAGAATATAGAATATGAAAATTTTTATATAATATCTCGAGCTATTTAGTAATCGCCTAGCAATTAAATATCAGGTTGCGATTAGATATTTAATGACGTAACCTTAGAAGTAACATCTAATCAGAGAGTGAAATATATATTTACAGTTAAATTACTTTATTTGTTTAATTTCCCATCGTATACAGAATGGGTCTGTTTAAATATTTGCTAGTATAAATATTGTAAACCCTGCTGCTCGGCACTTAATCTCTGGTAGGAGTCCCACATTGACTACATCACTGACATCACCTACAATACAATGATAGTTCTGAAGTTTTTGAGTACCAAACAGCCTTGAAAATAAACGCAGGAAACGTTATACGTCCCGATAAACCAATCATATGCAAAATGTCTAATTGTAAACATTTTGCATATTCTTGTTCCATTCTTAGGTATATTATGCCAAGTTTATTTGTAAGGCCGTAACTTTTGAATTTCTTCGTATTCAATAAATTATAATTGTCAATATGAGCATAAACAATGAACTGGATAAGTTTTAACAAAAAGTTATTATATCTTAATTAGATCCTAGTGTGTGATTATATTTTGATATGATTAAACATTCAATTTAGGCAAAGTAAAATCACAATTTAAAATTAAACCGATTTTAAAGAATTACACCTTATTTACTTAATATGAAGTTGAACGTGAATAATTAAAAATATTTAAGTACTTTATTTGTTAATTCAGATATTACACTTTGTATTCAGATAGAGATTAAGGAAACTGTGGTTGACAGGACTCGGCAAAGTAATTATTGTCAAGTTGTTAATCATTGAGCTCCATCTGTTACCTCAGAGGTATTTGCAGTGGGCGGATCAGTTTGGTCTTTAATTAACTAACAGTGTTAGTTTTCACTGTCTGAAATTAAAGTTTTTTCAGTAGCTATTGAAATTACTGGGCAAATGAGACTTAACATCGTATGTCTCAAGGTGTCAAGCGTAATTGTAGTGCCACTCAGAATTTTTGGGTTTTTCAAGAATCCTGAGCGGCACTGCATTGTAATGGGCAGGGCGTATCAATTACCATCAGCTGAACGACCTGCTGCGTAGTAAAGGGACGTATGCGTTCTTTATGGAGTCAACTGCCATTGAGTATTATATGCAGCGGTATTGCGATTTGAAGATGGTTGGCAACAAGCTTGACTCGAAGGACTATGGCATAGCTATGCCAAAAAGTGAGTAGCTACCTATCGATGAATATTTTTTCGTAGAAAACCAATGTTTTTATCGTACCTCGTATGAAACATCAGCTTGAAATTATAACGCTATTATATTTTTGTACAGAAAACTGTCTGTTGAACATTTTTGGAAAGGCTTTACTCTTCTATTCTTTTTGTACCAAAAGTAATTAATTAAGTTAAAGGTCCACTATTCGAGGACTTTACTAGCCCAATTGGCATCTGTCTGTCGAGTCATGATCATTTGAACTTCGTTGTTACTCATCTTGTACTGGTATCTACATCTGAAAATTATCAACTCAAACATCCACTATTGTGAACCCCTGTTTATATTAAGATTGCACACAGTTAAAGTACCTACTAGAAACAATGAGATTGGTAGGTATACAATGCAAAACAATGTTAGACAAATAAATAAAACAACCCACTTATGTTATTGAAACGTTTCATAATTATTGAGTATATACCTTGTAAGACTCTCCTTAAGAGGAAGTTAATGTGTTGGCATTTGTTATTTCCGAAGGAAGGTGAACTCCCTCATAAACGTTACATAATATTTGAAGTTGTCGATCTTTGGTGAAGGTATCTTCCACTTCAGGTATCTTCAAATTTTAGGAATAATAATCCTTATATTATGTTAAGTTAAATAGAATACGCTGCAAAGTCATATATAAGTAATAATATAACTTATATAACTTATTTATGTTAATCATTGATGTTAAAATTTATTACATCTTTGATGGGTGGTTTATATCGTTATAACTCTTGGAAACTTCACAAGTGTGTAAGTGTTAGTAATTATAAGTTTTGTTTTCTATTTATTACTGTTATACTGTTTGTTTGCTCTAAATCTTTATATATATAAATTACGTGACACGTTGTTTGACCCATACTTATTTTTATTTCCAATATTTGTTTTGTATGGACATATTTTCTGTGAGAGAATTTATTGACGCATGGTTTGACAGTTGAAGAACTCTGTGAAGCAATTTCATTATAACAACAACGGAACTTTTTCTGTTCTGTGATAAAAACAAGGAACATACGTTACGAAATAATTCTTGATGTTATCAAAAATTATTGACAAATTCGTATAAAACAGTATTTTTTTTGTTAAATACAGAACAACGTCTGTCGGGTCAGTTAGTAAATTATATATTTAATTGAATTTGCAGACTCACCATTTAAGAGTTCAATAGACAGTGCAATATTGGCGTTACAAGAGTCTGCTACGTTATTGGCATTAAAAAAGAAATGGTGGGAAGAGGAGGATGTCATCGAGGATTGTAAGGTTTGTATCATTCATTAATATTGTCGCGTAGCAACGCTTCGACGTATATGACGAGAGTTGTCAAACGTCATAGCGTGCAGCAACTTACATGACGAGAGTTGTCAAACTTCAAGACATTGATAATTTCAACAGCTCCGTCAGCAGTACTCGTAGCTTTGGCGTGAAAGTGTTTACTTTAGACGCTGTAGAGTTCGGACCCGGGTTCGATAAGTTTTGTAAAGTTGATGGAAATTTCTAGTAAGTTCAGGATCAAATCGAACAGAAAAAAAGGGATGAAAAATGTGTAAGCAGGATAAAAATAGTTAAAAGAATTTTCTAGTACAATTTAAATTTAGAGATGGAATGGGAGAATCATTTTGAAAATAGAACAGGTCCGGGGGTATATAAGCCGTACTAAGCGTGGCCTACGGCAGTTCTAGTTCTGACTCGAAAGTGTAAAGAAGAAGAAGAAGAAAAGAAGAAGTAGTGAAAAGTGGAAGTGTTCCAAGAAGAAGAAGATAGAAGAGACTTAGTGTTCGGTGCGGTGTGACGCGTTGAAGGTACCGCCGCTCACAAGAGGAACAGCGGCAGACCGGCGAAGTGCAAGTTCAGAAAAAGTGAACGCAAATTTCTACGATCGCTTTTCGCTTTCTACGCTCGTTCCTATAAGCGAAGTATTATTTCTAATCCCTGACCCACTCTCGTGTCAATATCATTAGCCCAAGATGTCCTCTTGTGAGGAATATAGGCCTAGTGTTTGCGCTTAGACAAAACCGAAGAGATATAGATAGCGCGCGAGTTGAATGCAAAGTACAAAAATGTGATAGTGCTGTGACCTAATTATAATTGATGACGATAACCATGAGTGTGTCGATAAATTAAAACAGTGCTTGAAGTCTATATATATATTTTTTTTAAAGTGATTACCCTCACTTCTGGGATTAATTACACAAATAAAATTTGAAAACAAAATTTATGAAAGGTGTGGGACTCGAACCTGCGACCTCTCACGTTCCGTGCGAGCGCTCTTCCAACTGAGTCAACAGTTTGGGTGACGTATCGCTGATAAATCTTATTGTTGATGTCTTGTTCAACTCGCACGTAATACGAGAGGTCACAGGTTCAAGTCCCGGATCATTCATATATTTTGATGCTTGGAGTGTTACACTCGGTGAAAATGATAAAAAAATTATTTTATTAATATTTTCATCGTTTTAATCTTATTAGAGAAAAGTATTCTATCAAATCTCAAATTTAAGGTCTGCATTTGTGTTGAATACATGTCTAAAGCATTTTTCGCCATTTCTCGTGCGTGGCGATGAATAAAAACTTGTTTTATTTGGAACGGAACCAGAGGGACGGATCAGTCATTAATTATAATAAAAAAATAGCAAAGGGAGCGCAAATTTAGTATTACTGCGATAACACGGTAAGCGATGACTACGGTACAGCACTACACTGTAGGTGAGCGAGGCGAGGCATGCGGACAGCGGGGGAAGATGCTCCCGCTCTTATCCCAGGCCCCGACTGCATTCAACTCGCGCGCTAACTGTACAAATATTTCGTTTACTGTTCTAATAAGTTTTATTAATTCAGGCTATAGGTATAGGTATTCACGGGCTATTTTCCGCAACTCGACGACTGCTGTGCGCCTATTTTGCGTCATAGGGTTGGGTTTGCCAATCTTGCCATCCCAACTCCTCAAGGAAGTTACTCAAACCTCTGATGTCACCGATGACCTCGGGGAGAGTCCTCGGTGACCCCAGGTGTTTGGCCCGGTATGTGGTCACACAGCAGCACTCCAGGATGAGGTGTGTGGCCGTTTCTTCTGTCTCCATGCAAGCCCTGCACAGGGGACTGTCAGTGACACCTATATTAAACAAATGTTTGTTAAAGGGGCCGTGACCCGTTATTACATGAGTTATCTTACGTAATCTTGATCGTGTGAGTTTCACCAGCTTACGAGAGAGCCTCTGATCTATGCATGGTAGAGCCTCTTTTGCTTGTCTGCATCCACACATCTCCGTCCAGTATTTATTATGTAGCTCCTTGGTGTGCTGCCTTATGACTGATGTGGGCCAACCAGAGGGGAGAGGGACTATTGGTTCCGGTCCAATGGCTATCATTTCTGAGCCCCGGTGTGCTGCTTTATGACTGATGTGGGCCAACCAGTGGGGAGAGGGACTATTGGTTCCGGTCCAATGGCTATCATCTCTGAGCCCCTCCTTGCTAATTCGTCAGCGGCATCATTACCTCTGGAGCCACTGTGACCTTTGATCCACTGCAGAGTTACGCGTTTGTTGTTATCACATACTTCCGTCAGGGAACAGTAACAGTTGTATATAAGCTTTGAGGTGATAATATTGCTTTGTAGGGCTTGTAGTACTGATTTGCTGTCCGTAAGGATCCGGATGGAGTAATCCTTTACCTTACGTGTCAGAGTCGCCGTAGCCGCTTCGATGATGCCCATGCATTCCGCTTGGAAGACAGAATTATGAGCACCAAGTGTTGCAGCTATGTTTATGTTTAGATCTTCTGAAAACACTCCGTAACCCGTTCCAGACCTTGTTTTCGACCCGTCAGTGAAGATCCAGAGCTCCTTTCATTACGACACTCTTTCGGTTCTTCATGCAGCTGTATTTTATATTTCTTGTTAAAAATAAATTGCTTTGGAGACCTGTCACTTACTGTCAGCAGCAGTGGTTCCTTTATAATCACCTCATTTAGGACCTATGAAGAAGCAGATTTATTGGTCTTCCAAAGATTTTGTGTTTTTAACCTTGCCGCAGCGGAGGCTGCCTCTTGTTTTATGAAAAGGTGTAGCGCTGGAAGATTCAGCATGGCTTCTAAAGCTGCAGTAGGTGTAGTTCGCATACATCCTGTAATGGCCATACAGGCTAGTCTTTGGAAACGTTGTAGATTGTTACATGTGGTTTTAAGTTTAGTGCGTGGCCACCAGACTACTGCGCCGTAACATAACATGGGACGTATTACCGTTGTATAAAGCCATAGTACGATATATGGGGCGAGACCCCATGACTTTGCTACCATTCTACGGCATTGCCAGAAAGATAAAGTAGCCGTTTTTATTTTCGCCTCTATATGGGCAATCCAATTCAGCTTACTGTCCAGTAATACTCCTAGATACTTTACTTCGTTTGTTAGTTGGAGTTCAGTATCAAATAGTTTTGGTAGTTTGTAGTTTCCCAGAACTCGTTTGTTAGTAAACATTATCAGTTCCGTTTTTGTTGGATTAACTGATAAGTCGTTGTTTTTACACCATTTTTCAACGATGTTCAATGCTGCATTTATTACTTCGCATACTAATTCAGGCTAATGCAACGGTTGAAGATGATAGTGGGTCGCTGCAGATGAAGAACACCAGTGGAATATTCATGGTGCTTGGAGTAGGAGGTGCCATAGGTGTGGTGATCGCAATAATAGAATTCCTATTCCACCTGCAGAAAATAAAAGTTAAAGAACGACTAAGTTAAATTATTAAAACTTACATGAGATATTATTACCCCTTACCTCTTGGATTAAACATACATAATTATTTAATTTGTGTAGTTTTCACAGCTATCATAGACTATCTAGACGTCACTCGCCGTGCTAATCTAAGATAGCACCTTTCTGCGAGCTTTCTACACATACCAAGCTTTATAGTTTTAGTTTTTACATATTAAGTGAAACGTTCGAATCAATTTTATATATGAAATAATTAGTCTGTATTGTTTCCTAAGAGTAAAGATAACTATAACACTTCTAAACGTGTAATTTTTTGTATTCATACAACGCTAAGGCCCGGTGTCCACCATAGCGGAGAGGAGAAGAGATGCGTTTTGATAACAAATCAGAGTTCGCTATTTCCACATCTCTTCTCCGCTTAGTTTCGGTTTTAAATGGATTAAGGTGACACTAAATGCCAGCGACCTTGAGCGATCTGAGTTCACGGCTGCCGGCCCGCCATCTATGTAACAAAGCCAATTTTTCAAAATTCTAGGGTGGAAAACAGTTTATAAAATCCTCGTTATTCGATATAATCTCAATAAATGAACCTACACAACACGTGCAAAGTCAAAACACGTCGTCAAAATCGGCGAGCAGCTTTCTAGTTACCCGACCGGAACACGCAAGTTCTGGTCGTTGTCGGAAGCTGCTCTTGGTAACTTCAGCCAGCCGTCCATGCCGCCGTTACACATGAGGAATGACACCCTGGCCCATACGGCAAAAAAGAAAGCCGATCTCTTGTGCACTCTTTTCGCCTTCAACTCGACTCTTGACGACAACGGAAAACACCGCCGACCATCCCGTGGTGTCAGAGCTCTATTCCTGAAGTACAGTTCAGACAGAAAACTGTTAGGCGAGCTCTGTTTTCCTTGGACGTCAGAAAGTCGAGCGGGCCGGATGGCATTTCTCCAATCGTGCTTAGAACGTGTGCCCCTGAGTTGACGCCGGTGCTAACGCGTTTATTCCGGTACTCTTATTCTAAAGGCATAGTCCCTGACTCATGGAAGTCAGCCCTTGTCCATCCGATCCAAAAAAAAGAAGACAGTTCGGATCCGGCAAACTACAGGCCTATTACTATTACCTCCCTGCTCTCCAAAATCATGGAGAGCATAATTAGCCGTCAGCTCTTGGTATATCTAGAGGGTCACCAGTTGATCAACGACCGACAATACGGGTTTCGCCATGGTCGGTCGGCAGGTGATCTTCTGGTATACCTAACACATAGATGGGCAGCGGCTATTGAAAGCAAGGGGGAAGGCCTGGCAGTTAGCCTGGATATAGCGAAGGCCTTTGATCGTGTATGGCACAAGGCGCTCCTCTCCAAACTTCCATCATTTGGGCTTCCCCAGAGCTTGTGCAAGTGGACCTCCAGCTTCCTCACTGGGCGCAGCATACAGGTCGTTGTCGACGGATATTGCTCGAACCCGAAGCCCGTGAATGCTGGAGTGCCCCAAGGCTGTGTGCTGTCTCCCACGCTGTTTCTTCTGCATATCAATGATATGTTGGACACCTCCAACATTCATTGCTATGCAGACGATAGCACTGGTGATGCCGTATACCCGAGAGAGACCTGCATGGCCAGTGGGCCATGCAGGTCTCTCTCGGGAAATCGTCGACCAGTGCCGGGAGAAACTTGTGTCTTCTATCGAGTCCTCTCTTGAGAAGGTCGCGGAATGGGGTAAATTGAACCTTGTCCAATTTAAACCCCAGAAGACTCAAGTTTGCGCGTTTACCACTAAAAAAACCCCATTTGTCGTATCACCGCTCTTCCAGAACACTTCTCTTAAAGCCGCGCCTAGTATCGGAATACTGGGTCTCGAAATCTCGAGCGATTGCCAATTTCGTGGTCATCTTGAAGGCAAAGCCAAATTGGCTTCAAAGAAACTGGACGTCATTAATAGAGCACGGCAATACTTCAAGCCGGCCCACCTACTAGCGCTCTACAAAGTGCAGGTACGGCCACACATGGAGTATTGCTGTCATCTCTGGTCTGGCGCACCCCAGTATCAGCTCGATCCATTTGACTGCGTGCAACGCAGAGCAGCTCGAATTGTCGGGGACCCAGTGCTCTGTGAACGGCTGGATCACTTGGCGTTGCGTAGAGACGTCGCTTCATTGTGTGTCTTCTACCGCATTTATCACGGGTAGTGTTCCGAAGTGCTGTTTAACCTGATTCCTGCCGCTGAATTCCACCTTCGCACGACACGCCACAAGTTAGGATATCATCCTCACCATCTGGATGTGTGTCGGTCCTCCACATTGGGGTTTTCAAGGAGCTTTCTTCCACGTACTACAAAGCTGTGGAATGAGCTTCCTTGTGCGGTGTTTCAGGGACGATACGACATGGGTACCTTCAAAAAAAGCGCGTACACCTTCCTTAAGGGCCGGCAACGCTCCTGTGATTCCTCCGGTGTGGCAAGAGATTGTGGGCGGCGGTGATCACTTAACAACAGGTGACCCCTACGCTCGTTTGTCCTCCTATTCCATAAAAAAAAAAAAACACAAAAAAGTACAAGCTATAAGAATAACTGTTCTGAGAGAAGTACCAAAAAATTCGTCACGCCATGCCAAAAAACATGTTTAACTTCAAAGAAAAGTGGTAGTTCAAAAAGGCTCGGCAGTGTTAACTATAACCAACAGCAAACATTAGCAACCTACAAATAAGACTTAAGGATATGTGTAACAGGATTAAGTAGTGTTCATAGCTTGAAATGCTGAACTTTCCCCACAAAACATGTCTAAAAACACCATGTTTGCATGTTTTCTGCTTTCTCTTCGCCTTAAGTAATTTAGCGAAGTATTTTAACTCAAAGAAGGAGGACGTCTTCCTTTCGTTGATATCAGTTGACTGATTTCGAGCTCACATCTCCGCTATGCTGGCTATGCAGAGCACACGTCTCCTCCCCGCTACGCGTCTCCTCTCCGCTTTGGTGGAAACCGGGCCTTAATTAACACGTGAAGAATATCGGGTAGTAGTAAATAAGACACGTCCTTCCGTAACGAGGTTTTAATTGTTACTAGCAAAGAGTATACAATCACTACGTTCTGTGAGTAGTGTCAAGTGTGATCTACAGTTCTATACATTATGATAATACCATTAAGTACATACATCACAACATGTTTGAAGATTTACACTTAAAGATTAAGCCTAAATCTGTAATTATGATAAATCATTAGTTGGTTGATAGAATTCCGTACCCAAATGGTGTATCGTACTGGAACCATTATTATAACTCCACTATCGGTCTGTATTTTGGCTGTCCCAAGCTCATCCCAGGCATGTTCAATCGGGTTGAGATCAGGACTTCTTGACGGCCAAGCCATCACGCTGATACCGACCTCCTGAATATACTCTTGTACGATATGAGCCGTGTGTGGCCGGGCATTATCATGCATCATCATCGATCCATCACCCATATTTGCTAGATACGGCCCTGCATACTCATTGAGAATCTATTGAGCATATCTTTGCCCAGTGAGGGTGCTATTTTCTATGGCTACTAGCTCTGTGCGACCTTCTGAAGATATGCCAGCCCATACATGTACACTCCACCGTATTGGACTCTTTCTGAGATGCAGGCTTGAAGGTCACCAGGTCGCCTGTAAACACTTCGCCTTCCATCAGAAGTGTAAAGGGAGAATCGAGACTCATCTGCAAACAAAATTCTTGACCATTCTTCTTCATCCCACTGCATGTGTTCACGGGCGTATCGCAGTCTCGCTACTCGATGCTGTCTCTCGAGTTTTGGGCCACTCGCTGGTCTTCGGGGTTTCAAATTTGCTTCAGCAAGTCTTCTTCTCACTGTACTGTCACTAATGAAGTCCGGATCTGAAGTAGCTGTTGCTGGACTTCAACTGCATTTTGGTGGCGTTTTCTTAACACAGTGGAAATAATATAACGATCTTCTCGGGCACTGGTACACCTGGGTCTGCCATTACAAGGTCTCCTCAGATAGTGTCCAGTCTCTTCGTACCTTCGCTTTACCTTCTGGTGCGTTCGTATCGTCACACCCACCATTCTTGCAGTGCGACGCATACTGATGCCTAGTTCCAGAAAAGCCATGATCCTAGCACATTCTTCAACTGAAAGAGGCATGATAAATAAATGTTATGTGCTTTTTAGCATAAATTTTTAAAACAAGACCCATCTTGAAAAACTTTAAAACAGAAAGAAAAATGTGAATGGTAAAATTGTAATTCGGAAACGTCCACTTTGAAAAAGGAATGGTTTTGTTTTTGAAGTTTTTTTTCAGCCAATTCTTAAAAGAAGGTTATCGACTATAAAGTTTTTATGTACAAAATTAAATTCTCTTTGGAGAAAAGGAAAGTATATCTTGTGAACTTCAAACGTTATCCCAATTTTAAAAGTGTGATACTTACTTTTGAAGGCCAGTGTAGTTTTACAGGTAAAAAGGTCGGATTAAATAAACTAGTAATTACGCGCGTTTTAATCCTTTAAAAGTGTTTTTTTCGTTGTCATATTCTTAACATATTTAATATTTTTAAAGTGTAACTTTTATTACATCGTCTCAAACTTTTTCGTCTGTGTGTTGCATGTCGTGTGACGGTCAGGCGGCGCCTATAGTTCGCAGCAGCTAACCGTGTATAGACTATTACTCGTTTAGTTGGAGACTTAGTTTACTTTTATTAGTTCCCATAATCAATCCAATTTACCAAGTATAAAATTACGATTGATAAAGCGATTTTTATACCCTTAATAGAATATTATTCCAAAAATTTTAGTTTAATGTCTATAATGTTAAGAAAAGTTACACTTTTACCACACAATACTTTTTTTATGATATTTGAGAAAAAATATAGGATTTATGTATTTTTTCAGATTACATACAAGGAAGCTCTTATAAGTGAATGGCGCGTGTCGTTCAACCCTAGACAGCTCCACAAGCCGGCGGCTCCCCCCCGCTCTGCCGCCCCCTCTACGAACACACCCTCACCTCTACGAGACCGGTCTAGATCGCGCGCGGTGTCTGTTCTCAGGGCTGCCTCATCTTTTATTAATTTTGATGAAATATATTGATTTATGTTAGAAATATTGTTTTCTTTGGTTGAGTCTTTTTTTATGACAATAAGGGACGAGACGAGCAGGACGTTCAGCTGATGGTAAATGTTACGCCTGCATTAGATTTTATGCCGCAAAAAAGTAAATTTCTACACTCTCTAGGTAATTAAAATTTATAGAGTACTTTCCGTTGACTAAGAACCATCTTATACTACAAGTATAAGAAAAATTCTGAACATTATACATTTTTGTAAGTATGTCATAAAAAAACAAGATCTTCCAAGGAACGGTCGTCCAAATTTTGAATGAAGCCATGAAAGATCTTCACCAGTTTTTTAATGATTTTTATGATGTTTTTGATCTATGCCCAAGAATGAAAACAATCTTTGCCCTTTTTTATAAGTATAGGTAGCTACATAATAATATCTATAGAACCCACAGTGGGCGAGGCCGGCTCGTACTTTTCTGGTTTCTTCCTCCTATACCATAATACAGAAACAAAACCTTGTAATGTCTCACGTTTTGCACAGGTGAGACAACCGTTGTTCAGTAAGTAGCACTGCACCCGGGGACGTCCGCTCCCGACTAATGACTGACTGGAACTGGCGCTCATGCTCACCGCTGTACTGTACATTTCTTATATAGCACTCAACGTCACAAGACTAATGTCACTGTCGATGTCATGATAGTGACAATGATGGTTATCACTTTTTTTAAATGAAAATATGGGACGAGACGAGCAGGACATTCAGCCGATGGGAATTGATACGGCCTGCCCATTACAATACAATGCCGCTCAGGATTCTTGAAAAACCCTAAAATTCTGAGCGGCACTACAATTGCGCTTGTCACCTTGAATCATAAAATGTTAAATCTCATTTGCCCAGCAATTTCACTAGCCCTTCAGACCGAAACACAATAATGTTTACATCCATCCGGCTAGTGGCATACTGGCATCCAGCGCAAAGATTAATTAATAAACATTAATTCAGACCAGATTTCAAGACACTACATTTCTTATTATGGCATGCTCAATCCTATTATCCTTCAAATATTCAAAATCCCTAAAATATTAAAGTAAACAAGATAATTGCTATAATTAATTTGAATTGCTAATACAATTGTAACATAAGTTTGCCGTTCACGAGCATTCTCATTTGCTAATTAGTTTTTGTACTAACACAACTTAGGTGCTAACGACTTTGTATTTCAATTAAAACCAATGCTAATAATATTATTTATAATTAAATTGTTACTTTGTTTTCATAGTTTTATCACAACTCGTTGTTTTGAATATTAACTGTGTTTCAGTTGCAACAATTTTGTTAGTGGAAATTATTTCGTGTTAAACTTAAACAGAACTTAAATAATTAATACGACTTAATAGAGCCTCTACCTGTTGGGCAACACATGACAACAAGCCAGGTTTATTACTATAGTGTGTGTGACAGTTACGTCTTAAGTCAGTCAAGTCTTATACGTCAGTCACTTTGATTTAGTGTGCGTGCTTTGCTGAAAATAGAGGCTAGGCAATCATTAGGGCTATGTCAGTGACTTTTTTTCTCCTTCGGATCTCCTCATTTCTGATTCGTTCTCGCAGGGAAACTCCGAGCATAGCCTTCTATTGCCTTCTGAGCGACCATGAGTATTAGTTATAAAATACAATACCTTATTTACGTTACAGCTTATTTTATAGCTGAAGTAAGGTTTTTTTCAAACAATAGACATAATATTGTAGGCGAAGAATACATAATTGCATATTAGTTATTTTATAATAATAATAAATAATACCTATAGTAAAACACAGTCTCTTTCATTTTTAATGTGTAATTCGGAATCAAGTATTTTATTATCTATGAACATTTCATTTTCTTTCACTTTTCTTTACTGTTCCAGATTTATACCTTTTAAACAATCAGGAAAATGCTCTTTTCTCGAAGGTGCTTGTGTTACATCACAGATATTTATTGCCTCATCAATATTTAACCGCTTTCGCTACTTCTTCTATCTCCGTGGCGCTACAATGGCGACATTAAATAAACACACTCTTAGAACTACTTTACTGAAATAAAACTTAAAAGAAATTTTCAAACAAATAAATTATATATCTCGAAGATTTATTTGGATCAAAAATCGGGCGTTGTTTTAAGTCTATCAGTGCGCACAACCGGCGCGGGCTCAGTGCGCACAACCGGCGCGGGCGCTAGCTTGAAGACGAATGCGACTTCTCAATGAGCGGCGAGCGCTCTACTGATGGACAATAATAACTAACTTCAAGCGTGTCAAAGACATTGTCGTACACAATGACAACTTCAAATAAACTTTGAAAGATTACGTTCGCCATCAGTTCAGCCCAATACACAGATTAGAATATAATCATACAGGCCATATTACTTTTATATTCTAATTCTCCGACATATACAGTGTGTTTTTTTTAAGTGGGACAGTATGGGGAAATCCTAAAGTATAAGAGATACAGGGAAACTGTCTTAGGAAACATTAGGTACTTTTTTGTGAAAAAAAAAATTGGTATAGTCAAAATTTTGGTCAAGTGTGAGTTGTCCCTAAAAATGATTAATTTTGATGAAATTTTTTTTTGACGCACATCTACTCAGTTTCATGAGGGGATCATTTAATTGTATGGGAAAGAAAAAAATCGGGACAGCAGAAGTTAGGTAAATTTAATAAAATAATTTTACATTAAAGTAAATGTTCAAAGTGGCCTCCCTCTTGTCGAATGCAGGCACGAGCGCGTTTCAGAACACCTCTGGTAGCTTTTGACAAGGCGATGTGATGTATGTTGTTCAAATGATAATGCACTGCGTCTTTTAACTCTTGTACCGAGTTGTAAGTATCTGCATAAATTCGATCTTTAACCCCCAAATGTAAAAATCCAACGGTGTTAAATCGGGTGAACGTGGTGGCCATTTAATAGGGCCATTTGTGCCCAGCGATCAAGAAAATGTCCATTTAAAAACTGTTTAGTAGCGATACTATTGTGGGCAGGGGCGCCGTCTTGTTGGTAGATGATATTATTCAAATTATTTAATGGAATTGCCATATCTACTAAATCCACAGCCATGTTTAATATTTCCTGATATTTTTGACTATTCAATGTTCCATGGTAAATTTTAATGGCAAAGATTTTATTATCTAATATTGCACACCAACAATTAAAGGAAAAGCGGACCTGTTTATGGGTTGCCGTAGTTCGGAAGGGGATTGTACGTGGCCAAAAATGATTATTTTTTCTATTGTAAATGCCATTGTTTGAAAAATGAGTAGATTTTTAGGGACAACTCACACTTAACCAAAATTTTGACTGCACCAATTTTTTTTTCACAAAAACGTACCTAATGTTTCCTAAGACAGTTTCCCTGTATCGTATAAGACTTTAGGATTTCCCCATACTGTCCCGCCTAAAAAAAACACACTGTATATATAAGAAACAAATTTTAATCACCCTTACGTGGTCGCATAAGACGGCACGAAGGTGTCGGTGGCTACACTAGCGCGCGGCTACTAAATTTCTGACAGGTTGTTTCGAAATGATGTATTTTATTATTGAATATTTCTATTAGTAGTAGTTGCGTAGAATTTTGAATAATAAATTTAATTATTATTAACTTTAAGAATAATTAACACATACATATATATACTTTTTTTGCTTATCTGAAAGCTCATAGACAAAAATGTTATTTTCGTTTCCACTTGTTTGAAAAAAATAGTTTAAAAAAACTGACTTAAAAAAATGAAAAGTATAAAATAACTACAAATTTAATTGAATACACCTTTACCTTTAAAATTAATAAAATACTAATATTTGTATGTGCTACCTATTCATAGGTTTTAAGTCGGTGCCGGTAAGTAACGTTAGTACTTCCGGCAGAAAAATATTCTGAGTTACCCCCCAGTCACATCCAAAGAAGTTTTACTTCAAAAATAAGTTTATAAATATAAAATTCATAACTCAGAAGAATAAAGCTATTTGTGCCAAATCAAATAAGTTTACGAAAACAGCATGTTTGGAATTAGATTTTGGAAGTTTGTATAACATGAGTTACACGATTGTCTTGGCACTCGCCCAAAGTGAAACCCGAGAAACATCTATTTTACTACAATACCTGTTGAATAATAATTAAATTTAATTATCTTATGAACATTTCTGTAAACAACAATGTCTTAATCTTATTCATAATCATGTTATTATCAGAGCTGCCTTACATGTTATTATGTCAGATATAAAAAGGCTCCTAAAGTCCGAATTTGCTGAAATCCTGTAAGGAAATAAAATTGCGAGAAATAAATATTTCCGATAGGATTACTTCCCGTACCATCAAAGAAGATGTGGACCTTGGTGCTTACTGGCGATATAGAGGACATATCCTAAATCAATTCCTTAAAGAGAGTGGCTCGATCAAAATCTTGCTATTAGGTAAAATAGTAGGGTTATAAATAACGGTACCTAGTAAGCTTCCTTGAGGCACCCCTCAAGAGAAGTTATCTCATACTTGAATTTTGCTTCAATAATCTTTACATGAAGGATGAATGGAATGAGGCATGAATTTATCGAAGACGTAGCTTTTGTCAAGGAATAAAGCGCAAAAAAAATTTTTGCATTCTAGCGTGCGACTTACGGTGACCGATATTCCGATGGATCGGTTAAATTGTGTTATGCTTCTCTCGAAAGCCAAATTGATTCAGAGAAATGACTACTGATTGGTTGTTGCGCATTTAGTTCAACAAATTCTCACAATTAATTAATTAAATTACGAGCTACGGCGGACTTATTGCGGTGGTTTTTTTCTGGTTTATGTACCATGATTTTCTGCGCTATAATTTCCGGCGTGTCTATTTCAGGCGCTAAAATTTCCTTGATTGTATTAATACATTGACTATCACAAAAAAATGATACAATCAATTGCTCAGTTACTAACCTTTTTTCCTGGTTTAGGCAAAGGTACATAGATGGATAGGTTAGCCACGCATAGAATAAGACTTTGAATATAGATTTAAGATATATTTTTATTTTACTTTTGTCTGATGGTTGTTAATAAAATCAAAAACTATTTGAACATAATCGTTCTATGTACGTTCATCAAACTAGGCTGCTTAATCATTGAGAGCCAGTTCTGAAAGGACGCATAGCATAGGAGTTATAGCCCTCATGGTGTTGCTTTGACAGCAACACCATGAGCAAGCTCTGCTCGATTGAATATCGTTAGAATCTGTAGGTATGTAGTTTCCCATCGAACAGTAAGTGATAGATATCGCCGCAAGAGTCACTTTGAAACCTCTCCACTACTGCAAGTTGTTTGGTCGTCAGCTCAGCACATCTTGGTCAGTCTTGTGCCAAGCAAAGCAGATCTTCCTGTATCTTCAGTCTCTGTTAATACTGATCCTGATTATAATGTAGTCATGATAATAAGTTGTAAAATGTCTCTCATGGCAATGACAATTTCCTTGATGGTTTCAAAAAGTAACATGCCTATATGGACTTCGAAATAATACAAAGTATTTAAAATCAAAAGAAAAAGTGCTGTTTCTCATTATTATTATTAAGTTAAAGAAGATAATTTTAGTGGTCAACGTGTTAATTGCGAGCAATGAAAGATGGAAAGACATTTTAAGCTCAGTAAAGAGCATGTTTATCCCTTAGGGAATGGGGGATTTTGTTAATAGTTAACCTCATAAGCTAAGTTTACATTTTCGATATCTTCCTAGATAATTACTATATAAGAAATTAATTGCAAACCTTATTCAATTATAAGCATGTATTTGAACAGCTCTTAGCTATAATTTTAAATTCAAAGCAATCAAACGTCCGCTGTAGAAAACTTTTCTCCGTTCCCTATTGACTATGCACTAGAGCTTGATATGTTGCAAATTACTCGTTTGTAATAATTATTCATTAACTATCTAAGTTATAACAGGAAATAAGCACAATTTTTTCCACAGTGGAATGTTTTTTTATAAAAGAGAATGACAAACGACGTTATGTATTAGTAATTATGAAGAAACGATTGGTAGACCAAATAAAAACTGTGGATTGCAAGTCTCAGCCTTATTTTGAGGGTATTCACTTGCAGACAAAAAAGAAATGAACGCTCGTATCTCAATAAATAGTGTAATAATGACGCATATATATGCGTAAATGCATAAGTAAGGTCTTTGTGTTTCGATATTCAAATAAAACTTACTATAGAAATTACAGGGCTTACCCGATATCGCTGTTCTGTTTTTAATAAAAAAAGGTTTTTGTCCAAAGCCATCGTGACCAACTAAATCATTGAAAGGAGTAAGAAATAAAAAAAAATGTTTTTATGAATGATCCATATTTTTTTAAGGAAAATAGGGAACGATACGCCTTGCCCATTACAATGCAGTGCCGCTCAGGATTCTTGAAAAATTCAAAAATTCTGAACGGTACTACAGTTGCGCTCGTCACCTTGAGTCATAAGATTTTAAGTCTCATTTGCCCAGTAATTGCACTTGCTACGGCGCCCTCTAGACCGAAACAGTAATGTTTTCACGGCAGAAATAGGCGCCGTTGTGGTACCTGTATAAACTAGCCGGCATCCTGTGCAAAGGAGCCTCCCACTGGTAAATATATTTATGGTATATAATATAAATAGAATATTATTAAGTTGAATAAGTTAAAGTAGACACTATTTAAATTAATAGTATCTAAGTTGTTTTTCCTTTGTAATGATGACTTTATATATCTGCATCTCACATAAAATAAATGTTTATTACAAACAAAGCCAAAACCTTGATAACTTAGTGCATTAATTTAAAGTCTCTTTGATAGAAGAATAAAATTTCAAATAAAAATCAGTAAGTTGGACCAAAGTCCACTCAATGTTGAAGTTTTCATTAAAAATCATTTAGAGTTTAGTTAATATAAGAAATATTGAGAGAATACTTAATATAATATAACAAATATTCATCGTACACAAAATGATTGCCAAAATATGAAATTTAGTTCAAAATTGTTGAAATCTAACTGTATCATAGCAAGCAATAAAGCAAATACTCCATCAATTAGGTATGCGGAATTGAAATAGCATTGAATTGATATTATTGGCAATATTATTAGATTAATTCTATTCCGGTTCAAGTATTCCATTCTATCTATAGCACATCATATAGTTATTTTTGACAATAAGGAGTGAGATGAACAGGAAGTTCAGCTGATGATCAGCTCAGGATTCTTGAAAAACCCAAAAATTCTGACAGTCGAGAATATGCTGGGCATAAGCTAAGTCAGCCAATTGGAATAAATCATTGTATTTGTTGGATGCAATTACTAATTGTGACAGTAATCACGACCATCATATTCACGGAGCATCCTTATAAAAACAATGAGTTCAAGCTTTAAAGGTTGATGCAGCACCTTACAAACTAATTTGTTATGTATATTGTACAGTCATTCTAAAAAACTCTATTTTATTGAAAAGAGTGGCCGTTGAGTTTCTTGTATGTTCCTCTCACGAGCTCAACTTTTTCCGAACATATCATGTTAAATCCAGTAATTTAAAAGAAATATTTATAGTGACTAGCGCTAAGTTTAACCATTTTTAATGAAGTTTATTTGACTATGACTTTGAAAATCATGTGGCATCATATATTATATCTACCTCCTATTAATATCTACCAATATACACAAAAAATATCCCAACGTAGGTAAATAGTCGGGGTAATTACACACATCAAAAAAGTCTAAGCAACTTGTACTAATTTAAATTTTATGATTGTTTTTCACATTATAACGTTGCATTTTATTTTTAAAATAATATTTTTAGGGTCCTATGATGTAAAAATAACAGCTGATGTCTGTATAAGTTCTTTTAATAACAGAAATTAACAATATTTGAATATACTGCAGAAACTAAGGTACATAAGCAACTAAACATTATTTTAACAAAATGAAATTTCTACAGAAAATGAATTTATTGTGAAAGAATAGGATAATTTAATACAAAGTATGGCCTCCTCTGCTATTCAGAACTTGTCGGCAACGATTATTCATTGAATTAATGAGACTGTTTATGTCATCTTGCGGTATTCGCTGCCAATGGAATTGTAGCAAATCCTTCAGCTGTTGGATTGTTGTCACTCCGTCCAAGTCCTTCAAAACACGTCTCTGGAGCATGTCTCATGCGTGCCCGATGGGGATGAGGTCTGGCGATTATGCAAGCCAGGGCATTACCCGGACGTTCTCCGTTGCCAAGTATTGACTGGTTCTTCGAGCTGTATGTGAACGCGTATTGTCATGCAATAACGTAAAATCGGAGCCAAAGGTTTGTGCAAACGGATGGCCATAAGGTCTTAGGCTTAGCGCGTGGCCGTGAAAAAGTAGAACATCTTTCCTACTATCGTATTTGTATTGTGTAGTAATTGTATCGTGGAGGTTTAGCGCACGGCTGCGAGTATGTATAACATTTTCCTTCCTAGCGTTGTATCGTGCAGGTTTAGCGCGTGGCCGTGAGTAAGTAGAATAATAATTTTTAATATTGACAAAAAACATTACAATTTCACGCGTTTTAATTCTTTAAAATTGTTTAAAATCCAACAACACTTAAAGTGCTTGTCTGAAACTTTCTTTAAGCTAAATCACTCCAATTCCCCCCCCCCTCCTTCACGTCACCAAGTCAGGAGGCCCAGAAACACTCTCACCGATCCTCTAACCAACTCTCGTCTGACCTGGATCGCCTCTAGACATCCGGGGATAAATAGACTCATTTAGATTCACCTCTAGTTTGTGATCATCCTTCTCATGTCTCTAGTCCCCATTTAGAGGAGTGCCTTTCACCTTTCTCCCCAAGAGAAGGTCGCCTTCAATGAAGGCTTAGAGGGCACTTGCCCTAAGCCAACCTCAGGTGATGTTTAATAGGGTAAGCACTTAGGTTTTACGTGAGTCCCACATAACCAACGCAGACTTAGGCTGCATTCCACCACCAGGATTCCAGGACCACCTCCCTCCCGTCGTTATCCCGGAGGGTAGGTCTTTCCCTTTGTCTAAAAAATTATACCATTTATTGTATTTCATTTGCATGCCTAATTAAACCTGGCGAAACATGTGAAACTTTAATATTGTACCATTGTTACATACAATGTTTATATGCAAATAAAGAATTTAATTGATTGATCTTCTCTTTTTATTTCTATATATCCAAAATTTATAAATATTGATAATTATAGGCAAGACTAATTTAATCGACAGTGAAAGCACACCACTATTATATCGATATCACTACGTTTGCTGCACCTCTATTAAGTTGTCAAATAGTGGTTGGGTTGGCAGTACTATTTCTGTTGTTGAGATTGGTATTGATTTCCACACATTTAATCTATGTGTGCGTGAGCTCAGGATTATTGTTAGAAGTGCCGTCTCTCAAAACGTTGTGATTATATTATATATCAAATCAATATCAAATAACAAAAAAACAACCGACTGCAAAAACACTATTCCAAAACAATAGATATAATATGCACTAAAAAGTATTAAAATAATTGCGTATTCTTAGATAATCTAATTAATTTATCTACTTCTAGTAACGATTATTGATATTTTTGGAATCGGTGTCCTCCCGCCGCGGCCCTACTCTCCCCTCCTCACGTCGCGCGTGCGACTCAAGCACATCTCACCTATGACTATGTATGTAGTTACAAAACTACCTTGGCTGACACTGACTCTAACTCTCACTAAACTATCTTTGAAGTGTATCCTCTACAATAAAAAAAGAATCACCGAAATCGCGATATTGAGTTATTCGTAAATTTGTCGCGCACATACTTACAGCAAATTTGAGACTTTTATGGTTTTCTCATAGATGCCATTGTTAGATCTGGACCAAATTACAACGGTCCACACGGAAAGCCCCAGCTCTTAAATAAAAAAAGAATGATCAAAATCGGTTCACCCAGTCAAAAGTTCTGAGGTAACAAACATAAAAAATGTATCGACGAATAGAGAACCTCCTCCTATTTTCTGTCTGTTAAAAATCAAAGGATGTTTTTTTTTAAGAAGGAAGCCGGCTGTTTGGCTACCAGGGTAACAGTACTGGTGATCTGTAATACAGGGTCAACCTACTTCAGACACAAGCTCCTCACAAAATACCAGTTAAAAAATGTAACACTACTGTACTGTTTTTTTTAGCTTTAAGATCTTTGTGAGGAGGAAATAAATAGATTTTTATTATATTATTATTTTTTATTATTCTGTTACTGTGTTGAGGTTGCGGTGTGTGTCAAAGTTTTAGGTTATAAGAACCATGAAGTAGCAAAGTAAAATAAACTTTATTCAAATAGGTTTAAGCTAAGCCGATACGATAACGCCCCCTTGTGGACTTTTGAGACTTTCGGGGGGGCATTAGAAGACCCAGAGAACATTAGGGGGCATTGAGATGGCGCAGATGGGGCGTGGGTAGATTAAAAAATATAGTCTAAAAAGGCAAAAAAAGACACGAAAATACTGTAGAAAAAAACATATTCTCAAAGTGGACGGTGAGCAAAATAAGCTTGAGAAACTATGAACTAAGCGCTTTTGAATCGTCATTATAAATATTTAAATTACTGAATCTACCATATGTTTGGAAAAAGTTGAGCTCATGAGAAGAACATACACACTCTCACGGCCACTCTTTTCAATCAATTGGATATTTTACAATGGCTGTAATATACAAATTAGTTTGTAATGCATCCAATATACGAATCAAGTTCAAATTAAAAAGCATTTTAAATATAAATAAAAAAAGTAATAAAGAATAAACTGTATAAATATAAATTATCGTATATTGGATGCATCAACCTTTAGAGCTTGAATTCATTGTTTGTGTAATACACAATTAGAAATCGCATCCAACAACTATAACAGGTAACATGGCACCACAAGCAGTACCCGTTGACAAGTTGGCGAATGGACCAGCATTCGTTCCCATTTTAGAAAAAGCGTTTTTAATCTAATATATAAAATTCTCATGTCGCGGTGTTTGTAGTTTAACTCCTTCGAAACGGCTTCACCGATTCTCATGAATTTTGAGTGCATATCGGGTAGGTCTGAGAATCGGACAACATCTATTTTTCATCCCCCTAAATGTTAAGGGTGGTCCACGCCAATTTTTTTTTTTAATTTGTTTGATTATGAGTCAGCATTAAAAATACATACAACTTGAAATTTTCACCCATCTACGATCAACAGTTACTTTTGTATCGCGATTTTAATATCGGCAATACTACGTTTGCTGGGTCAGTTAGTATTTAATAAAAATTAATAAAAGTTACCTGTGAAAATATAAATTTTAACTTTATTCAAAGTCAACTTTCATTCCCTTTTAACTTTTGTCAATGTTAAACTAACATGTTGCAGATCAAACGTTTGAAAGTAGACCGCAGATCCAAATATTCGCTTCTATTTCTACAATTCTCTCTTTTGCTTGAACATTTTTGTGGCAGTTAGCCGCTACGTGGAAAAGTTAACATTCCGCTCTGTATGTCGCTAGAGCGTGTAACTCGTAAATATATTTTTAATACAATTTGAATATATGTAGCAGTTTTATCGTGAAACAACTTTTAACTGATGCTTTACAATTATCTTAATAATCCTACTAATATTATAAATGTGAAAGTTTGTATGTCTGGATGAATGTTTGTACTCCTTCAAAACAAAAACTACTGAATGGATTTTGATGAAACTTTTCAATAATATAGCTTACACACCAGAATAATACATAGACTATAATTTTTAAAACAATAATGTTCCATTCCGAATAGCAAAATAATTTTAATACATTGAAATGTTGATGAATAAATAAAATACTTTCTCTCTTTTTAATATCTCTGGATCTACTGAAACGATTTTAAAAATTTTCTTACACATATAGTGCCACATTTTATGTGAATGTCTTATGCTATATTATATTAACCCGAAAAATGAAAAGACTTTTACGTGGTCGTGGTTGTCGGCTTTAAGTAAGTCTGAGAAAAAACGGTCTATCACTAAAAATAATTTATATGGCAAAACAATGTTTGCTGGGTCAGCTAGTCTATACATATAAATAAAATTGGAGTTCTTCCCTAGCCTTCTCTTTGTAATATTGAAATAACCGTTTTTTACTACATGTGTACATACACCAAAATTTTTTTTTTTTACAATTTTTGTCTGGCTGGTCCGATTTTGACGGGACTTTTATTGGCAGATAGCTGATGTAATAAGGAGTAACTTAGGCTACATTTATTTTAGAAAAAAATCTTTAATTTTAGAAAATTAAAGTAATGTTGCAGTGTCCAAGAAACGGTCTTACTCGAAAAATATTTTTTATGGCAAAACAACGTTTGCGGGGTCAGCTAATAATAAATGTCCTGTCGTTTGTTTCCACTGAACTCCTAAACTATTGCACGGATTTTAATAAGGATTACTTCATGGAGTGCAGTTTAGTCCAACTTGATAAATAGAATAGTTTTTTTTTTTATATGGGACCCATAATTATTTTTATTTTCAATATTTGTTTTGTATGAACATATTGTCTATGAGAAAAATTAAGGACGCATGATTTGACAGTTCTGCTGTGACACAATTTTCATTATAACAACAGGAAGCATATTTTACGAAATAATTCTTGATGTTATGAAATATTATTGACAAATTCATAAAAACAGTAAGATTTTATTTATTACTAGCTGACCCGGCAGACTTCGTACTGCCTCAATCGATAAATAAACGACCTCAACTTTTGTATGTACGTCAAATACTATTGTTTGCGTTCAGAAATTTAATTTGTGATAAAACTTAAGATATATCAATCTACATAAACAATCTGAGAGATAGTTAACAACCAAATAGTCAAAACAAAGTAGTTAATCTACCTACTATAGTTAGCTAACATTAAGTTTATTTTTTACCTCCTGAGAAAATACGAAACATATAAAAATTCTAATTAGTTATTCATTTTAAACTATTCTTTCAATTTGATTTCTAAACGACGACGACGATTTTATTTAATTCCGAGCATTTGCATATTTATTCACCTTTTAAACCTTCTCTGGACTTCCACAAATAATTCAAGACCAAAATTAGCCAAATCAGTCCAGCTGTTCTCGAGTTTTAGCGAGACTAACGAACAGCAATTCATTTTTATATATATACAATTCACACATATATCACATATATACATATATATATATCACATATACAATTCATTTTTATGTACAGAACAACGTCTGTCGGGTCTGCTAGTTTAAAATTTTATAATAGTCATTAGCTATTATTACTGGTCTAAATAAACTAATTCATTGACATACGTATGTAAGTGTGTGTGTGTAAATGTGTGTGTTTGTGTGTGTGTTTAGGTATGTGCATGAGTGTGAGCGTGTGTTTATCTCCGTACACAGAAAAAATCTTTTAGAGAAAGATATTTTCAGTGGAAGTGGTTCAATTCCTCCGCAGCAAGTTGCTTTTTTAGTAGAGCAAAACGGTATTTTTTTAAAGAACTCGATACTCATTTGTTTCTTTAGAGGAGGAGTTAAGTCATTCCATATTTTTGCTGCAGAGCATCCCCTAAACCGAGCTGTTTTGTGCTTAGGGATTATAAGGCCGAGTTGTCTGTTAGCACGCAAGTTGTGTTGTACGTTGAAATCTTTAACCCAACGGAGCTTTTCAAATAAATATTCAGGCTTCTTGTTCCAAATGACCTTTTGAGTTAAACAAGCATAGTGAAGTTGTCTTCTTGCACTCATGTTCAGGATGCCCTTGCTATTCAAGTAGGGAGTTATATATGCTTTTCTGGGTATGTTGAAACAAAAGCGTACACATGAGTTTTGCACTCTCTGTATTGCCCTCTCTGCGCTAGCGGTCAACCTCGGCCCATAGACGGAGCTACAGTAATTGAACTGCGATAGTACCACAGTCTCGCACAGAAGTAAACGCAAATCTTCTTTAAGATAGTTTCTAATTTGATACAAGGTCTTTAATTTAAAAAAAGCTGTTCTAATTTTAGTATTCACGTATTTCACAAACTTTTGTTCACCATCCAATAGAACTCCAAGTTTACGTACGGACTTTACCCGTTCTAAGACCACGTTGACAATTTTATGTCCAGACTACTTTCCAACACTGCATTAATTTGGGTTTTCGTTCCTAGGACTATCATTTGCGATTTTGTAGGGTTTAGGACCAGGCTGTTATTCTCCGACCATGTGTACATATTTATAAGATCGTTGTTAATTTTATTAATAGACTCTATTGTATCTTTTTTATCCAAAGAGTAGTACAATTGTGTATCGTCTGCATAAAGATGGTATTTGCAATGTTTAATATTATTTTGTAAGTCAGCTGTAAATATGGTGAATAAAATAGGGCTTAATAGAGAGCCCTGCGGCACGCCACTTTCCATCGGTCTATCTGTAAGAAATGTTCTAAACCAGTTACACGTGTTCCTTGAAAAACCGTATCGATGCAGTTTAGCTAAAAGTAACTCCGGGTGTGAACAGTCAAATGCACGAGAATAATTTAACAGCACCATGATACTACTCATCCCCATGTCCGAAGCTTTCGTCAGATCGTCTGTGATATTTAGGAGGGCAGTTTCAGTGCTGTGACCTCTCCTGAAGCCGGATTATATTATGCCTCTCGACAAACTGCAAAACTTGATTTAGTACTACTTTTTCCAGGACTTTAGACAGCACGGGCAGAATTGAAATTGGGCGGAGATCTTTCAGTTCAGTAACACAGTTCTTCTTCGGACATGGTCTTACGATCGCTTTCTTCCAGCAAGATGGAAATGTGCTGGTTTCGATGGACTTATTGATTATTCTTGTTATAATAGGAAGGGTCATATCAAGAGTTAGTTTTAGCATTTATATATTTAGGCAATCAATACCTGACGCGTTTGACTTTATATTCATAATAATTTTCTTGATCTCTATTTCTGTCGTTGGTTTCAAATTGAGGGTGTCATTGATGAGTGTGTCATTACTAATTCTGATATCTGTGTATGTTTTAATATTGGCTGGTAGGATCAGAAAATGCTCATTTATTTTGTTTGGATCGTTAAGATGATCAGGAACTATATTTTCTTGTGCGCTACTAAGCTGAATAGTATTTTTTATATTTTTCCACAATAGGGCTGGCTTGTTTAGCTTATTGTTAATACAGTGATTAAAATACGCCCTTTTTTCTCGTTCTATGCATGCAGTTACCAAGCTTTTCACATTCCAATAATAGTTTTTAGAACTCTCTCTTTTATTGTTCAGCGCGTTTGCTAAAGCTTCGTCTCGTAACGTCATCATAAATTCAATCATGTTCGTTATCCAGGGTTTAGAGTTATTTCTTATAATTGATTTATGTATCCATATGCCATCGTACAACTTTTCTGTAGACTTATATTAGATACACAATTCCACCATACAATATTTTGATATATCTTATTAGACAGCGATTTCGTTGAAAGCTCCCAGACGGCTTCTCTCCAACAAGTATTGTCAATATATACCTAACTCTATTTAGAAACTTAACAAATTATATACTTAAACCTTCCTCGAGAATCACGCTACGCATTGGTAAAAACAACATAAAAATCGGTGGAGTATTATTTGAGATTATCGCGAACAGACAGACAGACAGACGCGGCGGAGGACTTTGTTTTATAATATATATAGTGATTTACCTTCATCGTTTTACAAAACATTTCAATTACAATATAATATGTAAAGTATTGCAAGGAAAACACTCAAACGTCAAATATTGTTATTATTAAATTTATAACGCTAATTCGAAAGTAAAACAACTGAACGATTGCTCTGGATTATCGCCAAGTTCTGATTGCCCATGACAGAATCAGATCACAAGAACAAATATATATTATAAAGAAAGTTAGTAAAACATTATATAAATGCTAGTCATGCATTGTGTGTACAGCCACTAAGTATAAAATGTTTGTAATGTTTTTTTAAATATAATTATTATGATATAAACACGATAAACCACTAACTACACACACTAACCTCGCAATGTACATCAAATAATTGTTAAAATAATTATTATTACATACCAATAAAAACTACTAAATTAATTATGACAATTATTACATATCTTCATCTTTCTTCTTTTTATGTTAATAGCAACTAGCCGTTCCTGCCCGCTTCGCTGTGCGAATTTTAAAAGGAAATAAATTAAATTTTATTCATAATTATTTATTTATTTTTATTCATATTGATATTTTTATTATTTTCCTTTGAAAAATATTCATAAAGGTAAAACAGCAATAAAATAAATGAAGGAACGTTGGAATTCGAAAAATAAGTAGCCATAAATCATCTAGGATAAATTTCGCATCGAATGGTGGTAGTTTCATATCGATACGATCCGTGGTTTAGGCGTGATTGAGCCTCAAACAAAAACCATTTTCATAAAAATATGATAAGATAAATAAAATTTAATTTATTTCTTTTTTAAATTTGTCCAGCGAAGCGGGCGGTAACGGCTTATCTATATTAAATATATATAATGAAAATGGTCTTTCGACTGATCGTATCGACTCGAAATAACCACCATTCGATGTGAAATCTATTCTAAATGGTTTATGAGTACTTATTTTTCGAATTCCGTTCCTTCATTTTAAAATTCGCCCAGCCAAGCGGGTGGGAACAGCTAGTATATAATTTAAATCCACAAATAAAATTTGAAAAACAACAAAATTTTATGAACGATGTGAGGTCACTTTAAAAACATAACAAATTGTTTAGATTTACAATAGCGACATCTCAAGTCAATTTACTAATATGCAAATATTGGGGATGGGCAGGTTATCAAATGTAAAGTAGATCCTGTAGATGAAGCCACAACCTGAGAGTTGAACAAAGCATACAAGATTTTATAACGATACGACACTCGAACGGTAAGCTCAGTTGGCTAGAGCACCGGCACGGAACACCGGAGGTCGTGGGTTCGACTCCCGTATCATTCATACAGTTTTGTTGTTTTTCAAATTTTATTTGTGTGTTAATCCTAGAAGTGAGGGTTATCACTTTAAAAACATAACAAATAATTTAAATCCAGTGACCTGATGTTTGTACCCAGTGAAATCCTAAACTAATCAATGGAATTTAATGGCGATTAACTGCATGGCATGCAGTTTAGTCCAACTTGAAAGATATTATAGTTTTATTTCAATTTGGGACATTGGGACATCTTTTTTATTTCCAATATATGTTTTTGTGTGGACATATTTTCTATGAGAGAATTTACTGACGCACGATTTGACAAAGTCAGTTTGACCACGTGGTATAAGGCGCTAGATTTAGACTATGGTTTCCGTGTGAGCCCCAGGTTCAAACCCCACACCTCGCAAAGGTATTTTTATCCAGTGTAGTGAGCAGGCGGTCCGAGGTTCGAGTCTCCTTCTGAGACGCCCCGCGCCTGTGATTTACGTTTTCGGCCTCCAAGGCCCAAACCCGGCTGCGCTGTAAAAGCCTTTAGGGCTTTCATCAGCATCAGCACATAGGAGGTTTTTAGTCGGTAGGGGGTGTTAACACCCGAGCCCGGCATTCTTCAATACGTAAATGTATTTTCCTCCTCTCGAAATAAAAACCATTTGACATTTCTGCTGTGAAACAATTTCATTATAACAACAGGGACATATTTTACGAAGTAATTCATGATGTTTTGAAATATTATTGCCAAATTAATAAAAAAACAGTATTTTATTTATTATGTACAAAACAACGACTGTCGGGTCACCCCTAGTTGAATATATAAAATACAGCGGTATAGATACAAACGAAGAGCAACTTCCTATTCTTTCCGTTTAACACGAAACTGTTAGCGATAGTCCCATCTTAATACATACAAACAATTCCAAGATTAGCTGAAACAAGAAGTATTAGTACTGAGTAGATATTATATAAATAGGTTTAATTATAAACTGTTATTTATATGCAGAGACAACGATATATCATCATAGAGGCTACGTCACACGTGTCGTCGCATTCCACTCAGATAGTTAGCCGAGTGTACATCGACCGGCATCACTGACCCAGTCTCGTTACAACTGTGCTCTCAAAACCCACACCTATTTTAACTGCATAATGATAATGCTTATTAAAATTTAAGCGACGAATGTTCAGTAAGCTACGGTAGAAGTTAAGTTTGAAATATTCAGTGTGGGCTC
Source organism: Leptidea sinapis (assembly GCF_905404315.1). NCBI lineage: Eukaryota > Metazoa > Arthropoda > Insecta > Lepidoptera > Pieridae > Leptidea > Leptidea sinapis. Next base: position 3,436,221 of record NC_066299.1, read on the forward strand.
GGCATTGGCCAATATTACAAAACGTCAGCTGCGCACAAAATCCTATTGTTCAGTTTCCACTTTGTTCAGAGAATCTCGTCGTAAAAATGGTGGGCAAGTACCTTTTTATACTTCAAACTTCGGCAAATATTCGCTCGGAAGTTTTGTTTGAACCCTATCCTTATATGATACTTACAACACCTTAAACACTTTCAGAATGTTGGAGAATTATTACAATATTTCTACTGTGGTATTGTTATGGTTCTGTAGACGGTGCTTTTCGTCATTTTGAGTCTTTTAAGACAACTTTAAGCATAGGTGAGTTTGAAGTTTTCATGAAAAAATATTAAAAAAAATATAAACAAGCGATTTATGTTTGGACGTCCAGTAAGTGATTATACATTAAACAGTTTTGAATTTGAATATACCACCAAATTTTCAGATAGCAAAATCGTACGTGAGAGAAATGTAGGCGGAACTTAGTGGATTTTTTTTTAATTCAAAACCTTTATTTCCTCATAAAGATAACATGATGCTAAGTGACCTCTATACTGTCTATGGTTTACCAACGTGTATACGTCAACATTTATACGTCTAGATAGACTGTGAATACTGCGGAAACGTCAAAAAAAAAATGAGGTTGACAGATAACCTCAATTTGAGCAATGCGCGCTACTACGCGCTAACTAACACAAAGTCATAACGAATCGCAAGTGTAAGACGTTGGTTGTCACACATACTAGAGTAATAAACCTGGCCTGTTTTCATCGGTTGTCTTACAAGATATCTAGACGTATAAATTATCTAAGGTATCTTGAATTGCAATTAATTTTTAATATTTGTTTCTATAGGTGTAATACTTCCACCTAATACAGTAACAGAAGTTGCGTTTGCATCTACTTTGGCTCGAGCGTCAATGGAAAGTGAAAAATACAACTACGCAATGAAAATTGTATATTCTCCTTATGGGGACAGTTTCGCTGCTTCAAAGGCGGGTTAGTAGTTAAACGTTTTTTGAACAAATATCAAACAAAGTCAATATTCCTTTTAGTTCAGACAGTTTATGTATATTTAGAATGACTCAAAAATATAATAAATAATAATAATTTAACTAACACACTCTTACACAAATTATCTTGCCCCAAACTGGGCATAGCCTGTACTATGGGTGCAAGACAATGATATATTTAACACAGCTAATATTATAAATGTGAGTGTTATTATTATCATCATTGAAGTTTATTTTTGTTATTAATAAAGTTGAACTATTTAACATTGAAATTGTTAAGCTTGAGAAATGTTTATGCTACTTAAATTTTATGTAATACTAGTGGACCCAACAGACGTTGTCCTGTACACACGTCTTAAATTTGAAAAATCGGTCCAGCCGTTAGGAGGAGTTCACTGACATACACATGAGCAGGTTGAGAATCTAAACCAATCTCAAATTCACTGAAACAAACAAAAATATCATCAAAATCGGTCCAGCCGTTTAGGAAGTAGTTCAATTATTGTGAATCTAAACCATCCTCGAATCCACCTGAAGACACACAGAAACTTTCATCAAAATCGGTCCAGCAGGAGGAGTTCAGTGACATACACACGCACACAAGAAATATATATTATGTTATATTTATTATTAAAATATTTTATTGATTAAACAATATATTTTATTCTTAGTTACATTTCTTGAATATGTACTTTAGAATTTTGTGTATCTACATTATTAGTGTCATTATATTTATATCCTATTAAAGTAACAATTGGTGAGAGTGAGAGAGGACGAGCCCGCCGACCGCTGTCGAACCGAAGCCAGACAGCGCCGACATCTCATTACCCAAAGACTCTCCCAACGTTTTGGGAGAAGAAGCGCCAGGGAATAGGGCTCAGTCATGACACGCTCCTTCCCATGCCCACACACAGGGTGTGAGAAGATAACTCGTCATCAGACATATTGGCTCTGTAACGCGTAATGTTACGAAGACGTTTACCCTTCCATAAGAGGTTATCACTTCAATAAACCTGATAAATAACCGCTTAATCAACAAAAGACATGATAAAAACCGTTATAATTTTAATTTTAATTAAAGCAATAGTGGATTATTTTGTTTTCAATTTTGATGGTTATCGTCTATCTGAAAAATCCTGCAAAAAACATACAATTTTTTTTAATGATACATTTTATTAGCTTAATGAACAGAAAAAATTAAATTATTAATTACCGAATATGTAATTACATTGACGTTAGAATTAAAAACAACTTCGTAGTAGTTCTTAGAATTATAAGCTTAAACTTCAAATTTATATTTATTGATATATTATTATTATTGTTTCAAATCTAAGTTACAAATATTCTGTAGATGAAGAAGAAAGTCCATATGAAATTTTATGTCCCGTTCTTCCATTCGTAGAACTAGAATTTTAGGATTACATTTATCAAAAAACCATTCATAAAATCCATTTATTAAAAAAAATGTAAAATACTCACGTTAAAATAAAAAGTACAGAAACATCTTTATTTGAAGTCCACTGAAAATAATAAGTTAAACAAATCAACTTTTAATATAAAAATAACTGATTTGTTTAATTTTTTTTTCAGCCTGTGAACTTTTAGAGGGCGGTGTTATTGCAATATTTGGTCCGACGGAACCCAATGCAGCCGATGCAGTGGACGCTCATTGCCGAACTGTGGGGATTCCTCATATACAAGTAAAAAGCCACATAATACCTACTTAATTCATAAAACATCATAATATGAATTGATTTCTACATCTGAGGCGTCTTTTTTATTTATATTTTATTAGGGCTTCCAAAAATTATATCATAAAAAAATACTGAAATCTATACAATTACACATTATTAGATGCACAATTTATTAAAGGTGTTGTATTGTCCGAAAAAATTTAAAGTACAAAATTTACGTCAAATTAGTTACAATTTTTTCTTAATCCCTACTTTTTAGTTCAATGTATGTAGTATGCAAACTGCATATCGACAATGGATAATTTTTCACTGAACACCGTCATTGCGTGGCGTTGTATTCAAAGCGCGGTCGAAACACAACTGAACTAAAAGTAACGATGGTGAGTTTAGTTGTTAATTGTACGTCATAGGCGCCTATCAATTGTTTAGATCACGTTTTGATAATTTCTCTTTTATGTGATCAGGCGAATTGGCGACCTCCTCCCTTACGAGGTTTGCAGCGTTCCTCCCCACCCAGTATCAATTTATATCCTGAAGCTGTGGCACTGTCTCAGGCCGTCGCGAGTTTTGTGAAGGATAGTGATTGGGACACATATACGTTGCTGTATGATGATGATGAAGGTTTGTTTTTATGAAAATTATTTTTGTTACAGTAAAATTTTGAACTTTTGACTCTTCTAGGATTGGCAAGGCAAACCTCAGTTTTGACATGAAATCTTATTCCTTTGACTAATATGCTGTTACCTTTAGGTAAATCTTATTTTGATTATTCTTCCCGGCATTTACGATACAAATTATTTTGCTTTTGACGATTGACTAAAAAGATATCTAGGTACTTCTAGATTTGCCCATAAGTTTATCAGTTAAATAGAAATTGATATTAAAATTTGCAGAAGGGTGTTTGTAAAACTTAGGTAAAACCAGCCATTCCGCGAAGAGGTAGATATCAATCTTTTGACTGTCACATTGGCCATGCTAAACCATTATTATAATGTCCTTATTGCAACAGTTAAATTATATTAGAGCAAAAATACTTTCCGGCATACCAAATCAATATCCATTCAAGAAGATAAGAAGAATTACGTTCTTTATTACTTCTTATGTTGAATTGTTTGATCTTATGAATTGCTTCTGAATGATAAAGATACCTTATGTTGTAATATTAGGGGTCATTAATATAGCACGGCAATTCTATAAGCCCGCTGACATTCTAGCGCTCTGCAAAGTTCGGATCCGTCTACAAATGGAGTATTGCTGTCATTTCATCACACCTTCCTGAAAGTCGGCAACTGTGATTCCTCTGTTGTTGCAGGAGAATGTGGGTAACATAAATGATCCCTTTTTATATTTCTAATAACAATATTGCAGTGAAGATCCATGTTTAGTTACTTTAGATAAAAACTCTTCATTTTCCTTACTTTATAGGATTAATTCGATATCAAGAAGTCCTTAAGAATGCCGATCCAGATAGCAAGTGGCTTGTCAAGCGCCTAAAGCAGGGTGAAGATAACAGACAGTTACTCAAGTCTCTCAAAGCGAGTGGCTACACAAGAGTAATCTTAGACTGTGCTGCGGATCGAGTTCTTGACTATCTAAGACAGGCACACGAAGTAAAGTTTTTTGAGGACTATATGGTAATTAGCTCTGGTTTCTTGCAGTTTTTTTTTCTTTCACAAGTACTATAACGCTTAAAGCAATAACTAGGTTTGTTTGGAGATAGATAATAATTTACACAGGCCTAACCTGCAGTCTCTGTGATAAAATCATAAGACTGACGCAATAAAAAATATGGGTCACATTTTTGACTTTATATTTTTATCAAAGCCTATTAAAGAGTACCTTCTTTTGCCTAATGACACAAAATCATGAAATTTAACATGAAGGTATGGTGTATAGCATACGCAACAGGAATAGTCTTAAAGTCGGATATTTTAAGTGATAAAAAAATCTGTCTCATCTGAATCTTTTAATTTTCATGAATTTAATTTTAAATACTTACCTAAAACTCAGTACGGATTCCTTATTGGGCTCGTCCCACTCGCACTTGACAAACGACATCAGCGTCTTCAGACAAATCGCGCACTCAATTATATTTTACGCATAAATAAACTGTTAAATGAAATTTTGTAATATTAAATAATACATTTTAATAAAAGAAATAATTAAAAAACAATTACTGTAAAAACTTTGCAGACAAGCATTTGAGATTTGTCAGGAATTTTTTATTTTAGTAACTATAAGAATATTATAATAACAGTTTTTGAATTGATTAATGGCAGAAATAGGCAGCTTTGCGGTACCTATTTCTAGCCGGCATGCTGTGCAAAGGAGCCTCCCACTGGTAGTAGTATCTATAGAAGCTCAGAGTGATAATTAAGTTCATGGCGGGTCGTTTAGATTATACGTATGTATGTTTGTATCTTCAATAAATATTTCTATTTCAGAGTTATGTTCTGATGTCGCTTGATGCTCATACATTGGATCTGCAAGAACTTCGCTATGGCCTGTCAAACGTTACGTGTTTCAGGATATTTGATCATTCTGACTCCAGAACCAAGTCTTACCTAGCTGACTGGAAGACTAGAGGTTCAGATGACGTTAAAATACCACAATTGACACATGAAATAACGGTATGATCAATATTTTAATTTATTGTCCATTAAAATTCCGTTTATTAATTGTTTTTTATAAGAGAATAAAAAAAAATGAAGTTATACAGAAGTTATATGCGACAGTAAGGTATGCTCTCAAAAACAATACCTAATTAAAAATACTCAAACTTCTTATTGAAAACTAAGGCATGTATCTCATAATAAAAAAAATATATCAAGATTTACGGATCATGCAACATGCAGACGGTTGGCTTAGTTGAAGGAGCGCTGGGAGAAAGGGTACGGTTCTGTTCTATGAAGTGATATACATCGACTAATTTTCATGTCTTTGTTTTATGGAATAGGAGGATAATCGAGCTTACAGGTCACCTGGTGTTAAGTGATCACCGCCGCCCACATTCTCTTGCAACAACAGAGGAATCACAGGAAGTGTGATGTCATATCGTCCCGGAAACACCCTACAAGGAAGCTCTTTCCACAGCTTTGTAGTACTTGGAAGCAAACTCCTTGAAAACCGCACTGTGGACGACCGCCACACAGATGGCGGGGATAATATCCTAACTTATAGCGTATCGTGCGAAGGTGAAAAATGCGGTCTAAGACACACAATACAGCGACGTCTATTATATACACAGGGTGTCCCAAAGTTAAGGGACATGAAGGGTAGGGATGTACCTTAAATATCGAAGATAGGCTATTTTACTGAAAGAAGAGTTTATGTTATTTTTAAAAGTTAGTAATTCTGCATTCAAAGATTTTCAAAAAATTACTTGCCTCGTCTGGGAATCGAACCGACTGAAATGTAAAAAAAAAACATCCCAACTTTTATGATGCCAATCGAAAGTATGGCCAAAAACTAATAACTCTTCTTAAGTAACAAAGTATTTTAAAAGAAAGTAGTCAATTAAGTGGGTATTATTTGAAAATTAATTAATTAAATGTTCAAAATGTGATATCTCTTGTCTTACACAAATCGCCAATCTTTTAATGAGTCCGCTGCCGGTTGATTTTCTTATCATTTTATGGTGAGTACTCGATATGATATGGCACAATTCTGTTTGTAACTCGCCCATGTTCTCGTATCGCTTTTTGTATAGCATATCTTTCACGTATCCCCAAAAGAAGAAATCTAATGGTGTAAGGTCCGGGGATCTGGCCGGCCATCTACTCGGTCCATTCGTACCAATCCAAGTAGGAAAACATTCATTTTACGTTGTTCCTTTCTTTTAGAATACTATGTTACTTAAGAAGAGTTATTAGTTTTTGGCCATTCTTTCGATTGGCATCTTAAAAGTAGGAGTATTTTTTTTACATTTCAGTCGGTTCGATTCCCAGACGAGGCAGGTAATTTTTAGAAAATCTTTGAATGCAGAAGTACTAACTTTTAAAAATAACATACAGTCTTCTTTCAGTAAAATTGCCTATCTTCGATATTTAAGGTACTTTCCCTTCATGTCCCATAACTTTGGGACATCATGTCCCAAAACTTTGGGACATCCTGTATACATATAGTAAATCGTTCCTCAATGTAATTTATTAAATTACATCAATATCTCAAATGTTTAGGTGGAAGCGGCTTTGGCATCGGACGCCGCACGTCTCATAACGGATTCCGTGGAAAGTGCGCCCGATGAATTTAAAATAATACCTGAGGCCATCAAATGTGACTCGGATGTCAAGTGGGAAGCTGGAGAGGAATTTACTAATCATTTATTGACTGTAGGTGGTTGTATGTACATTTATAAGCACCTAGGCTTGAAATACTGTTACGGTGAAATATACATTATATTACGAGCAATAAGTGTTGTTGTCGAATGATTTAGCATTTTTTAGAAAATCTTTTATCTAAGTGTCATTTTGATATTGAAATAAAATAAGTTTGATACAAACTTATATGACGACCCCTAGCCAAGTGGTTAGTGATCCTGCCTACTTAGCTAGAGGTCCCTTGTTCGAATTTCCCATTGAAGAATGTTTGTTTCCGAGTTATGGATGATTATATGTATTTATGTATGTTTAAGTAAGTATATTGTATTAAATATAATATCGTTGTTTTGCACCCATAGTATCTACAGGCTATGCCTAGTTTGGGGCAAGATAATTTGTGTAAGAGTATGTCAATATTATTATTATTATTATTCTCTTTATTACAATTTCAACTTATTTTCTACATTTATATATATATAACATATTTATAAAAAACAATATTACAAATATAAATATAAAAAATAGAGTCCCGCCGGCGTTGGTTCACGACAATTGCGCCGGTGGTTAGGGCGACAGACTGAGGAATTTCCGCACGATGCGTGCCGTTCCCAAATCAGCTACTTTCTATAACTGACCCTTTATCCAGTTATTAAGACCGTTAATGGAAGTCGTTGTGTCGTAACGGTCATTCCTGGTTCAAGGATCTGAAACAGAGAAAGCATTCGATAACGATACGCAATGAGGTGTTTCCCTTTCTGTCGCCCCATAGTACGCTCGCATGACATTTTCGTTGATAATATTCGTCCATCCCATGCGGCGCACTGCACCACCGACGGCGGGAGCCGGATGCAGGATAGGGCGTCCCACTATTATTATTATTATATGAGCGCTGTTCCCAAGACAATACGATATGATTATATATATATATACACCTTCAGAAAAGTGTACCACTATCAGATGGCAACGCTTCTGTGATTCCTTGAACCAAGTGAGTGTAGTCTTCGGCGATAGGTCCTCGATTGTCCTTCTCTTGCATAAAAAATATTAAAAAACGTGTAAGCAAAACTGAATTCGTACATCAGATGTTAGGTGAAGTTATCATTATTTATTCTACACTAGCTGACCCAGCTAACGTTGTATTGCCATCGTAGTTAACAACTGTAGTTAATCTACCAACTATGGGAAGCTACAATTAAGTTTGTTTTTTAACCTCCTGAGAAAGTTAGAAAGATACAAAGATTCAAATTAGTTATTCATTTTAAAGTATTTTTTTAATTTGATTTCTGAACGATGGGGGACACATCAAAGGAAAAACAAAATAGTTGTTTTTTTTTTTAATTCCGAACATTTTCGTACGAGTATTTATTCTTTTAAACCTTCTCTGGACTTCCACAAATAATTCAAGACCAAAATGAGCAAAATCGGACCAGCCGTTCTCGAGTTTTAGCGAGACTAACGAACAGCAATTCATTTTTATATATATTGATTTTGTAGCCCATACAAATAAACAGCTATAGGTTAGCAGAACCCTGAAGACTTTGACCAGAGGAGGCAATAATCGTTTGATTAAAATACAGAACTTTGAACAAAAAATACAACAGCTTAAGTAACAACAATTAACGAGACGTACAGATCCATTTCATTCGCAAATTACTCGCGTTCAGTACTTTTACAATCCTTGGGGATGTATTATTAGCTGCTATGTTGGGTTTTTTACAATTCTACAACAACACAATATTGCAACTGATCCTTAAAAACTTTTTACTGGTCGGAATAACAGTTGAATGAAACAGAAAAGAAAAAATAACAATTATGAATATTATTATAAACTTATTATTATAAATATTATCTTTAATGTTATTTGGTATTATTTAAACCAGCAAATATGAACATTATAAGCTATGAAGCGATAAAAGTAACTTCTGACTAATGTATTTTACTCGTATTGACGGTGTGTGTGGATTGATGGATCTGCTGTATTATACTTAAAGTATGTAAAATAACTATAACTATGTTTTTACTTATTAATTAGTAATTAGTAAGGCATTTAGTAATTGATGTTTGTGATTTGTAAATTTAATTGAAAATAAGAGCCTGTAATACCATTCTGTTTCGAAAAGAGTTACCTTACAGTATCTTAATCGTTCTTCTCTAAAGGAGGCCATACACGCTACGGTCTACCGGAGAGGTAATCTGTGCAGGTATGCCTGCGTAGGTCAACCGAACAATGGTAACGTGTATGGGGACGTTCCGGTGTATCGGGGCGGTCTTCAGTTCTCTTTGCGATGGCATCGAATATGGACGATGACACGCTGACGTTGCTAGGTCTTGCTTTAATTTCTCTCAATTTTTCTATTAGTAATTTATAAGCAGCTTCTTTTTTGTCTCGATTATGGTAATCTTTGTTTTTAATTTGCCAAAGACATGGATTACTTCTATACATTTCGATAAAATCTTCAAGGATTTTTTTTGTTGAATCTGGTGGCGCCATTTTCTGGCAATAAGATGCGAGCGATGAGACAACCGTCTGAAAGAAACACTAGGAAACAACTGACTCAACCTGCGCAGGCGACCGGAGTACACGCACACACGCACAGGTACACCGTACGGTGTCACTCGAAAGAATCGATTTTCGATCTTGCGCCGGTCGCCTGCGCAGGTTCAAAAACCTGCACAGGTCTATTCCCACACACATTCCGGTCTACCTGCGCAGGCATAACCTGCACAGATTACCTCTCCGGTAGACCGTAGCGTGTATGGCCTACATAAGGAAATCTGCCGTCCGAACGAGTTGTATGAAAAATTGACATATTTCAAGTATAATGCATTTTACCTACGTAATAAAATATTTTTGATTTAAATATCAAAATTCTATTGCAGAATCCCATAACAGGCATAACAGGAGAAATTTTACTCGATAAAAGTACAGGCGAACGTGCTAACTTAAATGTTGAAATAATGGAGTTATCCAACAGTGGTTTTAACAGCATCGCAAAATGGAATGCAGAAACAGGCTTTGTTTACGTTAGAACTGCTGACGAAGTTTCTGATCTCTTGGCAGAAAAATGGCAAAACAAAACTTTTAGAGTGGTTTCACGCATCGGTGCCCCCTATCTTGTTGAGAGGACGCCGGAAGAGGGTGAAGTATTGACTGGAAACGACCGTTATGAGGGTTACTCTAAGGACTTGATACACGAAATATTGAAAGAGACGCTACATTTAAATTACGAGATAGAAATTGTTCCGGGGAACCTTTATGGCTCTTATCATAAAGAAACTAAGTCGTGGGATGGACTTGTGGGACATTTATTGGAGAGGGTTTGTATATTCACATGAATTATATTGAAATCTTTTATTCATTCATTGCTACTGATATAAAATCTGCTTTAAGTGCACTGAGAACTTTATTTTTAGTATTTATTTCAACAGAAATGTAAACAACATCATAATTTACAGAAAGCTGACCTGGCTATTTGCGATCTAACAATAACTTATGAACGGAGGGCATTTGTTGATTTTACAACGCCTTTCATGACGCTAGGAATCAGTATTCTGTACACAAAGGCCCCGCCACCAGAACCGGAGCTGTTTTCATTTCTATCGCCTTTTTCTGTCGATGTTTGGATCTACATGGCTGGAGCATATTTAATGGTTTCCTTGCTACTTCATATTTTATCAAGGTTCGTTAAGAATTCCCATAAAAATTAATTATATATTATATTACTTTGTGAATAACATTTGTATTATAGACAATAACTTTGATAATAACACAACATATTGCAACAATACTTGGTAAAAGTCATGCCTTCAGGGACTTTTTTTTATGAAAAAGGAGGACAAACGAGCGTACGGATCACCTGGTGTTAAGTGATCACTACCGCCCATAATCTCTTGCACACAGGAATCACAGAAGCGTTGCCGGCCTTTAAGGAAGGTGTACGCGCTTTTTTTGAAGGTGTATGTAAGGTGAACCCATTTCGTATCGTCCCGGAAACACAGTTTTGTAGTACGTGGAAGAAAGCTTCTTGAAAACCGCTTTGACATGGGGAGAAGAACTTTTATGAGGCTACCAATTTATCCCGCCTATGACAATTCCCTACATTATAGCCTAAACGCATGGTAGGATTTGGTACCATCTGACGATCCGGTGGGCGTCTCACACCAATTATTGGTCCGGTGTCCTACTTGGTACAGTCCGGTTGATAATAATAATAATTTTCTTCAATAGACAATGCGATATACCATCGAATGCGGACCAAATCTGACCATTTGATATTACTTGAACATTGTGAAAAAGGCCTTCGTGTAATTCTTCGCGGATGTTTAAGTCTTTTTGTTATATCAGTTTTATTCTAAGGAAATTGATGATATTATAACATGTTATAAAGACAGAATCACCCCCGTAAATTCTGAGCGTGTACCTGATACTTTACTATGGGTTTCATTGGAGTAAATGATATTATGATTTTCACTTCTTGTAACCTAAGTGTGAACTGACACATTGTCAAATGAGCTGATGGGTAGGGTTAAGGCCTTTATACCCTGATAAAACTGCACTGCACCCGTCATCATAATATGCCTGTAACTTATAAACTTTGGGTTATGTTTAAGAAAAAAGACTTACAATAAACTAGCGTATAGTCAAACGTAGCGTGCGAGAGAGAGGTCGTTATTAGGCTAGTATATTCTTAGTCTTTATATATTGCTAGAAACTGTGACAATAATAATGTTAACACGAGGAAGAAACATAAACTTGATATGCCTACTACTCGGCTAAGTCGAGTTAGTAAGTCTTTTGTGGGGCGATGTATATGCTTTTACAAGATCCCATAAAATGTTCAAAACAAAAGTATTACGATATTCAAAAGTATTGTAAAAAAACGTTTGTGTGGTAAAGGTTACTCTAACATAAATGACTTTCTTAATGATTCCACAGATTGGGAATGGAGTGACCGCCCTCAGGCTATTAAATAATTAGTTTAATTGTAAAATATTACATTGTAAACATAGTTTTTGATAGAAAAAACAGCCCGCTGAGTTCGTTGCGCCCATTCTGCTCAGGTCTGATGCATTTTGATTAAGTCTTGCAAGACTTAATCAAAATGCATCAGACCTTAAGATTATTTCTATTATTTCATAAGTTATAGATTCTAAGAATCTCTTGGCTAAGGCTTTATATAATTCCAGGCTTGCACCAAATGATTGGGAGAATCCGCACCCATGCGATAAGTCGCCCGAAGAATTGGAAAATATCTGGCATATTAAGAATTCTTGCTGGCTGACAATGGGATCAATCATGACCCAAGGATCTGATATATTACCAAAGTAATGATATCTATATGTCATTTTATCTTACTTCTATTTTGTGTGACACTTGATAAGGTACTTACTAATAATGGCAACTATTTGAAAACTATTTGTATGTTATGTACCTGTTTGTAAGTTGTTTCTTTTTGTTTATATCTCATTCACATTCTCTTGTAGAACCAGAAGAAACACAGGAGATTTCCTGGCCTTTAAGGAAGGTGTATGCGCTTTTTTATGAAGGTACCCATGTCATATCGTCCTGGCAACACAAGGAAGCTCTCCCTAGGATTTACATCATTTGAATTTGAAAACAAAATCCTTGAACGATGCGGGAATCGAACCCATGACTTCTCGGCGTTCTTTTCGAGCGCTCTTCCACTGTGCCAACCGTTCGAGTGACGCATCGTTGATAAACCTTGTATGTCTTGTTCAACTCTCAGGTTGTGGCTTCATATACAGGCTCTACTTTACAGTCGATAACCTGCTGAACCCCAATATTTGCAAAACCAAAAACTAACATAAATTTTGTTTTCAAATTTAATTTGTGTAATTAATCCCAGAAGTGGGGGTTATTACCTGCAAATACAGATTGTTTATATTTAGAACTGTACTTAATTTTAAGATTGACTGCTTATGGTACGAGTATACAGTATTCAAATATATTATAATCTATTTTTTGAAGTTATACTTGCTTAGGCGCGTTATGAAAAAATTATGAGAGAGAAATTTAAAGATGCGCGCGCATCACTGTAACACAGAAGTAACAGGTTGAAGTTTGTTCCTAAATTTTCTGACGTTTGCGTCATTCGTTATTGTTTTTGGTTTCTTCGTCCATTATTAGGACAGGCAAAGGGTTCAAGCCAATACAGCCGTATTCATTATCTAATAATTTTGTCAAAGCCATCTTTGCAAGATTTTTAGAAAATCGTTGTAATAGCTCGAGGAATAAATTATTTTATGACCGTTTTCAATAACCCATGTATATATGTTTTCATTTAACTTACTAGAGGTAGACAAATCTATTCTTTAACGCTTACTTACATTTAAATACCTATTGACAGAAAGCATTGGACTATAACTATATTGGACATTACTATGAATAGATAAGATCTTGTCATTAAACGGTGACAGCAATGCATCCGTAAGTTAAACTAAGGGTAGTTAGGTTATTGAAGACGGCCGTTAATGATTTTTGCTTCGTTAGGCCAAAGAAGTATAACTTCTTGCGGGCATAATAATACACACACACTATTTTAACCGTCTTCAAAAAAGGAGGAGCTTCTCAATTCGTCGGTATGTTCTTTTTTTTATGTTTGTTTTCTTTTCATTTAGAGGATATTCAACCCGGTGGGTATGCGGGATGTGGTGGTTCTTTGCTCTTATTATGTGTTCTTCCTACACGGCCAACTTAGCTGCGTTTTTAACTAACGCAGCCATGGATGACTCAATCAAAAGCGCCGAGGACCTAGCCATGCAGACTAAAATCAAATATGGTACAGTCGAAGGGGGCTCTACCTTTTCATTTTTTAAGGTAGGTTTGGAGCTAAGAATATTAATTATAATGAGCTGGATTTGTATGGACTAACTAATTTAAATACCTATATATTCGCAATTCAGTCAATGACATTTCACATTTTGTTGACATTGTGCATGAACCTCTAAACTGCATATGAAGTCCTGGTAGGATGACACATGATTGCAACCTCTATTAAGGATATTACTATAACTACTATTAATATAAATTACTTGCACTATACCAGAATTTCAACCATACACCAAATTTTTCTATAAGTTAAATTGTAGCTAACTTCCGAAATGGCTGGACCAATTTTGATGGTTTGACCATTTCACGTTTAGTAACTGTTACAGCGATACAATTATTCTAAACAAGCGGCCACTCATCTTAAATATTTTTAAACGCTCATGCTAACTTTAGCAATAACAAACATGATAAAGCTAAGCGAAAAATGTGCTGCACAATTTGAAATTTTTTAGATGACGTCACAAGTTTAACTGTTAACCATCCAATCTTCGCCGGTTAAAGCTATTGCCACTTGTTTCCGAAGCGGTAATTGTGTCTAGTATATTAGAAATGACATCAAAACGAATTCTAAAGGAATCTATTTTGAGAAAATAAATGCCTTTTATGCCTTTAAAACACATTCCGAAGTCTATATTAAAGTCAGCATTACTGTTAAGGTTAAATTTGTCTTGAACCTTAACTATTACAGGAAATGGTGATACCCGGCCACAGAATGTCAGTTTCGTGACTTAACCGTGTTCCTAATATGTCGATTTCCCACATGTATTAATGCATTATAATAAATTATAGCGATCAAACGTATCAACATTCCAAAGAATGTGGACGGCGATGGAGTCAGCTAGACCTTCAGTGTTCGTGAAGAATAACGACGAGGGAGTCGAAAGGGTCCTGAATAGTAAAAGGTCGTACGCTTTTTTAATGGAATCGACGGCAATTGAATATCGACTCCAGAGAAAATGCCAGCTAATGCAAGTTGGCGGTTTACTCGATTCAAAGGGATATGGAATAGCTATGCCTTTTCGTAAGTATATTTATACAAAATAATTCAATAATGAAACCAATTAATGAAATATTAACATGCTCATTTATATTGTATTGTGTTAATGCTACAACAGCTATCACATGTCTTTGGGGGAGGCCTTTCTCCAGCAGTGGACGTCTTCCGGCTGATGATGATGATGATGAGACCAAAAGTTAGAGAGAAAACGCAATTTTGTAAGAGTGCCTATTGCTAAATACTCGACAGTATGTCTATCACCGATCCGTATCACATAAGATGCAAAAAATGGCAGCTGATATTCTGACAGAGTATCTATTAATAAATATAGACTAACACAATTCTGTAACCTAATTATGTGTATTTAATGTTTACCAATATATTATCTATATCTCATTTTTTATTCTAATGTACCTTGTACTACCTATAATATAAGTATTATGTACATTTGCTTAAAAATTATAATATGATTTTATATTAATTATAATTATTTATTTATAATTCTATTTTATAACTCTATAAATTTACAACATGTACATGAAAAAGTTACAATGGGAAAACTACAACAGCTGTTTACTCCAAATGTCACGAGGGGCTGCTGAAAACCAGTGTTGTGTTGGTGTCTTCTGCACTGACCAACAATATACTGGGTCAGCTCCTTTTAGCAGGGAATCACGCGCCGCACAGTTATTTAATATTTTGTTTTTGTTTATATTTAAATAATTTTTATTACATTAAATTTAATTTTTTATTACTTTAAGATTTATACTGTAAATTGAAGGTGTGTGTTTTGCTGTTAATAAAGTGTTTCTATTTCTATTCTATTTTTATTAAAGCTATGATAAATGGTGCTTGCTGTTAAAAAGATGGCGAATTTTGAAAAAAGCTGTTATGCAAATTTATATAAACAAGTGTGGTTTAGACCACACGACCGAATGAAACAAAATATTAATTTACAAAATTCTTTAAGAACGAAAAGAAATTATTAATAATCGAAATGTGTGCTGTGATACGTGGTAGAAGTGAAACTTCAACGGGCAAAGTTAAAAAACAAATATTCAAAGTTTCCCGTAAATATATTTTAAGAACAAATATATCTAGAAAAAATAATTCAATATATTTTTATTTAAATTAAAAAAAACCTGAATAAATTAAAACAACAAATGTGTTTAATATTTTTAAAAATATGTACAAGAATGTTATAGAAAATTATACAAACTTTCATGCTAATACTAATAATAATGTTTGAATAGACATTTGTATAATATAATGTTCACAAGAGTCGTCACCTTTTGTACAAATAAAGGATTGCTTGTAACTAATTCTAGTAGGCTTCATAAGATACATAATAGCTTTAAGTGTAAATTTATACTTTTATAATAAAGTCCCAGCCACTGTTCAGGCATTATCTATAATTAAATTTAAATGTTTTATTAAAAAATGGCTCCGCCGTAAATCCACTCCACAGCTGAATATCTAAGTGATCCGACAGCCTTATGATTATTTTATAGCAATAGAAATGACAGTTCAATATTGTATATTTCATTAAAAAGAGCGCAAGAAGCAATGCTGGGAGAATATCTTCCGCCGCCTCTTCTCTCTCAGAGCGCCGTTTGTTTCCTCCGTCTCTCTCATTTGTTTCCCAAGCGGCAGTAGTATCTAGTATATGAGAAATGACATCAAAAAGAATTCTAAAGGAATCAATTTTGAGAAAATAAATGCCTTTTATGTATAATGTAGATGATACTTACGTTGTATTACCAGATTCTTCATATCGTACAGCTGTTGACAATGCCGTTTTAAAACTAGCCGAGAGTGGAAAATTAGTCGAACTGAAAAACCGTTGGTGGAAAGCGCCACCGGAGGAAGCTTGTGAAGTAAGTATTTTTACCATTTACCAGACTCAGTATGGCTAAGTCTAACACTCGCGAATTGTTTGTCACTTAGTTTATTGTTGTAGTATTTCGTTCATTGTTAACATTGATCGAAATTTTGGTTTGTCTTGTTCAACTCTCAGGTTTTGGCTCCATTTACACGAATTTATTATGTATAGATGTATGCGTATGTTGAGGATACCTTGGACGGCCAAGCGAACAAATGTGACGATCCCTTCACAGCTCAAGATAAAAACCCATCTGTCCACGATATACCACCAACGAATTCTTTCATATTTTGGCCACATAATTCGAAGGGGTAATGAGAGCCTGAGAAATTGATCGTAGTTATGTCAAGCGAGCAAGAGGCCGATCCTACCTGATGGACCGACCAAATAAAAGACTCCAAGTCCCCGAGGTTTAGCTCCGCCGTCAGGGTCGCGATGTACAGTAGCCGATGGAAACAAATAGTTCACTGCAAGTGCACCACTTGTTGATGACCACGATCCTCAGTCATGAGGGAACGACTAGAGAAGAGACACGAATTTATAAGTAGAATGATACAACATTAAAATTAATTGGTTTTTTAGTCTGTAGTCGATTTTTTTGAATGAACTAAATAAAAATTTAACTGCATGGAAAATATACACCTTAATGCAAGTTTTCTTTGTATATTGATGTCCATATTTTTCTTTGAACAGACCCAAGAAGCAGCAGAAGAAGGTACTAGTGCAGCAGAACTGGGTGTAGATAATGTGGGCGGCGTGTTCGTTGTTCTGGGCATTGGGTGTGGAATGGCGGCTGGAATTGGTGCCTTGGAGTTTCTGTGGCATGTCAGAGATGTTGCCATTGAACAAAAGGTACTATTGGATATTATATATTCTCTCATTTTTGGACTTTTATAATAAATTTAGGATATAGAAGACTAAAATATATTTCGCTATTGTTGTGCAATATATATGACGGAACAAGGCCGGTCTCATGGGCAGGATGATCGTGGTTGTCCATTGTTGTGGGCGTTTAACACGACAGCAAGTAAAACACAGTCTTACAAACACACTGTCTAATAATCAGCAAGAAACGTTTTTTGTGTGAAGACACAGACAGGTATAATAGATTACGTAATAAGAACGTGGTGTTCCCGGATTGCGCGTGTGACACAGCCACCTCGCTCGATAGTTCTTCCCTAACTGTCTGCTCGCCGCTCGCCCGGAGCCCGCGCTCTTATCCGCACTCGCACCGCACGGTGGTTAAACCCGAGTTAAGACGTAAGCCGAATCATCTTCGTGCTTGCTTCTTGTGCTCAACGTTCTTGACTTTTTTTATGACAATAAGGGACGACACGAGCAGGATGTTCAGCTGACGGTACCATTACAATGCATTGCCGCTCAGTTTTCTTGGAAAACCCAAAAATTCTGAGCGGCACTGCAATTCGCTCGTCACCTTGAGACATAAGATGTTAAGTCTCAAAATTGCCCAGTAATTTAACCTGCTACGGGGTCCTTCAGACCGAAACACAATAATGCGAAAATTACTTCTTCAAGGCAGAAATAGGCGCCGTTGTGGTACCCATAAACTAGCCGGCATCCTGTGCAAAGGAGCTTCCCACTGGACGACGCTTTAATATTATATAAAATCGAATTTATTAACCGACGCTAATCTTTCTTGCGCTACAATTTCTATATTACCTATAAGTAATATGTTGCATCACTTTACATATTATTTTGTTATTGAAATGATTTGTAAAACGGTGAAAATGTTAATATTGATAAAAGAGTGGCAATGAATTTCTAGTGACTTATTCTCAGTAGCTCAACCCTTGTCGTAAATAAAAATGTATAAGTGACTGAATTAAGTGATTTTGTTCAATATCATGTTTAATGTTCCTAAATTTCATTATTATTTCAGATGACACAATCGGAAGCATTTTGGGCAGAACTGACGTTCGCATTGAGTTTCTGGGAAACCGAGAAGCCAGTCCAGCATTCCCGTCCGTCTTCGACAGCATCAGGAGATATGGCGTCCAGGGCCTCTTCAGTATTACGATCTGCTGCCGATTTGTTTCACATCGATGTTTTTAAATAATTTACATCAAAACCTCCTTCGATCGTAATATTTTATAAAATAAATGAATTTTACAACCATTACAATATGTTTCTTTATTTTTCAAATAAGGATGAAACTAATTTAAGTTTAGCGAAAAACTCTAAGAAACAAGCGATTCACTCGATTGTATGAAACGTGCAGTAATTCATAGATTTACAGATGATGGCTATACTCTTGTAAAAAACGGAGATAGCCGAAATCTACTACATTGTAAGCAACTGTTCGCTATCAAACTTAGCCGTATTATACTTCGTCCCCATAGTGTAATTACTATTACAAACTTTTGTCAAATCTCACTGCACGTTTCATAGTAAACTAAATTTAAATTTTTACTCAGGCAGTCCCGCCTATTATAAGTTAGTATTTACATCCTCTTTGCTATTTGATAACATTTTTCAAGAGAGGTAAGTTTATGACTTAATATATTCTGCTTGGAAATAATTAGCGAAACATATTCAAAGGGGCAATCATTAGATTTCTTCAAAACGTTGATGTGAAAACGCATTATCAGAAAAGCAGTTCCTCGTAGCTTAAAAATCTGATTTTTTTTTTCACAATTCGATTCGCTAGTGACAAGAAAATACCGACTTAATGCTTGAGTCGTAAAGTTGAATTTCAATAGCAATTGTGTTATTGTTTACATTTATGACATTTGAATGCCCGCGGTCTTAAAAATATTTTTGAATGGTTCAAGATTTTTCCATATCTATATATGTATATGAAATAATAATAACGGATGGCCATTTAACTTTATGTTTATATATTTAATCAAAACAAATCTTATAACAATATTTACAATACTACGACTACATAAAATTAAAACTATCATTACGTGGAAGCGTACCAAGAATACTGGCAGCATTACCGCGTTGGATAGCAAGGCTGATCCGTTGACCGAAATAGCTGCCAGCGCTTGGGTTTCCAGTAACCTTATTGAGGCGCGAAGATAGTACTTTGAACATTCTCCGCGCCTCTGGGCCACACGGGCCAAGTGTCTCGACACCAAACGGCACAAAGATGTATGACTCACTGAGACCATGGCCATTTTGTCTTAATAGCGAAATAATATGTTAACATATCCCATATGAAAAGTAAAGCCGTCAACGCGAGAAATGCCATACTTGGTCAACTAAAGTCAAATAAAGTTCGTCAAAAGTGTGTGTTTAATTGTTATAGTCAACACAATCTAGAATAAAAGAAAATTTTAATCAGTGTAAAATGGTCGGAACTCAAAAAAATCCACCATATTTCTACGAGATGGAATAACAAATAATATATTGTAAGAAGAGAAATTTCCTTATTGAGATTTGAAAGTAAATTAATTTCACGAATTGAATCGATAATCAATCACAAATACAATCACACTTTGTAAATATTTGGAAAGGATCAAAATGATTTGATTAAAGATCAAGCATTAAATTGATGAATTTGTATGGATATACCAGACACATCCCAGAGAAATATTAAATATAGTATTTAGGTTAGAGCGACTCCATGCAACATTGCACCTTTTCCACGCAAACAATTAAAATGAATTTATGAAAAAAACCGAATGGTGTATTTATACAGATACGTACCGCTTTACAAATAAACTTGGTATAAAGTTATATCTGTGAATAAATCAAGGATATCATAAATATTGAGTATATCGCAGAACAACACTGTCAATACAATGATTATTCTGAAGTTTTGCAAAAGTCAAGCAATCTTGCAAATCATCATCATCACCTCAGCCGGAAGACGTCCACTGCTGGACAAAGGCCTCCCCCAAAGACCTCCACGACGATCGGTCCTGCGCTGCCCTCATTCAATGTACTCCGGCGATCCTAACCAGATCGTCGGTCCAACTTGTGGCTTATCAACACTTTGTCTCCCCCCACAAATTGGACCGGCGTTCTGGTCGAATAAACGCGGGAAACGTTATACGTCCGAATAAACCAAACATGAGCAATGATTTAGTATATTCTTGGTTTATTCTCAGGTATAACTATATACCGAGTTTATTTGTAAGGCCGTTATTGTTTTGGTAATTTATAATTATTTCAACCGTCTTCAAAAAAAAGGATGATAAATGAATGTGACCATTTACTATCAATTGAGAACCATACTTGTTGGTTACTGGTTGACATAAAATTATATTTTAAGGTGGTGGAAATTCCCACAAACAGCAGGTCCGAGATTCGAGTCTTCTTAGGAGACGCCCCGCGACTGTTGTTTGCGTAGTCTTTGCGGCCTCCACGGCCCACGTCCTATGTCGCTGTAAAAGCCTTCAGGGCTGACAGCATAGAGGAGGTTTTTAGTCGGTAGGGGACACCCGAGTCCGACATTTGGGCCGCGTTTTGGGGTATTTTTGTCCTCTTCCAAAAAAAAAAAACAGGTGCATATATTAGTTCGTTTTATGTTAGCACAAAACAGTTTAGTTCAGTTTCTTATAAATTTTGATACAAAGGATAATAATAACATAATCATTAATATTTACAAAAGATCTGTATGTGAATAAATCACATTTTGTGAAGGCGAAGGGAGTCATAACTTTATTTTGATTGACGCGATTCTTCAAAGAATATTATCACGTTTATATTTATGAGTTTGTATTAAAAATACAAAGTATGTTTGTTCGAATAACAAAAGTAGACGCTCTCTCAGAAATCTCAGAATGTCAAAACACGTTTGTGAAATAAATATTATGTTACAGCGTAGCATACGTAAAATCTTTTATGGTCTACATTATTCACAAAGGCGATTTATGTTTCCCTTAAACTACTTCTTTACTTCTTTGTCTGCTACGATTAAAAGATTTTAGGAGATTTGTAGAATATATATAATACTTGCTGAACCGGCAACCGTTGTTTTGCCATATAAATTATTTTTAGAGTTGGACCGTTTTTTGCAACATTAGTTTATTTTTCTAAAATAAATGAATTTTTCTTAAAGAAACGTAGCGTGAGTTTCTTCTTTTTTCAGCAGCTACCTGCCTATAAAAGTCCCGTCAAAATCGATATAGCCATTTCAGAGATTAGCCGGAACAGACAGACAGACAGACAAAACTTGTAAAAAATGTTATTTTGATCCTTAATCTAAGTTAAAATATTTCTTCAAGTTAGCATTAATAATTTAGTCAACGAGGAACATGGCCTGTATTTTATTTGTAAAAATAAAGCTTCTACTAAAATATAATTAAGTAAAATTTGATTGAATTGAAGTCGTTGTTAGTTTGCAACACTTTGCTAGCATCAACCTTCTAAGACAAAGTAGAAAGGCGTAATATTAAATTAATATTTAATACATTAAGTCTAACAGAAGTCGAGGCGAGCGACAACTAGAATTATAATAAAATAACAAATAACAAATTAAATATAATAAAAGACATGAATGCATAAGATAATATGCATTTTTATAATTTGGGTCACTTGATGAAAAATAGTTATGTTTTTACAATACGTTTTTCCTGCCAGCAACTCTTGCCAAGATATTAAGATATTGCCAATATAAATAAGTGATCACCTCACTTTTGATGGCCTTTGAACTCGAAATATATATATATACACTGGCCTTCAAAAGTAAGTATCACACTTTTAAAATTGGGATAACGTTTTAAGTTCACAAGATATATTTTCGAAATAAAAAGGACTCCAAAGAGAATTTAATTTTGTACATAAAAACTTTATAGTCGGTTACCTTCTTTTAAGAATTGGCTGAAAAAAAACTTCAAAAACAAAACCATTCCTTTTTCGAAGTGAACGTTTCCGAATTACAATTTTACCATTCACATTTATCTTTCTGTTTTAAATTTTTTTCAAGATCAATGGGTCTTGTTTTAAAAATTTATGCTAAAAAGCACATAACATTTATTTATCATGCCTCTTTCAGTTGAAAAATGTGCTAGGATCATGGCTTTTCTGGAACTAGGCATCAGTATGCGTCGCACTGCAAGAATGGCGGGTGTGACGGTACGAACGGTCCAGAAGGTAAAGCGAAGGTACGAAGAGACTGGACACCATCTGAGGAGATCTTGTAATGGCAGACCCGGGTGTACCAGTGCCCGAGAAGATCGTTATATTATTTCCACTGTGTTAAGAAATCGCCACCAAAATGCAGTTGAAGTCCAGCAACAGCTACTTCAGATCCGGAGGGACTACATTAGTGACAGTACAGTGAGAAGATGACTTGCTGAAGCAAATTTGAAACCCCGAAGACCAGCGAGTGGCCCAAAACTCGAGAGACAGCATCGAGTAGCGAGACTGCGATACGCCCGTGAACACATGCAGTGGGATGAAGAAGAATGGTCAAGAATTTTGTTTGCAGATGAGTCTCGATTCTCCCTTTACACTTCTGATGGAAGGCGAAGTGTTTACAGGCGACAAGGTGAGCGATACCTTAAGCCTGCATCTCAGAAAGAGTCCAATACGGTGGAGGCAGTGTACATGTTTGGGCTGGCATATCTTCAGAAGGTCGCACAGAGCTAGTAGCCATAGAAAATGGCACCCTCATTGGACAAAGATATGCTCAAGAGATTCTCAATGAGTATGCAGGGCCATATTTAGCAAATATGGGTGATGGATCGATGCTGATGCATGATAATGCCCGGCCACACACGGCTCATATCGTACAAGAGTATCTTCAGGAGGTCGGTATCAGCGTGATGGCTTGGCCATCAAGAAGTCCTGATCTCAACCCGATTGAACACGCCTGGGATGAGCTTGGGAGGCTAGTCAGAAATCGCAGACCATCACCTACTACCCTCAGGGCACTAAAGCAGGCCCTGGTAGAAGAATGGGAGAATATTCCCCAACATCGGCTCCGAAACCTAGTGTTCAGTATGCCAAACCGGTTTGAAGCTGTAATCAGAGCTCGAGGAGGCAATACCAGTTATTAAAAATTAAATAACATGTAATACATTTTAGTTGAATTTTTTTACATTAAACTAAAAATGTCTATTTTCACTATTTTATCTTTTTTAAGTTAAAAATGTTACTAATTTATAATTTTAGTTTCTAAGAATTAAAGCCTATAAAATTTGCAACAAAACGTTTTTAATCTTGAATCTCTACCTTCTATAGTTAAGAAAAAAAATTAATTTGAAAAATGTGATACTTACTTTTGCAGGCCAGTGTATATATATATATAACACTAACAAGTCTGTTTACAAGCTAAGTATGGATATTTTTTTTATGGAATAGGAGGACAAACGAGCGTACGGGTCACCTGTTGTTAAGTGATCACCGCCGCCCACAATCTCTTGCAACACCAGAGGAATCACAGGAGCGTTGTCGGCCTTTAAGGAAGATGTATGCGCCTTTTTTGAAGGTACCCATGTCGTATCGTCCCGGAAACACCGCACATGGAAGTTCATTCCACAGCTTTGTAGTACGTGGAAGAAAGCTCCTTGTAAACCACACTGTGGAGGACCGCCACACATCCAGATGGTGGGGATGATATCCTAACTTGTGGCGTGTCGTGCGAAGGTGGAATTCGGTGGCAGGAATCAGGTTAAACAGCTCTTCGGGACACTCCCCGTGATAAATGCGGTAGAAGACACACAATGAAGCGACGTCTCTACGCAACGCCAAGTGATCCAGCCGTTCACAAAGCACTGGGTCCCCGACAATTCGAGCTGCTCTGCGTTGCACGCGGTCAAATGGATTGAGCTGATACTGGGGTGCGCCAGACCAGAGATGACAGCAATACTCCATGTGTGGCCGGACCTGCGCTTTGTACAACGCTAGAATGTGCGCTGGCTTGAAGTATTGCCGTGCTCTATTAATGACGCCCAGTTTCTTTGAAGCCAATTTGTTTTTGCCCTCCAGATGGCCACGAAATTGGCAATCACTCGAGCTGCCAGAGAGCTGCTTCGAGACCCAGTGTTCCGATACTAGGCGAGGCTTTTAGGGAGGTGTTGTCGAAGAGCGGTGATACGACAAATGGGGTTTTTTTAGTGGTAAACGCGCAAACTTGAGTCTTCTGGGGGTTAAATTGGACAAGGTTCAATTTACCCCATTCCGCGACCTTCTCAAGAGAGGACTCGATAGAAGACACAAGTTTCTCCCGGCACTGGTCGATGATTTCCCGAGAGAGACCTGCATGGCCCGTGTATACGGCATCACCGGTGCTGTCGTCTGCATAGCAATGAATGTTGGTGGTGTCCAACATATCATTGATATGCAGAAGAAACAGCGTAGGAGATAGCACACAGCCTTGGGGCACTCCAGCATTCACGGGCTTCGGGTTCTAGCAATGTCCGTCAACAACGACCTGTATGCTGCGCCCAGTGAGGAAGCTGGAGGTCCACTTGCACAAGCTCTCGGGAAGCCCAAATGATGGAAGTTTTGGGAGGAGTGCCTTGTGCCATACACGATCAAAGGCCTTCGCTATATCGAAGCTAACTGCCAGGCCTTCCCACTTGCTTTCAATAGCCGCAGCCCATCTTTGTGATAGGTATACCAGAAGATCACCTGCTGACCGACCATGGCGAAGGCCGTATTGTCGGTCGTTGATCAGCTGGTGACCCTCTAGGTATACCAAGAGCTGACGACTAATTTTGCTCTCCATGATTTTGGAGAGCAAGGAGGAGGGCTAGAGGTAGAGGGGTAGAGGGGTAGAGGTGTAGAGATATATCAGCATTATTGAGATATCTTTCTATATTCCGCTACAATATTTACTATTTATGTTGAAAGTAATTAAAAAATCTTTACAGCGATAGACTTAGCCAATAGGAATATATTTACTAATACAAGCAGGAGGATTATGGTTATGGTGTACGGCCTTAGTCACAGTTCAGTGCAGCCCTGTTTCACTGAGACCAATGTGATCTATTGTGATACCCACTGTTAAGTATAGCATTGCTAAGATTGATTATTTTCATAAATCTTGTTATATCTATTAAGCTGACGTATCTCAAGTGCTTGAAGAATTGGGATGCTACGTTTACGCATTAAAGAACCACATTCAGAGAGAATTTGTCAAGGTGTTTTATCTGCACCATTACAAAATCTAAACGCTCTGCAATCTGTGAGGCCTACGATTGTGATGGGTTTTTTTTTAACCTACAGTCCCCCCTAAGTGAATTCTTTCAAGTTCGTCAGCACATTCATTGCCTTCAATCGCTGCATGTCCAGGAACCCATCGATGTGTAACTAACTCTCTTTATTTCTCCCAGAGTATTTAGTATAGTCCAGCAGTTGTCTACAAGCTTTGAGACTCTTCAAATCTTTGTCATTCAGTGAAGATGCAGCTTCCTAATGGTGAAAGAGTTTTTGAAATTGGTCCAGTAGTTTTTGTATGAAAACATTACAAACATGCGTACTAAATCACAAATGTTTCCTTTTTATATATTAGTTTAGATCAAATAAAGACTGAAAACTGCTGAGCAAATAGCATCTAAATCTAATCATGAAACGATGCCTTCCCATCGTTTTTGAACAAGAGAGGAAATGGAACAATGATATTCAGTCTGCAGCTGACGTTATTTGTTTTATGTCACTCTCGTGCTCAGTTAGATTTTTTTACAAAGAAAAGTCATTCAACATAAATTATAAGATACTAGTGGACCCAACAGACGTTGTACACTCGTCTTAAATTTGAAAAATCGGTCTAGCCGTTAGGAGGAGATCACTAACATACACATGAGCAGGAGAATTATATTATATGGACGGAATCGAGAATCTAAACCAATCTCAAATTCACTGAAACAAACAAAAAATTCATCAAAATTTGTCCAGTCGTTTAGGAGGTAGTTTAATTGTGAATCATAACCATTCTCGAATCTACCTGAAGACACACACCAATCTCAAATTCACTGGAACACACAAAAATATCATCAAAATCGGTCCAGCCGTTTAGGAGGTAGTTCAATTGTAAATCTTAGCCATTCTCGAATCCACCTGAATACACACAGAAAGTTTCATTAGAATCGGTCCAGCCGTCTAGGAGGAGTTCAGTGACATACACACGCACACAAGAATTATACATATAAAGGTATAATACTAGCTGACCCGGCAAACGTTGTTTTGCCATATAAAGTATAATTCACGCGATAATTTTATAAATAATAAATAGCCTATGTGTTATTCTGGTTTGTAAGCTATATTATTGTAAAGTTTCATCAAAATCCAATCAGTAGTTTTTGCGTTAAAGAAGTTCAAACATACATCCACACATACAAACTTTCACATTTATAATATTAATAGGATTATATTGTATCAACTTACTTGCTCTGTGAACATTATATTTATAATTTTGAAGTTATCATGTGAATGCTATAAATCATGGTTCGTCATACTCATTTAAATGGTGTTGCTTGCGGCAGCTTCGTGTGCCGGGTCGTCTCTTTAACTTAAATATGTGCGAAGGGATCGATGGCTGGTCCATGCGTCTACTCGTGAATGGGTGCTGCTTGTGCTACCAGGTCGACCTAAACTCGATTAAAAGTCAATGTATTTATTGGATGCGATCACTAATTATGACAGTAATCACGACCATCATGGTTACGAAGCATCCTTACACAAACAATGAATTCAAGTTCTAAAGGTGAATGCATCCGATATAGGATAATTTATATTTATACAGTTTATTCTTTATTACTTTTTAATTAATATTTGTTATTGAAAACGCTTCTAACTTACACAATTCATATATTAGATGCAGCACCTAATAAACTAATTTGTTTTGTATATTGCAGCCATTGTAAAATACTCTATTGATTGAAAAGAGTGGCCGTTGAGTTTCTTGTATGTTCTTCACACGAGCTCTTCTTATTCTGAACATATAGTAGGTAGATTGAGTAATTTAAAAGAAATATTTATAGTAAAGATTAAAAAAGCTTAATTTAAGCCTGACTGAATAAAGTGGATTTGACTTTGACTTTAAATAAGCCTAAGCTTAGAGAAGGTGCTATAATATATGTATAATGTGGTTTAGAAGTTTTAGACAACGAAAGCTTAGCTTAGTTCTAATTTTAGAGGAATCATCAATTATAACAATCTCTGCGTTGTGTTTAATTCTGTTAAATATAAAAACAAAATTAATTTTATAACACATTAAATATTTGAAGTGCTTTGCCGGTGAAAGCTCAACTTACTAAAGTTTTACGACTTCGTTCGTTCGCCGTTCATAATTTAACATCGCCTGAATGCTCCGTTTCAATTACAATTTTAACAACCGCTGCAACTAAATGAAAATGTATGTTATAATATTGTAATTTACCTGCAAATATTATAAAAAGTCATGGTACAGTTACAATAACCTGCGTGTTCAAGTACAATGCTGTAGTTTAAAATAATTTCTTTTATTTGCACGACTGCCATTTTAGATTTGCTACCATGGTTTATATTTTATATAGTATCGAAATGAACGAAATTGCAATGAACCCACGGCAAGCACCAGCTTTCAAATGAAAAAAGAATAATGAAAATCGATTCACACAACCGAAAGCTCTGAGGTAACAAAGATAAAAAAATACAGTCGAATAATTAAGAACCTCCTCCTTTTCTGAAGTTGGTTAGAAAGACAAAACTCAGGATAGATCCATTAGAAATGACATTTTAGATTTCCATCTGCCACACCGCATTTGCTACTGTTAATGTATTTATAGATGGAAGGTGCTAGCTGCAAGTATGTCTACAGAATTCTGGTCTCCTCCCACTACTCTAGGGAATGTAAATCAACCTAACCTAACCTATCAGATCTCTAGCCATCTTCACGTGACATGCCATTCGACCCAAAAATAGCCGGCACATTGAAAATGATGAGAGATGAGTGATGTTGTTCAATTGAGCATGACGTTAGAGACGGGTAAATATCTTGTTATGTGAGTTTTATTCAACTTGATTGTTCCACAAGTTTTTGAGAAAATCAATTCATATTTTGGTGGTAGGCAACCCTAAAAATACGAAAAAGTAACAGGTAAATGAATAATGAACGAAAGGATTTAGCCATAACATGATAATGCAATATTCATTCGTTTTACTTATACGAACCGAAATGAGCTCCGTAATATATTCAAGACAAGTGTACATCTCTGCCGTGATATTCATTACACTCAAATCCCTATCTGATATTATCATATATTTTCTTGATTAAATTAGAATTTATTGGTTTCAGAAAAGAAGTACAATTATGGTATAAGTAATAGAAAAAAAAAGGATTATATGGTTTTATGACACCACGGTAAAAGTGAAACGTTTTTTCACATTATAAACATTTAACTAAAAATTTTTAGAATAATATTCCATTAAGGGTATAATATCGCATTATCAATCTTAATTTTATTCTTGTAAAAAATACTTTTCAATCAATATTTTTAATCAGGGAGAGTACGACATACACAATACTTAACAATTACTTAGACTATATACACCTATTAAAAATCTGAAAACAATATTTTATAAGGGTTTCATTTATTATAGGTGCCACCCGACCGTCACGCGACATGCAACACACAGACGAAAAAGTTTGAGACTATGTAATAAAAGCTTAACTTTAAAAACGTACATGTTGCTAAGTTCTACGTTTGTTTATTATTACCTGTACATAAACCATTATTATTTATTTATTTACAAGTAGGTACAATATCAGATAACAAGATAAAACTATCATTTAATAACAAGTACAACATATTTTTATGATCCTGAGATCGAATTAAAATTGTATTCATCATTCACCAAATACAGTAAAAGAAAATAATAAGTGGACACAACAGAAATTACATTATAATGAAATTTAAGTTAAACATTAAATTATTTTACGTTAACTAGCAAGTTCTATAAATAATATTTTTAAACAAGTGTATATTTGTAAGGAATATATCAAAATCAGCACACACTCACACAAACAGAATCAGGTTATTATGCGATAATTTACCTATTAATTTAGGTATTGATCGAAAATAGACATGGAATACGCACAGATCGTGTTGGCACTTTAAAGTTTATTAAACTTAATAGATGACTATCCATAAAACCATTCACAATGTTATGTAAGACGCACATATCAGATATCCATCTTCGTTAATCAAGCCAATGCAAGTTAAATTTACGTAAGCGCTCAGAGTATTCGGGAATTTTACGTCTTACACCCAACCTACTACAGAGAACTCTTACAAACCGCCGCTGAATTGACTCTATTCTATCACGGTGAACATTATTAATTGGAGACCAAATCACTGAGCAATACTCCAGGATACTTCTCACTAAACCATTGTATAATAATATCCAGGAGTTTTCCTGTTTAAATGGTCTGGTGGATAGATCTCTTCAAATAACCTCTTAGGTTATTATAGCTATAATATTGGGATTTTATAGTTAATTACAAAAGTCAAAGTGATCTTCGTCAAACATAATAAATAGTAATAGTATATAGATAATATTATGATTGGAGGTTTAAAGAAATTGTATTTAAGAAACTTTTATATATACCAGAAAAATGTATGTAGAAGTAGAAAACTTTTATAGTGAAAAAACGTAAATGAGAAATAACATAAATTTGAACTATAAAGGAAAACAAATGAGAATATTTCAATTTTGACAAATCAAAGAAGTATAACACAGGTTTCTATTTAAATATCTTATTGAGTTCGATTTTGAGATTTTTTTTTCTTTAAATATAGGTAGGAAATGTGCAATGCGTTTTTTTAACAAATTGTTTTTTTTTATATGTATTTGTGCAATCACTGCAAATATAAGAAATCAGAATAATTACATAAGATGTGAAGTACATTATGTCTAAAATATAATATTTTATGTTTCTTCATGTATGATTACTATTTTGATTTATAAAATTTCTATTTAAATCAATGAATACAAATATGCATTTTTTATTCGAAAGCAATGTTTACTGTAATTTAATAATAAACATATTATATCATCAGAATGATACCTATGTAATTTTAATATATTTTCAAAACTATTTACTTATTTTGTTTATTCATAATATTATCTCGTTGTTGTGAGTCAATATTATATAGTTTTAACAAGTACCCATCTGGAATTGTAACTTTAAATAATTAAATTCGTTTTTTTGTTATTAACTGAAAATTACTTGTAAATTAGTGTACGTTTTAACACCTATTTGAATTATTTCAGTAACTATGTTGAAGTATTTTCCTTATTTTTATATCTAACGTACTGATCATATAAATTGAATATATATATATATATATATATATATATACATATATATAAAAAAATATGCAGTATATATTTTTTTTTCTTTTTAGGGGGGAGGTGTAGTGTGTGTAACACCTTTATACACCTATACACACACTCATCTCTCCAACTAGTAAATAAGTATTCGCATAGACTAATAAAGGGGGCTTATTATCGCAGTCAGACTATAATCATTTGAATACCCAAACCTCCAACATCGCAAAACCTTTTCGGAATAACGTGGCAACCCTGCGTTATTTATTTCGTAAAAATAAAATGATATAATATATACATAGATACAATTATGTTGTCATCAAGCCTGTCTCCAAGAACTAGGCAGAAATAATGAATTTCTATATGCCAAGTTTCTTCTACTTCCATTAAACCTTATGGAAATCATAACAAATTAAATATACCAAAGAAAATTATGGAGAATTTTAATATTTCACAAAAACGACACACGGAATTTTACTAACGCTCTTAACTAACATATAAGAGAGATGCATACCGAGCTAAATAGGATCTGCCATGAACTGCTTACTTACATGATAGAACAATGAGTCGAGTACAGGTTGGATCTCCTGCTATGAAGAGATATCGATGTATTGAGTATCTAACAGTGTTGGATCTGAATGCTTATTTCTTATAAGAGAGCAAGGGTAAATGAGAAGCGTACAGAATCAGATCTGTCGCGAACTACTTTTATGAGATAGTGATTTGTTGAGTAGCTAACTATGATGGATCTAAATACTTAATTCTTATAAGAGATCAAGGGTAAATGAGAAGGGTACAGAATCATATCTGTCGCGAACTACTTGAATGAGATAGAGATGTGCTGAGTAGCTAACAAAATGAGATCTGAATGCTTATTTCTTATAAGAGATCAAGGGTAAATGAGAAGCGTACAGAATCAGATCTGTCGCGAACTACTTGTATGAGATAGTGATTTGTTGAGTAGCTAACGATGATGGATCTGAATACTTATTTCTTATTAGAGATCAAGGGTAAATGAGAAGCGTACAGAACCAGATTAGATCCATGAAATGCTCGTATGAGATAGGGATTTAGTGAGTAGCTAACAGTGTGGGATCAATCTGAATGCTTATTTCTTATAGGAGAACATAGGTAAATGAATAGCGTACGTTATGGGATTCGTCACGAACTGCTAACTCAATGGGATTTTGTGTCTTAGTGGTTAATAACTTCAATACTTCTTACAAATATATAAACAATAGTACCAATACTATATCAGTTCCTCTCAATAAAGTCCAATACTTCCGATTGCTGGCATATGTAAGAGTATAATTGTAACGTTAATAATTATCATTACTGATCTAAATTAATAAATGATTTAGAATTTATATATAATATTATCTTCGTATGTCAGGGTCTTCCTAAACATAAAGCCAAAGTTAACAGTCGTTACTTCGGAGGAACTTCAACTAGATCCGTGATCTTGCATAAATTATGGCTAAGCTTAACAGCTTCACTAACAACAATTAATAAAGGATTACTTAAACTTCCACTTCCTTCGACAATATTAAAAATTTAATTATAAGTCATAAGTCCAAGAAGTGAAAAGATGGTACTGATTCAAAGCGTTTTTTTAAAATTCAAAGGGATTGTAAAAAAACGCTAGTGCGGTAAAGGTAAAATAACATAAAAGGTTTTCTTAATGATACCATAGGGCATAAATTGGTAATAGAGCGACCGCCGTTTGACTATGTATAATATTTGTAATGAGTTTCTTACGCCCGTTTTTCTCAAGTCGAGGTATTAATTTCCAAATGAGTGATGGTTTTTGATTTTCAATTAGTGTTTTTATTATTGAAAGTCACCAATTTAAAAATATTTGAATTTGAATTTATTTAAAGACTACAAACACAAGATACCAAGATGGAAGAATCATTAAATATTACTTATACTTTAAAAAAAATTAAGATTTTCTTATATAATTTATAGTATAGTAACATTTTTGTTTAAATAAACCAGTCAGAGAAAAATATGACTAATAGTCCCATGCATCGCTAGAGCGTATACAAAAGACATCCTCAATTTATCAAAGCTATACATAGTTGAAACCTTTTTAATATATTAAGCGGTTACATTTTGAAACAATATTAAGGATTATTATAAGTTTAACTGTTTTTTAATGACAGTAAGAGACGAGACGAGCAGGATGTTCAGCTGATGGTGATTGATACACCTTGCCCACTAAACCAACAATAAAAACCCGGAAATTCCGAGGTACACTACAATTGCGCTCGTCTTCTTTAGGCATACCTATCTCATGAGATTAAGTCTCGTTTGCCCAATAATTTCAATAGCTGCGGAGCCCTTCAGACCAACACACACTAATGCTAACACATTACTGCTTCACGACAGAAATAGGCACCGTTGTGGGACCCATAATCTAGCCGGCATCCTGTGCAAAGGATTCTCCGACTATTCTACTGTTTATAATTAAAAAATCAGGGAAAAGTTTTTTAAGTATTAATATACATATAAAGCTTTCTTAAGATTGTGAATAAAAAAACTTTATTTAATATACGGAGTAAAATTATTGTGGTAAATACAAAAGTAATAGTTTCTTCTGTTTTTGTTGAGCCATTCCAATAACAAACATAGCTAAACGCTGTCAAAACCTTATTGTATATGATAGTTCCATGCTGTGCCGTTAGTTGGACTTTGCGGAAAATGGCGTAAACTTTTTCATAGCTTAATGAGGCTAAGCAACTCTTCACAACTTTTACTCAAATGAATTATACTGAGTCAAGCTGAATAAGAACTTTGTCAATAAACCGTTTTCTGCTTTAGAAATATTTGAAGTAAATCATTTCCATTACATAAATACTTTACTGTACGAGTTTTAAATAACAATTAAATAAATGATTCGTAATGATATTGTTGCTTCTTCTGCCTCTCTGGAGTCGGTTCCTTATATCTGAGCATTATCGTCAGCATTTGGAGCGGATGATCTACCTCCACCGGTTTCTGTTCAGCACATCTTTTACAACCGTAGAGAAATTGGATAACGAGTCTTTAATTAGCCCATCTTGTTGGAGAACGACTGTGCGGTCTTTTGTCTTCAGTATGTCCAACCACACTTAGTTTTTCCCAACTTTCTAACCTCTATGCATCGTGTGGTCCATATTTCTGCTGACGTAGATTATATCAGTAGGAATATGTATTAAGATACATACTCCTGCTGATGTAATAGGCGATGACAAAATCTAAAATATAAAAGTCTCATGTTGCGGTGTTTGTAGTTAAACTCCTTCGAAGCGGCTTGACCGATTCTCATGAAATTTTGAGTGCATATTGGGTAGGTCTGAGAATCGGACAACATCTATTTTTCATCCCCCTAAATGTTAAGGGTGGTCCACGTAATTTTTTTTGACATTTTCTTTTAAATTTGTTTGATTATGAGTCAGCATTAAAAATACATACAACTTAAAATTTTCACCCGTCTACGATAAACACCTATTTTTCTATCGCTTTTTTTATATTATTCTGTTACATCCACAGATCCGCAATAGGGTTGCGAGATGGCAATGGATTTTTTTTTATTACTTTATATGGCAATACAACGTTTGCTGGGTCAGCTAGTAACTCATAAAAGAGTCGACACTGTGCTGCCACAGAACAACTTTATATATTCAAAGAGGTTTATTGCTAGTTTCTGGGCACTTTATCTGAACGCTGAAACTGATATTCAAAATTTACTCTTATTTGGAATGTATCCGTATTTGATTTAAAAGCCGTAAAATAATTGCAGAGTTTTTTTTTTTAGCAACGTTTTAAATATTTTAAATGCAGAATATTATCTAGCTATTTCAAAAATATTCACTCTGAATTCTCACACCAAAGGAGTTCGATTTTAATTAGTTCAGTTCAGTTCGCCAAAGTGGTAATTTCTTATACTTAGTATTTTATTTGATTAAAGTGTTTTAAACAAAATACTTTTTAAAGGATTAAAACGCGTATACTTGTGACTATATTTTTACATAAGTTATTGAATAAATGTTAAAAAAATATCACTTATTTATTGAACACGACGTTTCGTGAGCCTTGCAGGACAAGTTGTCAGCACATACACAAACAAGTCATGTAAAAGTACAGTATTAACTACACGCATTTTAATCCTTTAAAAGTAATTTATTAAAAGCATTTTCATACTTTAAACCACTATTATGTATTGCAGATGTATTGTTATAAA
Source organism: Leptidea sinapis (assembly GCF_905404315.1). NCBI lineage: Eukaryota > Metazoa > Arthropoda > Insecta > Lepidoptera > Pieridae > Leptidea > Leptidea sinapis. The sequence continues at coordinate 3,471,408 of NC_066299.1, forward strand.
CTTACAAAAATAGTTCCACGCGTGGAGTTATCCCAAAGGATAGCTAAAGCGGTCAACACGAGTGATGTTCAAGCTTGGGAAATGCATTTTATATAAAACTGGAACTAAAAGTCACATAAAGTCGAATTAAAGTGCAGTATCGTACAGTAGATCAAATATCAATAAGACAAACTTGAAATGAGATGCGAAAAAATGTAACTTAGACTGGTGCAGGTCTTGTACATACGTATTTGATTCGTTAAGCTTATTTTTTTGCCCAAAACGCAAAAAAGGCTAATGTTTTTTTATGACAATAAGGGGCGCGTCTTGTCTCTGCAGTACGACCCCTGAGCGGCACAGCATTGTAATAGGCAGGCGTATCAACTACCACCAGCTGAACATCCTGCTCGTCTCCTCCTTTATTATCATAAAAAAACCTTAGATTAAGGATTGGTCTCCGCTGCACTCCAACTAGATGACGCGTATTCGCAAAGAGCGGCTGCTAATACTACGCCCAAGGCGTATTCGAACAATGTGTTGACGTGCCACATGTTTTTTAAAACTTTGCTAATAATTGAAACTAAAATTCTGGATTGCGTTGTAAAACTTTGTAAAAATAATACTACAAGAAATAATAAAGAAACTGCAAATTCAATGTAAAATAACACGAAGTGTTACAAAATTTGAAAGATGCCATTGAGTGTCAAGATACAACGCACACAAGCATCGAATAGTTGCGGTAGTAAAAAAAGCTATTGTTCTTAGGTAGAGCGATATCTAGTTGGAACGCAGCGTGGGTCAATCCTTAATCTTAAATTATTACAAATAAATTATATTTAATAATCGCAGGGTATTAGGAATATTTGAGGGGTATTACGTTAGTACAAATATTCTTTTTAGACTCTGTTTATTTGTATATTCATTCATATTTGTACACTTAAAGAACATAAAAGATTTGTCCTTATCATAATTGTTATTGTTATTTTTGAAATTATTGTTTTTGCTTAATACTGAAGATATTCCTTCCATTATACTGACTTTTACTTTTTACTTTGCATTAGCTAAATAATTTTCACCAACATTACCGCGTATCGGAAGACGTAGTGTTCGTAGGTCCCCCACAAGATGGACCGACGATCTGATGGTCCATCTTGATCGCTGCAGTAGGTAAGATGAGGGCAATGCAGTACCGATCATCGTGGAGATTTTTGCGGGAGGCCTTTGTCCAGCAGTGAAGATAAGTTTCTTGCTACTTCTTCTCATAAGCTTAACCCTTTATGAAGTGGCTGTAAATTTGAGAAGCAGCAGAATAAGTTACACCGAAATAGACATGAATATATTTCCACCTATAATGTATAGATGTTATCGAGAAGACTCTTGAGAATGATGCATTTTTAATTGCAATTAGTGTTGAAATATGTTTTCAGAAGCAAAAATATTGCATGAATGTAATAAAATTTAAAGAGATTTAAACATGAAAATATTATATTTCTATGAACCTACCTATCATACCTAATCTAGATATATTTGCGACATTATAGTACCAGTGGGAGGCTACTTTGCAAAGGAAGCTGGCTAGATTATGGGTACGACAACGGCACCTATTTCTGCCGAGAAGCAGTAATGTGTAAACATTACTGTGTTTCGGTCTGAACGGCGCCGTAGCTAGTGAAATTACTGGGCAAATGAGACTTAACACCTTATGTCTCAAGATAACGAGCGCAATTGTAGTGCCATTCAGAATTTTTGGGTTTTTCAAGAATCCTGAGCAGCACTGCATAGTAATGGGTAGGGCATAACAATTACCATCAGCTCAACGTCCTACTCGTCTCATCCCTTATTTTCATAAAAAAAGGACTGTAAACAAAACTTTATAGGCCACAGAGTTTTTCAAAAACTCAATAAAGTAAGTTTTTTTATTATTATTGTTTGGAGAGGGTGGCAATTTGGCTAGTCCTAATGAGTCCTAATAACACCGCGTCCAGAATTGAACTATTGTGTTCACGGCTTACTATTTATAGCTCGTAGTCAAGCCCTGCTGCCTTTACGAACCGCAGTATGTTCTTGACGCGAGTATTACTAACATTACCTGGGAGCAGGGTGTAGTCACTAAGGATGGTGTTATGCTTATGCATTAGTGGGCCGCAATTGCAGAGAAGATCAGGAGGCGGTTCATCGGCCTCAAAGCAAAATCTGCAAGTTCTTTCGTTTTTTATTCCTACCACACTGAGGTGCTTAGGTGCGACAGTGTCCAGTTAACATCCTGGTAAGTATGCATAGGTTCTTCCTGCTCAATGATAGGGCTTTATTCGCGTTTCTGTTATTGTATGCCTTTATAATGCTTTGGAATGCTTTAAACCTGTTGAGTTGCTCCAGTGTTTAAGTGCTTCTAGTTGAATTTGTTGAGTTTATTGGTTCCTCAGGGTGTGACGAATGGTGCTCTTGCTATAGATAAATGATAGCTGTGATTGATATAAACTTTTGAGTCGAGATTAAAATTTGGCTCGCAGTTTTGTAGCTTGGGGTCGAATTTATAGCAATGGCTATAATAATTCAAACATGCGCTTTATTCTCAGCCCAACAGCTGACGTAATTGAACTAAATTTCATTACTTTTTTAGAATTCAATGACACAAATTTTTCATAAAACTGTCAGTCATATAAAATTCCCAAAAATCTTATTTTGCAAATTAGAAAATGGATAAACTTTATCAAGTTAATGTATTGTCATCGGTCCTCGATAAATCTACAGAGTTTGAACGAAATCTGGCCTTTTAAAGTGGATGAAAATTGCGCCCAAATGAGTCGGTTACAAACAAACATACATACAAATGAAGCTCATAAAAAGGGAAAAAATAAAATAGACTTTACTTATTAGAATAAAAATAGGCATCACTTAAATTTCAAATTCTTTGATAAGGTTTTCAGTAGGAATATAGAATATAGAAGAATAGCACCAGAAGTTCTGATTAATTTTCGTTAATTAGCATTATTTTTCAATTTTCTATAAACAGCTTCATTTGCCTCTGTTCCCAAAATATATACGAAAACTTAATAAGGTGCAAACATGGATCATCTATTAAAATTATTTTATTATTTAGATTAAAAACTTTCGTGAGACATTATTATCTTATTTAAAAATACGGCTTTACTCACGTTTGATCGGTGTGGGTACCGACTAGTTTTGGACCATTCGGAGGTCCTTCATCAGGATGAGTGTAAGTGGGTCGCGATAACGTCCCGTCTCTTAGCACTGAACACATCCGCAGTGTACGAAAATTGGACAGCAACACCTCGGCAGTAGTCGAAAATTCCCTAAACTCCGACACGTCACATTATATTAGGTTCGATAGGTTGAAAGTATTGGCTTGTAATAAAAACTTTGTGTCACGCAAGCTGCTGGAAGCCATAGAAATAGACCAAATTTTTAAACCGGCAAGGGTTGGGCTTTGTCGCCTACTGGATACCAGTGTTTGTGCACCTGTGAACACCAATAGTAACATAGTGTTAGTGATACCGTGCTCGTTACACCAATAGTAACTCAGTGTCAGTGATACCATGCTCGTTACACCAATAGTAACACAGTGTCAGTGATACCGTGCTCGTCACACCAATAGTAACACAGTGTCAGTGATACCATGCTCGTCACACCAATAGTAACACAGTGTCAGTGATAACGTGCTCGTCACACCAATAGTAACACAGTGTCAGTGATACCGTGCTCGTCACACCAATAGTAACACAATGTCAGTGATAACGTGCTCGTCACACTAATAGTAACACAGTGTCAGTGATACCGTGCTCGTCACACCAATACTAACACAGTGTCAGTGATACCGTGCTCGTCATCACCACTGGAGCCCCCGCGACCCCCGCCCTGTCAAGCCGCGCACTACGAGCACAAGTCCGCAGTAAGAGACTCACCACAGAGTACATTATATAATATAGGTCTATACCTATATTATATGAAATTTACTGACAACCATGGTTGTCAGTAAATTTCAAGGCGAAAGCGACATCGCGTGGGAAGGAACATTCCTCGGTTATACCTACATATACGTATAACATAAATACCTGTATTATGGTTGTTTTAATTGTAATGTTAATTTTACACAGGAATTCAGCCGTAAATTTAATCGCAGAATTACTGAAATGTAGATATTAGGAACTTAAGTTACAAAAAAAAACATATTATTTCCTTCTTCTTTTATTGTAATACTGTATAGCGAATGTGTGCATTATATCCTCCTCGTCGTGCGTCGAAATTGCTCCTCGAAGTATTTTATTGATGGACTGCAGCAATTACATATAAATATCACAGTAGATATAGTAAATATCTTGTCAGTCAATTCGGAACTATTCTCTTTGCATTTTAAGGAAATAAACGGAAATCGGTATATACTCAACACGCAACGAACACCAAACAAACAATAATGAATAAGCAAAGCGATGGCGGCAAATAAATTCAAATTCAAATTCAAATATTTTTATTCAAAATAGGATATATAATCACTTATTGATCGTCAAAAATCTACCACCCATTCAAAAGAGACTGCCTCAGACCTGAGAAGAATGGGCGCAAGAAACTCAGCGGGCTTTTTTTTTTTATATAAAATATGGATTACAATGTAATATCGTACAATAAACATTAATAATTAAAGCGCCTGAGGGTGTTCGCTTTAATCCCAGTCCGTGGTGTCATTAAGAAAATCGTTTATGCTATAATAACCTTTCCCACACAAACGTTTTTTAACAATTCTTTTAAATTTCGTAACACATTTGTTTTATACATTTTCTGGGATCATTATGTAGAAGCATATACATCGACCAACAAAAGACTTACTAACTCGACCCAACCGAGTAGTAGGCATAACAAGTTTATGTTTGTTCCTCGTGTTAACATTATGAATGTCACAGTTTCTAGAAAATTCCTCAATGTGCTTATGAACATACAAAACATTATCAAAAATGTATTGAGAAGCAACAGTCAAAATGTTTATTTCTTTAAATTTTTCTCTTAATGATTCTTTAGGACCAAGGTTATAAATCGCGCGAATAGCCCTCTTCTGCAGCACAAAGATAGTATTAATATCGGCCGCACTGCCCCATAACAATATACCATAGGACATAATACTATGAAAATAACTAAAGTATACTAATCTCGCCGTATCTATGTCAGTTAACCGTCTGATTTTCTTAACCGCATATGCTGCAGAACTAAGCCTATTCGCCAATCCTTCAATATGGGGGCCCCACTGCAATTTGGAATCAAGAGTAATGCGAAGAAATATAGCGGATTCCACTGGTTTTACCACCTCCATTTAATAAAATATTCGCATCTACATTTTTGACATTTGGCGCGGTGAATTTCATATATTTGGTTTTATGATTATTTAACAATAAGTTATTGGCGCTGTACTGGTTGTACACGATGTAAGATAGAGCATTGTTTACTTCGTCATATAAAACTTGGCTTCGTTTCACTTTGAATATAAGTGAAGTGTCATCCGCAAACAATACCACCTTGTGTTTTTTTTTCTACAAGGTTAGGTAGATCATTTATATAAATTAGGAAGAGGAAGGGTCCAAGAATAGACCCTTGTGGTACCCCCATACCGAGAGGAGTCCCAGGAGATGTCCTGCCATTCACCTCGACCCTCTGAATCCTATTATTTAAATATGATATCAGAAGATCGAGTGCAGATCCTCTTATACCATAGTGGCATAGCTTCCTGACCAGCGTTGAATGTTGAACACAATCAAAAGCCTTAGATAAATCACAGAAGATACCAAGTGCATTCTGTGATTCCTCCCAGGCCTCAAAAATATTCCTGATGAGTTCAACACCTGCATTCGTAGTCGAGCGTCCCCTAGTAAAGCCAAATTGTTTTATATGAAGTAACTTATAAGTGTTAAAGTGAGTAAGCATTTGGCTTAAAATATTTTTTTCAAAAATTTTACTTAGGGTCGGCAACACCGAAACAGGGCGATAGTTATTCGGGTCAGAAGTGAGTCCCGATTTAAATATTGGTGTAATTTTACTATACTTCAGAAGGTCAGGAAACACGCCATGTTCAATACAGCTATTAAAAACTAGTGCTAGATATGGTGCTATGACGTCAATAACAGAACTTATTATTTTTACAGATATGCCCCATATATCAGCAGTTTTTTTCATTTCTAAGGATCTGAAAGTTTTAATTATTTCTGCTGGGCTAACAACACTGAATTTGAAATTTTGTTTACATTCCTTAACATTTTCCATAAGAAGTGACTCGGCAACACTGGTGGAGGAGACAAGAGTGCTTGAGATGGAAACTGGAATGTCAGAAAAAAAAATCTCAAAAGCAGAAGCTACTTCCTGCTCAGAGTGGATTTTTGTATTGTTTATTATTAGATTATATTCAAACTTGCAGTCTTTCGCTCTTCCAGATTCCCAGTTAATAACTTTCAAAGTCATTTTTATTTTATTTGAAGCATCTTTAATTATTTCTCTAATATGCATTGACTTAGCAATAGTACATACTTTCTTAAATAATTTTGAATAATTTTTCACATATACAAGGAAAGATGCATCATGATTACATGATGATCTCTCACTATATAGTTCATATAACCGTTGTCTGCTCCTATGAATACCAGCTGTTGCCCAGTTGTTAAATGACAAGAGACCACCCGAGTTGACTGTCTTTGAAGCAAACTCTGTTTTAATTATTTTAAATAACTTACCATACATCTCATTTGGAGTACTGTTATAATTCAAATACAAGTTTGAGAGTTTTTCTGAAACATTGCCTCTATATTTCTCCATTCGCATATTGTTAACCGGAACAAACATAAACTTTTTAGTTGAAGTACATTTGTTCCCTTCAATATTAAAAGAGGCTAATTGACCAAAGTGGTCTGAGCTCAGTTTACTAATTATTGATTGAGAAATAGGTTTATAATTAGTAAAAATATTATCAATACAGCTTTTAGAGGTGCTGGTTACTCTAGTAGGTTCTAAGAAAATATTTGATAAATTATATGATTTAAACAAAGATTTGAATCTAATACTTGTGGTGGATTTTTCTAATAAGTTAATATTAAAGTCACCACAAATCATAATATATTTCTTAGATTCTGATAATTTTGATAGAACCTCCTCCAATACACTCTCAAATAACTCATATAATGCATCGGGGGGTCTGTATATACTTACAACAATGACACACTCAAGCTCTGCACAGGCTATTTCAATGGTACGTTCAACAGAGAGGCCCACAATATCTTTACGGTCTTTGAATTTAAATGATTTACTTATAAGTATAAGAGAGCCGCCACGTGTTGCCTTTTCTCTGCTAAACACACTTGCCACCCGATGACCACTGGAGTTAAAAATGAGCTCATATTTTCTAAGCCAGTGTTCAGTAAGACATAAGATATCAATATTTTCATGGTTCATTAGTAACTCCAGTTCCAGTTCTTTACCTAACAATCCTTGCATATTTTGGTGCATCAGGTGTATAACTTTACAATTATTATGTTTACTATTATTTGTACATTGTGTATTTATATTGCTAGAGGAGTCCCCTATTGTCTTATTGACTAATTTAAATAATTTGGAACATATTCCAAACCAGAAACTAAACTATAAGACTGCTCAATAGAAGCAGTGTTAATCAAATAATTACTTTGCTCAATAGGAGCAGAGTCCAACAAGCTATTACACTGCTCAATAGAAGCAGTGCTAATCGACTTACTAACCTGCTCAATAGAAGCAGGAGACCGGGTTGCCAAATAATTGGCTGAGTTATAAAATAAATAAAAGGATAGCGATTTAGCTATCTGTCTTGTATAAAAATTAGATAGGTGTAACCTATCAAATGTCAACACTTTACATTTTACATTAATTAATTAACAACATGGCGATTGGACCTCCGAATGGTCCGAAACTAGTCGGTACCGACACCGATAAAACGTGAGTAAAGCCGGTAAATTAATAAGATGGAACATCTACTAACCAATCAAAGGAAATTATCAGTAGTAATTTAAAATTAACCTTGTGTTACAAAATAGCAATTTTATTACGGATTCCTAATTTTGAAAAAAATAATGTCTATAGCCTTCCTCGATAAATGGACTACCCAACACTGAAAGAATCATTCAAATCGGACCAGTAGTACCAGAGATTAGCGCGTTCAAACAAACAAACAAACACTGCAGCTTTATAATATTAGTGACTCGTGAATCTTAAGTGCAACGTTAAAACACAAATGTCGCGTTGTCTTAATTTTTTGGTTTATGAGATACATACACATTTACCAGGGGGAGGCTTCTTTGCACAGGATGCCGGCTAGATTATGTGTACCACAACGGCGCCTATTTCTGCCGTGAAGCAGTGTTAGCATTATTGTGTTTCGGTCTGAAGGGCGCCTTAGTTAGTGAAATTAATGGGTAAATGAGTCTTAACATCTTATCTTGCACCTCAAGGTGACGAGCGCAATTATATGAAGCTCAAAATTTTTGTGTTTTTCAAGAATTTTCAGAGGCAGGGCTTATCAATTACCATCAGCCGAACGTCTAAAAAGTCGCGTTCCTCAGTGTCAGTAAAAAAATGATGAATTATATTTATACTATAATAATAAAAGAATAGATCGCCGATATGGTTCCGTGCATATTATTAGATACCTACCCCTATACTTGTAAAAAATGGAGAATGTATTTTGTCATCCTTCGTCATAAATAATCATGAATATAATTAAAAATCTGTTTAATCTTGTGGCATTGAATTGAAGCCCTTTCATATGATACCTCACATGACACTAAATGAAAAATTTGGCCCACCGTTCCATGCATAAAGACCCTGTTTTTTAACCTACTTCAAAAAGGAGGAGGTTCTCATTTGAATCGGTACTTTTTATGTATGTACACCGATTACGCTGAGATTTATGATCCGAATTACATGATTCTTCTTTAGTTTGATGCGAAATGTTTGCCATTTGAACCCCCTCTCAATGTCACGCATGGCGAGTGTAGGTATTTACCTGTTTGTATTAAAAGGCATAGTGGTATTAGGTTTGCATATTATATTAATTTTTTTTTGAAGTCGGTTTTGTTATACGTAGTTTTTTGGAGTTTACTCTTTAAGAATCGATTTTCATATAAGGCGCCCGGTATGAGAAAAATATGGATAGTAAAATCTACTCATCAGATCTCATAGTAACGTTTTTGGTGCGCATCGTTTCTCGCGCACCTTTTACTGTCTTGTAGTTTGAAGCTTAATTATTTTATTTAAATTGATTTATTATTATACTTTCATAAAGTTAAGTGAAAATTCTATAAATTATGGAAGAATGTGGTGTAAATACTAGTGCCGGAAAATCTGATAAGCACGTAGGTACTAAGTAAGTTAAAATTCATACATTACAACACTATGACATGTATTGTATATAAAATAAACATGTGTGCTTTGTATTTATTAAATATTGAATTATTCAATATATGTAGTTCATACAAATTTATATGAGCTATGTACATAATTAAATGTTTAATTTAACATGGAGAGTATATATAGCGCATTTTACGCCAAATAGACAATTTTTAACCTAACCTATTATTTTATTTTTTTTATATCTATAATTTTTTTATTACTTATTAATTATTTATAAGTTATTATGATTTATTTTCTATTAACTATTTTTGTAGTTTCAGTTACGATAATTAATGATTCGATAATATAATTATAATGATGTACTCATGTAAGATTTACTTATATGTAAAATATTTGATATATATCAAATAGTCGTAAAAATGTAAATAAAATAAAATATATTATATATTCTTTAAGAATTTTCATTAATGCGTTTATTTACCTTTACATATGATGTCGATCTTTTTTAATTAAAACGCTTTTATTAGCTTCTGCTGTATGTCTGTTTCAGGGGCGTGCATTTAATATAGGCAAATAGGCAGATACAAATTATGTAATATTACTTGAGATATCAGCTGTGATAGTGGAGTTTTGTTCGATTGCTATTACTTTACAATACCTTCAAGTAATAACACGAAGAACACTGCTAAAACAGGGGTAAGCGAATAAATATCATATTACCTACTAAATATTAGACCTACTTACAATATGTAGGAAAATATATTAGTTTTGAATTTATAATTGTTTTGAAATTATAAGGATTGAGATAAAAGTTGTTTTTCAACAAATGTTTCAAATACATATTATTACAAAAATTAGAGTTCACATTGGATCATGGATGAGAGACAGCTACTGCCTCTACTGGTGACTTAAGAAATATGAAAGTACACTATACAATATCACGTCATTATAATATTATTAGTGATCGTGAAATCGATGTTAAATTTATGCAACATCATAAATGCATGGAAAATCTACACAATGATTGCAATTTGTGTCTTTACCGCTAGAGGGCGGTAAAAATGAAAATATCTATATCATAGCTAATTTTAATAACAAAATCATTAAAACTACGCGTACCGATTATGGTTTTTTTTTTAGAATATTTATTTAAAATACAATATAGTTATAGCTTACAATATAATAACACACACTTAAACTTTAGGAAGCTTATCTGTGTGTGAATGCGCTTAGAATTAAATTACATAATATTTAAAAAGAAAACAATAATTACTTTCAATGAATACAGTTATTGCAAGATGTTAAATAACAATTTTAAACAAAGTAGTATAGAAATGAATAAAATGCAAAACAAAAAATAATTATCAACTAAATGTTAGCAATTACAAATTAGTTGTCTACTTAGCTTACCACAGATACAATTATATTAATGAAGGATTTTGTAAAAAGTACTTTTTTAACGAAGACTTATATTTATTTTTATTTATATATAATTTTTGAATCTCTAAGGGAGTCTCGTTTAAGTATAGAGGAATGACGTAGTTATTTGCTCTGATTTAGGTAATTTAAATGACATGTTTGTTCCTATAAATTGTCTTAGATGAGGCAGTCTTTGAATTTCTCGAAGGAATTTAGATTCATTTATATCTGACAATATACGGAATTTCACTTTATCAGAGACATTTATAACCTTGCAATGTTTAAATAGTGCAAGGTCCGTATTTTCTTTGTGTTTATAAAAATAATTTGGAACGATAGTTTTAAGAATTCTTTTTTGTAATTTGTATATATCCTCTAAATATGACTTGTACGTCGTTCCGTAACTGCTAAGTCCGTAGGTTATGGAGCTACAATAGGAAAACTAATTAACATATTCTGGAGCTAATAAAAAAGCGGACTCTATGTCATTTTTGAAGATTTTAATTTAAATCATATTAATGTAAAATTAGTTTGTAGAAAATATACGATGAATAATTAATTTAATTAAAATTGTGCTGTGCAATACCTAAATTTTTAACTACACAATTTCATATTAGGTACCTACGTGTACCTTCCTAGAGTGACAAAAACTTAAATATTAGGTTGACTAATTAATGGTCCCGAAACTATACGCGTAACACAAACAACTTCAATATTCTGACCTCAAAACCTAGTGCTGTCAAACTAAGCCCAACTGCAACTAGTTTGATCTTCATGCCTACCTTGCTGGGAAACCACTTCTGCACGCCCCTGGTCTGTTTGTAACCGACTCCATTGGACTTGATTTTGTTTAGTACCTGTTCAAAAACAATCGTTATTGATGAGTATACTCCAGTCGTGCGTCGGAGCTGACACACAGACACTTTTTTATAATTCAATTTCATAGTTGAGCGTGTCGAAGATTATTTGTTTTGCGGCGTAAACGGCCGTATCTTTTTTTCACGTTTACTTAGAAGATTTTCACAGAATATAAGTTCTTTTAGAGACTGTAACACTTAAGTATATTGTTTAATTTCAACTCGATACTGCCACGCGTTCCCGAGATAAAGGGTCTTGACAGACAGACGGACAGATAACAAAGTGATCCTACAAACGGAACCCTAAAAATTAGATCACTTGATGAAAAAATATGAAGTAATAAGTTTAACAAGAAGTGTTTCTGATGCCAGCAACGCTTGCCACTTGATATTATATTGGGAATGTGCCAATTTCTATTGTTGACCATCTCGTGTTTACTGCATTTATGTAATTCTTTTGATCTCTTCAAAGCTGAGTTAACTAACACACCTTTTTTGTTTTCATCCCAATGTACCTAAATAAGGATATCGTAATTTCTTAAAATACAAACGGACATATTCGTAGTTAAATATTCTTTTGGTATTAAAATGGAATGAATTCCTGTTAATAATTACATATTTGTTTATTTATTTGGATCATGAAACAATTCTGATAAATGTAACAATTAAGTATGAACACATATTTTAAATGAAAATACACACACATATATAGAATTAATACTAGAGTGGCATGAGTTTCAGATATGAGCGCTACGTCAAGTTTGTTAGTTGTAAGTATGGTTTCAAGCTCATGTATATTCGAAGAAAGACCGTTGATGTTCCATATTGCCAGTCTTAGCCCAATCATTTTGTAACTAATTTAGTGATTACTGTGGTCAATAGTCCCATAAGGGTACCTATCTGTTGAAGGAGAATGTCGATTTTTTCACTTTGCTTTATTAAGAGTGATTCTATTTTTGAGGGTTTTTCGTGGTTTTCTCTACCGGTGTATGCAGTGTGGTCTGTTTCCTTCAGGTGATTATTACGTCCGGTAACCACGTCAGAGTATGATATTTGACTTGTATTTCGTCCAGTTGAGGGTTTTGGGACCCCATTCCCATACTGTATAATGACTTCAGTATTGGGTTTAGATGTACGCTTCCTACTATCAACATCGATATCGGCCGGGTATGGTTCTTTCCGGGTTTTCTTTGTTTTTCTTACCAGGATCTCTCTATAAACCTGGCATCCTTTAAAGTTAGCAGGGTGGTCTTGAAGACACAATGCACATTTCGCTGGTGAGTTTCGGCCTTTTTTAGGGCATTGGGCAGTGTTATGTCCTTCGGCACACTTTAGGCAGCGAAAAGGCTGCATGCAGTTATTTTTCGAGTGTCCATATTGTTGGCAGCGTTTGCACTGGACTATCGTTGTTGATTTGCGAGGGTCTTCTATTTTGACGCGCTGATGGTATATGTACTGGATAGATTTTATTTCTTTATTGTTTATGCTTGGTTCAACATTAACAAAAAATGTGGAGGTTGGAATTTTGTCAGGGCCGTAACTAGCGTTTATGATTTCACCTCTTATTTTGTTTCCTGTGCTTTCTATAGCTTCTATAATAGCCTCATACGGAGTAGTGTGGTGAAGATTTTTAATGACCACACGATGACATTTTGTATCTTTTTTTGAGAAAGTGTGCCCGATTAAACCTTTAGATCTGACGAGATCGATTACTCTTTGATAATTTTCTATAGAATCGACCATTATCCGAAGTAGGTTCTTATTGACAATTTTGTATTTGAATTCCTGGGCTTGGACGACGGAGTGCAGGAGTTTTGTCAGTTCGTTTACATTTTCTATTCCATATAAAATTATCGGTGGAGGCTTACTTGGTGCTCGCTGTTTAGCAGGAGGGTCTTCCGCTAGATCGGTCGAGAGCCTAGAAAAGCTGTTGGAGCAACTAATGCCATCAGGAGAGGGGGTTTCATTGCATAATTTACGTTTCTTCGTTATAGGAACACGTTGCCAGGAAGGTGGATTCTTTGGAGTTAGCAAGGGGGTGTCTTTCAACGAATTTGATTGTTCTTCGTTTGTTGGTAGTATGATAATTTCTTTGCCCGAAGACAAAGAAGAGAGAGATGAAGATCGTGTTCTGCCTTTAAGGAAGTCCCTTAGAAGAGCTTGTTGATTGTTAACCGTTCGGTTTGTTTCTTGATGTTTGTTGAGGTTGTTTGAAGATTGGGTTTGTTTTGAATTACCTATTTTGATTCCCACGAGAAGGGTCGATTTAAATTGTCACTCACGGGGTTACGCCCATTCCTGTGAGAAGCACTTGACAAACCACATCAGCGTCTTCTGACAAACCGCGCAAAATGTTTTATACATATTGTGTGTTGAAGAAAGGCAGAATAAAAATTTGATTTTTAGAAAAATTATATTAGTTTAAAATAGTAAACTTGAAGCATAGTTTAAATTTATCGACACACTGATTATCGTCATCAATTATAATTAGGTCACAGCACTATCGAATTCCTGAACTCTGCATTCAACTCATGCGTCACCTGTACAGGCTCAGAGTGATAATTAAGTTCATGGCGGGTCGTGTAGATTATACTTATGTATGTTTGTATCTCAAATAAATATTTCTATTTCAGAGTTATGTTCTGATGTCGCTTGATGCTCATACATTGGATCTGCAAGAACTTCGCTATGACCTGTCAAACGTTACGTGTTTCAGGATATTTGATCATTCTGACTCCAGAACCAAGTCTTATTTAGCTGACTGGAAGACTAGAGGTTCAGATGACGTTAAAATACCACAATTGACACATGAAATAACGGTATGATCAATATTTTAATTTATTGTCCATTAAAATTCCGTTTATTAATTGTTTTTTATAAGAGAATAAAAAAAATGAAGTTATACAGCAGTTATATGCGACAGTAAGGTATGCTCTCAAAAACAATACCTAATTAAAAATAATCAAACTTCTTACTGAAAACTAAGGCATGTATCTCATAATAAAAAAAATATACCAAGATTTACGGATCATGCAAAATGCGGACGGTTGGCTTAGTAGAAAGAGCGCTGGGACGAAGGGTACGGTTCTGTTCTATGAAGTGATATACATCGACTAATTTTCATGTCTTTTTTTTATGGAATAGGAGGACAATCGAGCTTACAGGTCACCTGGTGTTAAGTGATCACCGCCGCCCACATTCTCTTGCAACAACAGAGGAATCACAGGAAGTGTATGCGCTTTTTTTGAAGGTACCCATGTCATATCGTCCCGGAAACACCCTACAAGGAAGCTCTTTCCACAGCTTTGTAGTACTTGGAAGCAAACTCCTTGAAAACCGCACTGTGGACGACCGCCACACAGATGGCGGGGATAATATCCTAACTTATAGCGTATCGTGCGAAGGTGAAAAATGCGGTCTAAGACACACAATACAGCGACGTCTATTATATATATATACAGGGTGTCCCAAAGTTAAGGAACATGAAGGGAAAGTACCTTAAATATCGAAGATAGGCTATTTTACTGAAAGAAGAGTTAATGTTATTTTTAAAAGTTAGTAATTCTGCATTCAAAGATTTTCAAAAAATTACTTGCCTCGTCTGGGAATCGAACCGACTGAAATGTAAAAAAGAAACATCCCAACTTTTATGATGCCAATCGAAAGTATGGCCAAAAACTAATAGCTCTTCTTAAGTTCCAAAGTATTTTAAAAGAAAGTAGTCAATTAAGTGGGTATTATTTGTAAATTAATAAATTAAATGCTCAAAATGTGATATCTCTTGTCTTACGCAAATCACCAATCTTTTAATGAGTCCGCTGCCTGTTGATTTTCTTATCATTTTATGGTGAATACTCGATATGATATGGCACAATTCTGTTTGTAACTCGCCCACGTTCTCGTATCGCTTTTTGTATAGCATATCTTTCACGTATCCCCAAAAGAAGAAATCTAATGGTGTAAGGTCCGGGGATCTGGCCGGCCATCTAATTGGTCCATTCGTACCAACCCAAGTAGGAAAATATTCATTTTACGTTGTTCCTTTCTTTTAGAATACTATGTTACTTAAGAAGAGTTATTAGTTTTTGGCCATTCTTTCGATTGGCATCTTAAAAGTAGGGGTGTTTTTTTTACATTTCTGTCGGTTCGATTCCCAGACGAGGCAGGTAATTTTTAAAAAATCTTTGAATGCAGAAGTACTAACTTTTAAAAATAACATACAGTCTTCTTTCAGTAAAATTGCCTATCTTCGATATTTAAGGTACTTTCCCTTCATGTCCCATAACTTTGGGACATCATGTCCCAAAACTTTGGGACATCCTGTATACATATAGTAAATCGTTCCTCAATGTAATTAATTAAATTACATCAATATCTCAAATGTTTAGGTGGAAGCGGCTTTGGCATCGGACGCCGCACGTCTCATAACGGATTCCGTGGAAAGTGCGCCCGATGAATTTAAAATAATACCTGAGGCCATCAAATGTGACTCGGATGTCAAGTGGGAAGCTGGAGAGGAATTTACTAATCATTTATTGACTGTAGGTGGTTGTATGTACATTTATAAGCACCTAGGCTTGAAATACTGTTACGGTGAAATATACATTATATTACGAGCAATAAGTGTTGTTGTCGAATGATTTAGCATTTTTTAGAAAATCTTTTACCTAAGTGTCATTTTGATATTGAAATAAAATAAGTTTGATACAAACTTATATGACGACCCCTAGCCAAGTGGTTAGTGATCCTGCCTACTGAGCTAGAGGTCCCTGGTTCGAATTTCCCATTGAAGAATGTTTGTTTCCGAGTTATGGATGATTATATGTATTTATGTATGTTTAAGTAAGTATATTGTGTTAAATATAATATCGTTGTTTTGCACCCATAATATCTACAGGCTATGCCTAGTTTGGGGCAAGATAATTTGTGTAAGAGTATGTCAATATTATTATTATTATTATTCTCTTTATTACAATTTCAACTTATTTTCTACATTTATATATATAACATATTTATAAAAAACAATATTACAAATATAAATATAAAAAATAGAGTCCCGTCGGCGTTGGTTCACGACAATTGCGCCGGTGGTTAGGGCGACAGACTGAGGAATTTCCGCACGATGCGTGCCGTTCCCAAATCAGCTACTTTCTGTAACTGACCCTTTATCCAGTTATTAAGACCGTTAATGGAAGTCGTTGTGTCGTAACGGTCATTCCTGGTTCAAGGATCTGAAACAGAGAAAGCATTCGATAACGATACGCAATGAGGTGTTTCCCTTTCTGTCGCCCCATAGTACGCTCGCATGACATTTTCGTTGATAATATTCGTCCATCCCATGCGGCGCACTGCACCACCGACGGCGGGAGCCGGATGCAGGATAGGGCG
The DNA here is from genome assembly GCF_905404315.1 of Leptidea sinapis. NCBI lineage: Eukaryota > Metazoa > Arthropoda > Insecta > Lepidoptera > Pieridae > Leptidea > Leptidea sinapis. Next base: position 3,488,423 of record NC_066299.1, read on the forward strand.
TCCCACTATTATTATTATTATATGAGCGCTGTTCCCAAGACAATACGATATGATTATATATATATATACACCTTCAGAAAAGTCTACCACTATCAGATGGCAACGCTTCTGTGATTCCTTGAACCAAGTGAGTGTAGTCTTCGGCGATAGGTCCTCGATTGTCCTTCTCTTGCATAAAAAATATTAAAAAACGTGTAAGCAAAACTGAATTCTTACATCAGATGTTAGGTGAAGTTATCATTATTTATTCTACACTAGCTGACCCAGCTAACGTTGTATTGCCATCGTAGTTAACAACTGTAGTTAATCTACCAACTATGGGAAGCTACAATTAAGTTTGTTTTTAACCTCCTGAGAAAGTTAGAAAGATACAAAGATTCAAATTAGTTATTCATTTTAAAGTATTTTTTTAATTTGATTTCTGAACGATGGGGGACACATCAAAGGAAAAACAAAATAGTTGTTTTTTTTTTTAATTCCGAACATTTTCGTATTTATTCTTTTAAACCTTCTCTGGACTTCCACAAATAATTCAAGACCAAAATGAGCAAAATCGGACCAGCCGTTCTCGAGTTTTAGCGAGACTAACGAACAGCAATTCATTTTTATATATATAGATTTTGTAGCCCATACAAATAAACAGCTATAGGTTAGCAGAACCCTGAGGACTTTGACCAGAGGAGGCAATAATCGTTTGATTAAAATACAGAACTTTGAACAAAAAATACAACAGCTTAAGTAACAACAATTAACGAGACGTACAGATCCATTTCATTCGCAAATTACTCGCGTTGAGTACTTTTACAATCCTTGGGAATGTATTATTAGCTGCTAAGTTGGGTTTTTTACAATTCTACAACAACACAATATTGCAACTGATCCTTAAAAACTTTTTACTGGTCGGAATAACAGTTGAATGAAACAGAAAAGAAAAAATAACAATTATGAATATTATTATAAACTTATTATTATAAATATTATCTTTAATGTTATTTGGTATTATTTAAACCAGCAAATATGAACATTATAAACTATGAAGCGATAAAAGTAACTTCTAACTAATGTATTTTACTCGTATTGACGGTGTGTGTGGATTGATGGATCTGCTGTATTATACTTAAAGTATGTAAAATAACTATAAGTATGTTTTTACTTATTAATTAGTAATTAGTAAGGCATTTAGTAATTGATGTTTGTGATTTGTAAATTTAATTGAAAATAAGAGCCTGTAATACCATTCTGTTTCGAAAAGAGTTACCTTACAGTATCTTAATCGTTCTTCTCTAAAGGAGGCCATACACGCTACGGTCTACCGGAGAGGTAATCTGTGCAGGTATGCCTGCGTAGGTCAACCGAACAATGGTAGCGTGTATGGGGACGTTCCGGTGTATCGGAGCGGTCTTCAGTTCTCTTTGCGATGGCATCGAATATGGACGATGACACGCTGGCGTTGCTAGGTCTTGCTTTAATTTCTCTCAATTTTTCTATTAGTAATTTATAAGCAGCTTCTTTTTTGTCTCGATTATGGTAATCTTTGTTTTTAATTTGCCAAAGACATGGATTACTTCTATACATTTCGATAAAATCTTCGAGGATTTTTTTAGTTGAATCTGGTGGCGCCATTTTCTGGCAATAAGATGCGAGCGATGAGACAACCGTCTGAAAGAAACACTAGGAAACAACTGACTCGACCTGCGCAGGCGACCGGAGTACACGCACACACGCACAGGTACACCGTACGGTGTCACTCGAAAGAATCGATTTTCGATCTTGCGCCGGTCGCCTGCGCAGGTTCAAAAACCTGCACAGGTCTATTCCCACACACATTCCGGTCTACCTGCGCAGGCATAACCTGCACAGATTACCTCTCCGGTAGACCGTAGCGTGTATGGCCTACATAAGGAAATCTGCCGTCCGAACGAGTTGTATGAAAAATTGACATATTTCAAGTATAATGCATTTTACCTACGTAATAAAATATTTTTGATTTAAATATCAAAATTCTATTGCAGAATCCCATAACAGGCATAACAGGAGAAATTTTACTGGATAAAAGTACAGGCGAACGTGCTAACTTAAATGTTGAAATAATGGAGTTATCCAACAGTGGTTTTAACAGCATCGCAAAATGGAATGCAGAAACAGGCTTTGTTTACGTTAGAACTGCTGACGAAGTTTCTGATCTCTTGGCAGAAAAATGGCAAAACAAAACTTTTAGAGTGGTTTCACGCATCGGTGCCCCCTATCTTGTTGAGAGGACGCCGGAAGAGGGTGAAGTATTGACTGGAAACGACCGTTATGAGGGTTACTCTAAGGACTTGATACACGAAATATTGAAAGAGACGCTACATTTAAATTACGAGATAGAAATTGTTCCGGGGAACCTTTATGGCTCTTATCATAAAGAAACTAAGTCGTGGGATGGACTTGTGGGACATTTATTGGAGAGGGTTTGTATATTCACATGAATTATATTGAAATCTTTTATTCATTCATTGCTACTGATATAAAATCTGCTTTAAGTGCACTGAGAACTTTATTTTTAGTATTTATTTCAACAGAAATGTAAACAACATCATAATTTACAGAAAGCTGACCTGGCTATTTGCGATCTAACAATAACTTATGAACGGAGGGCATTTGTTGATTTTACAACGCCTTTCATGACGCTAGGAATCAGTATTCTGTACACAAAGGCCCCGCCACCAGAACCGGAGCTGTTTTCATTTCTATCGCCTTTTTCTGTCGATGTTTGGATCTACATGGCTGGAGCATATTTAATGGTTTCCTTGCTACTTCATATTTTATCAAGGTTCGTTAAGAATTCCCATAAAAAATAATTATATATTATATTACTTTGTGAATAACATTTGTATTATAGACAATAACTTTGATAATAACACAACATATTGCAACAATACTTGGTAAAAGTCATGCCTTCAGGGACTTTTTTTTATGAAAAAGGAGGACAAACGAGCGTACGGATCACCTGGTGTTAAGTGATCACTACCGCCCATAATCTCTTGCACACAGGAATCACAGAAGCGTTGCCGGCCTTTAAGGAAGGTGTACGCGCTTTTTTTGAAGGTGTATGTAAGGTGAACCCATTTCGTATCGTCCCGGAAACACAGTTTTGTAGTACGTGGAAGAAAGCTTCTTGAAAACCGCTTTGACATGGGGAGAAGAACTTTTATGAGGCTACCAATTTATCCCGCCTATGACAATTCCCTACATTATAGCCTAAACGCATGGTAGGATTTGGTACCATCTGACGATCCGGTGGGCGTCTCACACCAATTATTGGTCCGGTGTCCTACTTGGTACAGTCCGGTTGATAATAATAATAATTTTCTTCAATAGACAATGCGATATACCATCGAATGCGGACCAAATCTGACCATTTGATATTACTTGAACATTGTGAAAAAGGCCTTCGTGTAATTCTTCGCGGATGTTTAAGTCTTTTTGTTATATCAGTTTTATTCTAAGGAAATTGATGATATTATAACATGTTATAAAGACAGAATCACCCCCGTAAATTCTGAGCGTGTACCTGATACTTTACTATGGGTTTCATTGGAGTAAATGATATTATGATTTTCACTTCTTGTAACCTAAGTGTGAACTGACACATTGTCAAATGAGCTGATGGGTAGGGTTAAGGCCTTTATACCCTGATAAAACTGCACTGCACCTGTCATCATAATATGCCTGTAACTTATAAACTTTGGGTTATGTTTAAGACAAAAGACTTACAATAAACTAGCGTATAGTCAAACGTAGCGTGCGAGAGAGAGGTCGTTATTAGGCTAGTATATTCTTAGTCTTTATATATTGCTAGAAACTGTGACAATAATAATGTTAACACGAGGAAGAAACATAAACTTGATATGCCTACTACTCGGCTAAGTCGAGTTAGTAAGTCTTTTGTGGGGCGATGTATATTATTTTACAAGATCCCATAAAATGTTCAAAACAAAAGTATTACGATATTCAAAAGTATTTTAAAAAAACGGTTGTGTGGTAAAGGTTACTCTAACATAAATGACTTTCTTAATGATTCCACAGATTGGGAATGGAGTGACCGCCCTCAGGCTATTAAATAATTAGTTTAATTGTAAAATATTACATTGTAAACATAGTTTTTGATAGAAAAAACAGCCCGCTGAGTTTGTTGCGCCCATTCTGCTCAGGTCTGATGCATTTTGATTAAGTCTTGCAAGACTTAATCAAAATGCATCAGACCTTAAGATTATTTCTATTATTTCATAAATTATATATTCTAAGAATCTCTTGGCTAAGGCTTTATTTAATTCCAGGCTTGCACCAAATGATTGGGAGAATCCGCACCCATGCGATAAGTCGCCCGAAGAATTGGAAAATATCTGGCATATTAAGAATTCTTGCTGGCTGACAATGGGATCAATCATGACCCAAGGATCTGATATATTACCAAAGTAATGATATCTATATGTCATTTTATCTTACTTCTATTTTGTGTGACACTTGATAAGGTTCTTACTAATAATGGCAACTATTTGAAAACTATTTGTATGTTATGTACCTGTTTGTAAGTTGTTTCTTTTTGTTTATATCTCATTCACATTCTCTTGCAGAACCAGAAGAAACACAGGAGCTTTCCTGGCCTTTAAGGAAGGTGTATGCGCTTTTTTATGAAGGTACCCATGTCATATCGTCCTGGCAACACAAGGAAGCTCTCCCTAGGATTTACATCATTTGAATTTGAAAACAAAATCCTTGAACGATGCGGGAATCGAACCCATGACTTCTCGGCGTTCTTTTCGAGCGCTCTTCCACTGTGCCAACCGTTCGAGTGACGCATCGTTGATAAACCTTGTATGTCTTGTTCAACTCTCAGGTTGTGGCTTCATATACAGGCTCTACTTTACAGTCGATAACCTGCTGAACCCCAATATTTGCAAAACCAAAAACTAACATAAATTTTGTTTTCAAATTTAATTTGTGTAATTAATCCCAGAAGTGGGGGTTATTACCTGCAAATACAGATTGTTTATATTTAGAACTGTACTTAATTTTAAGATTGACTGCTTATGGTACGAGTATACAGTATTCAAATATATTATAATCTATTTTTTGAAGTTATACTTGCTTAGGCGCGTTATGAAAAAATTATGAGAGAGAAATTTAAAGATGCGCGCGCATCACTGTAACACAGAAGTAACAGGTTGAAGTTGGTTCCTAAATTTTCTGACGTTTGCGTCATTCGTTATTGTTTTTGGTTTCTTCGTCCATTATTAGGACAGGCAAAGGGTTCAAGCCAATACAGCCGTATTCATTATCTAATAATTTTGTCAAAGCCATCTTTGCAAGATTTTTAGAAAATCGTTGTAATAGCTCGAGGAATAAATTATTTTATGACCGTTTTCAATAACCCATGTATATATGTTTTCATTTAACTTACTAGAGGTAGACAAATCTATTCTTTAACGCTTACTTACATTTAAATACCTATTGACAGAAAGCATTGGACTATAACTATATTGGACATTACTATGAATAGATAAGATCTTGTCATTAAACGGTGACAGCAATGCATCCGTAAGTTAAACTAAGGGTAGTTAGGTTATTGAAGACGGCCGTTAATGATTTTTGCTTCGTTAGGCCAAAGAAGTATAACTTCTTGCGGGCATAATAATACACACACACTATTTTAACCGTCTTCAAAAAAGGAGGAGCTTCTCAATTCGTCGGTATGTTCTTTTTTTTATGTTTGTTTTCTTTTCATTTAGAGGATATTCAACCCGGTGGGTATGCGGGATGTGGTGGTTCTTTGCTCTTATTATGTGTTCTTCCTACACGGCCAACTTAGCTGCGTTTTTAACTAACGCAGCCATGGATGACTCAATCAAAAGCGCCGAGGACCTAGCCATGCAGACTAAAATCAAATATGGTACAGTCGAAGGGGGCTCTACCTTTTCATTTTTTAAGGTAGGTTTGGAGCTAAGAATATTAATTATAATGAGCTGGATTTGTATGGACTAACTAATTTAAATACCTATATATTCGCAATTCAGTCAATGACATTTCACATTTTGTTGACATTGTGCATGAACCTCTAAACTGCATATGAAGTCCTGGTAGGATGACACATGATTGCAACCTCTATTAAGGATATTACTATAACTACTATTAATATAAATTACTTGCACTATACCAGAATTTCAACCATACACCAAATTTTTCTATAAGTTAAATTGTAGCTAACTTCCGAAATGGCTGGACCAATTTTGATGGTTTGACCATTTCACGTTTAGTAACTGTTACAGCGATACAATTATTCTAAACAAGCGGCCACTCATCTTAAATATTTTTAAACGCTCATGCTAACTTTAGCAATAACAAACATGATAAAGCTAAGCGAAAAATGTGCTGCACAATTTGAAAATTTTTAGATGACGTCACAAGTTTAACTGTTAACCATCCAATCTTCGCCGGTTAAAGCTATTGTCACTTGTTTCCGAAGCGGTAATTGTGTCTAGTATATTAGAAATGACATCAAAACGAATTCTAAAGGAATCTATTTTGAGAAAATAAATGCCTTTTATGCCTTTAAAACACATTCCGAAGTCTATATTAAAGTCAGCATTACTGTTAAGGTTAAATTTGGCTTGAACCTTAACTATTACAGCTAAAATAGTGATACCCGGCCACAGAATGTCAGTTTCGTGACTTAACCGTGTTCCTAATATGTCGATTTCCCATATGTATTAATGCATTATAATAAATTATAGCGATCAAACGTATCAACATTCCAAAGAATGTGGACGGCGATGGAGTCAGCTAGACCTTCAGTGTTCGTGAAGAATAACGACGAGGGAGTCGAAAGGGTCCTGAATAGTAAAAGGTCGTACGCTTTTTTAATGGAATCGACGGCAATTGAATATCGACTCCAGAGAAAATGCCAGCTAATGCAAGTTGGCGGTTTACTCGATTCAAAGGGATATGGAATAGCTATGCCTTTTCGTAAGTATATTTATACAAAATAATTCAATAATGAAACCAATTAATGAAATATTAACATGCTCATTTATATTGTATTGTGTTAATGCTACAACAGCTATCACATGTCTTTGGGGGAGGCCTTTCTCCAGCAGTGGACGTCTTCCGGCTGATGATGATGATGATGAGACCAAAAGTTAGAGAGAAAACGCAATTTTGTAAGAGTGCCTATTGCTAAATACTCGACAGTATGTCTATCACCGATCCGTATCACATAAGATGCAAAAAATGGCAGCTGATATTCTGACAGAGTATCTATTAATAAATATAGACTAACACAATTCTGTAACCTAATTATGTGTATTTAATGTTTACCAATATATTATATATATCTCATTTTTTATACTAATGTACCTTGTACTACCTATAATATAAGTATTATGTATATTTGCTTAAAAATTATAATATGATTTAATATTAATCATAATTATTTATTTATAATTCTATTTTATAACTCTATAAATTTACAACATGTACATGAAAAAATTACAATGGGAAAACTACAACAGCTGTTTACTCCAAATGTCACGAGGGGCTGCTGAAAACCAGTGTTGTGTTGGTGTCTTCTGCACTGACCAACAATATACTGGGTCAGCTCCTTTTAGCAGGGAATCACGCGCCGCACAGTTATTTAATATTTTGTTTTTGTTTACATTTAAATAATTTTTGTTACATTAAATTTAATTTTTTATTACTTTAAAATTTATACTGTAAATTGAAGGTGTGTGTTTTGCTGTTAATAAAGTGTTTCTATTTCTATTCTATTTCTATTAAAGCTATGATAAATGGTTAAAAAGATGGCGAATTTTGAAAAAAGCTGTAATGCAAATTTATATAAACAAGTGTGGTTTAGACCACACGACCGAATGAAACAAAATATTAATTTACAAAATTGTTTAAGAAAGAAAAGAAATTATTAATAATCGAAATGTGTGCTGTGATACGTGGTAGAAGTGAAACTTCAACGGGCAAAGTTAAAAACAAATATTCAAAGTTTCCCGTAAATATATTTTAAGAACAAATATATCTAGAAAAAATAATTCAATATATTTTTATTTAAATTAAAAAAAAACTTAATAAATTAAAACAACAAATATGGTTAATATTTTTAAAAATATTTACAAGAATGTTATAGAAAATTATACAAACTTTCATGCTAATACTAATAATAATGTTTGAATAGACATTTGTATAATATAATGTTCACAAGAGTCGTCACCTTTTGTCCAAATAAAGGATTGCTTGTAACTAATTCTAGTAGGCTTCATAAGATACATAATAGCTTTAAGTGTAAATTTATACTTTTATAATAAAGTCCCAGCCACTGTTCAGGCATTATCTATAATTAAATTTAAATGTTTTATTAAAAAATGGCTCTGCCGTAAATCCTACTACTCCACAACTGAATATCTAAGTGATCCGACAGCCTTATGATTATTTTATAACAATAGAAATGACAGTTCAATATTGTATATTTCATTAAAAAGAGCGCAAGACAAGAATGCTGGGAGAATATCTTCCGCCGCCTCTTCTCTCTCAGAGCGCCGTTTGTTTCCTCCGTCACTCTCATTTGTTTCCCAAGCGGCAGTAGTATCTAGTATAAGATGTATTACGTTGTATTACCAGATTCTTCATACCGTACAGCTGTTGACAATGCCGTATTAAAACTAGCTGAGAGTGGAAAATTAGTCGAACTGAAAAACCGTTGGTGGAAAGCGCCACCGGAGGAAGCTTGTGAAGTAAGTATTTTTACCATTTACCAGACTCAGTATGGCTATGTCTAACACTCGCGAATTGTTTGTCACTTAGTTTATTGTTGTAGTATTTCGTTCATTGTTAACATTGATCGAAATTTTGGTTTGTCTTGTTCAACTCTCATGTTTTGGCTCCATCTACATGAATTTATTATGTATATATGTATGCGTATGTTGAGGATACCTTGGACGGCCAAGCGAACAAATGTGACGATTCCTTCACAGCTCAAGATAAAAACCCATCTGTCCACGATATACCACCAACGAATTCTTTCATATTTTGGCCACATAATTCGAAGGGGTAATGAGAGCCTGAGAAATTGATCGTAGTTATGTCAAGCGAGCAAGAGGCCGATCCTACCTGATGGACCGATCAAATAAAAGACTCCAGGTCCCCGAGGTTTAGCTCCGCCGTCAGGGTCGCGATGTACAGTAGCCGATGGAAACAAATAGTTCACTGCAAGTGGACCACTTGTTGATGACCACGATCCTCAGTCATGAGGGAACGACTAGAGAAGAGACACGAATTTATAAGTAGAATGATACAACATTAAAATTAATTGGTTTTTTAGTCTGTAGTCGATTTTTTTGAATGAACTAAATAAAAATTTAACTGCATGGAAAATATACACCTTAATGCAAGTTTTCTTTGTATATTGATGTCCATATTTTTCTTTGAACAGACCCAAGAAGCAGCAGAAGAAGGTACTAGTGCAGCAGAACTGGGTGTAGACAATGTGGGCGGCGTGTTCGTTGTTCTGGGTATTGGGTGTGGAATGGCGGCTGGAATTGGTGCCTTGGAGTTTCTGTGGCATGTCAGAGATGTTGCCATTGAACAAAAGGTACTATTGGATATTATATATTCTCTCATTTTTGGACTTTTATAATAAATTTAGGATAAAGAAGACTAAAATATATTTCGCTATTGTTGTGCAATATATATGACGGAACAAGGCCGGTCTCATGGGCAGGATGATCGTGGTTGTCCATTGTTGTGGGCGTTTAACACGACAGCAAGTAAAACACAGTCTTACAAACACACTGTCTAATAATCAGCAAGAAACGTTTTTTGTGTGAAGACACAGACAGGTATAATATTAGATTACGTAATAAGAATGTGGTGTTCCCGGATTGCGCGTGAGACACAACCACCTCGCTCGATAGTACTTCCCTAACTGTCTGCTCGCCTCTTGCCCGGAGCCCGCGCTCGCACCGCACGGTGGTTACACCCGAGTTAAGACGTAAGCCGAATCATCTTCGTGCTTGCTTCTTGTGCTCAACGTTCTTGACTTTTTTTATGACGATAAGGGACGACATGAGCAGGATGTTCAGCTGACGGTACCATTACAATGCATTGCCGCTCAGTTTTCTTGGAAAACCCAAAAATTCTGAGCGGCACTGCAATTCGCTCGTCACCTTGAGACATAAGATGTTAAGTCTCAAAATTGCCCAGTAATTTAACCTGCTACGGGGTCCTTCAGACCGAAACACAATAATGCGAAAATTACTTCTTCAAGGCAGAAATAGGCGCCGTTGTGGTACCCATAAACTAGCCGGCATCCTGTGCAAAGGAGCTTCCCACTGGACGACGCTTTAATATTATATAAAATCGAATTTATTAACCGACGCTAATCTTTCTTGCGCTACAATTTCTATATTACCTATAAGTAATATGTTGCATCACTTTACATATTATTTTGTAATTGAAATGATTTGTAAAACGGTGAAAATGTTAATATTGATAAAAGAGTGGCAATGAATTTCTAGTGACTTATTCTCAGTAGCTCAACACTTGTCGTAAATAAAAATGTATAAGTGACTGAATTAAGTGATTTTGTTCAATATCATGTTATTAATGTTTCTAAATTTCATTATTATTTCAGATGACACAATCGGAAGCATTTTGGGCAGAACTGACGTTCGCATTGAGTTTCTGGGAAACCGAGAAGCCAGTCCAGCATTCCCGTCCGTCTTCGACAGCATCAGGAGATATGGCGTCCAGGGCCTCTTCAGTATTACGATCTGCTGCCGATTTGTTTCACATCGATGTTTTTAAATAATTTACATCAAAACCTCCTTCGATCGTAATATTTTATAAAATAAATGAATTTTACAACCATAACAATGTGTTTCTTTATTTTTTCAAATAAGGATGAAACTAATTTCAGTTTAGCGAAAAACTCTAAGAAACAAGCGATTCACTCGATTGTATGAAACGTGCAGTAATTCATAGATTTACAGATGATGGCTATACTCTTGTAAAAAACGGAGATAGCCGAAATCTACTACATTGTAAGCAACTGTTCGCTATCAAACTTAGCCGTATTATACTTCGTCCCCATAGTGTAATTACTGTTTCAAACTTTTGTCAAATCTTATCTTTTTTCATAGTAAACTAAATTTCAATTTTGACTCAGGCAGTCCCGCCTATTATAAGTTAGTATTTACATCCTCTTTGCTATTTGATAACATTTTTCAAGAGAGGTAAGTTTATGACTTAATATATTCTGCTAGGAAATAATTAGCGAAACATATTCAAAGGGGCAGTCATTAGATTTCTTCAAAACGTTGATGTGAAAACGCATTATCAGAAAAGCAGTTCCTAGTAGCTTAAAAATCGGATTTTTTTTTTCACAATTCGATTCGGTAGTGACAAGAAAATATCGACTTAATGCTTGAGTCATAAAGTTGAATTTCTATAGCAATTGTGTTATTGTTTACACTTAAGACATTTGAATGCCCGCGGTCTTAAAAATATTATTGAATGGTTCAAGATTTTTCCATATCTATATATGTATATGAAATAATAATAACGGATAGCCATTTTGTCTTAATAGCGAAATAATATGTTAACATATCCCATATATGAAAAGTAAAGCCGTCAACGCGAGAATTGCCATACTTGGTCAACTAAAGTCAAATAAAGTTCGTCAAAAGTGTGTGTTTAATTGTTATAGTCAACACAATCTAGAATAAAAGAAAATTTTAATCAGTGTAAAATGGTCGGAACTCAAAAAAATCCACCATATTTCTACGAGATGGAATAACAAATAATATATTGTAAGAAGAGAAATTTCCTTATTGAGATTTGAAAGTAAATTAATTTCACGAATTGAATCGATAATCAATCACAAATATAATCACACTTTGTAAATATTTGGAAAGGATCAAAATGATTTGATTAAAGATCAAGCATTAAATTGATGAATTTGTATGGATATACCAGACACATCCCAGAGAAATATTAAATATAGTATTTAGGTTAGAGCGACTCCATGCAACATTGCACCTTTTCCACGCAAACAATTAAAATGAATTTGTGAAAAAAACCGAATGGTGTATTTATACAGATACGTACCGCTTTACAAATAAACTTGGTATAAAGTTATATCTGTGAATAAATCAAGGATATCATAAATATTGAGTATATCCCAGAACAACACTGTCAATACAATGATTATTCTGAAGTTTTGCAAAAGTCAAGCAATCTTGCAAATCATCATCATCACCTCAGCCGGAAGACGTCCACTGCTGGACAAAGGCCTCCCCCAAAGACCTCCACGACGATCGGTCCTGCGCTGCCCTCATTCAATGTACTCCGGCGATCCTAACCAGATCGTCGGTCCAACTTGTGGCTTATCAACACTTTGTCTCCCCCCACAAATTGGACCGGCGTTCTGGTCGAATAAACGCGGGAAACGTTATACGTCCGAATAAACCAAACATGAGCAATGATTTAGTATATTCTTGGTTTATTCTCAGGTATAACTATATACCGAGTTTATTTGTAAGGCCGTTATTGTTTTGGTAATTTATAATTATTTCAACCGTCTTCAAAAAAAAGGATGATAAATGAATGTGACCATTTACTATCAATTGAGAACCATACTTGTTGGTTACTGGTTGACATAAAATTATATTTTAAGGTGGTGGAAATTCCCACAAACAGCAGGTCCGAGATTCGAGTCTTCTTAGGAGACGCCCCGCGACTGTTGTTTGCGTAGTCTTTGCGGCCTCCACGGCCCACGTCCTATGTCGCTGTAAATGCCTTCAGGGCTGACAGCATAGAGGAGGTTTTTAGTCGGTAGGGGACACCCGAGTCCGACATTTGGGCCGCGTTTTGGGGTATTTTTGTCCTCTTCCAAAAAAAAAAAACAGGTGCATATGTTCGTTTTATGTTAGCACAAAACAGTTTCATTTAGTTTCTTATAAATTTTGATACAAAGGATAATAATAACATAATCATTAATATTTACAAAAGATCTGTATGTGAATAAATCACATTTTGTGAAGGCGAAGCGAGTCATAAATTTATTTTGATTGACGCGATTCTTCAAAGAATATTATCACGTTTATATTTATGAGTTTGTATTAAAAATACAAAGTATGTTTGTTCGAATAACAAAAGTAGACGCTCTCTCAGAAATCTCAGAATGTCAAAACACGTTTGTGAAATAAATATTATGTTACAGCGTAGCATACGTAAAATCTTTTATGGTCTACATTATTCACAAAGGCGATTTATGTTTCCCTTAAACTACTTCTTTACTTCTTTGTCTGCTACGATTAAAAGATTTTAGGAGATTTGTAGAATATATATAATACTTGCTGAACCGGCAACCGTTGTTTTGCCATATAAATTATTTTTAGAGTTGGACCGTTTTTTGCAACATTAGTTTATTTTTCTAAAATAAATGAATTTTTCTTAAAGAAACGTAGCGTGAGTTTCTTCTTTTTTCATCAGCTACCTGCCTATAAAAGTCCCGTCAAAATCGATCCAGCCATTTCAGAGATTAGCCGGAACAGACAGACAGACAGACAAAACTTGTAAAAAATGTTATTTTGATCCTTAATCTAAGTTAAAATATTTCTACAAGTTAGCATTAATAATTTAGTCAACGAGGAACATGGCCTGTATTTTATTTGTAAAAATAAAGCTTCTACTAAAATATAATTAAGTAAAATTTGATTGAATTGAAGTCGTTGTTAGTTTGCAACACTTTGCTAGCATCAACCTTCTAAGACAAAGTAGAAAGGCGTAATATTATATTAATATTTAATACATTAAGTCTAACAGAAGTCGAGGCGAGCGACAACTAGAATTATAATAAAATAACAAATAAGAAATTAAATATAATAAAAGACATGAATGCATAAGATAATATGCATTTTTATAATTTGGGTCACTTGATGAAAAATAGTTATGTTTTTACAATACGTTTTTCCTGCCAGCAACTCTTGCCAAGATATTAAGATGTTGCCAATATAAATAAGTGATCACCTCACTTTTGATGGCCTTTGAACTCGAAATATATATATATACACTGGCCTTCAAAAGTAAGTATCACACTTTTAAAATTGGGATAACGTTTTAAGTTCACAAGATATATTTTCGAAATAAAAAGGACTCCAAAGAGAATTTAATTTTGTACATAAAAACTTTATAGTCGGTTACCTTCTTTTAAGAATTGGCTGAAAAAAAACTTCAAAAACAAAACCATTCCTTTTTCGAAGTGAACGTTTCCGAATTACAATTTTACCATTCACATTTATCTTTCTGTTTTAAATTTTTTTCAAGATCAATGGGTCTTGTTTTAAAAATTTATGCTAAAAAGCACATAACATTTATTTATCATGCCTCTTTCAGTTGAAAAATGTGCTAGGATCATGGCTTTTCTGGAACTAGGCATCAGTATGCGTCGCACTGCAAGAATGGCGGGTGTGACGGTACGAACGGTCCAGAAGGTAAAGCGAAGGTACGAAGAGACTGGACACCATCTGAGGAGATCTTGTAATGGCAGACCCGGGTGTACCAGTGCCCGAGAAGATCGTTATATTATTTCCACTGTGTTAAGAAATCGCCACCAAAATGCAGTTGAAGTCCAGCAACAGCTACTTCAGATCCGGAGGGACTACATTAGTGACAGTACAGTGAGAAGATGACTTGCTGAAGCAAATTTGAAACCCCGAAGACCAGCGAGTGGCCCAAAACTCGAGAGACAGCATCGAGTAGCGAGACTGCGATACGCCCGTGAACAATAATAAAGAGCAAGGAGGGGGGCTAGAGGTAGAGGGGTAGAGGGGTAGAGGTGTAGAGATATATCAGCATTATTGAGATATCTTTCTATATTCCGCTACAATATTTACTATTTATGTTGAAAGTAATTAAAAAATCTTTACAGCGATAGACTTAGCCAATAGGAATATATTTACTAATACAAGCAGGAGGATTATGGTTATGGTGTACGGCTTTAGTCACAGTTCAGTGCAGCCCTGTTTCACTGAGACCAATGTGATCTATTGTGATACCCACTGTTAACTATAGTTACTTGTTATATCTATTAAGCTGACGTATCTCAAGTGCTTGAAGAATTGGGATGCTACGTTTACGCATTAAAGAACCACATTCAGAGAGAATTTGTCAAGGTGTTTTATCTGCACAATTACAAAATCTACACGCTCTGCAATCTGTGAGGCATTGTGATGGGTTTTTTTTTAACCTACAGTCCCCCCTAAGTGAATTCTTTCAAGTTCGTCAGCACATTCATTGCCTTCAATCGCTGCATGTCCAGGAACCCATCGAGGTGTAACTAACTCTCTTTATTTCTCCCAGAGTATTTAGTATAGTCCAGCAGTTGTCTACAAGCTTTGAGACTCTTCAAATCTTTGTCATTCAGTGAAGATGCAGCTTCCTAATGGTGAAAGAGTTTTTAAAATTGGTCCAGTAGTTTTTGTATGAAAACATTACAAACATGCGTACTAAATCACAAATGTTTCCTTTTTATTATATTAGTTGAGATCAAATAAAGACTGAAAACTGCTGAGCAAATAGCATCTAAATCAAATCATGAAACGATGCCTTCCCATCGTTTTTGAACAAGAGAGGAAATGGAACAATGATATTCAGTCTGCAGCTGACGTTATTTGTTTTATGTCACTCTCGTGCTCAGTTAGATTTTTTTACAAAGAGAAGTCATTCAACATAAATTACAAGAAATTAGTGGACCCAACAGACGTTGTACACACGTCTTAAATTTGAAAAATCGGTCTAGCCGTTAGGAGGAGTTCACTAACATACACATGAGCAGGAGAATTATATTACATGGACGGAATCGAGAATCTAAACCAATCTCAAATTCACTTAAACAAACAAAAAATTCATCAAAATCGGTCCAGTCGTTTAGGAGGTAGTTTAATTGTGAATCATAACCATTCTCGAATCCACCTGAAGACACACACCAATCTCAAATTCACTGGAACACACAAAAATATCATCAAAATCGGTCCAGCCGTTTAGGAGGTAGTTCAATTGTGAATCTAAACCATTCTCGAATCCACCTGAATACACACAGAAAGTTTCATTAGAATCGGTCCAGCCGTCTAGGAGGAGTTCAGTGACATACACACGCACACAAGAATTATACATATAAAGGTATAATACTAGCTGACCCGGCCAACGTTGTTTTGCCATATAAAGTATAATTAACGCGATAATTTTATAAATAATAAATAGCCTATGTGTTATTCTGGTGTGTAAGCTATATTATTGTAAAGTTTCATCAAAATCCAATCATTAGTTTTTGCGTTAAAGAAGTTCAAACATACATCCAGACATACAAACATTCACATTTATAATATTAATAGGATTATATTGTATCAACTTACTTGCTCTGTGAACATTTTATTTATAATTTTGAAGTTATTATGTGAATGCTATAAATCATGGTTCGTCATGCTCATTAAAATGGTGTTGCTAGCGGCAGCTTCGTGTGCCGGGTCGTCTCTTTAACTTAAATATGTGCGAAGGGATCGATGGCTGGTCCATGCGTCTACTCGTGGATGGGTGCTGCTTGTGCTACCAGGTCGACCTAAACTCGATTAAAAGTCAATGTATTTATTGGATGCGATCACTAATTATGACAGTAATCACGACCATCATGTTCACGAAGCATCCTTACACAAACAATGAATTCAAGTTCTAAAGGTGAATGCATCCGATATAGGATAATTTATATTTATACAGTTTATTCTTTATTACTTTTTAATTAATATTTGTTATTGAAAACGCTTCTAACTTACACAATTCATATATTAGATGCAGCACCTAATAAACTAATTTGTATTGTTTATTACAGCCATTATAAAATACTCTATTGATTGAAAAGAGTGGCCGTTGAGTTTCTTGTATGTTCTTCTCACGAGCTCTACTTTTTCTGAACATAATATAGTAGTAGGTCGATTGAGTAATTTAAAAGAAATATAGTAAAGTTAAGATATAAAAAGTTTAATTTAAGCCTGACTGAATAAAGTGGATTTGACTTTGACTTTAAATAAGCCTAAGCTTAGAGAAGGTGCTATAATATATGTATAATGTGGTTTAGAAGTTTTAGACAACGAAAGCTATAGCTTAGTTCTAACTTTAAGGGAATCATCAATTATATCAATATTTGCGTTGTGTTTAATGCTGTGAAATATTAAAACAAAATTAATCTCGTAATATATTAAATATTTGAAGTGCGTTGCCGGTGAAAGCTCAACTTACTAAAGTTTTACGACTTCGTTCGTTCGCCGTTCATAATTTAACATCGCCTGAATGCTCCGTTTCAATTACAATTTTAACAACCGCTGCAACTAAATAAAAATGTATGTTATAATATTGTAATTTACCTGCAAATATTATAAAAAGTCATGGTACAGTTACAATAACCTGCGTGTTCAAGTACAATGCTGTAGTTTAAAATAATTTCTTTTATTTGCACGACTGCCATTTTAGATTTGCTACCATGGTTTATATTTTATATAGTATCGAAATGAACGAAATTGCAATGAACCCACGGCAAGCACCAGCTTTCAAATGAAGAAAGAATAATGAAAATCGATTCACACAACCGAAAGCTCTGAGGTAACAAAGATAAAAAAATACAGTCGAATAATTAAGAACCTCCTCCTTTTCTGAAGTTGGTTAGAAAGTCAAAACTCAGGATAGATCCATTAGAAATGACATTTTAGATTTTCATCTGCCACACCGCATTTGTTAATGTATTTATAGATGGAAGGTGCTAGCTGCAAGTATGTCTACAGAATTCTGGTCTCCTCCCACTACTCTAGGGAATGTAAATCAACCTAACCTATCAGATCTCTAGCCATCTTCAAGTGACATGCCATTCGACCCAAAAATAGCCGGCACATTGAAAATGATGAGAGATGAGTTATTATCCCCTTCGAGTGATGTTGTTCAATTGAGCATGACGTTAGAGACGGGTAAATATCTTGTTATGTGAGTTTTATTCAACTTGATTGTTCCACAAGTTTTTGAGAAAATCAATTCATATTTTGGTGGTAGGCAACCCTAAAAATACGAAAAAGTAACAGGTAAATGAATAATGAACGAAAGGATTTAGCCATAACATGATAATGCAATATTCATTCGTTTTACTTATACGAACCGAAATGAGCTCCGTAATATATTCAAGACAAGTGTACATCTCTGCCGTGATATTCATTACACTCAAATCCCTATCTGATATTATCATATATTTTCTTGATTAAATTAGAATTTATTGGTTTCAGAAAAGAAGTACAATTATGGTATAAGTAATAGAAAAAAAAAGGATTATATGGTTTTATGACACCACGGTAAAAGTGAAACTTTTTTTCACATTATAGACATTTAACTAAAAATTTTTAGAATAATATTCCATTAAGGGTATAATATCGCATTATCAATCTTAATTTTATTCTTGTAAAAAATACTTTTCAATCAATATTTTTAATCAGGGAGAGTACGACATACACAATACTTAACAATTACTTAGACTATATACACCTATTAAAATACTGAAAACAATATTTTATAAGGGTTTCATTTATTATAGGTGCCACCCGACCGTCACGCGACATGCAACACACAGACGAAAAAGTTTGAGACGATGTAATAAAAGCTTAACTTTAAAAACGTACATGTTGCTAAGTTCTACGTTTGTTTATTATTACCTGTACATAAACCATTATTATTTATTTATTTACAAGTAGGTACAATATCAGATAACAAGATAAATCTATCATCTAATAAGAAGTACAGCATATTTTTATGATCCTGAGATCGAATTAAAATTGTATTCATCATTCACCAAATACAGTAAAAGAAAATAATAAGTGGACACAACAGAAATTACATTATAATGAAATTTAAGTTAAACATTAAATTATTTTACGTTAACTAGCAAGTTCTATAAATAATATTTTTAAACAAGTGTATATTTGTAAGGAATATATCAAAATCAGCACACACTCACACAAACAGAATCAGGTTATTATGCGATACTTTACCTATTAATTTAGGTATTGATCGAAAATAGACATGGAATACGCACAGATCGTGTTGGCACTTTAAAGTTTATTAAACTTAATAGATGTCTATCCATAAAACCATTCACAATGTTATGTAAGACGCACATATCAGATATCCATCTTCGTTAATCAAGCCAATGCAAGTTAAATTTACGTAAGCGCTCAGAGTATTCGGGAATTTTACGTCTTACACCCAACCTACTACAGAGAACTCTTACAAACCGCCGCTGAATTGACTCTATTCTATCACGGTGAACATTATAAATTGGAGACCAAATCACTGAGCAATACTCCAGGATACTTCTCACTAAACCATTGTATAATAATATCCAGGAGTTTTCCTGTTTAAATGGTCTGGTGGATAGATCTCTTCAAATAACGTCTTAGGTTATTATAGCTATAATATTGGGATTTTATAGTTAATTACAAAAGTCAAAGTGATCTTCGTCAAACATAATAAATAGTAATAGTATATAGATAATATTATGATTGGAGGTTTAAAGAAATTGTATTTAAGAAACTTTTATATATACCAGAAAAATGTATGTAGAAGTAGAAAACTTTTATAGTGAAAAAACGTAAATGAGAAATAACATAAATTTGAACTATAAAGGAAAACAAATGAGAATATTTCAATTTTGACAAATCAAAGAAGTATAACACAGGTTTCTATTTAAATATCTTATTGAGTTCGATTTTGAGATTTTTTTTTTCTTTAAATATAGGAAGGAAATGTGCAATGCGTTTTTTTAACAAATTGTTTTTTTTTTATATGTATTTGTGCAATCACTGCAAATATAAGAAATCAGAATAATTACATAAGATGTGAAGTACATTATGTCTTAAATATAATATTTTATGTTTCTTCATGTATGACAACTATTTTGATTTATAAAATTTCTATTTAAATCAATGAATACAAATATGCATTTTTTATTCGAAAGCAATGTTTACTGTAATTTAATAATAAACATATTATATCATCAGAATGATACCTATGTAATTTTAATATATTTTCAAAACTATTTACTTATTTTGTTTATTCACAATATTATCTCGTTGTTGTGAGTCAATATTATATAGTTTTAACAAGTACCCATCTGGAATTGTAACTTTAAATAATTAAATTCGTTTTTTTGTTATTAACTGAAAATTACTTGTAAATTAGTGTACGTTTTAACACCTATTTGAATTATTTCAGTAACTATGTTGAAGTATTTTCCTTATTTTTATATCTAACGTACTGATCATATAAATTGAATATAAATATATATATATATACATATATATAAAAAAAATATGCAGTATATATTTTTTTTTCTTTTTAGGGGGGAGGTGTAGTGTGTGTAACACCTTTATACACCTATACACACACTCATCTCTCCAACTAGTAAATAAGTATTCGCATAGACTAATAAAGGGGGCTTATTATCGCAGTCAGACTATAATCATTTGAATACCCAAACCTCCAACATCGCAAAACCTTTTCGGAATAACGTGGCAACCCTGCTTTATTTATTTCGTAAAAATATTTGGACATACCAACGTTATTTAGCGGGCAGAAAATACAATAAAATGATATAATATATACATACATACAATTATGTTGTCATCAAGCCTGTCTCCAAGAACTAGGCAGAAATAATGAATTTCTATATGCCAAGTTTCTTCTACTTCCATTAAACCTTATGGAAATCATAACAAATTAAATATACCAAAGAAAATTATGGAGAATTTTAATATTTCACAAAAACGACACACGGAATTTTACTAACGCTCTTAACTAACATATAAGAGAGATGCATACCGAGCTAAATAGGATCTGCCATGAACTGCTTACTTACATGATAGAACAATGAGTCGAGTACAGGTTGGATCTCCTGCTATGAAGAGATATCGATGTATTGAGTATCTAACAGTGTTGGATCTGAATGCTTATTTCTTATAAGAGAGCAAGGGTAAATGAGAAGCGTACAGAATCAGATCTGTCGCGAACTACTTTTATGAGATAGTGATTTGTTGAGTAGCTAACTATGATGAATCTAAATACTTAATTCTTATAAGAGATCAAGGGTAAATGAGAAGGGTACAGAATCATATCTGTCGCGAACTACTTGAATGAGATAGAGATGTGCTGAGTAGCTAACAAAATGAGATCTGAATGCTTATTTCTTATAAGAGATCAAGGGTAAATGAGAAGCGTACAGAATCAGATCTGTCGCGAACTACTTGTATGAGATAGTGATTTGTTGAGTAGCTAACAATGATGGATCTGAATACTTATTTCTTATTAGAGATCAAGGGTAAATGAGAAGCGTACAGAACCAGATTAGATCCATGAAATGCTCGTATGAGATAGGGATTTAGTGAGTAGCTAACAGTGTGGGATCAATCTGAATGCTTATTTCTTATAGGAGAACATAGGTACTTGAATAGCGTACGTTATGGGATTCGTCACGAACTGCTAACTCAATGGGATTTTGTGTCTTAGTGGTTAATAACTTCAATACTTCTTACAAATATATAAACAATAGTACCAATACTATATCAGTTCCTCTCAATAAAGTCCAATACTGCCGATTGCTGGCATATGTAAGAGTATAATTGTAACGTTAATAATTATCATAACTGATCTAAATTAATAAATGATTTAGAATTTATATATAATATTATCTTCGTACGTCAGGGTCTTCCTAAACATAAAGCCAAAGTTAACAGTCGTTACTTCGGAGGAACTTCAACTAGATCCGTGATCTTGCATAAATAATGGCTAAGCTTAACAGCTTCACTAACGACAATTTATAAAGGATTACTTAAACTTCCACTTCCTTCGACAATATTAAAAATTTAATTATAAGTCATAAGTCCAAGAAGTGTTAAGATGGTTGGTACTGATTCAAAGCGTTTTTTTAAAATTCAAAGGGATTGTAAAAAAACGCTAGTGTGGTAAAGGTAAAATAACATAAAAGGTTTTCTTAATGATACCATAGGGCATAAATTGGTAATAGAGCGACCGCCGTTTGACTATGTATAATATTTGTAATGAGTTTCTTACGCCCGTTTTTCTCAAGTCGAGGTATTAATTTCCAAATGAGTGATGGTTTTTGATTTTCAATTAGTGTTTTTATTATTGAAAGTCACCAATTTAAAAATATTTGAATTTGAATTTATTTAAAGACTACAAACACAAGATACCAAGATGGAAGAATCATTAAATATTACTTATACTTTAAAAAAAATTAAGATTTTCTTATATAATTTATAGTATAGTAACATTTTTGTTTAAATAAACCAGTCAGAGAAAAATATGACTAATAGTCCCATGCATCGCTAGAGCGTATACAAAAGACATCCTCAATTTATCAAAGCTATACATAGTTGAAACCTTTTTAATATATTAAGCGGTTACATTTTGAAACAATATTAAGGATTATTATAAGTTTAACTGTTTTTTAATGACAGTAAGAGACGAGACAAGCAGGATGTTCAGCTGATGGTGATTGATACACCCTGCCCACTAAACCAACAATAAAAACCCGAAAATTCCGAGGTACACTACAATTGCGCTCGTCTTCTTTAGGCATACCTATCTCATGAGATTAAGTCTCGTTTGCCCAATAATTTCAATAGCTGCGGAGCCCTTCAGACCAACACACAATAATGCTAACACATTACTGCTTCACGACAGAAATAGGCTCCGTTGTGGGACCCATAATCTAGCCGGCATCCTGTGCAAAGGGTTCTCCGACTATTCTACTGTTTATAATTAAAAAATCAGGGAAAAGTTTTTCAAGTATTAATATACATATAAAGCTTTCTTAAGATTGTGAATAACAAAACTTTATTTAATATACGGAGTAAAATTATTGTGGTAAATACAAAAGTAATAGTTTCTTCTGTTTTTGTTGAGCCATTCCAATAACAAACATAGCTAAACGCTGTCAAAACCTTATTGTATATGATAGTTCCATGCTGTGCCGTTAGTTGGACTTTGCGGAAAATGGCGTAAACTTTTTCATAGCTTAATGAGGCTAAGCAACTCTTCACAACTTTTACTCAAATGAATTGCACTGAGTTAAGCTGAATAAGAACTTTGTCAATAAACCGTTTTCTGCTTTAGAAATATTTGAAGTAAATCATTTCCATTACATAAATACTTTACTGTACGAGTTTTAAATAACAATTAAATAAATGATTCGTAATGATATTGTTGCTTCTTCTGCCTCTCTGGAGTCGGTTCCTTATATCTGAGCATTATCGTCAGCATTTGGAGCGGATGATCTACCTCCACCGGTTTCTGTTCAGCACATCTTTTACAACCGTAGAGAAATTGGATAACGAGTCTTTAATTAGCCCATCTTGTTGGAGAACGACTGTGCGGTCTTTTGTCTTCAGTATGTCCAACCACACTTAGTTTTTCCCAACTTTCTAAACTCTATGCATCGTGTGGTCCATATTTCTGCTGACGTAGAGTATATCAGTAGGAATATGTATCAAGATACATACTCCTGCTGATGTAATAGGCGATGACAAAATCTAATATATAAAATTCTCATGTTGCGGTGTTTGTAGTTAAACTCCTTCGAAGCGGCTTGACCGATTCTCATGAAATTTTGAGTGCATATTGGGTAGGTCTGAGAATCGGACAACATCTATTTTTCATCCCCCTAAATGTTAAGGGTGGTCCACGTAATTTTTTTTGACATTTTCTTTTAAATTTGTTTGATTATGAGTCAGCATTAAAAATACATACAACTTAAAATTTTCACCCGTCTACGATAAACACCTATTTTTCTATCGCTTTTTTTATATTATTCTGTTACATCCACAGATCCGCAATATGGTTGCGAGATGGCAATGGATTTTTTTTTATTACTTTATATGGCAATACAACGTTTGCTGGGTCAGCTAGTAACTCATAAAAGAGTCGACACTGTGCTGCCACAGAACAACTTTATATATTCAAAGAGGTTTATTGCTAGTTTCTGGGCACTTTATCTGAACGCTGAAACTGATATTCAAAATTTACTCTTATTTGGAATGTATCCGTATTTGATTTAAAAGCCGTAAAATAATTGCAGATATTTTTTTTTAGCAACGTTTTAAATATTTTAAATGCAGAATATTATCTAGCTATTTCAAAAATATTCACTCTGAATTCTCACACCAAAGGAGTTCGATTTTAATTAGTTCAGTTCAGTTCGCCAAAGTGGTAATTTCATATACTTAGTATTTTATTTGATGAAAGTGTTTTAAACAAAATACTTTTTAAAGGATTAAAACGCGTATACTTGTGACTATATTTTTACATAAGTTATTGAATAAATGTTAAAAAAAATATCACTTATTTATTGAACACGACGTTTCGTGAGCCTTGCAGGACAAGTTGTCAGCACATACACAAACAAGTCATGTAAAAGTACAGTATTAAGTACACGCATTTTAATCCTTTAAAAGTAATTTATTAAAAGCATTTTCATACTTTAAACCACTATTATGTATTGCAGATGTATTGTTATAAACTTACAAAAATAGTTCCACGCGTGGAATTATCCCAAAGGATAGTTAAAGCGGTCAACACGAGTGATGTTCAAGCTTGGGAAATGCATTTTATATAAAACTGGAACTAAAAGTCACATAAAGTCGAATTAAAGTGCAGTATCGTACAGTAGATCAAATATCAGTAAGACAAACTTGAAATGAGATGCGAAAAAATGTAACTTAGACTGGTGCAGGTCTTGTACATACGTATTCGATTCGTTAAGCTTATTTTTTTGCCCAAAACGCAAAAAAGGCTAATGTTTTTTTATGACAATAAGGGGCGCGTCTTGTCTCTGCAGTACGACCCCTGAGCGGCACAGCATTGTAATAGGCAGGCGTATCAACTACCACCAGCTGAACATCCTGCTCGTCTCCTCCTTTATTATCATAAAAAAACCTTAGATTAAGGATTGGTCTCCGCTGCACTCCAACTAGATGACGCGTATTCGCAAAGAGCGGCTGCTAATACTACGCCCAAGGCGTACTCGAACAATGTGTTGACGTGCCACATGTTTTTTAAAACTTTGCTAATAATTGAAACTAAAATGCTGGATTGCGTTGTAGAACTTTGTAAAAATAATACTATAAGAAATAATAAAGAAACTGCAAATTCAATGTAAAATAACACGAAGTGTTACAAAATTTGAAAGATGCCATTGAGTGTCAAGATACAACGCACACAAGCATCGAATAGTTGCGGTAGTAAAAAAAGCTATTGTTCTTAGGTAGAGCGATATCTAGTTGGAACGCAGCGTGGGTCAATCCTTAATCTTAAATTATTACAAATAAATTATATTTAATAATCGCAGGGTATTAGGAATATTTGAGGGGTATTACGTTAGTACAAATATTCTTTTTAGACTCTGTTTATTTGTATATTCATTCATATTTGTACACTTAAAGAACATAAAAGATTTGTCCTTATCATAATTGTTATTGTTATTTTTGAAATTATTGTTTTTGCTTAATACTGAAGATATTCCTTCCATTATACTGACTTTTACTTTTTACTTTGCATTAGCTAAATAATTTTCACCAACATTACCGCGTATCGGAAGACGTAGTGTTCGTAGGTCCCCCACAAGATGGACCGACGATCTGATGGTCCATCTTGATCGCTGCAGTAGGTAAGATGAGGGCAATGCAGTACCGATCATCGTGGAGATTTTTGCGGGAGGCCTTTGTCCAGCAGTGAAGATAAGTTTCTTGCTACTTCTTCTCATAAGCTTAACCCTTTATGAAGTGGCTGTAAATTTGAGAAGCAGCAGAATAAGTTACACCGAAATAGACATGAATATATTTCCACCTATAATGTATAGATGTTATCGAGAAGACTCTTGAGAATGATGCATTTTTAATTGCAATTAGTGTTGAAATATGTTTTCAGAAGCAAAAATATTGCATGAATGTAATAAAATTTAAAGAGATTTAAACATGAAAATATTATATTTCTATGAACCTACCTATCATACCTAATCTAGATATATTTGCGACATTATAGTACCAGTGGGAGGCTACTTTGCAAAGGAAGCTGGCTAGATTATGGGTACGACAACGGCACCTATTTCTGCCGAGAAGCAGTAATGTGTAAACATTACTGTGTTTCGGTCTGAACGGCGCCGTAGCTAGTGAAATTACTGGGCAAATGAGACTTAACACCTTATGTCTCAAGATAACGAGCGCAATTGTAGTGCCATTCAGAATTTTTGGGTTTTTCAAGAATCCTGAGCAGCACTGCATAGTAATGGGTAGGGCATAACAATTACCATCAGCTCAACGTCCTACTCGTCTCATCCCTTATTTTCATAAAAAAAGGACTGTAAACAAAACTTTATAGGCCACAGAGTTTTTCAAAAACTCAATAAAGTAAGTTTTTTTATTATTATTGTTTGGAGAGGGTGGCAATTTGGCTAGTCCTAATGAGTCCTAATAACACCGCGTCCAGAATTGAACTATTGTGTTCACGGCTTACTATTTATAGCTCGTTGTCAAGCCCTGCTGCCTTTACGAACCGCAGTATGTTCTTGACGCGAGTATTACTAACATTACCTGGGAGCAGGGTGTAGTCACTAAGGATGGTGTTATGCTTATGCATTAGTGGGCCGCAATTGCAGAGAAGATCAGGAGGCGGTTCATCGGCCTCAAAGCAAAATCTGCAAGTTCTTTCGTTTTTTATTCCTACCACACTGAGGTGCTTAGGTGCGACAGTGTCCAGTTAACATCCTGGTAAGTATGCATAGGTTCTTCCTGCTCAATGATAGGGCTTTATTCGCGTTTCTGTTATTGTATGCCTTTATAATGCTTTGGAATGCTTTAAACCTGTTGAGTTGCTCCAGTGTTTAAGTGCTTCTAGTTGAATTTGTTGAGTTTATTGGTTCCTCAGGGTGTGACGAATGGTGCTCTTGCTATAGATAAATGATAGCTGTGATTGATATAAACTTTTGAGTCGAGATTAAAATTTGGCTCGCAGTTTTGTAGCTTGGGGTCGAATTTATAGCAATGGCTATAATAATTCAAACATGCGCTTTATTCTCAGCCCAACAGCTGACGTAATTGAACTAAATTTCATTACTTTTTTAGAATTCAATGACACAAATTTTTCATAAAACTGTCAGTCATATAAAATTCCCAAAAATCTTATTTTGCAAATTAGAAAATGGATAAACTTTATCAAGTTAATGTATTGTCATCGGTCCTCGATAAATCTACAGAGTTTGAACGAAATCTGGCCTTTTAAAGTGGATGAAAATTGCGCCCAAATGAGTCGGTTACAAACAAACATACATACAAATGAAGCTCATAAAAAGGGAAAAAATAAAATAGACTTTACTTATTAGAATAAAAATAGGCATCACTTAAATTTCAAATTCTTTGATAAGGTTTTCAGTAGGAATATAGAATATAGAAGAATAGCACCAGAAGTTCTGATTAATTTTCGTTAATTAGCATTATTTTTCAATTTTCTATAAACAGCTTCATTTGCCTCTGTTCCCAAAATATATACGAAAACTTAATAAGGTGCAAACATGGATCATCTATTAAAATTATTTTATTATTTAGATTAAAAACTTTCGTGAGACATTATTATCTTATTTAAAAATACGGCTTTACTCACGTTTGATCGGTGTGGGTACCGACTAGTTTTGGACCATTCGGAGGTCCTTCATCAGGATGAGTGTAAGTGGGTCGCGATAACGTCCCGTCTCTTAGCACTGAACACATCCGCAGTGTACGAAAATTGGACAGCAACACCTCGGCAGTAGTCGAAAATTCCCTAAACTCCGACACGTCACATTATATTAGGTTCGATAGGTTGAAAGTATTGGCTTGTAATAAAAACTTTGTGTCACGCAAGCTGCTGGAAGCCATAGAAATAGACCAAATTTTTAAACCGGCAAGGGTTGGGCTTTGTCGCCTACTGGATACCAGTGTTTGTGCACCTGTGAACACCAATAGTAACATAGTGTTAGTGATACCGTGCTCGTTACACCAATAGTAACTCAGTGTCAGTGATACCATGCTCGTTACACCAATAGTAACACAGTGTCAGTGATACCGTGCTCGTCACACCAATAGTAACACAGTGTCAGTGATACCATGCTCGTCACACCAATAGTAACACAGTGTCAGTGATAACGTGCTCGTCACACCAATAGTAACACAGTGTCAGTGATACCGTGCTCGTCACACCAATAGTAACACAATGTCAGTGATAACGTGCTCGTCACACTAATAGTAACACAGTGTCAGTGATACCGTGCTCGTCACACCAATACTAACACAGTGTCAGTGATACCGTGGTCGTCATCACCACTGGAGCCCCCGCGACCCCCGCCCTGTCAAGCCGCGCACTACGAGCACAAGTCCGCAGTAAGAGACTCACCACAGAGTACATTATATAATATAGGTCTATACCTATATTATATGAAATTTACTGACAACCATGGTTGTCAGTAAATTTCAAGGCGAAAGCGACATCGCGTGGGAAGGAACATTCCTCGGTTATACCTACATATACGTATAACATAAATACCTGTATTATGGTTGTTTTAATTGTAATGTTAATTTTACACAGGAATTCAGCCGTAAATTTAATCGCAGAATTACTGAAATGTAGATATTAGGAACTTAAGTTACAAAAAAAAACATATTATTTCCTTCTTCTTTTATTGTAATACTGTATAGCGAATGTGTGCATTATATCCTCCTCGTCGTGCGTCGAAATTGCTCCTCGAAGTATTTTATTGATGGACTGCAGCAATTACATATAAATATCACAGTAGATATAGTAAATATCTTGTCAGTCAATTCGGAACTATTCTCTTTGCATTTTAAGGAAATAAACGGAAATCGGTATATACTCAACACGCAACGAACACCAAACAAACAATAATGAATAAGCAAAGCGATGGCGGCAAATAAATTCAAATTCAAATTCAAATATTTTTATTCAAAATAGGATATATAATCACTTATTGATCGTCAAAAATCTACCACCCATTCAAAAGAGACTGCCTCAGACCTGAGAAGAATGGGCGCAAGAAACTCAGCGGGCTTTTTTTTTTTATATAAAATATGGATTACAATGTAATATCGTACAATAAACATTAATAATTAAAGCGCCTGAGGGTGTTCGCTTTAATCCCAGTCCGTGGTGTCATTAAGAAAATCGTTTATGCTATAATAACCTTTCCCACACAAACGTTTTTTAACAATTCTTTTAAATTTCGTAACACATTTGTTTTATACATTTTCTGGGATCATTATGTAGAAGCATATACATCGACCAACAAAAGACTTACTAACTCGACCCAACCGAGTAGTAGGCATAACAAGTTTATGTTTGTTCCTCGTGTTAACATTATGAATGTCACAGTTTCTAGAAAATTCCTCAATGTGCTTATGAACATACAAAACATTATCAAAAATGTATTGAGAAGCAACAGTCAAAATGTTTATTTCTTTAAATTTTTCTCTTAATGATTCTTTAGGACCAAGGTTATAAATCGCGCGAATAGCCCTCTTCTGCAGCACAAAGATAGTATTAATATCGGCCGCACTGCCCCATAACAATATACCATAGGACATAATACTATGAAAATAACTAAAGTATACTAATCTCGCCGTATCTATGTCAGTTAACCGTCTGATTTTCTTAACCGCATATGCTGCAGAACTAAGCCTATTCGCCAATCCTTCAATATGGGGGCCCCACTGCAATTTGGAATCAAGAGTAATGCGAAGAAATATAGCGGATTCCACTGGTTTTACCACCTCCATTTAATAAAATATTCGCATCTACATTTTTGACATTTGGCGCGGTGAATTTCATATATTTGGTTTTATGATTATTTAACAATAAGTTATTGGCGCTGTACTGGTTGTACACGATGTAAGATAGAGCATTGTTTACTTCGTCATATAAAACTTGGCTTCGTTTCACTTTGAATATAAGTGAAGTGTCATCCGCAAACAATACCACCTTGTGTTTTTTTTTCTACAAGGTTAGGTAGATCATTTATATAAATTAGGAAGAGGAAGGGTCCAAGAATAGACCCTTGTGGTACCCCCATACCGAGAGGAGTCCCAGGAGATGTCCTGCCATTCACCTCGACCCTCTGAATCCTATTATTTAAATATGATATCAGAAGATCGAGTGCAGATCCTCTTATACCATAGTGGCATAGCTTCCTGACCAGCGTTGAATGTTGAACACAATCAAAAGCCTTAGATAAATCACAGAAGATACCAAGTGCATTCTGTGATTCCTCCCAGGCCTCAAAAATATTCCTGATGAGTTCAACACCTGCATTCGTAGTCGAGCGTCCCCTAGTAAAGCCAAATTGTTTTATATGAAGTAACTTATAAGTGTTAAAGTGAGTAAGCATTTGGCTTAAAATATTTTTTTCAAAAATTTTACTAAGGGTCGGCAACACCGAAACAGGGCGATAGTTATTCGGGTCAGAAGTGAGTCCCGATTTAAATATTGGTGTAATTTTACTATACTTCAGAAGGTCAGGAAACACGCCATGTTCAATACAGCTATTAAAAACTAGTGCTAGATATGGTGCTATGACGTCAATAACAGAACTTATTATTTTTACAGATATGCCCCATATATCAGCAGTTTTTTTCATTTCTAAGGATCTGAAAGTTTTAATTATTTCTGCTGGGCTAACAACACTGAATTTGAAATTTTGTTTACATTCCTTAACATTTTCCATAAGAAGTGACTCGGCAACACTGGTGGAGGAGACAAGAGTGCTTGAGATGGAAACTGGAATGTCAGAAAAAAAAATCTCAAAAGCAGAAGCTACTTCCTGCTCAGAGTGGATTTTTGTATTGTTTATTATTAGATTATATTCAAACTTGCAGTCTTTCGCTCTTCCAGATTCCCAGTTAATAACTTTCAAAGTCATTTTTATTTTATTTGAAGCATCTTTAATTATTTCTCTAATATGCATTGACTTAGCAATAGTACATACTTTCTTAAATAATTTTGAATAATTTTTCACATATACAAGGAAAGATGCATCATGATTACATGATGATCTCTCACTATATAGTTCATATAACCGTTGTCTGCTCCTATGAATACCAGCTGTTGCCCAGTTGTTAAATGACAAGAGACCACCCGAGTTGACTGTCTTTGAAGCAAACTCTGTTTTAATTATTTTAAATAACTTACCATACATCTCATTTGGAGTACTGTTATAATTCAAATACAAGTTTGAGAGTTTTTCTGAAACATTGCCTCTATATTTCTCCATTCGCATATTGTTAACCGGAACAAACATAAACTTTTTAGTTGAAGTACATTTGTTCCCTTCAATATTAAAAGAGGCTAATTGATCAAAGTGGTCTGAGCTCAGTTTATTAATTATTGATTGAGAAATAGGTTTATAATTAGTAAAAATATTATCAATACAGCTTTTAGAGGTGCTGGTTACTCTAGTAGGTTCTAAGAAAATATTTGATAAATTATATGATTTAAACAAAGATTTGAATCTAATACTTGTGGTGGATTTTTCTAATAAGTTAATATTAAAGTCACCACAAATCATAATATATTTCTTAGATTCTGATAATTTTGATAGAACCTCCTCCAATACACTCTCAAATAACTCATATAATGCATCGGGGGGTCTGTATATACTTACAACAATGACACACTCAAGCTCTGCACAGGCTATTTCAATGGTACGTTCAACAGAGAGGCCCACAATATCTTTACGGTCTTTGAATTTAAATGATTTACTTATAAGTATAAGAGAGCCGCCACGTGTTGCCTTTTCTCTGCTAAACACACTTGCCACCCGATGACCACTGGAGTTAAAAATGAGCTCATATTTTCTAAGCCAGTGTTCAGTAAGACATAAGATATCAATATTTTCATGGTTCATTAGTAACTCCAGTTCCAGTTCTTTACCTAACAATCCTTGCATATTTTGGTGCATCAGGTTTATAACTTTACAATTATTATGTTTACTATTATTTGTACATTGTGTATTTATATTGCTAGAGGAGTCCCCTATTGTCTTATTGACTAATTTAAATAATTTGGAACATATTCCAAACCAGAAACTAAACTATAAGACTGCTCAATAGAAGTAGTGTTAAT
This sequence comes from Leptidea sinapis, assembly GCF_905404315.1. Classification (NCBI taxonomy): domain Eukaryota; kingdom Metazoa; phylum Arthropoda; class Insecta; order Lepidoptera; family Pieridae; genus Leptidea; species Leptidea sinapis. The sequence goes on from NC_066299.1 coordinate 3,520,730, forward strand.
CAAATAATTACTTTGCTCAATAGGAGCAGAGTCCAACAAGCTATTACACTGCTCAATAGAAGCAGTGCTAATCGACTTACTAACCTGCTCAATAGAAGCAGGAGACCGGGTTGCCAAATAATTGGCTGAGTTATAAAATAAATAAAAGGATAGCGATTTAGCTATCTGTCTTGTATAAAAATTAGATAGGTGTAACCTATCAAATGTCAACACTTTACATTTTACATTAATTAATTAACAACATGGCGATTGGACCTCCGAATGGTCCGAAACTAGTCGGTACCGACACCGATAAAACGTGAGTAAAGCCGGTAAATTAATAAGATGGAACATCTACTAACCAATCAAAGGAAATTATGAGTAGTAATTTAAAATATTTAAATAACACCGATGGAATAACACAAGCCAACGTTTTTATAAACTCACATTGAAAACAACGATTCAAGTAAATTTCCTCTACAGTAACAATGACAATATTAGCTATAAATTTATATTTAAGCCCGAACTTTAATATAGGAGACAGTAACAGCGAGCACATTAAAATGTTATTTTGCAACAGAGTTCGTTTATTATAAAATGAATTTTGAAATATTTCATGAGGAAAATTAAATTTTACAAATTACGATGTAAAATTTAATGTTCAAGTTTTAATGCCAGACTTCATTAATTAAGCTGAACTTGCATTTCATTTAAAAGAAAATCAAGCAAGTAGTCTAGCTTAGTAAGAAATGATTATAAAGATAATTTAGTTTTATGACATCATAAAATGATCCTTTCAAATTTTGTTATCTATACTAATAATATTATAAAGCTGCAGTGTTTGTTTGTTTGTTTGAACGCGCTAATCTCTGGTACTACTGGTCCGATTTGAATGATTCTTTCAGTGTTGGGTAGTCCATTTATCGAGGAAGGCTATAGGCTATGTTTTTTATTTCAAAATTAGGGATCCGTAATAAAATTGCTATTTTGTAACACAAGGTGTAAAATCGAAAACCTATTATTAACAGGCAATATTTTATTACTTATAAAACTATCGCGTGAATTATACTTTATATGGCAAAACAACATTTGCCGGGTCAGCTAGTTAGATATAATATCGAAGAAACTAGGTATCATCACAAAACTGAGATCTTCAAATGATTGTATTTTTTGTATCTGTATTATTTTATGGTAAACAAAAATAGCGGTGAACTGCTAGCCTCTCTTTCCGCACAAACGCAGCGAAATAAAGTGACAGACGTAGCTCGTGTAAGATGTATGATGTATCAGTCATTCACGCTACAGTTATAAATCTATCCTGTTGTCCTATATGGATCTTTGCTTTTATCTCTGATGCGGTGCATCTCAGTTTGATCCATTTGATGACCTGCAGACCAGAGCTGTTCAAAATGCGAACCGGCATGGCTTGTTCGCTTATTGTCGGCTAGTCTCATCAGAACGTATCTACAAGATGTCCAGTCAACAAACACGAAAAATTGGCATAAATTGTTGTACAACCATTATATTAAAATACCAAGAAAGTTTAATTCGACGCTGGTGAAGTAGCTAGCACAGTAAGGCTTAATATTGGTTTCTTCAATCACAGATTCAAATCAAAAAAATATAGGTAACTATTTGACCCAGGAAACGTTGTAGTGCCAATTATTATTAGTAATAAAAAACAATAATTAAAAGTGTTAGGGTAAAAGATATACATGACGACCGATTCTTAGACCTACCAAATGTATCGTTCATAAAATTTATCGTACTTAAATAATATAAAAAAAATATACTTGCAACACTATTGCGACTCTGTGGACGGAACAGAATAAAATCAATAGTTAGTTGCTGATCGCAGACGGATGAACATTTGAAATTGTGTGTATTATTTCATTCTGAATCATCATAAAATAAAGATATTCTACTTTTTTTTTTGTAAATAAATAAAAAAAAATATTTTGGGGTGTAAATCATAAATACATAAACCGCGAAGATATAAGATAAGACAAAAATACAAAAATAAAGTCGAATTATTTACCTCCTCCTTTTCCAAGTCTTTTGAGAATGACAAAGATAGGTCTTAGCTCAATCATTTTCATGTAGATAATATTATGTCTTTCTTCTTAAAACAATACGGGTTGCACTCCGAAAGTGCCGACAGAAGTAAAAACTTAAACATTAACGTTATGCATTTTTGGATATTTTGGTATGGCAAGGGAATAATTTCACACGAATTTCTTTATTTATCAGAATAAAAGTACTATCATTTATATGGTTTAATACAGAATTCATTTATTGCGCTATCGTACATAAAAAATGAGAATTTACATTACATACAATTTTTAACGATTCAGAATTATTACAATTATTTTACTTTTAAGAGTCTACCTTTATCAGAAAAATCAACTTTTATCCATCATTTCAGAACACCAACGTACAACAACAATAACGGGCCAGCACTTGTATAATAATTTTAAGATGTGCATTGTGCATGAACCTCTAAACTGCATATTATGAAATCCTGGTACATGTTGCTAAGATGACACATGATTTCAACCGCTATGAAAGACATCACCACAGAGTAGAGAGAGATGTACTTACTTAAATAACTATCACCGCTACCATATTTATGTTCTCCTGGTATCTATGCAGTAATTACATCGTGCGAATGACGTCAGAATATCATATTAAGGTATACTCACTTCATACATAAGACAATGTCTTCTTCAACTATGATTGCCTGGTGCTAAAACACTGTATAAAATTGTTTTACGAATTTTAGATCAGGATACGTGTCATGACGCGAGTTTAACATTTTTTATCCATCCCAAAAAATTGCTCAACGCCGCTAAAGAAGTTTTCACTTCAAAAACTTTTTCAAGTATTTATTTATATGCCTGTATTAAAATACAAAGTCCGTTTGTTCAAATAAGAAAAGTAGAAGCTTTCTCAGAAAACTCAGGATGTCAAAACACGTTTGTGAAATAAATATTATGTTACAGCGTAGCATACGTAAAATCTTTTATTGTCTACATTATTCACTTATGTGATTTATATCTCCTTTGATATACAACTGCATACCAAACTATTATATATGTTAATCCTTCCTTCATAATCTTATTCAACAATTAACTATTCTCTTAATATGTTTGGTAAAGTAACTATTTAAAAATATTTTCGAAATATTGCGGGAAAAATAAACTATTTAAATTGTTTATCATCGCTATAAATATAATTTTGTAAATGTAACGAGAATTCCAAGTCAATCATTCTATCTAGACATACGGATCATATTTTGGTAGAGTTCACATCAATTGTATGCATGCATCTGCTACCGGCTATGTATCTAATATGGCCGTAAGAGATGCTTCCGGCACTGTATCTGATTTTCTATACAATGCCCATCGATCTATAGGATGCTATTCATTTTATACTTTGCCTATACTATTCATTTTAATATATTTTATACTTGCCTAACAAAATACAGCTGGCAATATCTTTAATAGACCTGAAAAAAAAGTGTGTGTGTACTTATGTACGCACGTGTTAGATTATTAAGCTTTTATGTTATTATTTAATGATCGCAAAGTACTTATTTTATTTGTAACTAAACTTAAAAGAGTTATGTTTTGACATCTTATAACTAAAAAGTAGCTCAATTGTATTCTAAAGTCAATACAGCCAATAGCAGCTTGTTCCTGATTGGCTGTTCGACAGCCAATCAGCGATAAAGCAGCCAGGTTTGCCAACCTAAGTCTACTTAGGTTTCATTAGTTCGGTGCAGTGGTGCATAGTCACATTTGGCTCGTAGCTGCTGCACCGAACCGACACATCAGAGTTAAGTACATATAACTATTATTCATAATTTTTGTTCTGATATTATATCCCTTTTAATACCTATTAATAATCTAATAGCGTCACCCCTTGCGAATATTAAATGAGTCTACTTAAGTGCTATTCTAGTATATTAACTTGTTTGATGAATATTGTATTTATTACTATTACAAGGAAACATAACAAGCACATCACAAGCACTGAACAATATAGGAAAGAGATACAAAATATAAATATAGATGCGTCCTAACACATGTTTCACAAATACAATAATAACAAAAAGAAAAATCAAAGGTATACAGTAACAAAACGCAAACATTCAGAGAAGTAACTACTTTGATTATGCGCATTGATACAAAAGATGAAGACAAATGAAATTAATTATTAAAACTAAACTTGGGGCAACGATAAGAACGATTTTATTTTTAATTCTAAACTGTGTCTGAACAGAGCACAGATTATACTGTATATTTTGTAATATTTAAAAGATGAGCTGGGAGTTTCTTTTCGGTTCTTCTCCCCATGTCAAACCTGCTTTACGAACCGATGTAGAGGTATGAAGTAATAAAGATATTATATTTCAAAGAATAAGGTGGTTTACTTGAATATAAAGTTAATTTGATTTTCATAATCGCTTTACTTGTAATTCCTATACTCTGTTTCTCGTAGCCATTGTAACACACGCAAGAAGTTATACTTCTTTGGCGTAAAAAAGCAAAAATCATTAAAACTATTTATTTCTCCTGCTATTCTTCGTTTGTGAATGAACAATATAGTGTAAAATCTTGCAAAGATGGCTTTGATAATTAATTATTAATTAACAAATACGGCTGTATGGGCTTGAATCCTTTGCCTGTGATAATAATGGACGAAGAAACCGAAAAAAAAATAACGAATGTCGCAAACGTCAGAAAATTTAGGAACCAACTTCACTCTGTTACTTTGCGTTACAATGATGCGCGCACATCTTAAGATTTCACTCTCATAATTTTTTCATAAATAGCAGAAGTATAACTTCAAAAATCATTTTAATGTTTTAAATATGCATATCTTTTCAAAGGATTGATCTTGCCTTTGCCTTTAATATTAATAAAATAATAATTATTTATATGTGCTACCTATTGATAGGTTTTAATACGGTGCCAAGCCCTAAACAAAATAAAAACTAATATTACAAACAGCTTACTTACTGTTATAATTAAGGACGTCTGCCCGCTTGGGTTGTTTTGTTCTTGACGTAGCTATCCCGCTCAAAGTCACGCGTGGCGAGTGTAGGTACCTACTATTACATTTGGGTTGGCACTGACTTCAAACTTACTAATTTGTAGCACATACGATTAATAGTATTTTATTAATATTAAAGGTATAGGTTGGCTTAAGATGTGTATTAAATTAAAATTATATTAAGTTATTTTATGCTTTTTGAAGTCGTGTTTTTAATGTATTATTTTTTTTTTATTTTAATTTTTAATGTCAGTCAATAAAAACAATAATATATAATCAGCCTGAATGAAAACTCCTAAAAAACCTACACAAACTACAATTACATCATCCATGTAAACAAAAATTTGCATAAAAAATGTCCATAAAATGAAAAAAACTGGGCCATACTATGTAATTTTTTTTGGGACGAAATGGCATCTTGTCCGCATTCATCTAAAGAAGGATTTCGTAAATCGAATAAAGAACCTCCTCCTTTTTGAAGTCGGTTAAAAATAGGATTTGAAATCACATATTGAATATCAAAAACTAAACCTTATCACAACCACATGAATTGAACTTTGCTTAATAAAATTATTTAATTGATGGCCTCAAAGAGGAAGTTCCTAGAAAAAAATACACAATAGTTTGATTATTTTATTATTATTAATTACTATCCACAAATTTTCAAAATCATATAAAACATATTGAGCACTGTTTTATGTTAATAAATATTTTTTTATCGACTTCAAAAAAGGAGGAGGTTCTCAATTCGTTGGTATTTTTTTTTGTTTATGTTTGTTACCTCAAAACTTTTGACTGGGTGAACCGACTTTGATAATTCTTTTTTATTTGAAAGCTGGTGCTTCCCGTGTGGTCCGGTCCCGTTGTAATTTGGTCCAGATCTGACGATGACATCCATGAGAAAAATAATAAAAGTCTTATACATACGTATAGCAAATTGGATGATAAATTTACGAATAACTCAATATCGCGCCAACCGATATCGATGATTCTTTTTTTATTGGAAATGATATAACTACTTCAAACATAGTTTAGTGAGAGTTTCGTTAGGTTCTGATTACGGAATCCACGGCAAAGTAACGGAACTCTTCAATTAAGCGGTTAAATTCATTGCTCAAATGAAAAATTTTTTGTATCTGCACATATTTAGACAAGTTGTTAGTTAGTGTACTTCAAAAACACTAAAAAAAAATTTTAACAAAAAACAACCGACTTAAAAAACACTATTCCAAAACAATAGGTATAATATGCACTAAAAAGTATAAAAATAATTGCGTATTTTTATACAATCTAATTCTACTTACGATTGTTGTAATTTTTGGAGTGGGTGTCATTCAAGATAGGCTTGTAACTACATACATAGTTATAGGTGAGATGTGTTTTAGTCGTGAGGAGGTGAGAGGCGAGAGCGGGTCGCGGCGGAAGATGTAATTCCAAAAATTACAATAATCGTAACTAGAGTTGGATTGTATATAAATACGCAATTATTTTTATACTTTTTAGTGCATATTATATCTATTGTTTTGGAATAGCGTTTTTGAAGTCGGTTGTTTTCACAGTTGTAAAAATAATTACTACTGTAACGAGGTGATCGTTGGACTCTAAACATTTTTCCCGTAGTTTAATGTTATATACAATAATGTTTAGGCATCCCCACCATATTTTGGATGTGTGCGTTCGTCTAGAGTGCGGTTTTCAGGGAACTTTCACATTTTCTTTCAAGGTTAACTTGATTTCGTTGATTATAATAGGACGTAGTTCCTGAAAAACGTTCCAAGCCACAAACATCACATTTTAAGGAATTTGTGTTTAAAATTTAATAAATATTAGTGTATCCCATACATGTGGGTTGGGCTACTAAGTCATGATGTAATTTAAAAAGTGACAGTAGGGCTGCCATTTTTTGTCAGTCCGTTAATATGAATCACGTGACCAGTTTTGTGTTCCTAACTCAATTTCGACACGATTGTGGTTTGGAACATTTTTGTGGAATTATGTCCAATACTTACTTAATTATTGTCACTACAAGTGAAATTATCTCAGCTTTTAAATTTTCGCGACAATTTGTGGTGTCCTTCCTCAGTTCCAATTCACTAAATGATACTGTTGTAATGTAATTGTTTTTGCAATAAAATTTGAGGACTCCACTTGAGTATGAAATATGAGAAATGATTACCGTATAAAATTTTCTGCTTGCTGTATCGGCAATATATAAATATACATTAATTAACATGCCAAATTTAATTTCTTTTCTTGTCTTTTAAACGCATTACGTATATTTTAAGTATAAACTTAATAATATTTCATGCATTACCTAAACATTGTCAGTTACTTCAAGTTACTTCATCAAAAAATTTAGCAGTAGGGAGGCTTTGCATAGGATGTCGGCTAGATTATGGATACCACAAAGGTGCCTATTTCTGCCGTGAAGCAGTAATGTGTAAGCATAATTGTGTTAGGGTCTGAAGGGCGCCGGAGCTAGTCAAATTACTAAGCAAATGCGACTTATGTCTCAAGGTGACGAGCGCAATAATTGTAGTGCCGCTCAGAATTTTTGGGTACTCATGAATCCTGAGCGGCACTGCATTTTAATGGGCAGGGCGTATCAATCCATCAGCTGAGCGTCCTGCTCGTGTTGCAAAACAGGTGGGCTGTCACAGCCTAGCGAAACTCTCTAAGAAAAAACCGATTCACTCGTTTGTGCAGTAATTGATATATTGACAGATGACGGTTATAATCTTGTAAAAAACGGAGATAGCCGAAATCCACTACGTTTTAAACAACTGTTCGCTTTCAAACTTAGCCGAATTATACTTCGTGGCCAATCGCCATACTGTAATTACTATAATTTCAAACTTATCTCAAATCACTGCAGGTTTCATACTTAACTAAATTTTACTTAGGCAGGCTTTTAGGCAGTTTACTTAGGCCTTTTACGTAGTATTTACATCCTCTTTGGGTTGTTATGTTTTGTAAGTAGAATACGTTTTTAAAGTGATATTGTAGCACGTATTCTACTCCTACGACTTCTCGATGACTACCCCTGGCTGAGCTAGGGATGCTATGATATTTGTTTGAAGCGAAGTAAGAATGAAAGATTGAGTCAAAGATGAAAGGTTGAATTTACTACTAATTAAAAGAAATACTTTACAAAATGTAGAATGAAATGAGCGTCTATACAAAGCAAAAATAAAGCAAGCGGAAAGCTGTGAGCGCGAGGTAAATAAATGTGCAGAATGCGTGGCGCGGGCGATCGCCTCTGGTATTTATGCGACGCGCGGGGCGCGGGCGCGGGAGGCCTAGCTGTGGCGGCGGGCGCAGGGCCCGCGGTGTGCGGCGGGAGCGCGGGCGCGGGGACGCGCACGCGATGCAGCCGGTTCGCAGCTCGCACCACCCGTGACGTAGGCTGTCGTCATAGATCGTACGATGTGGCGTGATGTCGTGTGGTCCAAGAACATAAGCGGCGGTGCGGAAGTAAGTAGCGGATTTGGCCGCTACAAGTACTCCCCCACTGAGACCGTGACTACGGGTGATAGTAGTCGGGAAACTTGACTCTTCGTCCACTTCTTGTAGTTCTGATGTGTTCTTCTTCCGTAGTTTCCTTTTGTGTAGGTACAGTCTGTGTTTGTGTGTCTTTTCCTGATAAGTTGTCATCTGCGATATATGCTGGTTTGAGACGGTCGATCGTTACTGTTGACGTCTTACCCTGGACTTCTATGTCAAATGACTTGGAGCCCCGACGTAGTACCTTGTAGGGTCCGGTGTACGGGGCTTGTAGCGGCCGTTTTACAGGACCCTGGCGCAGGAACACGTGAGTGGAGTGCTGTAGGTCTTTGGGCACGTAGAATGTACGTTGTCCGTGCCATGACGTAGATGTTGGTGACAGCTTAGTGATGTGCTGTTTCAGTCTGCTGGCGAAGTCGGTAACGTCGATGTGGTCGTCCCGTATGGGCTGAAGGAACTGTCCAGGTAAGCGGAGTGGCTCGCCGTAGACTAATTCCGCGGTAGACGCCTGCAGGTCATCTTTGCACGCGCTGCGTATGCCCAGCAGCACGAGAGGTAATGCCTCCGTCCATTGAGCACTGGTGTGGCAGGTTATAGCGGCCTTGAGCTGACGGTGTAGCCTCTCTACGAGGCCATTTGCTGCGGGATGATAAGCTGTTGTGGTGCGGTGGTCGGCGCCTACCAGCGCGGCGACCCTCTTGAACAGCTGGCTGTCAAACTGGCGGCCGCGGTCGGTTATGATGCTCTCGGGGCAACCGAACCGCGCAATCCACCCAGTTACGAAGGCGGCAGCGCAGGATTCTGCAGTGATGTCCTGCAAGGGCATGGCCTCCGGCCATCGAGTGAAGCGGTCGATCATGGTGAGGCAGTACCTGTGACCAACAGAAGAAGGTAAGGGACCTATTATGTCCATATGGACCTGACGGAAGCGCGCTGAAGGCATTGTGAACTTTGCTAATGGAGCTGATGTGTGGCGAGATATTTTACTGCGCTGACATTGTTGACACTCTTTGGCCCATTGTCGACAGTCCTTCTTAATACCCGGCCAAACGAAGCGTTGTGCTACCAATTGCGCTGTGGCTTTTGCTCCGGGATGACTTAGACTATGTAACGTGTTGAATACCTGACGTCGGAAAGCTGAAGTAACAAAAGGTCTGGTGTATTGAGTAGAAGTGTCGCAGAATACCTGAATATCAGAGTTCTCTAGCATGACCTTTTCTAATTTTAGGCCTGACCCACTTACGAGTAAGTTTTGAAGTTCAGCATCAGAATCCTGGGCACGGGCGAGGGACTGGTAATCTAGGGGCGTTGTCATCTCTTCAACCCGAGACATGCTGTCAGCTACTGTGTTGTCCCTCCCAGGGATATACCTGATATCAGTGCTGAATTGACTGATGAAGTCCAAGTACCGGAACTGACGAGGTGAGCAGCTGTCACGTTGAGTGCTGAATGCAAACGTAATGGGCTTGTGGTCAGTGTAGATGGTGAATGTCCTCGCTTCAACCATGTATCTGAAATAACGAATCGCTTCATAAATCGCCAATAATTCCCTGTCGTAAGGGCTGTACTTTTTTTGGGAAGGGCTGAGTTTTCTGGAGAAAAAAGCGAGGGGTTGCCAGGTGTTTCCCTTACTTTGCTGCAGTACGGCTCCAATAGCGTGGTCCGAAGCGTCAGTCTGTATCGCCAGCTCTGCTGTGGTATCTGGATGTGCTAGGAGTGTGGCATGGGAAAGACTAGACTTACATCTTTTAAATGCTTCTAGCAGCTCTAGAGTCATGTTGACTGGGTGTGATCCTTTGGTTTTCGGTCCAGCTAGCAAGGCATTAAGCGGTGCTTGTATTGCTGCTGCTCCAGGAATGAATCTTCGGTAGAAGTTGATGACTCCTAGGAATCGCCTCAACTCCTTTACCGTCTTGGGTGGCGGGTAGTCTTGAACTGCCTGGACCTTCTCCTCCAAAGGTTTAACGCCTGCTGCGGACACTGTGAAGCCAAGAAAAGTTACTTCATCCTTACCAAATACACATTTCGCTGTGTTTATCAGTATGCCGTAATCTGTCAAACGTTGAAATAGCTGGCGAAGGTGTTGCTGGTGCTGTAATGGAGATTCAGAGAAGATTAGGATGTCATCAATGTACCCAAAACAGAAGTCTAGGTCTCTAAGTGCTTCATCCATAAAACGTTGGAAAGATTGTGCAGCATTACGAAGTCCGAATGTCATGTAAGGGAATTCAAATAATCCGAAAGGCGTGGTAATGGCAGTCTTAGGAATATCGTCAGCATGGACTGGGATCTGATTATATGCTTTAACGAGGTCCACCGTAGAAAAGACTTTTTTGCCTGCCAGCTGGTGCGCAAAGTCCTGGATGTGCCGCACAGGGTATCGGTCTGGAATAGTGCGAGCGTTCAATGCTCTGTAATCCCCACAAGGTCTCCAGCCGTCGTTTTTCTTACGTGCTAGGTGCAGTGCTGAGGACCAGGGGCTCTCTGATCTCCGAGCTGTACCATTTTGTACCATCTCTTCCAACTCCTTTTTGGCAATGGTGAGTCTCTCCGGATCTAACCGACGAGGGCGGCAAAATACTGGTGGGCCAGGCGTCGTCCTAATATGGTGAACCGTGTTGTGTTTTGGTTCACTTGGCTTACCAGCTGGGCGTGTAATGTTCGGAAACTCTCGTACAATGTCGTTATACAACGAGTCCCCTGGCGATGTTGTACGTACTGATGAGATGTCCTCCTTGTGGTGCTGGCGTGGTACGGCGACGGACAGTGACGTTACCCCATCGACCAGGCGGTGATTGCGGCAGTCGACGAGCAGGTTATAAAAGCTAAGGAAGTCGACGCCAATGATTGGTTTGGAGACGTCTGCCACCACGAAGCGCCAACTGAATACGCGGCGCAACCCTAGGTTGAGTTGTAAGTGAACGTACCCGAATGTTGATATCACCGTACCGTTTGCTGCAAAGAGCTCGTACTGCGTCTTCGTGCGATGTTCTTGAATGCGAGAACGTGGATAAACGCATAAGTCAGACCCTGTGTCGATAAGGTATTGTACTTTTGTGTTAAGGTCGGTGATAAAAAGGCGGCCGGTTCGCAGCTCGCACCACCCGTGACGTAGGCTGTCGTCATAGATCGTACGATGTGGCGTGATGTCGTGTGGTCCAAGAACATAAGCGGCGGTGCGGAAGTAAGTAGCGGATTTGGCCGCTACAATATCACTCACTTCTGGAATTAATTAAATTAAATTTACAACAAAAATTTATGAACGACGCGGGACTCGAATGGTTGGCTCAGTTGGAAGAGCACTCGGACGGAACCTGAGAGGTTGCAGGTTCGAGTCCCGCATCATTCATAAATTTTGGTTACAAATTTAATTTAGTAGTATGAATACCTTAATATCAACAAAGTACTAAGAGCTCTCGGTTACGAGTTAGTAGAACATCTTCTCTATTAGCGTTAGTTCACTCATGTTTCTTTGCCCCCACAGCACCTTCTCTACCTACTTGTGTCGCCTAATATACGCTATGAGGTTCAATTTATAAATTGTTTACTTACTTTGCGATAAAAACTTTAAAGTTTTTCAATTCCATAAGAAAACTAATTGCGTCGAGATAGACTGTGACAGCTGTGAATAAGTTAAAAAATAGTGGGGAACTATTAAACTCTATTTTCAGGAATGTACGCGCACTAAAACAAAGTAACTGCTGTATCGCGAGTGTAAGATATAACTGTCATGCACACCAAAAGTAATAAACTTGGCCTTCCGTCATGCGTTACCTAACACTTAAAGGCTCTAAATCAAGAAGTATAAATTATGTATGGCATTACCTTTGTAATATTTAATAGAAGGTATCATATTTGCTTTTATATGTAAAGATTTGTGTGATAAAAGAAAATATCTTGAAATATTCAATGGTACAAAAGATCTCCATTAAAATTAAGGTGATAGATACATTTTCTATCAAAAGCACCTTTTAGCTCGTGATCCCTTGCGGAAATACGAAATATAAAGAAGGGTATTTTCATATTATAATTTTATATTTATGTCCTTTTTAATTCGTCTGAAATAGTTTTTAAAATACAGGTAAAATACTATTTAAAAATATTATTTTATTTGGAAATAATATAAGTGGATTGATTTTATAAGGGATCTTGATGTTATATTTTAATACCCCTTTTTGCTTGTTCAAATAATAATTTACTTGTTTGTTATTGAACAATCCAGTTTTTGTAATATTAATAAGATGTTTTGATAAAGCCATGCTGACAATCAAATTAGAATTATCTGACTAATTCATAGTATTCTATTTGTAATAAATATTACTGTACGACAAGCTGTACATACAACAGTTGCATAAAGAGGGTCAAAAAGAGTGGCGCGAGTCGCAATGAATGACGCTACGAGTGTTTCTTTACCAAGTTACCTACACAGCGTGTTGCATACAATATTTTTTATTAATAAAGAAACAAATACCACAAGTTTTCGAGTTTCCGCATAAATGGGCGATAAATTTACTTATATCTGGTGAGTAGTTTAATTTTTCCTTCAAGGAATGGCAAAGAGATACCCATACAGCCAACGCGGGAAAATTGAAAATTACAAAATGAACCAAGCAGCATCATGGCAAATAATATTGAAAAGTTTTTTTTTAGTTGCCATTGAAAAATTTAGTATAATGATTTAGTACTACCTCATATTACTTCTATGAACCTACCATACCTAATCTATATTTAGTTGCCTGTGGTACCAAAACAATTGTGAACCTTTTTGGCAACGTTATAGTACTATAAACAATGCTTTTTAAGGCCATAGAGTATAGACTTTAAAGTTTTAAGTTTTATATTACTGGTCGTGGCTATATAAATGACAGATATAAGAAGAGGAGTAGAAAAAAAATATATTTTAACATTAGTTATTTATCACCCAACTAACTAACTTTATTGAAATACATAATATCAATCCTATATAGGGTAGCTGTCTTTTTTATTATTAATTATTAAGAGAGGCAAACGGACCAGAAGCTTACGTGACGGAAAGTGCTGAGGTAATCGGCCATGGCCATTCACAAAACCAGGGGTCAAAATATGCGTCCCTGACTCGTACCGGTTCGGGAAAACTGCAGGCGGAAATTAATTCCATTAAGTATTTTTGCGTGACTGGGTATCTGAGTAGTGATAAAGTAAAAATATATAATGCATGCGTACTACGCACGCACAACACGTATAAACACACGTACAACGCTGATGCCCAAGCAAACTCCCATTATGCCTTGGTAAACACGAGTGGAGGGGGTACAAAGCAGAGCACAAAGAGAACCACGAAATCCAACGAACAACAACAACAACAACAATGGGTCAAAACTTGTATAATAATTTTAAGATGAGCATTGTGCATGAACCTTTGAGCTGCATATGAAGTCCTGATACATGTTGGTTGGATGACACGCGATTGCAGCCGCTATGAAAGACGTTACTATCACCGCTACCATATTTATGTTTTCCTGGTGTCTACGTAATAATACGTCGTATTCATGACGTCAGAATATATTATGGTATACTCGCGTCATACATAAAACAATCTCTTCTTCAACTATGATCGCCTGGTACCACAACACTGCATAATAATAATAAGTTAGAGCGTCCGGCATTCATTGTTGATATCACTATTCCGTGTCATCACACCTCATCATAACCTTGTGAAAGCTGAAATAGACAAATTGTCGAAGTACTTAGACCTAGCACATGAGGTTACTGACATGTGGGATGTTGATTGAACAATAATTGTCCCAATAGTCGTTTCCGTAAACGGTCTTATAGCAAAGAGCCTTGACCATCATCTCAAGAGGCTCTCGTTTAATAACTGGATAAAGGGTCAGTTACAGAAAGCAGCTGTTTTGGGAACGGCACGCATGGTGCGGAAGTTCCTCAGTCTGTCGCCCTAACCACCGGCGGAATTGTCGTGAACCAACGCCGGCAGGACTCAGGACAGGAAATTTTTTATATTTATATTTGTAATATTGTTTTTTTATAAATATGTTATATATATAAATGTAGAAGATAAGATGAAATTACAATAAAGAGAATAATAATTATATTAATATTGACACACTTTTACACAAATTATCTTGCCCCAAACTAGGCATAGCCTGTACAAGACGATATATTTAATACAATATACTTACTTAAACATACATAAATACATATAAACATCCATGACTCGGAAACAAACATTCATCGTATAAATGATTGCACCTACCGGGATTCGAATCCGGGACCTCTAGCTTAGTAGTCAGGGTCACTAACCATTCCTATATCATTTTCTCCCACGTTAAATCTTATGAATTTATTTATGTGTCTCTCTGTCTCTTTTCACTATCGCTCTTTCGTTTCATCGACTTTAAAAAGTTTTCACTTCAAAACATATGCGACACATAAAGGTTAGCTGACAAATATTTAAAGCATACAACAATATAAATCAGTCGTGTATAAAATATTCTGAATAACGAGCCTGCACTGCGTCGCGGTGCAAGCTGAACTTTGTCCTGATTTGCATTTAAAGTACCCCATTGATATTGGTTTGCTCAACTCAAATATCGCTGTACAAACTTTTGACATTTATTAATTAACGGCACTTCATCGTTTATAACTAGATTTATTTGAATAATTTGTAACTTTTGTGGAATCAATATACAATTCTAAGAGAACGGCCAAAAGAAAAATAACATTCATTATTTGGTTTGCAAAGCCATTTTATTTACAGTTAGCTCTTCTTTAGAGTTATAAATTACATATAATGTTGTATTAGTTTTCAAAACAGAAAAGTGTTTTTGAAATGAAAATTGCTTTAGGCGAGCTGATCATTATATTTTGTAGGTTTTGAATGAGACTGAGCTATTATACTCATTTGGGTATAGTAGGCTGAAGATGACACAGGTAGTGCTATGAATCAGATTAAAACTAACCAGATTAATGTATACATATTCTAGAAAATACGACCAAAAGTGGATTTTTTTAAGTAAATTTTAATAGCACTTGCCAAAAATTCACACACGAGCTAACATCTACATAACTAACATAAAAGTAAATAGAAAATATTTCAAAATCTAAAATAAATCAATTTGCCAAGTTTCTAAGAATGAGTTATGATAAATGACACAATGTCTAATACCTCAAACAGTAATCGGACAGAGTAACGCCCTAACTCGTAACGGTTGTAGCAGAAGTGAAGAAGACATTGCCTCTTATAGATAACTCCTCCCTCTCCTTCTGTTCTTTCTTCAATCCACACTAATATTATAAATTTGAATGTAAGTTTGTTTGTTATGCTTTCACGCCTAAACCACTGAACCTATATTGATGATATTTATAACAGAGATAGACATAAGCTTGAGAGAGGCCATAATCTACCTTTTATCGCGAATAAAAGGCTTGGCGGGGTTGAAATAGGACGAAGAAGTTTGTATGAAAGTTTCTCACTTACGAAGGTAACACCAGGAAAATTTCTAGCGTTTTCAAAATTAAAACCTATGTGGGGTGAAAAAGGGGGATGGTAGTTCTATAGTTGATAGCTTATAAAAATGTATTAATTACAGCAGATTGTTATGTATTATTTGCAAAGTGATTATATTAAAAAATTAAAAATGCTAGTAAAAGTAACTATTGCACGTGTACAAGTGCTAGTATTATATGTAAAAATTTTTTTTTTTGTATTTTCTGTTATTTACCTCGCCTTAATGAAAATTTCATTTTTATCGAGGGGTCTTACGAACATCACATCATTTTAATTATGAGTGGGCCCCCCTTAAATATTGTTAACATGGCCTTCGACAGTTCAGGCTGATTTTTATCACAAAAAGAGTTAACATAATATTACGATAATTAGTACTTATATAAAAACCATATTAAACAAGTAATTATTATAAATGTGAAAGTTTGTATGTCTGGATGTATGTTTGTAATTCTTTAACGCAAAAACTACTGAATGGATTTTGATGAGACTTTACAATAATATAGCTGACACACCAGAATAGCACATAGCACATATAATTTATAAAAATATTGTTTGAACTATCCAAAATATAAGAGAAGTGTGAAGTAAGTAGAAAAGAAATCTGCAATCTGCAAGCTATTCGTGCTTGCTTTTTTTTTATGGAATAGGAGGACAAACGAGCGTACGGGTCACCTGTTGTTAAGTGATCACCGCCGCCCACAATCTCTTGCAACACCAGAGGAATCACAGGAGCGTTGCCGGCCTTTAAGGAAGGTGTACGCGCTTTGTTTGAAGGTACCCATGTCGTATCGTCCCGGAAACACCGCACAAGGAAGCTCATTCCACAGCTTTGTAGTACGTGGAAGAAAGCTCCTTGAAAACCGCACTGTGGAGGACCGCCACACATCCAGGTGTGATTGCTCCGCAAAAATCACAGGATTTACAAATATACATATTATAATGTGAATTTATGTATTGTATGCTTTGTAATAGTTTTAAAGGGTTTTTTGTGGTTTGTGGTTAGGATACTCGAGGCATTCATTTTTGGGCTGTCGTGTACGGTACGTGCCTCCCTGGGTCGTCATAACTTTTCCTGTAGAATATACGAAGGTGGTCAAATACTCTTGCAGTTTTCTTTCGATGGTCCAATTATGAGTGATCACCAGCAAGTTGACAATTGTGATGTCACACCTTTAAAAAACAATAAGGAGGCTCTTTTTTCGTCATCGAAGTTGTGTCCCTTGGCTATGAATCTGTGTATCGGTGACATAGTTGGTGAGATCTTTATATTTACTAGTTTATATTATATTTTTATATTTACTTTATGGTCAGGTTCGAGCGAAATCGAACTTAACGGAACATGACACGATGTTAAACTACATAGTGTTTACGTTTTAATTGCATTTTATGAAATAACTAGCTGACCCGGCAAACGTTGTTTTGCCATATAAAGTATAATTCACGCGATAGTTTTATAAGTAATAAAATATTGCCTATATTATAGCCTGTACATCATTTTGTTCTATTGTCAATAGTTTTTGCAGCGCACGCAAAAATAGGTTTTCGATTTTACACCTTGTGTTACAAAATAGCAATTTTATTACGGATCCCTAATTTTGAAAAAACATAGCCTTCCTCGATAAATGGACTACCCAGCACTGAAAGAATCATTCAAATCGGACCAGTAGTACCAGAGATTAGTGCGTTCAAACAAACAAACAAACAAACACTGCAGCTTTATAATATTAGTATAGATTTTTAATGTTTTTTTTTGTTTTCATGTTTAATGGATCCAACGGTGTGCCACTGGCACGGAGCGCTACAAAGTGAAAACAGCATTTGCTGCTTAGCCTAGCGTGATGCGTAGCTTCTACGGAAGAGGCGTGGAGTTTCAATTTACATACATTACACAATTGTTCGAACACTTATATCTGGAGAACGGCTGGACTAATTTTCATGATTTTTAATATGTTGGATTTGTCTCCGTATATTTTGGAATAGCAAAATAATATAAAATCATTGAAATAAATAAAATACTTTCTTATTGATAATCACTGGATCTAACGATTTTAAAATTTTTCGTACCTAAGTTAATTTTCCTAAGCCAAATTTTTTGTGAGTGTCTTTTGCTATATTATATTAACCCGAAATATGAAAAAGACGTTTTCGTGGTCGTGGTTGTCGGCTTTAAAAAGTAAGTCTGAGAAAAAACGGTCGAACACTAAAAATAATTTAGGCTGAGTCTATTGATACGGGTACTGGACAAATAATTTATTATTATTCGTACAGAAGTCGGACGAATAATTTTATATGAGGCTGTTGCTATTCGTCCGGCAACTGGACGAATGAATTAGTCGCCCGATTATCGGATTAGAGAGAAAAAAGACATCATTGAAAGAAATTTGGGTTAAAACTAAGTATCCCATAGCACAAACTATGAGGTAATAAATATTTAAAATGATAGAGTTTTAGTCCACGATTATAATGGTACCACTCGAATAACAAGGTAATGCACCGTTCTAGAGAAAAAAGCATTATAACCTAACCACAAATTATGACTTTTTTAAGGGTAGGACATTTTTATGGGGAGGAAAGAAAGGGAAACGCCTAACGAAAAAGAATTCGTTTCTGGCACTCGCCGGCCGCTGCCGCGGCCCGCTACGCTCGGCTCGTGCGTTGTTTTAACTGTTCTAACATAACCTAACCTAACCAATTTTTATAAATCATAGTGATAGAGATTTGGTCCACGTTTATAGTGCTACTATTCTTATAACAATACACAATTTTCAAGAAAATAACGAAAAAAAATACAACCTCTGAACGGGTACACACATAAATAAAACAGAGATCATACATTTGAATAGGTAATTAAAAAATCAGACAAATGTGTTATGATAAGTTTTTTTATACATAAAAAAGGAATCATAAAATTAAAAAAAAAACACTTTCCGACTGAGCTAGGTCATGAAATAAGTAAATAAAAATTCACCGAAATATTGAAAAAGTTTTACGTTTTAATAAAAAAAAAAAAATGAATAAATGTACGAATAAATATAATTTATTCGTCCAGTACCCGTACAAATAGTCACTTCGAATAATTTTTGTGACAAAACAACGTTTGCCGGGTCAGCTAGTTAGTATATAAAACTACAGTTTATAGAACGAAGTGTAAATGTTAAATTTAACTAACATTTAAGGTTTTAAGGTTGCGAACCGAATCGTAGACGCTTTAGGGATTATAATTTTTTATAACCGAAATTACCGAAAATTAAAATTACTGAAAAAATTAAGACTTAATTACTATCATATTAAACATTTTAGTTGTTCATCATTCATCTTATGATTTCGATCAATGGAGACTAACAAAAAAAATGCCACAGCCCTTAATAAGTTCCAAATATTTTTAACATTGATGATGAGTAGATGACATATTTAATATTAAAGTACAAATTTTTGACTAAATAAAGCTTTTTCTTTTGTATTGCCTCTTATAAGGGGTGTTAAAGGCATAAAAGGCATTGATTTTCTCAAAATTGATTGCTTAAGAATTCTTTTTGATGTTATTTCTAATATACTAGATACTACTACCG
The DNA here is from genome assembly GCF_905404315.1 of Leptidea sinapis. Lineage (NCBI taxonomy): Eukaryota > Metazoa > Arthropoda > Insecta > Lepidoptera > Pieridae > Leptidea > Leptidea sinapis. Next base: position 3,540,347 of record NC_066299.1, read on the forward strand.
CTTCGGAAACAATTGGCGCTCTGAAGTACTGTCATTGCTATTGTTATTAAGTAATCATAATCTAGTCCCAGGCTGTCCAATCACTTAGATAATCAGCTCTGGAGTAGTAGGATTTACGATAGAGCCATTTGTTAATAAAACACTTAAATTTATTTTTAGATAATGCCTGAACAGTGGCTGGGACTTCATTATAAAAGCTACTATGTAAAGTAGGGAATTCACTTCTGAAATAAGGCTTGTCTTATTCATTCTACTTCAATTACAACAATTACTAGAAAGAAACTCAATAAAGTAAAGGAAATTAATACTCTAGGCGTACAGTCCTATCGGTGTTTACGTACCACGCGGCTACACAAATAAAATTTGAAAACATAATTTTATGAACGATGCGGGTCTCGAACCCACCACCTCTCCCGTTCCGTGCGATTGCTCTTCCAACTGAGCATTTTGTTTTAAAATTGTATTTATGGATATCGTAACGTCCTAGAATAACCGAGCAAGGAAGCTTATTCTATAGTTAGAATGTACGTGGCAAAAAGTTCTTTGAAAGGTGGTTCTGAACACCACTCGTATGATAAGGATGATATTAAACCTAAATACCTAACGGAAATCCGTCAAAATTATCAGAACATATGCCAATAATACGATCTGCGAGAAATTGAGAAGTTATAGTTTGATAGTCTAACAAGGAGGTCCAATAAGCCGCCGGACATATTGCATATCTCAGAGTGGAAGGTAATAAAACGGAACCGGATAACTTCAAATTACCAACCGATAGACAGTTCCAAATTTAGAATGTCTACTAGAAGATGTCAAACAGAAAATGCAAAACTGAATATGATAACACGTCTTTACGTGTTTTCTGATCAATGTGTATTATTTGTATTGAATATGTTACAATTATTAAGATTTAATTAAAAGGGATTGACATTATATAATGCATGTAAATGTTAAGTTTTCCGGAATCGATACCACCTAGGGATCTCCAAGCATAGAGCCTCTTTTTAAGACAGTAAGGGACGAGACGAGCTGGACGAAATGCTGATGGTAATTGATACGCCTTGCCCATTACAATGCAGCGCCGCTCGGGATCCTTGAAAAAATCAATTATTCTGAGCAGCACTACAATTGTGCTCGTCACCTTGAGACTTAAGATGTTACGTCTCATTTGCCCAGTAATTTCACTAGCTACGGCGCCTTTCACACCGAAAAACAATAATATTACTACTAGCCGGCATCTGGCATCATCATTTGCACAGGAGTGCAAAGGAGCCTTCCACTGGTATTGGTTGGTTTCCCTCCCACCACTCCAATTGGAGTCAATTCCCAACTCTACGTAAAGTAAGTTAGGTGGAAGTACAGGATAATTCGCGTGCATGTAGGACAGAATCGCAGCGTCGCATTAAATCGTATCGGATCGATTCAAAAATCGTTTGCGATGAGGCGCCCACGAAGGACGCGGCCTAATTCATTACAGATGGTAACTGAGTTGTAGGATATTTAATGCTCTTGTCTCTGATTGTGGGCAAACAACTATCAAACACAAATTCTACATCTTAAATATTTTTGTGTAGCTTGAAACATATTAAAATATCGATACTTGATTAATTTTATGTCTCGGAAAAAGAGGATCAAGCATAAAAGGGGAAAAAGATGATTTACATAATTTTTGTTTATGCAATAATAAAATAATATATAATGAATACACATTTCTTCTTAAATTTAAATCGTCTCTCTTCTTCTATTCTCTTAAAATTAATAATATTTCAGAAGGTAGGTTTTAGGTATTTAATACATTGCCTTGGTATATCTATACATCATATAAATAAAATTGAAGTGTCTGTTTGTAATATTGAAATAACCGTTTTTTACTACATGTATATATAGACGGTACATACACCAAAATATTTTGTTTTACAATTTTTGTCTGTTTGTTCCGGCTAATCTCTAAAATGGCTGGACCTATTTGGACAGGACTTTTATTGCAGGTAGCTAATGTAATAAGGCATAACTTAGGCTAAGTTTGTTTTAGAAAAAATGTTTTTTTTAGAAAAAAAAATGTTGCAATGTCCAAGAAACGGTCTAACTCTAAAAAACAACAGACCGGGCAAAACAATATTTGCCGGGGCTGTTACTATAATATATATTATACAGATTTCCGGTAACATATCGACTACGATTGAAGACTAGTCATTGCTTCATTATATCATCTTGACTGTATTCCCATTTGTACTGAGACTAATGTTGTTCGGTTTCTGGAACAGAACAATCGCTGCAGGTTCGTAAACAATAAATCAGGATTATCCTTTGTTAACTCAGCCAGTTTATGTGGTTTATACATTTTAGAAGTTGACCACAAATTTATTACCCAACTGCGGCAAACCAGATTATATTTTAATATTTGATATGAAGTTTTCTTAGATTTAGATCATTATTACGTCTACATAAACTGTGACAGCTGTGAAAACGACGAAAAAAATTGAGATTGAATGTTAACCTCTGTTTTGATCAATGCACACAGCCCAAAGTAATAAGCCTGGTCTGTTAAGAGGCTATTAAAAAAAAGTTGCGAGATTGTTAGGCGCCAAATGACTTAATATGTTATTCTTCTTTTTTGTTTCTTTTCAAAATCTTGATTTTGTAATTTTTGTTTTATTTTATATTTTTGTGTTCTTTGTGTCACGAAAGTAAAGACTGCATGTTGTGACACCTTCATTTGTTGAACATTCAACTCATATTTTGTTACTATTCAATATTTTTTAAGCGTATTAGAATGTAATAACTACTCTAGTTGTTCTATAAATAAATAAATAAAAGACTAATAAGGCATATTTAATAATTTAAACAATTTGTTATGTTTTTAAAGTGATAACCCTCACTTCTGGGAAGAGTCACATCTCAAGTCAATTTTCTAATATGCAAATATTGGGAATGAGCAGGTTATCAGCTGTGGAGTAGATCCTGTAGATGAAGCCACAACCTGAGAGTTGAACAAAGCATACAAGATTTTATGACGATACGTCACTCGAACGGTTAGCCCAGTTGGGGCAGCTCTCGCACGGAACGCGTGAGGTCGTAGGTTTGAGTCCCGAATCGTTCATAAAATTTTGTTTTCAAAATTTACGTAGCGTACGGGTCACCTGGTGTTAAGTAATCACCGCCGCCCACATTCTCTTGCAACACCAGAAGAATCACAGGAGCTTTGCCGGTCTTTAAGAAAGGTGACGGGCTTTTGCGTAAGGTTAGTGAAAAATAGTCAATATTTAAACAATTTGATATTTTTGAAAGTAATAACCCTCACTTATGGGATTAATTACACAAATTAAATTTCAAAACAAAATGAATGAACGATGGGGTCTCTAACTCGCGACCTCTCGCGTTCCGTGCGACCGCTCTTCCACTGAGCATACCATTCGAGTCACGTATCGTTGATAAATCTTGTATGTCTTGTTCAACTCTCAGGTTGGTAGTTATTGGGGCTGAGCAGGTTATCAATCGTAGATACTGTAGATGAAGCCACAACCTGAGAGTTGAACAAGACATATCAAGATTTATGAAAATTACGTTACTCGTACGGTCCGCTCAGTGGAAGAGCGCTCGCACAGATCCCGAGAGGTCGCGGGTTCGAGTACTGTATCATTCTATTTATATTAGGCATAAAAGGCATTTATTTTCTCAAAATTGATTGCTTTAGAATTATTTTTGATGTCATTTCCAATAACTACTAGATTAGTATCTATCGCTTCGGAAACAAAGGGCGCTCTGAGAGAGAAGAAGCGGCGCAAGAAACTGTCCCAGCATTATTTTTGCGCTCTTTTCAATAAAAATATACAATATTGTACAGTCATTTCTATCGCTATAGAATAGTCCCAGGCTGTCCGATCATTTAGATATTCAGCAGTGGAGTATTAGGATTTCCGACAGAGCCATTTTTTATAAAACATTTAATTTTATTTATAGATAATGCCTGAACAGTGGCTGGGACTTTATTATACAAGTGTATACATTTACCCTTAAAGCTATTATGTATCTTATGAAGCCTACTACAATTAGTTACAAGCAATCCCCTTATTTCTAGTGTTATAATAATGAAAATCACTATTAAGAACAAAAAGGTGACGATTTTTCTGAACGTATATTAAATTTTATAAATGTATTGACAATGAGCAGTCATAATATTTATTTCTTTAAATTTTTCTTTGAGAGACAGTCTATAACCAAGCTGATATATAGCACGAATAGCTCTCTTTTGCAGAGCAAACACTATATCAATGTCAGCAGCATGACCCCATAGTTAAATACCGTACGTCATGATGCTGTGAAAATAACTGAAGTACACTAATCTAGCGGTCGCACCATTCGTGTACTCTCTAATTTTTCTAACTGCATATGCCGCAGAGCTGAGTCTATCTGCTAGATGGGCAATATGTGGACCCCACTGAAGCTTTTTATCTAACGTGATACCCAAGAAGACCGTAGTGTCCACAAGTTCCAATCTCTGGTCATTTATAAGTACGTTGATTTGTACCTCCGCTGTGTTTTGTGTAATGAACCGTAAACACTTTGTTTTTTTACTGTTTAAGTGCTGATTATTCGTCTCAAACCAACGCACTATCTTTGAGAGTGTATTGTTTACCTCGTCATTAATTTGCACGTCGCTTCACTTTAAAAATAAGTGAAGTATCATCAGCAAACAATACAATCTCATGGCTATCATCTACCACAAACGGTAAATCGTTAATATATATAAGAAACAAGAAAGGACCAAGAATAGAACCCTGTGGAACACGTATACCCACAGGTTTACCCGAAGACCGTTTGCCATTTACATCGACTATCTGAACTCTTTCGCTTAAATAAGATTTTAACCGATTTAGGGCTCTATTTTTCACTCCATAATGGCTTAGTTTTAGGAGTAAAGTTTCATGGTGGACGCAGTCAAATGCTTTGGACGAATCACAAAAAATGCCCAATGCATCCTGTGACTCTTCCGAGGCGTCAAAGATGTGCTCAATGAGTCTAGTACTCGCATTAATTGTTGATAAGTTAATTGATAAGATAACCAAATTGATTTTTGTTAAATAATTTACAAAGATGCATTTGTAGCTGTTGAAGCAAAAGTTTTATTAAAAACAGGCAGCACTAAAATAGGTCTGAAATTAGCAGGGTCAAAACAACGGCCCGATTCAAACAAAGGTATAACTTTGGTGTATTTCATGAGGTCGTATTCTATGCATTCATTTAATATTATTGCTATTTCAGGTGCTATAATGTCAAGTATGTATTGTACAATATTAGTCGAATGGCCCCATAGGTCTTTTGTATTTTTTAGGTTAATTAATTTGAAGATTTTTATTATATTGCTATCTGTAACATACTTAAATTTCAATCAGTGGAATTTCTATTTCCGAATTTATAACGCGATTATTAATATTTAAACAGATAGAGGTGTTATGGCAATTCGATCTACCAGTTTCATTGTTAATTACACTCCATTATATATGTTTTTATACTTTTTATATATAATACTTTTTCTGGTTATTATTATTTCCTATTGAATGTATTTATTATTGGATTAAGCTAGGCAATAAAAATTAAATTTATTTGTATTATTTTCACCTTTGTCACCAACGATAAGTGTGTAACAGCGTCCGGAGTTCAAAATGAAATTCAGTGAACTGTGAGCGACTCAGATTACTTGTCGTGGAGTAGAGACCGCATCGCTTCATTGTGTGGCCTCTACCGCATTTATCACGGAGAATGTCCCGAAGGGCTGTTTCACCTGATTCCTGCCGTCGAATTCCACTTTCGTATGATAAGCCACATATTAGGACTTCATCCCCACCTTCTGGATGTACAGCGATGCTCTACAGTGTGATTTTCAAAGAACTTTCTTCCACATAGAACCAATCTGTGAAATGAGCTTCCTTGTGCGGGGTTCCCAGGATGAAACGATATAAGCCACCTTTGTAAAAGGTTGGCAACGCTCCTGCGAATCCTGTGGTGTTGCAACATAATATGGGCTGCGGTGATCACTTTACATCAGGTGACCCGTAAGCTCGTTTTGCCTCCGCTTCCATAAAAAAATACTACGATACAATGGCATAAGATATTATGATTATGTTTGGTGTATTGATAAAACATTATTATACACGTGTAAAACAGCTTGTTTTGTATGTTATACATTTTCAAACTCAAATGTTTTGATTCAAAATAGGATGTGACATCACTAATTATTGAAAGTGAAAAAGTACAACTCAATCCAAAAAGAATGCCTCAGACCTGAGAAGAACAACCACCAGATACTCAGCGTGCTTTAATAATATAATAATAATAATATTGTACAATTAAACTTAATATTTAAACTTAAGCTTTAGGACCGTCGCTCCATTACCAATCTGTGGCATTATTACGAAAGTCATATATGTTACTGTAACCTTTACCCCACAAAAGTTTCTTAACCATTCTTTTGAATATCCTAATACTTTTGTTTTGAACATTTTCTGGGATCTTGTTGTAAAAGCATACACATCGCCCCCCAAAAGACTTAGTAACTCGACTTAGCCGACTAGTAGCAATTATAAGTTTGTCTGTGCCTGGTGTTAACATTGTGGTTATGACAGTTTCTAGCAAATTTACTTATCAAGAATATACTGAGAAGCAACAGTCAAGATGTTAATTTCTTTAAATTTTACTCTCAATGAATCTTTATCTATTTCTTTCTTTTTCAAACTTATTTTTTGGCACTTATAATTACAATAATTTATCGATTTGACTTTATATTGAGCAACAAAGTGACTATTGAAAATTAAATGCATTTTAGTTAGTCCAGAGAGCAAAAAAAAATTATTTAGTTATCTTGAGATTAAGCTTCACAATCTTAATCTTTTAATAAACAGCGTATCGGTAATATGTAAATAAGTGAATAAACTTGTTAGCAAATATGTTATATATAAGCTCGGCCATCAAGACTTAGCTCGCAGTAAATACGGAAATGAATAAAGTAAGCTACGGTGTACGTTTGATTTCTAGGAAATTAAAACTATATCAGAGAGCTGTTCAAATATGAAGTATGAACATGACTTTTAATAAATTAGAACTCTCTTTATCTACTTAGAATGCTCCTGGGTAATAAATATAGATGAAGAATATAATTTTGATTCATTATATATTGATCAGTTCATTATATAACCTATAACCTCTGTAGCTTCAATAACTAAATTAGTTTCGATTTTTTTAAGATACAAGGGCTGACCCGGCAAACGTTTGAATGAAAAATGAATAAACGTAATGAAATGACATTTCTTTACAAACATCATTTATAATGAAATGTCAATAACTTTCTATATAGAAGGTCATTGTGAAAAGTCATTGATTGAATTATATGTATTGCGAATAAATACCTAGGTATTTCTAATTCAAAAAATATAGGTTCCGCTTAAGTAATCACCAACATACCATATACTGATTCCAATATACTCTGCTTTTATTGATATAAGTATTATTCTGTTCGGTTTAGTAGTTTCCGAAGTATAACTGAAGGAAAAACCCGGGTTGGCATTTTTTAGTATAGATGATTTGAGCAATTAAAATTAACAATCTGTCATATTTAAATGTCTAACATTCTGGGTTAGCGGTGGAAGATGATAAACATCAATTTCTTTTCCTTGTGGTGGAGGCAATGGGTTTTTGAGGTATATAGATAAAACTAAACGCTCATGAGAATGTTGTCCACACAACTTGCAATGGTTTTGCCACCTTGCTGCTTTTCGTTCAATAGAACTGCAGGTTAGATGAAGTAGAGCGAGATAAGTTATCATCCCCACCATCTGGATGTGTGGCGGTCCTCCACAGTGCGGTGTTCAAGGAGCTTTCTTCCACGTGCTACAAAGCTGTGCAATGAGCTTCCTTGTGCGGTATTTCCGGGACGATACGACGTGGGTACCTTCAAAAAAGCGCGTACACCTTCCTTAAAGGCCGGCAACGCTCTTGTGATTCCTTTAGTGTTGCAAGAGAATGTGGGCGGCGGTGATTACTTAACACCAGGTGACCCGTACGCTCGTTTGTCCTCCTATTCCATAAAAAAAAGTGGACGAGAATTTGCATGACATATGTACCGACAGAACAATCTAAATTTAATTATTTTGGCTTGAACAAGCCGATTAGATCATGAAATGTTTTTTTTTATATATTTTGCATATGTGCTATTACAGGTACAGCAAGATTTCATTCATAGAAATTGCATCATCATGCAAAACTTCTAGACAAAGGCCTCCCCCAAAGAACTCTACGACGATCGGTCCTGCGCTGCCCTCATCGAATGAATTCCAGGGATCTTGACCAGATCGTCGGTACATCTTGTAGGCCTACCAACACTGCGTCTGACTTAATGGCCATCTGTCCGTCGAGCTATGCTGCTCACTGCCCCTTTAGTTTCGTTACCATCTTGGGCTATGTTAGTGACTTTGGTTCTCCTAGGGATCCACTGAATTCTGATTCAATCTCTCAGGGAAACTCCGAGCCTTTCCAATGCCTAAATAAAAATTGCAAAAAATGTTTTATTTAAATAACAGCTCAGTACACAACAACATACGCACACAAAGTGACAAACAATGACATTTAGATTGGGATATTGTTTCTAAGAGAAACGTTCATAACATAATTAAATTTAATTACTATTCAACAGGTATTGTATTAAAATAGATGTTTATCGGGTTTCACTTTGGACGAGTGCCAAGACAACCGTGTAACTCATGTTATACAAACTTCCAAGTTCTAATTTCAAACATGATGTTTACGTTAACTTATTGATTTTCCACAAATGACTTTGTTTATGTGTAATCTGCCTATTGAATAAATAAAATTCGGACCTCTTGGGGAACATGCATATTGTCACGAGAGTGGGTCAGTCATTGGAAAGTAATACACAGCTTAAAGGAACGAGCCTTCATTTGCGTTCACTTTCATGAACTTGCAATTCGCCGGTCTGCCGCTGTTCCTCTTCAGATGGCGGTGCCTTTAGTATATCACACTGCACCGAACACTCGTACTCTTCTATCTTCTCCACACTTTATCACTTTCCACTTTTAACTACTTTTTCTTCTCTTCCTTCTTTTTCTCTTGACGTTCGAGTATGAACTAGAACTGCCGTAGGCCATGCTAAGTACAGCGTATATACCCCCGGGTCTGTTCTATTTTCAAAATGATTATTTTTCATCTTTAAATTTAAATTGTAATAGAAATTTTAGTAAACACTTTTCCGCTGAGTTACGAGTACGTTGACGGAGCTGTCGAAATTATCAATGTCTTAAAGTTTGACAACTCTCGTCATGTATGTCGAAGCGTTGCTAGGCGACAATATTTTTCCTGTGTGTCTTTTATCTCTTCTGATTATATGAATAGTTAAAATTAGTTAATTCAATTCGACGGAGGACAATGTTTTTCAAGTGTGTGCAATGCTTGAGGTTCAAATAATACATGTTTGGTAGCGTATTCATGATGCAATAATAATGACGTTCTACACATATAGACAAATCACATCCTATAAACAATGATATTTAAATGTATAGATAGGTTACCTAGACAACATTCGGCGTTTGTAAATGATACACTAACGCACACATGAATAATTTAACATTGCAATAGAACACTACATTACGATTACACATCAAAGAAGATAGTAAATGCAATGTATCGCAAGCGACAAAGAGTTAAAACTAATTTGCTAATTGCTTCATATTTGAACAGAAACATTTATAGAATAATTCATCAGATATGATTTTTCCTTTCATGAGTAGTAAAAGTTATAAAGTAGTAAAACTGCATTGAAATTAGATAAATAAATAAAATTTAATTTAATATTGATTATAATATATAGCCACATTGATGATATCAATTATTTGTACATAAAATAATAAAAGACATACAGACATAACAAAACCGAAATGTACAGCAAGGGCAGCAAGCAAATTTTTACAATTTTACCAACGATGGATCCCAAAAAGTTTTAAGTTTACAATTATTATTTTTTGTATCTTGTATTATTTATTAATGTCTTTTTGTTGAGGGTTTATTAAAATAAGATAATGGGAGAAGAAGAAAATGATCCATTGATTCTTCTACAATTAGCAATGGATATACCGAAACGGATAGTGTTACTGAAAAAGCTTACCCTAAAACTTGTTTATGTAGTTTGATAGTTCTGCTATCTATAAACGCACTTGATAATTAAAAATTATTACATTTCGAATAACATTCACTGCATAAATGCCTTTTTTACATCATTTGTTAATTCTACTATTTCCCCCACGAGACAGGCAATGCCTAGCTAGTATAAAAAGTAAATTTCTACAAAAAGTTTTTTTTTATGGAATAGGAGGACAAACGAGTGTACGGGTCACCTGTTGTTAAGTGATCACCGCAATCTCCCGCAACACCAGAGGAATCACAGGAGCGTTGCCGGCCTTTAAGAAAGGTGTACGCGCTTTTTTTGAAGGTGCCCATGTCGTATCGTCCCGGAAACACCGCACAAGGAAGCTCGTTTCACAGCTTTGTAGTACGTGGAAGAAAGCTCCTTGAAAACCGCACTGTGAAGGACCGCCACACATCCAGATGGTGAGGATGATATCCTAACTTGTGGCGTGTCGTGCGAAGGTGGAATTCGGCGGCAGGAATCAGGTTAAACAGCTCTTCGGAACACTCCCCGTGATAAATGCGGTAGAAGACACACAATGAAGCGACTTCTCTACGCAACGCCAAGTGATCCAGTCGTTCACAGAGTACTGGGTTCACAGAGTACCCCCACAATTCGAGCAGCTCTACGTTGCACGCGGTCAAATGGATCGAGCTGATACTGTGGTGCGCAAGACCAGAGATGACAGCAATACTCCATGTGTGGCCGGACCTGCGCTTTGTAGAGCGCTAATATGTGGGCCGGCTTTAAATATTACCGTGCTCTATTTATGACGCCCAGTTTCTTTGAAGCCAATTTGGCTTTGCCCTCCAGATGACCACGAAATTGGCAATCGCTCGAGATTTCGAGACCCAGTATTCCGATACTAGGCGAGGCTTTAAGGGAAGTATTGTCGAAGAGCGGTGATACGACAAATGGGGATTGTTTAGTGGTAAACGCGCAAACTTGAGTCTTTTGGGGGTAAAATTGGACAAGGTTCAATTTACCCCATTCCGCGACCTTCTCAAGAGAGGACTCGATAAAAGACACGAGTTTCTCCCGGCACTGGTCAACGATTTCCCGAGAGAGATCTGCATGGCCCATGAAAAAGGCATCACCAGTGCTGTCATCTGCATAGCAATGAATGTTGGAGGTTTCCAACATATCATTGATATGCAGAAGAAACAGAGTGGGAGATAGCACACAGCCTTGGGGCACTCCAGCATTTATGGGCTTTGGGTTCGAGCAATATCCGTCAACACCGACATGTATGCTGCGCCCAGTGAGGAAGCTGGAGGTCCACTTGCACAAAATCTCAGGAAGCCCAAATGATGGAAGTTTTGAGAGGAGCGCCTTGTGCCATTCGCGATCAAAGTCCTTCGCTATATCCAGGCTAACTGCCAGGCCTTCCCCCTTGCTTTCAAAAGCCGCAGCCCATCTATGTGTAAGGTATACCAGAAGATCACCTGCCGACCGACCATGGCAAAACCCGTATTGTCGGTCGTTGATCAACTGGTGACCCTCTAGGTATACCAAGAGCTGACGGCTCGGATTTTGGAGAGCAGAGAGGTAATAGCAATAGGCCTGTAGTTTGCCGGATCCAAACTGTCTCCTTTTTTTGGATCGGATGGTCAAGGGCTGACTTCCATGGGTCAGGGACTACGCCTTTAGAATAAGAGTGCCGGAATAAACGCGTTAGCACCGGCGTCAACTCAGGGGCACACGTTCTAAGCACGGTTGGAGAAATGCCATCCGGCCCGCTCGACTTCCTGACGTCTAACGAAAACAGAGCTCGTCTTACAGTTTTCTGTCTGAACTGTACTTCAGGCATAGAACTTTGACACCGCGGGATGGTCGGCGGTGTTTTTCCGTTGTCGTCAAGAGTCGAGTTGGAAGCGAAAAGAGTGCACAAGAGATCGGCTTTCTAGAAAATTTTTATAGAAAAGACAGACTGACAATTTGTCACCTTAGATTAATTTATACGTCTAGATGGAATCTCTTGCGATAAAAAAGGCCAGAAATATTAGTTTAGTGTGCATTACAAGCTGCGTGTTACACTCGCGATTTGTATGACTCTTTGTGTTAGTGTGCGTGAATTACTTAAAATAGAGGTTAGTTCCTAAGTCTATTTTTTTCGACGTTTTCATAGCTGTCATAGTCTATCTAGAAGTATAAATGATCTAATTTTATCACCTACAATTGGTTTTTAGGAAAATTATTCAATATCCACGTCGATTATACAGTTTATAGTAATATAGATCAAGTAACATAATTACATTATGCTTAGATAGACTCCTCCTCGATTTTCAGTACAAAGGATTATTATAATACATTGCAGGCAAACAGTCTCGACTTTAATGAGGGTATTTTCATTAAGCACTTTTGATTTAGTATACAGTAGTTGCAGCACGCAAGGCATGTTTTAATAATTAATTTAGCTCAACAACTTGTAAGCTAATTAAATTATTGTGTTGGAGTAAATTGGGCTGCAGTTAATGAACCACTGTTTCGATGACAGGTGTTTTGTCTGTTTTCATGGTTACTGTGTAAAATGGAGGTATTCTATTCTATATTATTTAATGTTTTATTTATGTAACAGAATTTTCGAATGTGATTTTTACCCAATTGAAGACGTCAAATTTTCTTCTTTTCACATGACAGATGACAATATAATAATTTCATTACTCACATAATAATTTCATTACAGTGTTTCGAATAGCTGTTTCACTGGATTCCTACCGCCAAATTCCACCTTCGTACGACACGTCACAAATTAGGATATCATCCACACCATCTGGATGTTTTCGAGGAGCTTTCTGCGTTCTACAAAGCTGTGGTATGAGCTTCCTTGTGCCGTGTTTCCAGGACGATACGATACCTTTAAATAAAAAGCGCGTACACCTTCCTTAAAGGCCGGCAACGCTCCTGTGATTCCTCTGGTGTTGTGTAAGAGAATGTAGGCGACGGTGATCACTTAACAACAGGTGACCCGTACGCTCGTTTGTCCTCCTTTTTCATAAAAAAGTTTGCCTTGTATACCTAAAAATAAATTTAATTGTAAGTCACAAGTGCTCATTTGAAGTTATTATAGATTCCCAGTGAACTTCATATTCCGAAGAGTAGACTTAATATAGCTATATAAGATATAATTAATTATATCATTTTCCTGTCATTTGAATGTTTTTTTGTTTTTTCAAAGTAAATATTTATTTCACATTTTTTGTATAGTGTTGTTTTCTTAACATGTATAATAATTGGGTATCTATACAGTTATATCAGGATATAATTGTATGGTATCGTATTTATTTTTCAGGTCATTTTTGCTGTAAGAAAAGTAACAGTTATTCTTATAATATTCAATAAGAATTTATTATATTCATCATTAGTATTCTTTCTTGCCGATCCTAAAATTGTACACAACAATTAATATTTTTTTTTAAAGTTTATAATATATTACCCGACAAGCAATCCAGTTTTAAAAAAGGGAGGTATTCTGCTTTACTTCATGTTCACATCTGGGATGCTCTGAAAGAAGTATAATTCAAGTCAGAATGCAACTATTCATTGATTAATCTCGGGCATTCGATACCATTATTAATTTCCAAATTAGCGTACTATAAGCCCGGACACTGTAAAGTTGTTCAGTAGTTTTAACATAACAGAACCCAAAATATTTGCAAGCACTAATTGTGGTGGTAGTTATAAATTATCTCGTTATTCTTCTATCAACAGAGGAACTCTTCAGGGATCAATACTAGGTCCTCGGCTCGTAAATAGGTATCATAATAATAATTGAGGGTTAATTTGACTTTGTTCACGTAAATTTATTGTAAAAACAATTGCACCCCGCATTTGTATATATTCGTTGCATTCAAACAAAAATATTTTTTTCAGTGCACCAGATGTTGATCAAATAAGGCCTTAATGTAGCCCCAGGATACACTGAAGGCATTCGTATAAGTTACATGTAAGTCAGTCCAGTAGTTCTACAGATTAGCATGTACAAAAAAGGACAGGCACACAGGCAATCTGTTTTAATTTATATTTTATTTATATTTTCAGGATGATTATCCAGGAATATTAGTTAAGTGTGCATGACAAGCCACGTCTTACACTCGCGATTTGTATGACACTTTGCGTTAGTGTGCGTGAATTGCTCAAAATAGAGTTAAGTTCTAAAGTCTATATTTTTCAACGTTTTCATAGCTGTCATAGTCTATCTAGACGTATAAATGTTCAAAGCTTATCACATACAATCGGTTTATACAGTTTATAGTAAAATAGATCAAGTAATATAATACCATAATGCTTAGATAAATTCCTCCACGATTTTCAGTACAAAGGATTATTATAATAATGTACATTGCAAGCAAACAGTCTCGACTTTAATGAGGGTATTTTCATTAAGCACTTTTGATTTAGTATACAGTAGTTGCAGCACGCAAGGCATGTTTTAATAATTAATTTAGATCAACGACTTGTTAGCTAATTAAATTACTGTGTTGAAGTAAATTGGGCTGCAGTTGTTGAACCACTGTTTAGGTGACAGGTGTTTTGTCTGTTTTCATGGTTACTGTGTAAAATGGAGGTATTCTATTTCTTACTATGTTTTTCTATATTCTTTAATGTTTTATTTATGTAACGGAAATTTCAAACGTGATTTCTGCCCAGTTGAAGACGTTAAATTTTCTTAATTCACATGACAGATGACAATATAATAATTTCATTACTCACATAATAATTTCATTACAGTGTTTCGAATAGCTGTTTCACTGGATTCCTACCGCCAAATTCCACCTTCGTACGACACGTCACAAATTAGGATATCATCCCCACCATCTGGATGTTTTCGAGGAGCTTTCTGCGTTCTACAAAGCTGTGGTATGAGCTTCCTTGTGCCGTGTTTCCAGGACGATACGATACCTTTAAATAAAAAGCACGTACACCTTCCTTAAAGGCCGGCAACGCTCCTGTGGTTCCTCTGGTGTTGTGTAAGAGAATGTAGGCGGCGGTGATCACTTAAAAACAGGTGACCAGTACGCTCGTTTGTCCTCCTTTTTCATAAAAAAAGTTTGCCTTGTATCATAACCTAAAAATAAATTTAATTGTAAGTCACAAGTGCTCATTTGAAGTTATTATAGATTCCCAGTGAACTTCATATTCCGAAGAGTAGACTTAATATAGCTATATAAGATATAATTAATTATATCATTTTCCTGTCATTTGAATGTTTTTTTGTTTTTTCAAAGTAAATATTTATTTCACATTTTTTGTATAGTGTTGTTTTCTTAACATGTATAATAATTGGGTATCTATACAGTTATATCAGGATATAATTGTTTGATATCGTATTTATTTTTCAGGTCAGTTTTGTTATAAGAAAAGTAACAGGTTAATAAAAAGATCGTAAAGATTCTACCCTAACATCATTATGCAATATTCATTCGTTTTACTTATACGAGCCGAAATTTATGAGCACCGTAATATATTCAAGACAAGTGTACATCTCTGCCGTGTTATTTATTCATTACACCCAAATCCCTCTATGATATTATCAAATATTCTTATAATATTCAATAAGAATTTATTATATTCATCAGTTTTAGTTGTAATATTTCGAAAGAATGTATTAGTAACTAAAACTTTGTCTATATTACTTACTATCTTTCCCAATTAGTACTTTCTGGCACCACGTACTAGTGCAAGCTTAAACCAAAAAGATTTCTATGAACTCTACACAATTGATGCGTTTTTAAGAACTTTATAATATTATATTACCCGACAACCAATTCACTTTTAGAAAAATGCTTTCGAAGAAGTAAAGGTCAAAATGCAGCTATTCATTGACTACTTTCGGGCATTAGATACCATTTTTAATTTCCAAATTAACGTATTACTAGTCCGGAGACTGTACAGTGGTTCAATAGTTTTTACATAACAGAACCCAAAATATTTGCAAGCTCTAATGATCGTGGTAGTTATAAATAATCTGGTTATTCTCCTATCAACAGATGGATTCCTCAGGGATCAATACTAGGTCCTCTGCTGGTAAATAGGTAAATTAAAAATAATTATTGAAGATATTATAACTCGCCACATAACAAATACTAGTTATCATATTATGTACGTTGATGATATCCATTTGTATAATTATATAATTTAATCCTATAGATACGTAACGTGCAACAAATCTTATAAATTCTGACTTGAAACAATTTCGCACTTAGTCAGATCGTAACTCTTAAAATTTGAATCCTTCCAAATCAAAAATTATGATAAAAATATTTATTAAACTATGTTCAAAATTCTAATCGTAACCCAGGATATCTAGCTCAATCGGCAGGGTCACTAACCATTGGGCTATATAGGTCATCAATTTAAAAATATTATAGTCGATATAACAACAGCCAGTGGGAGGCTTCTTTACAGAGAATGAGTGATTGAGCACGGAATGCTTATATAAATCGTTGTTACTAAAAAAATATTAGTTTTATATTAAATGAAGATATCGGAATATTTTTTTAAATAAGGACCGAATATCTAACGAATAAAACTTACAAGACTTATCTATCTATCCAGTACTTTTTCCGTGACGTTCCACAAATGACAAATGAAAACCTATATCATTTTATATAGAAGTTATGAACATAAGTGACTAACATTACAATAACGCAAACGTCATAACCACAATATTATCTTTAACCTAAGACAGCAAAATCTTATTTCGTTGTAACACACACAATAATTCATAAGATTTCTTTCGACGTAATTTTGTATGACCTCAGGGCCTACCATAATTTTTTAATAAGCGATGCGATTCCGATGCAGTTCAGTTAAGGTAACTAAACTGAATCGCTAGAATTCATACCATGAAGTGCCTTTTACTGAATTGCGTTTGGATCGCTTAAGAAGAATGAACGAAATAAATTTGTCTGTGGTCCGCCATGTGTGAGAAAGAGATGACTCTCTACAGTTGTTGCATAAGTTTGTCTCTCTTACTCGAACCATATGCGTTTCGTTTCGAAACCTAAAATGATATGATTTTAGCGGTTTTTCGGCTTGGAAAATACTAAAAATACATTTAATAATCGCTTTATAGCGTCAAATTATAAACCATTAAGCCCTTTTTTGTACTTATTAAATAATAGTAATATAAATAAATATAGTTTTTTGAATTACAATTTAAATATTTGTTTAGGTGTTTTCGTATAAATAACGAGTTATGAACGCACCTATATTGATGTTTGATTTGACAGAAGCACAGAGTACATTTTTACCCGGACCTTTACTGCCTCTTCTTTAGTATTTTTATTTTCGGTATTTATTTTCAGTATTGTGTTTTACAAAAAAGTCCAATAAAGTATTCTCATCTCATCTTTCATAAGTAAAATTTTCCTTTTTTGTATATTTCAACTATTTTTTTGAAGTTATTAACAACGTGATTCACTTTCCTCTAAGAAGGTAAGCCCCCTGTGGGTTAATCTTCATTTACTAGAACTAATTTTATGTAAAAATAGTCTTAATTGATGGCAGTATTATGGTAAGTGAAATATTATAAATAAATGCTTAGGTTACCGAGCAAAATTTAATTTCCGAACGAGGCAACACTAGACAACATGCCTTAGCCACGATTTTCATCCATTATTCATTAACTATTGGACTAACTACATGCAGTACAGTATTCTGCTTGATTCCTTTATTTTTAGTTTGTATTTTCGATGATGTAAAAAACAGAGTATCTTAGCATAAAACTTAGGAATTTCATTTATTCATTTTAGTTCCAATTAATTTGAATTTATATTAGAGAAAATCTTATTCGTGTAAGCTCCATTTAATATTGGTATATAATATATTGCTATAACAGATTCATGAAGAGTGGCAGAATAGGGAATATAAAAAATAAAACGTTCTTAAATAAGTTAAGACTGAATTCGAGAAATATCATTAGTAGTAAATACATCTGACCACAAAAATAATCTCATATATATTTTCCCTTGATTTCACTGCTTACATATCAGCTTTCAAAATGCGAACCACGTTGAAGTCCAACGAAGTTTTCACAAAGCGAAATTCGACGAGCGATAAAGGATTTTATGCATTCTGCAAAACACTTCATCTGTTGTTTCCGTGCAAATGTGTTCTGATGCTTTCAGTTACCATTTCGCGGATATCACATATACTGTGTACAATGGCACAATTTGTTATTTTAAGGTATTCTATATTGTTATACAGCTAACAATTGATTTAGTGTATTATTATTTATTTTTATTTACTTAGGGTCTGTTGCACAATATACTGCCTGAATCAGAAAGGGTATAAAATTCCATCAATGGTACGTTATTTGGGTCATATGCAATAGTATGGTGATGTTTTAGTTTGTAATATAAAAATAAAAAAACTCCCCCACAAAATAAAAATATTATTTTTCAATTTCTTTTCTCAGACGACCCTAACTTTTAAAGAGACCGCCATTTTTAGTCGGAGCCGTTGTTTGTAAACAAAATAAGGTAACCTACCTACGGACTTAAACAAAAACATAGCATAGATACGTACCATTCTTTTTTATTTGTATCTTGAGCAGTTTTTACACAGAAAACACCACATCACGTCATGAAATCCATTTCTGATTTCACATAGTCATTAGAGATAACCTAAAAATGTCTGGTTCAAAGTATAGTATACCCGTAAAGTTTAGAACTATCATGGACTAGATAAATAATTTTATACTTTGCTTCTCAATATATGCTTGATAATGTAATGTATGTTCATAGGCACATAAGTGAAATTGTTAGAAACTGTCATAACCATAATGTTAATACCAGGAACAGACATAAACTTATAATGCCTATTACTAGGCTAAGTCGAGTTAGTAAGTCTTTTGTAAGGCGATGTACTATATGCTTGTACCACAAGATCCCAGAAAATGTTCAAAAGAAAAGTATTTCGATATTCAAAAGAATTGTTAAAAACGTTAATGTGGTAAAGGTATGAAGGTACTATAACATAAATGACTTTCTTAATGATACCACAGATTGGGAATGGAGCGACCGCCCTGAGGCTATCAAATAATAAGTTTAATCGTACAATATTGCTTTGTAAACATATTTTTTTTGATGATAAAAAAGCCTGCTAATTTTGTTGCGCCCATTCTTCTCAGGTCTAAGGCATTCGTTTTGGAATGGGTGGTAGTTTTCTCTCGTATCCTCAAGGCTTTTAAGAGGCGTAGGAAGGCTTGACCATGGTGAGATGCAAACTATTTTTGATGTGAAAAAAAAAGAAATTTTATAGCAAATCGTCACGATTTACGGTTACGCGACATTTTGTTTGTTTCATGGATATCGTATTCGAGGTTCAGATCTTCCCCGCTAACTTTGTATCGTGCAGGTTTAGCGCGTTAGTAGAACATCTTCACTCCTAGCGTTGTATCGTGCAGTAAGTAGAACACCTAATAGTTACTAATATTGAAAAAAAAAACATTTGGTTTAGAGAACAGTTAACAATTTTAACAATGAAAGTTTAACAAGTATTAATATAGACGAGATTTAAAAATTATTTTTACAAAGAAGTTTCACATCTGACATGTGTACTTTGTACACACAACATTTTTATTTCCGAACAAAATACATACATATAAGAAAAAAAAATTTATCGACAAACAAATTGTGATTCAATATAATTCAATGGTTTACATTCGAACCGTAATTAATTTATTCAAAATTGCCAAGAATTTTCATGGCGTTTACTAAAAAATGATTTAATTTCACATAAAACAAATGAATTGTTGACGCTGACCGCCGCATATCGCTTGGAACAAAGCCAAATGTGAGGTTTTGCTGACCACTGTGACGTCATTAAAACGTCATATTTTTAAAACCCGTTGCCCTCACGTAAATCCTGCTACATTTAAATGCAATAAAATTTGAAGCACTCATTGTTTCTAAGTACGATAAACAAAGGTTAAAAAAATTGTAATATTATATGTACATGAAATTTATAAACAGCTATTCGACATACATTTTCATATTTTTTCATCAATTGCTCTTCTTAGCTACAAAAATCTATAGATATTTTAAACTTAATAATTTATAAAATATTTTATAACTATTTGATTATTATTTTCGTTTTGGTACACATAAAATATCGAAATAGTGATTGAACAAAATATTTTATCAATTACTTATCGTATCGTTCCCAGCACACGCTACCATTTGAGACTTAAATTATCAAGATAGTCTATACAATTTCTTATGTTTTAATGGGATAACCCTCACTTCTGGCATTAATTACACAAAAACAATTGAAAACTAAATTTATGAATGATGCGTAACTCGAACCCGCGACCTCTCGCGTTCCCTACAATTTGTTATACCAGCTTGTTTAGATTTGCATGAGCGGCATCTCAAGTCAATTTCCTAATTTGCAAATATTGGGGTTGAGCAGGCTATCAACTGCAAAGTAGATCCTGTAGATGAAGCCACAACCTGAGAATTGAACAAAGCATACAAAATTTATCAACGATACGTCACTCGAACGGTTGGCTCAATTGGCTCGCACGGTACTCGAGAGATCGCGGGTTCGAGTCCTGCATCGTTCATAAATTTGGTTTTCAAATTTAATTAGTATGACAGTCTAGAATAATTATTACTTCATCGTCATATTAAATGTATATTTATTTTATTTTTCGTATTCTCAGCAATTTACAATAAAATACCAGATAATATACTAGGACTCACTGAGCAACATCATCATCATCTTCAGCCGGAAGACGTCCACTGCTGGACAAAGGCCTCCCCCAAAGACCTCCACGACTGTCGGTCCTGCGCTACCCTCATCCAACGTATTCCCGCGATCTTGACCAGATCGTCGGTCCATCTTGTTGGGAGCCTACCAACACTGCGTCTTCAGGTACGTGGTCGCCATGCGAAGACTTTTGTGCCCCACCGGCCATCTGTCCGTCGAACTATGTACACTGCCACTTTAGTTTAGCAATCATTTGGGCTATGTCAGTGACTCTGGTTTTCCTACGGATCTCCTCATTTCTGATTCGATCTGACAGGGAAACTCCTAGCATAGCCCTCTCCTTTGCTCTCTGAGCGACCATGAGCTTTCTCATCCGGCCCATAGTGACCACGTTTGAGCAACATATCTATGAAATATATTAAAGCTTCTTCAAGAAAGATGGCTTACTTAATAGTTTGGTAGATTATATAGAGAACAATGATGCATGTTTCTTGTCTGGTTGCGCAGGCCACCTAAAATTGTATATATACTGTATTAAGTAACCAATTTTGTTAGTAATATGATTAATTAAAAAATGGGCTCCTCTTTCGTCTTCTTCTTCGTTACAAATTTGGCAGAGCGGTCGTGGTCATCACGAAGTGACATCTTTTGGGGCAGATGTGTTTCGCCCCACGAGCATTCGCCACTTTTCAATGCTGGCCAACCGTCTGGTACACTCATTCAATGGACCGCTCACTACAGACTTAATTTGGTCGGTCCATCGCATGGACGACCTTCCTCGCTCTCTGGTGCCTTCCACTTTGCCCTGCACGACAAGGCGCTCAATGGCCTCACTCTCGCGCCGGCAGACGTGTCCGAAGAACTTATGAATGCGAATCTGTACTACTACCGAAAGGCGATGTTTATGCTAAATTCTTGGAGAATGGCAACGTTGGTGGGAATGGGCTTCTCTTCCCATGTCAAAACTTCTGTATAGAGTCTAATAGACTGATGAAGCTTCATGATATTGTCAATCCGTATATATATATATATATATATATATATATAAATATTTAAATTTCTATTCTATTCATCTAAACTTTCTAACAGCCTTAAAAAATCAAATAGGTTATCTATTCCTTTGCTTCGATATTTCTTACCTCACATCTTTATTAAAAATAGAGCGATTTGAAAATAAAATGGTTTGAAGTTTGTTCGCATTGTAAAAAAATAATGATCTAGGTATGATACGTAAAGATATTTTCCCCATTAATTTTTTATAGGTGTATAAAGTAGCATTCTTGATTTTAAGAAGTATTCCACCGCTATGATTGTTTAGCGACTGTAACCAACGAAATAGAAATATCGTTTGATAATATAGTACCATTCAACTCATCAGGTAATATGGTAGACACCAGAACTCTTACATCCATACGTAACTCCTTTACGTAAATAGATTTTCCTTCTGTCTAAAACTATTGTCGTGTTTTTTCTTATTGGAACTGTAATGAGATTTGAAGATTCATTCATTTGAAGAGAATTATGTATAAGTCCCCTTTCCTAAAGAAAAAAAATATCTAGTACTGTTTTAAATAGCAGTACTAGATTTTACCCTCGGCTTCGTCAGCTTGGAATAGTTACTATGGGCAGCATTTTTTATTCGTTAGGATACTTAACTAATAATATACACACAAAATGCTATTTAAGCCCGCTCAGCGCTCTTCTACGATACAGCGATTATTCCTTGTTACTGTGGACAGTGTCTTTAATAGTATTTCCCTGCGAAATTTAATCTCCTATTTCATCCCCATGTAAGTGAAAGTTTCAAATATAAATATACTCTAACAATTAATGTTTATAAATTACTTCTTATTAAGTGCCTAAATACAAAGTTGCATGGTTTTGTGTCCGAATCCGAAGTCCCATACAATCTTTCATCCCCTATTTCAACCCCTCCATTTATTTTTTTGGCAATAAAAGGTAGCCAAGTCACTTCAGACACCAGCTCCTCACAAATGCCAGCTGTTAAAAATGTAACAGATATGTACTGTTTTAGTTAAGATCATTTGTGAGGATAACTGGAGCAAAATATCGCCTAATTCAATAATTTTTAACCGACTTCACAAAAAGGAGGAGGTTCTCAATTCGTCAGCATGTTTTTTTATGTTTGTTACCTCAAAACTTTGGAATGGTTGAACTGATTTTGATAATTCTCTTTTTATTTGAAAGCTGGTGCTTCAATTTGTTCTAGATCTGACAATGGAAACCATGAGAAAACCATAAAAGTCTTTAATTTTCTATAAGTATGTGCGCGACAAATTTACGTATAACTCAATATCGCGCCAACCGATTTCGATAATTCTTTTCTTATTGGAAAGGATATACTTCAAAGGAAGTTTGGTGAGAGTTTGGTTAGGTTCTGATTATGGGGACCACAATGTAAGGGAACTCTTCAATTCTTAGAAGAAAATCAACTATATTAGGCCAAATCTTTTTTATGCTATCCGGATATTTGGGTCACCTACTGTAACATCGTTGTACCAATCGAACTCCTTAACGACTTACAGTAAGGGTGCGATTTGTGGCAGAATTTCTAAGTGGAAATATATATAGTTCTATCTGGAATAAAATTGCAATGCGCTTACGTTCAATTGCTGCATCGCAAAATTGTGTAGATCTACACAAATTTAGACAAATTATTAGTTAGAGTAGTTCAGATTTACTAAAATTAAAAAAAAACAACCGACTTCAAAAACAGTATGCCAAAACAAAAGATTAATATGCTCTAAAAAGTATGAAAATAATTGCGTATTTTCATACAATATAATTAATTAATCTTATTCTAGTTACGATTAATGCTATTTTTGGAGTCAGTGTCAGCCAAGGTAGGTTTTAAACTAGATACATATAGGTGAGATGTGCTTGAGTCGCACTCGCGACGAAAGGACGCGAGAGTCGAGAGCGGGGCCGCGGCGGGAGGACACCGATTCCATTCCATGTTTAAGTAAGTGTTAATGTTGTCTTGCACCCATAGTACAGACTATGCCTAGTTGAGGGCAAGATATTTATTATAATAATATTATTATTTATTATAATAATAATAAAGCCTTTATTAGTGATTTTCCATTTGATTTCTACATTTTAGTGTTAGTATGTTAGTACGGTTAGTCGACAAACATGATTATTTTATTATTAACTTTTATGTTAGTAAGTTATAATGCATGCACTATGTTAGTTTTCTTGATTATTTTCAAATGGATCCCAGTTGGGTAAAGGCCTCCTCCATTCCTTTCCATTCCTTTCTATTTTTTCCTTTTTCGAGCCAATTAGTTCCGCCAGTCTCTCTTATCTCATCGGTCCACCTTTTATGTGGTCTGCCCACATTTCTCTTTCCTACAGGTCCCTTCCATGTTGTGGTCTGAATGGTCCATCTAGCGTCTATTAGTCTGGAAATGTGTCCGGCCCATTGCCACTTTAATTTTAATGCTTGATGTAAGGCATCAGTTAATTTTGTTTTCTTCCTTATCTTCTGGCTATGTATCTTATTAATTTTTCTTAATTTAAGCATGCTTCTTTCCATTCCGCGCTGACATGTCCTAATTAAGTGTTGTATTTTCTTCGTAAACACCCATGTTTGGCAGCCATATAACAAAGTTGGATGAACACAGGATTCCATTACCGTTTTTTTGAATTCCAAGCTGTAGTTTCCTTTTAAAATTTCCTTCTGGCTCCAAATTTTTTTTTTTTTTTTCCAGGCTATATTTATTCGTCGGTTTATTTCCTCTTCATGACTTATTTTATTGAAGGATATCAGCTTTCCTAGGTATATATATTCATTCACAAAGTCAAGTGTTTGTGATCCGGCGCTTATTGGTACTGATAGACCATTTGTCATAATTTTTGTTTTCTCAAAATTCATTTCCAAGCCTACTATGGCACTTGCTTCATGTAACTGATTAACCATAGATTCCAGTTGCTTTGGGTTCTCATTAAAGATGACTATATCGTCGGCAAATCGAAGATGACTTAAGAAATCTTTGTTGATCATAATACCTCTATTCACCCAGTTTATGTTGTTAAAAACTTCTTCTAGTACGGCTATGAATAATTTAGGAGACAGTGGGTCTCCTTGTCTGACTCCTCTTTCAATCCTGATGTCTTTTCCTTTAGTTTCTAATTTAACTTTGCAAACACTGTTCATATATATATTTTTTATTATCTTTATGTATTTTGAGACCTTTAGATTATTTAGAGTATTCCATATGGCTGTGTGGCTAATGCTATCGAAAGCTTTGCTGTAGTCCACAAAGGCTATGTAGAGGGTTTTATTATATTCTTTGTACTTCTCAATTATTTGTTGGACTGAATGTATATGATCCATTGTTGAGAAACCGGATCGGAAGCCAGCCTGTTCTTTGGGTTGTATGGAATCTATGCGTTCTGTGATCCGGCTTAGTATTATTGATGCAAAAAATTTATAAATACTAGACATAAGACTAATGGGTCTATAGTTAGTTATATTATGAGGGTCTCCTTTTTTGTATAACAGTACTATTTCTGAAATAGTCCACTGCAAGGGTATTGTTTCTGTGGTTAATATTAAGTTGAAAAGTCGAGTGAGATGAGTTGTTATGGCGGGTATTCCTATTCTTATAGCTTCGGTCGTGATTCCATCCGGACCAGGACTTTTATTCAATTTCATTTGTTTTATGTGTTTTATAACTTCCGTGTCTTTGATTTCCATAACATCAGTGTCGGTAATATTTGAGTACTCGAAAATTTCATTTTCTGTGTGTCCATCCGTACATTTATAGAGCTTCCTGTAGTAGTCAGTAGCCTGTTCTAGTATGTCTATTCTTGAATTCGTTTCTATTGATCCCCTACTCAGTTTTTGGATCCATTTTTTATGTGATATTAATTCTTTCTTTGCCCGTTTTGTACTTCTATATTTAGCCAGATTGGTTTCTATTATTCTTTTTCTATATATTTCGTAGTCTTGTTTAATTGATTTTTTTGTTTCTTTGAATATTTTACTAAGTTCATTTCTAGTTTTTCTATTTTAGGTTTTGTTTTTATAAGTTCTGATCTTTTTTTCAATAGGCTTTTTGTTGTGTCATTTAAGATATTTTTTGACTTTTTTGTATTTAGTTTTAAATTTAATCCCTTAGTAATAGCTTTTTCCAATGTATCGTAATATGTTTGTACATTATTTGTGTTTTGTTTTCCTTGCTTGAATTCTGATAAACGTTTCTTTAGTTGTGTGATATATAGTTCTATTTCTTCTAGTGTGGTCGGGTGCTTTAAAGTTGTTTTAAAGTTTGTTCTTTTCTTCTTTTGAGTTCCAATGTTTAATGTAGCGCGTAGGGGTCTATGGTCTGAAGCAAAGTTAATATTTGTAATAACTTCTATATTTGTAATAAGTTTTGGTTTGCTACATAATATAAAGTCGATTTCATTTTTTGTTAATTGGTTTGGAGATATCCACGTCCATTTTCTACTCTCTTTTTTTTTGAAGTACGTGTTCATTATTGACATTTTGAATTCATTTGCAAATGAGATAAGTTGCTCACCTCTTTCATTACGTTTACCATAACCGTACCTGCCCATAATAGGGTATTCATGTTCTTACGGCATTCCTATCTTAGCGTTAAAATCTCCTATAATGAGTATAGTACCGTGCGATAAGTCGAGAGCCGTTCTGATGTTATCATAGAACATTTCTATTTCATTTTCCGGTGCTTTCTCAGTTGGGGCATATACTTGTATGATAGAAAGATATAGCTATTATTATTATTTATTATAATATAATAAATAAAAATATTGACACACTCTTACACAAATTAACTTGCCCCAAACTAGGCGTAGCCTGTAGGTACTATAGGTACAAGACAACGATATATTTAATACAATATACTTACTTAAACATACATAAATACAGATTAACATCCATGACTCGGAAACAAACATTCATATTCATCATATAAATGATTGCACCTACCGGGATTCGAACCCGAGACCTCTAGCTCACCAGGCAGGGTCCCTAACCACTGGGCTATAGGGGTCGTCTATATAAGAAATGTTAATAATTTATTCTTAGAATAAAATTAGGTAATTAGATTTAATGAATTAAAGTTTTTTATAGGCACATCGAGCAGTTTCTGTATGGGAAATATGTTACTCCAAACACCGTCTCTTTGAGTTTAGTTTAATCGGACGAAACGTCATTATTAAGACTTTCCCCTAGTACAACATATAAATAAAATTGGAGTGTCTGTTTGTAATATTGAAATAATTGTTTTTTTCTACATATATATGAATAAATATACGGTACATACACCAAACTAACATTTATTACTAATTTTGTCTGTCTGTCTGTTTGTTCCGAGTAATCTCTGAAATGACTGCACCGATTTTGACGGGACTTTTACGGGCAGCTGATGTAATAATGAGTAAATTAGGATACGTTTATTTTAGAAAAAAAAAAATATTTTAGAAAAATAAAGTAATGTTGCAATGTCCAAGAAACGGTGAAACTCTAAAATTTTTTTATATGGCAATATAAACATATGGCGATGTTTAATGCAACGGTTAAGTTTTTCGGTTATGCCTTTCATCACGCTTAACTCCTCAGATTGTCCTCATCAAGATGACCAAAAAGAAGTATGACACCTTACTTTTATTGCCTTTTTTGATCCTTTTGGCTTCTTCAAATCTCTTGTCTTAATTTTCCTTACGTTCCTCATCCAACTTTTTGTCCGTTAATTTGTTTTATTGCATTTTTAGGGTTCCGTAGCCAAATGGCAAAAACCGAAACTTTTATAGATTCGTCATGTATGCCTGTCCGTCCATATGACAAAGAAACTTTTTTTTAAATAGAAAAAAAAACAATAAATTTTGGGGGGGTACTTAGAACATATACACAAATTTTTTTCTTCAAACCCATACGTGTGGGGTGGTATCTATGGATAGGTTTCTAATATAATTTTTTCTATACCAAAAAGTTTGCGCGAGAAACACTTCCAAAGTGGTTAAATGTCTCCCCCTGTAACTTCTAAAACAAGAAAACAATAAAACTAAAAAAATATATGATGTACATTACCATGCAAACTTCCACCGTTACATCATAAATCGTAAACCGCAATTTACCTTGCATTCAATCAACTCAAATATAAAAAAAAACCCATTTAATTTAATAAACATAAGAACTTTTATATTATGTTACTTGCTGCTACGGAACCCTTCATGGGCTAGTCCGACTCACACTTGGCCGCTTTTTTATTATTGCTTCAGCAATAGGTATAAAGCGTGGAGATATAATAGAGATATTAAATAAGCAGACGGGTAGAGCTACTTAACTTTAGGTTATCACAAATTTTTTTAGGACTAGTTGATACCCGCGATGACGTCCGCATACACACATACCGCGTATAAAAATCTTTATTTCTTATGAAAAAAACTTAAGATTTATCGTTCATAAAACTTTTGTTATCATATTTTATTTAAGCTAAAATTAAGTTTACCTATATTTTACTTGCTGAGAAATTTGGAAATATATTAAAATTCTAATTAATTACTCATTTTAAACTATTCTTTCTGATTTCTGAACGACGGGGGACACATCAAAGGAAAAACAAAAATGTTGTTTTTATTTAATTCCAAGCATTTTTATATTTATTCACCTTTCAAACCTTCACTGGACTTCCACAAATAATTCAAGACCAAAATTAGCCAAATCGCTGCAGCCGTTCTCGAGTTTTAACGAACAGCAATTCATTTTTATATATATAGTTAATAAGGGACTAGACGAGCAGGACGTTCAGCTGATGGTAATTGATACGCCTTGCTTATAAAAAAATTCTGAGCGGCACTACAGCTGCGCTCGTCACCTTGAGACAAGATGTTAAGTCTCATTTGCCCAGTAATTTCACTAGCTACGGCGCCCTTCAGACCGAAACACAGTAATGTTAACACATTACTGTTTCACGGCGGAAATAAGCGCCGCCATAATCTGGCCGGTATCCTGTGCAAAGGAGCCTCTCACTGTTAATAATGAAAACAACAAAATAAACGTGCATATAAATACATAAGTTCTCGAGCACATCTTATACAAAAGCAAATATAATATTTATATTTTTCTGTATTGTTTCACTGTTAACAGATCACTTTGCAAAATTCGTACCTCGTTGAAATGCAGCGAAATTCCCTCAAAGTACATTTTAGCCAACCGGTAAATTATGCCTCATCGGTTGTTTTCGGGGAAATGTGCTCTGCTGCTTATCAGTTTAACGTTTCAAGGATATTCATGCTGAAAACATTTCTGTAAGCGGTACAACCTGGAATTACCGACTTGTTAATTGTTGAATTTAAATTTAGTTTTACATTTCCTTGATACAGTTTTCATCTTATTATAACTATTTATTTTATTTTAATTATAAATTTGAGAAATATTTTGATTACGAACTTTTAAAAGTTATCACCAGTTCTTTTGAAACAACAATACCTACTTAGATTCTGTCTGTCTGGTCTCCCGAAAACTTAGAATCCGGCCAGATTTTCTTCCAACTTCGTAGATTTATCGAGGATTGATAACAATACTTTAATTTATATAATTTTCATCTATCGTCGATAAAGCAGGAATTGATGTTAATTTTAAAATTCAACCATCTTTAACCGATTTATCTAATATTAGGAAATTTTCGAATACCAAAGAGTGTGTGTGATTTTGTGCTTTGTAGTGTGTTTTAAACTATTATGTTATATAAATTATATTATATAATTCGGTCAATATTTTAACATCCATTTTGACAGATTTGCTAGAATAGGTTATTCTTAACAAATTGAATATTTTCTAGTTTATAATAAAATAACATTTGACATTAAAGCTCCTCATTTCCATAATAATAGCCAACAAGTAGATAAAAAGACCAAGAGCTGTCAGTTTATCATAATGACCTGATATTATCCGACGCTCATTATAAAGCTAGGGATCCCATTAGCACCGGATTTGGCCCATATTTAAGCCTACATTGTGACTTTATCACGTTGTACGAATATAGTAACCTTTTGCAAAGGAAAATTATAATAAAATAAGTTTGCACCATAAATTTTCATGATTCGATTATTGAATTTTTTTTTTTACATTTTATAAAACAAAGTTCTCCGCCACGTATCTGTCTGTCTATCCGCTATAAAATCAAAAACTACTGCATCAATTTGACTGCTGTTTTCACCAATGGAAAGCGTGATTTTCTTGGAAGGTTTTAGTATATGATATATTAAATTATTGTATACATTAACGATATTTTTGTTTTTGGTGTTGGAAAAAGGTAAGCCGCCTGGGAGTTTTAAATAAAAACGCTGTCTAAACTCCAAAAACGCCCGACTCCAAAAATAACAATAACTAACAATAATTAACTAATGACAATAACAAAAATAACGAAACTAGAATTAGATTAATTAATTAGATTTTATAAGAATACGCAATTATTTTTATACTTTTTAGTGCGTATCTATAGTTTTGGAATAGTGTTTTTGAAGTCGGTTGTTTTTTTATTACAAATTTTATAGCCTGTAGTTTTATAAAATAATAGTCTTCGTAAAATTACTTTTGATTTCATTAATTTATTATGATAATTGGATAAATAAGAACAATGAATTACTTCAATATCAATTCATTATTAAATTCATAGTAAGTACTATGTCAGTCCATATTGCAACATAATACCTACAGTTTTAAAGAGAACTGAGGCAACATTTTCCTCTCGAAGCAAAATCTTGGCAAACTGACCGTTAGTTTTCATTGTTATGAGTGACGCGTTGTCAACATAACTAATTGGCTGAATCTTGAATCCAGTGTGTGTTGGCATAACTCAAACAATATTACGTAACCGTTGACACAACCGTACGCTCATACGAAACTGCTTACTCATTGTCAAATAAGCAATAAAAAAATTGGTTGTTTGTAACGCCGGTAAATTCTCACGAATAACTAAAATGAGACTAGTCAACAGTCTAACAGACATGCAAACTACAGAAGGCCAACAGAGATCGGACTGATGCCTTTGAGATGTGCTGGAGGAAGATCCTTCAAATCCCTTGGACAGTATTCCGCACCACCTAATCCATCCTTCACAATCTAGGTGTAAAAACCAGACTCTCATCCATCTGCCTCCGTAGAATCTTGTAGGTCTTTGGATATGTTTGAAGTGTTTAAGCAAAAAGCATATATCGTGAACTATAATGTCAAGTAAATAATTACTCATCGCCAGAAAAGACGGCCACAACCTCGAACAACTGATGGTTATTGGGAAGGTAGACGGACGACGCCCCAGAGGTCGCAGCCCTATAAGATGGAATGACAAAATCCGCACATCTCTGGATACAGGAATTCATGGCAAACTGCACGTTGCCAAAGACAGACACAGATGGCGAATTATTGTCAAAAAGTTGAATCCTCACAGAAATCACGACCCTCAGCCATTGCCTAATACGACGCGAGGAGTATGAACGTCGGTTTACGGATGATAATATTACGCTAAAGTAAATCCAAGTCAAGCGCTACGGATTTACCCTCCTTTTCTCGAAGCTATTCAGGCCATTTTCAGCCCCCTATAACTTCGTTGTGGATAAAACTACAAGCCTGAATATTCAGTTACTAAGCAAGCATTGTATAAAAACGGTATCTATGAAATTTCATTCAATTTGAACCAGTAGTTTAAGAGATATAACTAGTCAAAGTTTCTTAATTTTTTCATTCACTGACTGACTGACCGATCATCAAAAGTGTATAGTACTTCTGGCAGACATAGAAGCTTCAAATATTGAATAGAATTAGTGTTTATTGTCAAAAAAAAACTACAATATTTTGCAATTTCAGTCCAGATTTGTGAAAAATTTTAACATCAAAGCCTCCGAGAAAAACCCATAGAGACATTGATGGGCAGTGAGTAGTACCGGAAAAGAAAAAGAGGAAGACTGTCTACAAAAATAAGTAAAGCTCATAAGAATGACGTATTTTTATACAATCTAATTAATGAATCTAATTGTAGTTTCGATTATTGTTCATAGGAATCGGTGTCCTTCCGCCGCGACCCGCTCTCGCCTCTCGCCTCCTCACGATCTATTATATATAAATACGCAACTATTTTTATACTATTGAGAGCGTATTATATCTACCATCTCTACCATCAAAAGCACACCAAAGTTTAATAGGTCTGTGGAAAATTTTGAGATCCAAAATAAACAAACAGTTCTAACAGGATGCTCAACTGAACAAAGAATTTCCGCAGATAAAATAAAACAACCAAAATCTAGATCAGAGCACCCACATAATATTAAGGGCCTAGGCGTAATAAACACAAAATTTATATATTGGGTGATGAGAGCATATCAGGTTTATCGGGCACCATGCTTTACAGTAGGCAAGGATGATGGAACAATGGATTTTACCACAAGCATTCATTAAGAGTGGTGCAACTAGTGAGCAAATACTTTCCAACTGCAAGGACGAACTAATACTTGGAAAGCCCTCTGAAGATGACATATTAGTACTAGGTATCGGTGCTCATGATCACAGCCCTGTTTAGCTTCAGGCTAATTTAAATATTTTCCTGAACTATTTTCGACATGTAAAGAGAATATTCCTGACTCCAGTGCATACTATTCTACATCTCAATGAAAAGCTATTAAACTCACAACTTAAAATATGTGCTGGTCTTTATAAGAATTGTAAATTTATAGAGCCCATACTGTTTAGAAACAAGCAACATTATGTTATACATATAAATAAAAAATTTAATGTAGCAATAGATAATGCAAAAAACGCTGCTCGTTATTAATATCCAAAAAAAGTAGCATGATTTGTGCATAGCTCAAGATATTCTAAACACTATAAGAAACCAAAAATAACTCGGAAATTGACACTATTAGATTACTTCCCCATAGTACAAAAAACTGACAGTAAAGACTTATTAAAAAAAACAAGAAAACTTTAATACAGTAACTAACAATAGTAGTGACAACCTTTTTCGTATCCAAGTCCCAATGAATGCATCAAAATATTGCTAGTATTCTGGCAAAGAAAAAATATTAAAATATTTAACTATGTGCTACTTGCAATATGCTCTAGGAAAACTAAACGAGGTGGATCATGTATACTTCTTAAAATAGGTATCACATCTAAAGAGCTAACAGCTAATTGACATTAAAAGTGACCCTTTTAAAAGTGACATTTCTTAAGCCAAGACTCTATTGTACTGAACAATTATATAAAGACTGCGACGTACTATCCGTTAGAAAACTTTATGTCCTTCATGTTACTCTTTAAAGACACAAAAATTTAATCCCTGATCCTTCTTACCTTTTGAAAAGAACAAAACATGTTATTATTAAGCCAACTAGTGTAAAGACCACTTTTGCAATGCCACAGTTTATGAAACAATCAGAACATGTTTATAACCCTATTAATGAAAAACTCAAGATCTATACGCGTAACAATATGGAATGTAGACGAAGTTTAACTACTTGGTTGAAATCCATGAATTATGAGGAAATGGAAGAGCTATTTAACTACACGGAGTAAATTTTAGTTATACCTTCTTGATAGTACAATAAGTCGTGTTTTACGAAAAGTAACAATGAAATACACCACACACATGCACACATGCTCATACACACACATACTCACATACATACACATACACATACACACACACACACACACACACACACACACTCATCCTGTTTGTATAATATTTTTTTTATATTTTTAGACCTAATTTGTGATCCCTAGTTTTTGGTACTGTTAATTTTAATTGATATGGAAGAGCGTCGCCTTCTGGTACAGGTGTTTCTCACTTAATAGAAGGTCACATCCACTATTATGTTTGTACCATTTTTGTTACAGAAATAAATATTTTTTCATTTTTCATTGACAAATTTAAGGAGCCCAATATTTTTGAATGTTGGGCGATAGAGATACCAACATACAACTTAATTAGTATTTGTATTGATAATTCTCATAAAAAATTTGCTTCAAAATTAACTTGAATATTTATTGCATGACATCACCAATTCCTATAGAAATAGGAAAATTATAATTACCGATGACTTTAATATTGACATATTGTTATCTACACCTCAAACTAAACATCTCCGTGACATGCTTAATATATACAACTTAGTTTCTCACATCGAAGTTCCAACCCGAGGTGCAGCTTGTTTGTATCTTGTGCTAAGTAACTTAAAAACAGAAAAAGGTGAAATAGAACACTTTACAACTATCGGATCATAATACGGCTATCTAGTAGATGACGAAGAGGATTGCGCATGCATTTATTGCAACGATCTTTATTCACGATCAAATCCTGGAGAAGACTGGTGTTTAAAATGTTCACATTGGGCCCACGCTTCTTGCGCGAATGTTTCTAAACGAACCAAGCGGTTCATTTGCGAGCTTTGCCTTTAATTTTATAACTTTTGCCGTGTATGTCATTTAGTGCGTATATGGTATGCCATTTTGTCCGTAGCATATGGACAAAATGGATTTCGTTGATCTCAGTTAAATTTAAAATTATTATTTTTTCTAGTTTGTTTATCTTTTAAGTATCTATTATAATTCAAAGATATGAAACCTAAGATTACTGGTGTGCAATGTGAATGCGCTGTGATTTACCATTAAAGTGTTATGACCCAAAACTATATGTCATTTTGTACGTACCTCCCCTAATGAAAAGGGATTTCTCAAAGGCAAACATGAAAAAATTCCAAATGTACCTAAAAATTTTAACATTTAGTGACGTATATGCTGAAAATGACCCCAATTTAGATTTCCAGTCATTTTATGACACAATAAAATTATTTTTTGAACAATGCTTCCCAAAACTTAGAGTAAAGATTACTAATCAGTTGAAAGTTCCGACTTGGGTCACCAGAGGGCTAAAAAAAGTTGTAAAACAAAAAGAAGTCTACGTTTAAGATACTACAGAACAAAATGTAAAGAAAATAAAATAAAATATCTCAACTACTCTATAATTTTAAGGAAATGTATTTACCATGCTCAAAAAACTCGATCCAAGAATTATATTAAAAATAGTAAAAATGCTGCCCGAGCTTCATGAACAGTTATTAAACAAGAGAATAGCAACGGACCTCCCCCCCATAATATAGAGAAATTAAAAATAGATAATACAACAGTGACTGATCCCTTGGAAATGGCTACTGACTTCAATAAGTTCTATTCCAATTTAGAATCCGACATACCTTACCATAAGATAAATACATTGAAAGCTTGTAAACATATAAAACCTATGATCAATTCATTTTATTTAAATTATTTTGATACAGAAGAACTCAAAAAGAATATCCAATCATTAAAAACTTTAAATACTTGCAGATATGATGAAATTCCGACTAAGTTTTTTAAGGACTGTAAAGATGAATTAGCTTCAATTTTAACGCATCTTATTAATATTTCTTTTGAAAAAAACATTTAACCAAGTATTTTAAAACTATCAATAATAAGACCACTATATAAAAAAGGTAAAAAAACTAAAATGTCGAATTCATAACTCTGATTACAATACTAGCAAAAATATTTGAAAAATGTATGTATCTAAGGCTCGTTTGTTAATGTGACAAGTATAAAATAATTTCCACAGATTGATATGGTTTTCAGAAGGGAAAATCTACTACACTGGCTATATTTAATTTAATTGAATCTATTATCTATAACTTGGACTGTGGAAGACGTGCCACTGCGCTTTTTATTGACATGTCAAAAGCATTTGACTATGTTGACCATACATATTGCTAAGTAAGATGGAAAGATATGGAATCAGGGGAACATCATAAGGAGCAGTGTACCCAACTAAATTTTCTTGATAATACAAATACAGTCACTACGTCTTATCAATCAGACTGCCTCTATAATAATCGTGGAGTTTCCCAGGGAAAGAAGGAGGATTGGTCTCCGCTGCGCTTCAACTAGATACCGCAGGCGTAGTTGCAAAGTGCGGCAACGCTGAAGTGGGCGTACTCGAACCAGTCTCGAACAATGTATGACGTTGACGTGCCACATGTTCTGTTAAAACTTTGCAAAAAAAATACTACAAGAAATACGGAGGACACATCACATATTATCATCAGTAAGTATTTTTATAATTTCAATGTAAAATAAAACGAAGCGTATGTTACAAAATTTGAAAGATGCCATTGAGTGTCAAGATGCCACAAACACGGTCATCTAATAGTTGCCGTAATAAAAACGCTATTCCTCTTAGGTATTGCGGTATCTAGTTGGACAACAATTATAAATAGCTCCAAAATTACAACAATTACGGAAGATGAGTTTTTATACTTATAAGTAAATTTATAATATTAAATACTGACGGCCTTACAAATAAAATTGGCATAAAGTTATAACTAAGCGTAAACCAAGAATATGTAAAATGTTTACAAATAGACATTTTGATTACGAATGGTTTGTTCGGACGTATAACGTTTCCCGCGTTTATTTGAAAGGCAGATTGTCATTCGGAAACCTTCAGAATTATCATTGTATTGACAGTGTTGTCAACGATATTGTAAACATTTTGCATTTTCTTTGTTTATCGTCAGTTATAAATTTATACCAAGTTTATTTGTAAGGCCGTGAATGTTTACAATTTGCCAATAGTTAAGCCCTTAGCTTCGTAAGTATATTTTTACAACTCGATGTAAAGATAAAAATTATCCAAAAAACTGAACAATATTTATAATTTAATTGTAAATGTATTGATTTGGAATAACTGTTGGTTTGTTATCATTTATTCAAACAAAACAAATCTTATAACTACTGCCGAAGACAGCAATCGTCGCAAATATGTCAGTCTCAGTGAGTCAACATCTTCGTGCCGTTTGGTGTCGAGACACTTGGCCCGTGGGGCCCAGAGGTGCTGAGAATGTACAAAGTACTATCTTCTCGCCTCAATAAGGCTACTGGAAACCCAAGCAGTGGCAGTTGTTTCCGTCAACGGATCAGCCTAGCTATCCAACACGGAAATGCTGCCAGTATTCTTGGTACGCTTCCACGAATAATGATAGTTTTAATTTAATGTAATCATAGTATTGTAAATATAGTTATAAGATATGTTATGTTGACTTGTTATATTTTAAAAGGGGTAGTACTTGTAGTTCTGTATTTTTTTATTAGCACACATTATCAACGATCACACCATCTTAATCTTTATCATTGCTAAATTTATTATATTTGTCCAAAGCTTAAGTAACATTTTTAAAATAATAAAAAACGGTTTGTGCTTTAGAAGACACAACAGTTATAAGAACTGTAGAATTTATTCATACTTTATATTGAATATTTACGTCATCCAACTCGAAACCCACCAATGCATGCAACAAACTTGCTTGTCCATTTCATTATTAATTTATTATCATTTTACAAATATAATCCTTCCTTTTCCTCCATATATAGTAATTTTGTCGTGTGGTCTTAAGCATACTGTTTTATTTAATGATTTATATAATATATAAAAAAAAATGCGTCACTCTAGCATAAAATATTATTTTGCCTAGTCTGAGTCTATTTTAACTGCTGAAGCACTGAAGATATTTTTTTATGAACATAAGGGACGAGAGCAAGGACGTTCAGCTGATGGTAATTAATTCACCCTGCCCATTACAATGCAGTGCCGCACAGGATTCTTTAAAATCCCCCAATTATTCAGAACGGCACTACAATTGCGCTCGTCACCTTGAGACATCAGATCTAAAGTCTCATTTGCCCAGTAATTTCACTAGTAACGGAGCACTTCAGACCGAAATGCACAGTAATGCTTACAGATTACTGCTTCACGGCGCCGTTCTGGTACCCGTAATCTAGCCGGCATCCTGTGCAAAGGAGCCTCCCACTGGTTTTGGCAGTGAAGTCTAAATGTGCAATTGCTACTTCTTGGTCTTAATTTTCGTGAACGGCGAACTGACCTATTGGAATTTATTTACATAGTATCTCTCCCCAAAATGTAATTATAAGATTAAAACAGAAAATATTGAAATAATTCTATCATTATCATACGAATGAGGGTTGAGTTAAAAATAGCTGGACTTGAGAAGCTGACCCCTCTCAATTTAAAAAGAATTCCATAAATGATGTAATCGTGGAAAATGTATGATAAAATAAACAAAATATTAAAAATACCAAATACAAAATTGGAAATTATTTAACATTCTTTGAATATATTGTTTTTATTTAAATTCTTACAATATTTTCCTTACCCTATGATTTTATCGGTAGTCCACACAACTATCTTTTTACGTTTTTAAATTAATTTATGCAAATTTTACGCCGGCGATAAACGACACGCGAATGGAGCTAGGAACTAGGAACGAGTTAGCGATCAGCTATGAAACGAATATAGTTCCGATTGTTATGTCACTTGACTACTTACAGCCGTTCCCAATATACTATCTACAGATAGAGATAAATTACTACCTTCTTCTGTCTGTAATTAGCTGTCAATAATCTAAAGCTGTCCCAATATACCCGATAAGTCATTCTTATCGCCTTATATTGGCATGCATGAATTGCAATTTCCGTACAAACTTCTATCACTGGTAAGCTATACGTCCTCCCATTGACAGATAGCGTGTACGGAACTCACCTTGAGTTACCGTCAATAAGTTTATTGGGACAGAAAAGTCAACGATAGTTACGATTTTTATCTCAAGTAAGAGATTGATTGAATATTGGGAACGGTCGTAAGTTCCTTGTAGCGATAGTTAGCTAGCGCGATGGGCGATAGAAAATGACTGCTGGATGTCGCTGGGCGAGTATATCTGATTGCAAAAAGAGCATTGTCAACTAGTATTATTTTGATAGCTCTCATCACGCCTTCACTGGCATTTTGAACAGTCAATGACCAACTATGAATATTGTGTGACTTATTCTATTTTTCAATGAAATTAAGGGACGAGACGAGCAGGATGTTCAGTTGATGGTATCTGATACGCCTTGCCCATTACAATGCAGTGCCACTCAGGATTCTTGAAAAAAAATGTTATCTCAAATAACAGTTCTATTAATGGTAACCACAAATGAAAGTAATAATCATTGTTATCTAAGTAAAATAATTTAAATTTTGACGAGTTATGGTTTATAAAATTTATGTAAGTCAACTTTGACACTCTACGTTGGAAAAAAAATGTACTACACTACCTATGGCAAGTTTTTTTAAAAGATGGCCTATTTAGTCTAGATTTCAAAATAGTACGACACTTGCCACTTTTCTTGCCAATAAAACTGCTATTTTGTATTTTTTGCGAAAGGAACTCATGGAAAATTTAATCAAAATAAAACGGTAAATTATCGTAACACTTTATTATCCTCCTAAAATTAAAGCAGATGCTCAAATTGTTTCCCTCCAGCACGAATACAAGCTCTGCATCGCCTCAGAAATGACCTGTTCACCAGTCTTGCAAATCTCCTCGCATTGATTTCTTCTGATGCTGCATCAATTTTTTGGCGCAATTCTGTTACATTTTGAATTGGGGTCATTTTACAATTGGGTAATGGGGTCATTTTCAACTTCATTCAAAACTTCAGCGTCGTAGTTTCCTTGAGGTCTCCCACCAGATGTACGAGCACTGGGTAATCGTCCTTCCGAGTATGATGCGTGCACATTTTGGAAGACACGATAATCTGGGTGCCGCTCCACATTCGGGTACCTCTCCCGATACAGTCGAGCTGCCGCAGAGGCATTACAATGGCACTCACCGTAGATAAAATGCATATTTACATACTCTTGCGGTGTGTACAAATGCCGCATGTTGTTCACACACAGTTTGCACAGCACAAAGTCCAAAAAACAAAGCCAGTGTCGTCAAGTACGGATAGAGTATCAAGTCCAGGGTAACACAAGCCAAAGTCGATAGTAGGAAAGTAACACGATTACGAGAGATGCGCAGTAAACGAAGAAACGATGCGTACTAAATGTTATTGTTTAAATTTTATTATGAACGACTGATGAGTCGTTGTGAGTGAGACGGATAGTGACGTCTCGTTTTGACAAATACCATAACTACTATCCATTTCTTTTTATCACTTTTGTTCATTACAAACAATGGAGACTTCGAACTTTTCAAACAAAACAATATCAGATATTTTTTTTTACTGAGGGATCCCTACGCATAGCATACGAAATAGCAGTTTTATTGGCAAGAAAAGTGGCAAGTGTTGTACTATTTTGAAATCTAGACTAAATGGGCCATCTTTTAAAAAAACTTGACATAGGTAGTGTAGTACATTTTTTTTCCAACGTAGAGTGTCAAAGTTGACTGACATAAATTTTGTAAACCATAACTCGTCAAAATTTAATTTATTTTACTTAGTTAACAGTGATCATTACTTTCATTTGTGGTTACCATTAATAGCACTGTTATTTGAGATAACATTATTAAAAAAATAACTGTAAAATTGTGAAAATTGCGATCACAGTACCTAAAAATGCGACAAAGGGTGTCAATTTTTTTACATTTTCGAAAAATGTCTATCATAGCTTGACTAAGTGACATAGATTTTTTTTCTTATTTTTTTCATAACTGGTATACCTTGGCCTCTCGCCCGGTACCAGGTTATCGTTGAGTTTTGGGACACCCTGTATATATATATATATATATATATTTTATGGAATAGGAGGACAAACGAGCGTACGGGTCACCTGGTGTTAAGTGATCACCGCCGCCCACATTCTCCTGCAACAACAGAGGAATCACAAGAGCGTTGCCGGCCTTTAAGGAAGGTGTACGCGCTTTTTTTGAAGGAACCCATGTCGTATCGTCCCGGAAACACCGCACAAGGAAGCTCATTCCACAGCTTTGTAGTACGTGGAAGAAAGCTCCATGAAAACCGCATTTTTACGTAATCGCGTCATAAGAAGTTTAAAACTATAAAAATATATTTGTGTTCATGGTTCAGAGATGTTGATAGCTTAGATAATTTATACTTCTAGATAGAAGCTGTTTAATAATCGTATGAATTTTTTTTTGTGTGCGTGCATTGCAAAAAAAAGAGGTTAACAGTCTACCTCAATTTTTTTCGACGGTTTACAGCTGTCACAGTTTATCTAGACGTAAAAATGATACAAGATACAAGATAGATTCAAAAATTAGAAACTTATTCCAAAGGACAATAAAACTGGGTATGGTTTCCAAGTTGAAATGACTTGGAATCGTTCAAAAAAGAATAGACGCTCATCTTCTCAATTTTTCAAATGAGTTGAAAAAAATTAATATTTTTGTATCCATCATTCAAAATCACACTTTAGTTTTTGCATGTGATATCTTGGGATTTTCAAATATAAAAGGCACACTTAATTCAATATATGGACATAATGGAGTGCTTGTCGCCACAAAGTGAGAGATGGGTATGGCAAGAGAAGCATAAAAGCAGAATTAACGAAGTTGAGATGCGATCACTGCGTAGTAACTGACTGATAGAATTCCGAATGCGGTAAGACGAGCGCGCTGTGGTTTGAAAGAGGATGTTGTGACAAGGACTGAAAAAGGAATGCTGA
This sequence comes from Leptidea sinapis, assembly GCF_905404315.1. Taxonomy (NCBI): domain Eukaryota; kingdom Metazoa; phylum Arthropoda; class Insecta; order Lepidoptera; family Pieridae; genus Leptidea; species Leptidea sinapis. Next base: position 3,581,801 of record NC_066299.1, read on the forward strand.
AATGGTTTGGACACGTGGAGCGAATGAGTGAAGAAAGAATGACGCATCAAATATATAAGGCGGTCGCGGGAGACCTTGTAGAACATTCGTCGAATTGGGGAAGTTTTGAGAAAAATTGGGGACGTTTTGAGAAAAGGAGAGGTCCGAAGCACCCGCAACCGCAAGCATGTATGAAAAGAGTAATGAATGTAGAGGAAGCGCGTGAGGTTTGTAAGGATAGAAGCAAATGGCATTCTATTGTCTCTGCCTACCCCGACGGGAGCAAGGCGTGAGTGTGTGTGTGTGTTAATTAATTATACATTAAAATGTCAATAATATCTTTGAAAACACACCTGTTATAAAGGAACAAATCAATATGCCCCAGATGTAATAAAATTGTGAGTGCTCAGCCTAAATCCACATGTTACAAGAGTTTACATACAATATCTCAAGGGTCGATCGTTTTAGATGATGCTACAAATATTTTACATGATTCCGGATGGGATACTCTCGTGCGAACGGAAGACGGTAATCCCATGTGATTCTAACCCTTGTTTTTTGAGTGTTGGATTTATAATCTACTCCTATTCTGCGTGATTTCATTTACATTGTTCTTTATTCTGCGAAGTACGAAGGAAATCTAATGTTATTTCAGAAATAATTATAATCATAGAGATACTCGTAATTTAAGCCTTGAAAGTTCTTAGAAAAGAATAAACTGAAAGTATCGTTAAGTTGCTATAACTCTACTGTTTTTTGAAATAGATTTTTAGGCCTTAACTAGTAAACCAATCATGGTGAAATTTTGCAATCACATTTTCAGAGGTACAGGAAAGGACATAGGGTACATTTTATCTCCAAAATTAAAAGAGTTATAAATGTAGCACGATAGAAATTTTAGGTCGGGTTCACATATTATTCAAACGAATGACAGTGAAAGAAAGTCATGAATAATTTTAATTTTAATTTTTTCAATTTATTTAATCATAAGTATATGCACAGTTGGTACTTAAATTTTACATCTCGCAAAACTGTTGCAACAGTTTGTTGCAGAGTTTACGCTCTTAGACTATACTATACTATTGTGTATCTATAATAAATTATACTTAATTTGTTCGTTATATACTAATTACCAACACTCATATCATTACTTAGTTATCAATTCATAATATTCCTAAAAACATTTTAAAATCTTACCTGTATACATATAACTAAACTACACTACTTTAAATATTAAGACTTACGTGGAGACGTTAAGGAAGTGCTCTTTTAATTTTTTCTTAAGTTCTACTTTACAGTCTTTGTAATGTCAAATGTCTTTTGTAATGAAAAGTCTTTTTTTATCAAGATTTTTGAAATTGTCGTAGGACTTTGGGTTATTTATAAAAAGTATCATTGTAACATTATGAATACCGTATCCAATGTTCTTTGAATCGTAGAGAATGCATTTGGGATCATTTTTGAAATCAAAGTCAAAGTCAAATAAGCCCTATTATTATTATTATTATCAATTAGGCATAAACTCAACGCTTTTGAATCGTCACTATGAATATTTCTTTTTAATTACTGAATCTAACATATGTTCGAAAAAAGTAGAGCTCGTGAGAAGAACATACAAGAAACTAAACGGCCACTCTTCAATCAATAGAGTATATTACAGCCAATGTAAGAAGCATGTCGTATTATGGGATCGCTCATGTGTCCGCTTGTCAAATTACATCTTATTCGAGGCCGATCATACCAGTGACCCATTGATATTTTTTATATATTTAACTTCATATTTGCTATTTGTTATAAGCTTATTTTAATCAGAATTAAAAAAAATCATTAAGATGTTTCACATCTTTAGGTTTCTTTAAAATTAATATATAATAATAATAATAATATTGACACACTTTTTACACAAATTATCTTGCCCCAAGTTAAGTTTATATAGCCTGTGTTATGGGTTACAAGACAACGATATATTTAATACACTATACTTACTTAAACATACATAAATTCATATAAACATACATAAATACATTTAAACATCCATGACTCATAAACAAACATCCATATTCATCATATAAATGCTTGCATCTACCGGGATTCGAACCCGGGACCTCTAGCTTAGTAGTTAGGATCGCTAACCACTCGGCTATACAGGTCGTCAAATATATACGCATTTGGTGTGGATAAAGTTGCGTGCAAAAGGTAGTTTATTAAATAAAGCGGTGCACATTAACCTATCCAGAAAGGTTTTTCTCATAAATACAAGAAAAATCAGTTGAACCGGCTCCAGACTAAATGCCTAATTTCTTATTTATTGTAATCCTGCTCTGAGGGACCAAGATTTATTCACCTTTATCCAGTGTTAATCCTGGACAATCCCAGCAAAGCATAGCTTCAGGGTATTTATAATTCAAACAGCGAAATTCATTCGCAGAAAGGTGGACTGTAATTATGTTTTTGAATAAAAGTGTGAATGATGTAATACTTATTTATGCAACCATTGTTGTAATAAGGAGTATTAAAACACGAATGTGGGTTTGACATGAGTGTTTTAATACCTAATTATCAACAGTTGCATACAAAACTTTATCTACACCCATATGAAGCCTCTATAAAATATTCTGAAACAGTTTGCTTAGGCACTGCTAACGTTAAAACAGCCAGTCTTAGTAACCATAATATCATCCAAAGGAGTGTTTTTCATTACAACAGAGAATTTCATTACAACACTCGTTTTGATGATATAATTAATGGTTATTAGGACATTGGGTGTTTTGATGTTGGCAATAAGTTAACTGTTTTAGAATCTTTAATAGAGGATTTAAAGCATGGGTGTAGATAAAAAATATTGTATACTACAATGACCGGGCACCCTCCTGTTTAGTGTGTAGTTTTGGTTAATGTGGCCATCTGTTTATTGAATCGAGTTTTGTTCAGTTTCACCGATTCTTCTAGAACGCTTCCTGAATATTTTTTCATGATAAGAAATTACGATTCGAACAAGGCATTCATAATAATTGGTAGCCCTGCTCATTATAAAATTACTTCTTGTGCTGTTTTTCCGCCAGTGAGTCTCTTTTTTTTCGGTAGGTTATTTTGCATTCAGGCAAGAGGCTCACGTGATGATAAGCGGTATGGAAACCACCCATGGACATCCGCAACTCCAGGGGTCAGGAGATGCATTGTCAGCCTTTATGTTGGGAGTACGATCTACGCTAGAAGGTCCACAGTCGTATCTGTTCGCAAAAATTTCAGCCGGTAATTGATTCCACAAAGTGTCTGTGCGTGGCAAGAAGTTTCTCGCAGAACGCTTGGAATGCCAGACGTCAATATATCATATTGGCTAGGCATTTTAATGAAAAAAAATTATTATAATTCAAAGTGCAATTTAATCGGCCTATAGCCCAGTAGTTAGTGACCCTGCCTAATAACCTTATTAGACGTCCCGGGTTCGAATTCCGGTAGGTGCAAACATTTATATTATGAATATGGATGTTTATAAGTATTTATGTATGTTTAATTAAGTATATTATTATATTATATCGTTGTCTTGTGCCCATAGTACAGGGTATGCTTAGTTTGGTAATTTTGTGCAAGAGTGTTTCAATATTATTATCAATCTTCAATCAAGCGTTTGAGACGCATATCTTATCGAACAGGTGGTTAAAAAAGTATATGAAATTGCTCTTCTTTGTATATTCGGGGAGGCTCCATTTTGGGGCGGTATTATGTGATCGCTAGTGATCCCACTGTACAACCACATACCAATGAAATTCAAAGACAGGTCAAAATAACTACTAGTAATACTTAAAATATATTGTATGCACACCCTTATTTCCCACAGGGCAGAACTGTATTGTGTTCTTCTAAAAGAAAGCATAAATCCATCAAAAGCAAAGCATTCTTCAGATATTTATGTATAATTATATTTTTAATATTCTGAAGCATTTTATCAAATACATTTTTGAGATAATTTCGGAGCGTCCTTTCTTCTTTCTCCATGTAAAACTGTATTTAATACAGTTATTTCCCCCAACGCCTTAATTAAACCAAATTGCAGGATGATTACATTAAATGAGGATTTTCCTCTTCACTTTATTTCTAAAGTGTTTTTCATTCGTCGTGGTGTATTTAAAATGTCAACTCACATTTTGTTTTGCGGCCTTTTTTTCTATAAACAATAGCGACCCGTAATGACTATGTACCAACGGTGTCTACCAACTTGAGTTACAGGATCCATTATTAAAACTGTGACTCACATTCTATTCCTGGACATACATGCAATCGGGTGCTTTATTCTATAATTGTTATACCTTTTCTTAGTAGTAACAAGCTCCTCCGTCCATTGGATCGAGGTATCCGGTCCACTACTTGTACACATACCTTTTAGATTTTTAAGTACTTTTGTATTTTAGTAAAGCCATGGATTCGAAACCGGGTACGATACGGGTACATGGGTACCATTCGAGTCCTTTTTCAATACTTGAGAGAAATAATGGCTCTTTTTATAGCGGAGAAAATAGACGATACCATTAAATCAGAGATAATATCCTATAGCTCATCATTCTCGACAAAAATGCTGGTGCATCACCGTTTTATTCGATGGTTCCTCTAGTCCCTAGTGGTTCGCTCGACTGCACGGAAACCCATCAGGCTCCCAGAGCGCCTTCAGCCATGATTAGTACGTTAGTGGCTCTACTTTCGAGAGCAGAGTGCGTCGCGTCAGACACAGTCGGTGTCATTAAAGTGGTGAGCCATAAGAAGAACCCAGGAATTGAAATTTTCTAGCACTTCTGCCTCCCCGCCTCCCGCCAAGAAAACCATCGCGCTGAACAATACCCCGCCGCAAGCCAAGCGGCCCGCGCCTACTTTCATAGGGGACAGGGATCAATGGTTGGTGGTACGAAAGGGATCTCTTTGTCGTTTCAATATACGGCAAGGATATAAGTTGCTCACCACCTCCAAGTTAAGCCTTTCCTCTTAAAGCTACGTGTGTTATCATCATTATCATCATCAGCCGGAAGATATCCACTCTTGGACAAAGGCCTCCCCCAAAGGCACGCATTCATCCAACTTATTCCGGCGATCTTCACCAGATCGTCGGTCCATCTTGTGGGGACCTACCAACGCTGCGTCTTCCGGTACGTGGTCGCCATTCGGCGACTTTACTGCCCAAACAGCTATATGTCCGTCGAATTATTGTTTATATTGTATGTTTGGTGTCGCACCAGAATCGCACTACCCCATCTCCTCCCGTGGGTGTCGTAAGAGGTGACTAATGGATACAACGGAGGATGGGCAGCAGCCTCTTTCGCTAAGAGCACACCATAAAAGAAAAACCCCCCAAACATGACAGACTCTACGTGTGCAATGTTCCAAAAACGGGGTCATCGAACTCACAACTGGTGTTCAGAAGGTCATAACTAAAAAACTTGCTCGTCATGTTTGCTTTAATCTGTAATAAAATATAATATTCCGCTGGGATTATGTTTGGCTAGTGATATTTGATAAGTTTTCTTTTAATCTGAAAAAATATCTGCTAAAAAGAGAATTCACTGCAGCAATAGAAAAGCAAACGAACGCATCAATCACTAAAGGCTATATTTATTCAGTTCGTATAGAATCGGTGAAACTAAATGGAGTATACCTGCCCGAGGCAAGTTGAGTAGTGAAATAATCAGAGAACGACGAATAAGATATTACTTATTAATAACAACGTTTTTAAAGTCAAAACTCCTTTGGGCGCAATACTTTTGTTAAGGGAAAAATATTCAAGGTGTCATCACTAAATTAAATAAAATATGTAAAAAGCTTATTAATCTTTAATAAGTGAACAATGTGTATATCTACACTTATATTTAAGAGAAATACATCTTACTAACTAACTCATAATTACAATTATATACACGATTTAGTTAGTTTGGACGACCCCTATAGCCCAGTGGTTAGTACCCATTGCATTTATATGATGAATATGAATGTTTGTTTCCGAATCATGGATGTTTACATGTATTTATGTATGTTTAAGTAAGTATATTGTATTAAATATATCGTTGTTTTGCACCCATAGTTACAGGCTATGCCTAGTTTGGGGCAAGATAATTTGCGTTAGAGTGTGTCAGTATTATTATTATATATTTATTATTATAGTAAAAATTAGCAAATTTATTCATTTCGCTATGCAGATGCACGATAAGGACTTTACGGAAATCCTATCCAAAATGGTAATAAGATACAGTAAAGCCACATGATCAACTACTCATGTGGTAAACCTAAATTTTTTAGAACAATGACAAGTGTTCCTTTCAATACCAATATCGTCTAGTTATTGTTAATTTTAGTTTTCCTATTGAGTATATTTTTCCACACGTTACTTATCACTTTTTTTTTAACATGTGTATGTTATAACGTGGTAACTATAATAAAAATAATACAAAGAATTCAATTGTAATATTTTTATTTTGACGCATTTAGCACAATTTCTCGTACAACTCTGAAAGAGCGGCGTCATTCACAGCACGAATCTATCATACATCACGTTTTTTGCTTACAATAACCAAGCTTGTTTATTCCAACAACTTGTAACATAAGTCGCATAATATACTTTGAGCATTATAAACTAAAACAGGTTACATGTGGCCAGAATCGGGTTTGGCGCCAAAACTTTAATACATGAAAATTTATTGAAGTAGGCATTACTTTGCGGAAATCCATAATTATCCAAATGATTTGAGTTTTCTTTAGTGTTAATTCCGCCAATATTTATCTTTAAACAATTCGACACGTGTTTCGCCTCTACACAAGGCATCCTCAGGACGTGTTGTCTCGTCAAAATCTGGCATGAGACTCAAATACATACACTTTAATACATGTTAAGATACTTGCGCAAGTGATAATATCAATAGCAATCAAAAGTTTTAACAGAAACAGATTGAGCAATAAAATACAGATTAATAAAATATTTAAGACAGTAACCTCGTACTTCTAAAATTAAGGCGAAGAGTAGGCAAAAAACACGCAAACATGGTGTTTTTAGACAAATTTTGTGCTGAAAATATAGCATTTCGAGCTATGATCATTGCTCAATCCTGTTACACATATCCTTAAGTCTTGTTTGTAGGTTGCTAATGCCTGCTGTTCACACTCCCGAGTATTTTTGAACTACCACTTTTCTTTGCAGTTAAACAAGTTTTTTGGCCTGGCAGGACGTATTTTTTAGTACTACTCTCAGAAAAGTTATTATTATAGCTTTTACTTTTTGTTTAGGTAAATTTATTCAGATTAGTAGTGAATAACGAGGATTGTAAGCAAATAAACTATTTTCTACGCAAGAATTTTGAAAATATTGGCTATGTTACACAGATGGCGAGCCGGCAGCCGTGAATTCATATCGCTCAAGGTCACTAGCATTTAGTGTCGCCTTAATACAATATATTTGTTGCCATCCTCTGATCATAAATGTACTCATTGAATGTCGGTTCACCATTCGGAGCGAAAACGATAATTGAAACATGTCACGCTTATTGAAACAGTTCGGTATTTGTCAAACCTGTAACGATTTTATTGAAATAATGTCCGTTTGCTTTGAAAGGTTAACTTTGCCGTTTGAAATTTTAGCGAAATTGTTTTTGTTATGTTTGAATAAAAAAATTCTGGTGAAATATTTTGTTAAATAAATTATCTTCAGTCATGTTTCTGTTTATTTTTTCTAAACGGTTTTATTTATTAAAGTGAAACTTTTATTAAATCGGGCGGCGCCTATAGTTCACAGTAGCTGACCGTGTAGTGTATAGACTATTACTCATTTGTGCCAGTGCTCCACACTATTTTGTTTGTTTTTGTCAGTGTTTAATGTAAATGTTGTTATATATTAAAGTGAAACTTTTATTTGCTTTTGGTAAACAACGACGCAGCTAGTGAGTCCAAAAAACTGATCAACGAGGAAAATGCATAGAATAGTGCAAAAATGAATGACGATGAATTAATTTTACGTCGTAAAAAACAGAACGCTGACAGAGCACATGCTTAGAGAAAATTAAGATTGATAATATTATTCCAAAAAATTTTAGTTAAACTTCTATAATGTGAAAAAGCGTCCTCCCGGAAGAAGGAGTACTTCGTGGCTTAAGAATCTCCGGACATGGTTCAATCTTAGTGTGCTAAGGTTCAGAAGGATCGTTGGTCCGAGCTGCTGTGTCAAAGAAAAGAATAGCACTAATGATAAAAAGTATAAGAGTGAAAAATGTTTCACTTCTACCGTGGTGATTTATTGATATTAACTTACGTGATTGCTTATGAGCTGTCGAGTTCGACTTTTAAGCTCACTAAAGCTAATTATAAAATTGGAAAGTGTGATGGACTATCCCATTAAACCGTTACCTCGGCATATTTTACAAAAGTTAAGTTAACTTCGATGACCGCATGATAGTTAATATCCTAATAAATAGCATAAGCATTAATTGACGTGGCCTTATGAGGAAGCTCATGGTCGCTCAGCGGGCAATGGAGAGGGCTATGCTCGGAGTTTCCCTGCGAGATCAAATCAGAAATGAGGAGATCCGTAGGAGAACCAAGGTCTCTGACATAGCCCAGATGATTGCGACACTTAATTGCAGTGGGCAAGGTACATAGCTCTGTTATGTCATAGGCTGTTAAGTCCTCGAATGGCGATCACGCACCGGAAGACGTAGTATTGGTAGGCCCCGCACAAGATGGACCGACGATCTGGTCAAGATCGCCGGAGTACGTTGAATGAGGGCAGCGCTGAACCGATAGTCATGGCGATCTTTGGGGGAGGTCTTTGTTCAACAGTGGACGTTTTCGGGCTAAATGGTGATGATAATGATGAAGCATTTACTAAGACTATTCTTTCGTTTGTCTTCTTTTATGGCCCACGCTATGTGTTTTACGTTAATTATGAAGATTCATGCATTTATTGGCCTTTTGACGTTTCGTGCTGACGTAAAAATACACGAATCGAATTTTTATTATTTTTCTTTTCGTTTCCTTTAAAAGAAAATAAGACAGCATAGATGTGCAGTATTAATCAAATTATTATGATTTTTCTATATCTCCATTAGGTTCGAAGTATTTAATATAATAAATTACAAGAGAAAGCATTATATGTGAGAAGAAATTAGTCTAAAATGAGAAAATCAACAAAAAAGACCGGTAAAGTTCCTGGTTGTAAGTGAACTTGAGAGGAGTACGCAGTGACAAAGAAAACACACAAACAATTACCTTTACAAAGAAACTCAAACAGCAGGATTGACTGGTTGCAGACTAAGACAGTGCCCTAAAGATGCCTTCCTTGCTGTATCAAATGTCATAAATAGATCATCAAAAGTATTAAAAGCATGCAAGTAAATAAAGCAAGTTAGGACATGATTGACTTCGGAAATAAATTTTATCAATTCCAGAAATTCACTAAAGGGTAATGTTAAAAGAGCTTATTAAAAAATTACAGTTGTAGTGACTATCGATAGAAGTAAAGACTTAAAACGTTTAGCATTTAAATTTGAAATTTTAACTTTAATACATTTTAATTATTTATTTCAATTTAATTTTGAAACTTAATAACAATTAAATATTAATCAAATAAAACAGCATTTTAACAATGTTCAGTATAACATACGTATTGAACTTTTCACTAAATCCATTCAATTTTACTTATAAGATATACAGGGCACTAATGTTGCACAACACCTCAGCTGTATAGCTACTAATATACTGCTGCATTTCGGTGACACGAACTTACGAGATTACACCCATCCAAAAATTGTCTAACTATATAATTATATTTACATTTCTTTTTTTAATTATTAATACATTTATAAGACGAGAACCTATAAGATTTTCCTCTAACAAAAAGTGCCCAACACGGCTAAAGAAGTTGTCTCTTCAAAAATGAATAGTGACTAAGAAAAGCCAAAGGCCATAGATTTTCATATTTCAATTATTCTTTAAAAAAAAAAGAAATCAACTATTTCTTACAATGTACATTACAACTTAATTGCTAATAGATATTACATAATGCGGGTACTTCTAATTTGTACCAATTTGGCACATAAAGTGACTAAATAACTGAGAGAATATTCAGCAGACTTATATAGCCATGTTATGCATGTCTGTTCTTTACGTCCGCAAATTTATGTAGCGTGCTAAATTGTCTCCGCTTGCTTCTAATATATTTCTTTATTACATTACATCACTTTGTTGTACACAGACGCTTTCATAGCAATATCTTTATTTCATAACATTGCTGAGCTTTATATTATTATATTCCTTATTATCACTGTCACTTTCAAATATTTATGCCTCATAAGCTAATTATTATAATAGGGGTTAAAGTATAAAATTGCTGTTTTATTGTAATAGGTACTTCGAATTCAAAGTGAACCTTCATGGTTTGAGAATTTGAGTGAAACTTTTTTCTTTTTTAATAAATGTGCAATCGAATATCGACATTTGGTTGTTTTTTTATCCAGATAAGACAAGAAAGATGGCTACTTCGAAAATTCGAGTGAAGCAGAACTAACGCGGCAGAAACAGCTCGTAATATCAATGTTGCATTTGGAGAGGGGACTTCTATTTAACGCACCGTGCGATTTTGGTTTAAACGCATTCGTGGTGGATGCTTTGATTTGAAGAACGAACCACGTGGAAGACCGTACACACAGGTGAATAACAATAAATTGTAAGAGATGTTAGAAGCCGATCCGAGCCAAACTATCCAGGAATTAGTGGCATGGTTTAACATTACCTTGCCAAGAAAATTGACTCATTTGCGCCAAATCAATAAAATAAAAAATATGAATAATATGTGCCTCACGATTTGAGTGATCTGCAGAAAGAAATGCGTGTTAAAACTTGTGTTGCCTTGTTGAATCGATACAGAAATTAAGGAATTTTGGATCGAATTGTGACACGCGATGAAAAGTCGATTCTTTGACCCCAGGTCAAACGCCGCAATAATTTCCTAAAGCAAAGCTTACTAATAAAAAGGTGATGGTAACTGTTTGGTGGTCACAGCATGGTACTATTCACTATAGCTTTCTCCGATCTGGTCAAGCACTAACAGGAGATGTCTGCTGTGCCAAAATCCAAACAGTGGTAGCAAAACTAGCAGTGAAACAGCCCCGATACATGTTCGATCTTCACTATCAAATCAAATTCAAATTCTACACTCAAAATCAGATCAAAGTCTACAGGAAGTATAATTAGAAACCATTCATCACCCTCCGTATTCGCCAGACCTTACTCCAACGGACTACCCTATTTCGTGATTTGGACAAATTTCTACGTGATAAAAAGTTTTCTCCTCAGAAGTCAGTACAAAATGCTTTCACACAGTTTGTCGAATCTAGATCGCTACAGTTCTATCACAAAGGCATTAATGACCTTCCTATTAGATGGCAGCAATGACAAATAATAATGATAATTATTTTGATGAAATAAATATGTTAAATAAAAAAAACTAATTTCTATTTTTCGGTACATATCGGCAGTTTCATACTTTAACCCCTAATATTAATAGCAAAGAGGTTAGCGAGTCTTTGACACGAGTTAGTAAATCTACTGGTAAGTAATGAAAGTCACTAAGCAATAGAACATAATGTAAATTATATAGTCTATTAATACATTTACAATTTCTCTTTGAAATGCGGCGATCTATTCACATTAAATAATCCTTTCGCTTGTTGGTAAGTACCTTAAAATTTGATTATGGATAAAAAAAATTACGTATAATATATATTCGCAATTCAAATAATTCAGTCACTGACATTTCATTACATATTATGACAATTCATAAAATGAGCGGGCTCCGCTGCGCTCGAACTACATACCGCAGGTGTAGTCGCAAAGGCAGCTAATCCTCCGCCCAAGTGGGCGTACTGGAGCCAGTCTCGCACAATGAAATAAGAAAGACAATGGGACACATATTATCAGTAAGTGTTTTGAATTTCATTGTAAAATAACACGAAGCGTATGTTACACAATATGAAAGATGCCATTGAGAGTCAAGATGGCACGCACACAAGAATCTAATATTTGCCGTAATAAGAAAGCTAGCGGAGATCAATCTTTAATCTAAGTCGGGGCACTTAATTTATATACAAAAATTCTATTTGCTGGGTCAACACTCGTGTACCAATAAGATATATACACCAGGTATAAGATATCAGGCGCATTGCTCGCAGAAGCGAAGATAGTTACGAAAGACTGATGGTGATAGGGAAGGTAGAGTGGAAAAGACCGAGAGGCAGAAGTCTGAAGAGATGGTCGGATCACATATCTGAACTTCTGGATATCACTGCACCAAGGAAGCACTGCACCAGCTGTTTAACCAGTGGAAGGCTCCTTTGCACAAGATGCTGGCTATATTATGGCTACCACAACGGCGCCTATTTCTGCCGCGAAGCAGTAATGTGTAAGAATTATTGTGTTTTGGTCTCAAGGGCGCCGTAGCTAGTGAAATTACTGGGTAAACTAGACTAAACATCTTATAACTCAAGGAGACGAGCGCAATTGTAGTACCCAGATTATTGGGGTTTTTCCAGAATCCTGAGCGGTACTTCATTTAAATGGGCATGGCGTATCAATAACCATTAGCTGAACGTCCTGCTCGTCTCATCCCTTAGTGTCATAAAAATGGCCATCAACCGTAACCGATGGAGGTGTGCTGTTGATAATCTACGGATCACGATCCTCAGGAGTGAAGGGACAACGAAGAAGGAAGAATAAGATATTGCTTGTAACACAAATTACGCCACCCACGACTGAGGCTACAGTTCATCAACTACAATATAATCGTTGATTACGTAATCCACAGCCAACAGCTGTTTAAACATAGGATGCCGGCTAGATTATGGGTACCACAAGCAGTAACGTGTGAACATTAGTGTGTTTCGGTCACAAGGGCGCTGTAGCTAGTGAAATTACAGAGCAAATGAGGCTTAACATCTTATGTCTTAAGATGACGAGCGCAATTGTAGTGCCGCTCAGAATATTCGGGCTTTTCAAGAATCCTTAGCGGTACTGCAACGTCCTGCTCATCTCGTCTCGTATTTTCATAAAATACGCCACCTTTTTCTTGTTCATCATGAATTTTTATCCAATAGTTTGCTTAGCGAGCGTTTTTGAATGAATGACCGAATACTGTAAAAAGATTACAATATATATTCAGCTATAATTCATTGAAATCAAATGACATCCAAAAATGGAAGGGTAACAAAAAATGCCGTGAAATGTAATGCTCATTTCGTCAAATGGATGTATTGACATCTACAACATGGAGTCTACACTACGGAGTGTGGATTGTAAATTTTGCAACTTTCCTTCTGCCAAAGTAATTGACATTGTTAGTATTGCCACAGATAGTATGATAATTTTGGAATTTTGGAAGAAAACAGAAGCGATAACTAAAATGATCTAATACATCTTCTTCAAACACATAATTCGAAGCGTTTTGCATTGATATTTTGAAACAGATAATGTCACACAATTAAACGTGCCGTTACCATCATGGAGCAATACAATGGTTAACCTGTATGTGCTACTTTGTTTAAGGCGCGGTCATACCTCAATATCCACAAAAATTGGTTTCTTAGAGAGTCGATTATAATATAACGCAATGAAAATATTCCGAAGCAAAAAATACCGTGCATAAAAAAGGACTTAAAGAAAATTTTGAACCGTATAGAATATTTATATGTAATTTGAAATATCCAATAAAAAATTTGGAAGTTGCTTCCCAAAAATAAACTTTGGAGTCAAAAATCTCTAAATTTTCAGCAATAACACCAAAAAATTTAATAGAATTAGAACTTATCTAAAACTTAAACCGAACGATTTTTAAATTAAATATGTAAATTTTGAGTAAACAAAAGAAAATCAGTGAAATAAATGCCCATTTACAATTTAGCCACATGATCAACACAAATATTGTAGTGTTGGTTGAAGCGTTTACAATCCTAGTCAGTCCGCGCCTTAAGTTAATTAATCGGTTAAGGCTTGGGACCGAGCCAATGGCCTTGCGGAATCGAGCAGAGCTAGGTTACCTCTCGCACACATAATCGTCATAGTTTTAATTCAGAAGTAGAAGCATCTTTACTTTATTTCAAACATAATAAAATTTTGTTTACAAAACAAACAAAACTATGTTACGTTAAATAGTATTGATTTCAATTAATAAACTTCCGTACAATTTTTATCTAGATTGAATGAAAGTTAGGGTTAGATTGGTGATTTTTTTTCGCACTTTCTATAAAAAATAGAAATGTGAAGAAAAAAAAAATTCGTCTCACATTGTGTATTTTCTATAATATAAGCTTAATTTAAAGCGTTACTTTTCAATCATGCGTTATTTGGGTGATTTCTTGTGATAGCGGCCTTAGAGTACCTAATCAATGGTTAGTGCATGATGAACACTAAAATATCAACTAACGGCCGATTAAACATTAAACAGTATTTCATTATTTAAACGACTGTTGGTGAACACGTCTCTTAGATATTATTTGACTGAGCTTTTCTTAAATAATAATAATAATATTCACACAAATTATCTTGCCCCAAATATATATTTGTATCTTGGTACAAGACAAAGATATATTTATTACAATATACTTACTAAAACACACATAATCATCCATGAAATCATATAAATGCTTGAACCTACCAGGATTCAAACCCGGGACCTCTAGCTTAGTACTCAGTGTCACTAACCATTCGGCTGTATGGTTCGTCATATATAAGTAAAAATATATACATTCCCTTATTACTTGTGGTCACTTCAAATGTATTTAGTCTCTTATCTTACAGTTACAACCTCTATAATGTTGAAAGTAATTACGTATTGTTCTCATTCAAAGTTTTACTTGGGTCAAGCCCTCATTAATTAGAGGAAGGCTCCATAACACTCTCGTGGAATAAATGATCCGAGTTGGAAACGTTAATGTTACTTTTGTATTGATTTTATAGCTCATGAAGACAATGTAATGTTTCTTTGTTGAATAATACAAAGATAAGCTTTAAGTGTACAAAGACCCGCGTAGTATACGAGTATGTCCTAAATAGACAAATTTAAATAATACACTTTTTAACGGTTTTTTTTTGTGAAAATAAGGGACGAGACAACGAGGACATTCAGCTGATGGTAATTGATACGCCCTGCCCATTAAAATGCAGTGCCTCTCAGGTTTCTTTAAAAGCCCCAAAAATTCTGAGCAGCACTACAATTGGGCTCGTCACCATGAGACATTAGATGTTAAGTCTCATTTGCCCAGTAATTTAACTAGCTACGGCGCCCTTCAGACCGAAAAACAATAATGTTTACACATTATTGCTTCACGGCAGAAATAGGCTCCGTTATGGTACCTAGCTGGTAATTGTAACTATGTTTTGCATTAGATTTTGCGTAAAAGTTACATTTTATTATTATTTTAGTTAAACCGAAGTTTCAAATCGAGGTTGTTTTCATACATACTACATTTTCATTTTTATTTTTTTACTGTTGTTCGATTGCATGGAAATTTTGACTTGTCGACCAAAAAATTATATTTTCTCGTGCTTTGTGAAAAACCATAACAATATAACGTACATTTTACTAGGATCAAAATCTTTATGATATTCTAGATAATATCTATCTTTGTCCAATTTCATTGCGATTCTCTGGTATTTCAGGAAACTATGGGCGGCGGTGATCACTTAACCTAAGAAGAGCTAGTGTAGATGGAAGCTTCGAGAAGTCCCTAGAAGACCTATTGCAAATACTCCATGCTTTTAAGCATCCTCTCACTGCAGCTAGGAAACCTTTAGCCATCAGTCGATTGGTCTTGTGAGTCCGCTTGACCAGTGAGGAAATCCACCCTGTGAACATTGCACGACGTACACACGCTCTCTCTCCGACCCACGTACCGTCTGTCACCCCAGGTCTCCTGTTGACAGACAATCCCGTACTTATCTATATCTTTATATATTTTGTTAGAACCACGATAGGTAGGGTCCGTAGGTACACTAGCTAATATACATGCACAAAGGGTCCAGACTCGGGTGACAGACAATCCCGTACTTATCTTTATATTTATATATTTTGTTCGAGCCCTATGGTTAGGGCTAGGGCGTTGGGAACACGATAGGTAGGGTCCGTAGGTACAGTAGCTATTATACATGAACAAAGGGATCCAGATACCTACAATTAGGGATAGGTTGTAGGGGTAGGCGTTAGGGGTAGGTTCTTTCCGCTTTTTTCTGTAAGCATATCTGGTTACTGCACGTCCACACCTCGCGTAGGGCAAGGTGTCTCTTATCAGATGCTTTGTCACCAGGTGATTCGTACGCTCATTTGTCCCTTATTCCATAAATAAAATCCATTTAGCAATTTCGTTGTCATTGCGTCAGGAACATCTAATACAAATTTAATAAAGATTTACAAAATCAATGTTCATATAAGCATCAATGTATTACAAGAGAAGTGATCCTGCGGACAAACTGGCGAGACTATGTTAGCTTAAAATTCATTCTGTAAATGATAAATAGTTTAAACAAATAAAAAAAGTAATAAAATTTGTCACTATTGAAATGTTTTACCATATGTATTATTCATACAAACTGAGTATACATACAACTTAAACTCTTTGCTTACCTCAAAAACTTCTAGCATTAGCAAAATTGAAGTGCTTTGATTAAATATTGAAGCCAGGAGCGGTGGCCACTGAGATTGTAGGAATTATTGAATAGATCTGAAAGCTTTGCTTTTGAACTACATTCTGCCAATTAATTTCACCGATAACGTAGCTTTACAAACAATGTTGCTTTAGTTTTCTAGTTAAAAGCCCCGATTGTAAACATATTTATAGTTTAAAGAAATACTCGATTATGAGATTTATAATAATCTAAGCCGTCCTTATATCACACCCGAATGATCATTGTATATATATTATATAATATTTTTCTAAGGCCTAGGTTAATTTTTAATATATTCAATATTTACAAAAATATTTGACATAATCTAAACTAAATCAAAGTATTACCTACAAATAAATTGTCTCTCCATCACTATCTGACTCCAGCTATTGAAGCAAAACGCGCTGAAATGAGAAAGTTTTCACGTCAAAATCGTTAATAAATACTCTGTATTAATTGAAAATAAAAGGAGCGAGGGATTTAGTGATTAGTTGCTAACAGTCCTCCGTTGTGTATCTTACAATAACTTACTCAAACTTATACCTACTAGTACGACGACCTGTATAGCCGAGTGGTTAGTGATCCTACCTACTAAGCTAGAGGTCCCGGGTTCGAATCCCGGTAGGTGCAAGCATTTATATGATGAATATGGATATTTGTTTCCGAGTCATGGATGTTTAAATGTAATTATGTATGTTTATATGAATTTATGTATGTTTAAGTAAGCATATTGTATTAAATACTAGCTGACCCGACAGACGTTGTTCTGTTCATAATAAAAAAAAACTCTTGCGGATGGTCTCTTGATTCATACCACAAACTTTCAAGGATTGGCCTTAAGATTTGAATGGTCAGGGCGAATGCGAGACGGATAGGAAATTAAAGATTTGCGGGCTAACTCGTCATGCAAAATGTTCATTAAGTAGTTGCTGCAGATCTGAACAATTGCTACTGCATTGATCTCTTGACATCGATCAAGTTACTTGTCCATGTTGCCCATGAAGTATAATTGTAAAAATTTAAGCTGTGCATCTTCGAGAGGTTGCAGTGATCCAATAGGATGGTTAATCTGTCCTTATATCTACAATATCAAAAGCAAAACCCGTATTACTGATTTATAAACACTTTTTTTAGAATTAGCATACACTTTACATAGGAATAAGTATAGTACGTATGTTATTCTTTTACTGTATTGTGTGTAAGTATGTAAATAAATAAATACCTTGAATGTCGGATTAAATCCTCGTTCTTAGATGACTGCCCCAAATGAGGTTATTTGGAAACAAACATTGTATTTTTGAGTGTTTTCTAGAACATGGCAGCACGATTCTTGCGTTTCTCCGCAGAATACTCGCAAACAACGTCCATCGGCCCAATGCGAAAGCTAGTATGCAAGCAGTACTACAGTACAGTGTAAGTACTGCAATCGTATCGAAACGCTGCTCTATTCAAATCAGTACTTCATAAACTTCTTCTTGTGCGTCGAAAATTATCTATAAATTGTTGATCTCTGAGGTTTTACTGGACGATTTCGTATGGCCAGCCGATCCGCTTTACGGGCTGCTACGCTATGCTCTTGTGATTCATAGCATGAAGACGATCCATACTCGGTTCTTTTCACCTGCAATTTCTTGTTCTTCTTCAGTCCTTTCATTCGCAATATTTCGAATCCTAGTTGCATTACGTCTTTGTCGGGAATAATTTGATCGTCTTGGTCGTGACATTGCTAATGATAATATCGGCACAATAAGCTAATAGAAACTCGAAACAAACACACCAACCGGTCAACTTGAATAACATCACGTGCACTGTCAGTTATTATATAGCGTGAAACTAACAAAAAACTTTATTGAATTCTTTCTATTCTCGAGATGTCATCAAAATATTTTTTTTTATAATAATATTTTTCGTAATTTTTTTAATATTTTATGACTTATTATATCCTATGTCCGTCTCCTGGCTCTTAGCTACCTCCTCACCAATTTTCAGCCATATCAGTAAAGCCAGTTTTGGGTTATAAATAGTGGAACTAACACGACTTTCTTTTATATATATAGATATCATTGTCTTGTAACATAACACAGGCTATATATGCTTAACTTGGGGCAAGATAATGTGTGTGAAAAGTGTGTTAATATTATTATTATTACTAGTCAACAGACAAAGCATTTCAAGCCACACGAAGTCTCTTGGGAAAACTTTTAAAATATATCAGACCTCATGCTTCATCGTTATTCATTCAAGTATTCTGAATAAAATTGACGTACTTTGAATGAGACGAGTACCTTATATTAAAGGCTTTAGGTCGCAGGTTTTAGGTCTTTCTTTATTACCAGACGCTCAGATTGAAATAAGCCGTAAAAGAAGTAACGTTTTTTTTAATGAAAATAAGGGACGAGACGGACAGGACGTTCAGCTGATAGTAATTGATACGCCCCGCCTATTACAATGTAGTGCCGCTCAGAATCGTTGAAAGATTCAAAAATTCTGAGCGGCACTACAATTACGCTCGCCACCTTGAGACATAAGTGTCATTTGCCCAATAATTTCACTAGTTACGGCGCCCTTCAGACCGAAACACAGTAATGTAAAGACATTACTGCTTCACGGCAGAAATAGGCGCCGACCCATAATCTAGCCGGCTTCCTGTGCAAAGGAGCCTCCCACTGGTACACGGACGTATCTACGAAACGGCACACACGCTCAAGCCTTTCATACATTACTGGATTCTGCATTATTTGTGTAGCGTTAGATTTTAAATTTTATATATTTTATTACGCAAATAAAACTGAGAACATAATTTTATGAACGATGCGGGAATCGAACCTGCGACCTTTCGCATTCCGTGGGAGTGCTCATTCCCACTGAGCCATCTGTTCGAGTAACGTATCGTTGATAAAATCTTGTATGCTTTGTTCAATTCTCAGGTTGTGGCTTCATCTACAGACTCTACAGTTGATAACCTGCTCAAACCCAATATTTGCATATTAGGAAATTGACTGCAGATGTCGCTCTTGCAAAACTAAACAATTTGTTGTTTCTAAAGTATAACCATCACTTCTGGGATTAATTACTAAAAAAATTAAAGAGCGCTCGCACGGAACGCGAGAGGTCGCGGGTTCGAGTCCCAAAAGTGAGGGTTATCACTTTAAAAACATAACAAATTGTTTTATATTTATGTTTTCAAGAATCCGTTCATCGCTTTTACCGTAACCGTTTATCGAAACAACACGAGATTTAATTTCTAAACTGAATTTCGTTTTTAAAAAGGGTAAAGCAAGCGAAAGTGAAAACATAATTTATATGAGTGTGGAGATTATTAATTGTTACAGCGAACAAAAAGCTGACCCGGAACTTTGTAAAGGCGTTATTTCTACAAAATATTTTACACAAAAGCTGATATTTACCAGTAAGGCTCGGTTCACATTGACGGATTTTTGAATCGGAATGTCGAGTGATTAGTCGAGCTTTATATTTAACTAGCTAGCTATGAAGCAATAAAAATACTATGCCTGCATGTATAGTTTTTATTTTATTACGATTTCGTTATAATAAATATATTTATATTCAATTAAAGATAATATAAAAAGATAGTATTATATCGCCGCTTGATCCTGCCGCAATTGCGACCGCCGCCCCGCGCCCCAGTGCTCAACATTTACACTCAGGTACACGCGATTTGCGATGCAAATGGAACCTTTTATAAGGCCGATTATCAATTGCTGTATTCCAGATTAACTATGTTTGATTGGTCTAAATTATATAAAATAAGTTATTTAGATGAAATGCTAAGTTATTTCTATAATATAATAAATAATACTTTGGAAGAATGTGTACCTAAAAGAAATAAATTAAAGAAAAAGTAGTGAAAATTATCGATATCCGGAATGGTGACCTAATAAAAAATATTAAAACTAAGGCGATGCTACACAAGCGGTATAAGAAGACGAAATAACTAAGTGATTACAATAAATTCTCATTATACAGAAAGTCCGTAAAACAAGAAGTTGAAGCGGCATATGAACAACACAAGGAAAAAATTCAGTGTCAGTTTTCCGCTGATCCGAAATCTTTTTGGGAATATATAAAAGCAAGAAGAGGGTCATCGTCAAGTTGAAAGGTGGCAAACTTCTCACGAATGAAGAAAGTGCTTTGCAATTTGCTCAGTTCTTTGAAAGTGTTTACAGTTGCGAAAACTGTTGCCACTTTTGGACGCAGGATTGGCGGCATGCTACGGGGCTAGCAGCGCGCGCGTCCACTTAGAAGAGCTTACTGTGGCGGAAGTGAATGAAGCTCTGTTGCGCCTCAAACCAAAGCGTTCCGCAGGCCCGGATGACATACCAGCATTCTTGTTTAAGGATTGTAGTAGGGTACTAGCTGAGCTTCTTCAATACATTTTTAACACATGCGTGAAATATAGTACATTCCCTGAATTATGGAATACCACGAGAGTTATTCCAGTCCCGAAGGGTAAAGCGGGACCAGATGTCAGTGGGTATACACCGGTGGCAGTCCTATCAACGCCGGCAAAGTGTTGGAATCAGCTATACATCGCAAGCTGTACGCCCAAGTGTCAGCGCAATTTTGCGACTCCCAACACGGGTTTCATCCAGCCCGAAGCACTGCCACTAATCTACTAAATCTGATGACATATTTGGTCCCAGCAATGGACTCTGGAATACAGGTAGATGTGGTTTACCTTGGTTTCCGAAAAGCATTCGATACTTTCGATAATGACGTATTGCTGAGGAAATTAGCGGATGTAGGTTGCTCGCCAAAAACAATATAGTTCTGGGCTTCTTACATGAGAGACAGACAGCAGTATGTAGACTTTAATGGATACGAATCGGAGCCCTACTTTACGAGATCTGGAGTAAGTCAAGGCCTTGGACCTCTCGAATTGATCATAACGATAAACGATCTGCCAAAGGTCCCAAGGCACAGCAAATGTCTCCTTTTTGTAGATGACGTAAAGTTAATGCTTCAAATAAGACAAAAATCGGATTGCGACCACCTACAAGACGACATCTCAAAATTGATAGACTGGAGCAGGGAGAATAAATTGAACTTCAATCCTGCTAAGTGTTGTGTCTTAAGTTTTACCCGAGCCAGTATACCTATATTGTATAACTACAAGATAGGCATGGATATAGTGCAGCGCGTGAAGCAGATACAGGATCTGGGTGTTTTGTTTACATCGTTTACTTGATGTTTAGAGAGGATATAATTTAAACCTGCAAAAAGGCCTACAGGAATTTAGGGTTTGTTTTGAGACACTCTAAAGAGTTCACTAATATCACAACCGTCAAGGTACTTTATAATGCACTGGTAAGGAGTCGTCTGGAGTACAACTCGACGATATGGGCCCCTTATGAGGACATGTACAGGTTGATTGGAGCGTGTCCAAAACAAATTCGTTAGGCCCCTATACTTCAAGTTATATGGAGTATACCCATTTTACCCACTTATGTATTCGACACTGTTTGTGCTGGGTATGGTTGGGTATACTGAGTTGAGTGCTGCTTGAGTCTCCGTGTGCCGGACCGGTACATGTGGAGACGCCTCAATCCGCCACTACTATCCATTCCGATGGCGAGAATAAATGTGTTGGCAAAGTCGCCTTTAACTAGAGCCCTTCGCCATATAAATGAACTCCACAACAAAATGGACATTTTTGAGTGTACGTGGAGTGAACTCGCATATATATTCTCAAACTCATATTATATATTCATTTCCAATTCAAATAAGTATTGTATAATAAATGCAAAATGTACCCAACACGGCTAAACCTGCATACTTTGCCACCCCGTACCCCGACGTAGTGTTGATTGTGCACCCATTGTCTTTAAGATTTCTTTTGTTTAACCATGATATTGTTTAATCAGTCTCAGTTGATCAACGACCGACAATACAGCTTTCGCCATGGTCGGTCGGCAGGTGATCTTCTGGTATACCTATTAAAACCCCATTTGTCGTATCACCGCTCTTCGACAACACTTCCCTTAAAGCCTGGCCTAGTATCGGAATACTGGGTCTCGAAATCTCGAGCTATTGCCAATTTCGTGGCCATCTGGAGGGCAAAGCCAAATTGGCTTCAAAGAAACTTAGGCGTCATTAATAGAGCACGGCAATACTTCAAGCCGGCCCACATTCTAGCGCTGGACAAAGCGCAGGTCCGGCCACATATGGAGTATTGCTGTCATCTCTAGTCTGGCGCAGCTCGATCCATTTGACTGCGTGCAATGCAGAGGAGCTCAAAATTGTCGGGGACCCAGTGCTCTGTGAACGGCTGGATCACTTGGCGTTGCGTAGAGACGTCGCTTCATTGTGTGTCTTCTACCGCATTTATCACGGGGAGTGTTCCGAAGATCTGTTTAACCTGATTCCTGCCGGCGGATTCCACCTTCGCACGACACGCCACAAGTTAGGATATCATCCCCACCATCTAGATGTGTGGCTCCACAGTGCGGTTTTCAAGGAGCATTCTTCCACGTACTACAAAGCTGTGGAATGAGCTTCCTTGTGCGGTGTTTCCGGGACGATACGACATGGGTTCCTTCAAAAAAAGCGCGTACACCTTCATTAAAGGCTGACAACGCTCCTGTGATTCCTCTGGTATTGCAAGAGATTGTGGGCGGCGGTGATCACTTAACAACAGGTGATGGAATAGGAGGATAAACGACTCGTTTGTCCTCGTATTCCATAAAAAAAAAAACAAATGAATCTATGTTTATATCATAAGACATAGTTTTTAATTTATTTGTTCAATTGCAAATGATAATTTCTAGAATTACCAGCTGGACAAGAAATAATATTTTTTATTAGAAAAATAATATTAATTGGGCTGTTTCTTGGCTATCTATCGTCAATAGAATTAAAAAACCGAAAGAAAAAGCGCTCGCGTGATTCTTGTTCTGTGTCTACGTAATTATCTGCTCGTCATACATAAATACTTCTGTACCAAAGTTGTTCTTTAGTACAACTAAGAGAAATCTGTGGTAGTATATTTATTTATTTATTAAAACCTATTACAATATTTATTACACCGTCTCAAACGTTTTCGTCTGTGTGTTGCATGTCGCGTGACGGTCGGGCGGCGCCTATAGTTCGCAGCAGCTGACCATGTAGTGTATACACTATAGACTATTACTCATTTGTGCCAGTGCTCCACGCTATTTTGTTTGTTTTTGTCAGTGTTTAATGTAAATGTTGTTTGTCAGTGTATAATGTAATCCTTTTCAATCAATATTTTTACTAATTAATTTACAATATTTTATTTATCATCCCACCGCTGGGCAAAGACCTCCCCCTTCTTCTTCCATTCGTCCGTCGTTCCGTGTTTGCTGTGCGGTACCACATCACTCCTTCGTAATTTACTAGGTCATCTCTCCATCTAGCACCAGGTCTACCTCTTCTTCTTTTGGCGTGTAATGGCTACCAGTTCGTCGCTATACTGCTCCATCTTTCGTTACTGGCTCTTGATATGTGGCTTGCCCAATTCCATTTTGCAGTTTTTGCGATTCTTATTATGTCTTTTCGTTTACGTTTTTTTCGTATTCAATTGTCGGTTGTAGCATATAGGTACAAAATATATTTTATAAGTATTCCACACTTTATGCGAATAATAAATAAAAATCTTTTAAATTAACATACGCGGTTGAAATACGGGCACAACTAACCATACATAATGTAGAAACAAAACGCGTCTATTCACACGGCGTCAGTGTGCGTATAGCCTTACATCGCGATCTCTTTTACGACACCCATTCACTAATGAGTCTCACATAACATACGACGCATAAAATACTTATATAATGCTGTCATGTTTAATGATTCAGAATATAATACGGAGGCTCGCATCTTACGCAGCGCTAAATAATTCCTTATTTACATATCTCAAAAACGCGCGGGACAACAACCCATTCAGCGAAATTCAACAAGGATCCTTTGTAATCTTTGTCACAGTAACGAGCTCGTTAGTGCCTCTAAGAAATGAAACTCCCTCTTGTTTTCGTCTTATATTGTTTATCGTTCAAACTGTGGCCAACTCTGAGCAAAGCACTGAATTTAAATCAGTTGAATTGAAGTTTAATCTTGAATGCCAAATTATTCTGAAAAGATTGGAGGGCTGGTGTGTCGTTTATTCATTATTATTTTCAAACTTTCTTTATACGAATTTATCACCGACTGAGCCAACCGTCCTAGCCTTTCCGTTCCAGGAAACTGATCGCGTGGTATGGTATCGGCGCGATTTAGGCGCTCTGGCAGCGTTCAGTCAATGCGTATTATTTTACGTGTAGCAATAGATTGCTTGTAATTAGGACAATTTGAGTGAATGTATCAGAAAGCCTTAACAAAGCTATAAGAACATGCAGATAACCTATCTTATAAACAAAATAAGGGTCACAACTCGATGCGGAAGTAGGGTGCCGTACGGCACATTCGGTTTTGGTGTATCTGAAAAATCAGTAAAAATTACTGCCGATTTAGGAAGGCTAGAGCCCTCGGACGGAACCCGAGATTTAGGTACATATAAAATTTGTATATTTAATCCCTGAAGTGAGAGATATCACATAAAAATAACAACCTTTCTTTACTTTTTACAAGCTGTTTCCATAGTATTTTGATAGCTGAATATAATTACGCAATATCTACGCTGCGACGAAGCTCGTATTTGTAGTCTCTTAAAAGTTCTACCAGTTTTATTTTCTATTAACCTTCATACAAATTGACTTGTCTGATGTTTAAACGCCTGCGATAAGTTTACGGTGAGCCTTTCCAGCCAGTGAGTGCTTTCTTCTTTATAATTTTTCATCTATAAATATTAGTCGGAAAGTAGAAACAATTTTTGATGATTCTAATATAAAAATTGCTCAGAAAAGCTGGCTTGCTCATTAGTAAATAAAACATTAGTTAAACTACATTATTTTGCCATGTTAAGAATTAGATGAGAAATTTTCAAAGTCAAAGTCAAATAAACTTAATTCAATAACGCTTAAAGTATGAGCTTTTGAATCGTCACTATAAATATTTCTTTTAAGTAACCGAATCTACCATATGTTTGGAAAAAATAGAGCTCGTGAGTAGAACATACATACAAGAAACTCAAGGGCCACTCTTTTTTTTTTTTAAGTGATCACCACCGCCCACACTTTCTTGCAACACCAGAGGAATCACAAGAGCGTTGCCGGCTCATTTCAATCAATAAAGTATTTTTCAATGGTTGTGATGTACAAGACAACTTAGTTTTTAAGGTGCTCCATCCAATATATGAATCGTGTTAGTTAAAAGCGTTTGTCTTACTCATGCGGGTATCTTGGCGCTCGCTGTTGCGGTTGAAAAAGAGCCGTTTGCCCATTTTAAAATTACGTGTATGCATTGAGTGCGAAAAGTTTACTTGTCGCACGCAAATGTTGTTTGAGTGCTAAAAGTTTACTTGTCTTGTAAGTTAATTTGCGTGCAAATTTCGAAATATCAAAACTGAGTTGAGGTTGACGCGTCTGATAGTTTAATTTAATAAATAAAATTATAATTTTAGTTACAAAAGTTTAAAAACGAATATGGAGTCGGAAATAATACATAAATCGTCGCACTTGTAATACAAAATAGTATGTGCAACTAATATATACAAACATACATAAAATCACGCCTCTTTCCCGTAGGGGTAGGCAGAGACAACTTCTTTCCACTTGCTACGATCCTTACATACTTGTTTCGCTTCGTCCACTTTCATTATTCCTTTCATACATGCTCTCCGATTTAGGGTACTCTTGACCTGGCCTTTTTTCAAGACGTCCCTGATTTGATCTTGAAACGTCCGCCTAGGTCTACCCCTTCCAACACTTTCATTCACACTGGCCTTATACATTTTCTTCGTCAATCGTTCTTCATTCATTCTCTCGACATGTCCAAACCATCTCAGCATGTGCGACTAATATACTGTAAACAATTCATATACTATTTAAACATCAAATATTTCATGATTTGAAAGAATACTCGTAAATAGGCCACTTACATCATAAGAATAATTAATCATATATTTCTGGATCCTTCCAGACTTTAGTAACTTGGATAAGAGCCAGGTAAAGATAGCAACTCAACATGTCTCCTAGCTCTGAAGCTCTCAAGGATCTGATTCAAATCATTTTAAAGTGTACGAAGATGTCTGGCATACTAACGATCAAACTTTCTCGAAAGATTGTATTTTATTTATAAGAAGTTACATTAAGTTTGAATTCATAAAACCTTTGTTGATTTCGATCTTTAATTAAGATTGATTTTATATAGATTTAGCATTAAGATCGTACAACTTTCGTTTTTGTACTCTAGACCGATAAATTTCTTACATCTTCTCATTTCAAAATATTCGTCTAAAATATATATGCAGTATTTAGTAAAAAATTTCGTGTGGTCCTCCCTTAACATTTAGGGGGATGAAAAATAGATGTTGTCCGATTCTCAGACTCTCCCAATATGCACTCAACATTTCATGAGAATCGGTCAAGCCGTTTCGGAGGAGTTCAATGTTTAACACCATGACACGAGAATTTTATATATTAGATTTAATTAGGTTCTAAGGTTTTGTGCATAGCCTTAATAAGACTACATAGTTCCAGCAAGTAGATTTTGTTACGGCAATTGGACATTCCAATGCCCAGAATTTTTTAAATAATTTTTTATTGTTTTCTAATGGTTATATTTATTTATTACTAATAATTATACTGTTGTATTTCAACAAACAGGGTATGCAGATATCTAACTTTCTTCGAAATTCTAATTTTCTATTTGAGGATTTGATTTTTGATTATCCTATTCCAGTTTGCAATAAAATGATCATATTGATAAATAAAATTCAAATTGGAATTAATTAGTACTCCCCAAACTCGAAAAACTGATACCTGATCTCCCTTATAATTTTATAAGAGGATATAATATTTTTATTTGAACTCAAAAATCATTGCTTTTGGCGCCGTCGTAGGGCGGGTAGTAACAGAAGAAGTTCTTGCCACTTTATTTCGTTATAACTCAACTTTTACGAATTTGTACTAAATGGTATAGTAATATGTATAAATTTGTCATTCATAGGTGTCATTTTTAATTAGTGTATCTGTAACCTGAATAAATAATTTTTGAGATCGAGTTTATATCGTTGTAAAAGATCCGCATCTTTTGCAAAGCATTCTGGACGATATACTTTGACGTCATGAGAGAAAACTGAGCATTTACGATGACGTCATATGCAATTTATAAACATCAAATAGAGAGGTGGCCCTAAATGTAATCCTTGTGAAACACCAGAAGGTGCAATATAAACATTACACCTAATTACATACTAGAACAACTCTTTTCGTCCTAATTCTCAAATTATAACCTTACCAATTCTAAATATTGCTAAAATGTCTTAATGTTTTAGTTTCTCTGTAAGATAAGTTGATATATGGTAATTGAATACATCTTGTGTTCGGAAAAATGCCCAAAGCCCTGTGTTTATCGTTAATGATACAGACGAAAAACAAAAGGTTTTATAGCGTTTCTAGTAATTAGAGCTGAATATAGTTTTTGCTGTTTCTATTGTCTGTTGAGATAAGATAAAATTAACAAGTCATTAATCACCAGATGTTGGCTCGTCTCTTAAAGCTAAACTTGGAATGGGAAGATACACAATCCAAGTCATTTTATGATTTATGTACTCAAAATACAGCTTCCGAATAAGTGTTCGGTATATAACTTCATAAATTAATGAAAACTTATAAATGATATTTTTTATATATCTAATAGTTCGCTTCAAACAATGACCCTTGGATTATAATCGTTTTGGTAATCAAAATATGCATGGTTTATGTATAGAACGTCATTGATGGTTAAAGTCAGTTAATGTTTTTGGCAAGAAGAAATGGATAAAGCTAAAATCTTACTCTTAATATATATAAATCCAGTCTCCTGATGTTTGTTTCCAGTGAACTCCTAAACTAATGAACTGATTTTCACGTGGATTACTTTATGGAGTGCAGTTTAGTACAACTTGAGATATAGGATAGTTTTTATTTCGATTTGGGACCCATATTACTTTCATTTCCAATATTTGTATCGTATGTACATATTTTCTATGAGAGAATTTAATGACGCACGGTTTGACAGTTCTGCTGAGAAACAATTTCATAATAACAGCAGGGAGTATATTTTACGAAATAATTCTTGATGTTATGAAATTCATTCATAAAAAACAGTGTTTTATTTATTATCTACAGAACAACGTCTGTCAGGTCAGGGTCAGCTTGTATTTCGTATAAATTTATTATAATTTTGTAAACTTCCCGTTTTTAATAAACCAATCGTTCTCAATAAACGGACTGTTAATAAAATTTGAAATAATATTCCAATAAGGAGTTTCAAAACAACTATTGAATTTGATTTTGTAGTCGATTACAATAAAAGTTTTTTTCCGATTGTCTGTATTGGAAAACGAAATAGCAAATGCAGCTGGAGCAAGCGTGGAATGCTAATTTTGTCCTAAGCGAACACCTGTTCTATAGTATGCTTAGATTTCACTGTCTAGATTTCCTTGTCCGAGTTATTACGTACGAAAGTATCAGAATTGTGAGCTTCTGTCGCCAACACTTCAAAACTGGATCAATACATATCCTGTTTACTGTAAAAGGCTTTGCTTTTAAAGTCGCTGTGAAACAAAGCTTGGTCTTGTTTGAAACTTCAAAGTTTGGCAGAGAATAGTTTTATTTCTTGATTCGCATTCGTCACTTGGATTTGAATTTATATATCTTTTATCTACGGACGAGATTGACTCACGTGTTAATGGATGATGATACCTTACTGTTTTATTAATGGTTGCCCATTGAGTGATAGTGCAATCCTGTCGATGATTTGTGTTAAAGTTTAACATATTTTTATAATAATAACTGGATTAAGGATCAGATACAGAAGGTAGCTATTTTGGGAATGGCACGCATCGTGCGGAAGTTGAATCCGTCGCCCTATTCACCGACCGAACCTACGATGGTTGGTCGTCTCTTGTTTTTATGATGTGTTTGTAATAATTTTATAATTATATTGACACACTTTGACACACATTATCTTGCCCCAAACTAGGCATAGCCTGTACTATGGGGTGGAAGACAACTCTATGTTTAATAAAATATACATACTTAAACACAAAAATACATATTATAAACATCCATATTCATCATATAAATGATTGCACCTACCCAAACCCAGGACCTCTAGCTTAGTAGTCAGGGTCACTAACCTTTCGGCTATATGGTCGTTTATATTTATATTGTGTGTGAATATTAATACAATAATAGTAGGTTTTATTATTTATATAATATTTTTAGGGTCACGAATCTCTAAAGAAAAAATTGGAACCCTTTTAGGATTACGTTGTTGTCCATTCTTTCGTCTGTCTGTCAAGACCCTTTATCTCGGGAACGCATAAATGTATCGAGTTGAAATTAAAACGATATACTCAACTGAGTCTCTTGAAGTTTTGAAAAAACCACACTTCTAGGTTAACATAAAAAAGATACAACGAACAACGTTGATATACTACAAATAAATAAATAAAATAAATATATACAATAAGTATATAACGGCTATACAAATTTTGAATTAATTTAACAATGTCATGTGGGACATCGGAAAGGCTTCTTTAGTACAAGCTGAAACAGATTTTGAATTATTTTTATGATGTAATTTTCGATTTATGACCAAGAATGAAAAAACCTTTTCCTTCCTGTATTAGGTAGGTACCTACTAACGTGTACCTCGGTCTGTGACTCTCACAAGTAAGATTTTTTAATTTTATGAGGAATTCAAAATGTTCGAGTATTTTTGTTGCGTCACTGTTGGAAGGAAGCTGTAAATGATATATCCCCTATATTCTAAGATAGTATGTTTTGCTAACATTTTTTTTTGAGGACTTTTTCTTGGACGCTTTTCCCGATGAGAAAAATCTGACGAGATGAGCGAGGAATTCACCTGATGATAAAGGAATTGCCGTGCCTATTGAAGAGCAGAGCCACTCAGGATTCTCGAATGACATTCTAAAATAAATACCAAACAAGATGGTCTGACCACATTAAAGACTCTTCATACAAATTCTTCACGGATGAAAGAGACGCACTGAACAGAAACTCGTGGAGGCAGATCAGCCTCCATTCACTTCAGATGCAACCGTAATACTGATCGCGATCCTCAGACATGAGGGACCAACCCAGGACAGAGAAATTGCGCTCATCGCTTTGACAAATAAGATATATCTCATTAGCCCAGTAACACTAGCTATAGCACCCAACATCTACTTCATACCACTGCTGGACGTCAGAAAAGGCTCCGCTGTTGTATCCATCTAGCCAGCCTACTGTGCAAAGAAGCCTCACACTGGTAAGTGCATAAGCATAATTCATTCAAAATCATAAATTTAATTAAAAATATCTATTATACAGGGTGGACCAAAAGTCCGTTTATAATTGGAAGGATGATTAAAAAAAATTAATTGCAGTAGATCAAAATTGTTTATTGTTTTTGATAGTAAACAAAAGGGGAATTTATTTCTTAAAAATCACATCATCCATATGCAATCCTTCATTATTCTGGCATTGCTGCAATCTAGAGCGGAAATTTTCGATGACAGCTTTACATGTTTCTGTTGAGATGTTTTGGATTTCTGTGCGAATACGATCCTTTAATTCACCAAGAGTTACTGGGTTGGTTCGCTGGAATGCAGGGGTTTTTGATCACCAGGACATAGTGTCACTCCAATAACGACAATTTTGTCTATTAACATGCCCATTTAGGTGGAAGTGTGCCTTGTTGAGAAAAAAATGTTTGTAAAACAGGTGCACCGCTCTACCATTTCGTTCGCAAACTGCAACCTAGTGGCATGGTCCTGAGGCCTTAATTCCTGCACCATTTGGATTTTATAGGAATGTAGACTTAAATCTTTCTTGAGAATGCGGTTTAATACATCATTATCTTGGCACGTTAAGGACAGCAGACCGCTTTCGAGTTGATAGTCCAGGTTAGTCACGAACAGACGATTTTACTCGCTCCACGTTTTCGGGGTCCCTCGACGTTCTAGGCCGGCCAGATCGACGTAAATCCATTGTTGAACCCGTCTTCTCAAACTTGAGCATCCATTTTATAATTAACACACCTGATGGAGCTTGATTTTTGTGTCGTATCTTGTAATTCCCATTGGCCGCTCTTGGAATGCGTAACCCTTTCACCCCCCTCCGCCGTCGCTGTTAGACGCGGCAACCGATTCAAATGTAAACGGACTTTTGGTCCACTGATCGTATCGGCATGAAAGTACCACCATTCGATGCGAAATTTATCCTAGATGGTTTATGGCTACTTATTTTTTGAGTTCCAATGTTCCTTCCTTTTAAAATTCGCCCAGCGAAGCGGGCGGGAACGGCTATTCTATACATATAAATAAAATTGGACCATTACTTTATTTTTCTAAAATAATAGATTTTTTCTGAAATAAACGTAGCTTAAGTTACATCAGCTACTTACCAATAATAGTCCCATCAAAATCGGTCCAGCCATTTCAGAGATCAGCAGGAACAAACAGACAGATAGACAGACAAAAATTGTAAAAAATGTTCTTTTGGTCTATGTACCTTATATATAACGGTTATTTCAATATAACAAACAGACACTCCAATTTTTTTTATATGTATAGATATGCAGAACAACGTCTGTCGGGTCATCTAGTCATGTCTAGTTGGTCATGATACTAAGTTTTTCGCAAGAATATCAATGAGTCAATTAAATTAAACTTTCCGTAGTTAAGTAAATTTCCGATTTAAATTAAACTGTTCTATAAAGCAATTAATCAAACGTAATTGAAATACCTACAGGTATAAATCAAAGGACTATGAGACAATGAGGTTTACAAAGCAGCAATTAATCGTTTAGTTTCATTGTAGGTTCAACATAGCAGCAGTTAGTAATCAGTATTTAATTAAATTTCAATCTACCCTCTATCAGCCACCAATGAAATAGTTGTATAAGATTTGAGCAACTCTGAGTGACTCTAAAACACATTTATATGGCAAAACAACGATTGCCGGGTCAGCTAGTTGTATATAAATTCGGTATTCGAGCGCCCACTCACAGGCTGTCAGTATCGTAATAACAAATCGGTCTTTTTTGTATCAAATAAGTTTCTCGCTCCCTACTATACATTAGCAGCATGATATATTTCTCTGTAGATATAAAATTCATATAGTCCAGGAGCCAGGGTCTATTTATGCAATTGATCAGTATTAAGCTTCTTCTTCTTAGTCGGACACTCTTGTCAGAATGGTCGTGGTTGCGCTGATGAGGTACACGGTGGGGTGTTCGATGCGACGATATCGTTTCTGAGGGTAGATCTCCTGGCGATGTGCTTCCATTTCTGACGGCTAGAGTCATTGCGAGTACACTGGACCATGGTGGACTCAGTAGCCTTTGTGATGGCGTCTATCCAGCGGTTTGGCGATCGATCGCGTTCTATCTTGCCTTCCACCTGGCCCTGAAGTACCAGTCTCTCTATCGAGTTCTCATTTCTAGAGACGTGACCAAAGAACTTCAGTATTCTTAACTTTCTTAGGTGCACAATTGACGATAGTCTGTCTTTAATACGAAGCTCTTTGAGGATGGAACATTGGTGTGAAATGCCGTCCACGGGCCTTTAGGAGGCGTCTCCAGTACCACATCTCTAATGCATCAATTTTGCGACGGTCCTGCAATCTCAGAGACCAAGTTTCGGCTCCATAGAGAAAGATTGGAAACACAAGGCATTTCATCAATCTGACTTTAGTCTTCTTGGTAATCCTCCTGTCCCTCCAAATCTTACCCAGTCGTTCCACTGCAGACCTGGTGATGGCGCACCGTCGTCTGATCTCGTCGCCACATCCTCCAGTACTTGATATAGAAGAACCAAGGTAAATATAATTCTGTACCACTTCACAGTTGGCTATATAATGTACGTTGGATCCAATTTGTTCGGCCCGGTCTACTATCATCATCTTCGTCTTATCTCGGTTAATAGCAAGCCTGAATTGGAGACTGGTACTTTCTAGATGGTTTAGAAAATTTTCCATGTCTTCTGTATCCGAGGTTATTTATCATGTGTCCCCCAACAGATATTCTTTTGTTCCAATCTTCCAAGACAATGCGCATAATATACTCTGTGTAGATGTTAAAGAGTAATGGCGATAAGATGCATCCTTGTCGTACACCGGCCTCAGTCTTGAATTCGCTTGAAAAAATCATCCACTCGTACCGCTGCAGTACCGTGCGCATACAACCTCCTCAACAGAACTATTAAATGGGGTAGTAGACCAATTTCCTCAAGTATCTTTCAAAGGTGTGTCCATATGACCGTGTCAAATGCTTTGCAAAAGTCCACAAAGCAGATGTAAAGTGTTGTATTGAATTCTCTGGCTTCTCAATAATCTGACGCAGTATAAGATAATGTTCGCGAGTGCCTCTTCCCGTTACAAATCCGGCTTGCTCGGGTGCAATCTGCCTTGAGAGGTAGGCTAAGCTAAGAGACACTAAACTTTTTCCCTTACAAAATTTATCGATTGTAGTTGTAGAACAGCAGTGGCAGGGATGAATTATGTCGTATTGATGATTAACAAAACATATTACTAACTCTTTGTCAGATCGCAAGATAACTCTCTGAATCTAATTTTTATCGGAATAAACTCAACTAAACTGATGTAATTGTTTTTGATGAACTTTTTATCGATACATGTTGAAAGGAGGGGACGATCTCTTTGATCAAACCACAAATATTGTAATACGAATAACTATCTTGAAATTCGACCCTGGATCCTGGACTATTTGGGGTCGAATTGTATTTTAATAAATAAAATTACAACAAAATTTGTCATTGAATTAAAAATGCTTATTAATATTATTTACATTATTTCCAAAGCATTTCTATTGACCTATATAATAAACATTTTCCAATGAAGAATTCATCATAACATGGGGGCTATTAAAATGTTTTGCCGTAAAGTAATTTAATAAAGAGAATTCGGCCGCTGAAAAACGGGGGAGGCTTACGCACTGCGCATGCCCGTTGAGGCTTCTGAATACAACCCTGCTAGGTAGACGCCAGTCGCGCGGGCGGTCGTACGCTCAATCACAGAACACCAACCAATTCTACACGACACGAACATAAATCAATATTCAATCATTTAAATCAATTCATAAAAACGTGCATAACAATACAATCAACTATGCACCTAACAGTATGGTGAATCAAGACTTGTGAATGATATGTGAAGTGGTTTTTCCCTTAGCAATACTAAGTGTAATGAAGAAATGATTTTGAAAAAGATTCATTGAACAGGTATGTAAGCCGTATAAGTAACATAGTCATCAATCCAGCTTTACAAATAATTAATTAAATTACATTAATAAATCTGTAGACGTTAACCTTGTGGAGTCTTTGTTTACATTATTTAATTAGTAAGTTCTAGTAATTAAGCATCTGTGTAACATTCAATAAAATGATTGATTAGTTAGGTTATGTTGTAAGATTGATCACTGAGAGAAAATAGAACATCATTACATCAACTTGCACAACCTTTCATAGTAACATCAAATATTTTATAGGGATGTAATGTTTATATAAAACATATATCTGAAATCCAAACAAGTTTTACTAATAACGGAGATTTATGCTGTAAAATAACTTAACATTATTATAATTGTAGATTTTAAAATTGATATGAAATTTATTTAAAAACATTGTAGAGTTTCAATCAAATATTACGGGTGTCCTCAGAAAAATAACCAATTTTACCAGAGTACCAACAACGTAATGATAAGATTGATTTTCGTTTAGTAGTTGATCAGCGAATGTCAAGGTATTTTCAACAGCCGCTTTCATAAAAGTCTAATAGATTAACATCACATACACGATTGTAGGCTTTGATCACAACGAGAAAGGAAAATGTATTTCACGTGAACGTAAATAAAGGCTTCATAGATGATTTCTATTTAGAATTTTAAGGAAATAATTATATTAGTTATTTACAATAAGCGCGTAGATTAGAGTAGATATCAGCGTATCTATTGTCTTTATAGATTTCAATTTATTGTTTGTGAACCGATAGCAATACACAATTTGTTATGTTTTAAAGTGATAATCCTCATTTCCGACTGGGCTTTCTGGGATTAAATACACAAATAAAATTTTGTTTTCAATTTTTATATGTGTATTTAATCCCAGAAATGAGGGTTATCACTTTAAAAACACAACAAATTGTTTAGATTTGCAAGAGGGACATGGCTAGTCAATTTTCTAATAAATTGGGTTTGAGCTGGTTATCAATTATAAAGTAGATCCTGTAGACACAACCTGAGAGTTGAACAAAACATACAAGATTTTATCAACTATACGCCACTCGAATGGTTGGCTCAGTTGGTAAGAGTGCTCGCACAGTCTCGGGTTCGTGTCCCGCACTGTTCATAAAATTTTTTTTTCAAATTTCATTTGATAGTAATAAAATATATACTTAAAATTACGAGGAGCGTGTTAGTGTGTACAAATGTGCTGACAAACATACAAATTCCAAAGAGTATTTTCTTGTTAATTTGGTTACGTAATGTGTATAATAATTTTTTCATGAAAAAATATTTATTGAACAGACACGACTAACTTGCAAAATTAATATAATAAATTAATATAATACATTTTAAGGCAGTAAGGGACGTGACCAGCACGACGTTCGGCTGATGGTTATTGATACGCCCTACCCATTATAATGCAGTGCCACTTCTTGTAGGATTCTTGAAAAACCTAGAAAATTCTGAGCGGCACTACATTTACGCTCGTCACCTTGACATATAAGTTCTTAAGTCTCATTTGCCCAGTAATTTCACTAGCTACGGCAAATATTAATAGATACGTACTTGATTCTGAAAATTTTTGTTATGGCTGGTACTACAGAGGGGCAGAATACGAAGAATTGTAGGTGTTGTCACTAGCCACTGTCTCTTAAGGGAAGAGCGGCCAACCCGTCATATTTTTCATACAAACAGTTGCATGGCATGCATGGCGTAAAACGCATCTTTCTTAAGTATTTTTTTTCACATACATTTTGTTTGAATCAATTGCCAAGTGAGTAGTCAATTATATCTCCCTATGTCTATGCAGATACTATATTAAGATTTGCCAAATCACGTTTAAAAGAAGTTTATTTTTAAAATAACATATTTTAAATTTTACATTTATTATCACTGTACAATAGTTATACCACACTGATATTGTTTTATGGAAAGAAGGACAAACGAGAGAACGAGTACTCAGGTCCCTTAATAGGGTTACCACATTCTCTTGCAACACTAGAGGAATCACAGGATCGTTGGAAGGAACCGCACATGGAAATTCATTCCATATTTGATTATACGTGGAAGATAGTTCCTTGAATAGATATGAAGCCTCAAAACCAATATATATCCCCTAATATTGATACCATTAATATTTTTTGGTTTGCCACCATACTATTGAAAATAATTTAGATTAATTTTTGTAAATTTAAAATCATTAATCAGATGAAAATTTCCCAATAGACAAATATTCCTAGCAAGCTCGTTAATTATATAGTAACAATAGGAGAGAATGTGGCGGTCCTCCACAGTGCGGTTTTCAAGGAGCTTTCTTCCACGTACTACAAAGCTGTAGAATGAACTTCCTTGTGCCGTGTTTCCGGGACGATACGACATGGGTACCTTCAAAAAAAGCGCGTACACCTTCCTTAAAGGCCAGAAACGCTCCTGTGATTCCTCTGGTGTTGCAAGAGATTGTGGGCGGCGGTGATCACTTAACAACAGGTGACCTGTACGCTTGTTTGTCCTTGTAACCGACCAAATATATTATACTTTTTTGAATTTTTATCTATTTGTCTTTACGTTTGTGCACACCCATCTCAGTAACAGCCTTACCGATTTGAATTAATTACTCTGGCAAGTATAATAATATATTTTATCATTAATTTCATTTAAATCCGATCACTAACAAAACAGATTTAGCTATACGCCGAAATCTACGCGGGAAAGTCGAGGAAACCCGCTTTTTCTAAATAAGACTGCGGTGTTGTTTTTGCGATTTCCGTAAGCATTTTCCTAAATAGAAAGCATCTATCAAGTCTCCTCTTTATTTACGTTCACGTGAAAAACTCCTTACATTTTTCCTGTATCATTTGGATCAAAACCTTAAAGTCGCATATGCAACAATCTATTTGTCATTAAGAAAACGTTTAAGTACCTTCACTAATCGACTCCAAAATGAAAACAATTTAATCTGACATTTTTGTTTGATCATATTTTGCATAAACCCTGTAAAAAAAACTACCAACTTTAAAAAGAAATATTTTACTATAGTTATTTGCAAATACTTAAGTAAACAAAGATAATTTGATCAAACAAAAAAAGTCGAAGTTTAATCCGAAATATTATGTCATTGGTCTATCTGTTTGTAATCGATCTCTACCTCGTATGTCACAAGTATAGTTAAAGGAGAACAATAGAATTAGTTTTGAATTGTACCTTTATTTATCAATTTTATATAATACTAGCTGACCCGACAGCCGTTGTTCTGTACATGATAAATAGAATATTGTTTTTTAAGAATTTGTCAATAATATTTCATAACATCAAGAATTATTCGTGAAATATGCTCCCTGTTGTTATAATGAAATTGTTTCAGAGCAAGAACTGTTAAACCGTGCGTCGATAAATTCTCTCATAGTAAATATGTCCATACATCACAAATATTGGAAACTAGCTGACCCGACAGACGTTGTTCTGTTCATAATAAAAAAAAACTCTTGCGGATGGAATTTTGGAAAATCCGTTATTGGCTGACCTCTACTCGGTGAAAAGAATATTCCTACCAAATTTCAAGTCTTTAGCTCAAATGGTTCCAAAGATATCGTGATGAGTGACTATATGCGTGGAAATCTCTTATGTATATAGATAAAAATAATTATAGGTCCCAAATCGAAATAAAAACCATACTATCTCCCAAGTTAGACTTAACTGCACTCCATGAAGTAATCCCCATTTAAATTTGTTCATTAGTTTAGGAGTCCATCGCGGACAAACAACGTGACACATAATTTATATATATTAAGATAAAACACCAATTCCGCATCAGTGCTGTTATAGTAAAGCAAGAGTAACACGTGCTTAATATCTTATGAGCGTGAAAGCGATGTAATAAGAAACACTTTCCCGGCAATTTTGATGAAGAGTAATTTACATATCAAAAGATGTGTAACACGAAAGATACACTCAACACACATCAAATGAGACATCTAATTACGTATACAAAGAGCTTGCCTAGTAATTAAGATCTATTTATGTATCAGTTTAAAACAAATCTCCCTCAGATAAAAGGCTCGTCGCTAAAACACGATTAACCAGTGCGTCCCTTATTATTTAGAGTGCTCAGGCACTAAATTATGAGGTTGTCTTAATCCCTTTACTTGTTTATTACCAAAAACCTAAATTGTTCGTGGGAAGAATACGTAATCGTGTTGAATTTGAATAAAGGAGAATGGTTTTTTATAAGAGTTTCACGCAAAACAAAATTTTGCAGTGTTTAAGGGTCGCGATATTATTATAAACGTAAATTAGGATGTTAGTATCATGTTTTTTTATTTCTTTTATTTAATAAAGTTATTATGTATTTTTCACATATAATAGCTAAAAAAATGCTCGCATAATGCCTTTATTTTATTTACCGTATATGATATTGATGCACCTACTGTATCGTATTATCATATATTAACTATGTTTATACTTATTAATTTACATTTTTTTGACTTACTCATGTAAGGCAATCGACGTTTGAGTATTTTTATTGCATTACTTTGCCTATATTGTAATTGAAATGATTTTTAAATTTAATTGAAAATACGAACTTGTAACATCATTCTGTTTTGAGAAGAGCAACCTTAGAGTTTCTTGCTCTAAGGAAATCTGCCTTCTGAACGAGACTTAAGAAAAAAATAACATATTTCAAATGTAATGTTAGTGTAATCCGGTAGCCTATACGAGCCGACCAGATTAATTTACAATTGAATTAAGAATTTAAAGTTTGTTTCATTTTAACTTACACATTATGTGGAGTGGTCAGGTAACCAACCATGAACATATGCAAAACGAGGGGTCAAGAAATGCGTAGCTAACCTTTAAGGTTATGCTCTGTTCTTGAAAGTCCTTAAGCCTTAGCTAGTAGATGGCTGGTAGCTGACTTTTTTTTACATAAGAGGGGCAAACGGGGACAAGGCTTGCATGATGGACATCCTCAAAACCAGGGGTCTAAATATGCGTCCCTGAGTCGTTCCGGTTCAGGAAAACATCAGCCGGTAATTGATTCCACAAAGTGGCTGTGCGAGGCGATATTTTTTAAACGCCTATTTGTAGAATGCCAGTCGTCAATGCGATGCGGGTGGAATTATGTATTTTGACGTAATGTCCGTTGGTTGAATTCAGCTGTTATATAATCTTTACTTACCTACTCTGGCCATAAATACTTTACTTTACAATTAAAAATTACATTTGAATTGGAATCGGTCATGGGTTGGACTTAGTATCCCGTAGCACGAATTTGGATGTAAAAATATTGTATTTTTAGAGCTTTATTCCACGATTATATGACTGTCACAAAATGATTTTGGTTTCTTCGTTCAGGCAAAGGGTTCAAGCCCATACAGCCATAAATTGTATGAAAAACAGTGAAATGAAATGTAAAAAAAAGTCTATGACAGATTAGACCGCTTCATCAATAATTATTTTTAGATAAAAGGAAAACATTTATAAAAAGGTTTATTGTTCATGTTCATCGATCCCCAAAGCTCTATCGCCGCGGCCGCGGCACGCTACGTTCGGCTCGTGCGTTGTTTTAACTGTAGTGTTTATTTACATGATTTACCTATTTTAGGTTAAATTTTTTTTCGTTATTTTCTTGAAAACGGTGCATTACCTTGTAATAACAGTGATATCATTATAACCGTGTTCTAAAGCTCTATCAACTACATTATTTTTTACCTCATAATTCGTGCTACGGGATACTAAGTTTTAACCTCTGTAATTTTTATATGATTGTTACAGTTACATTACATATACATTGTACAATATTTTGCGATATTAAATTGAAGTGGCGTGGTGATAAAGAGAACCGAATCGCTGTGATTGCATTATACAAAGTAGGTATGTTATGTTTAAAACTCTTCATATGCTTGGTATTAGTAAAATGTTTGTGTACCGGGATATTAATAGATACAATAGCTCCTCTGCTTGTGACAGAAAAAGATCTGGCCGTTCACGTAGTGTTCGCACGAAAAAATTGGTCAAAGCAGTAGGGGAAATTCAAATTCTTCATTGCGAATTCTTTACTTGAAGAAATACTGTCCGAAAGCAAAATATTTTATCACGGGATATGAAGACAGCACTAGAATCATTTCGCATATTTTAAAAGATGACTTAGGTCTTGCAGCCCAATGATATTTAAAAGTATAGATAGGTTACGTAGACAACATTCGGTGTTTGAAAATATTACAGTAACGCACTCATGAATAATTTGACATGGCAATAGCACACTACATTACAATTACACGTCAAAGAAGGATAGTAAATGCAATTATAAGAGATAACTCTAATTTCGTTCGCTTCGTATTTGTATAGGGAAAATACAGTTAATTCATCAGATATGATTTTTTACCGTACACCGTGATTTATGCCTAAATTCCGATTCATTCATGAGTTCATGTAGTAAAAGCTATAAAGTAGTAGAACTGCATTGAAAGTAGGTAGAAAGTGTGTCATTGATTTTATAAAAAAATAATTTAATATTGATTTTAATATGTAGCCACATTGATGATATTAATTATTTATATATAAAATATTAAAAAAACATACAGACACCAAAACAAAACCGAAAGGTATCTACAGTAAGGGTCCCATTTTTACAATTTTACAGACAACGGCTCCCAAAAAGTTTTAAGATTACAATTATTATTTTTTGTATCTTATATTATTTATGAATGTCTTTTTGTTGAGGCTTTATTACAATAAGGTAATGAGAGAAGAAGAAAATGATCCATTGATTCTTCTGCAGTTAGCAAGGGATATACTGAAAAATCTCCTACGTAAACAAATAGCACTCACTGTCTACATCCGCTACCTACCCTGAAACTTGTTTTAGTAGTTTGATAGTTCAGCTAGCTATATACGCACTTGTTTATTAATAATTATTACATTCACTGCAACAATGACTTTTTTACATCATTTCCTAAAATATTCTACCTCGATCATCCCGCAACAGACAGCATCAATATTTTGTCATTTCTGTCCGTTAATCTATGATCGGCTTGGCGGCGATCAGCGTTGTCATGGCAACATATTTATTTTATAAGATAAATAATGAAATCAAATAAAATGTTATAATTCATGATTTCTTAACCGTGGTATGTAATTCTATGAATATTTTTTTACTTTCGTAATTAGCGCATCTTCACATAACACAAGACGGCATTTTAATGTTGTACCTATATCAAATTGCAAGCAATTATGTCAACACCAAACGCGTGTGTACTGTTTTCGTATTGAGAGAGCGACTACGACAAAAGGAACCAATTGACTCAATTTAGGCGATTGATTTTCGGCGCGCTAGTGACATATCTACCTCTTTTAATACTATAATATCATTGTTGCAGCCTATAGGAAACGTGCTGGTCATTTCTTAACTGAAAATTTAAAAAAGAATAGGGTCGTAATATGGAAACAACGACTGAAGTGGTACGCAAAGGGAGTCCCAAAAAAAATTTGATTACGGATGAGATTTTTCTTACAACATTTTACAGCAACCTTTTAACAAACAAAATGACCGTATTTATCTCAAAACTCTTAAGGAACCTTCCAAATAGTCGACAGAGTGCAACTTGGGCACTATCCGACTTCAGTGGTGGTTTGGTGGGGTATTAGCTATGAAGGAGTGACTGAGCCATACTTTTGTGAAAAAGGTATCAAAACATCGGCATAAGTGTATCAAGATACTATTCTTGAGAAGGTAGTGGATACACCTTAACAACATCATGTTCAATAACCAAGAATGATCCTCCCAGCAAGACTTGGCGCCGAGTCATAAAGCTACGCAGTCTTGGTTGGAAACGAACGTTTCGAACTGCATCAGAGCTGAAGACTGGGCGTCGTCTAGTCCCGATCTTAATTTGCTGGATTATGATTTATGGTCAGTTTTAGATGCGATACGGCTTGCTCTAAATGCCATGATAATTTGGACTCACTAAAACAATCTGTACGATTGGCAGTGAAGAATTTTCCCATGGAAAGAGTACGTGCTTCTATTGATAACTGGCCTCAAA
Source organism: Leptidea sinapis (assembly GCF_905404315.1). NCBI lineage: Eukaryota > Metazoa > Arthropoda > Insecta > Lepidoptera > Pieridae > Leptidea > Leptidea sinapis. The sequence continues at coordinate 3,624,871 of NC_066299.1, forward strand.
GTTTAAGGGACTGTATTGCAGCTAATGGAGACCACTTCGAATAAGCTTTTTATATGGTAAATTGTTATATATTTATGTATTAAACTAAAACACTCATATGTAATAAATATTATTTGTAATAGAATTATTATTTTTTTTTGCAAGACTAGCTACATACATATATATTTACATATATAACAGCCGAAACATTTTTATAATTATAAGTAGTTGCCACGTCCAGGGTATTACGTGACAGCTTGCAACAACTTGGACTCATATAACATGTAGAGTATGTGAAAACCTAATTATCCGTAATAATTTATGTAGGTACGTTTTTTTTTCTAAATTCTGCAGTTTCTATCACAATTACTAATCACAACCTTATTCATAATATTATAAATTCTTATGAATTTGCTCTTATAATAATACACCCTGTATGAACACTTCACGAAACGTCATGTAACGTGACGTGACGTCTTAACATGACACGAATTGACGGGCTGTTCTGTTCATGACGGATTTGGCTCCATCAATCATAACACTCGGTTGCTTTTTTTAAATCTTCTAGGGTGAAAATATCTCAACCAAACGTTTACGGTGGTAATCTATAGTTTGATATTAATATTGTGAACAGTTTTAATTTTCTATTTATTTGGTTAGTTATTATTATTTCGTAATTATTATTTAGTTAGTTGTTATTATTATCGATACGGTAGAAGTTTTTGCGTCTTTTCATAGTTGAAAATATAATAGATTGGTGCGACTTTGCAGACTATTTACAAATACATAGAATGCACCTATGTGAAACTTGAAATGTCTGCGCAAGATAAAAATCAATCAATATCACTTATGATGTCTTCTAGAGAATACCTAACTAATATCACAGAATTAAATTGCAGCATTTTAAGCCCACGTGCCTGGGAAAAGCTTCGGCAATGTGGCAAACCTACTCAGACCCAGAGAGGTGGGAACATGTCTTGTTCATGCACACGTAGTTGTTTGTAGGGGCTGGGGCTGGCAAACCGTCCACTGGTGGACTGGACGAAACTCTGAAAATGACACCACACTAAAAGTTCTATTACATATTATATCTAATTAAAACAATGGAAATAAAGTTATATTTACAAAACTTAATTTTATTATATGAAGTTAAACCTATCACTAAGAAAGAGGTGTACCAAGAATACTGGCAGCATTACTACGTCTAAGAGCTAGGCTGATCCGTTGACAGAGCCATCTGCCAGCGCTTGGGTATAGAAGCCCTATTGAGGCGCGTCGATAGTACTTTGCAGATTATCTGCACCTCTAGGCCCCATGGCCTAAGTGTCTCGACACCAAACGGCACAAAGATTTAAAACTCACTGAGACCGAAATATTTGATAAATTAGACTTGAGAAGGAGCCAGAGTGTAGACGAAATATGGTCCCATACCAGCGCCATTCCCCGTCTATTTGTTTCTATTCTCTTGAAAAAAAAATAGACCTATATCTGAATTTTCAAAATGTAGACAGTACCGTACACCGTACTTAATATAATGCGAGCGGCAGCGGCCAAAAGAGTTTTTCCTTGATGCCATCGACTAAGTTTTGCGAGAAATCTTAAGAAAGCCTGGAATGTGTGTGGGCGGTACGTCGATAAAAATTGGTGGGAGGATTCCAAATAGAAGTTAAATTGCTTCATTGTATAAACCACAGTATAAACTAATGTGTACATTTATAAAAATTCTTAATTATTTTAAATATTTTAAATATTTGATTGAACTTTCACAATTTCCAGCTAACATTTTGATAAGCTTTTGTTTAGAAATACAACATTGTGAGTGATACAATGAAAATAATGTACTTTGGAAGAAACTATATGAACTCGTCAGACGGTGTATTCAAAATACTACAAATAATAAGGTTAAACTATGAAATTTCCGTATTGTACTGAAAATATCAAACATTTAATAGTAGTATTCAACCTCGTTATCAATAAATTTCTGCTATCTCATGGGAAGGTCAATTATGTCTTTGCGGTAGACCTCTGGGGACCTCTACTCAATAAATTTCGTGAGGGGATTTTGTGTTGTTTCGTGAAAAGAAAATTCAAGTTGGTTCAACATGACATGGCAAGTTTCAACGCGTTCTTCTGTCTGTAGGTCATAGGGCACCCACACCCTACCAGTGGGAGGCTCTTTTGCACAGGATGCCAGCTAGATTATGGATGACCACAACGGCGCCTATTTCTGCCGTGAAGCAAAAAAGTGTAAACATTACTGTGTATCGGTCTAAAGGGCGCCGTAGCTAGTGAAATTACTTGGCAAATGAGACTTAAAAACTTATGTCTCAAGGTGATGAGCGTAATTGTAATGCCGCTCAGAATTTTTGGGCTTTTCAAGAATCCTGAGCGGCACTACATTGTGATGGGCAGGGCGTATCAATTACTACCATCAGGACTTCCTGCTCGTCTGGTCCCGTATTTTCATTAAAAAAAAAAACATTTTGCAAGTGAGTCGATATTGTGTGGGGGGTACTCTAACATCAAACCATACCGCTAATAATTGTTATTGTTAGTTTGATGCGAATTCAAATTCAAATATTTTTATTCCAAATATGATGTAATATCACTTATTTGAGGTAACAAATTTCCACCCATTCGAAAAATTATGCCTGACCTGAGAAGAATAGAAACGAGAAACTCAGCTTTCCGAATCAGCTTTTAACATCGCAGTGGCTGGTCTTTCTCGGATTTAAATTGCGTAAGTGATTAAACCAAAAAGACACGGTCTTCATTTGTCTTATCCTCTTAAACACCACTGATATTGCCAGCTATTTCTGCAGCGTTAGTTACCGAACTCATTTTAAAAATTACTCTAATTTTCAATGTAGAGTCCGTCTCATGAAAGAATTCCCGCGGATTGGAACTACTTAAGTATTATATTATAATGTGTATCAATCTTGGACACTTGGTGCGAATGAGTGAACAAAGAAAGAATGACGAATGAAATATATAAATCAAGTGTGTGTGGAAAAGTCGGAAGACCTCGTCAGACATTCGTCGACCAAATTGGGGACGTTTTAAAAAATAGGAAAGTTTCGAATAACCTGAAACTGGCAAGCATGTATGAAAAGAGTTTTGAATATAGAGGATGCGCGTGAGGTTTGCAAGAATGCAAGCAGGCTAGCGAAACTTTCTATGAAAAAAGCGATTTACTCGATTGTATGAAACGTGCAGTCATTGATAGATTGACAGCTGATGACGGCTATAATCCTATTAAAAACGGGGATAACCGAAATCTACTACGTTTAAAGCTACTATTCGTTTTCAAAATTAGCCGGCTTATACTTTGTCGCCAATCGCCATACTGGAATCATTTCTACTTCAAACATATGTCAAATGACTGAACGTTTCATACTAATCTTAATTTCAAATTTTTACTCGGGAAGTCCCGTCTCTACGTAATATTTACATCCTCTTTGGATGCAAGTAGCGTTCTGTTGTCTCTGCCTACCCCGACGGGGAAAAGGCATGAGTGCCTTTTTTGTATGTATGTCCATTTACTAAAACAATAAAATAAATGGGGAGTCAAAATCTGTAGAGACCAAAGAGTGCTACATAATAATATACGAGACATGCAATTTTTTTCTCATCATTGCAGCGCCGCATTTGTGAGGACTCTATATATATATTTACTTTTAAATCCAAATGAAAAAACAACTGAAAATAAAACTATCTAATTGTTAAATATAGAAGGACCCAGCGAAAAATTTAACTCTAAAATTTTGCTCCATAGACTTTATCTAAATTCAGTACGCCAAACCGACAATTTAATACTTTAAGATCTGGTCAATGACGTTCGATACATATATAGTTCTATAAATATATAAAACAATGGCTCTGTCGTAAATCCTATTACTCCTCTGCTGAATACCTAAATGATCGGACAGCCTGGGACTAGATTGTGATTATTTTATAGCGATAGAAATGACTGTACAATATTGTATATTTTAATTGAAAAGAGCGCAAAAAAAGAATGCTGGGAGAGTTTCTTGCGCCTCTTCGTCTCTCTCAGAGCGCTTTTTGTTTCCGAGGCGGTAGTAGTATCTAGTAGTTATTAGAAATGACACCAAAAAGATTTCTTAAGGAATCGATTTTGAGAAAATAATTGCCTTTTTATGCCTTTTATAGACAAATCACGTCACATAAAATCAAAGCCGAAATATGGAACATGCCAAAAATACGCCATAATAAGCTTCGATTACTATATCTATCTATACATTGCCGCATTTACTCCAGTTGTATAAAATACTATTGGCCAATAAGCAGCAATGTAAAGAAAATATTTAGTTCAGATTTGATTCGGATAGTGACACACGACTGACGAGAAAAGTGTGCTTATATTTGACGTTCCGCTATCAAACAACGAATAATATGTCCTAATATGTGTATTGGGTCTAATCGCTGCTTCTAGTCTATACATATAAATAAAATTGGAATGTATATGAACACATATACGGTACATACGAGAAAAAAACTTTTTTTTACAATTTTAGTCTGTCTGCTTGTTCCGGCTAATCTTTGAAATGGCTGGACCGATTTTTATGGTACTTTTATTGGCAGGTAGCTGATGTAATTAGGAGTAACTAAGGCTACGTTTATTTAAAAAAATCTTTTATTTTAGGTAAATGAAGTAATATTGCAATGTCCAAGAAACGGCCGACCTCAAAATTTTTATGGCAAAACATCGTTTGCCGGGTCAGCTAGTATTAAATATACCATCATGACTAATTATTTGATCTCATACAATTGATGAACAATAATAATAAGGTCACAGCGATATTACGAACAAAAGGCACAATTGAAAAGCACATTTTGTTTTCTCAGTTCAAGAGCCAACAGATACCCTTATAAATATCTAATGCGAATAAAACTTTGAATATTATAAAAGTTTGTTTTGTCTTGTTTCAGAATGAGAGGAGCGAAGGCAGTTTTTCTCATTTTGTTTTTCGGCCAACTTTCTGCATTACCTGAAACGATACGAATAGGTAAGCCTTAACTTTTTATAAAACAATAATATTATGTATATTTGCCTACTTACGTTGTTAAATTAATTGTTATTTTGGGTTTAACTTTTTGTCCCGAAATATTACTTAGCTTACTACAATATGGCCAGCTGTTTTCAACGGATCGATGTCATCATCATCAGCCGAAGCACGTCCACTGCTGGATAAAGGCCTCCCCCAAAGATTTCGATGATGATCGGTCCTGCGCTGGCCTCATCCAACGTATTCCGGACAGATGGCCATTGGGGCAGTAAAGTCCTGGAATGGCGACCACTTACAGGTGGACGCAGTATTGGAAGGCCCTCCACAAGATGGACAGATGATCTGGTCAAGATCGCCGGAATACGTTGGATCGATGTCATATTCGAATATATTCAACAATAGATTTTAATCCTTGAACACATATTTATTTATTAGTGAATAGGTTAAAAGGTTTAGATTTTACACTTTATTTTTACTGTTATTTTTAACTCAGATATTCAATAGTAAGTAATTATAATATATGAAACTTATAAAGACTTTGGCCTAACAAATAAAATTGCCATAAAGTTATACCTGAGAATAAACATCGAATATGCAAAATGTTTACAAATAGACATTTTGTATTTTTTTTTTATTAACGCGAGTGTTCCACATTTAAACAAAACACTTTTAAATGACTACACATACCAAAAAACAAGAGGAAACTGTCAGTAAATTTTGCCAAAAACCATCTGTGTACAGCAATTACCACCTCCGAGGAAATAAATGGCGCTAAACTTCATAATGACAACTATGACAAATACTATCCTTGACTCACTTCATCAGCAGTCCCTCTGAAAACGAGATCTGGAAAGGTCTTGAAACGTCGGGTTAACTAAAGTAAAAATGTAACTTTTACGCAAACATGTAATGTAAAACCGTTACAATTACACTCGATTTAATCCTTTAAAAGTGTTTTATTTAAATAGACATTTTGCTTAAGATTGGTTTATTCGGACGTATAACGTTTCTCGCGTGTATTTGCAAGGCTGTCTGACATTGGAAAAACCTCAGAATTATTATTGTATTGACAGTGTTGTCAGCGTGAGCTTGGTTTATTCACCGGTATAAGTTTATGCCAAGTTTATTTGTAAAGCCGCTAGATTCTACTTTATGCTATAACTGTTCGAGCTAAGCTATACGTTGCGACAAGTTATCTTGTATGGCTTTGAATCATTACAATTGTGACGTATATAATAAACTTTTTCAAAATAGGATATTGTACTGTAATAAATGGTTTTTGACTTGAACAAGTGATATTACAGGGAACACTAATTACCAGATCATATTCGACGGGGGCTCCCCAGTACCAGCTTCTTCCATTTGACCGCATACAACGAAGAGCGGCTCGAATCATCGACGATCAAGTCATCTCCGATCGGCTTGATTCTTTGGCGTTGCGTAGATGTGGTTCCTCTCTGCATTTTCTATCGCATTTATCATGGGGAGTGCTCAGAGGAGTTCGGGTTGATTCCAGCGGCCGAATTCCACCACCGGACATTACGTGCACAGTACCAACCGCATCACGTTGACGTCTGGCATTCCCCAAGGTTTTGAAAGAAATTTCTTACCTCGTAAAGCCACTTTGTGGAATCAATTACCGGCTGCTGTTTTACCGAACCGATACGACTTAGAGACCATCAAGAAAAGAGCATACTCCCACCTTAAAGGCCGGCAACGCAAAGCCCTGTACTTTTCCCGGGGCGTAAAAAGAATAGGGGAGTCCCAGGCCCATGGGTGTCGTAAGAGGTGACTAAGGGATTTTTAGAAGTGGGAGAGTCACGCTGCCGTCTTTTGAAGTCAGCACAATCGGGCCAGACTCATCCGGGTTAATTACCACACTCGCACAGAATACCGGCGTGAAGTAGCGGCCCAGTGCCGCTATGTTTCGCATAGGTTAGTGTCGAGGACACGAGGTAGCCATCCCCCCCCCCTCCACCCGAATATGACAGCGGTACTAAAAAAGATTTTACCCCAGGAAACTTACTCCCCGGGCACTCTAGCTCGGGCTCCCCTTCGTATTCTGGGGAGGGCACAGAACCGCGCATGACCAAGGACAAACGAGGCAGTATCACCACGGCACCCCGCTCCACACTCAACGTGGACTTTTGCAATATCAGGGGAATTCACTCCAATTTAAACGCCGTCCACCACCACCTTGAGACGGCGCAGCCGGCCTTGTGTTTCCTTACTGAGACGCAGATATCTCGACCTAGCGATACGTCATATTTAACGTACCCCGGGTACAAAATTGAGCACAATTTTTTGCCTCATGCCGGGGTATGTGTGTACGTTAGGGAGGATATCTGCTGTCGCCGTCTCGGCAATTTTGAGGGTAGGGACTTGTCCACTCTCTGGCTCCGCGAAGATTTATAGGACCGCGTCCGCATCTATGCGTGTGTCTACAGGTCCCATAGTGGTAACGCAGAAACCGATCATCTCATGGGCTGCGTTCAAGCGGCAATTGACGACGTACTTGCACAGATCCCCTCCGCTGAAATCGTAGTCTTGGGTGATTTCAACGGGCACAATGCCGAATGGCTTGGACAACGTACCACAGACTACGCAGGGCGATCTGTGCATAATTTTGCATTGGCGTATGGTCTGTCCCAATTGGTTGAGTCGCCGACGCGGCTCCCGGATGTGGATAGCCACATGCCGTCCTTATTGGATCTTCTGCTGACTACACATCCCGATGATTACCAGGTCTCTGTTGACGCCCCTCTCGGAACGTCCGACCATTGCCTGGTCAGGAGTGTAGTGCCTTTCCGACGCCAACGTCGCAGTCCACCAGCGACCCGCCGCGTTTGGCACTACAAGTTAGCAGATTGGGATAGGATGCGTTCCTTTTTTGTATCCTACCCTTGGAGCAGGGTTTGTTTCCCTTCGGATGATCCTAGTGCCTGCGCCGTTACTGTAGCCGATGTGATACTACAAGGTATGGATTTTTTTATTCCTAACTCTGTAGTACCCATCGGTGGCAGATCATAGCCCTAGTTCGATGCGTCAGTCAAAGCAGCATCTGACTGCAAAAAACAGGCGTATCGAGCTTGGGTTGCGGCGCTGGGTACAAAGGATCCGAACTGCATAGTTCTAAAGAGGAAATACAACCGTGCCTGGAGGCACGGTTGTACTGTTGAGGCACGGTTGCCGCTTAAAAAATCCCCAGATTTTCGCCCGTGTAAAATCAAAACACGTCGTCAAAATCGGCGAGCAGCTTTCCAGTTACCCGACCGGAACACGCAAGTTCTGGTCGTTGTCGAAAGTTGCTCTTGGTAACTTCAGCCAGCCGTCCATGCCGCCGTTGCACATAAGGAATGACACCCTGGCCCATATGGCAAAAGAGAAAGCCGATCTCTTGTGCACTCTTTTCGCCTCCAACTCGACTCTTGAAGACAACGGAAAAACACCGCCGACCATCCCGTGGTGTCAGAGCTCTATGCCTGAAGTACAGTTCAGACAGAAAACTGTTAGGCGAGCTCTGTTTTCGTTGGACGTAAGGAAGTCGAGCGGGCCGGATGGCATTTCTCCAATCGTGCTTAGAACGTGTGCCCCTGAGTTGACGCCGGTGCTAACGCGTTTATTCCGGCACTCTTATTCTAAAGGCGTAGTCCCTGACTCATGGAAGTCAGCCCTTGTCCATCCGATCCAAAAAAAAGGAGACAGTTCGGATCCGGCAAACTACAGGCCTATTGCTATTACCTCCCTGCTCTCCAAAATCATGGAGAACATAATTAGCCGTCAGCTCTTGGTATACCTAGAGGGTCACCAGTTGATCAACGACCGACAATACGGGTTTCGCCATGGTCGGTCGGCAGGTGATCTTCTGGTATACCTGACACATAGATGGGCTGCGGCTATTGAAATCAAGGGGGAAGGCCTGGCAGTTAGCCTGGATATAGCGAAGGCCTTTGATCGTGTATGGCACAAGGCGCTCCTCTCCTAACTTCCATCATTTGGGCTTCCCGAGAGCATGTGCAAGTGGACCTCCAGCTTCCTCACTGGGCGTAGCATACAGGTCGTTGTCGACGGATATTGCTCGAACCCGAAGCCCGTGAATGCTGGAGTGCCCCAAGGCTGTGTGCTGTCTCCCACGCTGTTTCTTCTGCATATCAATGATATGTTGGACACCTCCAACATTCATTGCTATGCAGACGACAGCACTGGTGATGCCGTATACACTGGCCATGAAGGTCTCTCTCGGGAAATCGTTGACCAGTGCCGGGAGAAACTTGTGTCTTCTATCGAGTCCTCTCTTGAGAAGGTCGCGGAATAAGGAAAATTGAACCTTGTCCAATTTAACTCCCAGAAGACTCAAGTTTGCGCGTTTACCACTAAAAAAACCCCATTTGTCGTATCACCGCTCTTCGACAACACTTCCCTCAAAGCCTCGCCTTGTATCGGAATACTGGGTCTCGAAATCTCGAGCGATTGCCAATTTCGTGGTCATCTGGAAGGCAAAGCCAAATTGGCTTCAAAGAAACTGGGCGTCATTAATAGAGCACGGCAATACTTCAAGCCGGCCCACATACTAGCGCTCAACAAAGCGCAGGTCCGGCCACACAGGCGCGATCCATTTACCGCGTGCAACGCAGAGCAGCTCGAATTTTCGGGGACCCAGTATTCTGTGAACGGCTGGATCACTTGGCGTTGCGTAGAGACGTCGCTTCATTGTGTGTCTTCTACCGCATTTATCACGGGGAGTGTTCCGAAGAGCTGTTTAACCTGATTCCTGCCGCCGAATTCCACCTTCGCACGACACGCCACAAGTTAGGATATCATCCTCACCATCTGGATGTGTGGCGGTCCTCCACAGTGCGGGTTTCAAGGAGCTTTCTTCCACGTACTACAAAGCTGTGGAATGAGCTTCTTTGTGCAGTGTTTCCGGGACGATACGACATGGGTACCTTCAAAAAAAGCGCGTACACCTTCCTTAAAGGCCGGCAACGCTCCTGTGATTCCTCTGGTGTTGCAAGAGATTGTGGGCGGCGGTGATCACTTAACAACAGGTACGCTCGTTTGTCCTCCTATTCCATAAAAAAAGAAAAAAAAAACGCATCTCTTGACACAATATGATGTTGCGGATGTCCATTAGCGGTTGCTCACAACTCCCATCCCGTAAGCCTCTGGTCCGTTTGCCTCCTCTTACATAAAAAAATTAATAGCATAAATAATATTACATTACATCAATAAATACTGCAAATTTTCTCTAAATACTTCTATAGTAAAATAGTTAATAAATATAATATTAACCATTTTAAATACATCTTTTATTCGTTCTACAATAAGACAAACAATAAAATGCAGAGTTTTCTAAAATTCTTTCAACTAAATTCAAATAAGTATTTATGTGAAATAAGAAAATATTTTTAAACGTTCTATTTCCACCACATACGAGAGAGTTTAAATTTTCTTTTAGAAGTTAGTGCGGTTATTTGGCTGCATACATGGCGCTCAGTATACAACAATTTAAATTATTTAAACTTGCCTCAATGTAGGATATTTTTCTTTCTTTTAATACGAAAAGAAGCACAGTAATAATTATTTATTGTTTGAAGCGAAACTTTACATAGATCTGCGCATTTTATTTTGTTGATAATGAATTGGAATAAGCCATCATGCTCAACAATGTAACGCTTGTTAAAGAAAGTCGGTTTCAGTAATTTCTAATCAAACCACAATACATTGAAATCTCAATGAAATTTCGACCAAATATATAATGCCTACGTTGGATTGTTGTTGTGCATTTTTATTTTTTCAAATCACACATTGTAAATAACAAAAAAATCATAAATTGTCTTCGAAATATCTGATATATAAAATTCTCGTGTCGATGTGTTTGTTACCGAACTCCTCCGAAACGGAGGACTAAACTAACTTGTATGAAATTTTGTGTAACAAGCGGGTAGGTCTGAGAATCGGCCAACATCTATTTTTCATACCACTGAATGATAAGGGTGCGTGGAAAAAAAATACATTTTGACAGCAAACTATGTCTGAGCATATTGATAACGTTGCAATTAAAGGGTTCAAGAGCTTAGGTTTTGTGATACGTACCTGTAAACCTTTTAATGACCTTGCATGTATTCAATCTGTTTACTATGCATACGTGCGTAGTGTCTTAGAGTACGCTAGGTGTATCTGGTCGACCCATTATATAACGCATATTGAAAAACTTGAAAAGATTCAAGCTAAATTTATAAGGCACCTTAACTTTTTTTTTCCAACTATAAATATGGCTGCATGCATCATACTATAATTTCACTAACTTTATTAGATACAATGTTCTTATTTAATATAATAAATAATCTTCTGGACTCCCCAACATTACTTGCTAGTATTAACTTCAATGTACCACTAAAACGAACGAGAAATACGCCTCTTTTTTCATTATCATTTTACACTACGAACTATGGTTAAAATTCTCCCATTAACAGAATTTGTAAGCATTACAACGAAGTTTTTGTCGAATGTCGACATTCATAATCGCAGTAAAAATATCTTCAATAAAGAATATTAATGAATACACTAGATACGAAAAATATTACTGGAGCAATATAAAACGAACAAATAGGTACATAAACACACACATATACACAAACACACACTACACACACACATCCAGACATAAAATAAACACTATAACCGATTATAACATAATATAATAATAGATATATATATATATATTAAATTCGCATTCCTATGCATGATATTGTTCTTATAATGTTTAAACTATACATAATTATTATTATGTTAAAGTAAATTAAGTTGAAATTCATAAGTTGATTTTTTTGTTTATAAGTTAAAGTAATTTAAATTGAAAACTCATTATTTGATTTTTTGTTTATATAGAGAGACGTGTAATTGGCTATTATACATAGGCTGCACTAAAAGTATCGGGAATGGAATATTTCCACTGTTCCTGTCATATTAAAATCTTTTTAATTGAAAACTCCTTGTTTTTAAAAATCGAATACCATTTATTTATTTAAAAAAAGATTCTCGGTCTTGTCACAAGGTCTTGTCAAACTTGTTTAGTCGTTGAGAAAATGGAATTGACTCGAGAAAGTAGAACTTTGCGTAGAGCGATGATTTATTATGACTTTCCAAGTGGTTTAACACAAAAACAGTGTGTTTACCGGATGATTTCTGCATTTATTGATGAAGCCCCATCCATTACCACAATTTATCGCTGGTTTGCTGAATTTCAACGTGGACGTGTCAAGCTCAGTGATGATCCCCGTCAAGGTCGTCCAAAAACTGCAGTCACCAAAGAAAACGTTGATGCTGTGCCTAAGCTGATTGAGGAAGATCGTCATGTGACATACCGCGAAATTCAGGCAACTTTAGACATTGGCATGAGTCAAATACAACTAATCTTGCATGAACAATTAGGTGTAAAAAAGTCGTTTTCCCAATAGATACCGGATTTGTTCTGTAAAAGAGCAAAAAGCGGCTCGCGTTACTTGGTGCGTCAGAAATCTCGAAAGATACCACGCAGGATCCTCAAATGCTGTATACAACATCGTATCAGATGACGAATCCTGGATATACGCGTATGAACCCGAAACAAAAAACCAGTCACGAGCTTGGATGTTCGAAAATGAGTTCAAGCCAACAAAAATTGTTCGTTCACGGAGTGTCGCAAAAAAAATGGTGGCCACGTTTGTCTCTGAAACCGGCCATGTTGCGACTATTCCTCTTGAGGGACAAAGAACGGTTAATGCAGAATGGTATGCTAGCATTTGTTAGCCACAGGTCGTTTTACAGTACTTTTTAACAGTACTTTTGAGTTTTAGTGGTATTGACGGGTTTTTCATAATCTCCTTTAGGGACCAGTAACGTTTCCATGCTATATTTATTCTGTTATGTATTTCCTTTGAGGTAGTATTCGTAGGGGAGATTATCTGGCCAAGGTAAGTATATTCGTCGACGTAGTCTATTGTTACGCTGTTTACTTCAATTTCACTGTTTCGCTGTTTTCTTAAACTATTCGTCATCAGCTTGGTCTTCTTTGTATTCATCTGCAGGCCCATCTTTTCGCTTTCTGATTCTAGTTCTTTGAGCATGACCTGCAGTTTACTTGGCTTGTCTGTAATTATTATCAGATCATCGGCAAATCGGAGGTGGTTCAGCATCATCCCGTTTATTCGTATCCCATATTTTGTCCAATTTAATTTGCGAAATATATGTTCTAATGTAGCCGAAAATAGTTCGGGGAAAGAGGATCTCCTTGTCTTACACCTTTTTTAATTTGGAATTGATCTCCCGCCCTTTCGGTTTTTGTTTTCTCTGTCATGTTTTTATAGACATTTGCAATTATTCTTATGTATTTTTTGGTACATATCGGTCCATGTTTGAGAGAGTCAAATGCTTTGTTATAGTCAACGAACGCTAGATAATAGGGTAGACCATATTCTTTGTATTTTTCTGTGACCTGTTTTATTGTATGTATGTGATCTATAGTAGAAAACCCGCTTCTAAAACCAGCTTGTTCCTTCGGTTGGTTTTCCTCTAACACGTTCGTGATTCTATCTAATAATATCTTTGAAAATATCTTGTAAAGGCTAATGGGTCTATAATTGCCAATATCGTCTTTTTTTACCTTTTTTGTGAATTAAAGTTATGGTTGATGTTGCCCATTGGAAGGGTATTTGTTCCTTCTTTAGAATCTCGTTAAACAGATTCACTAATTTATCCAATACAGCATTATTTAACCCTTTAAGCAGTTCATTTGAAATTCTTCTCCAGGTGGTTTTTGGTTTTTTTTATGATTTCTATACTTTCCCTAAAATAAAGAATAAATTGCGTGGTCAGAGATTTTCATCACCTGAAGAAGCTGTGGACGCCTACAAAACGGCCATTTTGGAGACCCCAACTTCCGAATGGAATGGTTGCTTCAATGATTTGTTCCATCGTATGGATAAATGTGTCAAATTTCGCGGAGAATACTTCGAAAAGCAATAAATACATTTTTAAATAGTAATGTTGTGTCACTTCCTTGATTCCTGAAATTTTCAGTGCCGCCCTCGTATGTACACAAATTTTTAAGAGTCATTTGTAATATTTATACTGTTGGTCTTTTCAATAAATAAATAAATAATACGTTTAACATTATTATCGAATGCGGAGAGGACACTCGTTTACATACCACTTTATTCCTAAATATAATGTTTGATGTTGAAATGAAATGAAATTTTATTTGCAAGAAACATTGTACTTAACATGTTAACATAACATTATTGATAATCCAATATGTTGTGTCAATTGATATGCAAAATGTTATAAAATTGTCTAGATACCAACACATTACTGTTATACTGAAACATATCGGATATCACAATTCTGTCTTTAATATTTATAAAATTTAAATTTATAATATAAGACGTAAATAATTTAATAATTCATTTAGTACCTATGTATAATGTTAACAAATTCAATGTATATAATTTACATATTATCAAATAGACTAATTCATAATAATAATTCATTTTGTATTAAAAATTCATTAAAACTATAGAAGCACTTATTTATTAACCACTGATGCAGTCTTCTTTTAAAAACTTTGAAAGGTAAATCTGTCTATTCATTAGGTAGTTTATTATATATTTTCATAGAAGTGCTGTAACAATTTCTATTTAAAGACGCAGTTCTACAGAAGGGAATTAAAGGTGTGTAAAACCTTCTGATTTCTTTTGTATAGAAATCACACTGTATATGTTTTTGAACAAATAGGCTTACCTCATAAATGTATAGGAGTGAAATGAAACTTGAAACTGCAAAGATCAAACTTCTCGAGTCTAGTGTGAAAGTTCAACTGACCTATATAATACTATAAGGCTGAATAAGCTATGACCTACAATATGACAGGTTCCGATTGCTAAAGAGTTTTACCAGTGGGAGGCTCTGTTGCACAGGAAGCCGGCAAGTTTATGGGTACCACAACGGCGCCTATTTCTGCCGTAATCCAGTAATGTGTAACCATTACTGTGTTTCGGTCTGAGGGGCGCCGTAGCTAGTGTGCAACTGGGCAATTGAGACTTAACGACTTATGTCTCAAGGTTACGAGCGCAATTGTAGTCCCGCTCAGAATTTTTGGGTTTTTCAAGAATCCAGAGCGGCACTGCATTTGTAATGGCGTATCAATTACCATCAGCTGAACGTCCTGCTCTTCTCATCCCTTATTTTCATTAAAAAAAAGCTAGAGTGGGTGAACAATTAAACTATATTAATAATGACAAAAACATGGTTATTTCCGCATACAATATATCGTGTACATGGTGATTTTTCTTATGTACTTTTAGTTGACTTCTGAAAATAATGTCCTAAATGATTTTTAATATGTTGATATCAATTTTGTTCGCAATGTTTTCGCGCTCGTCTCTAAAGCCAGCCTCTTGGCCAGTACAATCATTTTGGAGAATAACTGGAACAAACACACTGACAGAGAAGATATAAAAATTGCTATATTATGGAAATTGATTCCGTGTAAATATTATGCTGTGGTTTTGATTCTACACTCAGACAAAATATATTATTATATTTATTTATAGTTTATAGTGTACTTAGATTGATTGCCTCGAGTTGCAAAACGGTAAGGAAAAACTCCGAAATTATTTTTTAACTTGACAATACAATATGTCAGTAGGTATACAATATTATTTGTATAATATTATGTTTATCCCTTGGTGCTGATATAGAGATTTTCTTCTCTTCAAATCCCAGATTTTTTTTCATCACTATTTTTTGTCTTTACCATTGAAATTTCCTTTCCACGGCCAGACCATGATCTCCAATCGACTCTCAAATGTCCCTAATAAACTCTAGTGTTTCTCTCCACCAGTTTGTTGTGGGTATTGGGTACTACGTTATCCTATTATAAAATACTTTATACAAAACAATAAGATTGCCGTAGTTACAAAAATTCTTCATAATTTTTGAAGTTATACTTCTTTAGGCGCGTTATGAAAAATATATATAACAGTGAAATTTTAAGATGCGCGCGCATCACTGTAACACAAAAGTAACAGGTTGAAGTTGGTTCCTAAAATTTTCTGACGTTTGCGACGACGTTTTTTTTTTAGTTTCTTCGTTCATTATTAGGATAGGCTGTACAGGTAATAATTAATTGTCAAAGTCATCGTTGCAAGATTCTAACAATATTGTTCTTTCTACAAACGTAAAATAGCACGAGGAATAAATAATTTTAAGGATTTTTGCTTTGTTAGGCCAAAGATGTATAACTTCTTGCGTGCATACATAAGTACACACACACTTTTTCAAAGTCAAATTCAAAGTCAAGGTTTTTTATTTGCCAGAAACATTCACAAGTAAAGTTGTTAAAATTTAAGATCAGACACATGCTTATACTACCTTTTCTTTCCAAGGTTCTTGAACGCTTAGTCCATCAACAATTCTCTATATTTATTAATAAGCACAGTATTCTTAACCCTCTCTAATCTGGTTTTCGTCCAGGACATAGTACGACTACTGCGCTTATAAAAATTACCGATGATATCCGATCTGGCATGGATAAGCAACAGCTCACAATACTTACACTACTTGACTTCAGTAATGCCTTCTGCACTGTTGACTTTGATATTTTGCTGAGCATGTTGAGTTCCATTAGCGTATCTCCAACAGCGGTTTCGAAGCTATTTACGTGGGCGTCGGCAAAGGACTAAGATTGATGATAACACTTCGACCTGGTCTAACCTTTCCGCTGGAGTTCCATAAGGCGGTGTACTGTCTCCTCTTCTTTTTGCAAATTTTATTAACTCTATAACTAAAAATTTAACTTCCTGGTATCATATGTATGCCGACGATCTCCAGATATACTCACAATCTTCTCTCGAGGGTCTGCCTTTAGCTATTAAAAACACTAACAAAGACTTAACTACAATCGTGGAATGGAGTACTGCCCATGGTCTAAAAGTGAATCCGTCGAAAATTCAATGTATTATTGTTGGTAGCTCACAACTAACCTATAAAATTGAGTGGGGTAATCTACCTCCAATTTGTGTAGGTGGAACTCTTATTCCTTTTAGATGCTCTCTTAAGAGGTTGGGCGTGTTCATTGATCGGAATTTGTCAGTTAAAAGAAGTTAGTAGGAAGCTCTATGTTGCCTCTCACTCATTAAAAAAACTCCAAAACTTTCTTCCTATTCCCACGAAAACTTTACTCGCACAATCCCTTCTCCTGTCCATTCTTGACTACGCTGACATTTCATATGTCGATTTAACCGAACTCCAGTTGGATAAGCTTGAACGATTGCAGAACATGTGTATTCGTTTTATATCTGGACTACGTAAGTATGACCACGTGTCTGAATTTCGCAAAAAGCTCAAATGGCTCCCTATCCGCTTACGCAGAAATTCCCATATACTTATACATCTCTATCGTGTCCTATTTGATCCTAAAAGTCCTATATATCTCAAGGAAAAATTTTCAGCATCAAGTTCTCTTGCTTTGTACACCTGTTCATAAAACTTCCTTTTTCAACAATTCATTTGCTGTGCAAGCTGTTAACCTATGGAATTCTCTTCCCTATGTGTGCAATAAAGATATGTTTCATTTCATTCATTTCATTTCATTTCATGTTTCGTCTTGACAGACATGCAAATATTTTTGTGGTTTCGCTTCACAAAACTTATGTAACTTTTTTGTTATAAAATAATTTGACTATTCAATGGCTCACAGTCTCATACATATTTAGCCATTTCCTTTTTTATTGTTACATTGACAATGCCACTCACTGACAAAACCCTTAATAATAATAACAATGATAAAAGCTTGAGCATCAAGTGGACGAACACCTTTACTTAACTCTTTAATTAAGTTTGTAATTATGAGTGACGTAATTGTACCAGGGGGTCTCTTTCATCCCGAGGACGACAAACAAGAGGTGGCGTTCAGATACGCGGTGGAGAGGGTGAACGCAGACAGGGCTGTGTTGCCACGTGCCAAGCTACTCGCCCAGGTCGAAACAATCTCCCCTCAAGACAGCTTCCATGCATCTAAAAGAGGTTCGTAAATTTAAATTAAGAACTTATTTTTAGAACAACACTATCATAGTAGTACAACTTATAGGGAATGTATACATCTAAGAGAATACTTTTTTGAGTCATTTCCAGAGTTATATCGAAATGATTTGAGCAGATGATTATAAAGATTTTAGATCATTTTTTTCATTTAGTGCACTTTTGAATAAAAATATAATTTTTAATTACTGATTTATAAAGAGAAAGCAATCTGAAGGAATTATCAGGGATTAGAAGGGATAGCGTTTCATGAAAATAGAGGTTAGAGTTATATTTCAGGATGAATACTACAGGATGAATTGTAATTTAATATATGAAAAAAATATAAAATCGATTCACTTTAACAATTTTTTTTCAGTATTTTTATGGAAATATAGCTAATATATTTCTTTTAATAGCATAATATATGTACAGTTTCATTTTCAGTTAATTTCATGAACCCATTTATTTGACACAAATATTAATAACACTAGCTGACCCGGCAAACGTTGTTTTGCCATATAAAGTATAATTCACGCGATAGTTTTATAAGTAATGAAATATTGCCTATATTATAGCCTGTACATCATTTTGTTCTATTGTCAATAGTTTTTGCAGCGCACGCAAAAATAGGTTTTCGATTTTACACCTTGTGTTACAAAATAGCAATTTTATTACGGATCCCTAATTTTGAAAAAAAAAAACATAGCCTATAGCTTTCCTCGATAAATGGACTACCCAACACTGAAAGAATCATTCAAATCGGACCAGTAGTACCAGAGATTAGCGCGTTCAAACAAACAAACAAACAAACAAACACTGCAGCTTTATAATATTAGTATAGATTATAAATCATCGCAGGTTACTATATGGCAAATAGTTTGTGCCGTGTCGCAAAATCGAGTAATTTAGAAAGTCGAGCAAATATTATAAGCATTTACGGATATGCATATTCTTCGTAATTTATATATAATTCGATTTGTTAAAGACTACCGTTATTAAGTGAAAATCTTTCTAGGAGCGCTGTGCACTTTATTTCCTGGTTATTCAAATCGACTGAACTTTCACGCTTGGTAATGCATTCGATTCACTCGTTCGGGTAACGTCAGAATATTTATTAAAGCCATTTTCACACATAAACTTAGTATACTAGCGTAAAAGACGTACTCTGTGTGTGAGTGAGATAAATATCCGTGAAACCGTTTTGCAACAATTTAGTGTCCAAAAGTCTCCTGTCAAATTGGACCGCATTTTAATTTTAGTGTATTTATCGCAATTGTTCTGTGGTTTAACGGATATCAATCAAAAAATTTAATGGTGTCGTGTTCTGTGTTAGATTGTGTTGTTATCTACACGTAAAGAAACATTTCACACAAAAAAAAACTTAGCGTTTATTTATATGCATATAATATTCTCGATTACTCAAAGTCAAGATGAAATCGTGGACAAATTTGATTTGCTTATAGTTTGATAAAATATGAGTAAATACAATACCTTATTCGTCAGAAGACTGTTAAGTACTTGAGATATGAAGTTGAATATCTTAACACGCCATTGAACACAAATCGCTCTTGGAACACGTTTCTAAAAAGGGTTCGAAGCCTTTTGATATGGCTCAAACAAGATAAAAGCCATTATTATATGAGATAGGTACAGTTTATTAAAAGCAATACGGAATATACTATTTTACACGTGGATTAAATGGACGTGCTTCCTGAAAAACGTTCCAAGCCACAAAGATATCATTTTAAGGAATTCGTGTTTAAAACTTAATAAATATATATATAGTATATTCCATACATGTGGGTTGGGCTACTAAGTCATGATGTCGTATAAAGAGTGACAATAGGGCTGCCATTTTTTGACAGCCCGTTAATATGAATCACGTGACCAGTTTTGTGTTCTTAACTCAATTTCAACATAATTGTGGTTTGGAACGTTTTTATGGAACTACTTCCAAATATGGTTTAATATTTACGGTTCTGTTGTTGATTCAGCTGACAAAATCAACAAATAAAAAGAAGTCAAAATAATGAAATGCCTTCTCTACATTAAAAGGAGTTGCAATCGTTTTAAGTAGACATAGTGACTTTTCAAATTGCCCATCGCATATATATGGAATCAATGCGTAAGGAAGTTCTTTGCAAATTTCAGTTGTATGTGAAAGATAGTTCCTTGAATACTGTATTATGGAGAAACACTGGAGTGAGCATATCATATTCATAAGATACATAATAGCTTTAAGGGTAAATGTATACACTTTTATAATAAAGTCCTAGCCACTTTCAGGCATAATCTATAAATAAATTTAAATTTTTTGTCGAATAATGTCTCTGTCGTAAATCCTACTCTCCACAGCTGAATATCAAAGTGATCGGACAGCTTAGGACTAGAGTATGAAAATTTTATAGCAATGACAGTCCAATATTTTATATTTCATTAAAAAGATCGCAAAAAAAGAATGCTAAGAGAGTTTCTCGAGAGAGAGAGAGTGCCATTTGTTTCCGAAGTGGTAGTAGTATTAGAAATGACATCAAAAAGAATTCTAAAGGAATCAATTTTGATAAATAAATGCCGCCCTTGGGTTACCAGTAACGCTATTGAGGCGCGTAGATAATACTTTGTACATTTTCCGCGCCTGTGGGCCCCACGGGCCACAAGTGTCTCGACACCAAACGGCACATAGATTACTGCCAACTGAAGTAATGTGAATATGAAAATCAGCCAGAATATCGACTCGAGTCGAGTCCCACATCAGCGCCCTACCCAATTCCCAAGCCAAAATAAAAAATTGGAGTAATTATAGAATATTAGTACCATCGAGGTAGCAACGCGGCACAAGCGGCACGCACCATCAACGACGTTTACGGAGCTAACACTACAAACCAACGCACCACCTGTTATTGGTTTGGTCGCTTCAGTTCTGGAAATTTCGACCTGAAAAATTTACCACGCGGTCGTCCTAAGACTTTGGTCGACAATGACGAATAAAAGGCGATCGTGGAAGCTGATGATACACAATCTATGGTAGAATTAGCAGCAGCTTTCGACGTCAGCGTCAAAACAATATTGGTCCACTTGCGTCAAATTGGCAAGGTAAAAAAGCTTGACAAATGGGTGCCCCACGAACTCAATGATCGCCAGCGCGAAGTACGCGTCGAGACGTGCCTTGCACTGCTCAACAGACACGCAAATGATAGAATTTTGAATTGTTACCTGCGATGAAAAATGGATTCTGTTTGATAACCGCAAGCGCGGATTATCACAATTTAAATAATTAAATTATATTACTGCTCACAGTATGTCACCTCCTTCGAAGTGGAGTAGCAGCGATCTTCGGGCCGCAATCAGCACCAGCGGCCGCCCACGTCCAATCCATATGCGACACAATGGAGCTACCCCACTTGGAGACTCGATGGGACTACAGAACGAGGCGAGAGTCCTGTCTCGTTAATTTATACCCGCATCCAGCTGCTCTTAGCAGAGTGAGTGATCTCTTTTATATTTATATTATCCTGGTACATTTTCAATCCGTAAACAAAAAAATTATATCAAAAATCTTTTTACTGAACTATGTTATTTTCAGAAAAGATCATGGTAAGTAATATTTTGTTCAAATGTGAAGTTTTCTAGTCCTACCATAAATGGGACAAGTTTTTTTTATATTTTATTAATTTTAAAATACTTTGCTAAAAACAAGCAAAAATATATCACTTCAGTAAATTTTTAATCAAACTCGTAGAAGTGTGGGTACAGTAAAACTTACACGAGAAGGAAACTGAAAAGCTAAAATTTATGACGTTTATACATCAATATTACAAAATGTATGTCTTAGATTAGGGATTGGTCTCCGCTGCGCTCCAACAAGATACCGCAGGCGTAGTCGCAAAGTGCGGCAACTAATACAACGCCCAATTGGACGTACTCAAGCCAGTCTGGAACAATGTGAGACGTTGACGTGCCACATGTTCTATTAAACTTTGCTTTGTAGTAAGACGTTGTAAAAATAATACTACAAGAAATAAGAAAGACACTGGGACACATATCATCAGCAAGCAAAGTGCTTTACAGCCGTTTTCAATAATGTATCTCTAGTTACGGATACATTACTGTCACCGTATAATGACAAGATCTTATCTATCCATAGTCCAATGGTTTATGTCGATAGGTTATTTAAATGTAAGAACCGTATGTTACAAAATTTGAAAGATGCCATTGAGTGTCAAGATGCCACACAAACAAGCATCTAATAGTTGCCGTAATAAAAAAGCTATTGTTCTAAGGTAGTGTGGTTTCTAGTTGGAGCGCAGCGGAGACCAATCCTTAATGTAAGACAATAATAAAAAATATATTATAAACGCCTTCTCATGTTTGAATAACGAATATACAACGGCTACATTATTAATGATTGTATTATTAGGCAATTTAATAACAATTTCCTGATAATGGTTGTGTTAAGATCTAAGACTTAATATTATTAACGTGGAGAGAAGCTTCCATTTTGGTTAAGTTTAAGCTAAAATTCACTGCAGCGCTGAAACAGTAATTATTTTGTGGTCTAATCAGTATTAGCACGCAGAGCTTGATCGCTTATACTTGCAGTATACCGCGGCCGCGAGTAAGAGAGACAAACTTATGCAACGACTGTAGAGCGTCATCTCTTTCTCACACCGCGGAGCACAGACAAATTTATTTCGTTCATTCTGCTTAAGCGATACAAACACCATTCAGTAAAAGGCACTTCATAGTACGAATTTTAACGATTCAGTTTAGATGTAATGGAACATGTGACATGTTTGTTGACGATAACAATGTCTAAGCCGCACAATTCATTTTGTACTTAATGTATTTCACTAGTAACCGTTTATCGTTTATCGGTAAGTGACTTGGTTTCGTAATTAAAGGATGATAAGATAACATAGCTTATCGCAGAAAACTTACATGGTGCAGAAAGCGCTTTTGTATACGTTCAATTCTGATATAGCGATAAACAACAATTATTTAGTGTTAGAATTCCGAAAGCCTTTCCAGTTTTGCTTAATGAACCCAGTGATCTTTGATGTTTTCTTACATAATATATTTTCTGAGATCATGTTGAAAGATAGATGGAAACATTTTTAATTTATATTGATACTAGTGGACCCGACAGACGTTGTCCTGTACACACGTCTTAAATTTGAAAAATCGGTCCAGCCGTTAGGAGGAGTTCACTAACATACACATGAGCAGGAGAATTATATTATATGGACGGCATTGAGAATCTAAACCAATCTCAAAATCTCTGGAACACAAAAAAAATCATCAACACACAACAAAGACCGATATTTTAAATTTAAGATGTGTGTAAAGGCCAACGTCTGTCAGGTCCACTAGTCTTTTTATATATATCGTTATCTTAAATTAACGATCGAATATTTAAAACGACCGTATGTATTGATTCTGTGATATTAAATCATTGTATGTTTACAGGCGTACGTGGACTTAGTGAGGGCTTGGGGCTGGAAGTCGTTTACAATAGTTTATGAGAACAGCGACGGATTAGTTCGTCTGCAAGAGTTACTGAAGGCCCACGGCCCTTCTGAACTACCCGTTTCAGTCCGACAGCTTCCCGAATCACATGATTACAGGTATCTAAGCTAAAGAATTTACTAAGAGCATTTATATATTTTATTTTTATTTTTTATGAAAATAAGGGACGAGACTAGCAGGACGTTCAGTTGATGGTTACTGATACGCCTTGCTGATTACAATGCAGTGCCGCTCAGGATCCTTGAAATACCCGAAAATTTTTGAGACATAAGGTGTTTAGTCTCATTTGCACAGTAATTTCACTAGGTACGGCTCCCTTCAGTCCGAAACACAATAATGCTTACACATTACTGCTTCACGGCAGAAATAGGCACCGTTGTGGTTGGTATCCATAATATAGCCGGCATCCTGTGCAAAGGAGCCTCCCACTGACATTTAGGCTGGGGTGCATGATAATAGCTGTTATTGTTAAGGTTTAAGTCAAATTTAACGTTAACAGTAACGCTGACTTTAACATAGACTATGCAATGTATTGCACCATCGTATTCCTCGGCATAATTAAAGTTAAAAAGTGAAATATCAAGTCAATATCCAATATTCATCTGAAACTTTTGACAGGTCGCTATCTAGTTATTTGACATTTACAATAGCTTTAACCGGCGAAGATTGTACTGTTACGGTTAACAGTTAAAGTTATGACGTCATCTAAGAATTCTCAAATGGTGCTCTTGAAATAGAAGAATTCAAAAGGATTGTTAAAAACGTTCATGTGGTAAATATTTTTTATTAGTAGTTTGTAGGCAGACGTGATGGTGATGGCAAGCACCCATGGACATCCGCAATATCAGGAGTCAAGAGATGCGTTTGCCAGTCTAAAAAGTGGGAGTATTCTTTATTTTTGGGGGATTCTAAGTCGCAATGATTCGGGACAACAGCAGCTGGTAATTGATACATGAGGCCGTGCGAGGCAGGAAATTTCAAGAAATAGAAAATGTGGGTGGAATTTAGCATTTTGACTTATTTCGACGTAACGTCTGGTGGTGTAAGCGGAGCAGAGGAGATATTTGGGTTGGTGCTAGCATCAACCCAAACATCTCCTCTGAGCACTTTCCATGATAAATCGTAGAAGATGCGGAGTGAACTCACATCTCTACGCACTGCCAAAGAATCAATCTGATTGGGAATTACTTTGTAATGCTTGAAAACATTTAATAATATATCCTATAGTTAATTTAATGAATAATTTGTAACTTAAGCACACTGAACTGATTTGCAACGTTGATGGAAAGCAATTACATGCGCATAAAATACTTGAAGCTGATCTAACATTGTAAGTGAAATTGAAATTGATGTTCTAGCATAAATACCTCGTAAATAATTATGTCAACAATCTATACTAATAATTAAGAGAAATTGAGCGATTATTTCTTGAGAATGACGACCTAATTCTAACAAATATTATGCAACATGCAATTGTGTTACTTTGAATTATAACAAGGCAAGAACTATCTAACTGAGCATAAACAAGATAGAAGACGGGAACAGATAAGGAGGCCTCAACTTGTTCGGAACATGTGATAATTGATATATTTACTAAGATATTTTGGGTCTATTTACACTTGAAGATAGACGAAAAGTGGCAGACATGAAATTATTATACGATGTGGCTAACCCTGTGGGAGGCTTCTTTGTACAAGATGCCGGCTAGATTATTGGTTCCACAACGGCGCCTATTTCTGCCGTAAAGCAGTCATTGAAATTACTGGGCAAATGAGACTTAACATCTTATGTCTCAAGGTTACGAGCGCCATTGTAGTGCCGCTCAGAATTTTTAGGTTTTTCAAGAATTCTGAGCGGCACTGCATTGCAGTAATGGGCAGGGCGTATCAATTACCATCAGCTGAACGTCCTGCTCGTCGAAGATCGAACGGATCGGAGTGTGGGGAACCTGTTGTACCTAGGACAGTTTTTTAGATTTCTATTTTATTTTTATTTGACAAACTATACGATTTTTGCATATTTTGAAAGCTCAATTATTTGAGTATTCACAACCAAAATTTAAAAAATGTATATTTCATACTTACAAGTGTTTTAATAATTAAAACGAAAAAAGGGATTTACGGCCAAGGTAGCCTATGTACCTAGGCCAGTACTATGGTGCTAAGAAATGGGGGAATTTATGGAAAATATAACTATTCTTAACTAGAACCGTTTTATTCTTTTAAAAAGCATATCTGTTGGTGGTCTTCAAATGACAACCATCTCCAAAAATATATTTGAAATCCCATAAAAATATCTCAGCTTTGTTAAATATTCTCTGCCTATATTGAGGGACCGCCCTCAGGCTATTAAATAATAAGTTTAATTGTACGATATTACTTTGTGTACATATTTTTTTTAAGAAAAGTGTGAAGTCGAGGTGAAAAGTTGTATGCTTCACACGAGAGTAATTGTTTTTTTCGTGCCTTTAAATCACTCACTACCTCAGTAGTCTATATTAGAATCGCTCGCTACGCTCGTGATTCAATTCTAGACTACTTCGCCAGACATAGACATATTTTATTTGACATCATCATCACACAATTTAATTTACAAAGTTTTATTATACACCTTAAAGTAAAACATAACAATATCGCTTAAAGTTAAATAATATTTGTGAACATAATTATATAATTTACAATACAATCAAGAATGATGCGAAAATGGACACCGCTCAGTGTATGCTGTAGCAAATGCTACAGCGCTGGTTTTCGGTAACGGTGTAACAATTTTATTTATTTTATTTTATTTATTGGGAACAACAAACAACTATACATGACATCTTACTTAATAATTACAATTCTTACAATATAAATACCTGTATAATCAACTACGTTATCCACAGATTACTTATTTGTGTTGGAGAAACAAATTCACTAAATTCACCTTATCCCAAAGGTTTTAAAATACATACATATACACATACATAGAATCATACAAATATATATATTAAAACTTATCCACATTATATAACAATATTAGTCACAAAGATTACGAAATTATTTTATGCAACTTGTTAAATATCAGTTTCTTAAAGGTCTTGTTTCTAGTATGTCAATGTCAAGGAAGTTTTGGTTATAAGATGAGACCATCCTATGAATTGCAGAGCGCATGCCAGCATTTGTACGACACTTTTTTAAGGCAAAAAGTTGATGAGCGCGTGTAGCCCTAGAGAGATGACGTACAGGAACTCGGTAATACAGCTTGCGTGTTAGATCAATGCAATCATATTTATTATGGCATATGTCGTATAGAAGCATTACTTCAAGTTGTTCACGGCTGGCTTTTAAATCTAGAATATTGTATTTTTCAAGCAATTGATCATACGAAATATTGGCTCTTGCACATCTGTAATGTATACTGCGTAAAAATCTTTTTTGACAATGGCTGACTTCCAGGCGTTTGGGAAAGTGTTTGTCAGAATGGATGTGTTAACAATATGAGTGATTGTACCTAAAGAGTGAGGAAGAGTTAGAAGTAGCATATCAAGAGATATGTCATCTATTCCGACAGTGTTAGACTTAATTTGATTTATCACCTTAAAAATGGTAGCTTCGTCTACTGTTTTAAGCTGGAACTCTGTGAAGCGGTGGAACTCATAATATGTCAGCTGTGATAATTTAATTTCATTCTCGCCTGGGACTTTCGAAAAATGTAAGTTTATTGCGTCTGGGTCTCGTAAATAGTTTGGGATTACGGCGTGACGGGTCTTTGGTGAAATATCAACGCATTTCTTCAGGTTATTCCATAAATTCTTAGAGCTGCTCGAGTGCCTATTAATGTGTTGACTGAAGAAAACACGTTTTTCAGAATATATTGCTGTATTTACTATTATACTCTTTAGATTTTTATAGTAGACTTTGTGTATTTCTAATCCAGACAAACGATACCTGTGATATGCGTCGTTTCGTAATTTCATCATATGCCTAAATGGTGAGTGTAATCCAGGGATGACTAGGTTTATTAACTAAGATTCGTTTTTTGGGTATGAGACTGTCAAGAATTGATAATAAGAACCCATTAAACTTATCCACTAAATTATTAACATTTAAATTCATTTGCAACATTGACCAGTCTATTCCCTCAAAATATGAGCTGAGCATATTATGATCTAAACTTTCTAAAGGTCGAATTACAGTCCATACAGGTGCCACTTTATTATATTTTAATTTTAGTTCCCCACAAATGAAAGCGTGACCACTTAGCGAAGGAATATAATTTACTTGTAAATTTTTTATATTTAAATTTGTACAAAAGACATCTATCAAACTGCTGCTGTGATCTGTAAAGTGCGTTGGTACATTAATATACTGCTTTAGGTTCATACAGGTTAAAAAGTGCTTTAGTTTTTCTGAACCGGAATAATTAACTAAAACATTAATATTAAAATCGCCTACTAAAACCATTGAGTTGCCACCGCCGCGTGATCGCACGCAGCTCGGTCTGGGCGCGTGATGAAGCCGGTACCCTGGCACTATAGGCGCGCTCCTCTCCTCCCCGTTACGCAGCCACGTCTCGTTTATAGCCATGATATCAACATCATGCTCCAGAACTGCTGCAACAAATTCGTCATGCTTTGTTCCTAGTGACCCAGCGTTAAGGAAGACAATTTTCATATTTCTTTTTCTATTGTGAGTCATTGTTATTTTGTATGTCATAAGGATAAGTGCCGATTGGTTTGTTTAAAATTAATATATAATATAATATCGTTAAATAAGAATGTTGACCATAATATGTAATAATAATAAATTTAGGTGACGTTGGCGACACAGTCTCAGTTAATATATTTGACATTGCTCAGTTAGATATATTAAACAATTTGAAGTCAGCACTCGCAGCAAAAAATAACTTTGCTCACTTGTTGTACAAATAACTAATAATTTAAATTTGAATTTGTACATAATCTGACAATGCACACGAAAAATCAAAGCTGTATTAAGTTACAGAGAAGATTTAGATTTCATATTTTTGTTAGTGAATTCTAGTAAAGCAAGCATTTTATAGGCGTCTGTTATATCAAAAAACATCACACGTTTACTGCTTAACTTTATATTTATGATGTGAAATTTGTGGTTTATGGTCAAGTGTTATAACTTTCCTCGTATGTATTCTAGAAGTTTAGGTACGTCTAGAATGTTGTTTGCTGCTCTGACTACTAAAGTAGTGATATCGTATTCATAAAAATCTTTACTATTTATATTATTATACATAAATCAAATCAAATCAAAATCACTTTATTCATGTAGGTCACGGAAATGACACTAATGAATGTCAGAAAATATTTTTTGGCAGAATATCCTGCTACTTCGTAAAGGATTGAGCTTATGAGAAGAAGTAGCAAGATACTCATTGCCACTCTTTTAAATCAAGATGTACATTTTCATCGTTTTATAAATCATTTCAATTATAATATAATAATATGTAAGGTGATGCAACAAACATTCTCAAACGTCAAATAGTCAATGTCTTACGGTCATTCCCAATTTTCAGTATATCTCCGGTTGTGGCCTACTTGAGATAAAAAATCGTAACTATTGTTGACTTTTCTATCCCAATAAACTTATCGACGGTAACACACCTTATCCGTACACGCTGTCTGTCAACGGGACGACGTATAGCTTACCAGCGATTGAAGTTTGTATGGAAATTGCAATTCACGCGTCCCAATATAAGGCGATAAGAATGACTTATCGGGAATATTGGGAAAGCTTCAGATTATTGACAGCTAATTACTGACAGTAGAAGGTAGTAATTTATCTCTATCTGTAGATAGTATATTGAGAACGGATAAACGGATAAATGTTAATTAATACAAGCAAAAGTTCTTGAGTACAGTAGCTGCATCAATCAACATAACTATTTTAGTAATCAACAATTTAAAAGTCTTATTTTAGTATTTATTTTTACAGTTTTAGTTTCATTTATTTTTCAAATACCTACTGCATTACAATATTATTAAAAATCTAGGCAAAAATATTTTCATGTGTAAAAGTATATGTTTTTGAACGTACATGTAAGAATGCCTCATAAGATAAACTCTCAGATCATAATATATATATGTCTAGATAGACTATAACAGCTGTAAAAACGTGGAAAAAAAATTAAGTTCAGAACTAACCCCTTTATTAACCTAACCACGCGCTAGTATTAACAGCGAGTATTGTAGACATTAATAAACTGAAGCTGAAATGTGCAAATAATAAGGGTTTGATCAGTCCGATATAGACATAAATACAGATAAGTAACTCTCTCTTTCTCTCATCTGAATCTCTTGCTTTTAGACAACCGATAAAATCAGGCCAAGTTTATTACGTTAGCGTGCGTGACAAGAGACTACGCCTTAGACTCCCGATTTGTATGTCACTTTGTGTTCATGTGCGTGCATTGCTCAAAATAGAGGTTAACTGTCAACCTCAATTTTTTTCGACATTGTCACAGCTGCCACAGTCTATCTAGGCGTATGAATGAACTGAGGATAAATCTTTTTTGTTTCTTTCCATGTAATTTTAGCAATCATAAAACCATCATCATCAGCCCGAAGACGTCCACTGCTGGACAAAGGCCCCCCCGAAAGATTATCACGACGATCGGTCCTGCCCTGCCCTCATCCAACGTATTCAGGCGATCTTGACCAGAAGGTCGGGTTTTTCATCATTTGGGCTTTGATGATTTGATCTGATCTCGCAGGGTAACTCCGAGCATAGCCCTCTCCTGCCCTCTGAACGACCATGAGCTTTCTCATAAGGCCCATAGTTAGTGACCATGTCTGTGTTCCGTAAGTCATCACTAGCAACACACACTGATTGAAAACCTTCGTCTTCAGACACTGTGGTATTTGGGGTACCACAGTGTCTGAACTCTCTTTAACAAAAGAAGATAAACACTAAATTATATTTATTTTAGGCCACTCCTGAAGCAAATCAAAAATTCGGCAGAATCTCACATTGTTCTGGATTGTGCCACTGAGAGAATTAGAGATGTACTTCAACAGGCGCAGCAGATCGGAATGATGTCGGACTATCATAGCTACCTCATCACATCTTTAGTAAGTAATGTTTTATATCTGGTGATCACAATACATAATTTTATAACACAAAAAAAAACTTAAGACTGCTATGACTCTCATGTAATTAACAAAAAATATAAATTATCAATGTATAATATTCATAATTTTTTAAGTTCATAAGCACATTTACGAATTTTCTAGAAACTGCGACAGTCATAATGTTAACACGAGGAACAAACAACATTAATCTAATCAAAGTATCTTTGTCTCAGACCTGAGAAGAACGGGCGTAAGAAATTCGAATATTCGGCCAATAAACGTTACAATTAAGCCTGGGGATGTTAGCTCCACTCCAAGGTCGTGGTATCCATTAACAAAAACATTTATGTTAAAGTACACAAACACTAACATTTCTTTCATATTTGGTAACACACTTATTTTGTACATTTTCTTGGATCATGTTGCAAAAGCATAATATACGTCGCCCAATAAAATACTTACTACCCCTTACAGCCGTTCTCAATAACAATATAGTTAATATATTATTAGTTGTAGTCCAATGCTGAAAACTTATTATGTCGAAAGGTTATTGAAATGTAAGTAAGCGTAAAAGGATAGATTTATCTACCTTTAGTAAGTTAAACTAAGGATAGATAGGTTATTGAAAACGTTGTACTAAAGATAATAACATAAATGATTGTTCCCGCTGTTGACATTATGACTAAGTATCACAGTTTTATGCGCCATGTGAGAGTGGGTCAGGGATAGGAAATAATACTCCCCTTATAGGAACGAGTCTTTATTTGCGTTCACTTTTTCTGAACTTGCAGTTTGCCGGTCTGCCGCTGTTCCTCTTGTGGGCGACGGTACCTTCAACGCGTCACACCGTACCGAACACTAAGTCTTTTCTACCTTCCTCTTCTTCTTCACCTGGAGATCACTTGGCACTTTTCACTACTTCTTCTTTTCTTCTTCTGCTTCCTTAAACACTTTCGAGTCAGAACTAGAACTGGCGTAGGCCACGCTTGGTACGGCTTATATACCCCCGGATCTGTTCTATTTTCAAAATGATTCCCCCATTCCATCTTTAAATTTAAATTGTACTAGAAATGTCTTTTAACTATTGTTATCCTGCTTACACACTTTCCATCCTCTTTACTTTGTTCGATTTGATCTTGAACTTACTAGAAATTTCCATTAACTTTACAAAACCCAAAAAAATCTATACACTACTAGGTGTATCGAACGCGGGTCTACAGCGTCTCAAGTAAATACTTTTCCGCTGAGCTACGAGTATTGCTGACAGATCCGTTGAAATTATCAATGTCTTGAAGTTTGACAACTCTCGTGATATACGTCGAAGCGTTGCTACGCAACAATATTATCAAAATTATATATCCGACATTAAATAAATATTAACATTATGTATAAAGGTGGAACAATAAAAGTTACAATTAAGTATATCAAAGCGCGGCATCGTATACACAAATTTGTAGTATTAGAATACCAAATTTAAGCTATTGCGACCTACATGAAGGTGCCCGTTTCACAGATATTAATAATTCCCTTTCACTACAATAATAAAGTTATATTTCAAGTTTCTCGTATGCATCACCATAACCGACCTCTCTAATTGATAAAGCGATATAAGATTAGAGATTAGATTAGAGACCCACGACATAAGGATTTATTATATTGATTTTATGTTCTTATATTCATATAGATTTGATAGACACACATCTAATATATAATATTCTTAATTTGAATGGTTCTAAATGCTAGGTATGTAATGTATCCTTATCCGTACACGCTGTCTGTCAATAGGACGACGTAAAGCTTACGGAAGTTTGTATGGAAATTGCAATTCACGCGTCCCAATATAAGGCGATCAGAATGACTTATCGGGTAAATTGGGACAGCTTCAGATTATTGACAGCATACTGACTGTAGAAGGTAGTAATTTATCTCTATGTGTAGATAGTATATTATGAACGGCCGTAAGACACACAGACAGATTAAGACACAAGAAATTCAAATTTTTTTGTTGTTTACACTTCTTTTAGCTGGTTAGGGAAAAATTATCACAGTGATTTTTTTCGATGCGTCAACACCGAAATGCAAAATCGATACCCTGACGATAGCTGGTCATCTTATACCATTTGTATCATGGTTCAGCTACGATACGGCTCTACTGTCTACTGAACCAAGGGTCGAGAATTAAATAAATTAAATCTTTCTAATTTCATAATACTAATTTTATGATATTTAAATAAAGGTTACTAATCTAAGTTATGCGATACCTCTTATAATATTTTTATCGGTTGTATTAGGGCTTAAAGTATGAAATTGCCGATTTGTACTGAAAAGTTGAAATTAATATTTTTTTTAATTTAACATATTATTTATTTAATCAAATTAATTACTTTTACTATCTACACATTGCTGCCAACAACAGGAAGGTCATTTATGCCTTTGCGATAGAACTGGGGTGATCTAGATTCGAAAAACTGTGTGAGAGCATTTCTTACTGACTCCTGAGAAGAAATCTTTTTATCACGTAGAAAATTGTCTAAGTCAGGAAAAAAATGGTAGTCCGTTGGAGAAACTTATATAAAGTTTTATACTTTAATCCCTATTATTTAAAATCTTAAAAACTCAGCTGCCCTAAAACTTGCAATTCTGCTCACTAGGGGCCTTTCCAGCCTTACCTTCAAAGCGGTTCCTATACCTTCGTCGTCTCACTTCCGTCCACTCCTCCGATGGTTCCCTCTGTTTTCAGTTGCGTGTTTCCCTTGCGGACCACGTCAGCCATAGTACCTCGAGACGCACACCAACACTACCTCGATTCGTCGAGTCCAGTTTCGGGTCTGGCCGAAGAGGCTGAGGGTCGATATAAAAGTAGGCTGCAAAATAGCTGACGCTAAACTCTGTTCTCTAGGCACAAGCCTCCTCGGCGAGTACACCAGTGTTTATAAAATAAAATAAGTTTATGAATAGCATTCTGTGTTATTACAAAAAAGTTAAACATGCGTTGAACACTTGTTTTAAAAAAGTTCTAAGAGTCTGTTGCTTAGCGTTCAACAATCTATAGACATTGCTTATGTTCAAACACGAACCGAAGCTTGTCTAAGGTGTGTCTAACGGATAGATCACATTCTTAAGGAATATTTAGATTATATGACGACAGATAGATGACAGCTGTCAAAAATTGTGTTCCGCACACGTCGGTGTATGATGTGTTTAACGACTATTTAGTTAAACACAAGCTAAACACTGTTTTGTAATAGAAAAATATAAAATTCAACTTAGACATCGTTATAGTTAGATCACTGTCTAACAAAACACGTGTCTAAGCCATTTTTTTTTTGTAATAACACCGATAGGGTTTTGTATGATTCTGCAATATACTTCAATAATTAATTTTAAATTATATTTTAAAACTTCTGTAAATAGTGTTTTACTACCGTGCATTACGTATCTATTGTGATAAGACTTAAAACTACTTAAACACATATTTAATACATAATAATAATTTGTATGCAGGACTTACATAGCGTAGATTTAGAAGAATTTAAATATGGCGGCACTAACATAACAGCGCTAAGATTATTAGATCCAGAAAGATCGGAGGTGCAAAGAGTAGTACGCGACTGGGTTTACGATGAGGCAAGGAAGGGAAGAAAATTACAACTGGGACACACCTCGGCGAAGGTAATTCAATTTTAACATTGCAATATTTATTCTGATTTATTCAGGCAGAGGTAAAATAATTGTATTACCTTGTTCACAGGAAAATATGACGTTTATCAAGGTAAGTGGACTGGTATTCATTATTTAAGTGAATAAAATGTCAAATGTTGGATGAGTAAAAAAATAAGGACTCCGTGTCACCTAACATGCACAGTGAGGCACCAAAACAAGCCGGTAAACGTGTAAATACATAGCCCCACGCATACACTTACACTAATACAAGGCGATCGGCCGCCATTATGAGATTTGCCATCGTCTGTGACAGATCAGTTTGCGTCGCAATAAAATATTTTACAAATGCCGTCGTACGTTGTGAAAAAGTGTAGAAACAATAACATAAATGTATTTGTGGATATATGATTATTTAAGAGAGAAAAAATTGTGTAAGTGGTGATACTGGTATACTCAAGTTATTATCCTCATCAGTAGTATAGTTACAATAGCAAGTACACCGTCATTCTTCATTATTATAACTTTAAAAAAATAATTATAACATAAATAATTTGGATATAATAATTTATTATATTACATTTACATTTGACCTACTGAAGTATAAATTATGTTTTTGTACCTGAATACTTGACGTGAAAAAGTGTATTTGATATACCTACTTTCAATGAATTGTTTTGATTTGATTTATGTCATAAGCTCAATAATTATGTTAAAAAGTGATATAAATCACAGGAAAGCAAATGATATCAGTCTGAAGCCATTTTGTAATATACAGCACTTGTATATAACTTTGCACTTACTAGATGTGTCTGTAATGTCATTAAACTTGCTAAATATAGCATGACGTATATGGATGACGTCACAGAACTCTGTTTGTAACGCTACGTCTTTGGTCACTCGAATTACTATAGAAAATACATATACAAGGTGAAACTAAATGGGTATACTATGCTTTGAACCAGACATTCCGTAGGTCATCTCTAATGACTATGTGAAGTCAGAAATGAATTAGCATTATATTTTAATACAATATTTAAAGTGCTAAGTTTTCGCAAAAACTATGATTCCCTCAACCCTAATCAGCTGTTTTTTTGAACTCTCTTTGACCTTAAACAGATGAAAAACGTAGATGTTTTTTTTTTTCAAATCAGATGTGACATAATATCAGATAATAGTAAAATGCCTACGATTCATTGCAGCTGTGTGTTCTCATTTTGCCATGAAGACAAAGTTATTTTGTATGTGCATTTGCTTTAGCTGACATTGAAAATACTTATAGATTTGTATTTACTGTAGTTATGTATTACCCAATAAAGATTTTTTTAATTCTAATCTAATTATGAAACTATGTTATGTTAGTATTTACTCTGATTTCCGCGAGTGTTACAAATTTAAATAAAACACGTTTAAAAGATAAAAACTAGTGTAATTGTAACTGTGTTTATTTAAATATGTTAGGTTGAAAAGATCGGCCTGTCTGCGTTAATACTCTTTGAATTGTGCTTTGAAACACGATATTTACTGCTCTGTGTGTGTGTAAATGTCTATTCTAAAGGCACCCTACACACTGCACCATTTTTAATTCAAGATTTGTTTATTATGTTCGAAATTAAATGAGTTCACATTTTTGATAAGTTATTACGTAAGCACTTCAATGTAGAATTATTTGAAGTTTTCTTCAAGTTGAAAATAATTCCAAATTTGTAATTGTAGATTATGGGTACCACAACGGCACCTTTTTCTGCCGTGAAGCAAAAATGTGTAAGCATTATTATGGTTTGAATGGCACTGTAGCTGTTCTTATTACTGGGCAAATGAGACTTGACATTTTAATTCAAAAATGTTTTTTCCAATAAAGATAATTCTAATAGACTCCTATTAAGAAATTGTTCTTCACGGAATTTTTTTGTCAAATATGGATATCTTTGACCATCCTCGTATTAATAATATGTACTCCATTCCCGGACCGGGTTTTGTACCCGGCCTGGGTATGGAATGGGGCAGTTATTGAGTTTTTCGCAGGAAATTTCTCACTAACAGCCCATAGTTCAGAAATGTAGATGCTCGGCCCCTATTACGTGGGAATTAAACATAGTGAAACGTGGGTGGAAAAAATACACCTCTAACCCTTCAGGAATACAGATGTGAAACTGTGTAATGTTATGTAATTTCTTATTTTGTTTATTTGTTTCAATAACAGGAAGTAAAAAATTAATGAATAATAACATAGACACAAGCCACATTTCATGTAGTGTGCATACTCCTTGATCATAGATTATTGTTTACGTTTAAGTCCATATGTAGGTGACCTCATTCTGTTTATAAACAAAGGCCCCGCCTAAAACTGGCAGTCTCTTTAAATTTAGGGTTGTCTTTTTTTTTTATGGAATAGGAGGACAAACGAGCGTACGGGTCACCTGGTGTTAAGTGATCACCGCCGCCCACATTCTCTTGCAACACCAGAGGAATCACAAGAGCGTTGCCGGCCTTTAAGGAAGGTGTACGCGCTTTTTTTGAAGGTACCCATGTCGTATTGTCCCGGTAACACCGCACAAGGAAGCTCATTCCATAGCTTTGTAGTACGAGGGAGAAAGCTCCTTGAAAACCGCACTGTGGAGGACCGCCACACATCCAGATGGTGGGGATGAAATCCTAACTTGTGGCGTGTCGTGCGAAGGTGGAATCTAAGAAAAGAAATTGAAAAAATAATATTTTTATTTCGTAGGGAAGTCTTTTTCTTTTTTTTTTATTTATTAAAACTTAAACATCACCATACTATTGCATATGACCCAAATAACGTACCATTGAAGGGATGTTATACCCTTTCTGGTTCACGTTGTATACATAACTAGCTGTTGACCGGTGCGCGTAAAAATTGCATAATAGAATTTTATATCTTTTTTTAAATTACGGTTTCATCATTAATATAATTAGTTAGTTTTTCGTTCCTGTTCTTATAATGGAATAATATCAGCATAACTGTGCATCAAAATTAAGACTCAAAGACGACAAAAGAATTACTACAATAAGTACATGATCTATAATGAAGCTTAAAAATTCTGTAACATTAGTTGTTTTTTTCATGTTCTTTTTCAGTAATCGTTAGTTAATTAAAATGGCCACATTAGAAACCTTAAATCTTAGTGAGAAATTTCTAAGGAACAATTTTTTTAGCATAATATATTATAAGTCACTTATATGTACCTAGATTTTAGGTAATTACTCTGTTTTTTTCTCTAAATAAAAAAAAAATATGTTTAGTCTCATGACCCCAGTAATGTCTTACCTGTGGCACCTTCAAACAGAAACACAACATTACTATAATACCGATGAGATAACTGTAAAAGTCTAAAATTCAGTAAATTTGAGATAAGTGTGAGAAATTGTTCCATAGCCGATAATCCACCATTACCAAAGACAAAAAAGTCAATAAGTGAATGCAATTTAGGATATGTTCCGATATACACTGCGACCACTGTACAGTGTGACGTCAATTTAGTATACTGTGAAGCCGTTCCTTTATAGCCAGTTATACTGGTTACTATTTAAAACAGAACGCAATCCCGTATAGGTACTGTCAGCCGAAATTTTTGACGCTGCATTCAAATGAGTGTATTAAAGTTTTCTAGTTCATTATAAAAAATTGTTGTTGGTATACTATCAAATTAAAAATATTTGGGATTAAACTGTAGGTATTGTTTATAAAACGTTAGGCACTCGAGTGGTTTTGACAGATCACGTGATCAAAGTACTGCGAGTACCTTACCTCGAAAACGCCAGCGCTCACAGTAGAAAATGGCGGCGATTTATGACGTCATATATTTCCCTAAGGTATTGAGGCAGTATACTGGCAGTCCATAACGGAAATAATTTTTCTACAGTGACAGCACTGTACAGTGCTCGCAGTGCATATCGGAACATAACTATTACAATACTATGATTACATAAAATTAAAACTATCATTACGTGGAAGCGTACCAAGAACACTGGCAGCATTTCCGCGTTGGATTGCTAGTCTGATCCGTTGACCTAAATAGCTGTCAGCGCTTGGGTTTCCAGTAGCCTTATTCAGGCGCCAAGATAGTACTTTATACATTCTCCGCGCCTCTGGGCCCCACGGGCCAAGTGTCTCGACACCAAATGGCACAAAGATGTATGACTTACTGAGACAGACATATTTGTGACGCTTTCTGTCTTCGGCAGTCGAAGTTAATTAAAGTAATAATAATAATTAATTAATATATACGTATATACAACGTCGCTCGGACATTTTTGGATGATCTTTTGTAAGGTGATTGGGAGTCTTCTTTATAGTACGTAAATGAGTGCAATTAATGTCCAATGTGGAGCCCTATGACATCACATCCTATGTCTGGTAAAAACCAGTGGGATCTTTGCAGTAAAAATAATAAATTATATACATAAAAAAATTAATAATTTGTATAACGCTGAAACGTGGACATTGCGAGAGGTTGAAGAGAAGAAGATAAATAAGAGAATGTGGCGCTGGAGAAGGATACTTCATGTATCTGGCCAACGTTTTGATACGCTAGGAACTAAAATCAAACAGCGTTTATTTTCTATAGTGCACTCTTGCATACTCGACATCTTTGGACCATATCGAGAGGAGGCAGCTAGTTCATAGAACCTTCTTCACAATCACGATCGCTCTTGACAGTTTTTGACAGTATCTGTCATAGCGAAGAAGTTATTATGTACACATTAGACAAGTTCATTTCGTGGTTTTGCCAAATCAGTATACATTAAACGTTATAGCTACGCCTGTGACGAACACGCATTAAAAGTTTTTAATTTGTTTGGGGTAGACGGAAACAGCGTTAATGTATGACGCGGTCCATTTATTCGCAAAAGCGTTACACGACCTTGACACATCGCAGCAAATAGACGTGCGCCCTCTTTCCTGTGAAGCGGAAGACACGTGGCCTCACGGATACAGCCTCATTAATTACATGAAAATCGTAAGTATTTTGATGATATTTTATGCTTACTAGATGCTTAAAATTTTAAGGTCATGCATAATTACTGTCATCGTCGTTTTACTTACCAAAATATTATGTTGTTTTATATATTTTTTAAAAACATCTAAAACCTTAATACTGGTATTTATTTCATCTAGAAGCGAAATTTTCCAGCTTCTTAAAACAGAGCAAGACACGTTTAGCTGTAACGTTTTTCTTTTAATTGTTTTTTTTATGATAATAAGGGATGAGACGAGCAGGACGTTCAGCTCATGGTAATTGATACGCCCTGCCCATTACAATTCAGTGCCGCTCAGGATTCTTGAAAAACCCAAAAATTCTGTGTGGCACTACAATTGCGCTTGTCACCTTGAGACATAAGATGTTAAGTCTCATTTGCCCAGTAATTTCACTAGCTACGGCGCCTTTCAGACTGAAACACAGTAATGTTTACACATTACAGCTTTACGGCAGAAATAGGCGCCATTGTGGTACCCATAATCTAGCCGGCATTCTATGGAGAGGAGCCTCCCACTGGTTGCTTCTTAATTAGTGTTGCTTTAATATATAATTTTTCATTTGACCTAGCCCTATTTGTGGTACATTCTCGTTTAAGCCGTCAATCTTTTTAACTGGACACTTTTT
Source organism: Leptidea sinapis (assembly GCF_905404315.1). Classification (NCBI taxonomy): domain Eukaryota; kingdom Metazoa; phylum Arthropoda; class Insecta; order Lepidoptera; family Pieridae; genus Leptidea; species Leptidea sinapis. The sequence continues at coordinate 3,664,836 of NC_066299.1, forward strand.
CACAGAATTTATGGAGCCAATGTTTTGTCTCCATAAATAAGTGGTGTATGTACCTTCACCCATTCTCTACCTCAATTTTACATTTTAGATAAAACTGAGTGTGATACTAGATTGAAGATAACAATGACGTCACCGGCCTTGACAGGAGGTGTTACAAAGTGAAACTCAATAACTGTCGCCTTACGAGATCGTTTAGCGTAGCTGAAATTAAAATTGCACTCGCTACCAATGCAGATTCTGCTTGAATAGAACGTTGAATATTTCTTTTGGATACCCCTAAAGGGTAAAAATGGAACCCTAAGACTTTTCTGACCGTCCGTCCATGTCTGTCTGACTGTCTGTCTGTTTCCTGATTCACTGCCATGGCTGAATTCCACCATCGGAATTTACGTCAAAATGCAAAATACCACCCGCATCACGTTGACGTCTGGCATTCCACAACCGCGCGGTTTGCAAGAAATCTCTTGCCTCACACAGCCACTGTCTGGAATGAATTACCTGCTGCTGTTTTTCCGAACCAATATGTCATAAGGTCCACAAGAAAAGAGCACACTCCCACCTTACGACTGGCTATGCATCTCTTTACGCCTGTTGCCTCACCACTCCCCATCCCCTGAGCCACTTGTCCGTTTGCCTCCTGTTATATTTAAAAAAAAATAGTACAAAGTTTTTTTTTATTTGTAATAATAATATCCTCGTGATGCTTGTTCTGTACACCGTAGCAAAGCGACGATGTGACGTCATCGACACCACTTCCAGAGATAATGTAATAGGTACACTTAATAAAATATTTATCTTAATTTATTTCTTGCCTCCCCAATCAATACATTCTTACATATAGTATTATTTATTTGATAATCAACAGGTAGAAATGAAAGGCCTGACCGGAGTTATAAAGTTTGATCATCAAGGTTTTCGTAGCGATTTTTCCCTGGACATTATCGAACTGACACGAGACGGTTTGCAAAAAGCTGGCACTTGGAACTCTTCGGAAGGTGTCAACTACACAAGATCGTACGGCGAAAATCAGAAACAAATTGTCGAAATACTACAGAATAAAACTCTCGTTGTCACCACAATTTTGGTAAATATCTCTGTTTCTACAATCAATTATTACAATCTACAGTTAATTCATAAGATACATAATAGCTTTAAGGGTAAATGTATACACTTCTATAATAAAGTCCCAGCCACTGTTCAGGAATTATCTATAAATAAATTTAAATGTTTTATAAAAAAGTGGCTCTGTCGTAAATCCTATTACTCCACTGCTGAATATCTAAATGATCGGACTGCCTGGGACTAGATTGTGATTATTTTATAGCGATAGAAATGACTGTACAATATTATATATTTTTATTGAAAAGAGCGCAAAAGAAGAATGCTGGGAGAGTTTCTTGCGCCGCGTCTTCTCTCTCAGAGCGCTATTTGTTTCCTAAGCGGTAGTAGCATCTAGTATATTAGAAATGACATCAAAAATAATTCTAAAGGAATCAATTTTGAGAAAATAAATGCCTTTTATGCCTTTTAATTTCAATAACTCTATTTGTAATCAATAACTGTTGTGATAATTATTTATTTACCTTTTTTTTTTACTTACTCGTCTAAGCCATTTAGTTTTTGACGTTTGAATATTTTTGTTGCATCACTTTGCATATATTGTAACTTAAATAATTTGTATTGACAATAAGAACCTGTAATGCCTATTCCGTTTTGAAAAGACCAACCTCAGAGTTTCTTGCTCATTCCTCTCTAAGGAAATCTGAAGGAATGTGCTGTATGAAAAAAAAAATACACATTTCAAGTGTAATATAAACCTATGAAATAAAAATGTTTTTGATTTGATTTGATTTGATTTATTAATCAAATCACGTTTTACATATTTTTTTACTTAGGTATTAGGTAGGTAGTGTTATGCTTATTACAATATTCTACTGGTTAATGCTGACTTTGCTTGTTATGGGTCAAATCTTGAAATTGAATTTTTTGCATTTTTGCAATAATTTGCATTTTTTTGAAAACACTTTGATTGAGATGTGTCATGACAGTGCGTTTTGTCATGATAAATTGTCTTTTTGTGACATTTATTATCAAATTCGTCAATGCACATGTCAATGCAATGAAAAAAGCGATTCACTCGATTGTATGAAACGTGCAGTCATTGATATATTGACAGATGACGGCTATAACCTTGTAAAAAAACGGAGATAGCCGAAATCCACTACGCTCTCAGCAACTGTTCGCTTTTAAACTTAGCCGGATTATACTTCGTCGTCTTTCGCCATACTGTAATTAATATATCAAATTTATGTCAAATCATTGCACGTTTCATACTAAACTAACGGAGTATTTACATCCTCTTTGATTGTACTTTCGCGAGTGCAGAGGCAAACAGAGTAATAAAACTCATCAAAAACACAATACATAGTAAAGATGGCAAAACATATTTTATGTCCATGCAAAACCAAACAAGTAGTTAATGTGCCTCACAAACATAATTATATAAATTGAGATTAAATTTTGTTGCGAGTCCATAAAATATCCATTCAATTATGTTTTTCTGTTAGATATACTTATGACAAAATCATAACAGGTTTTTAGTTATTTTCGCCGTCTCAAAAATATATTTTGAATAATGGATTAAAGTGAATTAGATAGTAACATTATTTTCATTGGCTAGTATGACATCTAAATTCCAATTACCCACTCATACACGATATTATTGTTCCATATTGTTAAACTGTTAAACTCTGTTAATTTGATTTGACTTGATTTGTTGTTGCTGTTTATGATAATTGGAAAAGTTTATTGAATTAGCCGTTATTTCGGGAAAATCGATAATAATGTAAATTTTGTGAGTTTTCTTGAGTTCCGCCAAGATTTGTTCTTAATCAATTCGACACGCGTTACGCCTCTACACGAGATGTCTTCAGGAGATTTTGATTCGCCAAACTCTGTTACGAGACCGATTCGTGCCAGTGTTTGGCGACAAATCTTGTCGGAATTTACACTCAAAAATCTCACAAAATTTTGACAATACTGGGAACAATTGTTCAGTAATATATATTTTTATTATTATTACATTAGAGTGCTCCGTACTGCATGCGAAAAGAAGCAAGTGAGAAGTTAACTGGCAACGCTCAGTTCGAGGGCTACGGGATCGATCTCATTCACGAGATATCAAAAGTTCTCGGCTTCAATTACACATTCAAACTGGCCCCAGACGGTCGATATGGCTCTTTCAATAGAGAGACTAAGGAGTGGGACGGAATGATAAGGGAGCTGTTGGAACAGAGAGCCGATATGGCTATTGCAGATCTTACAATCACGTACGACAGGTAAGTTATAAGATGTTCATTAATTGATTTATTTATAACACTTTTCTGACACCACATTGACAAAATATAACTTAACTATTAACATACATCATAACAGCATAATATGGTGCAAATGGCGGCCTTATCACTATATTTGTAATATAAAAAAAGTGTCAAAAATATACACACACATAATATATACTACACTAAAATATGAATTTTTTGTTTATCTATTTGGGTACACTTACAGCAATGCACATCAGAACATCGACAATATAATATTTTAACTAAGCCATTTTAAACATGCCTGCCCATTACAAGTATACGTCGCATTCTCTTAAAAAGACAAATTGTATTTCTTTATTTTTCTGATCTTGAATGTAAGTATCTAAATTAATGCTAATATTATGATATATGAAAATTGACAAATGAAAGTATAATAATTTTACAATAAAAAATAGGAGTATATATTAGTTGATATTTAATAAGATTCTTTTTGAATAGCATTAATTAGAGTCAAAAAATATATCTAAGTATGGTTTACTGTAGATGTTTACGTTTAAGTTATTCAAAGACATGCAAAATCCAGCCTATAAAATGCATTCTATAATAATTTATTGAAATTAACAGAAGTTAAGACTTTTCACTTATTATTTTACTATTAATATTTTAGTATATCATCAATATAAGAATGAATGCACTAAAATTAAAGTTCAAATTTATAATTAAATAATACATTTATATTCTACTTATAATTTTATGATTTAATGGCGCATACCTCCAATTGGCCTATATTTTAAAGTAATATTTTATTTAAATAATAATAATTGTTTTATGGCCTCTTAGCCTAGTGTCCAACCAAAGAATCAGTTTCGACAAGTTTCGTCAAAATTTTACCTTCAACATCAATTTCGGCAGAAAATCTACCGAACTTTCGGCCGAATCTTGCGTTCATGAATTTATTGAAAATTGTGAGATTTTTGTAATGTTTAAAGCAGTAATATCAAAAAAGATATTTTTTTTTAAATAATTGTTCTTTATTTAATTTAACACGTTTTAACGTTTAACTGTCTATTGGATGTTTATGCATAAAATAATCCAAATTTCCCTAAACAATATTTTCCTAACTTGTCGGAGAATGTTCCGGTTTCGATTACAGAACAAAGCCTGTCCTGTTCGAATATGACCGTTTTTCCGTCAAATTATTATTATTTTGTAGTTAGTAATAGGTGGTAAGTAAATAGACCAACAGAATTTCATGTAACTTTTAATGAGCCTATAGAAATATAATCAAAAATTTACGAGCTTAGAACTGAACATTGAGTGCAAAACTAGCACACAATTTTCCCTTCACAAAATTCCTTAATGTCGTAAGCTTATTAAGCGAAACATATTAATATAATATAACACGACACAGCTCTAAGGCCAGCATAATCTTCCGCTGGTCGCGTTGTATGTAGAGTAAATCCTCTTGAATATATGCCGTCATATTTCAAGCGAGTATTCATAAATGATACTGCCTCAAGCTACCCGTTAATGCAAACATCTACACTCGAGACCTATGTTTAATTCCTTTTCAAATCTCATTCGTATGTATAAAAATTTCAACATTTTCGTAAATGAGATTATCTTTTTTCGGGGCATTACGTGAAACGTGTCAGTTTCTTGTTAAAATTTACCTCGTAATGCTTATTGCGTTTACTATTTTCGGGGCTCAAGAAATGATTTGTGTTTTGTTTTCTGGTTTATATTTAAAAGGAATCTTTAGAAATATAATACAAAAGCATCTTAAATTATTTATTAATACGGCTTTACTCACGTTTCATCGGTGTCGGTGCCGACGAGTCTCGAACCATTCGGAGGTTGTTCATCAAGGTGAGTGAGTAAGAGGTGGGACGTTTTCGCGAACCTACCACACTCACACTGATGAAGAACCTTTTTTTTATGAAAATAAGGGACAAGACGAGCAGGACGTTCAGCTGATAGTAATAGATACGCCATGCCCATTACAATGCAATGCCGCTCAGGATTCTTGAAAAACCCAAAAATTCTGAATGGTACTACTACAACTGCGTCACCTTGAGACATAAGATGTTAAGTCTCATTTGCACAGTAATTTCACTAGTTACGGCGCCCTTCAGACCGAAACACAGTAATGTTTATACATAACTGCTTCTCGGCAGAAATAGGCGCCATTGTGGTACCATAATCTAGCCGGCATCCTTTGCAAAGGTTCCTCCCAATGGTCGATCCTCCTCCGAACGGTTCGAAACTAGTCGGTACCGACACCGATGAAACGTGAGTAAAGCTGTATTGATAAATAATTTAATAGTGACTCACGAAAGTTTTAATAATTTAAAAGCATATATCAAAAATGCCAGCTAATCTTTAGCCTGCTTGATTATAAATCTTGTGGCTGTTATTTCACTGGCGAACTCTTCAAATTGAAACGCAACAGAGCAAATGTTGAACTATTTGAAATGATTATGATATATAATTAACATTCATTATATATTGAACAGGGAGCAAGTGGTTGACTTTACAATGCCGTTTATGAATCTTGGTATATCAGTATTGTACAGGAAGCCAATAAAACAACCACCCAATCTATTCTCATTTCTTTCGCCATTATCACTGGATGTGTGGATCTATATGGCAACTGCATACTTGGGAGTTTCTGTTCTTCTATTCATACTGGCAAGGTAAGTGTAACTATTTCTATAAAAAGTGTTTAATCAATTTTTGGTTCTGCGTTACAAAGGTATCTAATAACACACACAAATAAGAAACACTTCAGCGTATTATTTTAAGTAACGTAACCTTATGAAGTGAAAACTACTTTAGGCTGAGTTTTTGCGGGTATTAAATCAGACCGAGCTGTCTTGCTTGGTTAGGTAACGCTCGTGTGGTTGAAGTCAGCTCGAGTCGAATAAGGGACCGTGATCAATCAGAACACTGATTGGAATGAAACAATTATTAAATATTCGAGGAGGCTAGTCCAGAATCAAAATATATATGGAAGAGAAGAACAAACAGGCGTAAGATTATCCTTACGGGAAGTCATTACTGCTTACATCTCAGTAGAACTACTAACACCTACTACTATTTACAATAGTACAATTTCAAAACTATCTGTAGCGAAATAAATATTTTGAACAAACGAATATTAGATTTTATTATAATAATATGTATAGATACAAATACTCAGATTTATTACATTTTCCTATATGAATTCAATGTTGTGTAATAATTTCAAAACGTTCTATAAAGAATTTTAAGAGATTCTATAGATCATGTCATTTCTATATCCTTCGCAATATTCAGATAAGTAATTTGAATATTCGAAAATACCTTATAAATCAATTTTTCTTTTGATGAGACTAAATTACAAAAGTTATAAGACAGTTAAGTTTATTCTGAACTTAGATCAACCGGCAACTTTTCCGTTTCAAATTTCAAATAATTGATATGAGAATTTTTCATCTGATGAATCTCTTTGCAATCGGACATGCACATTTCTAATAAATTTCAACGTGTTTACAAATTAACAGACTGAGGAACTACGGATAAATGTTTGCCTGAAATCACCTTACAGAAATATCAATGTATTACAAAGTGGTCTGATGTATTCAAGAGATTATTATTGAGATATTCAAGAGATGCATTAACCCCAAACAACAATTTTGTATTTCTGCAGCACTTATCCCATACAAGGCCTTTGGAAATATTGCTTGCATGGACGTTTCAATGAAATGCATATTTAAGTGTAATTTCAAAGTGGAATCATTAATTCTTCGATTGCAATGTCGTAGTTATTCCAAATGACGAACAAGCTAAGGTTATAATCATGTTTGTATCGAATAATTGCCCAAATCAACCTATTAAGAAACCTTTAACTTGTGCCTCCTGGCGGATCTATGAAGAATATACTTACAATCCCATTTTACCAGCTTACATCCGTTTAATTGTAAATAAATTTTTATTCATGCGTCAACTAAGACATTTAATTTGAACATAATATCACAAAAGATCGCCCATAATTCCAACCACAAGACCTGACAGACATTGTTCTGTTTATAATAAAAAAACTCTTACAGGTGGAATTTCATAAAATCCGTTGCTTGCAGAGATATCGTGATGAGTCAATAAATAGATGGACTTCACTTATAATACATTTATAAAGAAATCCATAATATTGCAAACAATAATTAAATTTGAAATAGAACACGTACTACTTATAAAACGAATACTATAAGGAAAACTTTAATTTCAGACAGTGAAAACTAACACTGTTAGTTAATTAATGACCAAACTGATCTACCCACATCAAATACCTCTGAGGTAACAGATGGAGCTCAATGATTAACAACCTGACAATAATTACTTTCCCGAGTCCTGTTAACTACAGTTACCATAAACTCTATCTGAATACAAAGTGTAACGTCTGAATTAAATAAATAATGTAAATGTCTGTAATTATGCAACTTAAACTTCAATTAAAATTACACAGGTGTAATTCTTTGTAAAGGAGGATGCCGAGAATGCATGTATTTTGGGACCTACTAAAATAAGTGGCGTACATCATGAAAACTTACTAATAATAATTGTAGAACGTAACTAAACTAAGAAAAAAGCAAATCGTTAGTAAGTCTAAAAAGTGGGAGAAAGAAGATATGCCTAAAAGTAAAATATAACCTAAAATTATTAATCAATATCTATCGTTCAATCAATAATTTGGATCTTATGTCTATGCCTAATTACTGCCTGCTTAAAGATAATATAATATTTATGTGTAAGGTTGACCAGCATCTAATAATTGAGGATTCACAATTCATTCTTTTTTAAAGCAGGTATCGAATCTTTTAAAGATACTTACCTACTGATTTTAGTATCAAAAACGATAGTAATCTTATTAAATCTTATTGTAATTCACAATTATTGTGATTTACTTCTGAATTATTGATTTGAGTAGTTATAGATAGTTTGATGGTGTCGGAACATCCATATAAAAATGACTTGTCATGACAAAAAATGCAGATGTCTATAATCAATTGCGCAAAACGTTACGATAGTGCAAGATGATATATTCTTTAATAAATTATAATAATTTATATCTTTTGACTACCATATAATCGCCTCAATAATTTTTGTATAAACATCTTATAAACTTATGTTTATAAATAATATAAACTTGTACTTGTACGATGCTTCCTTAACTTTTTAATTAATTGGGGCCATTCTCGCCATCCTCCTTTCTACTCAGTTTAAATTAGCGATTTTAATGTGCCGAAATCGAATGTTTAACGAATTTAAACTATAATCACAAATCATTATTTAACATTCAAAATGTATAACTTTAATTAAAACTGTTCCTGTTTATAGTTTATTTTTATATTGACAATTATAATTTACTGACTGTAATATGTGTAATAATCTAAATGTTCACCATGCGTTTCATACTAAATTGTAAACGAAATTTAGTTTACTAGCAAGCTAGCTAATCAAATAATAGATTTTGGAATGAAGAGCAGCATGGAATACAATTTAGGTCACGTCATTAAATATCTAATCGCAAGCTGATATTAATCCGCGAGGCGATTATTAAATAGCTCGAGATGTTATGTAAAAATTTTCAGATTCTACAGTCTGAACCTTATTGTTTCAAAGTATTTAATTGTTAATTTAATAGAATGTGAAGATCAATATGTATATACTGTTAACCAATCCAATAGGTTTACTCCGTACGAATGGCACGAAACACGAACAACTGAAGGTGAAAAGATGGAGAATATATTTTCACTAGCAAATTGCTTGTGGTTCGCAATTGGATCACTTATGCAACAGAGCTGTGACTTTTTGCCCAAGTAAGATAAAACACAGAATCGATTCCTGGTATTAGAAACAACCATGATTGTGTCTGATATCGATTATGGTGACCACAGCGAAGTCCACAGGAGAATAAGATAGCAATTTACATTTGCACCCGAAGAAAAAATTGATTGCTTAAACTAGTTTTACCTTGACCTTATTCGAAATTATCCACCGCGGAGTGTGCTTCTAAACTTTAATTAGCTGTAACAAATTGTTATGAAGCACATCTATTCGTTCTAATATATTGGTTGATGCCTTTATTAAAGTTCCTCTAATCTATTTGGAAAAGAAAATGATGAAGATGTATTTGGGAACAGGTTCAGTCCGTACGAGTGGGACAGTCCCAGGAACTGTATTGATGAGCCGCCAGTGTTGGAGAATCAGTTTACACTGTTGAACTCGCTCTGGTTCACCATTGGATCATTGATGCAGCAAGGTTCGGATATCGCGCCGAAGTAAGTCAAATCAATGGACACGGAAACAAGCACATTCACCGAAAGTTGAACTCCACAAAGGGAGCTTCTAAATTGTATCCAAATTTAATCATCAGAACTTCAAACTAACATTAATACTTTAGTCAAGTTTAGCGCAGGTTAATAAATCTTCAATGACAATTATGTTTGAGCTATCGGGACCTTTTAGGATTTTAATTAAAAAACAATGTGAGATTCGGTGGAAGCAAAGTTCAAAAAGTAATTTCGGCAAAAAAGATTTATGGCATATATAATTAATGATATGACGAATTGTCGGTCCAAACGTGTCGCGATAAGAATAAAATGATATTGTTCTGCGTCGATACATCATACACCGCAGTACCGTCAGCAATTAAAAAATGCTTGAAATATGTTAAATTACCTATAGATTCCCTTCAGACATTATTTATAAAACTGACACTTATATAGCATTATTCAAAAAAATTATCAGATGTTTTCAATCGATTCTTATGATAGTATGTTGTCTATGGATCAAATATATCGGCCATCATTATAATTCGTCAGATACAATTCTGTTTGACATTGAAAGAATATTTGCTACTAATTGAATAAAATATTTAAATAATTATTGGTTCTGGGGCGGATTTCAACATGGTTCTTTGTATTGTCGCGAAAATATAGCAGCAGCACAAGAAGTTAAATGAATCATTGTAGTTCTGTGATATATTGACACTTTCTAGAACAGCTTGGAATAAGTCTTCTTTATAATCTATTTCATTTATGTCCGCCTGGTACAGATAGCAAAAATGTACTGTGGCAGTTGACGTTTTAATTTCTCTTTCTCTATCTTCTTCTTTCCTGCAGGCGGAAAGCGATAGTGTTACAACACTTTTTCGTGTCATATGCTATTTACTTTTTTCTCTTCTCGTTAGAACGTGCGATATGGAGCTTTGTTCCAGTAAAAACTTGTTGATGTTGAACAATATGTTTATAAAATGAAAATCTGAATTGATTATTAAGTTGCCTATGTAGTCCCAACTAATTAGGTACAAAGCGACCGCAGCCCTTTGTGAACTTCAAGCTTCGGTGACCGCTTAAACCAATTTAAATAGAATGATACGTGTTGGCAATTTCAACATGCCTTGGTTTTCAGTTGATTGTTAAACGAACTGTTATATAGTTGATAATTACTTGGTTTGAGAGAGAGATGCAGGTAATATGCACACATGACACTGAGCTTCTGTAGTATCCATAGCTTGCTGCATCAAGTTAAACATAATATAGTTTAATTACATTGCTATTACAAATTCATTTAGTTGTATAGAACAAGCCATTTAGCGCTCAATTATCATTTCCAGTATAGTATCAGAATTAGAACGAGTCATATAAGAATTAAAAATATACTACATACTTATGTATCTCTGGTTTTTGAGTAAATTAAAATAAACTTTGTTTTTTTTTTTCATGACAGTAAGTGACGAGACGAGCGTTTAGCTGATAGTAATTGATATGCTCTGCTCATTACAATGCAGTGCCGCTCGGGATACACATAGGAAAAACCTATAATTCTGAACGGCACTACAATTGTGCTCGTCATCTTGAGACATAAGATGTTAAGTCTCATTTGCCCAGTAATTTCACTAGCTACGGCGCCCTTTAGACCGAAACACAGTAATGCTAACATGTTACTGCTTCACGGCAGAAATAGGCGCCGTTATGGTGGCGATAATCTAGCCGGCATCCTGTGCAAAGGACCCTCCTATTGGTAAACTGGTGTTGTGTTTTGTAATTTTCATATATTTAAATTAGTTAACATATATTTCTGTTTAACTCAGAGCTGTTTCAACTCGAATGGTCGCCGGAATGTGGTGGTTCTTTACATTGATTATGATATCCTCGTACACTGCGAACTTAGCAGCTTTCTTGACAGTGGAACGTATGGATTCACCCATTGAAAGTGCTGAAGATCTAGCAAAACAAACAAAAATCAAATACGGTGCATTAAAGGGTGGATCTACAGCTGCTTTCTTTAGGGTAAGTTATGTAGAGTTTATATTATAAACATTGAAATGGACCGAGAATTTACCTTGGCACGTCGCAATCATTACACATTTTAACAAACATTGAAAAAAGAAGGAGAGAAAGACGTAGGTTATTAAATTCATAAAAAAATTAAATAATAATGGCGTTTATATAATATTACTAGCTGACCCGACAGACGTTGTTCTGTATATAATAAATAAAATAGTGTTCTTTTTATGAATTTGTCAATAATGTTTAATAACATCAAGAATTATTTCGTAAAATATCCTCCCTGTTGTTATAGAGAAATTGTTTCACATCAGAACTGTTAAACCGTGCGTCAATAAATTCTCTCATAGAAAATATGTCTATACAAAAAAAAATATTTGAAATAAAATTCCCAAATCGAAATAAAAACTATCCTATCTCTCAAGTTGGACTAAACTGTACTCCATAAAGTAATCCCCATTAAAATCCGTTAATTAGTTTTGGAGTTCACTGGAAACAAACATCAGGACACTGGATTTATATATTAAAAGATGTATTGCAACATTATTTTATTAATGAGTATACGTGTCAACTAAAAACTATAAACTTGTTGGAAATATTATCTACTCAGAAATCAAAGTCTACATTTTTTCTTCAACACAATCTATGTTATTAATAAACGCGAAGTAAAGTTATTCCAAATTTAAAACTTTTTCTCTTTATATTACCTTTGTCACTACAGAATTACATGACAGGAAGAAGTAATTTTAATCTTGGAGTAACCTTACAACGCGTTAATTAATAAGACAGAATATATGAATCAAATACAAAATATGATGACAATAATTCGTGACTTAGTAGATAGTACAAGAAAATTGTTTTTATTAGGATTCAAACTTTTCTACATACCAAAGGATGTGGTCATTTATGGAATCAGCCCGACCATCAGTATTTGCAAGCAGCAATAAAGAGGGGGAAGAAAGGGTGATGAGAGGAAAGGGGGCCTACGCTTATCTGATGGAATCTACGACCATTGAGTACGTAGTAGAGAGAAATTGTGATTTGACTCAAGTCGGTGGAATGTTGGATTCTAAGGGCTACGGGATTGCCATGCCTCCAAGTATGTATACAGAAATTAATATTTTATTGAAATAATTGTAAATTGTCTAACCACATACTAACGGCCTTACAAATAAGCTAAAAATATAAAGTTTTACCTGAGAATAAACCAAGAATATGCAAAATGTTAACAAATTGACATTTTGCATAAGATTGGTTTATTCGGAAGTACAAACGTTTCCCGCAATTCTTTTCGAGGCTGCTTAACATTCTGAAACCTTCGAAATTATTATTCTACTGACAGTGTTATCGGCGATACAGTCAAGATTTTGCATTTTCTTGGTTTATTCTAAAGCTAAAACTTTATACTATAATGGACTATTTGTAAACCATGTAAGCGTTTTATAATATCATTTCTTTTAATATTTTTTTTTTCAAATATTACTTAAATCAGTAAATTTAGCCAAAAACCTTCTGTCTACAGCAAATATACCACCTCCAAGGTAACAAATAGTACTAAACGTCATAATGAGTACTACGACAAATATTATCTCGACTCATGTCAACAACAGTCTCCCTGAAAACGTGGTCTACAAAGGTCACGAAACGTCGGGTTTAATAAAATAATAATAAACGATACAATTCCACCGTTGAAATCCATAAAAGTATTTTAAAGTGAAACTTTTATAACATCGTCTCAAACTGTTTCGTCTGTGTGTTGCATGTCGCGTGACGCGTTCGCAGCAGCTGACCGTGCAGTGTATAAACTATTACTCATTTGTGCCAGTGCTCCACGCTATTTTGTTGTTTGTTTTTGTCAATGTTTAATGTAAATATTATTCCAAAAATTTTTAGTTAAATGTCTATAATGTGAAAAAAAGTTTCACTTTTACCGTGTTTTCATAAAACCAGACAATCCTTTTTATTTAAATGTTATTACTTTTAAGAAAAGTCATTACTTTTCTTTAGTAAATGAATATAACAATAAGATAAAATAATAGTTATTAGGGTAGAATCATGTTTATTGAATATCGCGGAAAAAGAAGGCATATTATTTCAATAATTTCGTACATGCTTTATAGACAACATCCTCGTGGGACTATAACTATTACTGGTTGAGATACAACACAATTTCCTGTATGTTTCTTTGTTGCATAGTAATAATATAATATTTCATTTATTAAAATCTATTAAACTTAACTAAATATTATTTCGTTTTTATAAACAAACCCAAACACTTGAATAACTAATAATGACGAATGACTAATAATCTTAACTAAATATTATTTCGTTTTTATAAACAAACCCAAACACTTGAACAGCAATAAATTATTTTGTAATCCGAGCCCGTTGCGTCGTGCGGCGGTAGAGGAGGATGGCAATGGCGCCACGCCGCGGTGTGGCAGCTTTGCACCTCAGGGGACGTAGGTATCATTCGCAATCTGATAGCGGTACGCCTAAAGTGTGCTTAAAGACAATGTAAGCACAATTTTAGCTTCATCGTTGGTCAAAGTCGAAGTTAAAGTCAAATTCAAATAGGTTTAAATTAAGCGCTTTTGAATCATATATAAATGTCTCTTTAAAATTGCTAAATTTACCAAATCATGAGATGAACAGTGTATTTATTCAATGGCTGTCAAAGTCAAAGTGAAAGTCAAAATCAATAAAGGTTTAAATTAAGCGCTTTTGAATCGTATATATAAATGTATTTTTAAAATTGCTCAATTTACCAAATCATGAGAAGAACAGAGTATTTATTCAATGGCTGTAATATTATACAAAATAAATTAGTTTGTAAGGTGCTGCATCTAATATAAATAAATAAATAAAAATAAAAAAGCCTTTTATTCATCCTTAAGGAAAATCAAGAATAATTATTTGCTCAAAAAACACTCAAAATCGCATAATGCTCAGTGCTTACCCTACTGAGAAAAGTGTAATAATACTCGGCTTACAGCTGAAGTAGCAAAAGTAAAATATTCGCAATGCCAGAATGTTTATTAGGGCTATTAAACAAGAATTTCTCTTTGTAGATTCACCGTACCGTACCGCTATAAGTGGCGCAGTATTAAAACTGCAAGAAGAAGGGAAACTGCACATTTTGAAAACAAAATGGTGGAAGGAGAAACGCGGAGGTGGATCTTGTAGGGTGGGTTCATGACCTCTTTATATGACCTACAATTTTGGCAATGGACAAGTTTAGAATAAAAGTTTAGAATCATATGTAAAATTTATTTCTTTGTAGGTTTATGTTCTAAAATAGGCCACTATCATAAGAAAAATAGGATATTTTGTGGAGTGAGGGTTTAGTCTACTAAATAAACTGTCTTTGTTTAGTGAAATTTTTAAATTTAGAAATCATTTTGGAAATCTTTGGGGCAGGCCTTTGTCTAGCAGAGTACGTCTTCCGGCTGATGATGATGATGATGATATAGTGAAATAGTATTATCGAGTGAAGACGTGAAAAAGTCATTTAGGGATTCCATATATTCCAGTAAAAAAAACGAGCCCTAATAGGGTCACTCATGTGTATGTCTGTCTGTCAAAGCTTCTTGTCTATCAAACTTACTCCGAATGTACTAGACCTATTCATTTGAAACTTTGTTCATTTTTTAATTTATGTAAGTCGTTGTCAAATACAGGAACTCAGAAATGTTAGGCAAGGCAATCAGAGATTTAAAAAATTATAAATGAGAGTTTATTGCAAGTATCGCTGCCGTAATTATTGTTGAATATTTATCAAATTCAAATTCAAATATTTTTATTCAAAATAGGATGTGAAATCACTTATTGAAAGTCAAAAAAAAAAAACTACCACCCATTCCAAATTGAATGCCTCAGGCCTGAGAAGAATGGGCGCAACAAACTCAGCGGGCTTTTTTTTTCATCAAAAGTATGTTTTACAATTAAAGTAACATTTACAAAGTAACATTGTACAATTAAACTTATTATTTAATAGCCTGAGGGCGGTCGCTCCATTCCCAATCTGTGGTATCATTAAGAAAGTCATTTATCATTTATCACACGGAATCCTCTACACGAAAGTTGTATTCTCATTTATCTGGTTTACATAGTCCTATTTGAATGATTAATATATTTTTTATTTTCACTGAATAATTTCAAAAGACAGAATTGGAAAAATTTTATCCTGTTAATTATTCATTATGTTTGGGAGCAATTGTTTTATAAAATTGTTCATGTCAAATTAATGTTAAAGTGATAGAATAGATATAGATAGATTGTTCCGTTTTAAATTCACTATTTGTAATCTTTTTTTATTCAATTCCTGTGATGTGTTATGTGTGAGTATGTTCGTGTGTATGTGTGCTTTTTTTTATTAGATATTGTTTATATTTCGACAAATGAAATATATCTAAATTAGAATAATCATTTTTATATTATGTTTATGCAATACGGCATAGAGTTTAATTTAACATCCATTTATTTTTATTTAGGATGAAACATCAAAATCATCTTCAACTGCCAACGAGCTAGGTTTAGCTAATGTGGGGGGCGTTTTCGTAGTACTAATGGGAGGAATGGGAGTTGCCTGCGTCATTGCTGTCTGCGAGTTCGTTTGGAAATCTCGGAAGGTTGCGGTTGATGAACGAGTAAGCAACATTTTATATTAAAATTATATTTATGTACTTGTTTAACTTAATATTTTCACTGATTATTTTATTTGTTTTAGGTTTACTTTTAATCAGGTTAGGTAACAAATTTGTCAATAGATTGCTAGCTTTTTACGTGTGTTTTATGACATAAGAGTATATAATTTTGTGTTTTATTGTAAATATAACATTAACATTTATATAAGGAATATATGCTGCGTCGATCACTTTAACATCAAGTGAACCGCTAACTCGTTGTCATCGTCACATAAATATCAACTATAGTTAGTTCGCTCAATTTCTGTCAGTCTGTCAGTTAACGAAATATGAATCTTTAAGTAATTGCTATATCTTACGCTCATTTTTAATTTATCAATCTGAAATTTTTTGTGGTGTATTTTATCTTCCAAGATTGAAACTAAGGCATAATCCAGAAAACTCTTTTATTCGTTTCAAAAATTAATATATAGTGTATACTATGGCGCTATCTATAAATAAATTTAAATATTTCATTAAAGAATGTCTCTGTAAATCCTACTACTCCACAGCTGAATATCAAAGTAATCGGACAGCCTGGGACTAGATTATGATTATTTTCTAGCAATAGCAATGACAGTACAATATTGTTTATTCTATTATAAAGAGCGCAAAAAAAGAATATTGTGGTCTCTTCTTGCGCCACTTCTTCTCATTCAGAGCACTATTTGTTTCCGAAGCGGTAGTAGCATCTCGTATATTAGAAATGACACCAAAAAGAATTCTAAAGGAATCAATTTTAAGAAAATAAATGCCTTTTTATGCCTTTATTGCCTATTCACAATGAACTGTATAATAACTTATATTATACAGTCCATTGTGAAATGAAAGAGTTAATAGTTCGAGTTAATAATATACGGAACAATTGAAATAATTAATTAATTCAGTTTGGTAGCCCGTTGTCATCATCACGAAATTAAAGATCATTTAACTTTGTTGTGAAATGTTTAAGTGAAATTATTAACTACAATAGGTAAATGCGAAACAATATCCGACTTTTGATATTCTGTTGCATCGACAAAATTCATTGAATTTAAAACGGCACGACGCATTCATATTTGTTCATCGTTAGATTTGAAAGCTGCTAGAATTTAACGTTTCATTTCCTCAAATATTACATTGCATACAAATGAATTATACACGCTAGATTTCGTTTTGAGAACCTTTCATATTTGCTAGAGAAAAAGTAATATTCAAAATGGAAATCGCTAAACTTAGTTCGGCCCGAGTGTCTGTGAGAATTTTAATTATTTCAATCACAATTAGCATCAGTACTCAGTGCTATGCATGCATTTTAGAATGGTTTATGTTTTAATACTAATAATGATAATTACTCTGTTTTCATTGCTGGCTGAACAACAGAAGGAGGAGGTAAACTTTTTCTAGCTACAAAATATTCAACAAGTATTCCTGTATTGTACTTTGTTTTTGTTCGCCCAGGCGTCGCTTTGTTCAGAGATGGCATCAGAACTGCGTTCAGCGTTGAAGTGCCCAAGTGGCGGCAGCGGTACTGGAAGTGGGACACGAGATGGGGCGGATTCCCCCTACTTACACTATGGGTTTAGTACAAAGAGTCAGCTACACTAGCGATCGGTTTCTGCCACCTCACTACCTAGTGATGTGTAGGCATGGACAATAAGTGTTATGACAACATATAAGATTCAAAAGTCAGTTTAATACTAAGAGCAAGCTTCACTAGTGATCGGTTTCTGCCACCTCACTACCTAGTGATGTGTTGGCATTGATAGTAAGTGCTACGATACAATATACGTTTAAAAAGTCAGCTTTACTAGCGATTGGTATCTGCCAACTCACTATATAGTGATGTGTAGGTATGGACAATAAGTTCTGCGAGAAAACATAAGATTTAAAAATCAGTCTAGTACTAAGAGTCAGCTTCACTAGTGGTCAGTGGCTGACTATATAGTGAGAAAACATAAGATTTAAAATACTTTTTATGACAAATATTTTTTTCGATATTTGCAATAACAATATTCGTTATTACGGCATGATAAATATTAATAAAAGGAAGCAATTTTAATTCATAGAATGTTGCCTCATAGAGAAACAATTATATAAATATTGCATACGCATTGCAATTATACGTAGTACAAAAGCATTTACAAATTTTTTGGTTTCTTTCTATTCTTGTATTCTAATTGACAAACTTTTATGTAAAAACACATCAGCTTCTTATTATTATGACAACAAGAATATTAATTTATCATGGTGTACTGTGAATAAAGGATTTAAGGCATACATATTATAATTATAATAACATGTAAGTGAATTGGGTTTAAAATATTCTAAGGCTCTTGTACCACCGCCAGCGAGGCGACTAATAATAAACTATTTATAACTCATAAAACGTACAACATAATATTATATATATCCCGTGAATAATTCACACAAAAATTCATAGTCGGTCATTGAATGTTCAAAACACCAGCGAGGGCGTGACAAGAGCTGTCAAAATAAAATAGTTGATAATGCTCTTTTCGCGATCAGATATACTCGCCAAGCGACATCCAGCTGTCATTTTCTATCGCCTATCGCACTTTTACACTCGCTTTACGGCCGTTCCCAATATTCAGTCTATCTCCGGTTGTGGCATACTTGAGATAAAAATCGTATATATCGTTGACTTTTCTGTCCCAATAAACTTATCGACGGTAACTCACACTATCTTTACACGCTATATGTCAATAGGAGGACGTATAGCTTACCAGTGATAGAAGTTTATATGGAAATTTCAATTCACGCATCCCAATATAAGGCGATCAAAATGACTTATCAGGTATATTGGGACAGCTTCAGATTATTGACAGCCAATTACTGACAGTGGAAAGTAGTCATTTATCTCTATCTGTAGATAGTATATTGGGAACGGCTGTAAGTAGCCAAGTGACATAACTATCGGAACTATATTCGCTTCATAGCTGATCGCTAGCTCGTTCCTAGTTCCTAGCTGGATTCGCGTGTCGTTCATCGCCGGCGGTAGAACAATTACCTGACTATAAAAATATGAATATTAAATTTGCATAAATTAATTTAAAACAGATAGTTGTGTGGACTACCGATAAAATCATAGGGTAAGGAAAATATTATAAGAATTTAAATAAAAACAATATATTCAAAGAATGTTAAATAATTTCCAATTTGGTATTCGATATTTTTAATATTTTGTTAATTTTATAAAACATTTTCCACGATTACATCATTTATGGAATTCATTTTAATATGAGCCTATGGGGTCAGGTTTAAGAGGCCAGCTATTAGCTCAACCCGCATTCGTATGATAATGATAGAATTATCTCAATATTTTCTCTTTTAATCTTATAATTACCTTTGAGGTAGAGATACTATGTAAATATATTCCTATGGATCAGTTCGCCGCACACAAAAATTAAGACCACAGAGTAGCGATTACACATTTCGGCTTCACAGCCAAAACCAGTGGGAGGCTCCTTTGCACAGGATGCCGGCTAGATTATGGGTACCACAACGTCGGTATTATTTCTGCGGTGAAGCAGTAATTTGTAAGCATTACTGTGTTTCGGTCTGAATGGCACCGTAGCTAGGGAAATAACTGGGCGATTGAGACTTAACATCTTATGTCTCAAGGAGATGAGCGCAATTGTGGTGCCACCCAGAATTTTTGGGTTTTTCAAGAATCCTGTGCGGCACTGCATTGTAATGGGTATGGCGTAGCAGTTACCACCAGCTGAACGTCCTGCTCGTCTCGTCCCTAATTTTTATAAAAAAAAACTCTTCAGTCCTGAAAGTAAAATAGACTCGATAGGCAACATAATATTTTATACTAGAGTAAGGCAATAATTTTGGGAGAAAATAATCATTATAACTTATAACTTTATCAAGAAAAGGAAATAAAATTATTTTATTTGATAATATTAATATAGTAATTAATTAATAAAACTGATCCCACTTCCTTACTCGACCCGAGCCGTCTACCCGAACCAGCGTTACATAGGCAAACGTTGTAACTCTGTCTCATTTGCATTTCATACCCACATAAAAAAGTGCTCAGCGTGCTACCAAGGATCAATTGCAGTCCAAGTTTTGGTAAGATATTGTTTTAAGTATATTGAAACTGGTAAGAATGTATTCATTGGTTTGGTCATAGTTTTATAAACGACTAGCTGACCCGACAGACGTTGTTCTGTTTATAATAAATAAAATAATGTTTTTATATGAATTTGTCAATAATATATCATAACATCAAAAATTACTTCGTAAAATATGCACCCTGCTGTCGTAATGAAATTGTTTCACAGCAGAACTGTCAAACCGTGCGTCAATAAATTCTCTCATAGAAATTATGTATGGACACATCAAAGGAAAAAACAAATTTGTTGTTTTTATTATTTTGTCAGCAATTTCCTATTTATTCACCTTTTAAACCTTCTCTGAACTTCCACAAATAATTCAAGACCTTAATTTGCCAAATCGGTCCAGCCGTTCTCGAGTTTTAGCGAGATTAACGAACAGCAATTCCTTTCTATATATATAGAAGATAGTAGATATGTACTAACAGCGCATTTAAGAGAAACCTCGCTTATTCATAACTTTAAACTGTTCTTTCAAGTGAAAATTACTTAAATGAATAGAATCTTCAGTTTTTATAACTGTCGTGTGTTCTAAAACACAAACCGTATTTATTTACATTAATTTTTAAAAATGTTACTAAAACTTTGGAACAACATAATAACAGCTTAGATCATTTATATGTCTAGATAGATCCTCTTGCAGCTAGACAACGGATGAAAATAGGCCAGGATTATTACTCTAGTGTGCGTCACAAGTTACGTCCTACTCTAGCGATTTGTATGTCACTTTGTGTTAGAGTGCGTGATTTGCTCAAAATAGAGTTAACTTTCAACCTCAATTTTTCGACGTTTTCACAGCTGTCACGGTCTATCTAGAGTCCATAGGTTCTCAACGTGGGCGATAACGCCCCCGTGTGGGCGTTTGAGACATTCGGGGGAGCAGTAGAAGACCCAGAGAAAATTAGGGGGCATTGAGATGGCGCAGATGGGGCGTGGGTAGATTAAAAAATATAGTCAAAAAAGGCAATAAAATATACGAAAATACTCTAGAAAAAAACATATTCTCAAAGTGGGCGGTGAGCAAAATAAGGCTGAGAAACTATTTCTAGACGTACTCGTATAAATGATCTAAGATAATAGGTTTACCAATAATTAATAGAAATATGATGTAATCGTTGAGAATGTGTTAATAAAAAAAATACAGAGCTGCAATAACTGCCCCTTTTAAAATATATCAAGTCAACTTAACAAATCTTATAACTATATTTAGAATACTATAATTACATGAAAACTATCATTACGTGGAAGCGTACCAAGAATACTGGCAGCATTTCCACGTTGGATAGCTAGGCTGATCCGTTGACTGAAACAGCTGCCACCGCTTGGGTTTCCAGTAGCCTTATTGAGGCGAGAAGATAGTACTTTGTACATTCTCAGCGCCTCTGGGCCCCACGGGCCAAGTGTCTCGACACCAAACGGCACGAAGATGTTGACTCACTGAGACTGACATATTTGCGACGATTGCTGTCTTCGGCAGTAGTTATAAGATTTGTTTTGTTTGAATAAATGATAACAAACCAACAGATATTCCAAATCAATACATTTACAATTAAATTATAAATATTGTTCAGTCTTTTGGACAATTTTTATCTTTACATCGAGTTGTAAAAATATACTTACGAAGCTAAAGGTTCAACTAGTGCCAAATTGTGAACATTCAGTATTTAATATTATAAATTTACATTAATTATTAGTATAAAAACTCATCTTCCGTAATTGTTGTAATTTTGGAGTTATTTATAACTGTTGTAAATAAATATTTCAAATATAAGAATAAGAGTTATTGGGAGTCTTAAATTAAGGATTGTTCTCCGCTGCGCTCCAACGAGATACCACAATACCTAAAAGCAATAGCTTTTTTATAACGGTAACTATTAGATGCATGTGTGCGTGGCATCTTGACACTCAATGGCATCATTCAAATTTTGTAACATACGCTTCGTGTTATTTTACATTGAAATTAATAAAATACAAAATACTTACTGATGATATGTGATCCCAGTGTCTTCCTTATTTCTTGTAGTATTATTTTTACGAAGTTTTAACAGAACATGTGGCATGTGAACTTCACACATTGTTCGAGATCGGCTCGAGTACGCCCACTTCGGCGTTGCCGCACTTTGCGACTAAGCCTGCGGTATCTAGTTGAAGCGCAGCGGGGACCAATCCTTAATCTAAGTTGTGAGTATTGCTCGTGATATAACATAAGCGAATTCCTTCAACTGTTTAACTGATTGTATTAAAGTTCTGCAATTTACTTTATAGTAAAGTTTTATATCGATGTGTCAACCGGGTCGAAACTAAGTAAAAAACTATATAAATTTTATGTCGCCGCATTTATATTATTTGACAAATGACTGTTATGTATAGAACATTATTGTATTTGACAGTAATTTCCGTATAAATTGGACGCACTTCCTGAAAAACGTTCCAAGCCACAAATATCACATTTTAGGGAATTCGTGTTTAAAGTTTAATTAATATTTGTGTATTCCTTGAAAGAGTGACAGTAGGGCTGTCATCTTTTGTCAGTCCGTTAATGTAAATAACGTGTCCAGTTTTGTGTTCTTAATTAAATTTCAACATGATTGTGGCTTGGTACGTTTTTCTGGAATTACGTCCAATTGCAACTTTACAGGAACGAATAATACATGAAATTGTGAAATATAATATTATTAATTTAGTATTAATTATTTGTGTAATTGATCACATCAATATTATATTGTAAAGATTGTATAATAAAGTTTAATAAACAAGAGACATTAGCTCAATATGTGCCAAAGTATTCAATCAATGGTCGGACCTAGTGTTTAAGGTATTTTGTAAGTTGATACTTAAAAATAGGTTTAAATGAATAAATCGTTTTGACTAATCGTGTTTTACTAAGTAATGGCCTTGAATAGTGAAAAAATAAGTGACATCGCTCGCTTATGGTATTAAATACACCAGTGGAAGGCTTCTTTGCTCAGTATGCCGGCTAGCTTATGGGTTCCACAACGGCGCCTTTTTCTGCCGTGAAGCAATAACGTGTAAGAGTTACCGTGTTTCGGTCGTTGCTACCGGCGCCGTTGCTACTGAAATAAATGGCAAATTAACATCTTGTCTCAAGGTGACAAATGAATTACAATTTTTGGATTTTTCAAGAATCCTGAGCGGCACTGCAATGTAATGGGGAGGGCGTATCAATTACCATCAGCTGAACATACTGCTCGTCTCATCCCCAATTGTCATAAAAAATACGGGATAAAATTCACTCCTATAGCTTTATTTATCATTATAAAAGTACTAGCATTTATGTGGTTAAATACAGTATTCATTTATTGCGCTATCGTACACAAAAATGACAATTTATATTACATAAAAAATTTAACACTTCAGAACTATTACAATTATTTTACATTAAAAAGTTCTATCTCAGAAAAATCAATTAACGTAAATTAAAGTAAACGTACTAATTTGAAAATCAACGTATTTTTGCATCAGGTCTTAGTTGGGTTATATTTTAGTTTGATAAATGAAGCCGCGATGGTGAGAATAAATGAAGCGATGGTGGGAAGTGGAGAGTCACTTAGTCATTTATTTTGTCTTTACGTCTGAGTCTGTGGTGTGTGCGACCAACTATCAAATACTAAGCGATATCTTCAAAACTTGAAATTCTAACGAATTTATTAAAAACATTTAAAATGTTCAATATTGATATGGTCACTATAAGATATTAGACTTTTGATGATGTGTCAGTCAGTCAGTGAATCACAAAATTAAGAAACTTTGACTAGTTATATCTAACAAACTACTGGTTCAAATTGAATGAAATTTTATAGATACCGTTTTTATACAATGCTTGCTTGATAACTGAATATCAAGCTTGTAGTTTTACCCACAACGAAGCTATAGATGGCTGAAAATGGCCTGAACAGCTTCGAGAAAAGGATGGTAAGTCCGTGGCGCTGGTTTTTGCTCGACTTGGATTTACTTTAGCGTAATATTATCATCCGTAAGCCGACCTTCATCCTCCTCGCGTCGTATTCCTAATAAGGCAATGGCTGAGGGTCGTGATTTCTCTGAGGTTTCAACTTTTTGACAATAATTCGCCATCTGTGTCTGTCTTTGGCTATGTGCAGTACGCCATTAAGTCCGGTATCCAGAAATGTACGGATTTTGTCAGACCATCTTATAGGGCTGCGACCTCTGGGACGTCATCCGTCTACCTTCCCAATAACCATCAGTTGTTCGAGGTTGCGGCCGTCTTTCGGCGATATGTCCAAAGACCTCCAAGATTCAATGGAGGCAGATGGATGAGAGTCTGGTTTTTACACCTAGTTTGTGAAGAATGGATGAGGAGGTGCGGAATACTGTCCAAGGGATTTGAAGGACCTTCAAAATATTGTTTGAGTTATGCCAACACACGCTGGATTCAAGTTTCAGCCAATTAGTTATGTTGACAACGCGTCACTCATAACAATGAAAACTAACGGTCAGTTTGCCAAGATTTTGCTTCGAGAGGAAAATGTTGCCTCAGTTCTCTTTAAAACTGTATTAATATGTTGCAATATGGACGGACATAGTACTAACTATGAATTAGATAATAAATTGATATTGAAGTAATTCATTGTTCTTATTTATCCAATTATCATAATAAATTCATAAAATCAAAACTAATTTTACGTAGATTATTATTTCTTATAAAACTACAGGCTACAAAATTTTTAACAAAAAAACCAACCGACTTCAAAAACACTATTCCAAAACAATAGATATAATATGCACTAAAAAGTATAAAAATAATTGCGTATTTTTATAAAATCTAATTAATTCGTCTAATTCTAGTTACGATTATTTTTGGAGCCGGGATTTTTTGGAGTTTAGACATAGTTTTTATTTAAAACTCCCAGACGGCTTACCTTTTTCCAAAACCAACAACAAATATCGTTAATGTATACAAAAATTTAATATATCATATACTTAAACCTTCCAAGAAAACCCCGCTTTCCATTGGTGAAAACAGCAGTCAAATTGGTGCAGTAGTTTTTGATTTCATAGCGTATAGACAGACAGATACGTGGCGAAGAACTTTGTTTTATAAAATGTAGTGATTATGATCAATAAAGAAACGATTAAAAAAATACAATAATCGAATCATGAAAATTTATGGTGCAAACTTATTTTATTATAATTTTCCTTTGCAAAAGGTTACTGTATTCGTACAACGTGATAAAGTCACAATAAGACCCAATGTAGGCTTAAATATGGGCCAAATCCGGTGCTAATGGGATCCCTAGCTTTATAATGAGCGTCAGATAATATCAGGTCATTATGATAAACTGACAGCTCTTGGTCTTTTTATCTACTTGTTGGATTATTATGGAAATGAGGATCTTTAATGTCAAATGTTATTTTATTATTAACTAGAAAATACTCACTTTGTTAAGAATAATATATTCTAGCAAATCTGTCAGGATGGATGTTAAAATATTGACCGAATTATATAACAAGTGCTGGACAAGGGATGGATGCATACATATTATAGGCTCAGATGGTTCACATCACCGAGCTGAGTGGAAAGCTGACCTACACAGCATACCACAGACATCTAAACAGACATCTAAGCCTCTGACTCAGGGTACTGCCAGTCTCACCTCCAGGTCCAAAAGAACGGTCAAAAATAAGTAATAGGTATCATTAATCTGTAAGTATTTTAAGGTAATGTAACCTTTAAATAACTTGTACAATTCATAGGTTTAGTTAACTGTAAGCTTTTTGTAACTTCTAATTACCTATGTCACTACCACAAAGCCTAAGCTATCCTAGTATGAATCTTTATGTTATGTATATGAATTAAACCTTTTTTTATTTAGTATTTATAACTTATTACAAAATTTCATAACCATCCTGTGTTGATAATTAAGATAATATATAAAGAATGCATATACCTAACTTGTAATGCACCACATTGTAACATTTGTGTTATAGTTTAATAGTTTGGTAACAAGCCTGCAGTATTCATTTACATCCTGTTCTGTTTTTTAATACCAAAAATAAAATGGAACATCATATAACTATTAAATGCTATTTATTAAACATTTTAAATAAACAATTTTCCATAAAATTTGATAATTTGATATTACTAAATGCAGCTTATATTTCAAACATTTTCAATTGTTACATAGTATAAATGTCATACTACATAATTATCAGATTTATATTGCCTATGCTATTTCTTTCCTGTGTATAATATATTTAATAAACTGTAGTTTTAGTGTAATAAATCAAATTCCGTTGTTGATACTAGAAAATGAAAACTGTAGTTGTTACATAATAGGTACCTATTAAATTACCATTGTTATTTGTGTAGACTGTAGTGTCTTGTGTGACTGGCAGATGTACGTGACAACTGTCATCTAATGACAGCTGTGACATTTGACATACCAGCCGCAGACTAAATAACTGCTTTGGATACAAGGCTTTTGGTCATCACTGCGCTGGCATTTATAGATTATTAGAATTAGATTATAGAATTACATGATTAGTAAGCTAAGTTATTGAAGCTGTAAGATAGCGCCGCTTATTATTTTATTATTTATTTTTTCTCACCCTTAATATGGGTCAAGGTATTAAAAATATTATGTTTTAATTACTGCATCATGTTTTCACCGTAAATAAAATTTGTACAGCATAAAAATGGAGTACTCAGATGGAGGCGCGCAATCTTTATTTCTTTTTTATAATAATTTACGCGAAAATTACAAGTCTATCTCAAAACAGCTTCATAGATATAGTTTATATTATTTTTATTCTTTTAATTTGTATTCATTGTACTTCATTTTTATTATTGTAATTTTTTGTCTTTAGTCACTTAGTTTTTAGTCCTCTAAGTTACCTATTTAAAACCTACCTATGTTTTTTGAGGGTTTTGAGATAAATAGTTTATTTTTGCTAAAAGGAAAAAAGGGTTACTTTTTCATTTTTGATTGTTTTTACTTTATCTTTTATTTTTTTTTTTATTTTTTATTATTGTTTGTTTTAAGAAGTGAATTAATCTCTCCTTGCAACTGGCGGGTGGGTTCGTTAATCATTTAATTTAATTTAATTTAATTATTTTTGTATATTATTTTTTAGTTTAGGAAACTCGTTGCAGGTATACTTTTGGATATTATTTTATATAGGATTATTTTTTGTGTAATAGTATAAGTAGTAATAAACAGTAGATAATTTTTAAATATTATCAAGATTCAAAATGTCACATAACTCTAGCCTTGATGATTTTCAGTCTATAGTCTCTTCTGGTTCTAGTGGTGAAGAAAGTTTTCAAAGTGTATCTTATATTCCTATTGACGTTGCTCTCAGTAATCACTTCCCAGACACACAGAAAAACTTTAATATAGTTCACCTAAATGCACAAAGCATTCCTGCACATTATCTTGACCTTCAGGCGTCGTTTGATTCTAGCAATGTTCATGCCGTACTTATTTCTGAGTCGTGGCTTAAGCCCAGCCTCCCTTCTTCCTCTTACTACCTTCCAGGCTACCACCTCCTTCGCAACGACCGTGTGGGTAGAGTTGGTGGCGGCGTTGCAATCTATCTTCGATCTCACCTTCCGTTTTCAATCATAAGTTCTTCTAGTGATTCCATGTCACAGAATGAAGTTGAGTATCTTCTTGTTGAAGTTATCCTTTCACATACAAAAATCCTTCTTGGAGTATTCTACAGTCCTTCACTTAATGTCGATTATTTCTCTTCCTTTGATCATATCCTCGAGAAATTTGTACCACTATATGATCACTTGATTTTGATGGGTGATTTTAATACCTGTCTTCTTAAAGATGACCATCGTTCAAAAAAGCTTTTGTCCGTTACTGATTCCTACAATCTCCATATCCTTCCTCTTACAGCCACCCACTTCTTTCCTCACTCCACTCCGTCTCTTCTTGACCTCATCATAGTCTCTAAGCCCGAGTATGTAAACTCGCATGGGCAATGCTCTGCGGATGCTTTTTCCTTCCACGATCTCATTTTTCTCTCCTATAAAGTACGCCCCCCTAAACGTAAACCCCAAATACTGATGCAGCGGAATTTTTCTGGGATGGATATGCAACGTCTTTCTATAGACGCACAAACTATTGATTGGGATGTCATTTTTAATTCTAATAGTATCAACGATAAAGTTGATATTTTTAATTCTTTGCTAATACAGCTGTATGATAAGCATGCGCCAGTTAAACCCGTGAAGATAAAGCATTTACCTGCTCCTTGGCTTACTGATGATATTAAAAAACTGCAAATTTCTAAAAATCGAGCTAAATCTATTTATAAGCATAATAACTCTGATCTTAACCGGGAAAAGTATATAAGATTAAGGAATCGTTGCAATACAATGTGCAGAGACGCGCAGCGACGCCATATCTACTCGTCTGTTGAGAACGGTGAAACCAGTAAAGTTTGGAAATTCCTAAGAACGCTAGGAGTTGGGAAGCAACAACATACAGTTTCCAATAATCTAAATATTGAACAACTTAATCAACATTTCTCTCAAAATTCATCTTTTCTTGACAATAACACTAAAGCTCAAACGCTTAAATCCCTATCCTTAATCCCTACCCCTGACTTTCCACCGTTCAACTTCTCTCCCTTCACTGATTCTGACGTTAAAAAAACCATTTTGTCTGTTACATCTAAGGCCGTTGGTAGTGATTGCATTAGTCGTAATATGATCCTTCCTATCATAGATATCCTAGTTCCTACAATCTTCCATATTCTTAATTTTTCTATAACGTCTGGCCAATTTCCTGTAGCCTGGAAAGACGCTAATGTTATTCCAATACCTAAAATTTCTAAACCACATAATCTTTCTGACTATCGCCCCATATCTATACTACCTTTTCTTTCCAAGGTTCTTGAACGCTTAGTCCATCAACAATTCTCTATATTTATTAATAAGCACAGTGTTCTTAACCCTCTCCAATCTGGTTTTCGTCCAGGACATAGTACGACTACTGCACTTATAAAAATTACCGATGATATCCGATCTGGCATGGATAAGCAACAGCTCACAATACTTACACTACTCGACTTCAGTAATGCCTTCTGCACTGTTGACTTTGATATTTTGCTGAGCATGTTGAGTTCTATTAACGTATCTCCAACAGTGATAGGGTGGTTTCGAAGCTATTTACGTGGGCGTCGGCAAAGGACTAAGATTGATGATAACACTTCAACCTGGTCTAACCTTTCCGCTGGAGTTCCACAAGGCGGTGTACTATCTCCTCTTCTTTTTGCAATTTTTATTAACTCTATAACTAAAAATTTAACTTCCTGGTATCATATGTATGCAGACGATCTCCAGATATACTCACAATCTTCTCTCGAGGGTCTGCCTTTAGCTATTAAAAACACTAACAAAGACTTAACTACAATCGTGGAATGGAGTACTGCCCATGGACTAAAAGTGAATCCGTCGAAAACTCAATGTATTATTGTTGGTAGCTCACAACTAACCCATAAAATTGAGTGGGGTAATCTACCTCCCATTTCTGTAGGAGGAACTCTTATTCCTTTTAGCTGCTCTGTTAAGAGCTTGGGCGTATTCATTGATCGGAATTTGTCTTGGCACCATCAATTAAAAGAAGTTAGTAGGAAGCTCTATGCTGCCTCTCACTCATTAAAAAAACTCCAAAATTTTCTTCCTATTCCCACGAAAACTTTACTCGCTCAATCCCTTCTCCTGTCCATTCTTGACTACGCTGACATTTCATATGTCGACTTAACCGAACTCCAGTTGGATAAGCTTGAACGATTGCAGAACATGTGTATTCGTTTTATATTTGGACTACGTAAGTATGACCACGTGTCTGAATTTCGCAAAAAGCTCAAATGGCTCCCTATCCGCTTGCGTAGAAATTTCCATATACTTATACATCTCTATCGTGTCCTATTTGATCCTAAAACTCCTATATATCTCAAGGAAAAATTTTCAGCATTAAGTTCTCACCAACTATATCTTCGGTCTGTTCATAATCTCTTGCTTTGTACACCTGTTCATAAAACTTCCTTTTTCAACAATTCATTTGCTGTGCAAGCTGTTAACCTATGGAATTCTCTTCCCTCTGAAATCAGAAAGGCTCAAACTCTCCAATCTTTCAAAACAACGCTCCATAATTATTATTTATTACTGTGACAATTTCAATACTAGTTCTTTTCTTGGAATTATTTACTGTATGTTTAAATTATATGCATAACACCACCTTCTGTTATCTTTTCAACTATAACTGATTCATTATAGGTTGCCTGGTAGAAATCGCTCTTAAGCGATAAGGCCGCCTATTGCTTTTTGTAGTCTCGATTTTTGTTATGTTTCATAATTTTGTGGTATGCAATAAAGATATATTTCATTTCATTTCATTTCAATATAATTTATATAACATAATAGTTTAAAACACACTACAAAGCACAAAATCACTTACACTCTTTGGTATTCGAAAATTTCCTAATATTAAATAAATCGGTTAAAGATGGTTGAATTTTAAAATTAACGTCAATTCCTGCTTTATCGACGATAGATGAAAATTATATAAATTAACAAAAACCTTATTTTTTTTGCAAATTCAAAAATAGAATAATGTTATTAAATAATGTATTGTTATCAATCCTCGATAAATCTACGAAGTTGGAAGAAAATCTGGCCGGATTCAAAGTTTTCGGGAGACCAGACAGACAGAATAAAAACTGAATCTAAGTAGGTATTGTTGTTTCAAAAGAACTGGTGATAACTTTTAAAATTTAGTAATCGAAATATTTCTCATATTTATAATTAAAATAAAATAAATAGTTATAATAAGATGAAACCTGCATCAAGGAAATGTAAAACTAAATTTAAATTCAACAATTAACAAGTCGGTAATTTCAGGTTGAACCGCTTACAGAAATGTTTTCAGCATGAATATCCTTGAAACGTTAAACTGATAAGCATCAGAGCACATTTCCCCGAAAACAACCGATGAGGCATAATTTACCGGTTGGCTAAAATGTACTTTGAGGGAATTTCGCTGCATTTCAACGAGGTACGAATTTTGCAAAGTGATCTGTTAACAGTGAAACAATACAGAAAAATATAAATATTATATTTGCTTTTGTATAAGATTTGCCCGAGAACTTATGTGTTTATATACACATTTATTTTGATTTTTTTATTATAACCTAAAGTTAAGTAGCTTGTGTTTATTTAATGTTGCCATTATACCTCCACGCTTTATAACTAACTAAGTATATTGTATTAAATATAATATCGTTGTCTTGTACCCATAGTATAGGCTATGGCTAGTTTGGGATAGCAGAATTTAACATAAATACAATTTAACATACATGACTCGGAAACAAACATCCATATTCATCATTTAATTGATTGCACCTACCGGGATTCGAACCCAGGACCTCTAGCTCAGAAGGCAGGGTCACTAGCCACAGGGCTATTGGGTTCATCTATATAACTCGAACGTATGTGTTCTTTCAATGCTACAATAAGTATTCATATAATTGCAATTTATTATTAATAACGCCTAAAAGAGGATACATTTTAATATACCTCTATGTGAAGAATCATTCATTTTATGAACTCTATATAAAACTTACCAATTATTTGTTATTTTTTATTATAACATGAACAGTATGGCACACCTGTGTACTTCTACAGTTTATCTACAAACTTTCGTCAGTCTTCACTCGTATATTTATTTCGAAAATTGTCTTTATACAAGAAATATTTAATTAGGCGATATTATGCTACATTTCTCCTCACATTCACTCTTAAAACTAAAACAGTACAGTAGTGTTACATTATTAACAGCTGGCATTTGTGAGGTGCTGGTATCTGAAGTGCCTGCCATGGGCTACCTTTAATTGCGAAAAAATAAATGGAGGGGTTGAAATAGGGGATGAAAGTTTATATGGGAATTCGAGTTCGGAGACAAAACCATACAACTTCGTATTTAGGCACTTTATAAGAAGTAATTCATAAACATTAAAAGTTCGAGCATATTTGAAATTTTCACCTACCTGGGGATGAAATAGGAAATTAAAGTTCGCAGGGAAATACTATTAAAGAGACTGTCCACAATGACAAAGGGGACTTATGGAATGAATCTTCAAATCTCATTACAGTTCCAATAAGTAAAAACACGACAATATTTTTAGAGAGAAGGAAAATCTATTTACGTATAGGAGTTACGTAAGGATACAGGAGTTCTAGTGTCTACTATATTACCAGATGAGTTGAATGGTACTATATTATCAAACGATATTTATATTTCGTTGGTAACAGTCACTAAGCAATCATAGCGGTGGAATACTTCTTAAAATCAAGAATGCTTCTTTATACACATATAAAAAATTAATGGAGAAAATTGTCTATCGTTACGTATCGTGCCTAAATCATTCTTTTTTTACAATGCGAACAAACTTAAAACCATTTTATTTTCAAATCACTCTATTTTTAATATGGATGTGAGGTAAGAAATATCGAAGCAAAGGAATAGATTACCTATTTGATTTTTTAAGGTAGTTAGAAAGTTTAGATGAATAGAATAGAAATTTAAATATTTATATACGGATTGACAATATCATGAAGCTACATCAGTCTATTAGACTCTATACAGAAGTTTTGACATGGGAAGAGAAGCCCATTCACATCAACGTTACCATTCTCGAAGAACTTGGCATAAAACAACGCCTTTCGGTGTTAGTACAGAGGCTATTGAGCGCCTTGTCGTGCAGGGCAAAGTGGAAGTCACCAGAGGGCGAGGAAGGTCGTCCATGCGATAGACCGACCAAATTAAGTCTGTTGTGGGCGGTCCATTGAATGAGTGTACCAGACTGTTGGCCAGCAGGGAAAAGTGGAGAATGCTCGAGGGGCGAAACACATCTGCCCCAAAAGATGTCACTTCGTGATGACCACGACCGCTCTGCCAAATGTGTAACGAAGAAGAAGACGATGGAGGAGAACATTTTTTAATTAATCATATTATTAACAAAATTGGTTACTTAATAATTAGTACATACAATTTTAGGTGGCCTGCGCAACCAGACAAAAACCATGCATCCTCTATATAATCCACCATACTTTATAGTAAGCCTTCATTCTTGAAGAAGCTTTAATATATTTCATAGATATGTTGCTCAGACGTGGTCGCTAACTATGGGCATGATGAGAAAGCTCATGTCGCTCAGAGAACAAAGGAGAAGGCTATGTTAGGAGTTTCCCTGTCAGATCGAATCAGAAATGAGGAGATCTGGAGGAAAACCAAAATCACTGACATAGCCCAAATGATTGCTAAACTGGCAGTGTACTAGTGTGGGCAGAAAAGTCTTCGCATGGCGACCACGTACCTGAAGACGCAGTGATGGTAGGCTCCCAACAAGATGGACGGACGATCTGGTCAAGATTGCCGGAATACGTTGGATGAGGGCAGCACAGGACCGACAGTCGTGGAGATCTTTGGGGAAGGCCTTTGTCCAGCAGTGGACGTCTTCCGGCTGAAGATGATGATGATGTTGCTCAGTGAGTCCTTGTATATTATCTGGTATTTTATTGTAAATTGCTGAGAAGAATACGAAAAATAAAATAAATATACAATTAATATGAAGATGAAGTAATAATTATTATAGACTGTCATACAAATAAAATATGAAAACCAAATTTATGTACGATGCAGGACTCGAAGCCGATCTCTCGAGTACCGTACGAGCCAAAACGTATCGTTGATAAATTTTGTATGCTTTGTTCAACTCTCAGGTTGTGGCTTCATCTACAGGATCTACTTTACAGTTGATAGCCTGCTCAACCCCAATATTTGCATATTAGGAAATTGACTTGAGATGCCGCTCTTGCAAATCTAAACAAGCTGTTATAACAAATTGTACGGAACGCGAGAGGTCGCGGGTTCGAGTTCCGCATCATTCATAAATTGAGTTTTCAATTGTTTTTATGTAATTAATCGTAGAAGTGAATGTTATCCCATTAAAATATAAGAAGTTGTATAGACTATCTTGATAATTTGAGTCTCAAATGGTAGCGTGTGCTGGGAACGATACGATAAGTAATTGATTAATTTTATTGTTCAATCACTATTTCGATATTTTATATGTACCAAAACGAAAATAATAATCAAGTAGGTATAAAATATTTTGGTGCAAATTATTAAGTTAGTAAATATCTATAGATTTTTGTAGCTAAGAAGAGCAATTGATGAAAAAATATAAAAAGATACCTATGTCGAATAGGTGTTTATAAATTTCATGTACATATAATATTACAATTTAGTTAACCTTTGTTCATCGTACTTAGAAACAATGAGTGCTTCAAATTTTATTACATTTAAATGTAGCAGGATTTACGGGTTTTAAAAAAATGACGTTTTAATGACGTCACAGTGGTCAGCAAAACCTCACATTTGGCTTTGTTCCAAGCGATATGCGGCGGTCAGCGTCAACAATTCATTTGTTTTATGTGAAATTAAATCATTTTTTAGTAAACGCAATTAAAATTCTTGGCAATTTTGAATAAATTATTTACGGTTCGAAGTTAAACCACCGAATAATATTGTATCACAATTTGTTTGTTGATATAATTTTTTTTCTTACAACCATGTATTTTGTTCGAAAAAATAGTTTGCATCTCACTATTGATCAAACCTCTTACGCCTCTTAAAAATAATAGGTCTTGAGGATATTTGAGGATATAATTTAAACAGCACACGTTCCCTATCTAGTATCTACAATTTCCACATCCCTTTTCTAGGTATAGGGAGATGAGGGCAGGCGCGCTATCGCAAGTAGGGGCACAATAGATCCTAGGATTTAAGTGTTTTTTCAATCCCCAAATCTAAATAGTATAAAATTAACCTTACCTATTCATATACCAGCTACCATTAGTATCTACATAGCAGCGAAATGATTGTGAAACGCAATCTGTGTAACTCAGAATAGAAAAGAAATATATTCACCATATGAAGTGACAATAACATAACATGTTGCAACAATTACACTTGGTAAATGTCATGAAGGTACATCACTTCGTAAAGGGCCTTTGACATGGGGAGAAGAACTGATAAGAAACTCCCAGCCCGTCTTTTGGATCATATTAATAATATTGGTAAGCCTACTTAATACAATACATACAATTTTAGGTGGCCTACGCAGAACCAGTCAAGAACCATTCCATATTATTATCTTCTATATAATGAAGTATACTATAGTTAGCCTTCTTTGTCAAAGAAGATTTAATTTATTTCTTGAATTTGTGCTCAGTGTGTTCTCGTATGACTGTTATGTATCAAATTCAAATATTTTTATTCAAAATAGGATGTGACATCACTTATTGAAAGTCGAAAACTATCACCCATTCCAAAACGAATGCCTCAGGCCTGAGAAGAATGGGCGCAACAAACTCAGCGGGCTTTTTTTTTCATAAAAAAATTTGCTTACAAAGTAATATTGTACAATTAAACTTTTTATTTAATAGACCCTAAGTAATTAAAAATAAAAACACATCAAATGTTAGCTATATAACAACATAAAATACCTTAAAATAACAAATTGTACCATTGTACAGAGCATTTGTGATATCCGCGAAATGGTAACTGAAAGCATCAGAACACATTTACACTCAAACAACAGATGAAGTGTTATGCAGAATGCATGAAATCCTTTATCGCTCGTCGAATTTCGCTTTGTGAAAACTTCGTTGGACTTCAACGTGGTTCGCATTTTGAAAGCTGATATGTAAGCAGTGAAATCAAAGGAAAATGTAGAAATAAATTGAAATATTCGGTTTATTTTTATGGTCAGATGTATTTAGTACTAATGGTATTCCTCGTATTCAAGTCTTAACGTATTTATTTTTTATATTCCCTATTCTGCCACCTTTCATGAATGTTTTCTAGCAAAGTATTATACAAACCTAGATTAAAGATAAGTCTCTTGTTAGTTTTTTATTACGGCAACTATTAGATGCTTGTGTGATCTTGACACTCAATGGCATCTTTTAAATTTTGTAACGTACGCTTCATGTTATTTTACATTGAAATTAATAAAATAGAAAAAACTTACTAATAATATTATGGGATCCCAGTGTCTTTCTTGATTCTTGTAGTATTATTTTTACAAAATGTACTACGCAAACCGGTACTTTAGTTTCAATTATTAGCAGAGTTTAACAGAACATGTGATCATCACACATTGTTCCAGTAGTATTAATTGCCGCACTTTGCGACTATGCCTGCGGTATCTAGTTGGAGCGCAGCGAAGACCAATCCTTAAGCTAAGTATATAACAAAATATAAATAGAGCTTACACAAACAAGATTTTGTTTAAATTAAATTTAATTTAAATTCAAATTAATTGAAACTATTTAAGCAAGATCACAAATGAAATAATTAATTAAATTTCTAAGTTTTATGCTAAGGTACTCTGTTTTATTACACCATCGAAGCACAAAATATAATTAAAGGAAACAAGAAAATACTGGACTGAATGTAGTTAGTCCAATAGTTAATGAATAATGGATGAAAGTCGTGGTTAAAGCATATAGCCTTAGTGTTACCTCGCTCGGAAATTAAATTTTGCTCGGTAACCTAAGCATATATT
Source organism: Leptidea sinapis (assembly GCF_905404315.1). Lineage (NCBI taxonomy): Eukaryota > Metazoa > Arthropoda > Insecta > Lepidoptera > Pieridae > Leptidea > Leptidea sinapis. The sequence goes on from NC_066299.1 coordinate 3,701,933, forward strand.
TATAATATATCACTTACCACAAAACTGCCATCAATTAAGACTATTTTTATATAAAATTAGTTCAATTAAATGAAGATTAACCCTCCTTTAACCCATTAACCCTAAAATATTTGTCTAAGAGCACATTCACTAAAAGTGTGCATGTCATACAAAATTATGTCGAAAGAAATCTTATGAACCGAAACAAAATAATGTTTTTGTGTGTCACAACGAAATAAGATTTTGTTGTCTTTATTTTGCCGTTGTTGTTCATTAAGTTAAAGATAATATTGTGTTCATGACGTTTGCGTTATTGTAATGTTTTTTGGGTCACTTATGTTCATAACTTCTATATAAAATGATTGAGGTTTTCATTTATCATTTGTGGAACGTCACGGAAAAAATACTGGATAGATAGATAAGTCTTGTAAGTTTTATTCGTTAGATATTCGGTCCTTATTTAAAAAAAAAATTATATCTTCATTTAATATAAAACTCATTTTTTTTAGTTACAACGATTTATATAAGCACCAAGTGCTCAATCACTCATTATATGTAAAGAAGCCTCCCGCTGGCTGTTGTTATATCAACTATAATATTTTTAAAATGATGACCTATATAGCCCATTGGTTAGTAACCCTACCATCTGCTAGATTTTCGAACATTGTTTAAAAAATATTTTTATCATAATTTTTGATTTGGAAGGATTCAAATTTTAAGAGTTACGATCTGACAAAGTGAGAAATTGCTTCAAGTCAGAATTTATAAGATTTGTTGCATGTTACGTATCATTGGAATTAAAGTAATTAAATTATTATACAAATGAATATCATCAACGTACATAATATAGTAGTATTCCTTATGTTGCAAAGTAATCTTCAATTATTATTATGATACCTATTTACGAGCCGAGGACCTAGTATTGATCCCTGAGGAATTCCTCTGTTGATAGGAGAATAACGAGATAATTTATAACTACCACCATAATTAGTGCTTGCAAATATTTCCGGTTCTGTTATGTTAAAACTACTGAACCACTTTACATTCTCCGGGCTAATAGTAACTTAATTTGGAAATAATGAATGGTATCGAATGCCCGAGAGTAATCAACTAATAGTTGCATTTTGACCTTCTTCCAAAGCATCTAAGATGTTGTCTAGAACATGAAGTAAAGCAGAGTACCTACGTTTTTTTAAAACTGGACTGCTTGTCCGGCAATCTATTATAAACTTCTTAAAAAACATTGAGTGTTGTGTACAATTTTAAGATCGGCAAGGAAGTATGCTAATTGGTTTAACTTCTGTGGAGAGTTCATAGATATCTTTTTGGTTAAAATTTGCACTAGCACGTGGCGCCAGAAAGTACTAAGTTGGAAAGATAGTAAACTTTATGTTTTAGTTACTAAAACATTCATTCAAAATATAACAAATAAAACTGATAAATATAATAAATTCTTATTGAATATTATGAGAATATTTGATAATATCATATAGGGATTTGGGTGTAATGAATAAATAACACGGCAGAGATGTACACTTGTCTTGAATATATTACGGTGCTCATAAATTTCGGCTCGTATAAGTAAAACGAATGAATATTGCATAATTATGTTAGGGTTGAATCTTTACGATCTTTTTTATTAACCTGTTACTTTTCTTACAGCAAAACTGACCTGAAAAATAAATACGATATCATACAATTATATCCTAATATAACTGTATAGGTATATACCCAAGTATTTTACATGTTAAAAAAACAACACTATACAAAAGTGTGAAATAAATATTACTTTGAAAAAACACAAATATATTCAACAGCAAAGAAATGATATACTTAATTGTAATAAACCAGTTCTTTATATCTCTAAATTAACTAACTCTCAATTTTAAAACATAATATCTTATATATAGCAATATTAAGTCTACTATTTGGAATATTAAGTTCACTGGGAATCTTTAATTACTTCAACTGGCGCACATGTGACTTATAATTCAATTTATTTTTAGGTTATGATTCAAGGCACACTTTTTTTTATGGAAAAGGAGGACAAACGAGCGTAAGGGTCACCTGGTGTTAAGTGATCACCACATTCTCTTACAACACCATAAGAACACAGGAGTGTTGCCGGCCTTTAAGGAAGATGAACGCGCTTTTTTTGAAGGAACCCCTGTCGTATCGTCCCGGGTATACCGCACAAGCAAGCTCATTCCACAGCTTTGTAGAACGCAAAAAGCTCCTCGAAAACTGCACTGAGGGGGACCGCCAAACACCCAGATGGTGGGGTTGATAACCTAATTCGTGGCGTGTCTCTTCGGAACACTATACTGAAATTATTATGTAAGTAATGAAATTATTATATTTTAATTACATTGTCACATGTTCACATGAATCAAGAAAATTTTACGTATTCAATTGAGCAAAATATCAAAAAAATCCGTTATATAAATAAAACATTAAAGAATAAATAAAAACATGGTAAAAAATAGAATACCTCCATTTTACACAGTGAAAACAGACAAAACACCTGTGACCTAAACAGTGGTTCAACAACTGCAGCCCAATTTACTTCAACACAATAATTTAATTAGCTAACAAGTTGTTGAGCTAAATTAATTATTAAAACATGCCTTGCGTGCTGCAACTACTGTATACTAAATCAAAAGTGCTTAATGAAAATACCCTCATTAAAGTCTAGACTGTTTGCTTGCAATGTACATTATTATAATAATCCTTTGTACTGAAAATCGTGGAGGAGTATATCTAAACATAATGTAATTATATTACTTGATCTATTTTACTATAAACTGTATAAACCTATTGTATGTTATAAGCTTTGATCATTTATACGTCTGGATAGACTATACTAAACGTAGAGCAGCTCGAATTGTCGAGGCCCAGTGCTCTGTGAACGGCTGGATCACTTGTCGTTGCGTAGAGATGTCGCTTCATTGTGTGTCTTCTACCGCATTTATCACGGGGAGTGTTCCGAAGAGCTGTTTAACCTGATTCCTGCCGCCGAATTCCACCTTCGCACGACACGCCACAAGTTAGGATATCATCCCCACCATCTGGATGTGTCGCGGTCTTCCATAATGCGGTTTTCAAGGAGCTGTCTTCCACGTACTACAAAGCTGTGGAATGAACTTCCTTGTGCGGTGTTTCCGGGACGATACGACATGGGTACCTTCAAAAAAAGCGCGTACACCTTCCTTAAAGGCCGGCAACGCTCCTGTGATTCCTCTGGTATTGCAAGGGATTTAGGACGGCGGTGATCACTTAAAAACAGGTGACCCGAACGCCTGTTTGTCCTACTTTTCCATAAAAAAAAGAGCTGTGAAACGTCGAATAAATAGACTTTAGAACTAACCGCTATTTTGAGAAATTCACGCACACTAACATAAAGTGACATACAAATCGCGAGTGTAAGACGTAGCTTGTCACGCACACTAAACTAATATTCTTAGCCTGTTTTTATCGACATTCTAACAGCACGGGACTCTATCTAGACGATTAAATTAATCTAAGGTTACAAAGCTGAAAAGAAAATATAAATTTAAACAAATTATCCGTCTATCTGTCTTTTTTGTGCATGCATCCATGGAACTACTAGAAAGACTTTCATGTAACTTTTACAAATGTCTTCAGTGTATCCTATATCAACATTCAGGCTTTATTTGATCAACATCCGGTGCACTGTAAAAATATTTTTCTATAAATTTGCAAGAAATTTACGTGAATGAAGTCGCGAGTACAGCTAGTTAATACAGAAATGCAAATATCTAATTGTTATATCAAAATCATAAGCTTTCACTAATGAAATTCATATTAGGAGTTATAAATTCCATGCTTCATAATATAACAATTAATGAAGTTTCTTTTTACAGGATAAGAAGAAAAAGTTTTTTGTCTGTCAGTACTTGCTACGAGTAATATCTGGTTTGCTACTGCAAATCTCTAGATAGCTGGACTGTTCCAACTGTGAAATTACTTATGTTGCTTATTTAAAATCTATAGGCGACTTTCGTCCATTATTGCACCATGAATAAACGCCACCCAACATGTATTATTTCAACCTCAAACATTGCATACAGTTACATTCGAGAAATTTTGTTTGTTCCGCCGTCAAACTTAATTGTGTAACATTAACAATACATATAATCAAGAGTTAAAAGACATACAGGTAAAATAATATCTTCTAGCAACGCTTCGACGTGCACGACGTTGAAGTTGTCAAAGTTCAAGGCACTGATAATTTCGATAGCTCCGTCAACAAAGAAGGAAAAGTGTTTACTAAAATTTCTATTACAATTTAAATTTAGCGATTGAAGAGAATCATTTTGAAAATAGAACTGACTCGGGGGTATATATGCTGTACTAAGCATGGCCTACGGCAGTTCTATTTCATACTCGAACGTGAAGAGGAAAAGAAGAAAAAGTAGTGAAAAGTGTTAAAAGTGGAAAGTGATAAGAGAAGATAGAAGAGTACGAGTGTTCGGTGCGGTGTGATATATATACTAAAGGCACCGCCATCTGGACCGGCGAATTGCAAGTTCATGAAAGTGAACGCAAATAAAGGCTCGTTCCTTTAAGCTGTGTATTACTTTCCAATGCCTGACCCACTCTCGTGACAATATGCATGTTCCCCAAGAGGTCCGAATTTGATTTATTCAATAGGCAGATTACACATAAACAAAGTCATTTGTGGAAAATCAATAAGTTAACGTAAACATCATGTTTGAAATTAGAACTTGGAAGTTTGTATAACATGAGTTACACGATTGTCTTGGCACTCGCCCAAAGTGAAACCCGATAAACATCTACTTTACTACAATACCTGTTGAATAATAATTAAATTTAATTATGTTATAAATGTTTCTCTAAGCAACAATATCCCAATCTAAATGTCTTTGTTTGTCACTTGCTATTTTAATTTAAAATTTGTTGATATTTTTATTTAGGCATTGGAAAGGCTCGGAGTTTCCCTGAGAGATTGAATCAGAATTAAGTGGATCCCTAGGAGAACCAAAGTCACTAACATAGCCCAAGATGGTTACGAAACTAAAGGGGCAGTGGGCAGCATAGCTCGACGGACAGATAGCCATAAGTTAGACGCAGTGTTGGCAGGCCCACAAGAAGTACCGACGATCTGGTAAAGATCCCTGGATTTCATTCGATGAGGGCAGAGCAGGACCGATCGTCGTGGACTTCTTTGGGGGAGGCCTTTGTCTAGAAGTTTTGCATGATGATGCAATTTCTATGAATGAAATCTTGCTGTACCTGTAATAGCACATATGCAAAATATATAAAAAAAAACACATTTCATGATCTAATCGGCTTGTTCAAGCCAAAACAATTAAATTTAGATTGTTCTGTCGGTACATATGTCATGCAAATTCTCGTCCATTTTTTTTTTATGGAATAGGAGGACAAACGAGCATACGGGTCACCTGGTGTTAAGTAATCACCGCCGCCCACATTCTCTTGCAACACCAAAGGAATCACAAGAGCGTTGCCGGCCTTTAAGGAAGGTGTACGCGCTTTTTTTGAAGGTACCCACGTCGTATCGTCCCGGAAATACCGCACAAGGAAGCTCATTGCACAGCTTTGTAGCACGTGGAAGAAAGCTCCTTGAAAACCACACTGTGGAGGACCGCCACACATCCAGATGGTGGGGATGATAACTTATCTCGCTCTACTTCATCTAACCTGCAGTTCTATTGAACGAAAAGCAGCAAGGTGGCAAAACCATTGCAAGTTGTGTGGACAACATTCTCATGAGCGTTTAGTTTTATCTATATACCTCAAAAACCCATTGCCTCCACCACAAGGAAAAGAAATTGATGTTTATCATCTTCCACCGCTAACCCAGAATGTTAGACATTTAAATATGACAGATTGTTTATTATAATTGCTCAAATCATCTATACTAAAATAAAGTGACCCGGGTTTTTCCTTCAGTTATACTTCGGAAACTACTAAACCGAACAGAATAATACTTATATCAATAAAAGCAGAGTATATTGGAATCAGTATATGGTATGTTGGTGATTACTTAAGCGGAACCTATATTTTTTGAATTAGAAATACCTAGGTATTTATTCGCAATACAAATAATTCTAACAATGACTTTTCACAATGACGTTGTATATAGAACGCCATTGACATTTCATTATAAATGATGTTTGTAATGAAATGTCATTTCATTACGTTTATTCATTTTTCATTCAAACGTTTGCCGGGTCAGCCTTTGTATCGTAAAAAAATCGAAACTTATTTAGTAATTGAAGCTACAGAGGTTATAGGTTATATAATGAACTGATCAATATATAATGAATCAAAATTATATTCTTCATTTATATTTATTACCCAGGAGCATTCTAAGTAGATAAAGAGAGTTCTAATTAATTGAAAGTCATGTTCATACTTCATATTTGAACAGCTCTCTGATATAGTTTTAATTTCCTAGAAATCAAACGTTCACCGTAGCTTACTTTATTCATTTCCGTATTTACTGCGAGCTAAGTTTTGATGGCCGACCTTATAGATAACATATTTGCTAACAAGTTTATGCACTTCTTTAATATCAACATTACCGCTACGCTGTTTATTAAAATAATAATCTTGCGAAGCTTAATCTCAAGATTACTAAATTTTTTTTGCTCTCTTGACTAACTAAAATGCATTTAATTTTCAATAGTCACTTTGTAGCTCAATATAAAGTCAAATCGATAAATTAATGTAATTATAAATGCCAAAAAATAAGTTTAAAAAAGAAATAAAAAAAATTATGATTCATTGAGAGCAAAATTTTAAGAAATTAACATCTTGACTGTTGCTTCTCAGTATATTCTTGATAAGTAAATTTGCTAGAAACTGTCATAACCACAATGTTAACACCAGGCACAGACAAACTTATAATTCCTACTAGTCGGCTAAGTCGAGTTACTAAGTCTTTTGTGGGGGCGATGTATATGCTTTTACAACAAGATCCCAGAAAATGTTCAAAACAAAAGTATTAGGATATTCAAAAGAATGGTTAAGAAACATTTGTGGGGTAAAGGTTACAATAACATGTATGACTTTCGTAATAATGCCACAGATTGGTAATGGAGCGACGGTCCTCAAGCTTTAAAATATTAAGTTTAATTGTACAATATTACTTTGGAAACATATTTTTTGATGAAAAAAAAGCACGCTGACTTTGTGGTGGTTAGTCTTCTCAGATCTGAGGCATTCTTTTGGAATAAAGTTGTAGTTTTTGACTTTCAATAAGTGATGTCACATACTATTTTGAATCAAAATATTTGAGTTTGAAAATGTATAACATACAAAACAAGCTGTTTTACACGTGTATAATAATGTTTTATTAATACATCAAACATGTCATAATATGTCGTAACGTCATCGTAGAATTTTTTTAAGGAAGCGGAGGGTCACCTGATCTAAAGTGATCACCGCCGCCCATATTATCTTGCAACACCAGAGGAATCACAGGAGCGTTACCAGCCTTTTAGAAAAGTTTACGCGTACCCATGTTGTATCGTTCTGGAAATCTCGCACAAGAAAGCTCATTTCACAGATTGGTTGTATGTGGAAAATATTTCTTTGAAAACCACAATGTAGATCATCGCTGTACATCCAGAAGGTGGGGATGATATCCTAGTTTGTGGCGTATCGTGCGAAGGTGAAATTCGGCGGCAGGAATCAGTTGAAATAAGTCTTCGAAACACTCCCCGTGATAAATGCGGTAGTGGACACACAATGAAGCGATGTATCTACTCCACGACAAGTGATCTGAGTCGCTCACAGAGCACTAGATTTTATTTCGAACTCCGGACGCGGATCTTCCTCGGTATTACGTTCAATTTCTTCTATGATGTGATCAAATCAAACATAGACTTGTATTTGAAATTTGTACCAATGGAGAGCTTTCCTTTGGGTTCATTTCGTAAGACAATTCATCTAATGAGCCGGTGCGGGGTACCTAAATTTTGTGACACAATCAAGTCCGCCAGGTCAGCACTTGTAATTATTAAATGGTCATATGTCCTCACGAGTCTTTTTTTTATTTATTTACAGGACAATCAGTAGTCAGTTACATTCTAATACGCTTGAAATATATTGAATGTCACAACAAGCACAGTCTTCACTTTCGTGACACCAAGAACACAATAATATAATATAAAACAAAAATTACTTAATCAATATACATGCGAATTAGAAAAGAAAAAAAAGGAGATGGACATAAGTCGTTTGGCACCTAACAATCTTGTAACCTTTTTTAAGCGCATCTTCATCAAAGAGATTTGAATTCTCAAGGCTCCCTCATTCACCAAGTTGTAAATTTACATGAGCTGACGTCGGTGTTCTTTTTCCTACACTGGGACGCATTTTGTGGATTTCTCCGACTTTCGACTTTCATTTTAATCATGTTTCTGGTTTCGTAATAAAAATTCAATTATTTTTATTCAAAAAAAGCATGTGATAATACCTATCGAACGTCAAAAAATTTCGAAAATATTTTGTAGAATAAGATAATAATATAAAAAAAAAAGAAAATTAGACCGCAAACGACTAGCGACATGACAAAAGTAAACGGCAGTTTTTATGAAGGTAGGCTCTTTAGCAAATTAGTCCTCTCCGAGTTCAAGTTTCCTCCAACTTCTTCCGACTCCGTTAGGAATGTTTATAGTATTTTGTACATTTCATTTATTTATAACTTCCTTAGATAATTCATATGTCTATATACAACTTAATAGCCTCTTAACAGGCCAGGCTTATTACTTTAGTCTGCATGCATTGCTCAAAATAGAGGTTAACATTCAATCTCAATTATTTTCGTCGTTTTCACAGCTGTCACAGTTTATCTAGATGTAATAATGATCTAAATCTATGAAAACTTCATATCAAATATTAAAATATAATCTGGTTTGACGCAGTTGGGTAATAAATTTGTGGTCAACTTCTAAAATGTACAAACGACATAAACTGGCTGAGTTAACAAAGGACAACCCTGATTTATTGTTTACGAACCTGCAGCGATTGTTATGTTCCAGAAACCGAACAACATTACTCTCAGTATAAATGGGAATACAGTCAAGATAATGAAGCAATGACTAGTCTTCAATCGTAGTCAATATGTTACCGGAAATCTGTATAATATATATTATAGTAGCAGACCCGGCAAATGTTGTTTTGCCGGGTCTGTTGTTTTTTAGAGTTAGACCGTTTCTTGTACATTGCAACATTACTTTAATTTTCTAAAAAAAAACATTTTTTCTAAAACAAACTTAGCCTAAGTTACGCCTTATTACATTAGCTACCTGCAATAAAAGAACCCGTCCAAATAGGTCCAGCCATTTTAGATATTAGCCGGAACAAACAGATAGACAAAAATTTTAAAATGTGTTACTTTGGTGTAAATTGTTATTTTAATATTACAAACAGACACTCCAATTTTATTTATATGTATACGAGTACCTAGGCAATGTATAAAATACCTAAGACTTTCAGTTGATAACTGAAATATTATTAATTTTAAGATAATAGTAATAATAAATGTGTATACATCACTATTTTATTATTGCAAAAACAAAAAAAATGTGTAGTCATCTTTTTTCTCTTTTTATGTTTGATCCTCTTCTTCCAAGACATAAAATTAATCAAGTATCGATATTGTAATCAGTTTGAAGCTACGCAAAAAATATTTAAGACTAGCGGACCTGTTCGATATTAAGAATGGACTGTAGATTGTTTGGTAGGCGCAATAAAGCAACCGTGAAAAACAACAAAGGAACAATGCATGTACCACCTTCCTTCACTGCTCCTCGCCACACAGCATCCACCGGTGCACGGCACTACAGGAACCAACGTGATTCGAGCCTCGAGGCTCGAAGGGCGGCCCAGAACGTCTCGGACGGAACGTTCTCGTACGGCGGTCGAAGTGGTAGAGAGCTTGTGTAGGCTTCTGAGTTGCGCCCACACATACGTCACGCGATTGTCGCGACTAGCGCCACCGTTTGCTACCGGTTTCAACTTAGGGTTGAAGTACATTAAATAAATTAACTGGCACTTTACCAAACAATATACAATGCAAAGACCGAACAGGACCCGACAGACGTTGTCCTGTCTTAAATTTGAAAATATTAAACTATTTTGAATAAGTCTTCTATTGAGTCTACTGTTGTCCTCTCTCTTTTGCCCAATTTCACCCGCAGAAGACTCAAGTTTAACACTAAAAGAAACGTCATTTGTAGAATCACCGATCTCCAATAACACCTTACTTTAAGTCTCGCCTAGTATCGGAATACTGGAAGAAGCTGGGCGTCATAGATAATGCAGGCAATACTTCAAGCCAGCCCACTAGCGCTCTATAAATCGCAGGTCATGCCACATATGAAGAATTACTGCGACCGTGTGCAACGCAGAGCTGCTCGAATTATCGGGGACACAGTGCTCTGTGAACGGCTCCATCACTTGGCTCTGCGTAAGGACTTCGCTTCATTGTATCTTCTTTCTATCGCATTTATCATGGAGAGTGTTCCAAAGAGTTGTTTCACCTAATTCCTGCCGACGAATTTCACTATCACGGCGTGCGGTCCTTCACAGTGCAGGTTTCAAGGAACTTTCTTCCACAAAGCTGTGGATTGAGCTTCCTTGTGCGATGTTTCCGGGACCATAGGACATGGAAACCTTCAAAAAAGAGTGTACACCTTTTTTAAAGGCCGGCAATGCTCCTGTGATTCCTCTGGTGCTGCAAGAGAATGTGGGCGGCGGTGATCACTTAACACCAGGTTTGATTAAATGATCGCAATGATCGGTACGGTATCGATCGACATAGGGGATGGATCGAGATATTGGTTGTCTAATATCAAATATTATGGTTGCGTTCAGAAATTTAAATTGTGACAAAACTTAATATTTATCAATGTACATAAAAATAATCTGATAGATAATTAACAATAATTATAGTTAGCTAAAATTAAGTTTATTTCATACCTCCTGAGAAAGTTAGACAGATATAAAAATTCTATTTAGTTAATCATTTTAAACTATTCTTTCAAAATGATTTCTGAACGACGGGGGACACATCAAAGGAAAAACAAAATTCTTGTTTTTATTTAATTTTGAGCATTTTCAAATTTATTCACCTTGTAAACCTTCTCTGGACTTCCACAAGCAATTCAAGACCAAAATTAGCCAAATCGGTTCAGCCGTTCTCGAGTTTTAGCGATACTAACGAACAGTAATTCATTTATATATATATAACTCTAAGGTCGCTCTTATCAAAACATAATAAGAACCTGTAATACAATTACAATATATGCAAAGTGATGCAACAAAATACACAAACGTCAATTACTAAATGCCTTACACGAGTTAGTCAAAAAAATGTAAATTAATAAGTAAAAATAAAGTTATGGTTATTGAATAAGTACAATACAGTAGATGTATCAATTAACACATACCGTAAATAAAATATAGGCATTCTGCGAGCATTTTATTAGCTATTATAAAATTAAAATATAGTAACTTTACTTTAAAAAAATAACGTAATAAAAAAACATAAATCAGATTTCCATAAATTTTGGGCGCTCCCCTCCCCATACTTAGAACTGGAACTCTATCTTTTTTTTCATCATACCCATACGTGTGGGGTAAATATGGATAGTTCTTCAAAAATGATATTGAGGCCTCTAACATCATTCCATCTAAACTGAATAGCTTGCGCAAGAGACACTACCAAAGTGGTAAAACGTTCGACCCCCCCTCCCTCCCTGTAAATTCTAAAATAAGAGAATGATGTACATTACCATACAAACTACTTCCACCGATAATTCGTTTGAACGAGATCTAGTAAGTAGTTTTTTTTAATACGTCATAAATCTTAAACCACAATTTACATTTCATTAAATAAACTCAAATATTATGATTTTTAAAGAACTTTTATTATGTTATTTTTATATTATGTTATTTGCTGCTACGGAACCCATCATCGGTGACTCCGACTCGCACTTGGCCGCCTTTTTCGTAATTAATACATAAGTCGTAACATAATATTAATAAGCATTAATTAATATAATGTCTATCGCTTTGAAATTAATCTTATTATTTGTAGCGAATACAAAACACCATGATCACAAATCACATAAAACATGTTATCTTGAATTCACTTTTCCATTTTCTCTTTGACATCTACTAGTAGACAATGTAAATTCGGAACTGTCTATCGGTTGGTAAATTGAAGTTATCCGGTTCCGTTTTATTACCTTCCACTCTGAGATATGCAATATGTCCGGCGGCATATTGGACATCCTTGTTAGACTATCAAACTATAACTTCTCAATTTCTCGCAGATCGTATTATTGGCATATGTTCTGATATTTTTGACGAAATCCTTTAAGTATTTAGGTAATATTTTATTCTTTCTTACTTTAATGTCATCCTTATCATACGAGTGGTGTTCTGAACGACCTTTCAAAGAACTTTTTGCCACGTACATACTAACTATAGAATAAGCTTCCTTGCCCGGTTATTCCAAGACGTTACGATATCCACAAATAAAATTTTAAAACAAAATGCTCAGTTGGAAGAGCACTCGCACGGAACGGGAGACGTTGTGGGTTCGAGACCCACATCGTTCATAAAATTATGTTTTCAAATTTAATTTGTGTATTAATCTCTGAAATGAGGGTTATCAGTTTAAAAACATAACAAATTGCTTAGATTTGCAAGAGCGACATCTCAAGTCAATTTCCTAATATGCAAATATTGGGGTTGAGCACGTTATCAACTGTAAAGTAGATCCTGTAAATGAAGCCACAATCTGACAGTTAAACAAAGCATACAAGATTTTATGACGATATGTCACTGTTGTAATTGAAGTAGAAAGTGTTTATAAATAAGACAAGCCTTATTTCAGAAGTGAATATATATAAGTTCCCTACTTTATATAGTAACTTTAAGTGTAAATGTGTACACTTTTATACTGAAGCCACTGTTCAGGCATTATCTAAAAATAAATTGAAATGTTTTATTAACAAATGGCTCTGTCGTAAATCCTACTACTCCACAGCTGAATATCTAAGTGATTGGACAGCCTGGGACTAGATTATGATTACTTAATAACAATAACAATGACAGTACAATATTCTATATTTGATTAAAAAGTGCGCAGAAAAAGAATGCTAGGAGAGTTTCTTGCACCGCTTCAGAGCGACATTTGTTCCCGAAGCGGTAGTAGTATCGAATATATTAGAAATGACATAAAAAGAATTCTTAAGCAATCAATTTTGAGAAAATAAATGCCTTTTATGCCTTTTACACCCCTTCAGAGAGGCAATAAAAAGAAAACGCAGAGCGACATTTGTTCCCGAAGCGGTAGTAGTATCGAATATATTAGAAATGACATAAAAAGAATTCTTAAGCAATCAATTTTGAGAAAATAAATGCCTTTTATGCCTTTTACACCCCTTCAGAGAGGCAATAAAAAGAAAACGCTTTATTTAGTCAATAATTTGTACTTTAATATTAAATATGTCATCTACTCATCATCAATGTTTAAAATATTTGAAACTTATTAGGGCTGTGGCATTTTTTTGTTAGTCTCCATTGATCGAAATCATAAGATGAATTATGAAAACCTAGAATGTTAAATATGCGTCTACGATACGGTTCACAACCTTAAATGTTAGACTTAAATTTAACGTTTACACCTCTTTCTATAAACTGTACTTTTATATATGTACGTATTACTTATTTTGCCCACTCATAATTAAAATGTAGGTATGTTCTTAATAACCCTCGACAGAAGAGAAATTTTCATTAAGGCGATGTTAATAACATAAAATACAATTTGTTTTTGTTTTATAATATACTAGCTTTTACCCGCGACTTCGTGAGCGTGTAATAGTTACTTTGGGCAGCATTTTTTTATTATTAATATACTTTACAAATAATACACAACAAACTGCTGTGGTTACTACATTTTTTCAAGCTATCAACTATAGAACTTTCATCCCCCTTTTTGACCCCACACAGGTTTTAATTTTAAAAACACTAGAACAAATATTTATTTATTTCGTATCAGGTGTATAAATACAAATTTTCATGGTGTAATCTTCGATAGTGAGAAACAGAAAGAAAAAAGAGGAGTGGATGGAGATATCTAAAAGAAGCAATGTGTTCTTCACTTCTGCTACAACCGTTACGAGTGAGGGCGTTACTCTGTCCAATTACTGTTTGAGTATTAGACATTGTGTTATTAATCATAACTCATTCTTAGAAGCAAATTAAGTAATTTTAACTTTGTAATATTTTGTATTTAATTTTTGGTAAGGCATTTAAAATTTATTTAAAAAAAATCCCTTGTGTCGTATTTTCTAGAATATGTATACATTAATCTGGTTAGTTGTAATCTGATTTATAGCACTACCTGTGTCAATTTCAGCCTACTCTGCCCAAATGAGCATAATAGCTTAGTCTCATTCAAAACCCACAAAATATAATGATCAGCTCGCCTAAAGCAGTTTTCATTTCAAAAACTTTTTTATTTTGAAAGCTAATACAACTTTCTATGTAATTTATAACTCTAAAGAAGAGCTAACTGTAAATGAAATGGCTTTGCAAACCAAATAATGAATGTTATTTTTCTTTTGGCCGTTCTCTTAGAATTGTATATTGATTCCACAAAAGTTACAAATTATTCAAATAAATCTAGTTATAAACGATGAAGTGCCGTTAATTAATGAATGTCAAAAGTTTGTACAGCGATATTTGAGTTGAGCAAACCAATATCAATGGGGTACTTTAAATGCAAATCAGGACAAAGTTCAGCTTGCACCGCGACGCAGTGCAGGCTCGTTATTCAGAATATTTTATACACGACTCATTAATATTGTTATATGCTTTAAATATTTGTCTGCTAACCTTTATGTGTCGCATATGTTTTAAAGTGAAAACTTCTTTAGCATTGTTGTGATTTTAATGTCGATGAAACGAAACAGCGATAGTGAAAAGAGACAGAGAGACACATAAATAAATTCATAAGATTTAACGTGGGAGAAAATGATATAGGAATGGTTAGTGACCCTGACTACTAAGCTAGAGGTCCCGGGTTCGAATCCGGATAGGTGCAATCATTTATATGGTGAATGTTTGTATCCGAGTCATGGATGTTTATATGTATTTATGTATGTTTAAGTAAGTATATTGTATTAAATATATCGTCTTGTACAAGCTATGCCTAGTTAGGGGCAAGATAATTTGTGTAAAAGTGTGTCAATATTAATATAATTATTATTCTCTTTATTGTAATTTCATCTTATCTTCTACATTTATATATATAACATATTTATAAAAAAACAATATTACAAATATAAATATAAAAAATTTCCTGTCCTGAGTCCTGCCGGCGTTGGTTCACGACAATTCCGCCGGTGGTTAGGGCGACAGACTGAGGAACTTCAGCACGATGCGTGCCGTTCCCAAAACAGCTGCTTTATGTAACTGACCCTTTATCCAGTTATTAAACGAGAGCCCCTTGAGATGATGGTCAAGGCTCTTTGCTATAAGACCGTTTACGGAAACGACTATTGGGACAATTATTGTTGAATCAACATCCCACATGTCAGTAACCTCGTGTTCTAGGTCTAAGTGCTTCGACAATTTGCCTATTTCAGCTTTTACAAGGTTTTATCATCACACGGAATAGTGATATCAACAATAAATGCTCGACGCTCTAACCTATTATTATTTTTATTATTATACAGTTTTGTGGCACCAGGCGATCATAGTTGAAGAAGAGATTGTTTTATGTATGACGCGAGTATACCTTAATATATTCTGACGTCATGCATACGACGTATTATTACATAGACACCAGGAGAACATAAATATGGTAGCGGTGATAGTAACGTCTTTCATAGCGGCTGCAATTGCGTGTCATCCAACCAACATGCACCAGGACTTCATATACAGTTAGAGTTTCATGCACAATGCTCATCTTAAAATTATTATACAAGTTTTGACCCATTGTTGTCGTTGTTCGTTGGATTTCGTGGTTCTCTTTGTGCTCTTTGTGTGTTTGTGCGTGCGTAGTACGCATGCAGTATATATTTTTACTTTATCACTACTCAGATACCACCCACTCACGCACAACCACTTAATGGAATCAATTTCCGGCTGCAGTTTTCCCGAACCAGTACGAGTCAGGGACGCATATGCTGACCCCTGGTGCTGTGAATGTCCATGGCAGATTTCCTCAGCACTTCCCGTTACGTAAGCCTCTGGCCCTTTTGCCCCTCTGTCAGCTAAAAGAAAGTCAGCTACCATATATAGGATTGATGTTATGTTTTTTAAAAAACTGCAAGTAAGTTGGTTTGGTGAAAAATAATTAATGTTAAAATATATTTTTTCTAATCCTCTTCTTTTATCTGTTATTTATATGGCGTGGTAAGTCTTGGAAAAAGTCTATACTTTATGGCCTAAAAAAGCATTGTTTACTATACGTACTAAGTACTATAACGCCACCAAAAAAGTTCACAATTATTTGGTACCACAGGCGACTAAATCTAGATTAGGTATGGTAGGTTCATAGAAATATGATGTAGTGCATACTATATTACAAATGTAATATTTTCATGATTTTTCAATGTCAACTAAAAAAAAACTTGTTAATATAATTTGCCAAGATGCTGCTCGGTAATACGAAGGTATATTTTGTAATTTTAAATTTTCCCGCGTTGGCTGTATGGGTGTATATCTTTCCTATTCCTTGAAGGAAAAACCACTCACTAGAGATAAGTAAACTTATCGCCCATTTATGCGGCTACTCGAAAACTTGTGGTATATGTTTGTTTATTAATAAAAAATATTGTATGCAACACGTTGTGTAGGTAACTTGGTAAAGAAACACTCGTGACGTCATTCATTGCGACTCGCGCCACTCTTTTGACCCTCTTTATACAACTGTTGTATAAAATACTATTAAAGTGCTGCTTCCCGAATGTTATAACATCGATACAGTAATATTTATTACAAAGAGAATACTATGAATGAGTCAGATAATTCTAATTTGATTGTCAGCATGCCTTCATCAAAACATCTTATTCATATTACAAAAACTAGATTATTCAATAACAAACAAGTATATTATTTTTCGAACAAGCAAAAAGCGATATTAAAATATTACATCAAAATCCTTTAAAAAATCAATCCAATTATATTATTTCCAAATAAAATAATATTTTAAAATAGTATATTACCTGTATTTTAAAAACTATTTCAGACGAACTAAAAAGGACATAAATATAAAATTATAATATGAAAATACCCTTCTTTATATTTTGTATTTCCGCAAGGGATCACGAGCTAAAAGGTGCTTTTGTTAAAAAATGTATCTATCACCTTAATTTTAATGGAGTTCTTTTGTGCTATGGAATATTTCAAGATATTTTCTTTTATCACACAAATCTTTACATATAAAAGGAAATAAGATACCTTCTAATAAATATTACAAAGGTAATACCATAGATAATTTATACTTCTTGATAGAGCCTTTTAGTGTTAGGTAACGCATGAAAGAAAGCCAGTTTTATTACTTTAGTGTGCATGACAGTTACATTCACACTCTTACACTCGCGATACAGAAGTTACATTGTTTTAGTGCGCGTACATTGCTGGAAATAGAAGTTAATAGTTATTTTTAACGTACGCCGCTATTTTTAACGTATTCACAGCTATCACAGTATCTCGGCGCAATTAGTTTTCTTATGGAGTTCATCTGATCGCAAAGTAAGTAAACAATTTATAAGTTGAATCTGATAGCGAATATTAGGCGACACAAGTAGGTAGAGAAGGTGCTGTGGGGGCAAAGAAACATGAGTGAACTAACGCTAATAGAGAAGATGTTCTACTAACTCGTAACCGAGAGCTCTTAGTACTTTGTTGATGTTAAGGTATTCATTTATTTATTTAATCAAAACCCAACATTCGCACACTAATACGTTAACTACTAAATTAAATTTGTGACAAAAATTTATGAACGATGCGGGACTCAAACACGCAACCTCTCGGGTTCCTTCCGAGCGCTCTTCCAACTGAGCCAACCATTCGAGTCCCGCGTCGTTCACAAATTTTTGTCGCAAGTTTAATTTAATTGATTCCAGAAGTGAGTGATATCACTTTAAAAACGTAAACTACTTCCAAAACATAACAGCCCAAAGAGGATGTAAATATTACGTAATAAGAGGCGGGACTGCCTAAGTAAAATTTAGTTTAGTATGAAACGTGCAGTGATTTTACATAAGTTTGAAATTGTAGTAATTACAGTATGGCGATTGGCGACGACGTATAATTCGGCTAAGTTTCAAAGCTAGCAGTTGCTTAAAATGTACTGGATCTCGGCTATATCCATTTTTTACAAGATTATAACCGTCATCTGTCGATTTTCTATCAATGACTGCACGTATCATACAA
Organism: Leptidea sinapis; assembly: GCF_905404315.1. Lineage (NCBI taxonomy): Eukaryota > Metazoa > Arthropoda > Insecta > Lepidoptera > Pieridae > Leptidea > Leptidea sinapis. The sequence goes on from NC_066299.1 coordinate 3,720,389, forward strand.
TCGAGTGAATCGCTTTTTTCTTCGAGAGTTTCGCTAGGCTGTGACAGCTCACCTGTGTTGCAACACGGGCAGGACGTTCAGCTGATGGTAATTGATACGCCCTGCTCATTACAATGCAGTGCCCCTCAGGATTCTTGAATACCCAAAAATTCTGAGCGGCACTACAATTGCGCTCGTCACTTGAGACATAAGATGTTAAGTCGCATTTGCCCAGTAATTTCACTAGCTACGGCGCCCTTCAGACCCTAACAAAATTATGCTTACAGATTACTGCTTCACGGCAGAAATAGGCACCTTTGTGGTATCCAAATCTAGCCGACATCCCTATGTAAACAAGTCTCCCACTGCTAAAATTTTTGATGAAGTAACTTGAAACTGAAAATGTTTAGATAATGTATGGAGTATTATTAAGTTTATACTTACTTAGAATATACGCAATGCGTTTAAAAGACAAGAAACAAATTAATTTTATCATATATTACCACACTCGCACAGAATACCGGCGTGAAGTAGCGGCCTTGTGCCGCTATGTTCCGCATAGGTTAGTGTCGACCGGTGGCCATTCCACGCCCCCCCCCCTTCCACCCGAATATGACAGAGGATCTTAAAAAGATTTTACCCCAGGAGGGTACCGGCTCTACCAGAGTCGGAGAATCCCTCCCCGAGCACTCTAGCTCGGGCTGCCCTTCGTATTCTGGGGAGGGCACAGAGCCGCGCATGACCAAGGACAAACGAGGCAGTAACACCACGGCACCCCGCTCCACACTCAACGTGGACTTTTGCAATATCAGGAGAATTCACTCCAATTTAAACGCCGTCCACTACCACCTTGAGACGGCGCAGCCGGCCTTGTATTTCCTTACGGAGACGCAGATATCTCGACCTAGCGATCAGATTTAACGTACCCCGGGTACAAAATTGAGCACAATTTTTTGCCTCATGCCGGGGTACATGTGTACGTTAGGGAGGATATCTGCTGTCGCCGTCTCGGCAATTTTGAGGGTAGGGACCTGTCCACTCTCTGGCTCCGCGTAGATTTAGAGGACCGCGTCCGCATCTATGCGTGTGTCTACAGGTCCCATAGTGGTAACGCAGAAACCGATCATCTCATGGGCTGCGTTCAAGCGGCAATTGACGACGTGCTTGCACAGATCCCCTCCGCTGAAATGTCTTGGGTGATTTCAACGGGCACAATGCCGAATGGCTTGGATCACGTACCACAGACTACGCAGGGCGATCTGTGCAAAATTATGCATTGGCGTATGGTCTGTCCCAATTGGTTGAGTCGCCAACGCGGCTCCCGGATGTGGATAGCCACATGCCGTCCTTATTAGATCCTCTGCTGACTACAAATCCCGTTGGTTACCAGTTCTCGTCGACGCCCCTCTCGGAACGTCCGACCATTGCCTGGTCAGGAGTGTAGTGCCTATCCGACGCCAACGTCGCAGACCACCAGTGACCCGCCGCGTTTGGCACTACAAGTCAGCAGATTGTGATAGGATGCGTTCCTTTTTTGCATCCTTCCCTTGGGGCAGGGTTTGTTTCCCTTCGGATGATCCTACTGCCTGCGCCGTTGCAATAGCCGATGTGATACTACAGGGTATGGATATTTTTATACCAAACTCTGTAGTACCCATCGGTGGCAGATCACAGCCCTGGTTCGATGCGTCAGTTAAAGCAGGATCTGACTGCAAAAAACAGGCGTATCGAGCTTGGGTTGCGGTGCTGGACACAAAGGATCCGAACTGCATAGTTCTTAAGAGGAAATACAACCGTGCCTCCAAATTCCGGCCGTGCATAGTCAAAACACGTCGTCAAAATCGGCGAGCAGCTTTCCAGTTACCCGACCGGAATACGCAAGTTCTGGTCGTTGTCGAAAGCTGCTCTTGGTAACTTCAGCCAGCTGTCCATGCCGCCGTTGCACATGAGGAATGACACCCTGGCCCATACGGCAAAAGAGAAAGCCGATCTCTTGTGCACTCTTTTCGTCTCCAACTTGACTCTTGACGACAACGGAAAAACACCGCCGACCATCGCGCGGTGTCAGAGCTCTATGCCTGAAGTACAGTTCAGACAGAAAACTGTTAGGCGAGCTCTGTTTTCGTTGGACGTCAGGAAGTCGAGCGGGCCGGATGGCATTTCTCCAATCGTGCTTTGAACGTGTGCCCCTGAGTTGACGCCAGTGCTAACGCGTTTATTCCGGCACTCTTATTTTAAAGGCGTAGTGCCTGACTCATGGAAGTCAGCCCTTGTCCATCCGATCCAAAAAAAAGGAGACAGTTCGGATCCGGCAAACTACAGGCCTATTGCTATAACCTCCCTGCTCTCCAAAATCATGGAGAGTATAATTAGCCGTCAGTTCTTGGTATACCTAGAGGTTCACCAGTTGATCAATGACCGAAAATACGGGTTTCGCCATGGTCGGTCGGCAGGTGATCTTCTGGTATACCTAACACATAGATAGGCTGCAGCTATTGAAAGCAAGGGGGAAGGCCTGACAGTTAGCCTGGATATAGCGAAGGCCTTTGATCGTGTATGGCACAAGGCGCTCCTCTCCAAACTTCCATCATTTGGGCTTCCCGAGAGCTTGTGCAAGTGGACCTCCAGCTTCCTCACTGGGCGCAGCATACAGGTCGTTGTCGACGGATATTGCTCGAACCCGAAGCCCGTGAATGCTGGAGTGCCCCAAGGCTGTGTGCTGTCTCCCACGCTGTTTCTTCTGCATATCAATGATATGTTGGACACCTCCAACATTCATTGCTATGCAGACGACAGCACTGGTGATGCCGTATACACGGGCCATGCAGGTCTCTCTCGGGAAATCGTCGACCAGTGTCGGGAGAAACTTGTGTCTTCTATCGAGTCCTCTCTTGCGAAGGTCGCGGAATGGGGAAAATTGAAGTTTGTCCAATTTAACCCCCAGAAGACTCAAGTTTGCGCGTTTACCACTAAAAAACCCTATTTGTCGTATCACCGCTCTTCGACAACACTTCCCTTAAAGCCTCGCCTAGTATCGGAATACTGGGTCTCGAAATCTCAAGCGATTGCCAATTTCGTTGTCATCTGGAAGGTAAAGCCAAATTGGCTGCAAAGAAACTGGGCGTCATTAATAGAGCACGGCAACGGCAAGCCGGCCCACATACTAGCGCTCTACAAAGCGCAGGTCCGGCCTCACATGGAATATTGCTGTCATTTCTGGTCTGGCGCACCCTAGTATCAGCTCGATCCATTTGACCGCGTGCAACGCAGAGCAGCTCGAATTGTCGGGGACCCAGTGCTCTATGAAGGGCTGGATCACTTGGCGTTGCGTAGAGACGTCGCTTCGTTGTGTGTCTTCTATCGCATTTATCACGGGGAGTGTTCCGAAGAGCTGTTTAACCATATTCCTGCCGCCGAATTCCACCTTCGCACGACACGCCACAAGTTAGGATATCATCCTCACCATCTGGATGTGTGGCGGTCCTCCACAGTGCGGTTTTCAAGGAGCTTTCTTCCACGTACTACAAAGCTGTGGAATGAGCTTCCTTGTGCGGTGTTTCCGGGACGATACGACATGGGTTCCTTCAAAAAAAGCGCGTACACCTTCCTTAAAGGTTGGCAACGCTCCTGTGATTCCTCTGGTGTTGCAAGACATTGTGGGCGGCGGTGATCACTTAACAACAGGTGACCCGTACTCTCGTTTGTCCTTCTATTCCATAAAAAAAAAGTATTTTAATGTATATTTATATATTACAGCAAGCAGAAAATTTTACACGGTAAGCATTTTTTCATAATTATGCATCCTCAAGGGGAGTCTTCAAATTTTATTGCCATAACATGATATTCATTCATTATATTCGTATCATGTGGTGAATAGGATTTTTGGATGGACACCACAAATTAAATGGTATGTAGTACAAATTGATAGGTTTGAAGTCGGTGCAAAGCCAAATGTAATAGTACCTACACTCGCCACGTGTGACTTTGAGCGGGATAGCTAATTCAAGAACAAAACAACCTCGGAATTCGTGATACCCAGCTGTACGTCTGTAAATACTTATATATTGACACCCAGAATTGTCTCAAAACCTACATATGGCAGGGTGTACGCAACTATTAAATTTCAAGGTCAAAGGTCACCAAAATCGGTTATTTGCACATTTTTTGTAAATATCTCATTTCCTATGGGTTTTTGCTATTTGTATGTTTCTCAATATTGTAAAACACGAAATTCTCTTCAAATTTTGTTAAAAAAACAATTTTTATATGGTGAACCGTTTTCGAGATAGAGGGCGGAGAGCGCGCGGTCACAGCATCACTTCAGGTCAACCGGTGCCTCCGGTCGAAAACGCGCCATATATAGTTGATGAACTATCGATAAGTCAATGATTATAAATATTTGTCAATTTTATTAACTATTATATTATATTTTATCATTTTCTTCATGCATTGATTGATTGACATGATTTGCTAAATACAACTTTCTGCAACTGCAAGAGTGGTTGTGGTTCACGATGCGGATGCAGGAAAGCGGGCTTGTAATGCTGTTTAGCTTGTGGCCAATGTAATGGGCAAGCTTGTCTCAATGCTCTACCATATCAGAGCGACATTAACGAAGATGGAATCTTTGACCTCGAAGTCATCGAAGCACTTGAGACAAATGTCGTTGAAGACGATAATGAAGACCAGTTTTTTTAATGAAATATTTGAAATTCCTCTTCTCTTTTTCCAAGATATAAAATTTAGGAATAAGTATGCCGATATTTTTATCTGTTTGGAGTTACGCAAAAAAATGTATGAGATTTAGAATTTATGTTTAATAGGTAATTACTTGTCGAGCCATAAATAGGAGTATTATAATTATAGACATTTTTTTTATAATCAGTGCAGATCTTCTCGAAAAAAAATTTTACCTAATTCATTATTAATATTGCATCTTGAGCATTGGTGTTACAACCGAACATTTTTTCATAGCTTCAAACAGTTTTTTAATGCATTTTATATGTTGAAGAGAAAGAATCAATCCTTTAAAAAGATAAGTGCATTTAAAATATATAAATGATTTTTGAAGTTATTGAAGTTATACTTCTTTAGGTGCGTTATGAAAAAATGATGAGAGTGAAATTTTAAGATGCGCGCGCATCATTGTAACGCAAATGTAACAGGGTGAAGTTGGTTCCTAAAATTTTCTGAAGTTTGCGACATTCTTTACATTTTTTTTTCGTCCATTATGAGCACAGTCAAAGGGTTCAAGCCCATACAGCCGTATTCGTTATTTAATAATTAATTGTCAAAGCCATCTTTGCAAGATTTTACAATATTGTTCTTTCTACAAACGTAGAATAGCAGGAGAAATAAATAATTTTAATTATTTTTGATTTTTTACGCCCAAGAAGTATAACTTCTTGCGTGCATAAGTACACACATACTTTTTTTTCAAGTCTATTAAAGATATTGCCAGCTGCATATTGTTAGGCAAGTATAAGAGATAATAAAATTAATAGTATAAGTTATAGGCAAAGTATAAAATGAATAGCATCCTATAGATTGATAGGCATTGTATAGAAAATCAGATACAGTGCCGGAAGCATCTCTTACGGCCATATTAGATACATGGCCGGTAGCAGATGCATGCATACAATTGATGTGAACTCTACCAAAATATGATCCATATGTCTAGATAGAATGATTGACTTGGAATTCTCGTTACATTTACAAAATTATATTTATAGCGATGATAAGCAATTTAAACAGTTTATTTTGCCCGCAATATTTCGAAAATATTTTAAATAGTTACTTACCAATCATATTAAGAGAATAGTTAATTGCTAAATAAGATTATGAAGGAAGGATTAACATATATAATTATTTGGTATGCAGTTGTATATCAAATGAGACATAAATCACATAAGTGAATAATGTAGACCATAAAAGATTTTACGTATGCTACGCTGTAACATAATATTTATTTCACAAACGTGTTTTGACATCCTGACATTTCTAAGAAACCTTCTACTTTTGTTATTTGAACAAACGGACTTTGTATTTTAATACAGGCTTATAAATAAATACTTGAAAAAGTTTTTGAAGTGAAAACTTCTTTAGCGGCGTTGAGCACTTTTCTTGGGATGGGTAAAAAATGTTAAACTCGCGTCATGACACGTATCCTGATCTAAAATTCGTAAAACAATTTTTACAGAGTTTTAGCACCAGGCAATCATAGTTGAAGAAGAGATTGTCTTATGTATGAAGTGAGTATACCTTAATATGATATTCTGACGTCATTCGCACGATGTAATTACTGCATAGATACCAGGAGAACATAAATTTGGTAGCGGTGATAGTTATTTACGTAAGTATACATCCCTACTCTGTGGTAATGTCTTTCATAGCGGTTGAAATCATGTTTCATCCTAGCAACATGTACCAGGACTTCATATGCAGTTTAGAGGTTGATACACAATGGACATCTTAAAATTATTATACAAGTGCTGGCCCGTTATTGTTGTTCGTTGGTGTTCTGAAATTATGGATAAAAGTTTTTTTTTTTGAGAGGTAAACTTTTTAAAGTAAAATAATTATAATAATTCTGGATCGTTAAATTTATAATGTAATATAAATTATCATTTTTTATGTACGATAGCGCAATAAATGAATTCTATATTTAACCACTTAAAGGATAGTACTTTTATTCTGATAAATAAAGCAATTCGTGTGAAATTAATACCTTGCTATACCAAAATATAAAAAAATGCATAACGTTAATGTTCAAGTTTTTACTTCTGACGGCACTTTCGGAGTGCAACCCGTATTGTTTTAAGAAGAAAGACACATTATCTTCATGAAAATTATTGAGCTAAGAGCTATTTTTGTCGTTCTCTAAAGACTTCTATAAGGAGGAGGTAAATAATTCGACTGTAGTTTTTGTGTGTTTGTTATCTTATATCTTCGCCGTTTATGTATTTATGATTTCGCCGTTGTTTTGTATTATCGTTTTATTTCGTTTGAAAGGATTTAGTTTTTGATGTACCAAAAAGTGATTTAAAATCCTATTTTCTATCAATATATTTATTTGAATTCGACTATTTATTCATAATGTGAAGATGTTTAGAAATGTACAAGTTTTCTTTGTATTAAGACAAACAGTTATAACTTGGATCTTTAGCCAAAAATAATAGTATTCAAATGTAATTTATGAGAGGTACCTACAAACTAATGTTTATTTTATATTATATCATTGAATTAAAGCTATGTAATGTGTATTAAGAACGTATAAGTATAAATTAAATATGATATTCCAATATTGACAATCAAATATTTGTATGCCGATATATTGGCGAATTGTGCTGTACACCAATTAATTGTTAACAACTATGTTACCACGATTCATACAAATAAATCATTTCATTTCATTTCATTTCATAACAATATCATATGTAGTCCTAACTCCTTAGTAGATAAAAACCAAAAAAACTAAAGGACTTTTTGCATTAACTATTGTACATTTCTTAGCATACAGCCCAGTCCTAGACAAATGCGATTTTCATAGTTATTAGTTGTTTTTCAAAATAATTTATAAATAACATTGTATTTTCTTTAATTAACGCGAGACTAACATTTCAATAAAACACTTACAATTCGAATACCTACTAATAAAATAACAATAAATCAATCTTATATACTATATTATTCTACTTTATAGTTAAAAAAGAAGAAAAGGAGTTTTGCTGAAGCCGAGTTCAAATAATCGTATACCACGCAATACGCTGGCATTTTTAAAAAGATCACGGAAACAAGTAACAAAGTGACACTCGACTCGTTTTGACCGCGAAAACCGCTTAGGGGCCTCGTCAATGCGCATATTGGTGTGAGTGTGTCATTTCGAACGTTTGTAGGTAGTTTCCGTATTGGTACATGTGTATACTGTGGTAAAAGTTACATTTTCATTATTATTTTAGTTAACCCGACGTTTCCAGATCTGCCTGGAGCACGTTATCAGGGGGAATGATTCGTTTTAATCCTTTAAAAAGTGTTTTATTTAAATATAAAAAACATACTGCAAAACATGCTTCAAAATATATATAATGAATAAACAACTGAAATTGTAAAACTTTAAATCTATTATATTCATATCTCAACAACTAACTTCTTAGTTTATGAATTTCTTGTATTTCTCTGTTCCATTTTTGTAAACGTTAGCTGGACCTTGCGAAAAACGACGTAAACTTTTCATAGTTTAATGAGGCTAAGCAACGTTTCATAACTTTTCCCCATCTAAACTGTGCCGAGCTGAGCAAGAACTTTGTCAATATACAAACCATTCCCTACTTGAAGAAATAAGAAGAATAAATGCATATCGACATTGATGTTCCTAAATTTTCTATAGAATGCACTCGTTTTAAAACAATATTTTATAATTATTATGACGGGTACTCATGATATATATCGTATTAATTTGGTGCTGATAGAATTATTGAATCAAACACCAAAACGAATTAGGCGCCACGTGGACAGATTGTTGAACTATTAGTGTCAAGTGTCAATGTGTCAATAGGTTCTCGCCGCCTCCGCAGTTCCGCCGCGACCACAATACAATTTAATAGAAGTATTGGTACCAAATTCATAAAATATATATCGTGAGAAATAAATAAAGTTCCGCGATACTAAAAGTTTTAAATAAATAAATATTGGCACACTTTTACACAAATTATCTTGCCCCAAATTAGGCATAGCCTATGGGTACAAGACAATGATATATTTAATACAATATACTTACTTAAACATACATAAATACTTATAAACATCCATGACTCGGAAACAAACATTCATATTCATCATATAAATGTATGGGATTCGAACCAGGGACCTCTAGCTCAGAAGGCAGGGTCACTAACCACTGTAATAAAACAAAAATAATATTCTCAATAATATTAATATCTCGTGTAAATAGGACATGGAAAAACACCCTTTTTGTATCCAATTGTGATGAGTGTTCTTGAGTGTTAATTATGCTAAGACTTAGATTAGAAATTTAATTTGGACAATTTTGGATTTCCGCAAAATAACGCCAAATCTTTATTTTTTTCCTCTTTGTGGTTCGATTCCTAAGAAGGAAAAGTTTTGTTCAAGGACTAACGCAACAAATCGAAGCAATTTATTGATATTCATTGCAAATGATTATCACAATTTAGGACTGAACACAATTTGCCAGAGTAATTTATACACAATTAGAATTATATATAAATGAACAGTGTGAATGACTATGAATATATCACAAATTAATATATAAGATAAACATTAATTAAATTTGAAAACATATTTATAAACGATGCGGGACTCGACGTGACCTCTTTGTAGATGTCGCTCTTTCAAATTTAAACAATTCTAATGAAAGAGCGACATCTTAAGTCAATTTCCTGATATGCAAATATTAAGGTTGTTCAGGTTATCAATTGTAAAGTAGATCCTGCATATGAAGCCACAACCCGAGAGTTGAATAAGACATACAAGATTTATCAACGATACGTCACTCAAACGGTTGGCTTAGTTGGCTTGAGCGCTCGCACGGAAAGCGAGATGTCGCGGGTTCGAGTCCCGCATCGTTCATAAATTTTGTTTTCAAATTTAATTTGTGCAATAAATCCCAGAAGTGTGGGCTATCACTATAAAAAATAACAAAAATCAATTATTAGCAATTAATTATTAATAATTGTTATAAATTGATATAATATTGTTATGTAAGTTTTATAAAGGAAGACAGATTAGGTATAGAAAATCAGTAATTTACACATTTCGGGAAATAATTGAAAAAAACTTTAGTGTAAGAATTATTTTAAAGACTTTTATCGTGGATCACTCATGTGTAAAAATACGCTATTGGCTGTGAATATTATTATTATTATTGCTAACGAATATGAACTGAAATCTATATATATTCAACTATTATTATTTAATTAAAAAAGATAACAGCAGAATATAATTTACGTTGGCAACACAATATGTAGCATGTGTTTACCGTTCTCGAACATTCTGTAATTAGTTTTCGTATGGCCACAACTAACGTGCTAACGACTGTATTTTAATTATATTGAATACTTGTTATACTTTTATTAACTGTTTACTATATAATTAATAACGCATCATATTTTTTGCTGTTATAGTTAAGGTTAAAGTCAAATGTAACGTTAACAGTAACGCTGATTTTAATATAGACTGGGAAATATAGCCAAATGGTATTACTTCCCGCCGCGATAGATAGCATTGGATTATAGCTCCATAGTCTATCCATATAGATAAGATCTTCTCATTAAACGGTGACAGCAATGAATCTATAAGTTAAACTAAGGGTAGATAGGTTATTGAAAACGGCCGTAAAACATTAACAATTATTGCTATAACCGGCGACGATTGGACGGTTACAGTTAGCAGTTAAAGTGTCATCTAAAAATGTTCAAATGGTGCAACACATTTTTTGTCTAGCAAATTGAAACTCTTACCAGTAAAAGCAGATTTTTGTTTAAAAAATTTAATTGTGATTATCTAATGATCAAATTTAATAGGAGATTATGAGGTATGTTAAATACTCACTCACTCACCTACTACATATCTAAACTCACGTCACCATGGGATAGTCAAGCTGCCTTATAACGCAAATTGCTCAAGACGTGCAGATATTTTCAGCACAGAAAAAATGGTGTAAGGAAATAGACACCATTGAAGTATAACGAAACACGCCATGAAAGATCTCACAAAATTCTTCAAGAGTAGATATAGCTTATAAACGAATCGGTGGAAATAGCGTTATGTATTGAACTATATATTATAATATGCATGTTGCCTTCCAATTGAGATGGCACTTACACTTTATTGCATCATTTCATCGTTATTTCTTCATTCCACCACCCCCAAAGATCTCTACGACTATCGGTCCTGCGTTGCTCTCATCCAAAGTATTCCGGCGATCTTAACCAGATCATCGTTTCATCTCGTGGGGGGCCTACCAACACTGCGTCTTCTGGTATGTGGTCGCTATTTGATGACTGTACTGCTGATGAATATATATCCTTCCTTTTATTATGGAAAAGAAGGACAAACGAGCATACGGGTGTAAACCTGGTGTTAAGTGATCACCACCGGCTAGATTCTCTTGCAACACCAGAGGAATCACAGGAGCATTACCGGCCTTTAAGCTAGGTGCACGCGCTTTTTTTGAAGGTACCTATGTCGTATCGTCCCGGAGACACCGCACAAGGAAGTTCATTTCACAGCTTTGTTGAACGTGGAAGAAAGTTCTTTGAAAACCACGCTGTAGAGGACCGTCACACATCCAGATGGTGGGGATGATATCCTAATTTGTGGCGAGTGGTGGCAATCGAAAGAAATAACAGCAATACTCGATATGAGGCCGGACCTGCGATTTGTAGAGTGCTTGAAACTAGGCTGGCTTGAAAAAGGTTCAATTTAGCCCATTCCGCGACCTTCTCAAGAGATTACTCGATAGAAGACACAAGTTTCTCCCGGCATTGGTCAACGATTTCCAGTGAGAGACCTGCATGACCCGTGTATACGGCATCACCAGTACTGCCGTCTGCATAGCAAAGTATGTTGGAGGTGTCCAATATATCATTGATATGCAGAAGAAACAGTGTAGGAGATAGCACACAGCCTTGGGGCACTATTACAACAATGGGGGACCGTGACAGCTTTGAAAATGTCATAAAAATTTAGGTTGACAGTTAGCCTTTACTTTCAGCAATGCACGCACACAAACACCAAGTATCACGCACACTAAAATAATAAACCTGGCCTGTTTTCACCGGTTGTCTAATAGCAAAAGGGTCTATCTAGACTATAAATTATCTAAGGTATTTGTACTATAAAAATAGAAATTGTTTTGTTGTTTTTCTTGAGTTCTAAATTGCTTTATAAATTTAGTACTTAGTAATTTTTTAATGTGTGAGTGTGGCCTATTATTAATTCAATATAACATGTGTGTCTGTTTTCATTTGAAAGATGTGTTGATACTTAATTGTTACATTTATCAGAATAATTGTATCATGATCCAAATAAATAAACAAATATGTAATGGTTAACAGGAATTCATTCCATTTTAATGCCACAAGAATATTTAACTACGAATATGTTCGTTTGTATCTTAAGAAATTACGATATCCTTATTTAGGTACATTGGGATGAAAACAAAAAAGGTTTGTTAGTAAACTCAGCTTTGAAGCTATCAAAAGAATTATATAAATGCAGTAGATATGAGATGGTCAACAATAGAAATTGGCACATTCCCAATATAATATCAAATGGCAAGCGTTGCTGGCATCAGAAACACTTCTTGTTAAACTTATTACTTCATATTTTTCATCAAGTGATCTAATTTTTAGGTTTCCGTTTGTAGGATCACTTTGTTATCTGTCCGTCTGTCTGTCAAGACCCTTTATCTCGGGAACGCGTGGAAGTATCGTGTTGAAATTAAAACAATGTAATTAAGTGTTACAGTCTTTAACAGATCTCCTATTCCGTGAAAATCTTCAATCGTCACCTGGAGATATAAGATGTCAAGTCTCATTTACCCAGTAATTTCACTAGCTAAGGCGCCCTTCAGACCGAAACACAATAATGCTAACACTGCTTCACGGCAGAAATAGGCGCCGTTGTGGTACACATAATCTAGCCGGCATCCTGTGCAAAGAAGCCTCCCACTGGTAAATGTGTATGTATCTCATAAACCAAAAAATTAAGACAACGCGAGTTATGTATCGGGCGTCGGGAATTAAGTTTTTAAAAAGTACTTTATTTAACAATATTTAATGTTACTCACAGGTAAATTGGAACAAGACTGATTAAACAATATTATAATTAAACTAAAGAAATCTTAAAGACAATGCGTGCTCAATCAGCAGTACATCGGGGTACGGGGTGGCAACGTATGCAGGTTTAGCCGTGTTGGGCCTGCGTAACTCGCGACATGTGTTTTTTAACGTTGTTTTTAATATTGTACGATATTATATTTTATTGTGACGAAATTGCATTAAAAACAAAGAAGTATTCTTAATTTCTTTTGCCCGGCCGTTTCTTCTCAGGTCTGAGGTTATAGTACTTTTAGAATGGTTCAAAGGATTTAAAATACTATTTGAAAATATTTGAATGAGTTTGAGTAATATTAGAACACTTTAGGATTTAAGCTCAATAATGCAGTTAAATAATGGTCAAAGATGGTTTTTATTTAAAAATATTGGACTTAAATAAGCCTTTCTGTGACTTTTAGTTTCATGATTCTGTGTAATGCATTTTACAATCTTAAATATAACTCACGTTGTCGGCTTTAGCTATCCTTGGGGATATTATCGAGTATGGTGCTATTTCAGCAACGATATAACAATAAATATTGGATGAATCTGGTATTTTAACACGTTTTCTTTATCAGGATAATTAACATGTCAATAATAAAATATATTGTAAGCTTACTGTTTTGATGCGATTTATTAGTCCAGCGGCTTATATCTCTGACCTAGGGATTCCTAGGAGATATTAATACCCATAAATTACGTTCATGTCTACATAATTGCGAACATAAACTGTAGGTAGCATTCCTTAAATTTAAACAGTTTGTTATTTTTTAACTTCCCGCTAAGAATATTTTCAAGTTAGTTTTAATTTAAAATTTTCAATTATTCAGGAAGTTATTGGTTTTACCCCGTTTTTCAAAAATCTAGTATTCATCAGATTTTGACGTGTTAAGGTCGTAGGAAGCGTTCCTGACGATTTTTAAGATGGTGTCTGTACGTCTGACTGCTGAAAACTGCGTAAAAATCGGTTTGTTCATTCTTCATTTTGAGCTGAAAGAGCTCAAAAACATAGAACAGCTAACTTTTTGAGCTCGAAGAGTTATTTTTTTACGTGATACCCCTCACTTTTGGGAGATGGAACCACAGCCTGAGAATTCAACAAGACAAGAATTTCGGTCGTTGCGTCACGCGGACAGTTGGCTCAGTTGGTAAGAGCGTTCGGACGGAACCCGAAGAGCGTAGGTTCGAGTCTCGCATCATCATTTGATACAAATATAAATTTGTATCCGTTAATTTCCTTATCTTATCGTATTGCATCACAATAATTATGATTACAATAAAAAAAGGCTGTGTTGTAAAGTGTGTAAAAGGATCAATTTTATGAATTTATTTATTTAAAAAAAAAAAGTTTAAACAGTTCCTTTTCATTACCTCGACAAACCCTTTTTTTCTTACATGTTGCATAAGACAAACATTTTCTAACCATTAATATCTTTTTTAGATAAATAAATATTTCAGAGACAGAAATTCGGGATCTTTTTCCAATTAAAAACATGGCAGAGGTCTTAAATCCTACTACTGTAAGGCATCAGGTTGTGCGGTAATATCTAATGACAGTCTTGGCAGCATGCCAATAAACGTAATGTTATGCAGTATAAGATACTGTATGGTATTATGGACTTATCATTCTTTAATATTGTCAAAGTCAGGTCTAGGGCATATTTTTTATGACAGTAACGGACGAGACGAGCAGGACAGTTCAGCTGATGGTAATTGAAACGCCCTGCATTACAATGGAGTGCCGCTCAGGACTTTTGAAAAAGCCAAAAATACTGAGCGGCACATTTCGCTCATCACCTTGAGACACCAGATGTTAAGTCTCATTTGCCCAGTAATTTCACTAGCTACGGCGCCCTCGTTCTTCAAAAAGGGGCGTTTTGGTACCAATAAAGATAAGGTATTCAAAAGATGAAGGATGATGGAATTTAATTTAAATGTGTTCTGAACCAAAAAAAAACAATCTTTCTTAGTATTATTATTACCAATAGGTATTTATTTTGATTTGCATCATTATTTGTGAATGAAGATACCAATATTACGCCTAAATGTGCCAGCTACTCCATCAGCGTCGAATTAAACTTTCTTGGTATTTTAATCTAATGTTTACCGGTAATGGTTGTACAACAATTTATGATTGGACATCTTGTAGATAAGTTCTGATGCCACTAGACGACAATAAGCGATCAAGCCATGCCAGTTCGCATTTTGAACAGCTCTGGTCTGCAGGTCATCAAATGGATCAAACTGAGATGCACCGCATCAGGGATAAGAGCAAAGATCCATATAGGACAACAGGCTAGATTTATAATTGTAGCGTGCATGACTGATACATCTTAAATCTTACACGAGCTACGTCTGTCACTTTGTTTTGCTGCGTTTGTGCGGAAAGAGAGGCTAGCAGTTAACCGCTATTTCTTTTGTTTACTATAAATAAATACATATACATAAATTACAATCACTTGAAGATCTCAGTTTTGTGATGATACCTAGTTTCTTCGATATTATATCTAATAATACAATTTTAAAGGATCATTTTATGATTTCATAAAACTAAATTATCTTAAAAACCCTTTGTAATCATTTCAAAATAATAACATTTCTTACAAAGCTGAACTATTTGCTCGATTTTCTTGTCATTTCAGCTTAATTAATAAAGTCTGGCATTAAAACTTGAACATTATAATTTTACATCGTAATTTGTAAAATTTAATTTTCCTCATGAAATATTTCAAAATTCAATTTATAATAAACGAGCTCTGTTGCAAAATAACATTTTAATGTGCTCGCTGTTACTGTCTCCTATATTAAAGTTCGGGCTTAAATATAAATTTATAGCTCATATTGTCATTGTTACTGTAGAGGAAATTTACTTGAATCGTTGTTTTCAATATGAGTTTATAAAAACGTTGGCTTGTGTTATTTCATTGTTTTAATTTATATATTTTAAATTACTACACATCATTTCCTTTAATTCGTTAGTAGATTTTCCTTGCTTTTTTTTTATGGAATAGGAGGACAAACGAGCGCACGGGTCACCTGTTGTTAAGTGATCACCGCCACCCATAATCTCTTGCAACACCAGAGGAATCACAGGAGCGTTGCCGGCCTTTAAGGAAGGTGTACGCGCTTTTTTTGAAGGTACCCATGTCGTATCGTCCCGGAAACACCGCACATGGAAGTTCATTCCACAGCTTTGTAGTACGTGGAAGAAAGCTCCTTGTAAACCGCACTGTGGAGGACCGCCACACATCCAGATGGTGGGGATGATATCCTAACTTGTGGCGTGTCGTTTGCAGCTTATCAATTATTAATGTTGATTTTATAATAGCTTTTTAAATATTTCATAATATTTTTACACATTAATGCATAATATGCGATCCAAAAAACCTTTCCTTAAGGCCCTTTTCTGACTTGTTGAATATTATTATTGACGAAAAATTTTTATCTATGTACAGAATGAAGAAAGAAACATATTGATAGCTCTTGAATACTATTTCCCCAGCAATAACAAAACAAAACACAAGGGTAAAGGATTAAAGGTGTAATTCCCGCTCGGTAAAATGCAGAGCGGCCACTGGACGTACATCCCGAGACGCGGTAAGTCCGATCAGTGCCGCGCAAGCAGAGCCCAAAGAGGATATAAATACTACTTAATAAGAGGCGGACTGCCTGAGTAAAAATTGAAAAATATATTAGTATAAACGTGTTGTTATTTGACATAAGTTTGAAATAGTTGTAATTACAATATGACGATTGGCGACGAAGTATAATCCGGCTAAGTATGAAAGCGAGCAGTTGCTTAAAAATTGGATTTCGGCTAAGTTTCCTACAATATTATAGCCGTCATCTGTCAATCTATCAATGACTGCACGTGTCATACCTTCGAGTGAATCGGTTTTTTCTTACGGCTGTTTTCAATAACCTATCTACCCTTAGTTTAACTTACGGATTCATTGCTATCACCGTTTAATCACAAGATCTTAACTATCCATAGTTATGACCAATACAGTTATAGTCCAATGCTATCTGTCAATAGGTTATTGAAATGTAAGTAAGCGTAAAAGGATAGATTTGTCTACGTCTAGTAAGTTAAACTAAGGATAGATAGGTTATTGAAAACGGCCGCTAGGGAGTTTCGCTAGGCTGGCAGAGCCAATCATATAAAAGAGTGGCAATGAGTTTCTTGCTACTTCTTCTCATTAGCTCAACCCTTTACGAAGTTGCGGTAGATTCAATAAGAAATTTTTTTTTTTGAGATTCATAGATGTCATTCCCGTGACGTACATGAGTAAAGTTATTTTGATTTGATTTGAATCAGGAACGCTCCTTTGCAATATAGGCGATCGGTAAGCTTACAGTACCACGTATACTGAGCATGCTGATGTCTTACCGCTGCTGCGCCGACAAGTCAGAAAAGTTACTAATTTAAGGCGCAGACTGACTAGGATTGTAAACGCTACAACCAACCCTACATTATTTGTGTTGATCATGTGGCTAAGCTAAGCAAATGGGCATATATTTTACTGATTTTCTTTTGTTTATTAAAAATTTACATTATAAATTGAAAAATTGTTCAGTTTAAGTTTTAGAAAAGTACTAAATCTATTCAATTCTTTAAAAAAAGAATATTGTTATCGCTTAAAATTCGGAGATTTTTGACTCCAAAGTTTATTTTTGGGAAGCAACTTCCAAATTTTTTATTGGATATTCCAAATTATATATAAATATTCTATTCGGTTATAAATTACCATTAAATCCTTCTTTGTGCACTGTATTTTTTGCGTCGGAATATTTTCATTGCGTTATGTTGTAATCGACTCCCGAAGAAACCAATTTTTGTTGATATTGAGGTATGACTGCGCCTTAAGTACCGGGTGTACTAGGTACTAGGCTCATTTGTCCTCCTAATTACGTAAAACATGAACCTAACTCTTATTGAATTCTTCTTTGTGATAAGAGCTTTTATTTTCATAATTAAGAATAATATTTATTACAGCTATCGATGAAGACGATGGTAATGTAGATAAAGAACGTGAGTGGTATATTTATTAGTGCGATCGTCGTGATAAATAAAATAACTAACGTAATGTTCCTCGTTTGCTCACGAAACAACTAATCTTTACTATGTAGCACTATACCCGGACACGTCCGCACGCAACCAACAGCCGATTAGAACTGGCCTTCCGCTTTTTTTTTTTTTTTTTGCGCCCAGACAAAGGGAAAGGGCTACCCTCCGGGATTACGAAGGGAGGGAGGTGGTGAATGCTCATGCATACCAACGCAGCCTAAGGCTGCGTTGGTTATGTGGGACTCACGTAAGAACCTAAGTGCCTACCCACTAAACACCACCTGAGGTTGGCTTTGGGCAGTGTGCCCTCTAAGCCTTCATCGTAGGCGACCATCTCTCGGGGAAGAGAGGCGCAAGCACACCCTAGGGAGTGTTCGCTGGGAATGCACAGAAGGTGCTGTCTAATAGAGACTTGGCGACATCAGAAGGATGATCACAAACGGGAGGTGAGGCTACATGTATCTGGTACCTGTCAATCCAGGTCAGACGAAAGATTGAAAGAGGAGAAAAAATTAAAAATAGTGATTTGGTTAGATCGAGTGATACGCCCCTAGGCTTCACTCGTACCGCACTATGTGGTAAGCGTTAAGCGCTTTAGGTATTACAAGGAGGCCACCAAATGGTCGTGCTCCACCAGCGCAAAGAGGCGCTCCTTGGAGGACTTAGCCGTCCTGAGTTTCCGTGCCAGGACGGATATTTCGTGGATGTCGACTTCGCCTAGTGAGGCGTAGATCTCTTCCAGGTCTTTCAGGGTGCTTTGCACCTGTGATTGAGCCTGGGGAGGTACTGCCCACCTGGGGCCACTGAAGGTGGCCGGGGCGGGGCGGGAGTAGACATTGAATGCCTGAGAGGGAGAGGCTGATTGTCTCCATGAGGTGGAGAGTTGGGGCCCGACAGTTTTATTCCTCATACGAGGAAAATGGGATTGGGTGTTAGAGGCCAGAGCTGGCCTTTGTTTTGGCGGCCTGGAAGTCTGCTTATTAGCAGCCTTCGGGGCGGAACGAGGGGTACAAGGGCATCCGCGATAATTCGCGGTATGGCCCTCCTGCCCGCAGAGCACCCATGCGGGAGGTGTTACCTCGTCGCGAGTGCGTTTGCACTCTTTGGTGCTGTGGGGTTCGAGGCACTTTACGCACCTGGGAGGAGCAGAGCAGTTTGCCGCTGCGTGACCATACATCTGGCAGCGGTGACATTGACCGGGGAACCCCCGCTTGTGTGGGGCTTCCACACGTATGTTGGAGAGCCCACATACGGTGAACTCTCCTTTGAAAAGTTCCCTGGCTTCAGGGACGTTAGTTAGAATGACTAACGCTAACGGGTACTTCTTCCCGGTACGGCTGTACATTTTATGTACAGCCTCGACCGGAAAGCCTTTCTTGACAAGGTCCTCCTGTATGAGCTCATTAGAGAGCTCGTACGGGAGGCCTCGGAGGACAGCCTTGACCTTGCGCTCTTCCGGGGGCGCATAGGTGTGGTAAGGCACGTTGTTACGCGAGAGGAGGAGGGTGAGGTTGCGAAAGTCGTCCGTGGTCGGTACGACTATGCGTATTGCCTCACCTGTGTTTGAGGCACGGGTGTATCGCACCTTGTGATCGATGCAAAGTTGGGCTACGTATGTCCACTTTGCCTTATCACGGAGAAAGATTGGCGGTGGAGGCTTGTTACTAGGGTGGACGGGCGAGCGTGTCGCCGGTTGGCAAGAGGAGGGGACAGAGTCCGGGGGTAAACTAATGTCGAGGGACATTAATGGTACTGGGTAGGAAGAGGAGGTTGAAACCTTATCAGACGCGATGCGCTTGGCCTGACGCTTCTTTCTGGACTGAACCAGTTGGAATGAATCGTCTGAGGGACGATAGGGACGGAGAGAGGTGTCGAGTACGGAACCAGTGAGTGTTCCGTTATCTGATTCCTCCGGAATGGACTGGCCGCTTGCGGCCGCAGGAGGCGGAGTCTGAGAACTCCATGTCAGCAGGGACTAGGGCATGAGCGTTGGGCTCGTCGGGGGAGTCAGCGAGGGGCTGACTCTAGGTGGCGGCCATGGAACGGAGTATTTTGAAGATTTCTTGGGTATCCTCGAGTGAGGAATTTTTAAGTAATGCCTTAATCTGGGGGATCAAGGTCGCGAGGAGCCATGCTGTGGGAGCCTCCCTGCTGAGGGCAGGGAGCAACGGGGGTCGGAAGTGATGCGGCTATCCCTAATGGTTTTTTTTTTATGGAATAGGAGGACAAACGAGCGTACGGGTCACCTGGTGTTAAGTGATCACCGCCGCCCACACTCTCCTGCAACACCAGAGGAATCACAAGAGCGTTGCCGGCCTTTAAGGAAGGTGTACGCACTTTTCTTGAAGGTACCCATGTCGTATCGTCCCGGAAACACCGCACACGGAAGCTCATTCCACAGCTTCGTGGTACGAGGAAGAAAGCTCCTTGAAAACCGCACTGTGGAGGACCGCCACACATCCAGATGGTGGGGATGAAATCCTAACTTGTGGCGTGTCGTGCGAAGGTGGAATTCGGCGGCAGGAATCAGGTCGAACAGCTCTTCGGAACACTCCCCGTGATAGATGCGGTAGAAAACACACAATGAAGCGACGTCTCTACGGCGTTGCGTAGAGACGTCGATATGATCCAGCCGTTCACAGAGTACTGGGTTCCCGACAATTCAAGCTGCTCTGCGTTGCACGCGGTCAAATGGATCGAGCTGATACTGGGGTGCGCCAGACCAGAGATGACAGCAATACTCCATGTGAGGCCGGACCTGCGCTTTGTAGAGCGCTAGAATGTGGGCCGGCTTGAAGTATTGCCGTGCTCTATTTATGACGCCCAGTTTCTTTGAAGCCAGTTTGGCTTTGCCCTCCAGATGGCCACGGAATTGACAATTGCTCGAGATTTCGAGACCCAGTATTCCGATACTAGGCGAGGCTTTAAGGGAAGTGTTCTCGAAGAGCGGTGATACGGCAAATGGGTTTTTTTAGTGGTAAACGCGCAAATTTGAGTCTTCTGGGGGTTAAATTGGACAAGGTTCAACTTACCCCATTCCGCGACCTTCTCGAGAGAGGACTCGATAGAAGACACAAGTTTCTCCCGGCACTGGTCGACGTTTTCCCGAGAGAGACCTGTATGGCCCGTGTATACGGCATCACCAGTGCTGTCGTCTGCATAGCAATGCATGTTGGCGGTGTCCAACATATCATTGATATGCAGAAGAAACAGCGTGGGAGATAGCACACAGCCTTGGGGAACTCCAGCGTTCACGGGCTTGGGATTCGAGCAATAACCGTCGATAACGACCTGTATGCTGCGCCCAGTGAGGAAGCTGGAGGTCCACTTGCATAAGCTCTCGGGAAGCCCAAATGATGGAAGTTTTGCGAGGAGCGCCTTGTGCCATACACGATCAAAGGCCTTCGCTATATCCAGACGAACTGCCAAGCCTTCCCCCTTGCTTTCAATAGCCGCCGCCCATCTATGTGTTAGGTATACCAGAAGATCGCCAGTCGACCGACCATGGCGAAAGCCGTACTGCCGGTCGTTGATCAACTGGTGACCCTCAAGGTATACCAAGAGCTGGCGGTTAATTATGCTCTCCATGATTTTGGAGAGTAGGGAGGTAATAGCAATAGGCCTGTAGTTTGCCGGATCCGAACTGTCTCCTTTTTTTGGGATCGGATGGACAAGGGCTGACTTCCATGAATCAGGGACTACGCCTTTTGAATAAGAGTGCCGGAATAAACGCGTTAGCACCGGCGTCAACTCAGGGGCACACGTTCTAAGCACTATTGGAGAAATGCCATCCGGCCCGCTCGACTTCCTGACGTCCAACGAAAACAGAGCTCGCCTAACAGTTTTCTGTCGGAACTGTACTTCAGGCATGGAGCTCTGACACCACGGGATGGTCGGCGGTGTTTTTCCGTTGTCGTCAAGAGTCGAGTTGGAGGCAAAAAGAGTGCACAGGAGATCGGCTTTCTCTTTTGCCGTATGGGCCAGGGTGTCATTCCTCATGTGCAACGGCGGCATGGACGGCTGGTTGAAGTTACCAAGAGCAGCTTTCGACAACGACCAGAACTTGCGTGTTCCGGTCGGGTAACTGGAAAGCTGCTCGCCAATTTTGACGACGTGCTTCGATTTCGCACGGGCGATTTGCCGCTTAAAAAATCTGGAGGCACGGTTATATTTCCTCTTCAGAACTTTGCAGTTCGGATCCTTTGAGCCCAGCGCCGCAACCCAAGTTCGATACGCCTGTTTTTTGCAGTCAGATGCTGCTTTAATTGACGCAACGAACCAGGGCTGTGATCTGCCACCGATCGGTACTACAGAGCTTGGTATAAAAATATCCATGCCCTGCAGTATCACATCGGCTACTGCAACGGCGCAGGCACTAGGATCATCCGAAGGGAAACAAACCCTGCCCCAAGGGTAGGATGCAAAAAAGGAACGCATTCTATCCCAATCTGCTGACTTGTAGTGCCAAACGCGGCGGGTCGCTGGTGGTCTGCGACGTTGGCGTCGGATAGGCACTACACTCCTGACCAGGCAATGGTCGGACGTTCCGAGAGGGGCGTCGACAGAGACCTGGTAACCATCGGGATGTGTAGTCAGCAGAAGATCTAATAAGGACGGCATGTGGCTATCCACATCCGGGAGCCGCGTCGGCGACTCAACCAATTGGGACAGACCATACGCCAATGCAAAATTATGCACAGATCGCCCTGCGTAGTCTGTGGTACGTGATCCAAGCCATTCGGCATTGTGCCCGTTGAAATCACCCAAGACTACGATTTCAGCGGAGAGGATCTGAGCAAGCACGTCATCAAATGCCGCTTGAACGCAGCCCATGAGGTGAACCGTTTCTGCGTTACCACTATGGGACCTGTAGACACACGCATAGATGCGGACGCGGTCCTCTAAATCTACGCGGAGCCAGAGAGTAGACAGGCCCCTACCCTCAAAATTGCCGAGATGGCGACAGCAGATATCCTCCCTAACGTACACACATACCCCGGCATGAGGCATGAAATTAGGCTCAATTTTGTACCCGGGGTACGTTAAATATGACGTATCGCTAGGTCGAGATATCTTCGTCTCCGTAAGGAAACAGAAGGCCGGCTGCGACGTCTCAAGGTGGTGGTGGACGGCGTTTAAGTTGGAGTGAATTCCCCGGATGTTACAAAAGTCCACATTAAGCGTGGAGCGGGGTGCCGTGGTGTTGCTGCCCTGTTTGTCCTGTGACATACACGGTACTGTGCCCTCCCCAGAATACGAAGGGCAGCCCGAGCGCGAATGCTCGGGGAGGGATTCTCTGGCTCTACAAGAGCCGGTACCCTCCTGGGGTAATTTCTCTTTAAATACCAATGGTCTCATATTTTGTTGGGGGGGGGGGGGAAGGACGGGGGGGAATGGCCTCCGGTCCTCGACACTAACCGAAACTATGCGAAACATAGCGGCACTAGGCCGCTACTTCACGCCGGTATTCTGTGCGAGTGTGGTAAGTAACCCGGACGAGTCTGGCCCGATTGTGCTGACGTCATGAGACAGCAGCGTGACTCTCCCACTTTCAAAAAGCCCGTAGTCGCCTCTTACGACACCCTTGGATCTGGGACTACCCTATTCTTTTTACGCCCCGGGGCAGCACAGGGCAAATGTTATAGCCGCGAACCGTCACCCTTGGGAAAGCCCAAGTGCAATGGGATCGGGTCGTCCGGTTTCTCTCAGGTCTGGAGGCCTGAGAAACGCACCGGGTCAACGTTAGCCGAATTAGTTGTCACCGTTAGGTATCCTTCAGCTCAACCGCGATGACACGCAACTCACTTACTACAATAAAAATTGCTGTAAACAAGCTGCGGGCCGGAACGAATTCGACGTAACCAGTCGAACTTGGCGTAGTATACCTCGTACCACACGTAGCGGAGCTGCGTAGCGTAGCACTGGGCGTAGCGTGGCGGCGTAGCGGGGCGTGAGCACAGGCGCGTGTAGTAGTCTGCTCGGCGCGGGGGCCGAGACAAGAATGGCCTTCCGCTGTGCATTCCTTATATAGCACTCAACGTCACACGGTTAATGTCACTGTCGATGTCGTGACAGTGACAATGATAGTTAACACATACTCTGTTAAGACTAGATGTCAGTACACTACAACTAAAATTATGTTAAGTACTACATTATCTACAATTTTAAATTTCTTAGATTTTTAGGTGGTGACTACCATACCATATACCAACACTTTTCCCAAGTAAGTCTGTTTGTAGTTGTTAAACCCTATTTTTATTTATCCTCTTTTGTGCGTATATCTAACACTATAAATGTAAGTTTTCTTTATATATATTATAAAATAATAAATATTACCTTATATCAAGTTTTAAATAAAATCTTCTACAACTTTAGGTCTACTTTTGTGCATAGGTATATCTAATAGTATAAATGTAAGTTGTATTTTAATATTATAATATACTAGCTGAACCGACAGTCGTTTTTATGTTATAAAAAAACTCTTGCGGTTGGAGTTTCGTAAAATCCATTCTCAGCTGAACTCTACTCGGTAAAAAGAGTATTTTGTTATTGCACACTGTATGAATCCGTTCAGTAGATTGGTTTTTAACGTGAAGGGACAAACATTGAAGGTTGTCTTTGTTTGATTACTTACTTGATTACGTACTTTTATCAATATTGAGAAATACCTTTCAATAATAATTATCTAGATTAAAGAATAAACCATAAGCATAAAAAAAATGGTCGTTTAAAAAACCCAGACAGTTCGGGAAAAAGTTAAGCAACTTTCCCTGCATTCAATTTTACATTCATGCAATATTTTTGCTTCTGAAAACATATTTTAACACTAATTGCAATTAAAAATGCATCATTCCCAAGAGTCTTCTCGATAACATCTATACACTATAGCTGGAAGTATATTCATGTCTATTTTGGTGTAACTTATTTTGCTGCTATATTTGTTTGGAAATTTTTTGGCTTTAGAAGCAATAAGAGCAGTCAAAAAAGGAAGGTAAAGGAAAGAAGGTACAACACACCTTACTATAAAAATAATCATTTGAAACTGAATCTAAATTAACATTACACAGTTCCGTAAATAATATGTCTACTGTGGTTCGGGTCCCCAATGTCAATAACATTTTTATTAATAAGTTACAAGATTAATATTATGTGCGGCCGCAGGTCACGGCAATTATAACAGGCATCTTTTTAATATAGCTGTCACGGACAGCCCTCTATGCAGAGGTTGCCTGGGGGCAGAGGAAACAGCCGCTCACGTTCTGCTGGAATGCAGTGAGGTGGCAAACTACAGGGCGAAGCACCTGGGGTCACCAGGCGCTATTCGGGAAGTCTTCCGAGACGTTAAGAAGTTGGGTGACTTCATGGAGGACCTGGGCTGGTTGGAGTAGCCTCTACCACCTTCGCACGCAAAATAGGCGCATATGACGTCGAGTTGCGGAAAGCGCCCGTATGAAGAAGAAGTTACCAGAACACTTAAAAGCCGAAACAAATATTTTAAAATTCATAGACTCTTTGAAAAAGTTACTTTTGGAAAAAAGTTACTATTCTATTTAAGTATTCACTTAGAACGAAAAAATGTTTTTTTAATGTTCGTTCATTACTATTCCTTACAAGGTGCATGTGATAATTTAGTACTTCGATATTGTTTTGTTACTAAGTTGCATGTAACGCATTTTAAATATATAAATAAATAAATAAAAATGGAACACTTATAGGATCATTTTGTTGTCCGTTCGTCTGTCTGTCAAGACCCTTTACCTCGGGAGCGCGTGGATGTATCTAGTTGAAATTAAAACGACATACTTATGTGTACAGTCTCTATAATAACTTCTTTTCTGTGAAAAACTTCTAAGTTAACGTAAAAAAAGATGATGATACTATGAAATTACTACAAGTATTGAAAAAAGTTTGAAATCTATACATCATTATAAAAAAAACTCCATATAAAAAACCGACTTCAATAACTAAAAAGTAATAAATTAATTGATAAAAATTTAATACAGCTCTTACTTTTAATATTAATAAAATAATTTTAACATCTTTATTTATTTATTTATTTCGTAGAGGAAGACCAACAACGTACAAAAGTTTTAAATAAAATCTAATAGTGACAAAAAGCCAATTATAGGTCCTCGTAAGTAGAATAGTTACCAACACTTAAGTTAATACTGTCAACGATAGTGATAGATATACTTATATAATAATTACATACTTATACTTATCCTCTAACAATCCAATGAAAGAATTCAACAATCAATATATGCCTGGCCGTTGCTACGCTTGTGCAGAATAGATCTAAACCTACTCGCTTATCGAATTTATAAAAGTGGCTCACTCGCCAAAAGGGGGAATTTTGACTGTATTGGATTGAAAAGTCTATCAGGGGTATTAAATTTTATCAAAGTTAATAGTTCGGGACAGTCATCTAAATTGGAAGTAATTCTCAAGAGGAAAGATATATCTGCTATTTCTCTTCTCATGGATATACTCCTTGTATATGAAATCGTTTGCAAAGCTTTTATTAGTTTTCTGATTTAAAAGAAATTTTGAGTCGAAAACATAAATACTTAATAAATTTTAATTGTATCCACTCAATTCGTCTAATATATGTGTCTTATTGTGGGTTCCACCTGGGAAGCATATTCGATTATACTGCGTACGAATATGCAGTAAAGAATTTTAAATGTTTTGATGTTTTCGGACGAAGCTCATGTGCGTTGTACAAATCCCAGGGCGCTTGAAGCTTTCTTGACTACATGTTCAATATGATCATCAAATAACAGTTTAGAATCATATAAAACTCCAAGATCACGCACGACTGTATTTTTTGTTAATGTTTGACTTTTAAATTTATAATCCGATAGTATAATGTTAATATTTACGTGTGAAAGTAACAACAGAGCATTTGGAGGGATTAAGATCAAGTTTATTGGTTTGGCAATAGTTGTCCAGTCGGTCTAGGTCAGCTTGAAGGTTCTCAATATCATTAAGAGTCGCAATGGTATTTAATATTTTCATATCATCAGCAAAACAGAGCGAGCGAGTGTTATGAGAGCAGGTGGAATAATAAAGGACCAAGTAACGATCCTTGCGGAACCCCACTGGGAATGGTTACCCAGCTCGAGATATAATAACTGATTACCACATTATCTTAAGTACAATGTTTCTTGCAAATAAAATTTGATTTCATTAAAAAAAAACTTAAGTAATGTTAGAACAGTTTATGACCTAAAATGTCATGCAAATTCTATTCGTTTTAGTTTTTAAGCTCACTAAAGCAGTTAAATAATGGTTAAAGATGGTTTTTATTTAAAAATATTGGACTTAAATTAGCCTTTTTGTGACTTTTAGTTTCATTATTCTTTGTATTTGCATTTTACAAGCTTAAATATAACTCACGTTGTCGGCTTTAGCTATCCTTGGGGATATTATCGAGTATGGTGCTATCTCAGCAACGATATAACAATAAATATTGGATGAATCTGGTCCTTTTGTATTTTAACACGTTTTCTTTATCAGAATAATTAACATGTTTTGATGCGATTTATTAGACCAGTGGCTTTAACTGTGACCTAGGGATCCCTAGGAGATATTTATACCCATTATTGATGTCCATGCAGACAAAGTTGCGAACAAAAACTGTAGGTAATATTCCTTAAACACGTAGTTTTATGTATGATGAATCTGAATAAAAAAGCCGTACACAAAAGACAATTATTTCATCAAGGTAAACAAAAATTTTCATAAAAAATGTTCATAAAATGAAAACTACTGGGTCAAACTATGTAAAAATTTTTATGATAATAAGAACTAAAGAAATAACGTAAATCGGATGATAAATCTCAGAGTAATCGGTGTACATACATAAAAAAATACTGATCGAATTGATAACCTCCTCCTTTTTGAAGTCGGTTAAAAACATGGCACAGGACTTAAATCCTACTACTATAAGGCATCAGCCTGTGCGGTAATATCTAATGACAGTCTTGGCAGCATGCCATTAAACCTAAGATTATGCAGTAGAAGACATATTATAAATATATTTTATGACGAGCAGGATGTTCAGGTGATGGTTTTTTTTATATATTTATTAATAAAATACAATTTTTACATTGCGGTTTCAAACCACTGAGGTTTGTACAATTGCTAAATTAAGTCTACACCAACAGATTTAAATTAATGAAAGAAAAAATAGTTCACAATCGTCAGAAACTTAGCTATACATTATAATTATACAAATAAAAGTAAAAGTACTTGATATAAATAATAGTTAAGCACGATAAGTTGATCGGTGGTTAGTCAAGTCTTAAAAAGTATTTTTTAAATTCGATTATATTATGATACTAGCTGACCCGGCAAACGTTGTTTTGCCATATAAAGTATAATTCACACGATAGTTTTATAAGTAATAAAATATTGCCTATATTATAGCCTGTACATCATTTTGTTCTATTGTCAATAGTTTTTGCAGCGCACGCAAAAATAGGTTTTTGATTTTACACCTTGTGTTACAAAATAGCAATTTTATTACGGATCCCTAACTTTGAAAAAAAACATAGCCTATAGCCTTCCTCGATAAATGGACTACCCAACACTGAAAGAATGATTCAAATCGGACCAGTAGTACCAGAGATTAGCGCGTTCAAACAAACAAACAAACAAACACTGCAGCTTTATAATATTAGTATAGACTATTTTTAAATTATTGATATTCCTTATCCTTTATAATGATTCTTGAAAAAGCCATAACCCTGAGCGGCACTATATTTCGCTCGTCACCTTGAGACATAAGATGTCAAGTCTCATTTGCTCAGTAATTTCACTAGCTACGGCGCCCTTCAGACCGAAACACAATAATGCTAGCACATTACTACTTCACGGCAGAAATAGATGGCATTGTGGTACCCATAATCTAGCCGGCATCCTGAGCATAGGAGCCTCCCACTGGTAAGTATAATATGATGGTTAGCAATAATTATAGCCAACACCGGATTCAAAAGATGAAGGATGGATTTCGATTTAAATGAGTTCTGAATAAAAAAAAAACACAATCGAATACACTTGAATTTTTCATAGTATTATATTCTTATATCTAGTCTAACAAATAAAATTCTCATGTCGCGGTGTTTGTAATTAAACTCCTCCGAAACGGCTTGACCGATTCTCATGAAATTTTATCTGCATATTGGGTAGGTCTGAGAATCGGACAACATCTATTTTTCATCCCCCTAAACGTTAAGGGTAGACCACCCCAATTATTTTTTTAATTCTTTGATAAATTATTTATTTTTTAATTTGTTATGATACAACTTTAAAAAATACATACAACTTCAAATTTTCACCCGTCTCCGATAAACACCTATTTTTCTATCGCGATTTTTATATTATTCTGTTACATCCACAGATCCCCAATAGGGTTGCGAGATGGCAATGGATTTTTTTATTTATTACTTTATTTGGCAATACAACGTTTGCTGGGTCAGCTAGTTATATTTATAAAATTCTCGTGTCCCGGTTTCTGTTACCAAACTCCTCCGATACGGATAAACCGATTTGTTTGAAAATTTGTGTGTATATCGTGTAGGTCTGACAATCTGCCAACATGTATTTTACATACGATAAATGATAAGGGTGACCAACCCCTAAATAGTTTTTTTTATCTATTTACAAAAAAAATATATATATTTTATGATGATTCAGAATTAAATTAATACACACAATTAAAAATTTTCATCCGTCTGCGATCAGTATATTAACTATCAACTATTATTGCATCGCAATTTTGATTTTATTCTGTTCCGTCCACAGAGTCGCAATAGGGTTGCAAGATAGCAATCGAGTTTATTAATTATTTTAGTACGATAAATTTTATGAACGATACATTTGGTGGGTCTAAGAATCGGTCGTCATCTATTTCTTATACCCCAACAATTTTAATTATTGAATTTTTCAGCTAGTTACCTATATTTTTTTTGATTTACATAATTATCTGTGATCGAAGAAACCAATATAACGCCTTACTGTGCCAGCTACTTCATCAGCGTCGAATTAAACTTTCTTGGTGTTTTAATATAATGTTTACCGGTAATGGTTGCACAACAATTTATGCCATTTTTTCGTGTTTGTTGATTGGACATCTTGTAGATAAGTTCGCATGTCGGTTCGCATTTTGAACAGCTCTGGTCTGCAGGTCAACAAATGGATCAAACTGAGATGCACCGCATCAGAGATAAGAGCAAAGATCCATATAGGACAACAGGCTAGATTTATAACTGTAGCGTGCATGACTGATACATCTTAAATCTTACACGAGCTACGTCTGTCACTTTGTTTTGCTGCGTTTGTGCGGAAAGAGAGGCTAGCAGTTCACCGCTATTTCTTTTGTTTACTATAAATAAATACAGATACATAAAATACAATCATTTGAAGATCTCAGTTTTGTGATGATACCTAGTTTCTTCGATATTATATCTAATAATACAATTTTAAAGGATCATTTTATGATTTCATAAAACTAAATTATCTTAAAAACCCTTTATAATCATTTCAAAATTATATCATTTCTTACAAAGCTGGACTATTTGCTCGATTTTCTTGCAATTTCAGCGTAATTAATAAAGTCTGGCATTAAAACTTGAACATTAAATTTTACATCGTAATTTGTAAAATTTAATTTTCCTCATGAAATATTTCAAAATTCAATTTATAATAAACGAGCTCTGTTGCAAAATAACATTTTAATGTGCTCGCTGTTACTGTCTCCCATATTAAAGTTCGGGCTTAAATATAAATTTATAGCTGATATTGTCATTGTTACTGTAGAGGAAATTTACTTGAATCGTTGTTTTCAATATGAGTTTATAAAAACGTTGGCTTGTGTTATTTCATTGTTTTAATTTATATATTTTAAATTACTACACATCATTTCCTTTAATTCGTTAGTAGATTTTCCTTGCTTTTTTTATGGAATAGGAGGACAAACGAGCGTACGGGTCACCTGTTGTTAAGTGATCACCGCCGCCCATAATCTCTTGCAACACCAGAGGAATCACAGGAGCGTTGCCGGCCTTTAAGGAAGGTGTACGCGCTTTTTTTGAAGGTACCCATGTCGTATCGTCCCGGAAACACCGCACATGGAAGTTCATTCCACAGCTTTGTAGTACGTGGAAGAAAGCTCCTTGTAAACCGCACTGTGGAGGACCGCCACACATCCAGATGGTGGGGATGATATCCTAACTTGTGGCGTGTCGTTTGCAGCTTATCAATTATTAATGTTGATTTTATAATAGCTTATAAATATTTCATAATATTTTTACAGATTTATTAAAATATATGCTTTCGATCAAAAAACCCTTTCCTTAAGGCCCTTTTCTGACTTGTTGACTATTATTATTGATGAAAAATTTTTATCTATATACAGAATGAAAAAAGAAACATATCGATAGCTCTTAAATACTATTGCCCCAGCAATAACAAAACACAACGTTAAGGCAGGCACACTAAATGCCAGCGACCTTGAGCGATATGAGTTCACGGCTGCCGGCCCGCCATCTATGTAACAAAGCCAATATTTTAAAAATTCTTGGGTGGAAAACGGTTTATATGTTTACAATCCTCGTTATTCACTACTAATCTGAATAAATGAACCTACACAAAATAGTACATGCTATAAGAATAACTTTTCTGAGAGAAGTACCAAAAAAATGGTCACGCCATGCCAAAAAACTTGTTTAACTTCAAAGAAAAGTGGTAGTTCAAAAAGGCTCGGCAGTGTTGAACAGCAAGCATTAGCAACCTACAAATAAGACTTAAGGATATTTGTAACAGGATTAAGTAGTGTTCATAGCTCGAAATGCTATACTTTCATCATAGAACTTGTCTAAAAACACAATGTTTGCGTGTTTTCTGCTTACTCTTCGCCTTAAAGGATTAAAGGTGTAATTCCCGCTCGGTAAAATTCAGAGCGGCCACTGGACATCCCCAGACGCGGTAAGTCCGATCAGTGCCGCGCAAGCAGAGCCCAAAGAGGATATAAATACTACTCAATAAGAGGCGGACTGCCTGAGTAAAAATTGAAATTTAGATAAGCATAAACATGCTGTCATTTGACTTAAGTTTGAAATAGTTGTAATTACAGTTTGACGATTGGCAACGAAGTATAATCCGGCTAAGTATGAAAGCGAGCAGTTGCTTAAAAATTGGATTTCGGCTATCTATGTTTCCTATAATATTATAGCAGTCATGACTGCACGTGTCATACCTTCGAGTGAATCGGTTTTTTCTTACGGCCGTTTTCAATAACCTATCTACCCTTAGGTTAACTTACGGATTCATTGCTATCACCGTTTAATTACAAGATATTATCTATACATAGTTATGTCCAATACAGTTATAGTCCAATGCTATCTGTCAATAGGTTATTGAAATGTAAGTAAGCGTAAAAGGATAGATTTGTCTACGTCTAGTAAGTTAAACTAAGGATAGATAGGTTATTGAAAACGGCCGCTAGAGAGTTTCGCTAGGCTGGCAGAGCCAATCATATAAAAGAGTGGCAATGAGTTTCTTGCTACTTCTTCTCATTAGCTCAACCCTTTACGAAGTTGCGGTAGACTCAATAAGAAAAATATTTTTTGGGACTCATAGGTGTCATTCCCGTGACGTACATGAATAAAGTTATTTTGATTTGAATCAAGAACGCTCCATCGAAAAATAGGCAATCGGTAAGCTTACAGTACCACGTATACTGATGTCTTACCGCTCGCGCTGCTGCGCCGACAAGTCAGAAAAGTTACTCATTTAAGTACACCCGTAGGCTCATTTGTCCTCCTAATTACGAAAAACATGAACTTTACTCTTATTTAATTCTTCTTTGTGATGAGAGCGTTTTCATAATTAAGAATAATATTTATTACAGCTATCGATGAAGACGATGGTAATGTAGATAAAGAACGTGAGTGGTACATTTATTAGTGCGATCGTCGTGATAATTCTTATAACTAATGTAATGTTCCTCGTTTGCTCACGAGTGAAACAACTAATCTTTACTATGTAGCACTATACCCGGACACGTCCGCACGCAACCAACAGCCGATTAGAACTGGCCTTCCGCTGTACTGTGCATTCCTTATATAGCACTCAACGTCACACGGTTAATGTCACTGTCGATGTCGTGACAGTCACAATGATAGTTAACACATACTCTGTTAAGACTAGATGTCAGTACACTACAACTAAAATTATGTTAAGTACTACATTATCTACAATTTTAAATTTCTTAGATTTTTAGGTGGTTACTACCATACCATATAACAACACTTTCCCAAGTAAGTCTGTTTGTAGTTGTTGAACCCTATTTTTATTTCTCCTTTTTTGTGCGTATATCTAACAGTATAAATGTAAGTTTTCTTTATATATATACTATAAAATAATAAATATTACCTTATATCAAGTTTTAAATAAAATCTTCTAAAACTTTAGGCCTTCTTTTGTGCATAGGTATATCTAATAGTATAAATATAAGTATATATATATAATAGATCTACAGTAAACCAAAATTCAAAAGATAGTTGGGAGCATTTGTTCGTGTTCGCATATTCAACTTTACATGACAAAAAAAGATGACCACAGTTCACTCACACAGAACATAAAATCAAATTGTTCTGACCCAAATATCTTTGGCAATATTTTAAATAGTAACCAAAATTCCAAATTCAACATTTTTCGAAAAGTAGAACAGAAAGTTAATGACGCTGACGTGAAAGGTGCTGCATCTATCCTTTTTTCAAATGATATCCTGGCACCCGACTCAAATGAAACACTTTTGGCTTTACAAAGTAAACACCCATCACCAGATGCTAATTGTGTTATTCCGGAACCATCTTTTTCCGATAATCATCTACGGGCTAATGATGGTGATGTACTAAAAGCAATAATGTCCTTTAAGACTGGTTCTGCCGGCGGCCCCGATGGACTGACACCCCAGCATCTTAAAGATCTTGTATGTCCTTCCACAGGGGATGCGGGTAGAGCGTTGCTTGAGGACATTGTTCTCTTAGTAAATCTCATGCTTTCTGGAAAAGTTAATACCGAAATTACCGAAATTTTATATGGTGCGAATATATGTGCTCTTCAGAAAAAAGATGGTGGTATTCGTCCTATAGGCGTAGGCTGCACATTTCGACGCCTTGTTTCTAAAATTTGTTGTAAACACATTTCTCCTTTCCTATCAATTAAATTCATTCCAACTCAGTTGGGTTTCGGCTGCAAAAGTGGTTCCGAAGCTGCAGTCCACTCTGCGCGAACTTTTTTGGAGAGGAACTCTGGTGTCTTTTTAAAATTAGATGTGAAAAATGCTTTTAACTCTGTTGATAGCTATGCTGAGAGAAGTTAAAAATTCAATTCCTTCAATCTATCATTATATTTGGCAATGTTATAGTAAACCATCCAAATTATTATTCAAAAATCATAATATTTGGTCTTCTGTTGGCAGTCAGCAAGGCGACCCTCTTGGTCCAGCAATATTTAGCCTTGCCATTCATTCCGCCATAACAAAACTAAAATCAAAATTTATTGTTTGGTACTTGGATGATGGTACTTTGGGTGGTGAAGTGGATTCTGTTTTAGATGATTTGAAAGTTGTAATAGAAAGTTTTAGCTCAATCGGCCTTGAGTAAAATTTTTCTAAATGCGAGCTTTTTATCGGCGAAAATTTCCAAATTTCAGACTGGATTGATATTACCAATAAATTTAATGTTCTGGCCCCCAATATTAAAGATTTGGATAAGAATTCACTTGACCTTCTTGGAGCTCCATTATTTCCTGTTTCAATTCCAACGATCTTAAACGATCACATTAAGAAATTTAATAACGTTTCGGACAGATTATTGAAAATTAATTCTCATATGGCCTTAACTATTATTCGGTCTTGTTTATTTGTTCCAAAATTTACGTACCTCTTAAGGTCTAGCCCGTTATGGAAATTTACAAATTTGCTTGATGTGATTGATATTTCACTTAAAAATATTTTAGAAAACGTTTTGCGCGTTTACAGATCGTGCATGGTCTCAAGCCTCTTTACCGATACGGTTTGGTGGATTGGGTACTCGCAAAGTTTCGGGCGTTGCCTTACCAGCATTTCTATCTTCAGTTCATAGTGCGCAGCCTTTGGTTACTAGAATTGTAAATCATGTACCAGGTAACTCAGAGATTGTGTATTTGAACGAAGCTAACAATGCTTGGCTAAATATTGCAAACATTCAAAATTTTCCAGACGATTTAAAGTGTCAAAAAGCATGGGACGCACTTCTTTGTAAGTGAGCCTTTGATGATCTTTTGATCTCATCTACTGACATAACAGAGCGTGCTCGTCTTTTGGCCGTGACAGAAAATGAGTTGGGATTTTGGTTACAAGCCTTGCCTTCTGCGCCGATTGGAACGCTACTTGACAATATGACATTGTCAATATGCGTATCACTCCGGCTAGGTATAAAACTGAATGAATCACATCAATGTAGATGTGGCGTTCAGGTAGATGCTACTGGACGCCACGGGTTGTCCTGCCTAAAATCGGCAGGCCGTATCAGTCGTCACGCCAGCATTAATGAAGTCATCCGCAGGTTATTAATATACCAGCTGTTTTAGAGCCAAATGATATTACCCGCCGCGATGGCAAGCGTCCTGATGGAATGACGCTGGTGGCTTGGGCACGGGGAAGGGCGCTGGTGTGGGACGCTACTTGCGTCGCCACTCTGGCGCCTTCTCATGTCCAAGTTACGTCAGTTGGTGCTGGGGCTGCTGCTTCGACTGCCGAAGACAGCAAGCGTCGCAAATATGTTGGTCTCAGTCTTCTTCAATCTTTGTGCCGTTTGGTGTCGAGACACTTGGCCCGTGGGGCCCGGAGGCGCGGAGAATGTTCAAAGTCTTCGCGCCTCAATAAGGCTACTGGAAACCCAAGCGCTGTCAGCTATTTCGGTCAACGGATTAGCCTTGCTATCCAACGCGGTAATGCTGCCAGTATTCTTGGTACGCTTCCACGTAATGATAGTTTTAATTTTATGTAGTCGTAGTATTGTAAATATAGTTATAAGATTTGTTCATTAAAATAAATTCTGTTGAATATAAGTTGTATTTAAATATTATAATATACTAGCTGAACCAACAGTCGTTTTTATGTTATAAAAAAACTCTTGCTGTTGGAGTTTCGTAAAATCCATTCTCAGCTGAACTCTACTCGGTTTAAAGAGTATTTTGTTATTGCACACTGTATGAATCCGTTCAGTAGATTGGTTTTTCACGTGAAGGGAGGAACATTGACGGTTGACTTTGTTTGATTACTTACTTGATTACGTACTTTTATCAATATTGAGAAATACCTTTCAATGATAATTATCTAGGTTAAAGAATAAACCATAAGCATAAAAAAATTGGTTGTTTTAAAAAACCCAGACAAAAATGTTAAGGAAAATGTTAAGCAACATCCCTGCATTAAATTTTACATTCATGCAATATTTTTGCTTCTGAAAACATATTTCAACACTAATTGAAATTAAAAATGCATCATTCTCAAGAGTCTTCTCGATAACATCTATACATTATAGCTGGAAGTATATTCATATCTATTTTAGTGTAACTTATTTTGTTGATATATTTTTTTGGAATTTTTTTGGCTTTACAAGCAATAAGAACAGTCAAATCAAATCATAATCACTTAATTGACACTGATAAATGTCAAAAAATTACATTTCTTCTTAAATTTACAGCCACTTCGTAAAGGGATAAGCAAATGAGAAGAAGTAGCAAGAAACTCATTGCCACTCTTTTAAAACAACATTTACAAGTTCATCAGTAAAAATTATCATCATCATTTCAGCCGGAAGATGTTCACTGCTGGACAAAAGCCTCCCGCAAAGATCTCCACGATGGTCGCTGATGCCCAATCATCCAAACTACGATGATATGTGATACGAGTACTAGGGTCTTTCATATTTCTTGTAGTATTATTTTTACAAAAGTTTACAACGCAATCCAGCATTTTAGTTTCAATTATTAGCAAAGTTTAAAAGAACATGTGGCACGTCAACGTCACATATTGTTCGAGATTGGCTCGAGTACGCCCACTTGGGCGTAGTATCAGTTGCCGCACTTTACGACTAGACCTGCGGTATCTGGTTGGAGCGCAGCGAAGAACAATCCTTAATCTAAGGTAATAAAATATAGGGGACAAAACCTAATAAGTTTTTAATACATTTATAAGGTTACATTTAAAAAAACAAATGAGCAATGTTTTGTTAAAAGCACAGAAACAAAAAAAAAGCACATAAAATTAGTTCAATATTTTGATTCAAACTATGACACAGACATGTTGGCCAAATAGATGGAATAAATTTATATACCTGTGGGAGGTTCCTTTACATAGGATACCGGCTAGATTATGGGTACCAAAACGGCGCCTATTTCTGCCGTGAAGCAGTAATGTGTTAGCATTATTTTGTTTCGGTCTGAAGGGCGCCGTAACTAGTGAAATTATTGGGCAAATGAGACTTAACATCTTATGTCTCGAGGTGACGAGCGCAATTGTAGTGCCCTTCAGAGTTTTAGGGATTTTCAAGAATTGTGAGCGGCACTGTATGAATAAGCTTAACGAATATTAACATCTTTAAATAAATAAATCTTTGAGTCGAATATGTATGTACAAGACCTGCACCACTAAGTTAGATTTTTTCGCATCTCATTTCAAGTTCAAGACGATCTACTGTACGATACTACACTTTAATTCGACTTTATGTGACTTTTAGTTTTCAGTATTCTGTAAAATGCATTTCCTAAGCTTGAACATTGTTCGCGTTGACAACTTTAGCTATCCTTTGGGATAATTCCACGTGTGGAACTATTTTTGTAAGTCTATAACAATACATCTGAAATACATAATAGTGGTTTAAAGTATGAAATTGCTTTTAATAAATTATTTTTTAAAGGATTAAGATTCGTGTACTTGTTACTGTTATTTTTACCTGACATATTTGCTGATAGATTTGTTTTGCAATTGTTACGAAACGTAAAATAACTTATGTAAAAATACAGTTACAAGTATACGCGTTTAAATACTTTAAAAAGTATTTTAATTCAAATATGTTACACACGCTTTAATCAAAGACAATACTAAATGAAATTACTGTTTTGGCGATCTGAACTTATATAAAAATAGAACTCCTTTCACCAACTAAGAAGAAAACTTAAGAGCCAAGAAAGGCAAAGTATTGATACATTTGAGATGAGGTATTGGAGGTGAATGTTAGAATACCTTGGACTACGAAACGCACCAATGTAACGATTCTGAACCAGTTCCGGATAAAAGATAGCTTGTCCATTTTATGCAGACAATTTATCCTCTTATTGGCCACACAGTGCATAGGGGCGACGAACGTTGGGAAAAACTTAATGTGGTTGGAAATTTTCGAGATATTTGTACAGGATGCCGGCTAGATTACCTAGGGTACCACAACGGAACCAATAAACAGTAATGTGTAAGCATTACTGTGTTTCGGTCTGAAGAGCGCCCTAGCTAGGTATTTCAAGAATCCTAAGTGGCACGGGCAGGGTGTATCTATTACCATCAGCTGAATCTTCTACTCGTGTTATCCCTTATTTTCATTAAAAAAAAATACCCAAGACAAAAGACCACACGGTCGTTCTCCAACAAGATGGGCTAATTAAAGATTCATTATCCAATTTCTGTACTGTTGTAAAAGATGCGCTGAACAGACACAGGCACCGGTGGAGGCAGATCATCCGCTCCAGATGCAGCCCAAAAGCTGACCATGATCCTCAGACATGAGGAATCTCCAGAGAGAGACAGAGGAAGCAAAAATATCATTACGAATAATTAATTTAATTGTTATTTAAAACTCGTACAGTAAAGTATTTTTGTAATGGAGATGATTTACTTCAGATATTTCTAAAGCAGAAAACGGTTTATTGACAACGTTCTTATTCAGCTTAAACTCAGTGCAATTCAGTTGAGTAAAAGTTATGATGAGTTGCTTAGCCTCATTAAGCTATGAAAAAGTTTACGACATTTTCCACAAAGTCCAACTAACGGCACAGCATGGAACTATCATATACAATAAGGTTTTGACAGCGTTTAGCTATGTTTGTTATTAGAATGGCTCAACAAAAACAGAAGAAACTATTACTTTTGTATTTACCACAATAATTTTACTCCGTATATTAAATAAAGTTTTTTTATTCACAATCTTAAGAAAGCTTTATATGTATATTAATACTTGAAAAACTTTTCCCTGATTTTTTAATTATAAACAGTAGAATAGTCGGAGAACCCTTTGCACAGGATGCCGGCTAGATCCCGCAACGGTGCCTATTTCTGTCGTGAAGCAGTAATGTGTTAGCATTATTGTGTGTTGGTCTGAAGGGCTCCGTAGCTATTGAAATTATTGGGCAAACGAGACTTAATCTTATGCCTAAGGAAGACGAGCGCAACTGGAGTGCCGCTCAGAATCTTTGGGTTTTTATTGATGGTTTAATGGGCAGGACGTATCAATTACCATCAG
Source organism: Leptidea sinapis (assembly GCF_905404315.1). Lineage (NCBI taxonomy): Eukaryota > Metazoa > Arthropoda > Insecta > Lepidoptera > Pieridae > Leptidea > Leptidea sinapis. The sequence continues at coordinate 3,759,859 of NC_066299.1, forward strand.
CTGAACATCCTGCTCGTCTCGTCACTCACTGTCAAAAAAAAACAGTTAAACTTATAGTAAAATTTAATATTGTTTCAAAATGTAACCGCTTAATATATTAAAAAGGTTTCAACTATGTATAGCTTTGATAAATTGAGGATGT